>NC_091015.1:157140100-158460600 GCF_041296385.1 Aphelocoma coerulescens | reverse complement strand
GGTCACTGAGGTTTTCAGTCAGGCTGGCTGAAGTCTGTCTCCCATGCTCATGCTTTGGGATGTGGAAAAAGGGGGCTGACTTTTTAAAGTGCTTGGCCAAGTCAGAAAAGAGGCAAATGAGAAGTAGAATCAATGGGAAGCATTAGGAAAAGAGATCAGGAGCAGGAGTTAAAGGTGGAGCATAGCAATGGTTGGAGTTAACAATGTAAAGAAACACAGAGGAAATCCTGTAAGGGGAAGAAATGAAGGGACGGATTTAGAAACATGGGCATCCATCAAAAGTAGCTGTACTGAATGCAGGAGGAGGGGAGAAAGGAGGGAGGGAAACATGAGCAATTTTTCAGCTTCAGTTTGCTTTTCAGAGTTGTAATTGTGCAAAGGTGTCTTAATTGTGAAAAAGTATCCTGTACTGCAAAGGGATGACAACAGGTTATCCTGCTACTTTTCTTCCCTGGCTTTTAAGAAGATACACTGTACCTTACCTCAC
Source organism: Aphelocoma coerulescens (assembly GCF_041296385.1). NCBI lineage: Eukaryota > Metazoa > Chordata > Aves > Passeriformes > Corvidae > Aphelocoma > Aphelocoma coerulescens. The sequence continues at coordinate 158,460,113 of NC_091015.1, read as the reverse complement.
ACAAATGACATTAAAAGTGTTTCCTTTATATGTTGGTTTTTTTTTTTTTTAAAGGTAAGTTGAGAGGAAAAGAGGGTATATTTTTATAACTCAGCCTCAGATGCTGAGGAAGATGATATCAAGCATCTCCCCCCAGTCCTTGTTAGCTAGCTGCAGTATGAATGCCATAAATATTTCAGGTCTCCTCCCCTCTGGAATGAAGCTCTGATTCCTTCACATCTTGAAGGTGCTCCCCATTTCCTATTTCTAAGCCAAAAACATCAACATGCATGGAAGTGTCTGGCAGTGGTAGATCTGAGATGTACATGGCAGCATTACAGTTTGCAGTCAACTGGGGACACAGAAATCAAAATAAAATTTCAGTCCCTCCCAAGACATAAGACTGGGGATATATTAGGCAGCTGAAAATAACCTACATCATCACAGATACACATGCACCAATCTATTTTACAATGTCTGAGCACAAAATCGCTTGAAAGCTTTTAACCTCTCCCCCAAGACTGCACAATGTTTGATTTGATGATCCATAGGTTATCTAAATACAGTCATCTCTTCTAAAAGTCAGAGATCTACAGTATGCAAACAGAAAGCTGCAGAGTGTCTCCAACAATAAGATTGATGCCATGCTGACTTTTGTTTCTTCAGAGCCCTGGCCTGGCTGTGCAGATCATCACCTCTTGTGATTCCCTTTGCATTCACTTGATTTAGGCAAGAGCCCCTGAAAATCAAAAGGTATTTGAGTCTGGAGATTAAAATGTTTTTCTCTTTAATGTACTTGAACTTTTTTCTTAGAATAATTTTTATCATGCTCAGAGATAGCACAAAAGCTTTTTCTTTATCCTGCTCTGTGACCATTTATAGTGAATCTAAATGGAAAGCAAAATGATGAATTGCAATGTGAAGAGGTAAGTAATCCCAGTATATGCTCCCTGCTTTAACATGTTTAATTTGCCTGTAAGAAAACTACCCATCACTCCTAGTAGATCGAAATTCTTCCGCAGAAGTCACTGCTAAACTATCCCCTGTCTCCTTTTCATATTTAAATCTCAGAATGTGTTACAGCCTTTTTTTTGTTATCAGCATTTTCCAGGAAGAGAACATCAAGCACTGGGCTATGAAAGGAGAAAGGTAAAGTTACCTGGAGAAGGCAGAACCACTAAAAAAGGGGTATTTGAATCTTGGTTCAGCATTGGTATGGTAATATTTGGCCTTGTGGAAAGAGGCTACAGCCAGACAACATGATACAATACGTTGAATATAATCACTCATATTCCAACACCAAACCTGAGAATGAAATTATGCTTTGCTGGAAAACTATCGCAGTTGACAAACAAAACTATTACATGTCACAAATAATTTGATTGCCAGAAGATGAATGGACACAAACTGTTCATGGGCTAGAGAAGCTCCATGGCTTTGCAATGAAGTAGGGAAAAAAGCACTGGCAGATTGGAGTCCTCACCTCACCCATAGTGAGCAGGCACATTGGTGTCTGATTGAAAGGCCAAACCCTTTTCTCCCAAGGATGATTGTTAAAATAGTCAGTTACAAGTTGTAGTAACTTTTTGCAATTGAAATGACAACAACAATTTTCTGGTCTTGAAAAGTTTATAGAGCAGATGTAGAGGCAGCAGTTACATCTCCACAGGCAGTCTCTTGCCTTTCCAAATGTCCTTATCCTGTTCCAGCCAGGACAGTGTTAATTTTTGCAGCAGGCAGGAGGGGCATGGCCAGGACCTGGAGGTTATTCCACACCACCTCACCTCATTTTCCGGGAATGGGGAGAGAGGTCCATTCCAGGTCATTCCAGCATGGCAGCAGTGAGGTATTATTGGGCTTGTTTTGGTAGAGTGGTGAGCATATGAATCCCTTACCTCTCTTGCACAGTCTTGTTATTAATATTGTTGCTGTCAGATTAATATTGTTGTTAACAGAAAACTGTTTGTTTTCTTATCTCTTTGCTGTTTCCAGCAAATTGTTCTTATCACAACCCACTATCTTTAGCTTTTGTGCCTCCAATTCCCTTCTCCATCCCACCACAGGTGAGGGAGAGGAGTGAGTGAGTGAGCAGGGCATGGTTTGGAGTGGTTTCAATGGGAATTCTAAATTGGAAAACACCATTCCTAAACCACCATTCCTAAAGTTATCTGAGTTTTTTGCTGAGCCCATGGGCTGAAATCATCCACTCTGGAAAAACAAGGCCAGTTATCAAGATTAAAAACCACACAATGCACATGATCCAGTACATACGCACTAAGTAACCAAGAACAACCAAAACACAAATCAACTCATAATAATTATAATATAATCCTGGGGAAAACCTCTGTTAATTTATACTAATCCTATAAAATTCACTATTAACTAACTGCATAAGACTTTATGGGACATACATATCTTAAGCACCTTTCATGACACTGAAATGGGTCAATTAATTTTCAGAGCCCCACCACATCCCAAAGACATTCCAAACTCAAAGTCCAAATAAAAGATCCAAGAGGGAGAGAAAGAAACTCAAATATTTTGATTTATATTTTGATTATTGCTTAAGGTTCCCAGGCTTCATGACATTGCAAGAGGAAGTCATGTTTCCATGGAAGTAAAATCATCCATGGACAGCTTTCCATAGATGGTGGAGTAATGTGTTACATACACATTTTTTTTCATGGAAGTTGAAAGCACATTCATCTAAGTCATTTCTGTTACATTCTCCGACAGCTTTTGAAAATTGCCAGGCTAGTTTTTTGTGTTTGATCCTCCAAGATTATTGGAGACTGTATAAACAGGAAGCAATGTACAGCTTCAGCATCAATTAAGACGATTCTAAACAAACACACTGTCACAGTTCTGTCAGTTCCCTGTGGTGGGCATGTCCATGGACTAAGATCACATTGCAAATCCACTTCTAGTGGAAATGGCAGTCCTGGTGTTCCTCCACTCATCTGCAGCTCTGGCTGTGTTAGTAACCCAAGCACATCCATACCATGGACTTGAATACTGCACAGTGTGGTTCGTACAGATTAATAGTTGTTACATTACCTGGGGATAGTGGGAAGAGGGGTTTAGCCATGTGGGTGCTGTTCTGCTGGCCCTTAGGGCCAGAGAACACGACCTGACCTGCTTTATTTAACAGTAGCCTGGGGCTCTTACTCTGCTACCAATCACCACAGGACAGACCACATAAAGCAGATGGACAGAGGCCAAACCATGCCGAGCTTCAGGAGTTCTCTGGGCCTTCCTGGGTTTATCAGTGTGTATTAAATAATGAACAGGAAAGGGAAATCAGGTTGGGATGGAAGTTGGTGGTCATTAGTCCAGCATCATAAAGTGGCAGATTTGTTAAAAAATGCATTTTTTTAAACTCCCTTAGAAAAGTAAGTTGCATAGACACTCTGATGATTGATCTCCCAAATAAAAATGTATAAATTGAGCATCAAAAGACATGGGGAGGCAGACTCTATTACATTTCTGTGCAGAGGCTACAAACCCTTCTCTAGTCATTAATTCTTTCCATTGTTTTAGATGATAAATACTTTCAATATTTCAACTCTGAAGCTGGTAGGAAGTTTCCCACAGCATTCAACAAGCTTTTGATTAGACTATTTTTTTAGCTGTTCAGGTCCTGTACATTTACTATGACTGCAAGTGCGTAACATTGGCTTCTCACATATCTCTGGAGGAGAGATGTCTTTCCCGGCATTAATTCTAAATGTCAGACTAAGGCTCTTTATGCCCTCCCCCACTAGGCCTTTACAAATTGGTTGAATATGATTATATCAATAATTTCCACAGCACAGGTCTCAACAACATTCTGCAGGGGGACTTCATAAGTGATTGCTTTCCAAGAAAACCCTGAGGCCTTCCAATCTAAATAGATGACCGGAAAAGAGCTCCACTTACTCTGTGTGGCTGCTTCCCGAAAGACTTGGGTGGACAGGAAGAGACAGAGATTTCTCCCAGCCATAAATCTTGTGCAGACAGGATTCTTCTTTCATACCTCTTGCAACGAGCAAGGAAAGGCACAAAGGACTGTCCTGTAAGCAAGAGACTGCAGAGTTGCTCAGACTGCCCAGATTTGCACTCACATGTCTTCTTCAATCAGGGGCCATTCACTAAGGGTATATATGTGTCATAAATGTGCATTGTACACAGGCACAGATGAGTAAAGAGATTTCCTGCAATGCTTTTATCCAGTGAGGCAAAGGTGATACTTCAGCCTACCTTAGAATAGAAACTTGAAAGCAGAAAGATTTTTCTAAGCAGTTTCTATTGTCTATTCTCCCTTCTTCTCAACCTACTAAGTCAACCTCCAACAACAAGAGAGGAACATAGTGTGCAACCAGGTCATAGTGAAAGAGACCCTGAAAATATTGTCCAGAAGGAAATATTTGATTTTCATTTCTTCCCTAGAAGTACTTTTATAGCTACAGATTCATGGTACTTGATGATTAAAAATGATGCAACGTGTCATATGTGGATATGTCTGCATAGTGTGTTACTCAAGAGACACACAAAAGGTATGCCCACACTCTGAGCCAACCAGAAGCCGTACAAACCTGGTTATCCCAGCTCTAGGCCTTACTTGATGCACTCAGCTTTTCAGGAGAACAAATTATCTCAGGTCCAGCACTGTGATAATCATGTGTATCCAGCTTTTGGTTGCTCTACTTAGAGCACAGGCCAAACTAGCTTACCTCTGCCCACTGTCTACCATGTAGGCCTGCCCACAACAGGGCCATTTGTTGAACACAGAAGATGTTTGGACCAGGATAAGGGATGTTTTTACTTATAGGGGATATGAAAAAGACTGTTTCATAGTCTAGCTGAATTTTCTTCTAGTAGTGACACATTCTTCAGGAAAAACAATATGGTGAAAAAACCCTCCTTTTTTTTTCTGTGTTCCTTACACCATAAAGTGTGTCACTAATTGAAAATGGAAATTAAAGAAGGTGATTAAATTTCTAATGTCTTTAACCTAGCTTTGGGAACAGCCAGGATTTCAAGAGCAATTGCTTTGAAGGTTGCCCTTAGAGTGTGGTTTAAGACTTCTCAAATAAGTGTGTGTGGGCATGCATGAGCAGCTTTCTGAGTAACTGTTTAGCAGGATGTAGAATACAGATATGTCAGGAGTTAATTTGGCAAGAAGAAACTGTGCACTAAGTGTCCCAATGGGTGGAGGGTGGAATAGAAAGTTAATACTCCATTGCAGCCTCATATATTCCTTCCAAAAGCCACATACATCAGCTGAAAAAGAGTCTGTATACCCCTGTGGTCAAATATGAACTTGTTGCAAATATGAACTTGAAACTTATGGGGACTTCAGAGCTCATCTGTTCTGTCTAATTTCTCATCACTGGTTCTTTCTTAAGAGTTTCATGATGATCTCATAGTAAAAGTATATATTACTGGACTTGAAGAGTGCTTCAGTACTGTGCCAGTTTGGCCAAATTTAGAAATATATCCTCTGAGAGAAGGCAGGTTACAAACCACCCCTCCCCCACCAGGTTTGGGGAAAAAAACTTTTTCCTCGAAGGAAAGTGAAAGAGATAAAAACCATTTATTAAACAAACACACAGGGAAAGGATAATAATGCTAAATAATACAATCTCTCACTGTGGAGAGGAAAAACCTGGGAAAATGTTAGAGTCCTCCCTTTGGTCCTCCTCCTTCGAACTGGGACAGGGTGGGCCCCCCTCCTCCAGGGGCCAGGGCCCTCGCTAGAGAACAGTCCCGATGTGTTCTGATGTTGAAAACAATCCAGCAGAGAAAGGGAAAAATCCGAAATTCCAGGAAAAACAAAGTTCAACTCTCCAGAGGAGAAAAAACTGAAAGCTGGCTGAATAAGCAAGCAGGGTGCTTCTGCTTCTCTCCCACAGCAGCAGAACACAGAAGAAAGAAACAAATGCAGAGAATGAGAGTGTGTTATCTCTGTCTGTGTCCCTGACATTTGGGTTTTTTTGTTTGTTTGTTTTTTCCTTCTCTCTCCACTCAGGCTCAGTTTAAAAGCATAGAAAGGCATATATACTAATTTCTGGGCATAGTGCAGCGATAGGGAATACAACGTCAAGTCACCCCAAGACAAGTACAAATATAGCTTTCATTTAAATTTGATATTTCTGTTTGTTTTTTAGCTCCTGGAAAACAGCATCAAAATGTAGAACTGTTAGAAATTGAAGGAAAAAGGCTCTGGTATGAATGACCTAGATATAAAATGATAGATTGACAAGTCCAGCCTGGGATGAGAGAGTTCACCTCTGTTTGAAGCACTGGACTAAATACCAGGCAATCTGTGTTTGTTTTTCCTGGCTCCCAGTGAAAACTTAAGCAGCAGTCACTTGAATCAAGAACTTACCAACACAGACATGTTTGCATACATACTTACATGATTACTATCTTTGAATTCAATAGACAGCCTTGGGAATTAACTATTTGCTGGATCAGCACCTTCCCTACTACAGTTTACACCTTACCCATGTTTCACTAATACTGTAGAAATAAAAGCAGCAGCCATCTGAGGTGTCATATTACTCTACAGACACAAAACAAAAATATGTCATCTGTGGAAAAGACATTAAGCACAGACTGTAGTTAAATTGCTGATTTGCTAGTTTCTGCCATTTAAATTAACATGCAACATTTTCCGAACTTTTCTCACTGATTATATGCTATCTGTGTTTTGCTCTTTGTGAAGAACAGAAAACCACACTGTTTACCTTGTGCAGCTTCTTCATGAACACATGATCTTGGTTTTGTAGGCAGTATCACAGCAGTTCCCAAGGGAATGTTTGTATACATAACAATATTTATCTATAATCCCTACAGCATTGTTTTATCAGATCAATGCTGAGCATTTCCATGAGATCTCTAGTATAACATGATATGTATCATTACATAGTTCTATGTAAGGAAGACTTTTTCTTCTTTAGATTAAATGAAAAAGCATTTTTGCATTCTGAACCATGTAATCTTGTTACAATGAGAAGAAATTTATGCATCAAAATCCCATTAATGTGACTGAGAGGAAAACAAATAAATGCTCATGTATCAATCATTACTATAATTGTTATTATTATTCAGGCTGATTTATAGAGGACTATTGCTTTTGTGTTGGAACTTAATAATCAATCAGATTTGCCAGCTAAATAAAAGGACTCCAGCCTTGGTGAAAATAGAGGTTAGTGGGAAAATTCTCCTACCATGGACATGAAAAGATATGGTACAGGAATATGTTTGCACAAGTGGTTGATATGTTGTTTTAACCATGGACCAAATCCTATGGTGTCTGTTTATTATTTATGAATATCTTAAAGCTGCCAGCCCCACACATATTTGGGCTGCCAGAGACAAAACAGTGTTAAGAATGCTTAGCAGCTGAGATATGAAAAGCTTTAACAAATATACAGATCACAACAAAAATCATTTCTCATTTATCTCTTTTAGCAAATGGTAAAAAACTCAAGGTTTCTGAGGTAAGACAAGAAATTCAGCCCACTTCCGTCATTAACTTAATCAATTCCCAATTTCGATTTCTGTAAAAAGGAGATTAGCAGAATTTTGTCTGGTACATTAAAATGTGCTGAAGATGAACAGAATTGTCAGAGATGAGGATATATGCCTATGAAGAGTAGAAGTGAATGCATGATGCTGTCTGTACTCACCAGCATCATTGTAATTACTGCAATGAATTTGACACAAAATGGACATGTGTGAGTATGAAGGATAAAAAAAAAAATGTACTATGATCTATAACCAGAAAAAAAAATTAAATAGCATCTGCTCCAAATGCTGGTATTGATTTTCTAGTAGTTCCATTAACATGATATTTCACATAAACACTCTACCACTCTGAACATTTTGGGAGTGTAAATAATTTTACCACTGTAATCCTGGTTGACAAATCTCACATGTTTCCTATATGGCCATGAGTCAGTACATATCAATCAAAGTTGTTGTGTATTTTGACATGGAAGGCTCTTAGACACAGCACATTTTCCTTCTGTTTACTGCCATCACATTCTGAAACATGATAATGGCCATTTGAATCAATCCTGGGTGCAGGCGTGAACCACCACGTTCCTTCATGCTGCCACACAGTTCCTGATATACATCAACAATCCATATCTGAACATGGGCAGAGCTGTTTTGAAGAACACATAATTGATTGCCTTCTTCTATCATGGTTGTAAAACCTTGTAAATTTTTTTTTTTTACACTCTGGATTTCTTTCACCTGGTGGCACAATAAAATTGATACAATCTGCATTTGAGAGTTATAAAGGCCTGGAGAATATGAAGAGGAAAAGGAAAGGCAAAGCTCAGGAACAGGAATCAGGTAAGACATGTTCTCTTAACACTACCAGTGACTTCACACCTGACTGCAAAGAAAGCTTGATCTGGTGAAATGAGAACAGAAGCCGTCCGCTTCACCTGCATATCAGAGGTTTTCAGGTAAAGATGATCTCGGCACCACTGAATGCAGTTGGTAGTCTGAAAAGTCTAAAGGATGGTCTTTTTGTCTACGAAATAGGTCTCAAGAGGTATCTGAACAAAACCATTCTTCCAAAGCAGTAAAATTCTTTGCTTTAAACCAATTAAACTGCGTGGGATCATTCCAAGTGAAATAGCCTCTTCCTCTATCTTCTAGATAGGCAGCTGTAAATAAATGGTAGGTAATTTCTGAATGAACAAGCCCCAAAACAACTTGGAAAGTAAGGCCTGGACTTACAGATAAACTCATGCCTTGTCACGAGCAAAGGCACTGCTCCCAGTAGCTGGTGTTGTCCCATAACAGGTTGCCCACAGATGTTGTGGCTGCCCCATTCCTGCAAGTGTTCAGGGCCGGGTTGGATGGGGCCCTGAGCAACCTGGTCTAGTGGAAGGTGTCCCTGCCCATGGCAGGGGGGTTGAAAATGGGTGATCTTTAAGATCTCTGCCAACCCACCCCTTCTGGGATTCTGTGATAACATCATGAGGTGTAGCTTTAACCATTCCTAGGCATAGGTCCTTTTGGGTCAAGTGATACAAATTTGAAGCTGCCTTTCATATTTACACACTTACTGAGATTATTTTCTCGCTACCAAAGTCATTGAATCTGCTCTGTTTTCTGTGAGATGGATGAATCTTTCTCTTCCAAAGCTGAACAAGAAATGTCCATTTATCCTGGTGATTAGGATAGGTGCAGGAAACTTCAGATAGGTCAAACTGAGCAGAGGAAGGATTTAAAAATCGAGCCTATATTTCAGACAGGCAGTCTTACAACTGGGCACTGGACCTGGGCTACAATTCCAATTCTACTTATCAAATTAATGAGCTTGGGAAAATGAGAGATCAGGACTCAGGACTCCTTCACCAATAGGTTCCCCTTCTGTAGCCTTGTCCTTTTTTGTAGAGCTCTAACAGGAGGGATACAAAACGGCCCTATTCCAGTACTCACCAGCAAGAGAATACAACCAATTTGAGCCCTGGCAAGGTGATGATGCCCACACCATCTACAACAACCTGGATGGATTTCCCATGAGGAAAATAGCCAAAGGGCAGAGGACAACAGCATCCCTACCTCTCCATCCAATTGTTCTTCTCAAAAGGGGCACAACAGCTGCTGGGCTTCACACTGTGGCTGTAGGTGGGTGATGGCTGTCAGGAGGGCCTCCGATGGGTTCCTCATCTCCAGGGATTGGGAAGGAGTCTGAGTTTCAGTCTTCACAACTCTGAATTGACAGCTGAGTTCAGGAAGAAATGGGAAACTCCATTGTTCGGCCCATGATGCTGCCAGTGAACTTAGTTTTTGGCAGCTGGGGAACTAAGAAAAAAAAAAAAGGAAACACTGATTGATTTTAGGTGTTTCAGAGGTTAGCTCTAACTGGAAAGAAGGCTGTCAGAATCATTGTCCTGGATTTAAGGATTTAATCCTGCAGTGTGAATCACAGTCTGTAACCTCCTTTTTGTTTCTTTTTTTTTTTTTTTAACTATAAAAATTCACAAAATTACTGGTTACAAGTAAAGTAACACCACAGTAGATTTTTGGTTTTAGTTGTCAGAAAATCTTTACCTGAAATACAGTTGAATCCACTTAAATCAATACATGTGAATGGAATACACCTATTAAATAATAGAAGGTAAATTACAAGTATAACTCAACTTTATAAAAGGAATAAAATCTCTGGAAGAATTTTAGTTTAAGTCAATAATCATGATGATGATTATAGCCATATCAAACTCTTCTGAGCTAATAATTCTTAATAGCAAAAAAGTATTAAAATATACTTTCTGTGAGCAAAGGTTAAGTACTCAGCCAATTTTAAATGTGTTCTTGATTGTTGGAAATCAATGTGTACCTTCGGGCAGATATTGTGTATAAACATACATAAAAGCAATGACTAACACAATATTATAACTTGAAAGTGCCCAGTAGGTGTGTCTTATCTACAATGTTATCCTACTGCAAAATCACAGGCACAATTTGTTGACTAGGCATTGACTGTTGAGCAGCAGAATTTCTCAACAGAGCAGTGTTAAACAAGGTTCAAACCCTGAAGGCTTTGAACAAAAAAATTGCCACTGAAGTCAGCATGAAAAGATGCTGGGGGGGGGATTGTTCTCTGTCTCCAAGCTCTGTGTACACATATAAAAATACTGAACTTTCATCACTGTCTCCCAGTAACACTTGACTCAATGACATTTTTCCTTCCCTACTTGCAAAGCTTTTTATAGTATTACTCTCCTTTTCAGCAGTACACACAGTCAGCTTCCTGAGAGGGAAAATTTCTGAAGGACATGAAAGGTAAATGTTCTCTTAGGAACTCCTTGAGGCAGAATTGCCTAGACACTGGGAGATCCCAGGGCTTCTCTTCTCAAATGCAGTCTGGACTTGCAGTTCTCTCTGACATGAATCAAATCTTAGGGGAATTGTCCTGAGTGACTTCAACTATATAGTCTCAATGAGAACAGTCCTAGGAAGGCAGAATATCAGACATTTTCATCTCTTCTCTCTAACTGCTTACTATTCCTGCCATGAATAGAAAGCAAAATTTCCCTTCTTGTCTTCAGTCACACTCATTTGGAGTTGAAGATGCAAGAGCCCACAGATGGCTGGTGGACCTGCTAAGGTGAACTGGGTTGTAGTGCTGGGACAAATGGTTTCAGAACAGGAAGGCGGGGTAGGGAAGAAACAAAATGTCTGATACTATGAAGAAATTCCCATTTTACTTAAGTAAGGAGGACTTTTCTGTGGTGGAAGTGGAGGCTTGAGAGCAGCTGTGCTGTTTCTGAAGTGGAGGACATGCTAGTGGTGCTTAACTCTCTCACTTGACTGACTCGTGAGCATGGGTCATTTCTTACATCAGTGAATAAATTGGACTCTATAGCTCATAGTGCCTCTGGGAAAAGAATTATCATGGGAGTTTCTGCTACTACTCCCGAGGCCACCTCTAACAAGTTTTTTAAATGGTGATGGCTCTTTCATACAGAAAATGGATTTAAGTGTTAATCTTCTTGTTTTCTTGTCCTTTAAAATCATTTTTAAAAATCACCCAAAAAAATTAATCACAAAAAAAATCTCAAAATACCTCTTCTGGCTTTAATTTTTTATCATTAAATCGAATTTTATAGGCAAAAAGATGTTATTCAACTAAGTACTTAAAATACTTAGGCAATCAAATAAGGCAAGTTCTTCATTAGTAGCACTGAGACCAGCTCAGTCTTTTTTTAAAAAATAAAATTTTATTGTATATCTGCAGTTGCTGGCATGTGATTTTATAAATGTGCAATGAACACATCCTCAAGACTACTACTGTAGTAGCTGAGTGAGTTAAGAAGTTGCAACTACTAAAAACATCACAGCAGTGAAATGTACCTATCACTAAGCCGTATGAAGGAGCCTGTCTAGCAGTAGAAAGGTAGGAAGTAAAGAAGTAGATGCCCATTATACTGGCATCTGCTAGTCAGGTAGGTCCATGAGACACAGAAAATATACAAGATATGGTGGTTCACAGCAATACTCCCAGTCAGAAACAGCTGGACAAAAATTCTTTCAAGAGAGTGATGCCTTATGTGGCTTTCAATGGGATAAGCTAGCAAGAGCATCTGACAAACTTGTCAGGTGCCAAATTCTCAACTGGTGTGAAAGTGGAGAAAATTACATTCCCTTCTTCTGCCTTGTACCTCTGTATCACCAGTCAATCTCCTGTAGGCCTGCTGACACCTACTCCATCGCTGCATAAGGGAGCATAAACGGGTGCAATTTAAATATCAAGGCTTTAAGAAGGGGTGTAGGCAGAAGCAGGCTGGAAACATCTCTCATCTGTGGTCTCACAAATTATCTGCTGTCTTCTCAAGATAGAAGTTATGTTTATTTTGCACTTCCTTGTGCAGTGATAGAGTAGGGGTGAGGGAATTTTAAGAGCTAGACCATTAGGAAGTCAGAAGTCAGATGAAATACATCAAACTTACACTTACCTCTTTTTCTTTGCATGGAGAGGATCTAACTTTCCACACTTTCAGCACTGTGAACTTGGAAAGCATACAGCTAACTAGGCACTGGGGAGACCAGAGGTATTTTGATTTGTTTATAAAAACTGTCAAGCACCACCCACACTCTGTCCTCAAGTGACCCAAATATATTCTTCTGCCTGAAGATGAAGCATTGAGGTATCTACCAGCACACAGAGTGCAAAGTGTGTTTTATGCTCCAGCAGGATAGATGAGCAACCAGCACAGAATAACAATAATAAACACACTATCCATAATGAAACTCCTGAAGTCTTTTTCTCCTGAATAGGATTAAGCCTTGTTTAACATTCTAAAATATTTGCACAATGGGGCTTGGGTTTCAAGTTTTTTGATTTTTTTTTTCAGGCTTATTTTGGCTAAGATTCAAAGCAGAAGAGCCAAAATTATACAACACACAAATACAAAAGGGTAACAGTGAGCTAAATATAGATCAGAACATGAAACAGACAGATGGACTGTTCTTTAGGCTTTTCTAGATAGCTAGATATTTCCAGATATTCCTATTCAGTGTATTTGTAGCACAACCTTGCACAAGGCTGTGTGCCTATTGTAGTGAAAATATTTAAAGCATCAGTTCTATGCCATTGTTTTCAAAAAAAAGTAGTGGAAATTCTAATTTTTTTTCTGGTTTTTGCATCTCTGATTGGCACTTTTTTTTTTCCCATTGTTCCGTGAGAGCAACCTTGTCTTCTGTCTGACTGAAAGCAGTACAAGAGTTAAATGAGCCTCCTGAAAACCAAAAGATATATGGTAGGAAACAAAAAAAAACCCAAAGAGGCAGGAGCTGGAAACCATGTTCAGGCCTGTGTGACAGTTGTTTCCATTCTACAGTCACAACAGAGGCAAGGTGAGACCAGGTGATAACAGCATTAAAAGAGCTGCCTGAAACAGTGAGCAAGGGAAAACATATGTAGGCATCAAATTCCATGTAAGAAAAGTCTATTGCATTTGTTGGCCAACAGTCAGCTGGGAACAATTGGGAACATTTGTTGGAGCTTGCCAAAATGCTGAGTGAACGCTGCACCAGAAAAGTAAACAGTTTACAGAGCAGTGGCAGACCAGAACTGAGGAAGGGAGCGTAGTGAGTATGGAGTAAAGCAGTCACAGAGCAGTGATTAATGGGTGCAGGAATTTCAAATACAATCATACACCTGCACAGCATGGTCTGGAAAGATGGATTGCCAAATGGCCTGTGAAAAATTAGAGCAGGGGAAATATGTTTCAGTGTGACGTATTTGTTACAATGGAAGAGAAGGTGAATTCTGAATTTCACGTAATCTGAACTTCAGAGAGGGTGAAGGAAGGGGACTGTTATTTAAGAGGGGAAAAAAAGACCTATCAGCAATTTACAAATGCTCTCATTCATCCCTGGGATACTGGCTTGGGTCTTACTTCTCTTCCAATGGTAACTTCTTCCCAAATGTCTACTTTGTGAATGATGAAAAATCCCTAATTTAAATTCTTGGTAACAATAATTTAATAACAAGAATGGGTAAAGCTTAAGTTGCACAAGGAAGAGTGATGGATTTTTCTTCTGGTTTGGCTGGAAAACTCATTTTTAAAGCTACTGAAGGCATAGGTTGCATATAGCCCTATGAATAGCTTTGCCCTTATTCAAATTGTAAGGCAACTTAAGCTAATAAACCTTACAGTTAATTAGAACTCTACAGTGATAGACATGACATTTCAGATGGTCTTCTTACCAAATTTAATAGCTTATTCCATGGCATCAGCAAAGAGATTTGAAATAGGATATCCACATCCTAATCTTATTTCTCCAAGAGCACCAAGACAATTAAAAATAGTCCACAAGACTTTGGGAAAATGCAGTATTACCTGTATTTTTTGGTCATATAAAAGCTCTGTGCTCTTGGACAACAGTACACCCCATGCTCATCCTATTCAAAGGCAATTGGACTAAAGCCAGAGCACATCAAACCCGATTCATGGTGTCAAGCAATTAATTCAGAATCTCAACCTTTTTTTTTTTTTTGCCTAACGAAAACCTCTCCATCATCATATTTGTAGCCATTATAGTCACAAAGAAAATTAATGAAGTTGTAATTGAAAAAATTATGCCTGCAAAGAATAGGAGGCATCTAAAATTATGCTCCTGGGAGGTGTGAACATCTGCTTTTAATTCTGCAACCTGTTGATCTTGTGAGCAACAATGATACAAAAGCACTTTGTGTTTCTATGTGTGCACACAGAAGGTAAAGGGAAGGTAAAGGCTGAAATCTTTTGTCACTAAAGGAAGCCCTTACCTCTGAAGACAAAGTAGAATGGAAAAAAGAGTCTCAGTGGCTAAGGGAAGGTGATTAGACCCACTTTCACACGAGGCAAAGTAGAGCACATAAGAAGCATCTGGGCTTGAACAAGAAGGAGCCAGCTGTGGACTTACCCAGAGCCCTGGGTTGCCTTTGTGTGATTCTGTGCCTGCAAAGTATTTGGCCTATATTTGAAGGGGTTTAAGTGATTTGTAAGCCTCTATGAGCTCCCTCCACCTGCCTAGATGTCTCCTGATGAGAACACAAAAATCACAGATTTTTTTTCTCATACAGAAATCTTATACAGGTTCTCTCAAAGCTGAGAAAGCTGACAAGTGTATGGACCACATTTTCCCAACAAGAGCACCACTGTGTAACACAGTGTAACCAGTAGCTTTCCCTGTTCCCCCACAAGCCACCAGAAAAGGGATGTGAGACAACTCTTTTTCTTGGTCCCAGCACCATTGTAGGCAGGACCCTGATGGTACTTTTTGGGCTGTTGCTTCCCCTTGTCACATACCTGCTCATGGCAGCCTTGGAGACTCCTGATCTTTTTCTGCCTCTAGTCAGTATGACTCACGTTATCAGCAGCACTACTCATGTTCCTTCCTTTCCAACAAGTTCAAGTAATAAGGCATCAATTTTCAGCTTTCTTTTCCAGAGCAGGGACCCAGACCAAAGATGTATGAAGTTTGTAGCCAAAGGACTTTTCTGTGCTCTGTGTTTAGGGCAAACAGATGCTGCATAAAAGAAGGGTAAGGAGAACAGACAAATGGAGCTGAAGGAGCTCAACAACTTAGAAAATTTAATTTCCCTCCACATTTAAATTGTTAAATGTGGGCAGCTAAGACTGAAAAATTTGCTTTGTGCAAGTACAAGAATTTAATGTTCCATTTTGCCAGTTGTGCAGACAGAGACACATGCAATATTTCCTACAGGGTTTGTTTGGCTCTTTTTTTTTGCCTTACTTAACAATCCATTTTACAGGGCGATTTCAAGAAATGCCTGTGAGCATGCCAGAGAGGTGCTATATCAAACAAAGTACACCTGATTAATTATCTAACAACGGAGATGTTTGCACAGCCAGTACCATTCATTTTTCATGTGACAATGCAGGCTTTAAGTGTTGGCAATCACCAAACCAAAACTGCCAGAAGGATGTGGTTGCCATCCACACAATCTTTCCTTTGTGTCTCATACATGTCGGTGTGCTGTCAGGGATGTCCCAAGTTCCACCCCTAATATCTCCTTTGTACCTGTTTCAGTGACTTGTGAGCCATTTCAAATAAGGATACAGATTTTTAAAATGTCATTAAATTGTGGTTCAAGAAGATTTAGTAAAAACATTTTTAAATATTGTAAATTATTACATTAGGGAACAAATTCCCTTTTCTCTCATGTTCATCAGATTCACTCTCCACTAATGAATACAAAGAATGAATCTCCAAGGAATTTATATTTGAGGTTTAAAGGAGGTTCAACATTTGGATTTGGCTATAACTTCAATTTCCTTTCATGAATATTTTATTTATATCCTGTATTAATCACAGAGTCACAAAGATAGCCTGCCTCCTGCTTCTGCTTGCTCTCATTGTCTGTCACAGAAGCACTTTCTCTCAACCTTAAATATCGCTAATTAAAAATTTCCCTGAAGCCAACTGATACCTGTGTGATTAATGGGCTGGCTAATAAATAAAATGCACCATGCTACTTTAAGACCATTGTACCATAAAAGCATAGAAAGTGTGCCAGTGGCACATCTTGAAATATGTTATTAAAGCAACAACACAGAAGTCCTAAGGGTCCTGAAGTGCTCCACATCATTAATAACCAGATAAACCATACACTGAGAAACCTACTTCAGTTCATTATTCTAAGCAAGGAAACTATGAAAACAAGGGGAAAAAATCCAGAAGAGTGAAGAGAAGCACAGGGCTTGTTTCTCAGATGGATAAACTGCCATCTCATCCTTGGTGTGAGTGTGAACAACAGTGAATGACTGGATGTTGCTGGGACAAAGCCTTTCACTCCGAGATTTCAGTTTCAAATGCACACTAGGTTGCTGAACACTGTGCCCATCTGATGGGTCTTGTTTGGGTTAAACAGTCTAGGTAGTTGTTTGAGACTGCTTGAGGGTCATATCCAAAACCAGGGCAGCTTCTTTAGAGAGGGGCATGGGGAATCAATTACAGCTTCATCTGTGCTTAGGGAAATCTTTTTGAGTGACAGGAGCTCAGACCAAGTAACTGCACTGATATCAGCTTAGTCTAAAGTGGTACACAGATGCTTCCCTGCATGAAGGTAGTATCCACCTTATGGTAATAAATATGGCAACCCTGACGGCTCAGCTTGGCTTAGTCTATAACGTCAATAAGATCTACTCAGAAGCAGATCAGAGAGAAGAGATGCGACCCTTAACAATCCCTCTGCCACTCTACTGTGATAAGCCCAGTGTAATGTAACTCTCAGGCAAGCTGACCCAACCACCTTGCAGGGCAGGCAGAGGTGGCAGAACCAGGCTCACATTTCCTGCCTAGAATCTTCCATGCATTTCAGTATAGAGAGAAGCAGCTGAGTGAAACCAGATGGAAACACATACTCATGTTCTGAAAGAGAGGAGAACCCAGCACTGAACTAAAGTTTGGTATAGCTGACCCATGCTGCACCAGTGTAAGGTCGACAGTTTGTAAGAAATAATGTGCATCAACCCTTGCATCTCACCAGCCTCCAAGACAAGCAGTCAGGCCTTGCTTCTACTACATTCAAGAGTACTTTCCCTGGTCAACCTGATATGAGTCTGCCTCCATAACCCAGCTGCTTAGCACTCTGAACCCAGTGCTGAAATTACATTTATTCATGCCTAATTTCCCTTTCATCTCCCCCATTTCTTTCACAACAAGCACTGATTAATAAGTAGGTTCTTCACTCTTTGTTTAGCCTAGGCCTCTTACACGAGTTGCTTAACTCACTAACATACACCCCAAGAACATCCCTGTGTTACAGATCCATAGGAAAACCACCAAAATCCTCTACATCTTTCACACCAAGCATATATTCAACTTTTTTCCTTCACTTATTGTTAGGAAGTGAGTTAGGCAAGGAACAGTCTCAATCTCACACACTGCTCTGTGGTTTGGCACTGATTAGTACACAAAAAGAAGAGAATCTGGAGCTGACTCTGCTCTTTAAATAGAATTCTCTCTCTCTGCCATGGTTTCAACTGAGCATAATAACCAAGTATCTATCGAAACAATTCAGCATCTCAGAACCCAAACCACAAAAGCGGTTTCCATCATAATTGCTATTTTTGACAAAAAAAAAAACCTTGGGGATGTCATCAGTAGCAAGAGATCAGGTAGTATCAGTAGTCATTCCTGGTTTTCTGTAGCCATTGAAGCGAAGGTCAATTTCTTCAAAAGAGCAAAATGAGGGT
Organism: Aphelocoma coerulescens; assembly: GCF_041296385.1. Classification (NCBI taxonomy): domain Eukaryota; kingdom Metazoa; phylum Chordata; class Aves; order Passeriformes; family Corvidae; genus Aphelocoma; species Aphelocoma coerulescens. The sequence goes on along the minus strand of NC_091015.1, from coordinate 158,441,910 downwards.
CATCAATCCATACATGCACATCCATATGACATGCTGGCCTACTATCAGCACCAAAACCAGACATTGTCCCTGCTGGAGTCAATGAAATGGACCCTATGACCACTCTTCATTGAATACAATTCACTCTCTTACCCCTGGTTCCCTCTGCTCGCTTGAAATACTTTTGTTTTCAAACCTTAAGACTCACAGTGAATAGCCAAATTCATCCCCAGCTGCTTAATCTCACAGTGAGCTGGCTTAAGTCCTGCACAACAAATAAAATTGTCCTTAAATTAGATCCAGCCATCCAAGGCCTGGGGTGTTGCTCCCAAGGTCCCCATAGTGTAAACATCTGTATCTGAGGCAGCTGTCTGGGCGCCTCTTGTAGCCAGTAGAAACCAGACCAGCAGAGCCAATAGTGTCAGGGAGAAATACTTCAAACTGAATGGAAATGTCATCTTTTGGCTAAAACAAATGCAGTACTCCACTGGCTGACTCTGACTCTCCTCTAGATACAAAGAGAGACTGAGGTGAGCTGTTCAGTTGTAGATGCCTGTGTTCTCAAAATGCACAACCACATGAAAAAATCCTGCCCCAGAGTATTTACTTACTTAATTTACGTAGATGTTCCACCAAAATGACTAGCAATAATCACAGTCAAGCTCATGGCACATAGATCATCAAGTTATTTAAAACTTAGCATGTTTACTCCATCAAAACCTGATTAAAACTATAATAAAAATAACTCCCACCTGTTTGCACTTGTGTAGGAGGCCTCTGGTTGCATATAAACTGCATGCATTTTTACTGACCTCATCTTGGTTACGTCACCAAGGCTCCCAACATCGGCCACATTTCACCAGCCTGACACTTGTAATTGCATGAGACGCATCTGTAAATACAAGTCATTTATTCTGCATAAACATAAGTTTCAGCTGAAGCCCATTTGATATTCATGCAGCAGATTTATGACCTCTGGGTGGTTCCTGTGGAGCTAATAATATAATGATATAATACACCTGCATGTTGGGACAGCTGTAGTTAAATGAGGCAGAGGTTTCCCTCAGCTCCTCAGAGTGGTTGAGGTGATATCAGCTTCACAAGAGGGAAAAGAGGTAATGTATGCATGGCTATAAGCTGGGATGTCCTCTGAGGATCTGGAGTTTTCAGTGGAAAAAATACATCTAAAAAAATTGTGTAGTAAAAAAGCAATAAGAATTTATTTTTACCTGCTTTAAAAATAAATAAATAAATAAATAACCAGCTGTATGAAACTTAGAGTGTCAAGTCAGAGGAGTCTTGGTCAAAAAACTGAAGTTATGAAAGGAGCTATAGGAAGCTTCAAAGTCCCTTCAGCATTTTCATTGCAAGTGTAGAAAGTGATCTGGAGCAGCAACAGAGACATTTCAGAAACGCTTTAAATCATCCTCACAAAAATAGTTTACTACATATCTGCTTGTTTTCATCTACATGCTAGCAACATAAATTTCCAGCTACTGAAGAGGATTGCATAAAAAAGGAATACAATGGCCAGGATAAAATCATGTTTACATGATTCTCTCTTCTTATGCATTTTCCGTTGCTCTTTTCAACTGCAAAATATTAGGGAACTTATTCTAAAACTATTTAAAAACGTTAAAAAAATAGGGCAGCAACTTCAGGGATCAGGTTGCACATAAATACTGACTGTTAGAGGAATGTATACATGTGGAATTACATCAATTTTAAGCTTCACCTTTGCCAAAAAGTTTAGTTCCAGGACAACTGAAATACTGCAGGAAATCTCATCAAATTTTGATGTTTAGTTTGCAGAACAGGAAAAAGTTTTTAATAAAACAAGCTTTATGATACTTGAAAACAACATTTTTTAATGTCATAATTGATATTATATATTTTTAATAAGCCAAAACCTAAAGAAATTAATTTGGATTTTTTGAACCCATCTCAATACATTTGGAATTTGTATAGGATTTACTGCTGGAGACAATGCTGATTTTATTTTGTTCTCCAAATCAAAAGGTATCCAGAGCTCACCACCTCAGACATATCTCTGCTGTTTTCTCGTCTCAATTCCCAATACTCAAATATCAGAATCTGTTCCACTTTGCAGCATGTAATGGCAAACACTTTCATCTTCACAGTTGCGCAAGACAACTGCTGCTACCTTGCCTATGTTTAAATTTCAAAATCCTCTACAAGGTGAAAATCATCAGAGTCATTACTGATACATCTATAAAATATCAGAAGCCTCAATGGTGCGTGGTTTCAGAATGTGCATGACTTAACCCATCCAGATGATAGAATAAGAATAGATATGAGACATGAGTAACACGTGTTTAAGATTTATTCTGAGAATCACCGTTGGCAAATCCAACTCTTTATGTTGATGCTCCATTGCTTATAGGAATTACAGAGGGAAAATGCATCTTTGATGCTGCCAAGAGAAGTGCTCACTTCACTTTCTGACGTGCAATGGTTGCACAGAATACCTTAGATTGCATTTAACAAATGAATGACATCATAAACTTGAGTCAGACACCGCCGGGAGCACAGCAGAGTTTTTTCTTATGATCCCTCAGTAGCAGTTGCTAAATAGAAACATTTGTATTGGAGTCACATTGTGGCTTTTGTAATACTCAAGACTTTGGAGCAAGGCAGTGAAAAGCTATTCATACACATTGTGTCTGGCTCACTATTCCACAAAGTATTTTAGCTATAATCCACACACTAATGTTCCTGCAGTTTCTGAAATAGAAATCTCCTAATCCTGGCATCTGAGGCAGTACTGCATTCAGATGATAAAACTGGGTTTGTTTCCATTTTCCTCTGTTTACAAGTGTAAATTCCTTTGTGAATTTCTCAAGATGTTTCTTGTAGATCATGGCGGGAATTAATTTTCTGCAAAAATATTAGTGATTTTAATTCCTTCTCTTTTTCTCTCTCCAAATTTTACTTCAGATGAAATAAAGACCTTTTAAGAGTACTATATATAAATCCCAAGGAACCACCCTCAGACATGACTATGAGAGGAAACAAAATTTTTCACACCATTTTTGCTCACTATAAAACACTTCTGGATGAGCTGGGTTCAATCTTTGTTGAAAGCGTAAGGATTCATTCATTTAATAATTGCAATAATACAATTGCAATAATTAAAACAGGTTTCTAGCTTTGTGTTAATCTCCTCTCATGGAACCATGGGATTCTCCAGCACAGAGGTGATATAAACAGCAGGCATAGAGGAGAAAACTAAATAACATGTCTTAGTAGTGAATTGTCTGTATAATCCAGGGGCTCTAGTACAACCACGAATAAGGAAAACCTTAGTTAAAATCCTTAATCTAATATATAGGGGTTTTACACAAAGGGAAACAATTTTAAGTAAAAAGGTAGAAAGACCAAATTCAGAGTAGCTAGGATTTGAAATCTGAATCCCAACCACCTAGATCCCTAAAGAATATGTACTGAGCTAACGATTTTTCAGGGCAAGATCATATCTTCAGCCCATATCTCCCACTTGCCTTTCTTTAATTCCCGAAATATTATCATGAACCTGACACGCTTTCCATAATAAATGGATATTAAGACATTTCCCAGTAGAAGCCTAATTTGTCAGATAATATCTAGCAAACTCTAGTTAGCTGCAAATGTGTCACATGTGGCTGGATTCAGCAGCTGCCATTCATGATATGGTGCCAACAGCACTCAAATGGGTAAATGAGTGGAGGATTGCAGGTCTGATTGACCATTTTCTCTGGCCAGCATCATAAGCCCATTTTCTCACTGCACAGCTACTCAGACATGATACGAGTGGCCAGAGTTGACCACTAACCACTCCTGCTACTTTTTCCATCCTTGTGCAATGTATTGTAATGCAAGGGAAGAGCCTTGCACAGGAAGACTAAAACAACGAAGTTGTGGATAATTCCTTAGTCTTATCCACACCCAGACAATCCATAGATGAATGCAGAGCAAATGACCAAGTGACCTACATTTATTGCTCTTACAGTTGAAGTTAATTGAAGGTTTTCAATCAGATATCTCTGTCTGGAAATTCTTTACATTCCTGTATACAAGGTTACCCCTTCCCTGAACAGCAGAATATGATGCTGTGTCTGGTCTCTGGAGTATGTGTAGGCTCCACATTTTCCCCCGGATGTTCACACTGAGGAGCCAACTGGACTGTTCCACAGCTGTTTTCTGACCTGCAAAGCCACATTCATTCACATCATATCCAGAGAACAAATTCAGGAGAAATACACACATACACCTCTGTGCACTTGTATCTTGTTCTAATAGGGCATCAGACCCACAATATATATAAAATATTTCAATATGGCTATTTCTTCTGTACCAGCACTTATATTGTTATTTGCTGTAATTGCCAGTACAACTGTCTGTGCTCTTCAACCTGATTAACAGCAGACAATTAGGAAGCTGACAACAGAGGAGATGCTGAGTTACTACAGCAGGATGTCAGAGCAGAGAGCTATCAAAGCTATCTCTCAGAGATAAAGCTAAAGGAATCAGCTGGTACTGGAAAACTCTTGCCTTGTGTTGCATTTTGAAAAAAAAAGTTTTAAAAATAGAAAAAAAGAATTCTTTTCTTCCCTAGAAGGTTTATAATCTATAGAGACAAACACGTTATCCAAATTTATGGATCAGGAAACTTGAGTTATAATTGCCATGAAATTAATTCACTATCTTTAGCAAAGGAAGGAGGGAAAAAGAAAACTAAAAGCAATGTATTTCAAGAGGGCAGACTTCAATAAACACTGTAAATTGGTGGGTGAGATCTCCTCGGAAACAAGTTGAAGTGACAAAAGAGTCCAGAAGAGTTGGCAATTCTTTAAAGAAATGACAGTGAGAGCACAATCAGAAGCCATGCCAACATGAAGGAAGGATAGGAAGTGTAATCAGAAAACAATTTGGCTAAACCATGAGCTCTTCAATGACCTGGAGCTAAATAAAATGTACAGGAAGTGAAAACTACATTGAAATACTAAAGACAAGTGTGAATGAATGACATAAATATGTGGGGAAAAATTCAGAAAGGCAAAGGTACAAAAAGAGAGGAAATCTGCAAAGGAAGCAAAAAGCTTTCTGTAAGCACATTTGCAGTAAAAAGAACTCTGAGGGAAAACAGTGGTTCACTGCTCAAAGGAGAGAACAAATTCCTGCCAGATGAGTCCCAGAAAAGTTAAATGTTTGGCACCTTTTCTATTTCAGCCCTCACTGGAAAGGTTAACTATGACTAGACAGTTGATAAAACCAAGGGGCAACAACTCGGGTTGCAACAGGGGAAGATCAGATTAAAGAATACTTAGGGTTCCAGTTGCCAGTTCAGTGGGGCTTTAGGACATTTATCCCAAGATACGTAAAGAACTTAAAGAACAGGCAGAAACCATCTCACAGGCATTAGCAAATCTCTTAGAGAACTCATGCAAGATCTGTAGGGTCAGAAAACTGAAGAAGAGCCAGCAGACCACCTATCTGTATGAAGGAATAAAGGAGGAGACAGGGAATTACCAGACTGACAGTCTAACTTGCTTCCTGGAAAAGCACCGGAACAAATAATCCAACTACTTCTAAGTACCTAGGAAGTAACAAGGAGAGAAGTAGCAGCCAACATGTATGTGTCAAGAAGAAATAATGTCAAACCAATCTAATTCCACTCTACAACAGAGTAACAAGCCTTGTGGGCAGAGGAGGAAAAGAAAATGTCATGCATCTTGACTTTAGTGAGGCTTTTGACACAGTCTCACATAATATTCTCACAAGTAAGCTAAAAAACCTGGTCAAGATTAAACTACAGAGAAAAAATGTGCTAAGATAGCTGGAAATCTGAATTTGAAGAGTAATTTCTCAATGATTTGGTGTCAAAATGGTAGGATTGTACCAGGTGGAAATCACAGAGTTCTGTTCTATGTCTGGTTCAGTATTTTTATGAATGATTAAGAAGAAGAGATAATAATGTGTTTATTACATTTACAGATAAAATCAAGCTCAAGCAGAGAGTCTGTAAACACACTGAATGATAGAACAGGAATTAGAAAAATTGTGGCAAATTTTGTGGTGTGGAAAAATGAGGCCCAATTCAACAGGAACAAATGAAATTTTTTCACGTAGGTGAGAATAACAATTGGTTCAAGCACAGGACAAAGAACTGTTGTAGAGACAAAGAAAGTGATTTGGTAATCACAAACTGAACATAAATCAATAATGTTGCATTGTTTTTGAAAAGACAAATATGACACTGATGTTTACAAGTAAAAATGTCACCTGTAAGTCCTCTGAAACATCCTCCTGCTCTGCTCAGCCCTGCAGGGCTGCATCCAGCTTCAGGAAGGACTGACCGGGCAGCAAGAATGTAATGCAGAGAAAAATGTGACCCAGGAGGAAAGAACTGGGATTCCCTTGGAACAGGGCAAGGCTGAGGGGACACATGAAAACATTCTTGAAGTGCTTGAGGGGAAAAGGAATAAGCTCTTCTTAAATGCTTAGGCTAGGAGGAAACATGGATTTTAATTGTAGCAAGAAATCCAACATTAAAAAATTAATTTGACAAACATTTGCCAGAAGTAGTTTAGGTAGAGGTGATCCTAACACGGAATAGACATATGGCCTAAAAGGTTTCAAAATGTTCCTTTTATCCATCTTTTCTTTCCATGACACACTGTGGATTTCAGGGACACAGGTCACGGATGATTAACCAAAGTTCACAGGGGGCATCTAAAATCAAGCAGAAAATTGAAGGCTGACCTTAACAACACCAGTTCAAGAGTCTTTACCTCAGAATATCTTTCCTCTCACTTCCTCTGCCTCAGTAAATAGATTGTACATGTAAAGTATGCAATAAATGGCACATTAAATTTTTTTTTCACATTGCAAAGAAAATAGCACCCTGTTTGATTTTTTCATTCTAGTTTTGCTGCCTCTCTTATCATAAAATGAGTAAAAAGAAGATGATACTAAAGCACAGTTGGCTGGTGGAAAATACATTGCAGATACACAAATATGCCATTAGACTTCTGCATAATTGGATACTAGCTGATTAAAGGTCACCAACAAAAGCCTTTTGACACAGCCCCGAAAAAAGCTCAACTCCCTCATATAGCACGTCAGTACAGAACAGAGAAATGACACATCCAGTTTATTATATTGCATTTACAATTTAGAATGGATTATTAGTGACAATATTTCTTTTACAGAAATAGCAGATGCCATCTTTTTTTATTAGAAATGCTGTGAATAATAATTAATAGCCTCCTTTGCTGTGTTAATAATACACTCATACCCAGTAAATATTGGCTAAATAATTAAGTGAAGGTTGGGTTTTTTTTCTTTCCAATCCCCAAGCAATTTGCTTAATTTGATAAATTTTAATTGGAACAGTGAAGACTTGGTTAATATTTAAAAAACAAACAGCTAATCATGTTCTTTTGCACTGCCTGTGTGTATCAGCTCCATCAGAAGCACCATGCTGTTCTAGGGGGACAGACAAACCAGAATTGAGGCACCAGAGATATCAAATGCTATCTTTGAAAAATGGACTTTTAAAAAACATGTAAGTGCTTTCCTCTTTCTGGAATGAATTGGGGCCTAAAATACTCTCAAATCCCAGCCCATTCCTTGAGTGTATTCTTGGCACATATATTCTCTGAAAGTTGTGGAAATTGATTATCTAACTGTTTAGATGCCTTTGTCAGTTCCACTGTGTATTAAAATAACTTTAATAACTGCTGATTATGCCTCAAGTGGATAAAGAAAATCAGACACAGAATGCCATATATATACATTATATCCTTACATGTTTCCTGCACAGTTTAGTATTCTCTTACACTTTTAATCTAAAGTAGTTCAGTTTTAATCTGAAATAGGAGTTATCAGTAGTACACATAAATCATTTTCTACAAACAATGGTGGCAGGAAAAGGTGTTTTCAGTCCTCTGCAGGTCTGTCAAAATATTTGTAGAAGTAATTCACACTTGTAGTAACCAAACCTATGAACATTTTGCAGTTCACTTCAAATAAAATCTCTATAAGTGAAAGACTAATTCCTACCTTCATTTAATTTTTTGTCTTGATGAGGGTGAATGCAGACAAGACAGTAGGTTTGCTTTACAGAAGAGACAGTAAAACTAAACCTAGTTCGTTATTATGAATTCCATGGTTTTTAACGATTACCTGAGCTTTGAACACTTCCTTCCCATTAAAGGTAAGAAAAACTGGCTGTTTAAAACCGTTGATGACTTTGAAATTTCTAGCCAGCTCGTCTGGATTCTGCTGAGGGACTGACTCCGCGTATGTTCATGCAAATCCTATTAAAGTCGGTGAAAGTCGCAAGCATGTCTCTGGGGCAGAGTGGGACCCCCTGCTATCTAGTCAGTGCACATTAACAGCTGGGAGTGGAAGGAATGTAAAAAAGCAAAATCTCTTCACAGGGCCACATTGATATGCAAGGGATTTGCTTGTCAGGGAGAGATGTGTGATATGAAGTGAATGTTTATTGCACGCTTCAGGGAGCTTCCAATAGTAGCCAAAAGGAGATATCTATAGTAGATCTGGATCGGAAGCTGTCTAAAAGCCAAGGCAGAATGAAAAGACTTTTGATACAGAATACCTTTGTGATCCTACTTATTCCTTGTTATAGGAAGAAACAATTACTAGAATTTGCAAATTGAGGAAATCAGGAATCCTGATATCTTGCCATCACTTGTAACAACTATTTTGCAGTAATTTAAAGCATGCTTATCTATAGGTGTGGGTGGATGCACAAAACTCCATAAATTCCAGCAATGTTCCCACAGGAACTCAGGGAGAGGGGAGAAAATTTTCAGAAGTGATGTAGACTTTAGTCTGCTAGGTCAGGTAAACTGCTGTGGCCCCTGGCCACAAACACCAGCTTGGCTGATACAGACATTCCCCTCCTCTTACTGAGGGACTAAAATTCTTTTGTTCGCCTGATTCCTGAAAGAACATATTAAGGATTTTTTAGTCTGTGTTGTATCTAGGGCGGCCTACTAGTGTCTCTCTTCTAGAAATATGGAGTAGGACATCACTTCCTCTTCCAACAAGAACCACAGGTATCTAACCAACCCCCGTTTTCTTCCACTCTGCTGCTGATCTCCATCCATGTGTGGTACAAAAGCAAAGCTGCTGCTTGCTGCTGCTAATGCTACTGAACCCCCCACCCTTTGAGGGGGACCAGTTCAAGGGTACAAGGTTCTTGCTCAGGGATGGAGAAGACGCCAAGTACGGACAACCTAAGGATACTTTTCTCTGCCACAGTTCCTTTCTCCAGACCAAGCAACCATTCAGATGACCAACACTGCTCCAATAGATTATTCTGGAATCAGCTATAGTACTTGGTTGGAATTCAAATGCTTTGAGTCATTAAGTTAGTTACATATGTTGGTAAGTTACGCACGTTACTGCACACATCACGTCTGCAGTAGTAACACGAGTGATAATTTGAATGATCCCCTGCAGATCAAGAGTTACTTTCCAAAAGAAATTTGCAAATTATGTTTGCTAATGGCCACATCAGGGAATTTTGCACTCTGTTCATGAACCATTTGTGAACAGAAAATGGGGAGCTTCATGAAACAAATCACTCATTTTGAGTCATTGCCATGCTCTTGCTAGTAGCAGTACTAAATCCAAAAGCAGCACCCACACACTTGCCGGCTGGCCCAATAGAAAACACAAATCAAAGCCAGTGGGAAAAGTGCAAATAAACACAACTGAGACAAAATAAACTGTCACATGCAGCAGAGATGATGGATATAGAAGCTGACCATTTCTGTAGAGTTAGACCATAGGATGAGGTTGACCATCAAGTCCTGCTATGGTGCAGGATCTCAAGCTCCAACTGAGAAGTGGGAATGGCTCCACGCTGTCCAGCAGCAGAGGTGACACAGCCAGCTGTTCTCACTGCCCAGACAGCTGGGACATTGCAGCTGATTATCAATCAGCATGCGAACCACCAGTTTCTAACCTGGCATTTTGAAGTGAGCTGTCACACTTTGTTTCAGGACCTCCCCTGTGCAGCAAACCAGCCACGAGGAGTTGGTGCTGCTGAGCACTGTGGCCTCACTGTTCATCTGGTTTGACAGCACTAGTTAGAAATCAGAGCTCTGATGCAGAAAAACTTCAGTGGATCCAAGTCTATGGCCTTAAAGAGTGAGGTGTGCATCATCCCATATGCCACACAGTATCAAACGAAGGCAGGGCTTGATTAAAAACCAATTAGAAAATTCATAAGGTCATTAAAAAATGTCCACAAATCAATTCAGAAATGAATGTGTGGGCAGATGTGAAGTGCTATGTGTGTGCAGCCCAGAATCAGATGCCTTGTGCCTGCCAGCCCTGCAGCCTCTTGAGGCCTTCTGAGTCCTGTTGGTTGAAGCCTACCTCTTCCAGTGCAATTATCTGCTAACACTAATGGGAATTAAAGAAAAGAGTTACCCAAATGCCACTAAGGATCAGGACATATGGGCTGTGGTTTACTCCCTACTCCAGTAAGGAAACCAGAGGATCTGTTTCTTCTTAATGCTCTGTCTTTCTCTTCTTTCAGACTGAAAATTCAAATTTTTCCAGCAAATGCTGGGATTATACCAGTATATAGTATCAAGTCAGATTTAATCCCAATTATTTCTTTCCCACTGAACATCTGCAGTGGGGCTTCTTTTCTCCAGTAATGCTGGCCGTAGTGCTTGCTAATGTGTCTCTGCACTCTACCTCAGTTCAGATGTGTTGTTTGCAGAGTTGGAAAGGGGTGATAGTAACCTTGAGCATCAGCAGGACTTTTTCCCCTTATCTCAATAGCAGGTTTTACTTGGGAAGCAGAACCTGCCAGAAGATGTGACCACTGGCACCATCTCTTTCCTACTTTCCTTTGGCCCTAAGTTCAAAGTGAAACTTAGCAAGAAATTGAAGCTGTGTCCCTTGAGCCCTGTGACTCAGCACAAGCATGACAGCCTTACACGTGAGGAAATGTGTGTGCAAAAAATACTTTCTAAGAGGCTTCTGCCTAATGCTGGGAAACACTGATGCACTCTGGCTCCAGGGAGAGGTAAAAGGATGATTGCCACCCACTCAATAACCATTTCCTTCTGCGTGATCGATGGAGCGTCATCAGAGCCCTGTCTGGTGACAGGTGCCTGTTAGCTATCGGAGCCAGAGGATGGGAATGGCTCTGTGATAGATGCTCATGGAGAGGGAAGCAGTAAAGAGCACAGCAGCAGTAAAAGGAATGAAATAGGCTTCCTGCTGAACAAGGAGCAGGCAGTAGGATAAAGGAAGGGACATTGATTGAATCGGAACATTTCTTTATACTTGGAGCCCCGACTGCAGCACTCTCATCGAGCCGTGTAAAGTTTCTTCCAGTGCATGCTTGGTGACATCTTGACACACTGATTTTAGCATTGCTCGCTCTGTAATCCCCAGGGGAAGATATCTGAGCCCTGAACAGTGTTTTTGAGTAATATCTTCCAACTAAACCTATTTTCCACTTCCCTCCCTGCCAAGGTCACTGAGTTTCTGATCTCAAAAGCGAAAGCTTTACAGGAAAGGTGAGTGGAAAGAGGAATGAAGGCTTGTGCTGCTCCTCTGGGGCAGCAGCTGGCACAGCTCAGCCTGTGCAGTTTGCAAGCAGCATTAACTAACAGCAGGCTAAAGCTTTCCCATGTAGGCAGAGCAGGAGCACGGCAGGGAGCCAGGCTTTCCTGAGAGACACTGCCTGCCTTTGTCTTGCTCTGGGGATTGCACAGTGAGACAATATTCCCACAGGGCTGTAAGCTAAAGCCCAGTTGTTCTTAGATCTACAAGGGAGACTGGGGCAGCCCTAATGGGATGGAGTTATTGATGGCAGGGGAAGGGGCTGGGTGTGGGATGTTCCTGTCCCCACCTCTGGCTGCCACCCATAGCAGGGCAGTGAGGAAACCTCTCCTCTTGTCCTGGGTGAAGGACCTGCCTCTCCTCCCATCACTGAAGAATTAGGAGATGAGAGAGCTCCCAAAGCAAGAATATTCAGGTGCTTATAAGAAGGCCTTTCCTTTCCCTGCATCAACTAAGATGTTTTCTTACAGTAGCTCTTTAAATATCATAGAATCATAGAATGGTTTGGGGTCAAAAGGACCTTAAAGACCACCTAGTTCCAACCCCTCTGCTGTGAGCAGGGGCACCACAATATCCCCCCATCCCAGTCTGAGATGCTGTCACACAAACCTACGTGTCCTCAAACACGAGGCAGGCTGACTGCAGGAACAGTGCCCCCACACACATACCTGCATGTACATGGGCACGAGGTGACTGAAGAAGTTAATCAGCTTCAAAGCATGCGACACAGTAATCAGAGGTTCACATCAGGACAAGGAAAGAACAGCGGGGCCTTGCATGCACAAATAAATGACCTTTGAGTCCTCTGTTCCCTGTGCATTCAGACACAGGCCGGACTCTGTTACCAACACCTCGGTGCAGGCACATTCCCCTGGAAGAACAGTCAGTGTGGTGGTACCCGGGCCCCTCTAGCATCGAAGCCAACCAAGTGCCAGCTCCTTACAGGGCAGTGGCTGCAATTTTATGGCTCATCTCTTCTTATGTTACCCCCTCCACAAAGTGTGAAGAGATGGGTTTTGGTGCTTATCCGTAGCATGTCCACAGGGAGACGAAACACTGAGGCAATGGTTTGCTTTTACACATATTTCATCAAGCCATCAGAAAGCAGAAACAACTAGGAAAGATGAAACCACCTGAATTTTGGTTGAATAGGACCCCACCACGAGGAGCCTGAAGGAATAAGGAAGGCTACTGTTCCAGGAGCATGCAAAAAATCAGAAACAATTGTGAAACAACCAAATAAAATAAACAATCCCTTCATCTGTAAATGTTTGGTTAAATTATGTCCAAACTAAGGCACGAATTTCCTCCATGCAAAAATATGATAAAATACACCCACAGATTAATCCTTATCATACGCATGTCCAGGGGTACTGTGAAGGTACAGACTAATGGACATGTAAAACACAATAAATCTATGCTTTATTGCACTCATAATTTGAATTTTTCCCATGAACTGATAAAATATTTTTGTATATCTGCTAAACTGCTTTGGGAGTAACATGAGAGTACACTATGCCTAATAACTTAAGGAAAACTTTGAAGATTCATTTTCCAGATTTTTACTCAAGGAAGTATTAGTCATAAAACTTGGGCAATTTTTACCTTTTCCAGAGCATTAGTTACAATATTTCCCATTTCAATCAATGAAAAAAGAAAAAAAATCCAAACCTCTCTGAAAAAAACTACTTTGTATTAATCACAAAAAACTTTATTTAAACTGAAGTATTTTTCAGCATTATCTCCTCCCTTTCAGAGTTCTTTTCAGGGTTAATTTCTAAACTGAAACACCACATTCAACTGAAAAGTCAAAATGTTTGCAATAGATAACTCCTAGAAAGAAATGTTGCAATATTTAAAGGAAATTCTTTCTGCTTGATCCCATAAATTCAACTCCAGTTGTTAAACTGTTTTATTCTGACCAATTTTTCTTCTGTTTCCTTGAAGGAAAATTATTCATGGACATTTACTAATGACCATCTTTCATAACTGAAAACTTAGCAGTATATGGAAGCAAAAGAATGGGCCCAACCCCAACACACTAAATAACTGTATGTCTTGTCTAACTCTGCAGTGATTCAGGATCTTATCAAAAGGGATTTCTGAGCACAGTTTGCATCAATTACCTTCCCTGCCAGTGCAGAATCCTTCCTGTGAGGAATACATATATAAATACATTTTAATTATACATATTTATATACTTGTAGGTGTATTTTTAAATGAGATTTTGAATAATTCCTTTGTTTCTTTTAAAATGCATTTGAAAGAAAACTGTATTTTGATTACAAATTTAATATGTATTCCCACAGGTTTATAGAATATATCTAAACCATGCACTTCATGAATGTTTTATTGCATGTCTTAAATAAACTGAATCTGCTCTAAGCAGATAGTTTTGAAGATTTTTTTTTTAAATTATTATTGATACCTTTGGAAAACTCAAAAGATGATGAGATATTAAGAGAATATCAGGAAGTTTCATTATAACTGCACAGCCTTTTTTTTTGTGCTACCTAAAAGGCTTTCTTCAAAAGCCTGGGACATGTTACATTGCCTGGCTGAACTGAGAGCATGTTTTCCTGACCTTCACGCATTGTCAGCCAAACCTGGGAGTGGAGAATTGCAGAGGACACACAGCTCCAGCAAGGAAGGACTGGTGGGCTGCAATGGGTGTACAACCACCAGCCCTATTGTGGGAGCCAGCCTGGACACAGCAAACCAAGACAGGGAGCCAAACAGACCAGTGACTGTCTTGTTTCTGCCTAATACAAAGAGCTGAGGCAAGGAGAAAGCAGCGGGGAGGGGAAGAGAAAAAAATGTTGGAAATATTTATTTGAAGTTACACTATCATTCTTCTATTTGCATAAAATCCACTAAAATTCCAGAAGAAAAAGGAAAATATATTATTTCTGCAGAGTAACCTTAAGCCCAGGGGCCAGATCATTGGCTGGTATAAACATCCACATCAACTCTGCTGGAGCCCAGGTGATTTATTTCAGGGTCCTGCTCCTCACTGGGTACACAACAATCTGGGACTGTACCTGCACCCTCCACCCACCCAGCCTGGCTTCCATCATGTCACAAAAACCCCATAAAAACTGGCTTTTGCAAACACCACCACCCTGGGTCAGTCACGGGCAGGAGATAGAGCACTCCTTTCCCCCAGGGTCATGGCCTTTGAGATCTTGCCTCTCACTTCTAAAAAGTCATAAAATGAAGATATCCACTGAAGTATCCCAGGCCCTGCCTGGGGAGGAAGATTCAGAGCCTGCTTGGTGGGGCTGCCTTCCTCTGGGATGCATCCACCCCCAAAATTAGCTCTTGGAAACAGCTCAGGCATATTAGCAACCTGTGCTTAGAGGAGTTTGCCAGATGAGGGCAATGGGAAAGTGCACAGCTCTGAAAAAACCCATCCTGTGTGATTCTGGCCATCCCTTTGCAAGAAAGCTGAATTCACAGGGAAATAGGTGCAGAGGAAGCTGCTGAACTGACCAGAGACACGCAGAGCCCATTTAATGAGAGGAGACAAGGTGTACAAGTTTTGTTTAACTTCAGCGGACAGAGGCTGACACAGAATGTTGTATCTAGATAACCCATATTGATAAACTCCATGGAAAAATTACTCAAGCAATGGGATGATTCTTGGCTAATAAAAGAAGCTAGCTGCCTGTGAATACCCTTAAGGAAGAATAGGGGTTCTCTAACCATCAGATGAAGTTTTTGAAAACATTAGAAAAGCTGGGAGATTTTTCACAAGAAGTTGTGGAAATTTGTGAATTGAGCAGAGGGCCTGAACTCAGCAACCTTCCCATCCCCTACATCGTACAAACACCAAACCAAATTTTGCCACAAATTTAATTGGGCTCACTCTGAAATGCTAATCCTATGAACATGTACATGTGGCCTAATCAGTTTTGGGTCTTTAAATGATTTACCACAATTTTTCAGACCAGATATGGACTTTATACTAAATGAATGTGTAAATTGTATCTTCAGGAGCAGAACTCCAGACCTGGGTACACAGATCTCTATGCATAGAATAAACTCTGATGGCTGCAGATACAGTTTATTAATCAATTATCTCTGTTTATTGGAGAGCAGGATCTTCCTGCAGCTGCTAAACCAAATGACATGCAATGACAATTATGTAAACTTTCATGGAACTCCAAAAAAGCTATCAGCAGTTTCCTGGCTGCAATTTTTGAGCTGATCTAATCTGACATATGGTGATTCCTTGAGTCATTTGATAGTGTAGAGAGCTAAGTAAAACCCTCTCCAAACAGCCATAAAAAGTGGCCCTGCAGTTTTTGCTCCTTTTGGAAACCCAGAAGCATGGTGCTGCAAAGAGTCAAACATGAGGAAGGATGAGATCTTATAGCAGATCTTGACCTTGGGCACACCAAACCTTTTTAAAACAAAAATAAGTTTTCAGGTAAACAGCCTACTTTTATAAAAGGAATCAGCCTTCTGCAGAAGAGCATGACCCTTCATCAGAAAGTGCAAAATCTAACAGACAAAAGGTTTCCATCCTAGCACAGGAATTTTGTCAACAGTATACTTGCTAAAAAAGCTCAGTTTTCAGCCATTGAAGATCAAAACATTTCAGTTGACTTTTCAGTGAAAAAGTGACACTAGTGACCCTTCTGCAAATGCTGGAAATTTATTCTTCAAATAAATTTTATCCAGACATCTTCCAGAAATAAAATATTTTTATTTCTGTCTTCACTGGACTTCTGTTTCTTGCTTTAGATTATATCATTTAATCATCTAAGAACTGTTTCATCCCATAAATCAGCCATCTATACATGTAAAAACCATACCTTTAAAACTTCACAATAGGATTGCATATCCAGACCTGTTTCTTAAATATCCTGGAAACACAAACCAAGAGAAAACCTGTACCAAAACATCAGTTCTACATCTGATACCTACAGAATGAAACTGAGATTAGCCTAAAAGATTTGTATTAGCTTACGTTGAACTGCATACCTTGCTTACTAGTAATGCCACATCTAAGTTTAGTGGAAAGAAAATGTTTTTAGGAACCTAAAGTACACAGAAAGGTTGGGTCACAGTGATGCAGCAGCTCCTGGACAGAACTGAACTCATCCTGCTTCACTTCCTTCAGCATCTTAATAATTCTCTGTGTTTAGATGCAATTCCTTGCACCCACAAAAGCAATGTTGCCTAAATTTTCTGTTACCGACTTACAAGCCATTAACCCCACTTGTAGCTATAAGGGAAGGTGCTGGGATGTGAAGGGATTTGGTTCCAACAGCAGCTGTAGCCGCTGACTGTGTCCTGTAGCAGCTGGCACATGGTAAAGAGTGAGGTGAAGAAAAGAGCCAAACCAAAGTACAGAAGAATGGACACTGGTGTGAAGCTGATTTTGTGCCTGCAGCTGAAGCAGAAGCAGAGAATATCAAATGTCAGAAGGAAGCTTCTCCTAGAAAGCTTTTCAGCCCCATTTTGCACAACAAAGAGATCTGGCTAGTTCAGATAAGGGGGGAATGAACATCCCAACTTTCAGTTGCTCATTTATCTGAGGCACTCCACCCTTCACTAGGCATCTCCTTTCCTAGAACGATTCAAGTCCCTTGATTAAAACATTGTGGCACATTATCAGAACACAACTCAGTCCACTGTGCTTTGTCTGTCCCACCCCAGAGAACCATCACAAAACCTGGTTCTGTCCTCTCACATTAGCAAAACTCCCACCACCAGCCTCAATGGCACCAGGACTAGGCCTGGGTAAGTATTTTCTGTTTATGCACAGGTTGACTCATCCAGTCATTCCAACATGGGAGGATATTCACACACACATCTTTCTTAAACGAAGTTTTTGTTTGCACAGCTGTGCTAACACCTTGCATGGAAGAGACTTTTTATTCCAGAACAACAACTTATCACAGTAATTGTGATGAGTATGTATCAATAGGCCCTGTGAAGGAGAGAACGCACAACCTTGTCAAGGCATAGAACTTCCTTTCCCTTTGAAATGCCTCAATCAAGTTCTTGCTTCTCTCCATCTGTGTGTAAAACCAGTTTTACTTTGCTGGTTTAGGAGACCCTCCTTGATCAAAGAGCAAATCCCTGTATAGCCAATGTGAGTCTCTAAAGAGTGAGCTCATTCTTCTTATCTATCTTCTACCAATCCATTGGAAGTGTTTCCTAGACTTTCCTTGATGATCCATGTGGAAAATCTTTCCTGCTCACTAGCCTTGTAGAGACCTTCCAAAAAACAACCCTGGCTTAGTGACATGTTATTTATCCATCATCTCCACCACAGATGAAGCTGTTGTCAGGAAGGCCAAGCTGCCAAACTGTTGCTCAAGTCTCAGTACACTAAAATTGCTGTTCTGTTCATGGCTAAAAATACAGAGGGGCACAAGTTCAAATGCATATCCTAATGTGTTTTCTCTACTGAACTACAAATTATTATCCTTAGGTGAAAAATTCTTCCCAGATTTACCCCATCATCTGTCACCCTGAAGGTGGCAGACCCTTACTATCTCACCTTCTCTTCTCATCTGGCATCTGGCTCCTGCCAGGTGACAACACTGTTAAAGATCTCTCATTTACTTTCACTTCTAAGTGAATTAGTTAATAGTTTCTTACTACATTTTCACGTCTTTGGATGTTTCACCTTAACAGACTATTTTAGTGTCTATTTCTATGTCTTTCACTTGGCTGTTATCTAACCAATTTAGCTTGAATAATCATTTAGTCTGATGTTTCCATATGCAAACCAATTTATTGTATTTTTTGTTTGTAAGACACTACACATTATTAAGATTCACTCTATGTCATCAGCACAGGTAAACTTCTCACCTAGTTTGTCTCCCTCACAATTCCAATTCGTCTTCTAATGAACTAAGAATTAACCAGCTAGATAAGGGCTGCTAGAAATGTGTATTCATCTTTAACAAGACCAAACTGCACAGCTGCAATAGAGCACATAAGTTTGTAAATTGCAGTAAAAAACTCCATGACTCCAGGAATTTCAGACATTTTTCTAAGACTGATAATTATCACGGCATGCAACATACAGAATTCCCCTAGACATTGTCTGCAGATAATCTACCACTGTGGATCTTTGCACAACCTTAAGACCTGACCTGAATATGGTTCCCTGCTTTCTCTACACTCACATATACGAACCTGTCATTTCAGCAGTTTGCAACTGATCAATTAAAAGGTCACTCAGACTGTGATGTAGTCAAACATTAACATGAGATCAGAGTGAGTTACCTCCTCCTGTCACAGCAAAACCTTTGCAGCGGTGACTTAAATGGGTGAAAAAAAATTAACCAGCTCTGCTGGGATCTCCATGAGTGAACATCCCACTCTCAAAAGGTAAAACTTCACTCACCCTCTAGAATATCACAGCATAAATCCGTCACATATTAGGGGTTTCCCCTTCATGCTATTAACCTCAGACTCAGAAAAATACCAGTAAGTAACAGGCTTGTTGAGGAAAGATAAACAGCTTACTCAGTGCTTGTCTATATATGGAGTTATTTCTATACCATTGAGAACAATCCTTTTCTAGAACCTGTGCTCATTCTAAGCGTACTTTGCACAGAGAGGCAGAACTATGAATCTAGTGTGTACCCCTGATTCTTTCTCTCAGAGACTGGACTTTGAGAAGAGTTTCTCAGTTTTTTTCTCCTCAAGCCAGATTGATTTAAGCTCCAACCTTGTCAGTTTTCAGGAAGCCAAACTGCTCCAAGTCTGGATCTTGCCCAATTAAAAAAAAAAAAAAAAAAAAAAAAAAAAAAAAAAAAAAAAAAAAAAGAAATAGAAGCTGTAGGTCATAGTTCGTGCTGCAAAACAGGTGCCAATGATTTCGTGGCAGATAGTCACACATCTGAGTCAGATCTAAACAAATGTGGCTAGATCGTGTCAGAAGGGTTCAGAACCACCAGAAGTGCTGTCTTTTAGATTAATCATAAAAGCAAAGTTCAATCCTTGCCTCTGCAGATATATTAAAGCTAGTCCCTCTGTGTGCTCTTTGGTGGTTACTAACCCTAATGCCCTTCATAAATCTCAGCCTGGTGAAAAAATGCCGAATTCCCCAACAGACATTGGCAGAATAAAGGTATTTTTTGTTTCCTAGGAACCTGCAGTCCAGCTGTTCTCTGCTTTCTGTGGGCCTTTTTTCAGCAGAGATTTATTTTTCTTACAGAGTAAAATTTCCCCTCAAAAAATTCTCAGGTTTTTCATCTCTCTTTATCACTTGTTTCTTGTGGAAAAATTTAGCATACCACTGTCTGGAAAAAAACCACCAACTTTCTTGTTCATGAAAGCTCAGTATCTAAAAGTCTATGAATCATTCTAATGAAAAAGAAAAAAAAAAAAAAGGGTACCTTCCAAAGAAGCCACTGGGAAAAAAAAAATCAATTACTTTGTGGAGGGACCAAGGCCACCTTTCACCTCACAGACTTTCCAGAACTAGTCCGAATTTCTTCTTCAGTTCACCATTTTCATTGCAGATGCAGCTCTGGGAGGTCAGACCTGGTGTTTCAAATCCTTTTGAATTGATATAGATATCATTTCATGATGATATAGGTATCTTTTTTAAGCTGATGCAGGCAAGATGGGCTTCAAAATGCCCATTGGGACTTACTGATACTCCTGCAGTCCTCTCGTTCTTTGTGAAATTATTGCTTTTTTGGAAGTGGTGGAAATTTAGAGATTAAAAAAAAAATAGGTAGAAAGCATGTGGCAATGCTGCTGGGTGAGAATGGGGAATCCTTACTTTTTCTGGAGGCTACAACATCTTTACAACCAGATTTGTGAACACAAAGGGCAGTTTGGCTCAGTCATTTTTGCAATGAGAGTTAATAAACCCAAGCCCACAACAACCTGCCTCCCCAGAGAAATCCAGTTATCTTCCCAAAGCCTTCTAGCTTCCAGGGCCAGGTACAAAGTCAGTAATCATGGCTGTGAGAGACAGAGCATGTAATGAGTGATAGAAACTAGTCAAGAGGGATAAAGGACACAATAACACCCTCCTAGCTCAGCATTTGTCCAGTGAGTGCGGCCATCACGAGGCAAGAGCGAAGTCAACAAACCAAGTCATGCAGCTCCCTTCCCTACTCCATGGTATCAATGGAAGAGAAATTGGGCACAAGGGCCAGAAGGGAGTTGCAAACAGATTCTTCTAACTCATTTTTGGCCCCATCCAGGAGTGCATGAACACAGATGAAGAAGAGACATCAGCCTGTGTAATGTCTCTGATGGCTGTGGAAGGTGGCAGGAAAGAGCAAGACTTGGTGACTGCTAATATTTCGTGTTGTAGGCAGGGAACACAGAGTGCAGCTCAGATAATGATGGTAAAAGCTACTTTAAGAAACTTTGAGGAAGTCATGATGCCAGATTCCAAGCTAGGAAGTAAACAGGTATAATAGGACAAAGAGAAGATGCCATGATTTAATACATGGTAAGGAAAGACATCCGGGGTTTCCTGTGGAGACATGCCTGTGGAGATAACCTCCAGCCATCCTGAATGGTGTTAAAACACGTGCAGTGGTGGTCTCTGCACTTCATTAATTACTGAGGAGAGTTTGCAAAAGAGGCTGCACTCGGGTACTCAGAACAGGTCTCTGTTCGTGGTGGAAATGAAAAACTATTTGCTCTGTTACACTATTCAGCTGGGTGGTAGCTGGCCTTGGGGTAATGACGAAAACCTTTCTCACACTGGCAACAAGTCCACTTTCTTAAAGAGACTATGCAGCTCTAAAACAGCAAGGTCGGAAAAGAAAATTTTTTAAAAGTAAAAGAAAGGTCAAAACCCTTTTAGGATTATTCACCTTTTTGAATTACAACCTTCTTATTCCCATAATACCAGTCCAACAATTGTTCAATCCTCTCCTCTTTGTAAATTAAATCCCATGAAGAAAACACTTTTTCCTTTTCATCATAAAAACATAGGTATGTAAAAGTACTGACCCTATGAATCAGGGGTCAATTATTATTTCTAAATATGTGCTTACAGACAGGCAAGTAGACGCTGGACAGACCCCAAAAGGCTGTGGATTGTGTTCTGGCTGCCTATTACAGTCATTAAGTAGGTGATTCATTGCCTAGCATTTAGTACTGCCAGACTGTGCCTTTCTATGCAATAAAGAGGGAGAAAGAGCTGCAACATCAAAGTCAGGCACTCACAGTCAGCCATCTGCCTAACACTTTGACTTATGTCCCTTTATTGTACATGGATCAGGGTCTATGGTGGTGTACTCTGATCTCCTACCAAACTAAAACACTGTTCTAGGTGCTTGGGTTCATACTAGGGGACCTGTTTGGCAATAAAATCAGCCTTATCTAAGCTGGGTCAAGCACAGAAAGTAATTTCAAACAATAGATGAAGGAAGGATGGCAAAGCTTCATTAGTTTTTTTAGATTTCACAGCGTAGGCAGCGGGCCACCAACCCACAGCAATGTGTGGCACTCCTCACTCCCCCACATGGGCTGACCTCAAGGTGCTTTGCTTAAGTGAGTGAATGTTATTGATCTGCATTTTCTGGAGGAAACAGAAATGTTGTAACGTCACCAAGGTTTCACAGTGAGAGTCAAACCCAAATGGTTGCTCCCCAGAGTCCTGCATAACACTGGGAGGAAAAATTGTAAACTGGCCTGCTACCAACCTCCAAAGCAGCATCTAGAGCCAGGACTGCACCTTTAACCCTCTGCTTCATCCACCCCAGCACAGTGCAGTAGCAGTTAGCATGTCTCCTGCCATGTATGCAGGGCTGTCAGAGCCACAGGTCTGCTGTGATCCTCTAGGTTCAGACAAGGCATTAACCCTGGAATGGAGGCAGCAGGTGGAGGTTCTTGGCAAAGCCAAGGTGTTTGGCAAAGCCACTCTTCCCTCGGGAGTCAGAGTGCATTGCTTCCTGAACAAGCCCGGCCATGTTTGCTCACTTTATTGTACATCTGCAGGTTTGCTTCCAGCTCTCGCTGTTGTCACTGGACTGTGTAAGACCTGCCAGGCTTCACATGCCAGACATGAGACCTGTGTGCTTGACTCCTGTCTCCACCTCTGGTACGTCAGGCAGGGATGGGGCAGTGCTGCAGGTGACACCAGCAGCGTCACTGCGGTGTAAAAAAGCTTCCATGCATCACTGAAGACGTAAGTGGCACAGCCAGGCCAGGAGGCAAATAGTGGCAACACACTGTGTGTCTCGGGATCATTCCTGCACGCTCGATTCTGATTTCCTATTGCTGAGATCCAGATGAGGCCATGCTTTGGCAGCAGGAAGGGATGTAGCTGTCAGGAACAGTTACAGAAAATAGGGGTGGGTGCTGGGGACAAGGGGGCCATGGTGGTTCGACTCATTCTTGTGCAGCAGAGCCCTGGCATAAGACACATCCCTGAATGCAGCCACTCCTGCCAGTGTGAAAGGACAACTCTGTGCAATGTCTGGGCAACTCATTGAGCAGCTACCTGTGAAGCCCTTTAAAAGGACCAGTGGCTTCCAAGTGAGCTGATCATCTTCATACAACCTGAAATATTCACATAGCTGAATATTCCACTCAGCTGAATATCTTGTCTGTGGCTTGCCTGTGGGGACAATAACTAGGAAATATTGTTACAACAATAATGTATTTATTCCTCTTTGCTGATTTGGAAACTTTGAGTCTCACCTGGTTTCATTTTCTCATTTCTCTTGCGAAAACACACACCTAGTCAAGTAATTGGTCATGCTCACATAACTCTTGTGTTCTGCTGCTGTGTTTATTTGAGATTCACACATACACACACACTTGAGAGAGAGATAAAATCACTGTCTGAGAGGCTTTATCTTGCCTATCTGTTCCTCAAATAGGTCCATTTGACTTGGAAAGGAAGAGGATAATTTGATTCCTAACAGAAAACATCCTCCTTTGATCTGATGTTTTTGCAGTTAGCCATTCCCCAACAGATCTTTTCTGTGTGATGTTTTCCTTTTGTTTTCTTTCAATCCTGTCTTATTTTACAGTAACACATTTGAGAGAACCCACCCTTCTCCCAGGGAAACACATTCGCAGTCAAGCATAACTGTAAAATTCACTGCCTCCTGTACCATCCTGGATCTTTAGATGGTAAAACACTATCTGGCTGTGCTTGCATTTAAGCCAGCAGATGCTAGTATTACTACATTTCAAAGGACCCAAATCAATCCACTTCCTTCATTGTCCCACTCTCGAAAAAACCTAGACAGAGAAGCCTGAGGCTTTGTAGTTTTTGAAGTGCTCTAATCTGGACAGATCTTACCATTGCTGTCATAATTGATTAAGCTGTTGCCAGCATTCCCTGCATCTCCAGAGAGCTGTCATGGTTCACATTCATCAGGGCATGCTCCAAAGTTCACACACTTCCACAAGGCACAGCTCAGTGAGAGTCGGACGTCATTAGAATAATAATACTTTGCACTTGCATCTCGCCTTTCATCACAGGCTCCCAAGGCACAGCGCAAATATTCGGAATCCATTTCTGCCACCCGTTGCCACACCCTGTTAAAGTGTACAGCAATCCATCTAAAAATGATCCATGGAGCTGTTTGCAGAGCAAGATTCACCAAGGACAAGCGAACATTTACCAAAGAAGTGTCATGATGCTTTTGAGAGAAAAGTGTTACTCCTGTTCTAAACTAATGGAAAAACTGAATGGTTTGCACTGGTTTCCAAAAGGTCACTGAAAGTTGTCCCTCAGACCAGGCTTGCTGGTCTCCCACACTGGGTACCTGCAAATGTTGACTCTGGCAGGATCAAAGCATCCCCACGTAGGATTTTGTGAGTCATAAGTGTAGGCTTTGTCTATGTGCAGACAGAGGATGAAGGAGCCATGCAGATGGGAGTGGATGCACTGGGTAACATACTGGGGAACATTTACAGGTGAGTTCAAGCATCTTCTTTCAATCCTCCATGTGATTTACCAAAGAGGCTGCAGATGACTCATTGTGGGAGTTAACCCAGAGCACAGTGTTCCCAAATTCCTGTTCAAGGTCTGGTCACTACAAATTCCCATTTTTTGCTAGCCCAGGGAATTCATTATTTATTTATTTACTGACTTCAAAAAAGGATATTAAATGTAGTTTTATAAAATCCTAAAATGTTTATTTTCTATGTTCCAAACAAATAGGATACTCATCCAATCTGTGTGCACAGTCACAGATGTAGTAGATACATAATTTTTATAGGTGTATTTAATGTATCTCTTCCAATTTCTGGGATGCTTCTTTACATGATAACTTTATACCCCTACTTACCTGCTTTCTCCTTTCCCTCTGACCAGACTTAAACAGTGAGAAAACATTACATGACTAAAATAAAATAAAATAGCTCACTAAAGAAAGGGCAAGCTGACTTGGAAAACCAGGAGCCATCTCTACTCCTACCAGCTGGAGTTTCTCCCACTTCTACAGCCATTAAAGTTATGAAATGTTTGGATGTTTTACTAATTCCATTAAGAACCAGAAAGGCTGTTCCCACCATGACCAGAAAATGAAACAGCAGCAATCACACGGGAAAATGCTCAACTTTCCAGACTCAGCAGTTTTATTAGTGCAAATACCCTCCAGATAGACAGCCACACATTTGCCTGCTTCCTTACTCTGAGCCCTAACTCAGCCTGGGGTGGCTAAGATGGTGCTACGAACCTTCTTCTCCAGCTAATTTCACCTGCAAGAAGGAACAACCCACTGATGAGGATTTTGACCAAGGATTCTGACACATTTGTTGGGTTTTTTCTCTCTCTCTCTTTTGGGATTGCCTGAGTGACTTTGGGCAAATTGTTAATTCTGTCTGTGTCCCAGCTCCCCAGCTGTGAAATGGAAATAACAGCACTTGCATGCTGCAAAATGGCATTAAGAAGGTTAATTTTGATGCATCTGGTATATGATGCTAATAAAAATTTTGGAAACACCAGTTCCCAGGCTCCATCTCTAGCCTTGGTCTAACTCTTTCCTAGGACTTCTCTAGCAGCAGAAAATGCTGATGTGATGAGCATGGGGGTTTTTTGTGGTGTTGTGTATGCTTTTTCCTTGATCACACAGCTCCTGGATTCATGTGATTCTTCATAATCTCACTCCCCATTAAAATAAAGCCTAAAGTTTCATAGTCAGGAAATTGGAGTGTTAGGGGGTGGCAAAGGAAAGAAATTAATGCTGAAAAACATGAATGCAAAAGGGGAGCACCTGGAACAGCCCAATAATAGTTATTTTAAAGTATTAAGATTCCTAAGCTGATAGAGGTTTAATTAAGGATAAAAAAAAATATATATATATATTTGTAAATGCAGAGCTGACAATACCAAGGTTCGTTCTTCCCGTTTCTTCCCCTTCAGGTGCTATTGCAGTAAAGATCAGATCAGCACAATTCGCTCCAATTCACCAGTACAGGCACCTAAATTACAACCCCAGCACCACCTGAGCCTTTGAGAAAGTGAGACAGAGCTCATGCTATTTTGAAGCCAGCTCACACCACGGCTGTCTCGCTCACTAGGCAGCAATGTGATGAGTGTATTAGCATTTACCAAAGGTATATAAAGTCATGGTCCCTGCCTCGAGGAGCTGACAACATCGCAATACAGAGGGACAAGAACAGGAAGCCACATAAAAAGAAAAAGAATTAAGCAGACATGTTGGTTATGTATTCTTGCAACCACATCAAGCCTGGTCACTAGGGAGGAAACTATTGTGCCCTTGAATGCAATTCCCACTCCTGAATCCGGGCCCTGGCAGTCACACGCAGGTCGGCACAGACGGGCACGGCTTCCCGGCAGCCTTTCCCGGGGCCAGCCCACCTTCCCGCACCGGGCTGCCCGGAATGCGGCAGACAGGCATGCATAAGTCAGCTGTGAGCCGCACATGTAATTAAACCACTGCCTGGTTCAGCTAGTGAAAGCAGGCACGAGCTACGAGCTACACACAATCTGCTAGCATTTCTAAACCTTGTCATTAAAAATTCCTCACTACAGCCTGTGCCAATGGGATGGGTAAGTCTGCAGGTCCCAGGTCCCTGGCGCTCCCATCACAAACCTCCTGCTTCCTACAGCAGCCATATTCCTGGCACAGCTGCACAGACCTCAGCCTGTCCTGGCCCCTGCACCCCAGAAGTGCCAAGATCCTCTTGCTAAAACTATTCTACCCCAGGGCCAGGGTGAATCGTGTGTAATCTCAGCCCAAAAGGCTGTGTCTGGCCTGGGCCTCATCAGAGAAGGGTTGCCTGTTATTCCTAGGAAGCTGTAAAATTCCCAGGCAATCACACAAAGGAAAGAAAATCTTCTTAAGAGCCAAGGAGGAAAGTCAGACCTGCAGGAATGCTGAGGGACTTGCTAAAGGTCACAGTGCAAGTCACTGCTGGAGCTGGACTGAGACATGAGGACCCCCAGTCCCCAGGCTGTACTATGCTCCCTTCCCTTAGACAAACGCAGACCAAGGCAAATCAGGGTAAGAAAATGATCAGAATAAGGAAACTTTCTCTAATATTAGGAATACCAGCACCTCCAGACAATGATTCTGGTAGCAAGAACCTGTTTCTAAAGCTGTACAGAAAGCGATTTTTCCTTGACTGTTTGGTGGAGTTTATAACTAACACCGCTCCAGCTTCTTTGGGCATTTCAAGTCCAAAATAGCAAATTTCACAGTTTAAGCCAACTCATAAAGGCACAATAACCTGATCTTATGTAGCAGAAGTGGTCACTATCTCTCAAGTATTTAGCATTCCTCTGCAGAATCCCATCATGCTGCCTTGTGGAGCACTACACATCCTGGTCTCCCTCTGTATACTTTATTGCTTTCTTAAAGAGAAAAAGTAAATGGGCCAGATCAGCAGCTGACGTAAATCAGCATCTCCCTCCCGAAGTCAATGAAGCTATACCAGCGGGCACTAGCTAAAGATCTGGCCCAGTGAGTTTAGTGCCACGAGGGTATGAATCACTGTTATTATGTGGCGCTGCATGTAATTGCCTGATCCCTTCTCCCCATCTCCCCAAGGGGTCCAGAGCAGCTCTCCTCCTAATGCTGCCAGCAGCAGGGGGAGAGGAGAGTGTAATGTCCAATTATCTTTTGCATGTTTATCCAATAGTAAACCACAGCAGGGGATGTCACCCCCTGCTAATTGGAACTCATGTCCTGTGGGGTTCTCTTCTTCCCGTTTGCTCCAACGTGCATCTATTTGTATTAAATACTGATAAATGGCACAAATGCAGAGAGGTGGCAGATTTTTTGTTGTTGAGGGTCTAATGACGATTTCTCTCACGGGTCTGTTTTTTTCTCTAGTTTCAAAAATATTCAATCATGTTTATGCCAGGTTTTAGCATACGAGGCTAAAGCTGATGGAAATTCTTTCCGCTAAACCTGACTTAAGTCAACTGAGCAATCCCCATGTTACAGGAGGATAATGTTTCTTTCACTACTGTCTACCACGAGGTCTGAAATCCCTCCATGGATGCTTTGTGTTTCAGAAAGGGCAAAACTCAGAGATACTAATGCAGGAGACAGGAAGTGTTTCTGTGTAGCTCATCAGCAAGCCAGTTTAGGTTTTCAAAGGGATTTAATCCAGGCGAAATTCAACCCCGTGGTCAATGAAGCACTTACATTCCTTCCAAAGCTCAGCAATAAGGCATAGGCACCGAGGGTTGAGATGGACAGGCAGAGATTTCCTGGGGGAAATGTGCAGGCTGTGACACCCCGCTGGCAGTGTGGGGTGATGGGTGTGCTCTGTGTCACCCAGGCCTGGCAGCACAGCACACTTCCCTCTGTTTCAGACCAGGGTCGCCAGAACTCCTGGCAGCATGGAGCTGCTGCTTCAGGCACTGTGCAGAGACCACTGCTCTCCCTGTGCTCCCCTCATGGGTCTGTTATGCAGGCTTTTATAGCCTTGCCAGCCCATGTACCTGTCCAACGTGCTCTGTATGATGTCCCCAGCAGTGGGGTGGCTGCTCTGGAAAGAGCACTGGACCAGAACCCTGCATGACCTCCCGGCAGCATTACCACCAACCTCTTCCTCCACCCAGTTCCAACATATCAGATATGCTCTCCTCCCATAAACCAGCACAGCCCTGTCTCACGCATGGAAGGATGATACCTGAGAAGCCTGTTACATCATGATGCTCTGAGACACAATTGCACACCTCTGAAATGTACCCAACACCCATTGCATCATGAGAGATGTACCAAGAATATGATTAGAGAAGGATAAAAGGTGTTTCTTTAATAACGCATTAGCCAATGTGTTTAATGAATCTATTTTAAATGCCAGCTACAGACAGAACAAGGTGTATTTCAACACACCTTTGCTGATCAAGGGAAACCTCAGGAGGAAGTCTAAAGGGAACAAATGAACTTGGCAAACTGGAGAATCCAGCCCACAGAGGATTCAGTGGGAATTAGGGCCCTAATCCAGCAAGGTATTTAAAGACAGATTTTTAAAGGTACTTGATGAGTTAAACATTTAAATACCTTTAAAAATCTCATCCACTAATATGCAATGATCTCTGTGTTCACATCCATCCCTATTCATTTCAGCAAAGTAAGCAGTGCTAAAATGCTCTGCTGAATCAGGATGTAAATCAAATTCAACAAGCTAATCCAGAAATTATCTAAATCCTATACAAGCTACTAAAGGACAATTCCTCCCTCCATTTTCTGGTTCTGGAACCCTCTTGTGAAATCACTTCTCAATATTTTATTAAATTCAGTGGGTTAGACAGAAAAAAATCCATAGCTAAGTAATCATTTTGTGTCAAATTCTGTCAGGCCTTCTGAGAAGACTAGAGGTTTGAATTCCAAAGAGTAGAATCAATCATCAACCACTGTACAATAATTTGGAGATTTACAACACAGAAGTATGCATGTGACACATAAAAATTATGTTCTATAAGCATCTCTTCTCCCATTTTCTATCTGATTAGTAATATGAGTCACTGTTGCTTCTCAAAACTAACCCAAAGGGAATTAGAGGAGGAGGAAGTGAGAGGAAGCTCAGGTACCACAGGGATAGGGACTGTGTAAGAGCACAAATTAAACCCAGTGAGTCCTACCCTGGAAGAGAATTAGGGCAAGTCAGAGGTTTAAGAACTTGTCTCATTTGGCTGGGCAGAGAGTGAAGAAGTCTCTGCACCAGATTTCCCCCTCTGCAACTGGCTGGTCATAAAAAGAGTTTACAAATGCATTTTAAGAGGGAGCAGAAGGGATTGATAAGGTGAAGAGACCCTTGACACTCTTTAGTTCCTTCACCCCTGCAGTGAAAGCAAAAGCAATCTTGGTGAGATCTTGAGAGAGTGATAAGATCAGATACTGGTGATACTATTTTAAAATATCTCCAGAGAAGTGGCTGACAGCCCACACTGCAGTGAAAACCTGGTAAGTGTCGAGAATGCTTCAAATATGAGAGTTTGAAGTGTAATGAGTTTCCAAGAAGTCTCTGCCCACATCTGCAGAGCATGAAATGCCCTGACTGCTGGTCATGTTGCACAAGCACCATGGCTTTGTCAGGTCCTCAATCCACTCTCGTCAGAAAGTGTGCACATGTAGGCAGCTGCTGCAGCAAGAAGGTGTGATGGTGTGATGGCATCCTGTCCCCTGACACCTCCTTAGCATCAAGGAGCAATAAGCTCCACCTGCCCTGCTTCCCCTCCTTGCAGCTCCCACCCTGCACTGACAAATGTTACCCTCAAAGCTGAGAGCGTTTTTTCAGTAAGGGCAATACAGGAAATGTTTAGGTCTGTTCCACAAAAATAACCACTTTACAAATAAGAGCTGCCTCGTGTTTGTCAATAGCCCCAAAGGTGCTACTCTCAGTATGTAAAAGTGTAAGAAATTGGACTACACATCTTTTACTCACACTACTAGGATGGGGAAGGTTTGAGGAGTAATGGGGTTTTTGGTGAAAATAGTGTTTTTTTCACAAAGGCATTTTAAGCTACATTTTTATTGCAAATCGTCATATGCTTTGGGCCCACCCTGAGATACAAAGATCAAGCAGAGCTATTCAATTAGATGTGTGAAAGCACCATGTTCCTGAACAAAATTGCACTGCTAAGACTAACCTGCAGTGCTGTGAATTATGCTGAGCAATCCACTCATCAGGCAACAGAGGGTTGTTGATGTGATTGTGATTTTGCTGCTGCTGGCTTCACAGTGAAAGACAGTGACTGATATTGGTGGTATAACTGGTATTGCAAAACATTTTAGGCTGAGGAGGGATCCCTGGCTCACTAAGCAGCAGCAATACCATGAGATGCAGGGGAAGTTGGACATGGGATGCTCTGCTGCAGGATCAGTAACCTGCTGATGGGCAGGTCTTCAGTCCACTCGACTGCATCAGGAAGAAGGTTATTATTTACAACTTCTTTGAGAGCATATATTGGACCAGGAAAACTTCACCCTTGCTGTCTAGCCGTTCTCAACAGCCAGGCAAAATCAGGCATGCATCACCTGAGTTTTTCATCATAGTTCTCATCATATTCCTAGCCACCACATCAAAGGTCTGGGGTGTGTTTGTAGCCTCATTCTATATTCATATGAGGAATTCTATGGCTGTCAATACACAATTCTAATTTTTAATGTAAATTTTACTGTGCAGGCAGCAAAGTGTGATTTTTGTCCACACAATATTTCCCTTTTCAAGAGATCTCTTGTGGCTTAACCCCTGTGCAGTGACAAGAAACCCAAAGAAGCCAAGACTGCCAGTGACCTCCCTACCATCTCCAGACATGCTGTGGGCAGCTTGATCTGGACTGTCTGTGATAGTCCTTCTTCATCTGGATCTGGCTCTGCTGATTGTGTGTGCTCAAGAACTGCAAATGAGCATCCCTCATCTCCAGGGCTGCAGCAGAACATGTTGGTTCTTCCTCCTCCAACTCAGGACCATCAGCAGGCCTGTTTCAAAGCAAGTACTTGGGCTGTTCTGAGTAACCTGGTACCAACTAGGCAGTGTCTTTCCTACAGACCCCTTCACAGGCAGCCTTTGCTGGAGACTGTCTTTGGCAGAGGGTTAATGACAGACAGGCAGAGGACACTCATTAGTTAAACCACAGATTTGCAGCCAGCAGCTGCTGTGGTTGGAAGGATGCTGGCAGCTCATTTCTGTGCTTATCAGCAACATGGAAACTCTTGTGGAAACCCATCAAAGAAATAGCTTGTCCTGATCTTCAGGGATCAGGATCAGAAGTCTCTCTCTCTGGTCTGCTCACTAGGACTGGTTCCAAATGGGTATGTGTAAAACAGCAGTAAGAGAAGCACTCTTAGCAGCTTGTCAGGGTCCAGTGGTACAGTTACAATGGGCTAAGATCCAATAAAAATCCAGGGAAATCTCAAAGTTTAGGAGAAAATTTAAAACGTTCCATTTCATATGAGAAGCAGAAACACAAAAAAAAAAAATTCTGTGGGGGCATGGAAATGGTGGGGAGAAGAAGAGGAAACCATGAAATAAGCAAATGTTTGAATATCACCCAGTATTTAGAGAGGGTTCTAATGCTTCTTCATATGGAAATTCTAACATCTTTGAAGGCCTGTCCAAATGCAGACTCTCAGAGTTGGAGAACAGCATCTGCTGACTTTTGAGAGCCTGGAAGAAAACTGTGGAACTGCCAGTGCCCCAGTTTAAACTGAGATGTTCAGATTTTCCAAACTATCAGGACCACAGTGATGGGATGAACAGGGGCTCCACAGCCTGGTGTCACACCAGCTCCATTTCACTGCATCTGTGATGGCAGGGTGTTAAAGACTCTATAATCTCTAGAAAGCACAGCCCTTCAGCCTGCCTGAATGAGAGAAGTGCTCAAGGTCTGGAACTTCAGGGTGCCCTGATAAAATTCAGCAAGCAGAGAAGAGACTGCACAGGTTTTCACAGAAGTTTCCTTGGTCAAAGCCTGTGAAGTGAATATCTATCTGCAGCTGGCCATTTTTCCTATGTTTCTTCCTGAGGAGCCTGTGAAGACCTGGAGGAAGCAAGGAGTCCTCTATTGTAAAATTCTATGCACTTGGTGAGCCAAAGAAAAACCCAGTTAAGTACTGGGAATACCAGGATCAAACCCTGTCTCCCCTATTGACTGTGGCCTTGGGAAGTAATATCACTCTTTGCTTAAGTTTCTGCAAAACACTACAATGAGTTACCATTTCTGAAGCACCTGGGCAATATAAAGTACCCTGTATATAGTTATTCCCATAAGTTAAGCATTGCAAAGCTGGATTTCTAGGTAACTGATTGCTGCCAACTTTGGGTTTTAAGTGGGTTTCATGTTTGTTTTCCTACAGAAATGTTTCTTTTAGTGGCCATGTGTAACTAAAAACTGTCAGGTTCGATTTCATGTGTTGGGCAGAAATTAGGAGTAGGTTGTATGTGTGCTGTGAATCTTACAAGAAATCTTTACAGCTGCCCATTGAGGCAGTGTCTGATATTGCACACACTGGAGTGGGCATTTGTCCTGATTTTCCATTGAGAAGGTGGAAGGAAAATACCTGTTGTTCTCTGGTGAGGTTTAATTTTTGTGCAAATGTTCTTTGGGCTTCCTGTGAATGAAAAACCAAACATGATAATGTGAAAAAGAAAAAAAAAAAAAAAACAACCCCAACCCAAACACACACCCCCTTCACATAAAATAACTTTGATTTTTGTCAAAGCACTTCACATTTCTGGTGCTTTCCAGCAGCACATATTTGATGAAAAACTCAGCAAATGAGAATGAAGAGGCAAATTCAATAATGCAAGCAGATCAAAAAATATTTTGCAAATGGCACAGACTTGCAGGAAGGATTAAGAAACAGAGTCACTAGGATGGGCCTTAAGGTTCATAAGTAACTACTAATTTCAGGTCATTAAGAGGAGATGCCTGAAAAGGTCTTCTCTTCCTGAAAGCCGTAAGTTGGAAACGATTTCTGTAAGATGAGTCACTTTCAAAGGTAGGCATGCAGGAGCTGAAAAGGTAAATTAAAGCCCATGAGTATTTTTTTGATGTAAATAATTTTAGGATTTACATATTACTTGCTCCAGATCTCAGTGTCCCAATACTTTTGAGATAAAATATAGACCTGCTTCCTACAGAAAAGGCTTCTGGAAGTATAGCCAGGGGGCTCTGAATACATCCTGACACTCCTGCCACTGGAACAGGTACCTGGGAGTAGAGGGATATCCTCTTCAATACCAACACCATTTAAAAACCTATCCAAGCTGTGCAGCAGTGAATAAAAATTCCAGGTTAAAGAATCTCAGCAGATATTTGATATCTTTTCAGCATCTTGAGTTAATGATTTCTTTGCAAGATGATGACTTTAACAGCTATGAATTGCCTTTTTACTATCAAGTTCTCATGCAGCCTGACTGTGCATTTCACTTGCATTCACACTGAATAAAGAAATAAGAAACAAGTATTTTCAATACTTCTATGTTTAAAATCCTTAGCAACCCTAAGACACTTGTTTCTCACCAATCCTCTTCTTGGTTAAAGATTATATTAGGCTTAGTATGTAAAATCTGTGTTGTATGCACCAGAGCTACCCAGCTCAAACACATTTGCTACCCTATCGTTGACTAAAGGTAGTGGAAAGCCTGGTCATGGTCCCGTGTTGGGCCTTCCTATTGGAGATCAGCAATCCTGGAGCCCAGTCAGTGGAAGGAGTAATTTGTGTATAGGTCTTGAGTTGTTAGATCTAATTTCTTCCTTTAGCATCCCTCCTTGTCATTGTGGTTGCAAAAAGGGCAGGCTTTCTTGCAACTTCTACCATGGATGAGAGACAGAGCATGCTTGCTCCCCTTCATTTAGTGTTTTGGCATCATTTCTAGGTTTTTTGTCCTTTTTCACATACTTTGTGTCTTATATCACATTGCAGGTACAATGAAGCAGCAAATGTGGGAGCTAGGGGTGATAAAGAGTTAAATAGACAGAGAGAGAGAGACAAAACATCCCATTACGCTTACCCCAGAGTTGGAGCAGCCACCAAGAGAAGGTGGCCAGCTGGGTCTTGCCCCTTCCCACCCGGCAGCACTCCTCACATCAGATCTACCATCACCTTGAACAAATGGGTCTGTTTGCTAAACCAGCAGAAAACAAATCCTTTTTTTCCTGTGTGGGGTTAATTTCCACACCAACTCAATGTACATTTGCATGATCTGCAGATGTGATGTGAGAAAGGGGCAGGAATATGAGAGTGGGGGCAGAGAGGGGAAAGTAGGTTGTATCAGGTTAAATTGAAGATAAAACTGCACCCCAAATCCCCAGTGACATCTAAATTTATCATGGCAATCATCAGAAGTCTTAATGGGATGCTGAATTACTTAAGAATCCATAAGGCTTTTCAACATAAAAAGAGAATCCTGAAGGTTTGAGGAATTTTAGCAAAAAGTTTCAGACTTTGTATCATTCTCTGTATCTGTTTCAGACTCTGTATCATTTCATATTCTGTATCATATCAGAATATTCAACAGTGAAATTAGTGTTTAGTTGTTTATTTTAATATAACAAAGATCATTTAATTCCAAGCATAATAATAATAATCAACCTTCAGTATATTAATATTTAAAGACTGGAATGGTGTTTAAATGGAGACCAAGGATGTGTTAGCAGAAATAGTCCTTGTAAGTTAACCCTATCATTATGATTTGTTTTTCATTAACCTTCTAATGTTTGATAACTCTATGATAGTGCAATAAAATAAGTACTACTTTTACCAGTTACAGGATATGTACCAAATGTAACATAGGGTACCTAGCCCAGGGGCCTAGTTCCTGCAGCATGAATACTTTGCATGATTTATGGATTTTAAAGACAACCAAGATTTGTGTTTGAGTTAGAAGAAAATGTTAAAAGAAATCTCTAAATACTGTTATTAGATGTCTTGCTTTTTATTATATGATAACAAACTGTTAAAATCTCCATGTAAGAAGCTTGCAATGAAGAGTAATGAAGAGCATTTATTTTGTAATGTGTATTTTGTGCTGTATGAGCAAACAATATTTTTACTGTCATCTGAAGACCTTTCATGCAATTGCAGAAAGCTGAACCATACTAAAGGATGTACATTTGAATAGCCTAGATTTGTCTCCATCTTTGCTAAAAATGTGCAGTATAAAGTAGAACTTGAAAAGTACTTTAGTAATATATACAACGACTGATAACTTTGCTGGGATATAAGTTCCAGTCATCATACCCATTTGCAAAAAGTATTTTGCTAATGTAAGTTCAGAAAATAGCTAAGAGGATAATGTGTTTTATCAGCTGGGTCTGTCAAAAACATGATTGTAACACACATAGAGAGTTTGAACTAATTTTAGAAATGAGTTCAGGTATTGATATTGAAGCTTATGCTGAAACATGAAAATTCCTGCCTGTGCCTATGTTAGCCCTGTTAAAGATACCTCGAGGCTCTCTGCAGATGCCCACACCTGTACTCTAGACTTAGCCAGAGTGACTTTTGAAGCTAAGGTTAGGAAGAGCTCCAGAAACATAACCTCAGCTCAACAGTAAACTGTGCAAATATTGAATTCAATGAGACAGGAGCAGAAGTGCAAAAGTAAAGATGTGCATTTCAGAATCACAGCCCATAAGAGAAAATAGAACTATTAAATGCTCTGCAAAGAACCAGAAGACCATCAATAATTTGGGAACTGGCCCACTGAGGATCTGTCTGCTTTTATGGCTCTGTCGCCAAAGAACGTCCAGTCACATACTGAATTTTTCAAGTTCTGAATCTGCCAGAAGGGAAGCATTGTCTCAAATGTTTGTGTTGCAAAACTACATGCACACACCCTGATGTGAGACATAAACTCACCATACTTATGCCATTAGTCAGATAGGACCCTTATGTCTGAACCATGTGTTCTCTTACTAAAAACTGGTCCATTCTTGCTGAATCTGATAGAGAAAATATTTATGAAAGGTGTTAGGAGCCCATTTGTTAAGATATGACTGCTGTTAGCAGAGAAGCTCTGACTGACATGAGTAATTAATTAAAAATACACTGACCTGTCTCACACAGGCAGAATACAGGTTTGAGGGGGGAGGTCCAGGCTAAACCCATATTTCTCCTACCAGCAAATGGTACTGAAATCCTTTTGAGGGAAGATCACATCCCCTCCCCACTAATTTTCACCTTTGTGGCTCTGTTCTGAAAAACCCAAAATTGCCACAGTATGGAAAAAAAAGAAGCATTTTTCCTTTGGCAATAGACTGATGGCAAAGTGCTGGTTCAGCAGAGCAGGAGAAGAAACAGGGGACCTGACTACAGCTACACAGTACTCCCTTCTGGTTTTCCAGTGACAATTTTATAGTAAAAACCAGTTTCCACATTGACTAATTGTTTCGTTTAGCAGAATTATGCATGTGCAAAAGATAAAACATTTGCCAAATCTTCTAAAAGTTGGGGAAGTCCAGTGAGCATGAAGAGCTGTCTGTAAGCCATGTATTTGTTGGAATAAAGGGTCCATTGTGTTTAAAACAAGGATGAGGTCCATGGCCATCCATGTCACAGTTGCATCTGCAGTTCTTAGCAGTGTTGTTATAGGGTTTTTTTGGTGTGAATCTCAATAAGCATTTATAGTCTTGCCTGCTTATAGGCGACTCCCAACAATTTCTGAGGATTTATTCCTATGGGCTTTAGCTTTTTGACGTGTAAAACTGAAATTATAACCTTTTTCTTCTTCACGTGAACACTATGATTTATTCCTTAGTGTGATATTATAAATTATGTGGCACCAAGGACTAACTGGGAAGTTTGAAGTTTTTAGACAACATCTACTCCAATAGGTTAAATAATGCCACGGTCATTCCAAGGCAAGAGAGCTTGATTGTGTTCTGGAGCCCTCTGCAAATGTAGACAGTGCAGCAGGATGAATGCTTTTACTGAACACCTGTAGCACACTATTCCTCATTCCCTATATTCTTTACCTTCAAGCCATGGCATCATTTCAGTGATGTGCCATGAGGTCCTTGCATCTTCACCTCATTATGAAACTCCCCAGCCAGTGAATGATGGAGATGGAAGGAGTCCAGTGCTCCAGAAGGAAAATATTGTAGGAAGCAGAAGGCAGAGGTCCCCAGCCACAGACTGGGGTTTTGTTGATTCAGCACTATGAAAACTCTCTGTCCTCATTCAAGAGATGCAGAATTTTTTTTAACATCTTTAGGTGCAGAGCTGGAAAATAGGTCAGGTAGAATAAGTGTGACAAGACAGGCCACTCATGGGGAGGTGGAAAGTTCAGCTATTATAAGTACAGTTGTGACAAGTTTAGATTTGGCATTTGCTGATCAGGATCTCTCAAACCTCTAATAACTTCAACCTTCTCCTGAAAGGACAGTGTGCTTATGCTTGTCCTTAAAACATTTTGTGAAGTTAATGGTAGAAAATAAAGGATTTATTTTAGGGGCTGAATATTCCATTAAATTAACAATTCCAAGGTACTTAGAACCACATTATATGGCAGTTTCAGAAATTACATTTAACATTACACAGTCAGTTTTAGGGCACTTCATTCTTAACTACAGTGTGTTAATGAGAAAGATCTGATTAACAATAAAGCTAACAACTGTGTGTGATGATCCATGCCTATTAAGACTTATTAAGGTAATGTAATGGAACATTTTCAAATCATAACATTATTTATTATGTACAAACTTCTTAAACTTAATTTGGTGCAGAATTGAGCAATACTGGTGTTGGTTATTTTACTTATAAAACAGTCCTCAGCTTTTAAGAGATGTCAAAAATACTTATAGTAAGTCCATACTTTTAAGTGTGTCTCCTTAATATTCATATCACCAAAGCTGGAAATCTTGTATTATCTACATATCTACAAAAGCCAATTAAAACTCCAAATTTCAACCGCAGCAGTTACAAGCCTGATCACTTACAAACTAATAGATAGTAACATAGACTTTATATATTTCTGCAGTCTTTGCATCAGACCCCACCCCAGGTCCACAGAGCCACACTCATCCAGCTCAGCTCATGCTCATCTCATAGATCACCTCCAACAAGACAGACCTGGTCTGATATTGCCACTGCATTACAGAGGTTTGTAACAACTTTGTCACCAAGTCTGACAATAGGGACACTAACACAGGATTTTGGAGATGTCAATTCTAGTCCCTTCTGGGTCACATGAATCATAGACCATCTCTATTTAAAGACCCCAGAAAGGTCATTGCTCCTTTTCCCGCTGGAGTTTGCAGGAATGAACAAGTGATGCTCCATGATGCTGGGGTGCACCAGTGATGAGGGTCATGAAGCACCTTCATTGCTTTAGTATTTTTTGTTGTCGGCACCCCAAGTCCCTACTCAATATTTGTACATTTGAAATTTACCCTGATGCTAACAAAGGTGTTCATCTGGAAAGGTGGAAAGGGACTTTTTACAAGGGTATGTAGTGATAAGACAAAGGGGAATGGGTTTGAACTGCAAAAAAGATTAATTCAGATTAGATGTTAGGAAGAAATTCTTTACCACAAGTGTTCCAGGCACTGGAACAGGTTGCCTAGAGACAAGGTGGATGCCATCCTTGGAAGTGTTCAAGGCCAGATTGGATGGGGCTTGGAGCAACCTGCTGTAGTGGAAGGTGTCCCTGCCCATGGTAGGGTGGGTGGAACTAGATAATATTTAAGGTGCTTTTCAAACCAAACAATTCCATAATTTCCTGATCTAGGAGGTTTGGGTGGCCTCAAAGTAATCTGAGAATTCATTTGAAATGCAGTAATTTGCATATTTTATGTATTAAAATCTATTAACTCCTGAAAATAATTTTTTCCCTCCTTTCCAAAAATGCCAAAAACCTGTGTGTTTAAAGAGCCACTCCACATGCTCTGAGATTTTCATCATAAACATGGGGATGGCCTGCTAGTGCCCCCATACTATGGGAAACCCTACTCCAACATAGAAGAGAATCATAGAATCATCAAGGTTGGAAGAGACCTTTAAGATCATCCAGTCCAACCATCAGACCAGCACCACTAAACCACTAAACCACATTGCCCAGCACCAGATCCAGACACCTCTTAAACACCTCCAGGAATGGTGACTCCACATCCCTGAGCAAACTATTCCAATGCCTGACCATCCTAACAGTGACAAAAAGTTTCTGTCATGTAATCTGAATCTCCCCTGTCTCAGTTTAAGACCATTTCATCTGGTTCTCTCACTGCAGGCATGGTAAAAGAGACCAACCCCCACCTCACTTCACCCTTCTGTCAGGTGGTTGTAGAGAGCAGTGAGGGCCCCCTGAGCCTCCTCTTCTCGAGACTAAACAAACCCATCTGCCTCAGCCGCTCCTCAGAAGACATGTTCATGTTCTCTAGTCCTCTCATGAGCCTTGTTGCCCTTCTCTGGACATGCTCCAGCACCTCAATGTCCTTTCTGATGTGAGGGGCTCAGAACTGAGCACAGCACTCAAGATGCAGCCTCACCAGTGCAGAGCACAGAGGGACAATCGCTTCCATGGTCCTGCTGGCCACGCTATCCTTGATACAAGCCAAGATGCCACTGGCCTTCTTGGCCACCTGGGCACACCGCTGGCTCATCCTACCTCTAGCTCCAGTTTTCATACTACTATTTGCTTCACTGAAGCACAAAAGCATCCTAGGACTAGCAGCATTTTTTTTTGTGGTTGTGCCCAAGCCAGGCTAAGCTTCAGAGATCAAAACAAACTTTCAAACTCACTTAAACATCTACAGGCATGTTGCTGTGATGCTCAGAACGCTGAGACTCTCTTGGGAATAGACTTTTGGTACAAAAATCACCATATGTCAGTTGTTTACACAGGGAACAATAAGTATGACAAATAGTGCAGTTAATAAAATTAACAAGGGTTTTTGTAATTACTTGGGCACTGCTTTGCAGGGTTTTGTATCTGGGGAAGTAACAGCAGAGTAAAGTGGGTGTAAAACATTTTTCAAATTAGAAAGGCTACATTTTGCACTTCAAAATCACTCTGCTGCACTTTGTATTCTTTGCATTTTTTAGTCTACATTAATAATAAATTAATATTTAATTAATTCATGATAAAGGAAACATGAGTTACAAGGAAAATTTGACAACTCTCTCCTACAGACATGAAAAATTTTGTGAGATACCGTAACTTTCAGAGGTTCCTGGCTTTTCAATGCTTCATCTCACATGCATCAGACTGTGAAAATGCTGGGGGACTTTAAGGGTGACAGGAGATAAGGGGATTCTGGTTTTGTTTTGGCCTCTTCTTTTGAGGTGGGGATTTGTTACTTCTTGTTTTGCATATAATTTCTTGGGTATTTTTAAGCATAAAATAAGGAAACAAGAAAACCTAGTGCAGTGTCTAAGTTTTACCTATTCTCACACTTTTTAAAATCTTTATTCCATACAAACCCTGTGAGTAAGTTCCTCCCTGTGGCTCTCCTCAACTCTTGCCTGGCATCCATCATGCATGGAGAGTTTTACCTTCTCTTAAATCTATGTGTACCTCACAGCCTATAATCTTATTTAACTTTCCCAGAGTTTGATTCCTCTTTGAGATGACTGGCACACCCATAAGTCATGTACACAAGTCACTGTGCGTGTATTACATGTAGAGTGGAGCTCTCACATGAAACCCTGGTAAAGCCCACATGATATCAGTGTGCACCACACCGTAATCCAGTGGGGCATCACATGCACAAGCACATATTTATCCATTTATGCATGTGTTTAAAGACAGTGCAATATCAAAAAATGGAAATGCTGCTTCTTTCTGTGCACTGTCACATAATGGCCATTCAGTCACCCATCGTTTCTTCAGGGGGCAGTTGTCCAATGGGCCATGTTTGGACAAGAGTTAAATCAAGGCAAAGTGAAGGTCCATAAC
This sequence comes from Aphelocoma coerulescens, assembly GCF_041296385.1. Classification (NCBI taxonomy): domain Eukaryota; kingdom Metazoa; phylum Chordata; class Aves; order Passeriformes; family Corvidae; genus Aphelocoma; species Aphelocoma coerulescens. The sequence continues at coordinate 158,400,519 of NC_091015.1, read as the reverse complement.
AAGACCTCAGAGATGTCAGGGGTCTCTGCAGCTAGTTCCTCGCTTACACCATTTAGTATCTAATGGTTGCAATGATTTTTAAAAAGCCCACCATTCTTCACCATGTCCACAGCATGAGATAAAAAATGGCACAGAGATGCCTGAAAGGATAGAGACACCACACGGCATTTATTGATTTGTAGAAAAAATCCATTCCCAAGACATTTTAGGCTTGGTACAGAAGACGTTTGCAACCAGATAAAGCATTAGGGCATTTGCATTTAACCCATTCCCGGGTTGCTGAGGCCGCCACAGAGTTGTGCCACACCAAGTGGTGTGCCTTGATCTTTTCACATTCCTTTCTCACCCCAAGGGCAAACACATCCAGAGCCATATGATTATACCTTTCCAAAGTAAGTGTACTGCTGTGGAACGTGAACTGTTTTGATGCGTACTGCAACCTGGCCTAGAATGAGGAGACCTCACAGGCGGTGTCAGGCACCCTGGCAGCAGAAGTTTGAAAAACTCTGGCTTATAAATACTGGCATTAAGCTCAACTTCTGGGCAAGATCATTTCCCATCAGGAAGTGTGATGCCCAGAGAGGAATGTCCTAGATGGCTGCATGCTTATGAACAAAAGTGAGCCTTTCTGAAAGGTCTCTCAACAGGGTCTTTTCCTGAGCAGCTGTTTGTATCTCTTCTTTCAAGCGAGGGCGTGGGGTTGTGAGGTTTGTTTGGTTTTTTGGTTGGGTTTTTTGGTTTGGTTGTTGGGGTTTGTTATTTTTTGGGGGTTTTTTTATTGTTGTTTTTTCTATTTTTTGGCCACTGACAGCATGTGATTTCATTCGATGTGTGAATAAAATTGTGAGTTTTGTGTCTTCCTCCTGTGAACTCCCCTCCCACTTACCCCCTTGCTTCCGAGAAAAAGAACCTGAAAATGGCTGCTTGAGATTTTTCTTTCTGTTGAACTGAAAGTGAGAGAAAAGCTGAGAATTTCTGAGCACAGCTGTACTTTCCCAATCAATAAGAGCTGATTGAGAGCCCAAAATGCTCTGCACACAGCTACAGCCCTGCATTTCCTGTCACTGCCCGAGGTGAAACCTTCCATCGCCTGCTGCGATGATTCATTTCCAAAACTTCAGTTAAATTATCAAAATGGCAGGTGACCTCTGATTTTCACCCATGTCTTTTCCCCACCCTTGCATTCTTTTATTGTTTTTCAATTAAAATGTGACTCACTGTGGTGGAATTTTGTCAGAGTCCATCAGCCCTGATCCTCTTCCTCTCCAAATCTTGGTCCTAATACATCTGTCACAAATTTTATTTTAAGCCTCGGTATTTGGTGCTGTATTTGCAGCTCCAAAAACTGAGTTCAGAAAGGCTCTGTTGTGCCAGATGCTGCACAAACATAATGAGACCTGTCCACAGGAGCTCCTTTAAAAAGCCCTTTCTGTCCTTTAATGATAGGCTTGCTCTCCGTGTGTTTCCTTCTGTTTCTCTTGCTGGTTCTCTGCTGAAAGCAGTAGCCTGGCTGCAAACTTATCTTTTGCTACCATTGAAGCAAACTGAATTGTCTTACTGGAGATGGCAGAACTGCTCTGGATTTCTGCTTTGAGTATCTGACATCAGGACATGCTCCCGTCTTCCACTCGTTAAAAATTAGTTCTGAGAAAATGGCATGATAGGTGCAACAGAAAAATCTTCTAAGGTTAGAGATCCAATAAACCTTCCTTCTTTTTTGATTCAGTGCAATCCTACCTGTTTTAAGAGACTTTAATTACTAATTAATTATGCTGTTCATTTGCTCCATTATATTCATCCCTGCTTTCTTCTGGGATTTCAGCATCTGTTGGGGAGGAAACCTTGGAAGAAAGCCAAAGAACTGTGGCTAGAGGTGTTAGGGATGCTCTTTTCAAGTCAGAACTGGAACCAGGGACACCATTTGATGGTAGTTACCCCACTGTGTTACTGTCTTGGATCACATCCTGGGAATGTGACACACCACGTGCTCATCAGAGTTTAGAACTGCAGCACATTAAGCAAAATTCAACAGACTAAATGAAAATTATTTTTTTCTTTTAAGCACTGTCTTATAAATTGTCCACACTGATTAGGAGACTTCAGAGGAGCCCTTAAAATGAGCACCCTTGGGTGAATTCATCCTCATAAGCAAAAGCCTCCAACTTTCTCTATGAAAAATTATCTCCACTTCAAGAGATAATAGGCAACAGCCTGGCCTACAGGCAGCCACATGCTGGTCATGGAGTTAATTGATGCAAATGGCTCCGGGGTGTTTTGCAGAGGGTCTCCAGAGGATCTTCATTGTCTTTACCATCCACATTGCAGCACAGCTTTCTTAAAGAAATAGGTTACTTTCACAAGACCTTCCCTAAGAAGGAGATAGAAACAAGGATGAGAAAGTCATCACCAAACTCTAGTACTCAGTATTTGAAACACGAAGTTAGGTGTCTTTATTGTTAGTCTCCTACACGTTTCAGTCAAGCTCTAATAATATGTTTTCCCACATAAAAGTGCAAATGATCATGTGTGTCAGAGCTTATGTTTTCACTTCAGAATTAACTCAGGTGAAGCTGTTGTCTCTTCCTCCTTCACAGAGAAACCCCATATCTGGGGGTGTGTTTTTCATTCAAAGCAGGATTACCAATTGATGCTCAGGATCTCTTCACAAGGGCTGGCACCCTCAGTGCTGAAGATGCAGTCACAGCATTTGAAAGCTCAGTTCCCCAGTGTTTTCCCACACCTCTTTGTCCCCAGAAAATCAGTCCAATTTACATACAGTCACCTGGGCAGGGGTATGTCTACACCATCATCTCATTCCCCACAGCATGCCTGTTCTGGATTCACTGATCCTCCGTATTGCACAAATATTAACTCACTCTCATGCTATTTTTGGAAAGTATCAGGTAGGTCCTTTAAAAGAAAAATCAAAGTGTTGTGTCTTATCTATTCTGCTCTGGGAATATCTCCCAGCAGGCAGTATGGATGAGAATGTACCAAGCTGTTTTTCTTGTGCTCTGCAGAATCCTCCAGCAACTCCCTACAGTCTTTGCAAACTCAGAAACTCCAGACTTGTCATATCATACATACATGGCCAATTCAGCTTCATTCCATGAGTACACCAAGCATCAGGACTGTAGCACAGCTCAGAGTTTGAACTGAGAAGGGACCCAAAATGACAGCTATGTCTTAGGGAAGGAAGGACCAGAAGGACATAAGGCCAAGTGTGGTAAGGAAAGGACAGAGCTACGCTGCTGTCAAGGAGGCCAGCCAGTCTGGTGGGGATGCAACCATTAGTGGATGTGTTCAGCAGGGTAGATGTAGCCAGAGAACATCATTTAATGCAGTAAAAATAGTTACAGGATATTACTTTGGTGGGTTCAGGGATGCACACGGGTGTATGCAATGCCTTTGTGGAAATTATGAATATGGGATATGGCCAAGGTTTGCTAAACAGACCCACATGGAATTCACACACATTTCTATAATAAAGACCTTAATATGTGATTGATAGTGATTCTTTTAATGGATTCCCAAACTGGAGCTTAGTCAAGTAAAAATATGACAGATTCCTTAGATGATGATTTTGTGGAGGAGAAATGCCAGTGGTGCTCCCTCACGATTCAGAGGTTTTTGTGATACTGTTCTTCAGCTGTGAACTTTTTTTCTGGTGCATTATATAGACCATCAATTTTGGAGACAACAGAAGCCAGAGAGCTCTCTTACATGGATAGCTGCCCTCAGTCTTGTTTTGAGTGTGGATTTCCTTCTGTGTTGCTCTTTCATTGAGAGAGGATTATATGCACTGTGGGTCCACTAACATTGCAAGATTAACCTTAACTGGAGACCTCCTACCTGCAGTGAAAACACAACCTGTAACAGTTGTCAATCCACCTTTTGAAAAATGACCTGCCTGCAAGTCTGTGCCATGCCATAACCAGCTTTCATGCCCAGGAGTTGCCCAGCTGGTGCTGAGAACCTGACTCAAGAAGAACCATGAAATTCAAATCTGGGGAAACCACAATTAGTTGGCTGTTGGTCATGGTAGAGGGCAAACTCTCTGCTGTGACCCAAGGTGAAGAGGTTGTAGTAATTGCTCTAGTTTAAGATTGAAGACTAGTCTTGTTTATATCTACAGAGCTGGGAAGGAGTGGAAAATCCTCTCCGTGCTCATCCCAGCTGAGGATTGTGTAAGCAAAAGGTGCAAGATACTTACAGTGGCCACACCATTTCTGAGGACTTTCTACAGTCTGGATTTTATCTGTGGACACAGACTGGAGGGTTAAAGTGGAAAATTTTCTCAGGGACTCTCTGTACTTTATGTACTCACTGTCTACTTTATCTAAACCCCTTATATCTGCATATTTGGCTTGGATGTCTCAGAAGGAAAAACATTTGCATGAGATTTCTTCTGATTTTTACTTCCAGAAAAGCCAGAAATAGTATAAGAATTTCAAGAATGACCTCTTAACTTCTGCTTTGGGTTCCCTGTAGAAGGAGGAAGTACAAATCTCCTAATATGTTCAATTCAACATCATTTTTTCCAGGTCTTTTTCTCAAAGTAGCTTCTCCGTGTTTAACTGTGGAGAAGCTACAAAACCTGCAATAGGACAGCACAGGCATCAGAAGTGTTAAGTAGAAGGGCAATAATTCAGCTATCCTACCACTGTGCAGAGGCAGTGTGATATTGGTGGAAGACTCAAGACTTTCTTATACTCTGGAATCATTACATCTCACTAATGCACATATTTACTCAGTGGTAGGTATTGCTGGAGACAGAAGAGAGATGAGAAAATCTCTTCCTAAGTCTGACCAGAGTCCTGCTCAATAGCAGAATGTTGATGTATGTGATCATCTTGTTTAAGTAAAAGTTCTCCCAGACCACTTCAAGCCACGTGGAACAGAATGTCACTGTAATTGACAGCTCTGTACCTCCAGTGTGTCTGACCCACCAGCGTGGTCCCTGCCTGAGCACACACACCAGAGGGGCCAGGAGCTTCGTTTAGGACAAAGAACCATTTACAGCTGCTTTCCTCAGTGGTGTGTCTCTGCTTTCTGATGTCAGTAGCTTTTTTTTTTCCTTTCTTTCCTTTCCCAGAAATGCAGTTAAATCTGCATCAGGGACAGCATTACCGGAATGTGACTTGTTAGTGCCAGAGGTGTTGTAACACACAGTCTGCACTTCGAATAGGATGGGAGATAAGGAACTTCTTCACATCTGGGGTGGGCTGCATATCTCCTTCACACTGGCAGAGTAAGCAAACGGCTTTGCTAAATGACAGTTGTTGGATCCAACAAACCGTTGGCTCTGTCCCTTTTCACATACTGTAAATATCCATATCAGAAAGCCCACAACTAACCCATACTGAATCCTTGGCAGATAAAAATCAAAGGAGAGATACTGAAGTCTGATGTCTTCATCCAAAGCTGACTGAAGTCAATCTCCTAAAAGATTTGGCCTTTAAAGCAATCCCTAAATTACCCTTTCATCCTTGGGGATGTTAGCCAGGGCAGAAATCTCTCCAAAGAAGGTTTGAGGAGCAAGAGCTTAACACTGTATGAAATTGATGTTGCCTTTCTCAGATTGTGCCCACAGAATCTGTAAGACAAACTGGAACCTACACATCTACTGTCAGCCCCATAAATCCAGGCTTATTATAAAATAAATAAATAAAATTAAAAGCCTCCCCAGTTAAACTGCCCCTTTCAAATTCTCACTGGCAACAGAATGCCATTACCAATCACGCACTGATGCGAGCACTGCAGATAATTTCTAACCTGAGTTACTGCCCGTTTTCAATGGCTTATGCAATCAGTGGGTTTTCTAATTGCTTTGGGGATTAATAACACAATAGGAGGCCATTTCACATTGGTTGACAATTATTTTATCCAACTGTATAAAGAACAGGTGATAAATTAATAAATTATAATCAGCCAGTTATTAAAGCTTAATGGCAGATGGCTGTAACAAGAATAAAGAGAGACTGAGCCTCACAAAATGGTATTTTGATAGTATTTTTCAATGCATTTTTAATGAGAGACATATAAAATGCATAAAACTTATAAATCATTTATAGAAGAACAAACTACGGAGTTGAATGGTCCAGTTATAATGCTATCATTATAATATTAATATCACAAGATAACACAGCATCCAGCAAATCTGACTGGCAGCTTATTGTGTCAGGTGCTGTACAAACAGAGGGCTGCTCCAGTGCTGAGGAGCTGCACAGCCACAGCTGGGTGCTGGAGGGCTGCCAATGTTATGGGAAGGTCCCAGGACTAAAACTCACTCCCCAGAACAAGTTCTGCTCTGAAGTCTTTAGTGGCTGTTGAAGCCAGTCTAGTACTCTGGAATTTTAATTCAGACGTGTGTATTTTCAAGGCATTTTGGTGTGCAAAGAGCACTGTGCTGTGAGACCAGGAAACATCCTGCATGCAGGTGGGGGAATGAATATGCAAGACCTTGTTTGCCTACTTGTTCGCAGGCACATGACATTTCACAGCACAAATGACTGTGCATGTATGTATTTATTGAATGCTATTTTTTGGTATGTTATTCTCAAAATACAGTCAATCAAATCAGTCTAGGACATCTATTGTTTTCCTGCCTCCTTTTGCTTCCTCTGGGGCACTGAATAGCCTATTGTATGTATTTTATAATTTCTGTGTGCTTTGGTGATCTTCTCAATCTTTTAAGATCAGTAGTGAAACACTTATTGAGTATAGTTCAGCTGGAATTTCAAAAATTGTCTTTATTATAACCTGGGTTACAGGTCTGTAGACTACAATTTCTTCCCTTGTACTCATACAGCACTCAGCCAAATAACACCTCAGAGTCGTGGTGCAAGTCCTATTAAGAACAGATAATAGTCTCAGAAGCCTGGCTGGTTGGTGACTGTCTCAAATTCAATTGCAAGTTAGGGTTTTCCCCATGGAAAATTTGGGGCTAGAAGGATACAGCTTATGGGACATTGATACCCATCAGTGCACACAAAAATTCAAGCTCCTCCACCTCAAAACTCACCTCCAACAAATTTTTCCATTATTCCTCCCTGCTGAATGTTAGCCAGCAATTTAGTAAGATGTACTGAATATTCCAGCTCCCTAAAACCAGATACATTCTCACAAAATAGTCATCATGGGTAATATCCTCCCTGACTGTATTAATCCAGAGATTGAGAACTGAATAACCTCTGGAAAACAAGTTATGCTTCTGAAGGTAAATGCTTTGTCACTGCAAGACTTTAAAAATGTGGTTGACAGACGAGTAGTCAACCCCAAACATGGTCTGCCAGTGCAACTGATGCTGTCTCTTGGTATCCCCCAGCTACTTTCCCTCCCCTGTCTCACGAATATCATTGCTTGCTTGCTTCTATCTCCATCCTATACCTGAGGCTCTGTAGAAGGAGGATCTCTTTGTTTTTGAGGCTTGTACAGCCCTTACAGTCATGAGGATTGGTCATGGTCCTTGAAAAGGAGCCCTTCCCACAGAACAAATCAGAAAATAAGGACAAATACTTATGACATGTTTTGCAAGCATCTTCACTACACTGAGTCTGCTGTAACCAGCCTATGGCTGAACACAGGATCACCAGTCTGCCACCTTTTCCTAGCAGTGACACTCACGCTGTTTTTTCCTCAGGCAAGCAAAAGAAAGAGTGGATCTTCTACACATGCACTGGCAGAGAGGCTTTTGGGGAGTAGCAGACAAGAGAGAGACTCTTATGAGGTCTTAAGGGGCAGGGACAGTCCACAGGAACGGCCTGGACCCCGTCTGTGAGCAGACTCTAGGGGGGTGTGGGAAAGGGGTGGTGCTCGACGCAGCCCTCATCCCTGAGCAATCTCCCTCCAGCAGAGCTATGCTTCTTCTCATGCCTGCTGCCTGGTGCTTCCTTCAGGCAGATTCTCACTGCACTCCCCTCACCTGACCTCCACCTCTGTGTGCCCATCCTCTTTCATCAAAGTGAAGAGTGATGTTTGCTTAATCTCATGCTAAATTGCAAAGGAGCCTCATCAACAGAGACACATAGGCAAGAATCTTTCAAAGCACTTAAAATTTCATGGTTATTAAAAGAAACACAAGGATTTCCCCATTTCCTTCCTCTCTAACACCTGTTTTCCCTCTTCTAATAATGGTCCCTTTGCTCAGCAAGGAATTAAACCTTCCCTGAGTCACAAGGCTGTTTCTCAGCCCCTTCAATGAGTTCTCAGGGTCTCTTGTAAACAAAAGAAAATACCTAGCTTTCCCAAGAAATCAAGATGGAAGGACTATTTATGTAGAAAATGGGTCAAGGGGCTGCACCTGAGTCAAGGTGCTACAGCTGGGTTGGGACCCCCCCCCCCCCCCCATCCATACAGTCTAGGGGACGAACAGATTTGAGAGCAGCCCTGAAAGCTCTAAGGAGCACAGTGGGATCAAAACCATGTAGTTTTCCTGGCTCTGAAGGAATTTCCAGGTGGTGGAGATCTTATGAGGACAGCACCCTTACTCCCAGCAGACAGACATGCAACAGGGTTGTGAAGGATTAGAAGTGGACAGCACTGCACTCAGCTGGTCCTGTAGCCCTTGGGATGGCCAGGCAACCAGATGAGGTGCCAAAATGGGCCCATGCCACCCCCAGCTGAAAAGAGCTCAAATGGCTTCTCTGCTTCCACATCCCCACTGATCTCAATCTCGCACCCCAATCAACCCTCCCTCCACCATGAGCTCTTGCTCTCCCTCAGCTGCAGCCCTGCTCCTGATGCGCTGAGCAGGTTCATGTGAAACTCTACTTTTCCTTAGACAAAACGTGCTTCAGTTTCCTTTATGAGTAATTTCTCTATCCCAAATATAACTTTAAGCATTTTAGATTCTGTTTCTGCAAAGATCTGGGAAAACTGTATCTCCTGTCATTCCCACATTAAAGCTGTCAATACACAGAGAAACCCTCCATCCACCCCACCTTTTCCCTCTCCTGATTCTAGGATCTTTGACTTATTTTCATGATGCTACATTTATCTGACCTTTATTGAATATGCCATCTGCCATGATAGAAACTTTAAAAAGCATTTAACTCTGTCTGTATCTAATTGGAATTTTCCTCGCTGCCCTCCAAATTTAGCACAAGATCATTTGAAAATGCTGTACCTTTCATTTCAGCTGAATCACAAAAGCCAATTAGATCAATAATAATAATTTTTTTTTTAAAAAGAAATAAAATATTTAAAAGCCATAATGCACCCAGGATTTCAAGAGCTAAGAGAGTTATACTCCCTGCAGGTTTAAATACCAGGTAATTCTGTGTTATATTTTTACCCTCTCTGTAAATGGAAGTATCAACCCCAGACCTTCCTAAATGTGTTTTATTCTCTCCCAGCACACTGAGGTACACAATGGTCACAGTGAGTTGCCTTTTTTTTGGTCTCCCTGAGCAGCAATATCCTCAAAGAATTCCAGCCAGTTAATGAGGCATGCCCTTCCCTTCCTGAAACCATATTAGATATCCTTAATTAGGCCATGCTTTTCTAACTGTTCCTCCCTCCCCTAGTACCTCAAAAGAGGAGCTGAAGACTTTCAACTGCACAGATCTGCAGCTTCCTGGTGCATCCCCTGGCCCTTTATAAAAATAGAAAAAGACATCACATTACCTCCCCCTCAACCCTGAGATATCTCTCCCCTGAAGGAAGCAAACTTGTAAAAATAGTAACTGCAGCTTCTCCAGTTTCCTAACCAGAGCAATAGCAGCCTAAATAGATGTATATTTTTCTTTTCTCAGCAAGGATGAGCCTTAGAAAGGTTGGAAATGTGTTTCAGATGAGCTTGAGAAAGCAAGGGAGCACATTCCTCTGCTCATCCAGAGCTCATCTTTCGGTTGTTTATTCTGTTCACCTGAAACTTTATAAGATAATTTTATGGTTTTCTAAGATAGAAGTTTCTTCTGTTTTTCTTGGTTAGGGTTCTCAGTGGTAACCAGAACCGAAACATATCTCTTCAGATCATGCAAAATTTGGCCTTGTGCTGGAAATACCAGAAGCTTCTGGAATTTCTTGTTTTCATTTTTCTAAAGATTGACCCAACACAGATGCTTGAAAGCCTCACAATTTGGACAAGCTGAGTTTAGAATTGAGGTTTGCAAACCATGGCCTAACTGATAAACTTTACCAAAATAATGTCATCATAGTTTATTCTTCTGATACTCCCTTGGAATAAGCCCAAATCTGGCCCTTCTCTGCCTGCAGTTACAGTACTGCCCACACCTTCCCTAACACTCCTGAAAAAAAAATCTGATCTTCAAGCAAAACAACTTCCTATAAAGATCACTTTCTTGCCTCACCCCATCACTGCACTTTTTAGTGTAGCAGCATTTCATTGTATGGTTCTCTCCTTTTATTTTCTTGATGCAGGTATAATTTTTTTTCTTTTGGTGGAACTAAAGATGAACATAACATTAATTCTATACAGGCCAGCCCAAAAAGGAGGAAAAAACCTGAAGTCCGACATCAAGCAACTGTGAAAGGTGTGTTCAGGACCCAAATGGAGCCCAAGTCTTTCAGAGTCCTCAGACATGGACTGAGCTCAACCTCCCCCCAAGGTGTGGAAGCTATTACATCTGACTGCAAAACTTTACAGGCTCCTCAGCAGCTGCAGAAATGAACATCTGGCACACAGAGATGGCCACACAGATCCGTGGGACTGGGGATTAGGAGGTGTGAAAGTCTGTGCTAGTGGCCTGAACAAGATGCTGCAGGGAAGCTGCGTTCAACGCTAAGACTGTGATACTCAGAGGAGAGGTGGAAGCAAGACAGCTGCTTCAGGGGCAGGGCAGAGTTTCTGCCAAAATCAGCTTCCTGTTTACTGATTACTGACATTGCTTTATTCAAATTATACCAGTAGGACTGAAAGAGTAATTTCAGTGGCCAATACCTGCACCATAAAAATTATTGCCCCAGAGAGCTCCAGATTTTGCCAATGGGTGACAAGATTGACCTGGAGATAATCTTGGATGTGTCTCAGCTCAGCAAATGTTTGACCTCAGGGACAGAAGCTACTTTCAGTATTCTGAAAATTATAAGAATTTATTTACTCTTCAAAAAGACTTGCAAATAACCTTGATCTCATATAGCACTGGTAATTGTCCTGATTCAAGTGGCAGGTGAAATGGGAAATACCCAGAGATTTTTACAGACCTCTGAAGTTCAAGTACATCTCTACAATCCCATAAAATAAAAAAATGTAGTAATAATTGTTTTTATAATGATGGTCCACTGACAAAGACATAATTTGTGACCTTTGAGAAATAACCAGTGTGTCTGAAACTACTGAATAAATACCAGAATTAAAGGCAGACAAAAACACATGACTATTTCTGTGGGAGACATTCACACTTGCCCCTATTTCTTACAATCGCTGCCATCAAAAATATCTTTCGATTATGTTTGCACATAAAGAATAATGCTTCCCCCCTTGTCATTTCTTCAGATCAGTGTGAGAGAAATTTAAAAACTTTCTGCAAACAAAACATATCTCTTATCTCTGGCTTGCTTCTTTGTTTCTTTGTTTCTTCTTTTGCTGCGGACAATGCTTGGCTTATCTTCTTATCTCTGTGGCTAATAACAATTCGTGCTTTCCTTTAGGAAAACACAGACAAGGAATCATAATTTAAAAACACAGCACAGTCAAAGCATTCCAGTTTTACCTCGAGGTAAATTTGTAAAGGTCAACGTCAAACGTGGGTACAAACCTGACCCTGGGTGAGATGAAGAGCCTTTTATGTGCACACATGCTGCGTGTCTGAGTGATGCAGGGTGCCCATCTCTGTGAGACTGCCTGCCCTCCAGCTTGCTGTTCAATGCAGTGAACTGCAGCTCTTTGCAGAGGAATTTCCCTGAGTTTCATGTCAGAGAAAGCCCCCTGCCAGTATCTGGAGGTTTCAAGTAGGTGCGCACAGCTGGGGCTGATCCCCGCAGCTGTACCCCCGCATCCCTCGCTGCCGTTTCAGGATGGTTGGGTGCAGATAATCTCCTCTTCACTGCTTGGGTTTGGCTGTGACTTGGGCGGAGCTCTTCCCCTCACATTTCATGCGTAACCCTTTAACTTTTGTCATTGTTCATTCTCCTTTTATTGCCATGGGAGGACATTTCTTTCACTTCAGCATTTGCTCACATCAGAAACAGATAACGCTGTGGGAGGCAGTGGGAGGCAGGACTCGTCCTCGGAGGTCACCCTTCTTTGCAGGGAGGGGGCATTATTGTCTCACCTTACTCCTTGAATTCAGCATCCCTGCTGCGCCAGGTAGTGCTGGCTGTCAGTTCCGCCTGCCCTCCTGCTCGCCTCTCTGCCACCATTGCTTCAGCTCCCTGCTTTCCTTCTCCTAGGGAGAGCATCAGAGGGCAAAGGGACCTTACATACCAAATTCAAAGCAGGACTTACTTTGGTGCACCACTGGTGGGCCAGCTGGACCACCCTGTGCTTGCCACAGTCATGAAGCTTCATACCCCCCTCCATTCACCCATCAGATCTAAGTATCCCTCCTCTCCTTGGTACCTGCGGATTTATCATCACAAGACTTCACAATATTAATGAAAAACTGTTCCCCCTTTGGTACAAATAAAAACTGAAAATCATAGTTCAAACACCTTAGAAATGTTGAGTTTACTATATCTTACTGATCTTACTATACCACTGTTAAATGGGAAACCCTAAACACACACAGAGAATCAACACTCTCTGAATATGCCCCAGGTCTGATTTTCCAAATTATGAATTAATTGTTAGAAGAGCACAAATTGGAGTCAGGTCGCCACACCACTTCCTTCCCATCCCACTCTTCCTCTTCACCTCTACTGTTAAAAATTTTGCAAGAGCAGGAGCAATAAAATTAACCAACTTAGAGGAGTCACTGTGGCACATAGCAGGCACACTGTGCTGGAGCCCTGAAAATCCCATAAGCCACTCATTAAGTGGGAGTGAAGCTACTCCAATGATAAGCATTTACGAAAAACCCACCCTCAGAATCAAGTTGGAAAAAGCATTATGTGTCCCTTCCTGCTCTGCTCTGGAAATACAAATGTCTCCTTTGATATGTCACAGGAGTTTCCTTGGAAAAATTTAAGTGGGAGTGAGGAATTCCCAGAAATATTTCACTTCAGACCAAAAATGTATCAGAATAAATAGCTTTCTAAAGACAATTTACATAATGAAACACACTTGAATTTCTAGATCACAGAGCTGTATGAATATTGGATCAAATCTGGCTCTATTCCCTGAGTTTACTCTTAAAAAGAGTTTGTTTAAAAACAAAAAAGAGGGACATCCCTTACATGCAGTATTAATGATATAATTAAAAGCTGATGCATCTTTCTAAGAAATTACCCAACAGAAGTAATTCTATGGGAATTCAATTACCAAGCATTGGAATTGAGGTTGGGGCAGAGGTGAAGGTTGCTCTTTCTCATTTTTTTAAAGCCTTTTATGTTGTGAAGACATCAGTTTGAAATGGCTAAACATGTAAAGGCATCACAGGAGTTTAGACTGTCACATCCAACCACAGTACAGCACCACTGTATGGACCTGAGGATGTCAGATGCTCGTGCAACAGTCTGACTACAGATAGGAGTGTATGCAATTTATGGCACATCAGGGCCTACTGTGTCACTGCTGTTGCACAATTGACACTTACACCTGTAGGAGATAACCTTCTGGGGAAGAAGCCACATAAAATAAAACAAGCTACACCAAGGCAGCAAGCTTGCCCCACAAGAAGTAAAGCCTGTGCCTGAAAAGACGGTGGCTAAAGCTTAAAGTGTGTCTGAGGATTACTCCTCTTCACAGCAGAGCCCTTTCTCTCTTGCTCAGCTCCCACTTGGGTCACATTTACTTTTGCAGCCTGAGCCCTCACTGGTTTTTAGACTGTGGTTGTTGAGACTCTGGAAACAACAAGAGTCACTGAAGCAAGTGGCAACTCCATCCCCTATGATTTTACAGCATCGTGCTTTGTAGAAATTCCCTAGCTGAAGAGACACTCTAAAATAATTTTTCTGTAGTTGGAATCACAAAGATGCAAAATTAGAATTCTAAAATCAGACCCTGAAGCTTTAAATTTTCTTATAAAATTATTTGACTAGTGTAAGAATTGGGCCAAATATCTCTTTCTGTGAAGAAGGTTGAAATTCCTGGGAATCCATGTGAAGAAATAACACAAGTAGATAATTCTTTAGATTAGTTAAAAAAAGAGCTTCTGAAAATTTCCTGTTTTCCTTTTAACTGAAGAATTTTCCATACAGATGATATCCAACTACAATATAGCTAATCTTATGCTGCTATTTTAATTATAAAAGCAAAATGACAAGAGTTACCCTCTGTCTCCCTTGCTACAAAATCCAAAGAGCAAAAGAAACAAGTCATTGAAGTAAACCTTTTTCCTGTTTTGTGTTTGAAACATCCTCCAGTTACACACACAATGACCAAAGGATTGCTTCTCATTTACACTTTTTCTCTCTGTAAACCATAAACTTCCCTTTAATTGATTCAAAAGGTGGGTAGGGATTAGCAGAATCAAAGTCACATAGGAGGGGGAGATATTTTTAAAGACTTCCAGTCTGTAATACAGAGAAGGGGGCAATGCAAACACAATTCAACTCTTGATGCAAAGGAAGCAAATGCTCATATTGTGACTTACATGAGTCAAGAAAGGAAGACAATCAAGCTATGTCATGTTTTAGCTCACAGCCACTGTAAAGTCTGGGGCTATAAACTCTTTCCTTTCAGACAGGCAAACAGTGAGAGCTCTGTTCTGTTTTCAAGGGATGGATGCTATCACTTAGACAAGATCCTAACTCCCAGTGGGTGATAAAAGCTTATCACCCCCGTGAACAACACAGCCCAGTAACTGGTGGGCGCCTCTATCTTGCAGCCCCAGCTGCTGACTTCCTCTGCCTTGAAGTAAGGGAAACATAAATAAAACAATCACCATATGGATATTGCATTATATAAGTGGCAGTGGTTGTAAGAAATGCAGTTTCATCGGTATTGGCAAAGAACTGAATTCATCACCAGCATTTCGAGGCTGGTTGAGCAGAGAGAAATGTTTCTTGGGCACATTCCTCCAGCAGCAAAGGACAACTGAACATTATCTTCAGGACACAGTCTTCCTGGCTGGCTGACACGGGGACTATGTTGGAAAAGAATAGCTGGTGGCTGAGGACAGATGGCTCAAACAAACTGACTGAAATGAGCAAGACTTCATGACAGCAGAAGAATGTGCTGCCTCTTTTTTTCTAGCTGCATTACATGTAACATCACCTTCCAGCTTGCTCATGCAGCAAAGGGTAGTTTGAACAAAGAGCTCCAGGAAACATCATCCTGGACCTGATTCTCTTGCCTAGTTAAAATCGGCAATGATAGAACTGAAGGATGAAACACAATGATGCAGTGTGATTCCTGGATTGCAGTGGGATGGACTTTTATGCTTTGCTTTAGCATGAGAAAAGGCCTTTCTAAGCCTTCCTCCATCTCAGCATGGCTGTGCTGTGCTGGGGCTGATTTGCTGCTCCCGTCCATTTCCAGCCAAAGTGTGTTATTCAGTTAAACCAATGCAAATCAGAAGCAGCCCAGATGAAGTTAATGAGGTATCCTCTGTCTAGTAGGGGTGTATCTGCCAGCAGATTTCAGCCCTCTGTGGTCCATGTTTATTACTGTAAGCTGGGAGTTGCTCAGCTCTGGACGGAGAGCCAGGACCAGGCTGATTTACAAGTTAGTCACCAAAGCACACCATGAGCAAATACCCTGAAGGACAGCCAGGGACATAAGTTAAGACCTCAGATAATTTTTAATGGTTTCAGCACTGGCCTTGAATCATTGTTGACCACCTAGAAGTAGTTCAGGATTTAAGAATCTAACTGATTCTGACTGAAGCTGCACATCAGCGCCAAATTCGCAGACTGAGAGCACTAGCCCTGTGCTCTCCTTTCCTTACATTTCTTCGAAAGGTCTGTGGCACACATGTGTTTACTTTTCTGCACACACCCAGTCCCAGGCTGCATTCATGCTCTGCAGTCAGGGCTGCCCCCACCCCAGGGGTCTGGTCCATGGAACATGTTCAGAGGGTTCTCAGCACATCCTCAGAGGTAAATGGCTGGTCAATTTAAAATTCTTTTCCATGACCTAAAACCAAAGAATTGCAAAGTCCTATGCCTGTTATCGGACCCAGCCCTTCATCTCTGTGCCAGGCTCTCGGCACAGGTGTGATTTTCAGCCTTAAACAGCTTGAGAGACTTCATTTAAATAAGCTGTCAGTCTGAGTTCTCTTTAATCTCTGAGATAGGGGATTTTTTTGTTGTATGTTCTGTGGTTGTAAGAATGAAAAATGAGTGGTCAGACCGGTAGTTTGCAGTTATATTGGCTGTTTCCTTTTCCAAAGATAATTTTTTTTTTACTCAATGAGTTGGTTTTCTTAATGACTTGCAGCAAGGTGTTTTTTCTGGTTTTTTTGTTTTTTGTTTTTTTTTTTTTTTTTTTAACTTTCATTGTTAATAATAACTCTGGAGTAGTCTTAAAGCAGAGCACACAGTTTTACAGAAGTGTGAATGCTCTGCTGTGAACCCCATGCAAACAGACCACAACCCCTAGGAGAGACACACAAGCCTTAAAACCAACAGAGCAAAATGATTAAACTTGCATACACAAACATCCACATAGTCTAAGAGACAACAATTATTCATTAGCCTTTTATTATACTTAAGCAGAGGATCCTTCAACAAAGCAATAGACTCATAAATGTTCCCACCAGTTCAGAGTCTCTGAGAAAGCCGTCCCTGTCATTCAATGCAGGGAAACTATCTCCTAATAATGTTAGGAAGTACACAGAAATAGTGGCAATCATTCAGGGATTTTAGAAATAAATAGATTTCTGGGGTCCTTCTCACGAATTACAAGCCAGTGTTACTGAAAATACTTTTTCATTTACATAATTTTGCCCATTATGAGCCACTTATGAACATTCACTTTTCTCTCTCCTCCAGCAAAGTCAGATACTGACAAACTTGACATCAGAGGGAAAAGCAGGGCCTCAGCTATGAGTACAATCCTAATGCCTTTTGTTCTTTGTGGTGGATATGTTGTCCTGAAGATTGGGGATACAAGAAAATAAACCGCTGTGATCCTCAGGATACTCCTAACACTGGTAACACAGTGATTCCTTTAACAAATCCACAGAAGATATGGAGCCTTCAACCATCCAGGTACTCATAGGCTGCCTCAACACAGGGCATAGAGACAAGCCTCTGAGATCAGTATATTGAATTGCACCAAGGGTGCTTGGGAAGTAACTTCTATAAATGAAAATATCAACCCAGAAAAACATTTCACACCTGAAAGTATCTTCTGATTGTTGGGACTGATTGCCCCAGTGTTCACAGCTCATATTCCCAACATTCCCTTTTTGTTAATAGAAGACAGAAACAACTTTTGAAAACGAGATTGAATTCTTCTACCCAACAAAGTTTGACTGTGTCTGCATGCCTGCAGTTGACTAGTCTTATGGGGTCACCTAAATATGAAAACAGATCACTTTTCTCAATGTTATTACATCCTCCTCTGTCCCATGGATCACCTCTAGCTTCAACTCAATCAGACCAAGATTTTCTTTGCCTCCAGTCTTTACACAGGTCATTATCTTGGAACATCACCCTGCCCTTTGGATTAAAATTTGCAAGATGCATAATAGCTTGCATAATTTTCTGCAGTACCCATAGGTCCTTTGAAGTGATGCCTATTCAGGAATTTAACAATTTCGTATTTGTGGATACATCCACAAGAAGAGCTGCCTTCTCCCTACACAGGCTACTTTTTTCCCTTGCCAATGCTTGCACTTTTTCTTCCATAAGTAAGAACATGGTTCCCAGATTACTCACAAGGTATGTCTCAGCTGCAGTCATTACTCATCACAGAGACACAGAGCACAGAATAAATTTAAGGATTCAGACTGGCCTGAGCAGAATAAATACCCTTGTTACCATATTTATGTCACTTGAGTGTATGAACCAGCCTTACTCAAGCTAACTCAGAGGTGCCAACAGGGTAGAGCAGAGAAACAGAGGGTTTCCTAAAACACACATTCTAAATTCTGACTTACTAGAAAGATCCACAGGGCTTGGATGCTCTTGGGTTAGACACAATAAGCCCAACTATTTTTTGTCCTGATCTTTGCAGCAAATGGAAGAACACCATGGTTACAACAGAGAACGGAGTTCACCACCACGGCTGTAGGAAGGACCCATAATTCCTTACACTGATGTTTAGCACTGTTTCAGTTTTTGAACCCTATAGCAGTTGCAGTGCTTCCATGTACATTTCAACATCAGGAAGAACTTACAGAAAACTTCTTAAGTTGTCTGTCCTCAGTTATTGCCACTGGCTGCTGAGCATAAAAAACCATGCAGTTACTGTTTCACTCATTGGCAGAAGGATGAATTAAAACAACCATTGAATTTCCTCCCATAAATACGTCTCAAAAATGACTGAATATTTTTAATTCTTTGTATATTTAGGCCAGTGTATGAAACCTTGAGTGGCAAGCAGCAGACAATTAGGGAACAATTATTCATTCTTTCCCCTAAAACAAGAACAAGAAAGCAAGCAATGAGTTATCAGTAGAGGATTTAATCTGAAAGGAAGTACCTTTTATGTGATGCATACCTAAACAAATGGAACCCATTGCTACAGGATATTGTAGGTGCCAGAAGTTTAGATGAATTAAAAAAGCCATTAAACAAGTGTATTGAATTAAAATCCATTAGCAACTATGAAAAATAAATACACACCTCCTTTACCACATGTTGCTGCAAGGAGATGCTGGGGAAGTGAAACTGAAGGCTTGATTTGTTTTTATAACTCGTCTTTAAACATTTACAGCAAATCAGTGTCAGAGACGGAAATCCTGGAATACCTGGATCTTGACTGTGGAGCTGCTCTTGCATTTCTGTATTTAAAAGGCATAACCTTTCCTCAACTGCTGTCAATACCCATTTCTTTTTGGGGCAATTCTGCTACTAGCTGTCTTTAAAACAAGGAATGGCCCACTTACTAGGCAATAGTTTCCATTTGTCTCTTCTGTGATGTAACCTCAGTTGCTAGCAGTCCCCTCTTTGCCAGAAGTGGCTGCCATTTTTATTTAGACATTAATAGAACTTTTACAGACCTGTTGGGCACACTTGCTGTCTACCATTTCTCATTTTTATATTTTCAGCTACCATAAACTGAAAATTTGAATGAGAATGTATGGTTGTGCCATATGTGTTGTACCAGTATCTATGGAATAGCTAATTATACACAGTGTTTCTAAAGCCACTGGGCTTCATACTTTCATTGAATCATAGAATGGTTTGGGTTGGAAGGGACATCTAAAGGTCATCTAGTCCAATACCACTGCAATGAGCAGGTACATCTTCAACTCTATCAGGTTGTTTAGAGCCCCATCTAACCTGGCTTGGAATTTTTTCAAGGGATGGGGCACCTACCATCTCTCTGGGGAACCAGTTCCAGTTTTTATATACCTTTGCCTATGTCCTTGTGCTGCTAAAATGCTATTTTCCACTACTTGCAGAATACCGGGGTGTTCACTCTTGCAGTTTCTCCTAATTGGTCTCGTGTGAACACCTCATGAAACCACTTTGTAAAAGACTGACAGACAATTCCTTCCAGCTTTGTGTGTTTTAGCATTTCTTGTTGCTCTGGACCATTGCCCAAAAGTAAAAGCTGTTCGTGACATGAAGCCTCTACACTTGAAATCTCTCCTCACAGGACGGAGTCTTTTCCCTTTATCTTCCAAATCTCTTTCAGCAGTACCTGGAAGAGATCGAAAGATGCACTGGCAAACAGAAATATGTGATAATTGTGGCCACAAACTCCCACTTCCCAGACCCTGGTAAAAATATAGTTCACATTCTTTTAATATGTCCTCAGAAACACTGGTATTTATTTAGGGAGCCCTCCTGGAAAAATCAGTTAAAGATTAGACCGAGTGGGGTTTAACTACATAGATACAGAAAGAAGCTGCTAATTGGCTGTCAGTGAAAATAATTTTGTTCTTAAAGGAGAAAATATTAAGCACAGAAGTTCCACACAGCATTTTAGATTGAGGGCCTCAGCCTGCAGCCACATCACTTTTCCAGGCAGTGTAATCTTCCTGAGGGATATTCTCTGGAGAGCTGGGTACAAGTCAGTAGTGCCCAAAGTCACTGGGCAGCCCATAAATGCTGATTTAACTCTAGAGCTGGCTGTTCTGCACAGGTGCAAATTTTGCCCTTGGCAAATATAAGCAACGTAAGTGACACAGAAGCAGTGACTTCTGTGACCTCTCTTAGATGATTTGCATCAGAAAAGAGACGGGTTTGGAAATAGAACAGTTTTGTCTCAATGTCTCCAAAATAAAATTATTTGACTCTTTGATTCAAATTGACTTTTAATTCTGAAACTTCCCTCAATGCTCAGCTATTAAAGCCTTGGGCTTTTTTTTTTTTTTAAAGGTTAGACTCCAGGATTTTTTTCTTTTGATTTTGACCCAGCTCTGACTTAAGAGCACATTGCCAGAAAGGAATCAATCAAACTGAGTTATTAACAGTTGTGTCAAAGTGAAACAAGGGGGATCTTATCACAAAAGGTGTTGCCCACAAAATTTCCAGAGCTTTGCTCAAAACATGGGGGCCTTTTTTGCTATTTTGGAGCTATTCTTTAAATGTGTGGACAGCAGTACTGACATATAAAGAATTAGCAGCTGAGGCGACAAAGAGATCTGTGTGCCTGCAGAATTCTGTCCCAGGGACCTCACTGTAGTACTGGGCTTTTGATATCCATGGAAATGTGGATTCTCAGGAACTGTAAGTAAGCCTGTGGGCAAATTTATCTTATAACACTTGGGAAAAATAAAAGGCATCCAGCATGAGGTCATCAGTTCCTACTGGGGGAACAATTGACAAAATATAGTTTAAAGAGGCAGAATTCACTTGAAATCCCTCTACATCTGGAGCTTACTTCTCGTGTTACAGGAGTCCCAAATGTTCAAAATAGAGAACCATTAGTGACTGAAGGAGCAGCAAAACATCTGTATAATGCATGAAATATCTCGAAGTGTCTGACTCTCTGGGAATCAGCTGAAGCTTTCAATTGATGCTGTAATGGTGGTAATTGAAGTTTGCAGCACTGGCACATCCTAGCTCAGTAATTAGATGGATTACAATCTTTCTTGTTTGGCAGCATTCTTTAAACAAGCTTCAGCTTTTCATATAGTCAACACTCTAGCAGAGATAAATGTCACATCAGTTCAGAGTGAAAAGTAATTTAAGGAAAGACTCAAATTTATCTTCACTGAGTACCAAACAGGAGATATTTCAAAGACAGGACAATGGCCCTTTCTATCTTAAAAGAATGGCCCATTTCTCCCATATAAAGGCTAGCTTGTGAAGGGGAATCTATGGGTGTGCCTTCCCCAAAATCACTGAAGCTAAACCTGCTTATAATATTTCAGTACTCAGTGTATGTATTAATGAATGGATGAAATTCTGGCAAATAGAATTCTATAGGGGAAAGAAAAAAGGGAGAACTCCAAGGGAGAAAAATATACTGCCTATCACTTAGCAAGATAGAATTTGTCACAGTAATTGGTAGCCGAATGGCCAATGGAAAAAAAAATAAAAAATGAAGGCATGAGAAAAAGCTCTATGCCAGGATTATTTGAAGTGAAATTAAATAAAAGCAGCTGAGATCAAGAAACAGCCTCCATCTATAGCGGAATGGGAGACATGCTTTTCAGTCACTTACAACCAAACATTGCTTCTGTAAATCATTTTCACTCTTAGCTTTGAAATGGCAGCATCTAGCTGGTGCTTGTTTTAAAACTCCTGACATACATTTACCTATTGTATTTTACTGGCAGCCTTTGCAATTTCAGAAGCAATGTTTTGAAACAGGCTTTGTTTCCTAGGGTTCATGTCTAGATTTTCTCCTACCTGGATGTTTTAGTTGAGTGAAATGAAAATTTCTAAATATCAGTGAATTGGCTCACCTAAAGAACTGAGCAGCCTGAGGATTTCACTAAGAAAATCCTCATCTCTATGTCCTAGGAAATGGATTGTGTGGTTGCATCACCACTGTGATGGGAGCAGACCTCCAAAGCAGAGCAGACAGGCTGATCTTGTTGTCACACAATTGCCTCAGTTTCCTCTACAGCATCACACATCCCTTCACCTCCTTCATTCCTCCTTTAGCACTATCCTACCATAAACAGAGTCAAAATATTTCATGCCTGGGGCAAATCATGCTGGCATCATTCCAAAAGACCAAAGGGGATTGAGAAAGGAACTCTACAACCTCTCCCAGCTTTTATTCACAGCCTTCCAGTCATGTGCACTACATTTGGAGGAAATTTAGTACCTGCCACCATCATTATTCCCTTGTTTCAAATTTTGCATCATGATTGGTTCCCCCATGACTGAACAGAGATTCACAGTAAAACTTTTCCCCACACTTTTGCTTTAGTACCTTGAAACAAAAAGAGCCTATGACCTCCCTGTGTGAGCTGGTGTGTCCCATTTTGGGAAAATTTATGGGGTATATAGCTATGGAAAGCTGAATCACCGAGACATTGACCTAGTACCCACTGCCATCAGTGAAGGACCCTGCTGACAGTAACAGCCAGGATCCCATTCAGTCTTCAGCAAAGGTTCCCAAGAAAAAACATCACACAGGACACGCTTCATTTTCTCTATAATTTTCAAGGTGCACAGATACTTAAGTGGTCAGAATAAATAAGCAGAATGACTGACATAGACAGATGACTGATAGACACTTTTTTCTGATGCAGCAAATCACTCAGTCCAGGCTGCATTTCCAACTTTGCCATGAGCTGCTGTCTGACCTCAGGAAAGTCTCTTGAAGGCCATTTCCAGACTGAAAGCCATCTACCTGAAGGTGACAACACCTTACTCAGCAGATCTACTTTATTGAATAGTCACAGTGCCTTCATTTCATTAAAAAAAAAAAAAAAGATAAAAATTAAAGGGCAGTTGTTTTTTCTTTTTCAAAGATATGAGCTCAACTGTAGGTTGCCTTCTGCTTACTCAACAGAAAAAAAATAGTCATGTCCCTGCAACCTGAACATTACAGGCAGTTCAGGCAAGGTCTCTGTGGACTTGCTGGTTTGCACAATGTCCCGTGCAAAATCTGCTTGTATTTCCAAGAACAAATGAGTGTAAACTGATTTTGATGAAAGACTGCAGAACCTCTAAACATCAGGGCAGTAGTTTACTAGAAAAAGCTTCATGTGAGAACATCTGGGCATAAAACATATTAACTACTTTAAAATCTGAGTTTAATCAGTCTATAAAAGGGATTATATAATGTGATTGCCTACACACAAGAGACCCCTTTCAGGCCTGCACTCTTTAACTGCACAATATATCTCAAGGCTAAGAGATCAATCAATGGTAAGGACCCTTCAGAGATTTGACCATGTATGAGAGGTATAGTTTAAATGAAAGTGCTTTAGCTGCACATCCCTTCCTGTCCTACAACACATTTAGTAATGTAGCACATTGGAGGGTTATGAGAAATTAGTAGTGTAATGGTAAGGCAGGGATATCCTGGGTGAAAGAAAATCCTGGGTAATATTTCTGGCAGGACTGGTTCAAGTGCCACAATCCTTACAGATTTTGGAGGTCTCCAATCCAACATGGTGAAAAAGTACTTCAGTGGAGGTACAACATGAAGCTCTGAACCATAACAAGCTACTTTTTGAGAAGCAAGCTCTGGGGATGATGGACAAAGCCTCCCATGATGGCCTTGCAGGATCACCCCTACATTCAGCAAGGGGCACATGAAACCTCTGATTGTCACAGGATGGTTTCCACATACCTCTGTCATTTATGAACCCGTGCTGAAGAGGGACCTAAAAATCTAATTTAAAGCTATGGGGCTTATCAACTGGTGCTCAGTGCCATGTAAATTGCAAGTATAGCTACACTATTTTGAGACCAGCACTGGCTCTGAGAGCAGCATAGGCACATGCACTTGGCACTGTGCCTGCACTAGTAAATGATGGGTTGGGTGGTTCAGAGCTGGATCTCTCAACACCTACTGCATGGCTCATAGACAAAATCCACCCATGGATAATGGTGAATTGACTGCACAGCTAAATAACTTCCTCTCCCATATGCACTGCATCAAACCAATGGCCACACACACATACAGAAACTGAAATCTCCATGGGAAGCCGAGATAGAATTGCAGTGGCTGCAGAAATTACAAGTGTCCAATGCAGAGGAATTGCCAACAGCTGTCATTCACACATCCATAGTCATCTGTTGCTAAGCTTTACAAACCCTTCGTCAACAGCTCAACTGTATCATTCGCAAGCACATTCTCCCTCCTTCTCCAGGATGGATCTTTGAGCAATGTAATTTGAAAAAACCCTTTCAAAATTCCTTCACAAAACCTAGCATTTCATCACCCAGGAACATGGCTGGGGATTCTTCAAGGTGACAGTGAATACCTGCAGCATACACAAGGTACCGGGTATAAAGAGTTGGAACGACTGCATCAAGCATGGAGCATAAACTGGATGTTGAATTGTTACCATTGCTATCTGATTTGGGGGATTTGGCACAGGTGAGATATAGAGGTTGATAATCCTGTTTTGCTGAACTTTTCTGTGGAAGTACATTATAAAACATATTCTCCAAAACACTCAGCTTCCAATGACTCACTCGGGTGGCACAAAAACTGTATAGACTGTGCACACCTTGGAGGTCAGACCTGCAGCCTTTGGGAGGTCTGCAAATGGCATGGAATTGATATGGCATGATTGCAGAAGAACAGATGATGCTTGCTGTGGAACCATTGCCAATTGGCTCTACTTATCTGCAGAAGGGTGGCTGGAGGTCAGACTGCTGGCACCCCAGTGCAGCTTTATACTTTCTTTATACTAACAGAAATGTGCTCTAGCAGTCCCTTTTTTCTTCAGACCTTTCTTCATACCATCTCATAAGTAGCTTGCAAGTTGCTTATACATGCATATAGGAGTTGGACTTCCATGATCCTTGTGGGTCCCTTCCAACCCAGGACATTTTAAGATCCTTAATATGTATAGTTTTGGATGGGACGGCAGCATTTCTTTGTGAGTAAATATAATATCCATAGATCTCATTCATGCACAGGTATGAGTGTGATCAAGGCAGGGCAGGAAACAATGCTGGTTTTAGCTTTATCTCAAAGAAATTCAAGAAAAGAAAAAAAAAGAAAAAAAAGAAAAACTCTCGTGAATATTTTCAACCAAAGTTTTACTCGTTGCTATCTGTGGAATCCAAATGGAGAAGGTCATTCACACAGCAAGAAACGAGTCATGGTGGGCAGAATTCATTTTATCTGAGATTAGCCATCTAAGAGGCAAACATCTAAGCTAAGGAAGTTTCCTAGGCTCTGTACTCAATGGAGAGAGAAGGCAACATACCTGGGCAGGATCAGGACCCTCTGAAGACCACTCCTTCCTTCTGTCCTACAGAGGGACATCAAATTAATTACTACTTTATTTTAAATGCTTGACTTTTATGCAGTTGAGGTTGCAAGAGGCGAAAATCCTTCCAAGTATTTAGCACTTGCAACATTCAGGACTCATGTGTAGCATGCCATTTTGCCTGGGTTCCCCTCCCATTTCTGATAAAGTATTTTTTGTCAAGATTAGAATATACCAGATCATAAAGGAGTAAAGAGGATCACCTTTGTGGTTCTCTGAATAATATTCAGAGGCTGGGTATCCTTTCCCTTCATCTGTAAGAAACTTGGGTCATTATTGGCTTCAAGAGGGGGAACCACTCCTGAATTTCAATAGGATATTCACAAATACCTGGAACTGCAATGACTGAGAAATGTCTATTGTTGGATATAGGTGCTGCTTAACAGAGGAGGGATGAGAGCCATGAAGCAAGCACACATTCGTGGATTTTTGTATCCTCAGAAGTGTGTTTGAAAAGCAGTGACTGGTTCACTGCACTATTGTTCAAAGATTAAGGCAAGCAGAATAAAAAAGCAGCAAGGTCATCCAGTCCATCACAGAAGACACTTTCCATAGTGTGTTTCTCAGTGTTTTGTTCAATCTCCTTTTAAAAGTCTCATGCAGTGGGGGCTACACCAACTCTTTGGGGAGTTTTTACTAGTCCAATAATAGATTTTGATGTTTGTCCCATAGTTGCCCTGTTATTCTTTGAATGGTATTCCTACATTGCTACATTTAGCTCTTTGATATTTCCAATAAGTTTTCCTGCAAATTTGTGATTTTCATATGCTTATACACGAGCTTCACTTCATCATCTTATAGATAATACTTCAAAACTTTTCTGCTTAGAGACAGCAAAGGCAAAAAAGTCTAGATGTAAGGCTCAAGATGTGAATTCAAGCTCATGTGAATACAACAGATACATGGATTTCTGTTCTGGTCAATATCAAAGGCTTCTTCCCATCCATGTAGCCACACATAAATGTGAGCTATGTATCTCATAAATGTGAGATACACATAAACGTATCTCAGGTGCCTCCAG
The DNA here is from genome assembly GCF_041296385.1 of Aphelocoma coerulescens. Classification (NCBI taxonomy): domain Eukaryota; kingdom Metazoa; phylum Chordata; class Aves; order Passeriformes; family Corvidae; genus Aphelocoma; species Aphelocoma coerulescens. The sequence goes on along the minus strand of NC_091015.1, from coordinate 158,373,957 downwards.
CTATGGAAATCTCTTATGATTTATCTGACCATTCTAGTTCCCAGCACTCAGGATGTTTTTTCTTAACTTGGCCTCACACTTTATTGATGGACTTTCTGTTTGCCCGCACTGTTTTGATGGAACAAGTGTCCAATATTGAATATTTTGTCGCAGGTATGGCTATGGAAAACCAAAGCTTCTGTTTCTGTGAGCATCACTGATGTTTCTGTAGCACCTACAGGCTTTGATGCCATTGTACAGCACGTTGCAAATGAAAAACATGTTCAGGGTTCGTTTTTTCAACAGAGCCAAAAACAGTGTAACACACTCATTTTCATTAACCCATTGATGACTTCCTCAAGGTGACTGCATTTTCTCATCAGATATCAATTATCTCATTATTTTGAATTGAGAAACACCCAGTGTTTGAATATTTTCAGTACTAATTTAAAGGAAATGGTGTCAATACATTTGCTATTTCCCAATAAACCAAATATTCAATGAAAGTGAAGGGGTTTGTTAAAATTACAATTACAGTTAAAAGCAGAGATTATATTCGAGATGGATAAAAGAAGCTGTTTTTCACTAATAAAATCAAATTATCTCTAAGTGGAAATAAACAAAAGCAAGCCTGAGGAAGACAGACTGAGGGGGCTACCAAATATCAGATCACAATGAAAAAGATACAGAAATGCAAATGGAGAAATAAAAATACAACATTTTTAATTTGAGACTTGTGCTAGTATCAATGTCTTTAGTATAATTCCTACCACAGTGAAAGTTCTAACTTATGAAAAAGTTGCCACTAGTAGGGAAAATAATCATAGGAGGAAGTATATGGTAGTTTTAGAAATTCACACACCCACATATTCTTCCTCTGTCCCTCCACCCCAATTGTATCTGTCATTTTTCACATAGAGCTTAGTTTATTTTGCTTTCTTGATCAGTATCTGGTCATGGTCTTGGCTGGGGCAAATTTTTTGGCTTCACAGCCCCAGTGTTGGAAGCAGATGTATCCTGCTCAGTAGCTCACTAGGATAAAGTTGTCCAGTGCTTAACTTATCCTAAATCCATCGATTCTTCTTATGAGGAGATTTTTTATCCTGCAATGCACCACAACTTGGTTTTCCATTTCCACCACATGACCTGTTTTTGCTCTGTCTTAGTCTCGTAACTCTGAACAGGCTTTCATGCAGTCAAAGCATCAGTGTCTTCCTTTTATACTGCTTTTATTGACAATTGAGCCTGGTGCACTCTTCCGTGATATGGGGGGAGATAAGGCTCTTGATGCCAATCAGTCACTCTACATAGGAGATACAACACTCCTCTAACAAATATTTGAGTAACCTTTCTCCCAGCCATATATATCTGAGTGAAACTCTATAAAATTCTGCGACCTACCAGGTCCACATGACTCTTCACGGAGAGGACTTACTGGAAGTTTTAAGGTGGGAGGAGTGGGGCAAAGAAAAAAAATTAATGACCCAAAATTTCAGCTGGTATTAACAAAGCTTCACTGAAATTAAGAGCAATGTCATTTTACTTTGGTTAAGAAGTAGATTACAGAAGTTTATATTGCCAGAACCTCTCCTGGTATAAATATTAGAATTGAAAATTGTTTCAGTCAGGCAATGATTTGGCACCAAGCTCAGCCACGTAACAGGTTCAGTATAGAAAAAGTCATATCTAAAAGGCCAGATGAAGTCAATGCACACCAATGTTTCCAGCAGTTTTAGTGTAACTCTTTCATCTTTGGAGAAGACCTGAGTTTTAAAAAATCATCTCTTTACTGACTTCATATGAATGTCTTACTCTCAGCTTGACTGGCAATCTTCTGTAAAAGGATCACTCTTGGAGGGTGAAAGCAAAGGAAAAATTTCTTCAGAAGTCAGAAGAGGTAGGCAGGAAGTCAGCTGGTGGGAAAGTCTGAGAAAATAACTTTAAGGGATGTTGCTTCAATGGGACCACGGAGCAGCCCACAGTGATCAGTTCATAGAGTGACACACCAGCTAGGGCTACTGCAATTCCATATAAATCCAGTTAAAACTCTGACAAGGATGAAGATGTCTTTCACATTCCCAGACTATTAATGTTGGGATAGGAAGCAAGACTTGAGATTTAGGCAATTAGGTTCCCAAGTCTGAAACATGCATGCAGAGCTTGCTACCAAGGACTTGCCAAAAGGTGTCAAACACGTACGGATGTGCTTCAGGATCCAGCTGCCCTCATCACGCTTTGTCTGTGACAGTTCCAATGTCTCGGATGTGGTGACAATGCAAATTTAAAATGTGAGGCACTACTCAAAATTGGAGAGAAGGAACTGACTAATGGGGAGATGACAATGGCCTGTGCGCAAAGCGGAACTTTTGGGCTAGAGAGAATATTTTTGGAGTTCCTCAAGGATTGGTCTCAAGACTGATGTGACAATAATTTCATTAATAGCATTACTTGAAAAAAAAAAACCCAAAGCCTGGTGCAAATGGAATTTGCTGATAGGAAGTTTAAAATATCCAGCATTATCAATAAAGTAACAAAAGTAGGAGGAAATCACACAGAAAGCACCAGATAATGTCAGTGATTGGCATAAGAGAAAGAGAATTACTTTCAAGAGGCACAACAAATTTGGGACTTCCCTTACAAGTCAATGCAAAAAGGATATGTGGATCAATGGTATGGGTATATTAATGCAAATCTGCAACAATATGGATGGATCCTGCTAAGTTTATTGCTCACTGGTCTCAAGGAAGAGACAAACCAATCAGATAAGTCAGCCTCAGCACAAGCACCTCAGTTAAGGGCTGACCTGACTTGCAATGTCACCAATATCAAAAATAACCGGGGAGAGCAGTGCCCTATTGTGCAGCCAAACATCTCTGAACTTTCTCCATTTTATATGAAGATGTGCTTTGTGACACGAAGCATAAACCATTACCTTGTAGAGATTGCAATGCAACTCAGCAAGGGCTGGGGCTCGTCTTTGTGCTGATGACTTTTTGGTCTTAGTGTCTTTGTGTCATATTTCCTTCCTTTTTCACTATCTCCTCAGAGAGAAGGAAGCAATAGGCACAGGGCAGGGTCTGTCTGCTGGGCACTTTGGAGGAACCTGAGGGACATTGTAACCACTCCACTGAGGAGTCAGTCTGGGACAGGTTGGTGGGTATGGGGGGAAGGAACAAGTCAGACAGACCAGCATCCCTGACCTAGGCTGTCTGGTGGCCCCAGCAGGGTGTTAGAGCACAGCCAGTGAATCAGAGAGGAGAAAATGATGCTCCAGAGTCCGGTGGATGCAAATCAGACCTTCTGCCTGTGAGGGTGGGTCCCAAAGCCATTGCTTGTGCTGCCAAAAGGCTGAATGCAGAAACACTACCCAGGTGTCCATCACTAATTACTCCTGTCTAAGCTACTGCACTCACTGGCAGTCTCACAGGGGTCAAAAATCAAAAATCTGCCAAGAAGACAGCAAATCCCAAGGCACTCACTTGACCGATTTATCCTGCAAGTCTGGCACACACATGCTGCAGAGCTGGGCACCTCTGAAATGCTTGCTAATACCACCCAACATATTCATTTGGGATGCAGGAGGCACACACAGATGAATGCACTGTCTGGGAGAAATGCAGCTCTGACAGGTGTACAGGAGCCTCTACCCTGGGACAGAAACACAAAGCCACATCTGCAGTCTCCCATCAGGCAGAATAAATTGCAGTTTTGGATCATAGCCCTTGGGCATTAGTGCAAGCCAGCAGATCCAACCCTGAAGTGTTTTCCCTTAATGTTTAAAACACAGAGGGGTTGGGTTTTGTTCTACAAACTGTTTTTAGCATTAGCAGTGGTTCTGTTTTTAAGCAAATAATTTAAAAGTTGGTTTGGTTTTTTTTATGTGGTGGGGTGATTCACACCAGGCTTTTCATATGTGCCAATATCTCTAATGTAAGAAATTGTAGGCACCAAGATCTAGAGGCTGAATATTGTAGAAGCAAAGGAAGAAAAAAAAAAAGCACTGTCATTTCAACTCCAGGGAAATTAAGTCAAGGTCCATAGATTTCCCACTCTCCATTGCTTCTTGCAAACAAGATAAATATGCCTGAGCAGTTAACAACTCACTACTCCAGTAAGTGAAATTGCCCCTTATAAGCCTAAAGCTTCCACTGAAAAAGAATGTCTAAAACTACTGCTGGATATAAGTGCTAAGACTTATTTGGCTTAGAATTTTCAGTCAATCCATTAAACCAACAGAGACACACTTGCATATTCCTATTTAACCACACAACCCCAGTCTTAAGTTATTCAAACTTAAAAGTTTGGTTCAGGCCCATTCCCAGTGAAGATGTTATCAAAACTAAAGATGACTTACACTGCTGGTAAATCTATTACTCAGAGAGTCTACTTGTCTGGTTTCTTGTCAGCCTACAGAGGTTTTTTGTTGTACTCTTTTTTTTGACAGCATAGTAACATTTTCTTTCTTCAATGCTTCATTAGCTTGTCTTACTCATGCAATTTTCCCCATTTTATTTCATGTAAATCAAACTACTCATCAGCTCTGTAATGCCATCAGTGTACAAAGAGTCTTCTATTAAAAAAAATCACATACAAAAAAAAAAAAAAAGAAAAAAAAGAAAAACTAAAATTTATGCAGGTAGCATAAGTTGTTGGAGAAGTATTCATAAAAAGTTTATAAAGCTAAAGGCTCTTATGCAGCTGGAAGGACATGGGAAGAATTTTTACAGGATTAGATTCTCTAGTATGTGGCTGAGGTAGGATGGTCAGGAAATGTTTTACAAACTACAGGATTTTTGCCTTACTACACCTGTTTTTTCTTACTTTTTTGTCTTTCTTTTCACAAGTATGGCTAATGCTGCTCACGCTTCAGTGCCTTAGCTCACCTGCTAAATATTTCCCTCTAAAAAGAAAGTGTCATAAGCAGAATGTTCTGTTTATTCACCAGCAGAGACAGGTGAACTGCAAGCAGTTTACAACTTTGCATGTGAGTATTTTCTCATCTCCTGAAAGATGCAAAATGACAGCAGAGCCGAGCAGTGGGGCTGTCAGTGCAGAGCTGAGTTTGGCTGTGAGAGAGAGGCTTTGATGCAGGGCTTGGACTCATCCATAGCCACAGAAAATGGAGATGCAGAGGTCAGGTGAAGAGGGGGTGAAAGCAGGGTGTGTGCTAGGACAGGACATGAGATGCCCTGCCAGAGATCCTTCTCCTGCATGGGTATCTCCCCACTGAGGGCAAGCTCCTCCTTACCTGCAAAGGATGCAGGGCAGAGAAGCAGAAAGCAGAGGGAGGGATTGTGAGGATCAGTGCCCTAAACACCCCTGTAAATCACAGAGTCTGAAAAAAGCAGCTCAACTAGAAAAAAAAAGCAGTTTTTCAGTTATTAATCCTGTTATACATCTGATGACTGATATTCAGATGCATAGATATATGTGCATGTGCACACAAGTCATTATTTTTGTCCCATTTTACCACTGCTTTTTATCCTAACATTAAGACAGAGTCAAATACTAAGCAAAAATCACACCGTTAAAGCAATAAGAAAACAAATGGCTGAATGCTGAGTGAGCAGATGAGAAAACAGTGTAAATCATACCTAGCAAACCCTTGGGGTCTTTCCCAAGCATGAGCAATAATAAGTCAGTCTTCTGAGCAGAAGGAATTTCTTCTAGGACAGACAGGCAACAGGACCTGACATTTGTTTTTCATAAACAGTGTACATAGGAAAAAATTTGCAAATATCACTATTTGGAATGCAAGAGACACAAGCAAAACTGGTGACTGGTTGAATTGGCTCATATATACTGAAAGTGAGGAGAGTTCCAACAATGTGCAGGTTAACCCAGAGAGCAAACACTGAAGAGGTATCAGTATGATGAGACACCAGAAGGAACACCTGTAAGAATTTTTTTTTTTTTAATTAAAATATAGACAAAACACCTGTTCAACATCTCAGGGAGAAATTCTGTGTCAATTTAATTAAAAAGAAACTTTCACTTGCAACTAATGCCCTTGCTTGGAAAAGCCTTTCGGTTTTAACAGAAAAAGAAAGCTGGACTTTGAAAAGATCACTGCTCATGGCAGGAGAGCACTAATTAGCTGGTGGGGACCCTGGGGAGTAGATCTTGTGCAGAGTTGTGAGGCTCAACATTTCTGGCTAAATTTCCTGTCAGTCTGCAGTGAGGCAGGATGTGCAGCCAGAAGCAGTCTTTTCTGACAGTACCACTGCTTTCAGCCCTGTCTGAAGCTGGGAAGTGTACCAGTTTATGAGAGTTAAAAAATATCAGCCAGATTTTCACCACAGATTTCAGTTTTGCCTCTCATTCTGGATTGCACTTCCAACAATTTAGCCAGTAATGAAAACAGCTGCAGATAGCATACCAGCTGGGGCTAGTGAGCCTTCAGCGTGGTTTACACTCCAGCTTCCATTCCCAAGGGCTTCTCTGGGTCAATTCAAGGAAAAAAATGATGGGGATATTTCAACATCTACCCCAGTTCTTGCCTGTCATTTGTCCCTGAAATGCACGCAGGAGCAGAACAGTAATCCAGAGCCAGCACCTGACACATCTCTAATTAGCATTGTTCTTGCAGTTTTACTTTGGATTTTTCCCCTGTGAAATCATTCTTTTTGAGACAGGACACTCACTGCAATTTAAAGCTCTTTCTGCTGCATTTGTTTGAGATTGTTTCTACCTGATCACATCTAAACACTCTTGGAATGGATGGCAGTAGCTTTTTTTTCAATCCGAGGAAATTTTCAGATAACCAAGAATTCAGTGCAAAAATGTTGTCCTTCATTCCACTTACTCATTCTTTTACATGACTGCAGCTGACTGGGGTGGAAATTTGCAGAAGGTAAATGCTGAGCAAAGCTGTCTCCTTGCACTAACCTCATTTTCACAAGAGAAATCTTTCTGAACTTTTCACAGACTTACTTTATGATTTTTTCTTTTCATTCTTTTTTCTTTGACCAAACAGGTCAAAACCTTACCTCTAAGAACTCCATCCTGTGTCACTCTCAACTATTGGGAATCACATCCACCCCAGATGCCCCATTTTCAGTAGGAATGGGACATAACAGAGCTGTTGTTTCCAACAGCTCGGTGAAATAAAAGTGCCTTACCAGCATGGGGCATGGATTACCCCGTGAACTTTTTTTTTTGATTGAGCTTTGACAGCTCCCAATGTCTTCACATACAGGAAGCCCTGGAGAAAGGGCTAAAGGACAGAGAGGTTCAGGTGGCCTTGCTAGCTTGGTGTCAGCATCACCACCAGGCTGGGAGGAAAGTGGGGATACAGGGAGGGGTGAAGACATGGCCAATCTGCTCAAAAGAGGCTTGGCTGTTAAAATGTCGGGAGCTGCCCATACTGATACACTGCTGCCAGGTCCTGCTCCAGCCTTGGAACAGAGAAGAAAGTCAATTTGTACCCATTCACCCCCAAACAAAGAAAGAATTTTAGCTGGTCAATGTGTATCTGTCCAAAAGTTGAGGGGATGGAGAGTGTAAGAGCTCTCACTGAGCGATGGAGTTTTTTTGTATTAGGGCTGAGAGAGCCTCATTAAGGCCTTGCTGCTGAGTTATGCTCAAAACCTATTTTATAGGTGGGACAGAGGGAATTTGCAGAGCAGGCTGCCTCCCTGCATCAAGTGTGATGGTGGCTGGGTTGGATCCGGGGAAAGTTGGCGTCTTACAAGGACTGCAGGTTCCTATGGAGTCTATAGAAGAAAATCAAAGGAAAGCAAGGCCATTTTCCCTAGGATTTGACTTCCTACATGGGGATCCCCTCTTGCCGAAATAAGAGGATTCATTACGTGCCAATGAACTGAAACCTGCAGGGACACATGGTAGCACGAGATGCAGGACAGGGAACTTTTTGCATTTTCCGTACATGCTCTACTGAAGGGACACAGCCTTTTCATAGCACCTTGCAGAGTCTCAATTAAAGTTTCACTCTTGCCTTCCACTTGTGATGGCTTTCTACCCCCACCTTGACATCACCTCCAGCTGTGTCTGCTGCATTTCCCTTGCCACTGTTGCACAGATAGCAGCCAGACAAAGGAAGCCGGGGGGGCAAAGGCAGCATCTCTCTGAATACAGATTACACGGCTGAAGTCACAGGGTGAAGTTTACACAGCAATCCTCCTGCATCAGGAAAAGCAGGCACTTGCACTGGCCTCAGGTAGCTCGGGAGGCTTTATGAGCATGCTGGTGCTTGTCCCCAGATAGTTTTAATTTGACTTCATGCAAGAGTGGATAATAAAATTTTGGGGAAATAGAGAGTGCAGGGTTATTGCAAAAGGGCCTTCAGTCCCTTCTTGTCAGAGGAGAGCCACCTGTTTCCTTCTGCCCCTCCATATTCTCCTGGATTGCATGGCTATGAACAGGGGTGAGACCCAAGAACATCACAACCCAAGTTTTTCACTTTGCAAATTCTGTGGGACAACCTTTTTGAGATTTCCCAATGGCAGGAGGACATCCAGTATTGCACCATTCCAATAATACCTAACTCCAGGAATGCATTGGAAATGCACATGTCACAGCCCCATGTTGTTCACTGAACTGAGGGTGCTCTGATTTGTTGCATTGGATCAAAATATCCATCTGGTGCAGGGATCTGGAAAACATGAGCATGCAAGCTTCACTAAGTTACTCAGTCTTCATAAATATTGCCAAAGTGAGCTTTCTGAATCCTCAGGTCCTATAGCTGTTGTAAAGAACATTTCAAACTCCCTTTGAACTCACTGCAGGAGTATGCTTTGAGGAGGAAGACACTGAGATTTTCTCCCCTCTTTCTTGGAGGTCTGTAGATTGTCTGCCAAGGGCAGGAATCTCCCCCCTCTCTCAAAGAACTGGGAAACCAGAAGTGCTGTTCTTCCCACCCTCCCTTACCTGCCTGCCCTGCCATCCAATCTCTGTGTTGCACCTTCAGCAGAGATATGCCCTCAGGTTTTCCCTCAGTGCCATCCCCTTCATCATTAACCCTCCCAAGAGGTTTGTCCATCAAATTTCAGGCTCCTCATAATAATTCAATGGCACGTATTAATGGTGCTCAGTAGAGAGGACACACTCCTTTCTCTGCTCAGCACCTATGGCCTCTGGAGCAAACTCTACAGAAACTGCACCTCTAAGGTGAAGGAGACACAACTTCAGCCCACAAAAATAAAAAGTATTTGATTTCCATAATACACCAAAAATAGGCAAGATACAAGCTATTTCATGCCTCCTATATTTTCTTATGTAAAGTCTGAAGAATAACAGAATAGTAATTTCCTTATTCCACATGACAATACCACCTCCAAAGTACCGGCAAGAGGTGCAAGTGGTTCTCTGAGCAAGTCCAGTGCAGTTGTAAACAAAATTAAATGCACCTGGAACTGAAAATATCACAGGCAGCTACAGGACTACAACTCTGGCTGCTTGCTTCAGCAGACAGCAGAAGAAAGGCTGATTTAGGTCCCTTGTAATACAAGCACCAAAGGTGAGCTTTGACACCAGTTACAGGTCTTTTACCCCTGATAGTCTCCTATGCCCATGGTGGGAATATGCAGTCATTCTAAAACCAGTGGTCCTCAGGTTTCATGAACACTTGATGTTTAAAATGTCATCTGTGATACAGAAATTAAAACCAGATAAGTACTAGGTCAGTCTGTACCTTCCCTTTCTATGGCAGGGGCCTTCCCTAATGTGCATCATATAGTGGTCATCTCATCTGATTTTTAAAGGTCAAATTAAACATGGATCTATCAACTGATAGGTGGCTCTGGCATTTTCACTGCATTTTTCACCTTTCTGATATATACAACCCTCCCTTCATTTACCCCTACCTAATATGCGGGTAAGATACCCCACTTAATATTTCCACCTTTAGCACAGGCCCCTTGGTTTGATAACTTAAAAGACTGATGAAATGGTCGTAGGCAGAACTAACTTCACCATCCACATAGTGCACAACAGTCAACTCTGACACGAATTTTAATTATTCACATAGTTCAGTTTCCCTGACTCAGATAACACATTTTTGGCACCACAAGTCTCAGAACAGCATGATGCTCGCAAGGCTGAGGCTCACCTTTGCCAGGCAGAGATGGCCTGTCAAGTCTGTAACCTTTGCCGAAGTGGCCTCCGAGTCACAAGGTCATTAGTAAGAGTTTGCCAGCACACCACACAGTGAGTCATGCTTAATAGCCCATCTGCTGTCACACTTTATAAAATGTTTTCCTATTATTCCTCCTTCCTGTTCTATTCCTAAGGAGCAAAGCAATCCTCAGCAGATGTGGAACTGCCAGAATCCATTTTTGCAAATAAAAGAGAATAAACAGTTGTTGCCTTTCCCACTACTCCCAAATATCTGATACTTCCTATCATTCTTGCTGATATTTTAACAGTGGTGACTGCTGTTAGGGATAAGCATTAGGATTCCTAGTCACAAGCCAGTGACCCATTTTACTGTGGACTGTAAAGGCATAGCACAAAAGCTGCACCCCAAACAGCTGCAGACTAAAGACATTCAGAGGGCAATTCCCCTCTCACTCAGCATGGATTCCCCTTTGGGACCAGCCTCCTCATTCTTGCTGCTGGCTTTAAATAGCCTTTATGGGGACACTTTCTGAATACCTAATTCCTCATTCTTTTCCTTTTTGCATGCTCAAATCTAAGTTAACATAACAACATTTCAGTAGGTGTGGTATTTTATGGTTGTCTCTGTCCCTACCTTCTTTAAAAAAAAATAAAATGAAATAAACTCACCTGTATTTTTAAAACTATCTAAATAGCAACAACCTTCACAGAATTGTGTCTTCCTTCTGCCATTTTAGACTATGCAAGTCCCATTAGTCATCCTGAATTTTAGTGGCTCCATTTTGCTGTCTGTTGGGGTTTTTTTCCTAGAGGATTTGAAGGGGGCAGGCAGAAGAGATTATTGTGAATGAACTGATCATTTTCTGAACTCATTAAATATGCCATCAATTATCAATAATTAATGACAACAGGAGTACATTCCCCTCCTTCCCATGAAGCCAAGAATGCTCTTTAATAGCTGTACAGCAATCCTTTGAACAAAAAAGACAATGAATCTGCTCCTTAGGGGTAACAGTAAATGATCTGGATTGATGTTTTCCATTCCTCTTCCACTGCACTTTGCATTTAACATGAACTTTAAAGAGAAGGGATTTGCTTTCTAGTCAGTTAATATTATGTTTACTTCACCTCTGCAAATGCCTCGAAGTCTAAGCAGCAGATGTCACAGAGCATCCTCTGGAAACATTTTTACTACTTCAGCTCCGTGATGAAGCTGCACTCTGCAAATGCCAATAGCTTTCTACTGAAGAAGCCTTCAGACACATCAGCTCATGAGACCCTGCAGCAAGAAGGCACCCTTCCCCTGCCATGGAGGAGAGAGATGAAGTAGAAAGAGTGACTTGCAGGAGCCTCAAAGCCAGAGGACAAGAAGAAAAAAGGGTGAGCAGGCTCCTGAGACTGGCAGCTGGGCCGTCCTCGTGAAGCTCAGGCAGCACTGATCCTCGTGGCAATGATCACGTACTCCACGCCTCCTCCTTCCAGTCTGGACCAAACCAGTCTCTCCTGGAATGCTGCTGGGAAAAGCACATGAAATTTTATTTCACCAGTGGGAGATACAGCCACGGCAAAGGAGGAATCTGAAGGGGAGGCTGAAGCAATCTCACTGAATGCACGAGACTCAGAAGGTCTGCGTGTACTTTCATTGCAACGAATATTGTTTGTTCCAGTCTTATACAACTTAGCTGTTTAGCCACAGGCAAAGGGCTGACATTTTCTGGTCATGAAAATAAAACAATTGAGAGAAGAAAACAAAAGGAAAAATTAGCTAATGATCAGCGTATTTTTAAAGAAACTCAGAGTTTTAGGTAAAGATTAATTTGTCTGTATGTCAAAGGGAGGAATGAGACTGCAGGTTAATAACACTAGTGAAATTTAACAAATTTTTAATGTAACACAGACAGAACCTCTTCATCCTTCCAGTTCTAGTAAAAGAGGTTGCACTTATACAAAAATTTAAGGACATGGACCAGAACACAGTACCCTGTGACTGGACTAATAATGCATAAACCAGTTCTACTGTCCTTTGCATCTTGTACTGCATTTTACACCTTTTAAAAATAAACGTATAAATTAGAGTTGTCTTTCCTTATTCCTGTGCAAAACAAATGCAAAACTGGAACATTACAGCCATACAGAGGGGGAAAAAAAACCCAAACCAAAATAAACAAAACAAAATTAAAAAACTATTTAAAGACAGAATCATAGATTTGTTTGGCAGGAAATGTTATAGTTTCACCTGTAAATAAAGAGGAAGAACAGGCTGATTTGCTTTAACTGAAAATAAGAAGACTTATACTTTCAATATTTCCATCTAAAACACAGGTTCGTTTCCAATGGCTGATGAAAAATGGGGCACTATTTTTTTCCTAATTATTTTATTTTTAGGAGATAAGGTAGTGATGTTGCCTGTATGGGTCCGTCAAAGGAAGCATTGCTGATCCTGACAGCAATTTTACTCTATTGCATAAACTGGCAAAGAGGAAGGAAATGTTCATCTAAAAAAGTAATAGCAAGGAAAATTTGAGATTCTTCCTAGCATGTACAACATGGAGAAATAAAAAGACAGTGTGAAGGCAGTTGTGATCCTATGTAGTGAGGCAAATTATACTTGGAAGTTGGTGACATGTTAAGTTTCACAGGAGCAGAAGAGATGCATGCTGTTCTAAGGGACAAATAAGAGGTAGAAGCACTCAGCAATGTTTGGTGTCCACACTTGGGCCTGCAGGGAGAAAATTAGGGAAAAGTCTCAGGTTACTACTTTGCGAGTGGTCCTGAAGTCCAGGAGAAAGCCAGACTGGACAGGGCCCTGAGCAATCTGGTCTAGTAGAAAGTGTCCCTGGCCATGGCAGGGGGATTGGAACTGGATGATCTTTAAGGTCCCTTCCAACCCAAACCATTCTGTGAGAAGGTTGAAATTAGCAGCCAACCAGCCCAGTCCTCACATTGTGATGACTTCTACAAAGCTGAGGATATGAGCCCTGTGGCTGCTCTGTGAGAATTGGTTTTCCCAAACCGCTTCCACTTCTGAGATTTCTCTTGTTTCACACCAGAACAGTTCTGTGACATCTAGAAGACTTTCTTGGACCTCTGAGAGCTACCCATCTCAGCTGGGTCAGTAATGTCATGGGCAGGGCCTTCATGCTGGACAGAGATGGCCAAAGTTCAAGTCCCTTGTTGATCCCCATCATGGGCTGGTGCTCAGGTTTTTCATGTGCCAAGCAAGTTCCATAAATACCTGTCCTGTGCAAGGCAAGATTAGTTAACTAAAAGAATACAACCTCATATCTAGACTCCCTATGAAAAGCACAGATTAAAACCTTAGAGAACTATCAGGAAAGTTAGTGCAGCTAGGAAAGATTTCAGTCTGGGGAGACTTTCTTTCATGGACTGAAACAATTTGCACTTACACAGCTCACATGAGCTTCAGAGAGATAAAACAGTTATGTGTGAACAAAAAAACATTAAATTGACTGGGAGAAAAGAAAGACAACAATTTCTGTAGTAGGCAGCCCCAGGAAAATGAAAAGACTGGAAAAGAATATGAGATATACACCGGAAAACTCCAGAGTGAAGGGAAATAGCATGAGAGAAAGCAAAGAATATTAAGCTTTAAAATTAGTGGGAAAAGTAAAATTATGAAAGAGATCTTCACAGGAAAACAAGCAGAGGTGGTGACTTAGGGGAAGTTAGAGGGTTTCATCTGTAAACAAATGTAAGAGATTTCAGAAAAAAAATAAGGAACTAATAGTAGCAGGAGGAGGTACACAGAGAAGAGTGTTTCAACATCACGGGCATAACCAAATCAGAGCAAGGAAGTGAAAGTCTGAGAGGACGGGTCTGAGATCAGGGAGGGGAGTGATGTAGCAGCTAATGACACAAAAGCTTTCAGATTTTACCCTCACAAAACTGAGGGGTTTTGTGTTGCAGTGACTTTTGAGTTCATCTGCATGCCAGAGCTGCTGCACTTCAGTAAGGTTCACCTTATTTGTTAGCAAAAAACTGCCCTCAAGACCCCAGGGATTGTGTATACATGTCCTACCTGGGAAAACTACTGTCAATTTAAAGGATCAAGTTACCACTGAAAACAAGAGTTGGATGGCATCTTAGGAGGTTTCCTAGTTTATCTCCATGCTCAAGACACAGTTATCTGAACCTTTTTCAATCCTGACAGATGTTTCTCTAACATACTTGCATACAAATTAAGTCATTGATGTAATAAGACTGCATCAATTTTTAATAAATAAATCTGTTAAAACTTGAATCTGCTTCTGCCCAGAAAGTTGTCATCTCTAGGATTGAGTGGGAAGCCAAGTCTCTCCTGGGGCTGCAGGAGGCTGACCCTATTTCTTTGTGAATGGGAATGAAGTTGCATATATGGAATAGTGTGGTGTTATGTACAGTTTTGTTCCTTGAAGCACATATCTAATTCACTCACACTCAGCATACAAAGAATAATCTGAAGGTCTCTGTGCTGTGGAAAAAAAAAAAAAAAAAGAGCTCCTTTTTCAAAAATAAACAAACAAAAAAGGTAAACATTGCTTTAAAGTGCTCCAGTTTAAACTGAAAGTGGATGATGTCATGTTGCTCAGTGCTGGAGCACAACCAGCAGCTACAGACCAGTCTTGGGTAAAGCAAACAGCCATGGCACCATGCAGCCTCTCCTCCAGCCTCCACCAGATGCTTGGTACCTGCTTTGTACCACTGGCATTTTTAAGCCTCTCCACATCCTCTGTTTCCAAATTGTGGGGACTGCAGTAGAGATTCCCATAGGGTCCCACAGCTGAGAAGGGTCTGGATGGCTGGTGTGGAGTCAGGAAAGGCTGATGGCATGAGTCAGCCTAGCTGGTGGGTCCAGCCCACCCCGATTCACTGCACCTTCACCAACACTGTCCCATAGCAGCAGCCACTCAGGTCTTGTGTAAGCAACCGCAGCACAAAAAGTTCACGCTGAGCAACATCCCACTGCCAGTTGCCAAATATTTATTGTACAAGCCTGGCTAACCATAATAGGAACTTAGCTTGACCAAAACCAAAAGAAAAAGATGCTTAGCTCGGGATGGATGCCAAGTCAATTATTTCATAAACAAGCTTGATGCTCTTCCTAAAAATGGAGGTCAGATCCTCATTTGGTGTAAGTGGGTGTGTCTTAAACTGGTGTCAAAGAGCAGGTCAGGAGAAGCAGCCAGGCACTAAAAGTCACTTTATAATGCCTGTCCTGACATTTGATGCTCTTCAAAAGGTCAAGCACAACCTCCCCCTGCATTCCACATCCACTGCCTGCAGTACCATTCCTCCATTTCCATCCCTGACACTGACTGGATCACCAGGCTATCAATGGCAGTGTGTGAGCAGCTGAACAGCAAAACGCCTTAAAAGGCTCAAAACTTCTGCCATGGGATGAATGCCTCAAAAGGTGATCGACACCTCTCTGTGCAGTTTGCTGCTTTAACCACAGCAGTAGAAAATCAAGGTAGGAGGGTCATCAACACGGGATGAGATGACCCTCCCTCAAGTTGCTCCTGAAGGCCACCAGGGAGGTGGCAGAAGATGGAGAGAACGTTGGATGCCTGGTGAGGTGGCAGGCAGGGGACAGAGCGAGTAGAAGAAGATCCAGGCTCCTCTGCTCTGACTCTTTTAATTTTCCACTTGAGTTTATGTCTATTGTTATGGGGGGGGAAAAATACTGAGGCTGCTTTGGGGTCTTATTTTAAATCTTTCTGAGACAAACAGAGCTTTTCTGCATCTTTTCTGTTTTTCATCTGGCATTTTATTTCTTAGTATGGGAAAGATGGTGTTATTTTTCTGCACTACCCCATCTGATAGCTACAGATTAAGTGGTAACGTTTGTTCACATTTATAAAAAACACAATGATTTTTATTCTTATTATGCAACAGTTTTGGAATTTGGGCTAAATCTGATTCTGTATGGAAGACTATCTCAAAGACTTGCTTTTCTAACTCACATTTAGGGGATCTGAATACACTTACTAGCGTTCAAATAGTTTGTCTTAAGCCCTCAATTCTTTTATTCCCTGACTAAAGATTTATATGTTTTTTTAATGCATCCATACAACACAACTCTTTATATGTTTTTTTTGTCAAACACATGGTGAAATTTTTTTTCTCCAAAGGGGGATCTGAACCTCTATGAAAGGAAAAATAGCAAAGAATCACTCCATACACACACATACAACCAATGGATTAATTTCAGCAAGAACAGAGGGGAAACCTGGCAGATGAAGTTTTCCTTCCTCTGAGGCATTTTGGCTAATTTACATCCTCATTTCAGAGCTAAAGGCTCCCACTGAAAGGCAACCATGTGTTCCTTTTAAACAGGTAGATTTGATTAAAGGCTGGACTTCTGGAGCATGATCCTGCTGCCTCTGTACAATCAGTCCTATCAAGGATAATGAAATTACTCACAGGAGTAAAACACTGCAGAACAGAAACCTAGAGTCTCACCAATTATAAGAGAATTTTCTTCTCTTCTTCCATCCACCCCTTTCTTTATTGCCCTTAAAATGCCAGGGGAGCTTCAGAGTTATAGCAATTATTGTTATGGAGAACAGGGCATAAAATGAACTGTTATTGCCTTAAAAGAGCTGGAATCTCTTTACCTTCCAAGAGTAGGGCACAAAAATCTGTATGCAAATGAATAAATATAAATGCAAATATAATCTACACCAGGAAAAGCTGTTTTTCCCTGAGCTAAAGAAGCATAACGATAATCAGGCTCCCAACTGTAAACGGTACTCAGTGTTTTGTAAGAGCTGTGGAAAAATGAGACAAGGGTTTAATCCACTTTCTCCTCTGGTTGGAGAAAACAGGTGTGGCTCCATTTGCAGGTAGCTTATTATTTTTCATGAATAAATTAGAGGCACTCTTTGCATATTTCAAGTGGTAGCAAATTTTGCTGCTCCTGCTCAGGAACACTCACTGGAGACAGAACAACATGGACTGAGAGGTTTAATTGTGCTGCTTTGCTCAGCTTCGATGGTTTATGAGGATTTGAAGAGGCAGTAAAACATCCTTTGGCAAACAAAGGTTTCCAAGTAGATTTAAGATCAGGAATGCTTTGTTTATCAATGGACAAACAAGAGTGGAATAAAACAGCAGAATTTCTTCTCAAATGCCACACCTTTTAACATATATCCCATGTGGGAATCTTCCAGGAGATGCCTTCCCCCAGCCCATGTTGGGCAACTGGGCTCACACGGCTGAGATCGTGCTGCCAGCTGAGCTCCCTGAACAAATATTTGCATCAGTTCACAATTAAACACCAAGACAAATGGTGAAAGAACGAGGAGGGCATAGAATATGTACCTGGGCTGAGGCACACAGGTGAAAACACAGGCACCTGAGTGAGTGCTGAACCAATGAGAGCCACGTTAGTCCAGCACAACCAGAGGAAAAGTGTTGGTGTGAGCACTTGAGGTTTCCATGCTTTTGGTTCCTTTGGTGCAGAGAAACTGTGTTGAAACAAACCCACTCAATACCACTAATCACTGTGGTTTCAGCACTGGGAAGAAAAGAAATGAGGTACAGTGTGCTCTGGTTTTGGTCAGAAGGATTTGGAGCACTTTGGAGGAAACTTGGTGCCAAGGAAGGGGAGGGAAGCATTAAGTGATCCCCAAATGTGTATTGATACCTGTGGCAAGTTGGTGGGAATGAAGTCCATTTAATGAAGAAGACAGTGAAGAAAGCAAGAAATGTGAAAAATAAGGACAGTAGGTCACGGGGAAGGAAAGGAAACAAAATGACTCAAAGGATACCAAACTTCTTAAAATGCTAAATGAAAAGACCAGTAAAATTCAGATGCAGACAACAGTCTGTGAGAAACTAAGAGTTCAGCAAAGGAGACAGGTTTAAATCCTCACAGGATGTGACACAATTTATTGGCAGAACAGAGAAAACTTTAAAAAGTCCCTAGTGAAATGAAAATTAAAGGGCATTATTTTGCTGCAACATTTACAAAAAGACAACAGCGAAACAAACATACATTTTCCATGAGGTGTGAAGGTCAGAAGAGACGGAAAAGAAATAGAAACTGCTAGACATTTGATTGTAGTGATAGGATTGTTGCCAGTACTGGGAAGAATTACAAACTTCTAAAAGAGAATTTGGCAATAAACTAACGAGTCAGGAGACAGAAATGAAAGGAGGACACGATGACAACCTTAACTTTTGTATTGGGGGGAAGAAAAGCAAGGCACAGGATATTTTTATCTGGTATAGGATAATGTACTATTGACACAATATGTAATGTGGGAAGAAAAGGAAATAATAAACAAAATTAAAGAAGAAAACCCCAGGAAGTTTCTTCAAATTTGATGGAAACTTTAGCAGAGATATATTATCACAGAATCATGGAATAGCTTGGCTTGGAAATGATCTTAAAGGTCACCCAGTTCCAACCCCCCTCATGGGCAGGGACACCTTCCACTAGACCTGGTTGCTCACAGACCCAACCAATCTTGCCTTGGGCACTTCTAGAGAGGGGACATCCACAAGTCCTCTGGGCAACCTCTTTTACCCTCATAGTAAAGAATTTCTTTCTAATGTCCAATATAAATTACCCTCTTTTAGTTTAAAACTTTCACCCCTTACCCTGTCAGTGCAGGCCCTGTTAAAAAGTTTTTGTCCATATTTCTTATATGAAAGACAGGAAGGGAAGTTGGTGCTGAATGAAGTCAAATACTCCTGATGCCAACTGGCTCTACTGCATCCCAGCTGGAAGGGTGGCAGGGAACCAGCAGGGTGACAGCCAGGAAAAATCATGTATCAGGGAGAAAGGGTGCCCAGGAAAACCATGCAAGGGTGGAAGGCATACCACTGGCCTGAAAAGAGCATCTGTAAATGAAAACTTGAAGGGAATGCACAATGGAGAAATGTCCAGGGAGCCAAAGTGTCTCAGTAAGGCTCTCTGCACACATTGATAAGTCTCTTGTGTCCAAAGCAGGTGGAGAACAGTGTATGTCCACAGCAAAGCAACCAGATGGGACACAACAGGCAGGGTGCATTGGCAAGGGGAACCATTTCAAGGCACAGAGGAAACCCTTACAAAAACACACACGTCAGGCAAACAGCTCTTGTGTGAAACTGGACATGAACAGCCTGGAAGGAGCAAACAATAAATGGGGTCAACTCCAAGAAGATCATTATCAGGTGAAAGATAGAAAAAGAGTCTCTAATGTTGTGAGTCGTTCTGCATGGGCAGGCCCCTAAACTTGTTCAAAATGTTACTGATTTCAATGACTCTTCATGTCTCTGCTAGCATCAGTCAAAAAAAAGCACCAGGATGAGCTGAAAGGTGCTTACACACTTCAGTACCTCATTTTTCCCAGCAGCAGGCCAAGACCCAAACCAAGAAAAGCAGCCTCTCCATGGGCCTTCATTCGAAGACATGGCCAGGGTAGAAATGAATCGTTGGGAATGGAGGAAATCATAGTGAAAGCCCCAAAATGATCAGCAGAGTTTTCAACAGCAGTTGGAGAATTACTCACTGGTGATTCACATATTCTATGCCCAGAAGGGGCTGGTGATCATGCCCTCTGATTTCCTGCACAGCAGGCAATTAAAACCTCACTTTGCTTCAGGCTCTTTATCACTGGCTGGTCTGGAGAATGTCATTTAGGCTGAGTTCTTCAGAGACTCAGCCTTCAGAGACAGAAATAACCCACCTGCATGTCATGTCATGTCACCTGGCCCTTATACATCTGGTGGGGATATGGTCAATATATCCACTGGAGATTCTGATCTTTATTTGTTTTATCCTAAATTAAGTGCCTGACTTTGGTTGGTTGAATCACACCCTCATGCTGACTGGATCCTCACCCAAAAGAAACAAGACATAGAGTTCTGAGAAGTGGATATAGATGTATCATAGGCATCCAGAACTGGGTAACATATGTCCCAGGCCAAGAATCCTAAGGTCCAAAGCATCCTTACATTTATTATGATTGTTAATCTCATTTATTCGGAATGTGTAGATAAATCACCCTAGAAATTAGGTATAATTTTTCTGCCTTCAGCTTCCAACCACTGACTTTTTAATATCATTTTCTGCTTAACTGAAGAGCTGTTCACAATTAAATTACACTGCTGTTATACTCTCCTTTTCTCTGGACCAACAGAGTTCATTATGGTCTAGATCTGCTATCACTGAAGATTAGATAATGACATTGGATCAGATGAAATAGTTCCATTAACCAGAAAAGAAGGATCTAAAAGAATCTGTGAGCCAAATGCTCTGTAAATGGGATTTGGTTTGCCACTATTTCACCTTTTCATACTAAGAAAAAAAAAAAAAGCAATAACAACCCCCACAAATTCCCCCAAACTCTTTTACTTCCAAAGCAATTATACACATAGATAAGTGTGGCTATTGATAGCAGTGTGGATATAAAATAGCAGTTCCTTTCACGGGGAAGAAGAATGTAAGCAGAAAAGAACATGGTGAAGGAATTTCCCCTACTTGTTTGCCCTGGTGGGTTTCCTCTTGGATTGCATAACAAGTGCTCACAAGGTGAAGGCTTTGCCCACAGAAATACAGCAACCAAAGGGAAGAGCCATCAGGTTCTATTTTTCTCTCAATCTCAAAACACAGGTTCTTCCGAAAGGCCAAAGATGAGATTTAAATGAGCAAAACCTACTGCATCTGGATCACAGAAGAAATTCTGAAAGCTACCTGTAAAAACTGACAATCAGTTATTACAAACTACTGAATATTTGAGTAGAAAACTGATACTCTGCAAGTTGTATTCATGCATAACTTACCTGGAAAGGTGCAGCTTTCTTTTTTATTCATGCATTCTTTTTTCACTAAAACTATTTTTATTCCAAAAATAATTTTTCTCTTCTTTTTGTTTCACAAGCAGAGCCCCAAGCCAGAGGGGAAAAATAAAAGCCGAACAACATATGCTGCCAGAAATGTGATACATCATATTTTGCACTGCTAAAGGATAAAAGGAGCAGCTCAGAAAACACCAGGTTAGATTTGGAGCATCTGCACAGTTTGCTTAATAAAAACTGATGCCTGCTTTGCTGTTTCTCTTCCCCCATTCCAGTTAGCTGGAGCACAGACCAGCCTTTCTCAGAGCAGGATCCTGTTGCTAATGATAACTACTGAAATACAGTATTGGCAAAGACTTCAAGAGACCATCCAGCTCAATCCCTGGCAGGATCAGGAACACCTAAACCATCTCTGACGAATTCTGATAGCAGATGACTCCAAGGTGTTTTGATACTGCCTGGAGGCTGTGGGTGATCTGTGCACACACTGACAGCCCAACTCAGACAGCAGGGACTGGGTTGCACACACATTTGGAACATGCTCTTCCCACAAGCCCTGAGGTCTCTGGGAACCATGTATGAACCCTCACAGCTCAAGGGATTACCTTACCTTCAACAGCTGATCTGTTCCAAGAGCTCAAAGGGAAAAGGAAGCCAACCACAACTCCCCAGAGGGGTTCCCCCGCATATACAAGGTCTACAGATAGAGAGGATCCCAACCAACTCTGATGACCCTTGCAGCCCCAGAGCTGGAATAAAGTGAGGATGGAGTCCTCAGTAATTTCACAGAGGACACCAAGCTGGGTGGGAGTGTTCATCTGCCAGAGGGCAGGAAGACTCTGCAGAGTGATCTGGACAGGCTGGGTCAATTGGCCAAGGTCAATTGTATGAGGTTCAACAAGGCCAAGTGCCAGGTCCTGCACTTGGGTCACAGCAACCCCTGCAGTGATACAGGGTGTAGGAAGAGTGGCTGGAAAGCTGCTGGGAAGAAAGGGATCTGGGGGTCTTGGTTGACAGTGACTGAACATGAGCCAGATGTGCCCAGGTGGACAAGAAGGCCAATGGCTTCCTGGTCCCTATCAGCAATAGTGTGGCCACCAGGACCAGGGCAGTGACAGTTCCCCTGTACTCAGCACTGGTGAGGCCACAGCTTGAGTTCTGTGCTCAGTTTTTGGTACTTCCCTGCAAGAAAGGCATTGAGGTGCTGGAGCGTGTCCAGAGAAGGGCAATGGATCTGGGAAAGTATCTGGAGAGTGAGTCACATTCGGAGTGGCTGAGGGAGATGGGGATGTTTAGCCTGGAGACAATGAGGTTCAGGGAGACCTCTACAATTCCTTGAAAGGAGATTGAAGCAAGGTGGGGGTTGGTCTATTCTCCCAGGCAGCAAGTGACAGGACAAGAGGCAGGTTCCAGGGGAGGTTCAGGTTGGACATCAGGAAGAATTTCTTCACTGATTAAGCACTGGAATGGGCTGCCCAGGGAATTGGTGGAACCCCCATCCATGGAAGTGTTCAGCAAATGACTGAACGTGGCATTCAGTGCTCTGGTCTAGTTAACATGGTGGTATTTGGTCAAAGGTTGGACACAATGATATTGGAGTTCTTCCCCAATCTTAATGAATGATTCTATGCCCGATTCTGTGAGGGAAGGGTGTATGCCTGAGGGACCACTAGCTGACAGGTATTTCTTTTGAGCTCTTCTGAGCTATTTCCATAGCATTTGCTGTTGCTCCTTTACTGCTTAGGGTCCTGGAAGCAACTTGGTCATTACAACATCAAGACAAGACTCCAGCACCTTCAAGACTGTGCCCCAGAGGGCTGAAGCATCCCTGATGCCACCTTTCTCCTCTCACTTCTACATAAAATACCTATTCTCAGGTATGCCCAGGATGTCCAAGTGACACTACCAGGCAACAGCAGGTTCCAGCCTTCCTTATAACTTAACATCCCCATCTCCTTATCAACTGGATCTCTAGCAATAGGCTACAAAGGACTTCCCATGTTTTGGGCACTTCATGCATTAAAAATTCAATACCATTCAAATTCACATCACATGATGGGACTCTCTGCAGACAGACATCTGATGCTTGCAGAAAAGAATGAATAGATAGAAAACAGTAGCACAGAGGTGAAGACTGGAAATCAAAGTCATCAGGGAAATAAATAAAAACCACAAAAAGTCAGAGACAAAACTTCTCTGTTGATAATAATAATAATAATAATAATAATAATAATAATAATAATAATAATAATAATAATAATATTCTAGGATGGTTTCATTTCATGATAACATCATCAAAATTGCTCCCCAAGGAAAAAAAAACAAACATATTTTTGCACCTCAGGTCTGGATTGCACTAGCCATATTTAAACAAAACCAGAGAAAATAAAAAAGCTCTTCCCCTCTCCCTCTCAAAAAACCCCCAACAAACAAAAAAATCTCAAAAAAATGAACTCCCAACCATAGTAAAAAAAAAAAAAAAAAAAAAAAAAGAGGGCTAAAATCTGACAAAAATGGTTTCTAATTAATGGCTATTGACAATTTAGATGGATTTCTATGCATGACCAGAGTGAGCTAAGTCTACCAGTAATTTTTTTTTATCTATATAATCATCAGTGCAGAGAGATGAGCTCTGTTTTTCTTTGCACACGTTAGTTCTGTTTTCTGTTCTCTGTTCTCTTGGAAGAGCAAGAGCAATGTCTGACATTATCCAAAAGCTGCTCTCATCTACTCTTCTTCCCAGTTCTTTCTCAAAACCAAACTGGTTTCTTGAACACTGAAATTAAGATCTGCAGTAGGATCCCACTAAACTGTCTTCCAGATACCATCTATATGTAATTCCTGCCCTACTTTATTTCCAGTGATTCAAACGGCCTCTGCTCAAGCTCGGGCATTCTGTGAGTAATTCTTGTCTCTGAAAAATGCTCTTACCCATTTAGAGTTCCTTCTTATCCTAAATACTATGGAAATTGTTGGCATCACCTCCCTTTAGACCCCTGCAAAGCTCACCAGGAGAAGCGATCTGGCAGATATGTGAGTGTGGAGGCTGCTTTGGGAAGCAGACAGGCACCCAATTTACATGAGAGCTGGTAGAATTACCTTTCTGCTTAGTGATATCTCAAACTTCCTAAGCAACACAGGGCCTTCCTCTGATTATAAGCCAGCATTATTTTAATTCAGTTATTTGTATTCAGCTATAGCCTTTGTTCTGGGAACACAGCCAACTGAAGTACTGAATACTTAGTGAGTATAATTAGAAAGGTAAGCAGCTCCAAAAGGAATTAAATCAACACACACACACACAGTCATTATACAGGATGCATGAGGAGAAAGCTGAGGAGTGGAGGGCAAAGGCTTGGACACATACACACAATAAAAACTCCCACACCCTAAGTGATCTGTCTCTACCAAACTGACATCTCTGTCAAATGAACTCCATTCCCCTGATAATTTGGAGAAATGTTTGTTTGTGGAGTGGGTGGGTTGGACTCATGACCTGTTTGCTGAGGCAACAAAAGCTCTTGAAAAAGAACCTTCCTAAGATCTGACAGGCTTTGGCCTTCAGCAAACAGCATGTTCAAAATAAGCAAATAATGAGCAACCTTCATCGATGAACTGCCAGCACAGAATGCTTTCAGATCTCCCGGAGCAGTTCCTGCCTGGCTGTCCTTCAGGCCTTTTCTCATGGCCCCAGGTAATCACATCTCTTCTGCTCTTCAGCTTTGTTTCCAGCATTTGAGTCATTGCTGTGTTTAACATTCAGTGCAGCTTCATAAAGAAACCAGCTTATCTCTGTCCAGATTGTTCCAGGTATTTACATGCTACCTGGATCATGAGAAAATCAATAGGAATCTTGTACCTAAATATCCTTGGGAATACAGACTGCTGCTCCTCCTCTAATGACCATCCATCTCTTGTCCCTCCAGCAGAGTAAAAGCACTGCTTTTCTGCTAGTGATATGACACAACCTTCCTGTTCACGCACAAAGGTGTCCTCTGAGGAGCAGAGGTTTTGCACTTAACTGGAGCAGGCTGCAGTGACTAAAACTGGGAAAATATGATCAAAATAACAAGTGGATGCAACCACTTAACTGGCTGCAATCACTTAATTACTCCTGGGTGGTTCATGGACATGCATTTGTTCACATGAGTATTTTGGAGCAGGTTAGGCTCTGCCTGAGCACATTGTGCCATCCCTATAACATCAGATTGTCATTCACAGAGCTACCTACCAATTACTAGGAAGAATCTGAGTTCAAGCTTGATAGAGAAACTACTGGAAGGTCTGCAAAGATTTCCACTGGCTTAAAATTCTCATTAGTTCCTAACTAATGTCTGGTTGCCCATCTTAGTGGAAAAGTCATGCAGCAACTAAGCAGGGTGTGTAAAAAGAAGTCTCTCTTGTATGAAAAATAATAGTTGAAACATGCAGGGTAAGGACTATGATATGAAGATATTCACAATACTCTTTCCTACCATTTAGCATAACAACAGCCCAAGAATACAGACCTTGGGTCCTATCAGTGTAAGACACACACCTTCACGAACTTCTGCAACCTGCTCAGGTCTGCCCTGGTTTCCAGAGCAGGGAGAAGATGTTTCACGGAATATACCATAAACCATCTTCTTTTCCCAGCAGTGAAATGTGCATTTCAGAGAGAAAATTCTGGATCCCATGTTATCATTTGAAATCTCACATCTGACTTTACAACCAGGAGGCTTCAGCATCCAAGTGAGTTAAAGAGGGTGAGAGGATGTAATCTGAGGCCAGGCTAAGGCTACTAAATTTTGCCATGCCAAATTTGTCAGACTTGCACTGGCATAGCTGGGCTAACTCCAGAAGCATAAAAGAATCTCCAGTGCTCTTGCTTGCATAATTTGTTTTGCTGGTGATCAGATGATGGAAAGGAGAGGCCTAAATCACCAGGTAAAGCAAAGCCTCACCAGGATAAACTGTGTTCCCAGTAGGAGATTTGGTCTGAGTATTTCAGAGGAATTCAGGTGCTGGTTTCACCTGTGATGAGGGATTACATTCCCCACTTCAGAGCTCACTCCCTAGAGCTATCTGTGCTCTCAAACTGCTGCCTGTGTCATGGCATCACAATTGCTTTTCTTGTTTTCTTTAACCTCCACCCATAAATAGTTTTTCCCAAACTGAAATTCCCCCACACCAAGCCTAGTTTTAGCTTTTATTTTAACTAATTCCCATGAGAGACCATTGACTCAAGACTGGAATTAAGTATTAAAGTTGGGCCAAATTCCAGCAAGCCCAATGTAGCCTCATTCAGCATGGTGATGTATCCACAGCTAGCTAAGGATCAGACTCAGGAACAACTTCTTCAGCTTCACAAGCATTGCTACAGTCAAGCCATTCCCCATTCAATACTCCTGCCTTTACTTCACTAATTGAGTGTTTTGAAAGGCGGGTGTTTCACCTCCCTCAGTGCCTACAGGATGGGTATAACATGTGTGACCAGCACACTCAGGATAAATATCCCCGTGCAAGCACATAATCAATATACATGTAGCATTTTAGGCCCCACGGAGTCAATTTTCACACTCAGAATTTCCATTTGGCCAGTCTGGACCAGGGGCTAATCTGATGGTCAGTTACTGCTGTTATCACATTGTGCCAAAACATTCAAAGTAAAATCAACAACATATCCAACACTAAGGAAGTTCATGCACCACTGACTTGGATCAGGTATTTTCAATTTCATACGGTGTTCCTTTGTATTGCAAGAGACAGGACAATGCAGTTTTGTTATGTCAGTCTTCTGGCTAATATTTAATCACTTAACCCTCCCTCTGCCCTTCAACTGGAAGGGGAAGTCTTCACTTCCTGGCTTGGTATTTCTGCACATTTCTAATTTCTGCTTAATTTTTTTTCCAGAGAGGGCTGGTTTTCAGCTGTGGACAAAATGACCTTTGAATATCTGTCTACAAAGAGATTTGAGATCTTTTGGCTGATGGTGGCAGTGTGTATCTGCCATCACTACCAATGCCCTAATTTAAGTAAGGATTTGACTTTATTACTAAGATTAAAAAAAAAAATTCCTACAGCACTCACACTGCATACAGAAATCATGTCCAGATTATACAGAGCAGTACATCTGAACTCACCGTGTCTTTGCTACGCTGTGGCACTGCTGCTGTCCGTTGCCATTCTCTGTGAGCTGGTGATCATGTCTTCCTGGCTAATTGCAATTTTGAGTGGTATTTTTCTACTTATGAAGATGCTTTTTCTTGAACTAGGGTCACATTTTCATCATTTTCAGTAAATAAGTTTTGACCAAAGAGCACAGTTTGTGTTGGCTTCCTTATGCGGACAACATTTCCCTGATGAAAAGCATGAAGATGCAGCTCCCAATAACTTGCTCACAGTTTTGGCCTTGTCTGTGTTGCCGACAAAGTATGTTTTTCACACAGGGATTAATTAAGGCACATTAGTCATCTCCTGAAAGCTAACAACAGGGCAATACAATGCTAACACAATAGGTCTTCTCAACTGCTTGGCAGTGCTGTACTTGAAACTGTGACTGACCTGAACCTTGCTGCCTATGGGACCCCATGGGTTCTTGCTGCACATTTCATTTCTGCTTCAGAAAAACTCCTTTTCTGAGCAATGAAGATACAGCCCTAAGTATGATATTTTTTTTCAGTAAGTGGGTGTGAAGGTGACGGAACATGAGTGTTCAGTACAGGCACCATAGCATTCTACGACATCAGTTTTATATGTGATCTGAGGTGATGTTAAGGCACTAATCCAACCACAGAGGATGCAGCAGCCCCATTGGCAGGCAGACAGGTTCTGGTCTGAGCCATCTTGATTGCTCCATCTCAAACCCAGCTCTGGTTTTGCCCCTAGTTAACAACTAACAGTGAAAACCCATAAAAGTGGAGTATCACAACTTCTACTGCACTTTCAGCAAGGCAACCTTAATAAATAAAAGCACATCAAAAGCACTTTCTCCTTGCTGGGAGGAATGACCAGAGAAAAACTGAGACTGCTGCTTGGCTACCACTGAAATCTAGGTGCCATCAGGATTCAGGTTGCTGATGCTCAATTTGACACTGAGCACTCTGTACAATCAGAGTTTGTGTGTGGGTAAGTCGGTGCATACAAAGCAGCTTCATCAGGCATCTTGGGACTTCTGACTGTGGTGGTTTGTTAAATGCCACTAAAATTGAAATGCTGAATTTTGGGGAAAACCCACTGGCTGCCAGGACCTTCAGTACACACTGTCTCCTGTCCAGAAGTTACACTAAGCAAAGGGGAAGTAATTTCTTTATGACAGTGCTCTTCCTGAAGGGTAGGAAAGAAAAGCAAGTACATGAATAGGAAAAGACAACCAGTACAGACTGTCCAAAAGAAGGAAGGGCTAAAAAGTGGAAAAGTCCCCAAGCATAAAAAAACAGACTTTAATTTGTGAAAGAACAGTACTCAGCACCTAAGGAAGTCTGAGGTAGAGATGAGCCAGATGACTCAGTTACTTAGCAGAAGACAGTCTGTGAGATCAGACAGAAAGAAAAAAGTCTGTACGGTAAAGAGAGATGATTTGTGATCAGACTCCAAACATAGGAGAGGAGGAAAAAAACAAAATAAATATGAATAGAACATTGAAAAATGTGAAGAGTTCATGCTAATTTCTTCACAGTCTTTGGGAAATAAATCCTACAGCTTGATGCACGACCATTTTATTATTTGAAGACTCTTCAAAAGGCTGGCTTCATTATCCATTGCCATCTTAGGTGCTCCTTCAAGTATTAACTATTGGATGAAGACCTGAGGAATGAAGAACAGAAGTTTGCATACAGGCAAGAAATGGAAACCACATAGGAAAGAGACAAAACAGCTGGTTTAAAGAAAATAAAAACAAACCCAGTAATTTAAAAGACTCTGGCTTTAGCTCCTTGAAATGCATGTTTCCAACTTCAGCCTCCAGCTTCCTCTACAAAAAACAAAAAAATTCTGTGGATTTTTTGAAAGTGTCTGTTTGTCTTAGAAAGAGCCCTTGGAAGCTGAGCAATGACTTGCCCTGTCAAATGTGTAACACTCACTAGCTTATAAATATGTAAAACTAATATAACACAGGCATGGTGCTCTGTTGCTGTCTGAAAACTCAGCCGTACTCAAGGGCGATTCAATCTGCATTCATTGCCTCTGCGGGAACAATCCATTTGTTGGATGTTTTCCATGTTCACCATAACCTCTGAGAAGCTCAAAATGAATTGCCATCGAGCGAGGTGACTTCTCAGGAAGGTCTTCCAGTTTAGCTGTAATCATATAAGCAAAGCAGAATCATTGACCCTCCAAGAATCGATACAGCTATGCTAGTGCAAAAATATTTACAATAGTTGTCTTTAGACCATGTCTGCAATACAAAGTTGGGAAAGCATCAGTCATAAGGGTGCCAGGCTGTGATGTGTGACAGACACTGAGTACCCAGCCTACCCAGATTTTCAAATGCCTGTGCCTTAAGCCAAGCAGAGTATTCCACTAAGCCACAAAGGTGAAAGAAGAGTTTTCCCCATGTAACCTGTACCCCCTTTTCCATGCCAGAAATATGTTCATTGGGAAAAACTGACATTATTCTGGTGTAAACCAGGTTTTTTTACCAGTATAGGTCTCATTCATATTCATAATAAAAATCTTTAAGATACAACATTGGCGAGGCAAATCCTTTAAGATTTCCCATGTGCAGGGCAATGACTTGTGTCTTCAGCCCCCTCCCTGCACCCTCTCAGGTCACCTAGAATGAGTACCTAGTAGAGCATCACTCAAAACACCTGCTGATACTCTACTGGCACTTCTGCATGAAGCAGCATCCACCAGGAGAGATGAAACAGCCTCAACTCTGTGTCTAGATTAACCCAGCTGATTTTAGAAGAAATAATTTTGTCTGAGAGGTCAATAAATACCAGCAGGAAAATATGGCAAATACCTCAGAAAAGAAACCTCTTCTACAGACACAGCTGATCTGGAATGAGATCTGCCCAATCATCACCTGGTTTTCATCTCTCTTTCCATGTAAGAGCAATACATTATCACTACTGGCATTTTAGCCTCCTTTCACAAGAATATGAGGCCTGTGTAATTACTCTGTATAAGACTGAACCTGTATATTAACCTTTTCTAGCAATAATTTTAAAACATATTATCAGGTTTAAAAATTATTAAATACATTGACAAAGAGGTGAAAGACTCAATGACACAAAAGCAATGCAAATAGGAGGATGAGGAAGAAGAAAAAATCAAATAGCAAGAAAAACCCCCTGTATTCTATATTGATTTGGGACCATCACCCAAGAGTCAGAAGAGTCATAAAAACTTGAAGGCATCCAAGTGAAGATCACTAGGATGGAGGGGACACTGAAGTTCATAATGAGCAAGGAGAGACGGGGACGGCTGACTTTGTTCAACAAGGAGAGAAGAAAACTATGGGCAGGGGGATCAGGTTCCCTTCTTTTTACTGCCTGGTGGAAGGAAAACAGGGGAAATGGAGACAGCCCCTTCTGAAAGATGCACAGTGAAAGGACAAGACGAAACAATCACAACTTATGTTGGAGGCTATTCCAGCTGGACAGAAGAAAATTGTTTCATCTTCAGAGGAGTTCAGAGGAGCTGGAACAAGACCCCTGAGAGGGTGGCCATTGTCCAACCTTGGAGATTCCCAAACCTTGCTGAATGAGACCCCAAGAAATCTGATCTACCTCCAGAATTAGACCTTTTCTGACCTCAGTGCTGGATTAGACACCTCAAGGGGACCGTTCCCACCTAAATCATGGTATGTGGTTGATCTGTCATTAAACACCAGAGACACCACACAAAAATCCAGCCTCAAGATACAAACCTATAGGAAATGAAGCTTCCTTGGCTTTGCTACTCATGGAACTATCTGCACGTTTTTGTAATGGTTTGCCTCTATCAAGAGGAAGTTTTATTAAAGCAGTAGTGTGGAAAATAAAGAATGGAAATATGTGTTAGAGCTCCCTTTACTAGGCACAAAAAGAAAATGCAACTTTAATCATAGTGAAAATCTGCTGCTTAAAAGATGAAAGTAATTTTTCTGTGCAGCTTTGGGTCCTGGAGATAAGAAAGCCTATGGAAAGTTAGGGGTGTGTGCCTTTATTTCCAGTGCAGGAAAAGAAACACCATAACAGAAAGGTAGCAGGTATCACTAGTGCCCTTTGCCCAGATTTTTCTCTCTGTCTCATCAGATGTGCCCATTGTCTCAGTTTCCCCTATGAAATCAATGCCCTTAGCTTTGGGTGATCTGAAATGGGATGCCATACCTGGCTTTGGATGAACTGCATGATGCTGCTTTTGCCCCAGGGAAAAGCTGTTGAACAGAAACAGTGAATAAAACCCCTGACTTTACTCTTCCCCTGTAAGATTGACCTCTACATGCAGTAGGATGTCAGGCCCCAACCCATGAGGGCAGAGAACAGAAATGGGGCAACTCCATAGCCCTCTCTTGGCACTGACAGTGGAAGAGCATTGCATTCAGCACCTCAAGGGCCCTCATGGAGTATCCAAAACCTCAGGGATAAAGCCCTGAGCAGCCCAATCTCAGCACAGCCCCTGCTTTGAGGGAGTTTGGACCAGAGACGTCCTGAGGTCCCTTCCAATCCAATTCATCTTATGATCATGCAAATATTTACTCAAGAGCTTTAACAATTAACTGATGCAAATTTAGTTGTCTTGCACATCTCCATTCACCGGCCCCAAAGAAAAAGATAAGTAAAAATTTCAACCAAATATTATTTTGAGGTGGTGGTGTTTTTTTTTTTTTTTAACCAGGAAAAATATAAACTGGGGTTGGCAGCTCCTTTTTTCACAAGTTTCTAAGTAACCCACTGAATTGCTTTAGTTTGAAAAATTACACCCTACACTCTGGAACCATTTCACTTAGGGATTTTTTTTTTTTTAAACCCATCATCTTTAGACAGGATTTTTAACAGCCTCTAATTATTTTTAATTGTGAATGATTCAAAATTGCTTTGTTTCATTTGTTTGTTCCTAACAAGATGTTTTAGCCCTCTCCCAAAGTTTGTTTATACAGAGACAAGGACTCCAGTCTTGACTTTTCAAGGTATGTGTTGGGGCTGCTCATTAGCTCAGCAAAAGTATATTTTAACACAGTTTTGTCAGTGTAAAACAAATGCTGGTTGCATACTTTGAAAGAGCAGCCCAACCAAGCAGTGGTTCCTCCGGTGCCCTGAGAGGCTTTTGCTCTCTGTCTCCTGACCTTTTCCAGCTCATGGCTCCTTCTCTCCACCTTGCCTGTTATACCAGAGCGCTGCTCCTGGGATTCTGTGTCTTCCCACTTTTCTGACAAAGCTTCCCTTGGTAATTTATCTGGAGCAAACAAACAGTATCTGCTATGACTCCAGATTTGCTGTCCCAGGAAACCTCCTCACCAGCCTCTTAGTGAGGAAAAGGAGGTTGTTGCTATTGCACACCATGCCCCAGCTCCTGCACTAACAGCAGGACCAGTCATGCTGGGCCTGTTATTCCTCTGGAAGGGACCAAACCCCGACATAATCCCAGGGGGATGGCTAAGTAGAGGTGATTGGACCACTCGTGAACAAGCAGCCCAGTAGGACATTGCAGGTACCTACAGCACTTCTACAACCTCCCCAGAGGATGTTGTGTTACTCAGCCTGGGAGAGGTCCCTAAAACAGGAAAACCAAAGAAAGTCAATGACTAGAACTTGTTCAAAGAAAGTCCCTCATGTCAATTTTCATGCATTGAGTGAGGTGTTTACATTAGGTGAGAGACTGACCATAGCTATGCAGTTTGGAAGGGACAACTGCTAGGCAAGACATCAGACTCCTTGAAATTTTGCTGAAATAGCCACACATTGAAACCCAGCCAGCTGGTGTGCCTTCCCACCTAGAAAATAAACGTGAGCAATCTTATATAATTATAATAATTAGCATTAGTAGTATGATTATGCTTTGATGCAACCCATTTTATGTGGTTTTTTATCATTGTTCTTTAATTAAAAAGATCTCCAGCTATTGAGATCAGCATGAATGTGTCACACCCAAACGAGTGAGAAAGCAACTTTACCCCAGATCCTAAAAATAAGGGTTATTCAGAATTTGGATACCCCTGAATCTGGCAGTGCTTGTAGCAGGGGTTTGGTTTGCACTTGTGCCTGTAGGTACCAGCCTATGCTTAGTGGATAAGGAAAAGAAGCAGAGCCAGTAAGTTTCCTAAAGCCACAGCTGGAGCTGGGATCTGCCATGCTGGGTCTCAGTGCTCTGCCAGATCCAACAAACTCTGCACCTTTCCTACTGTAAAAGTTGCAGATGTGAAAAACAGACTATGAAACAAGCCAGAATTCCTTTTGTTTCCCCTTAACCTTTTTAACAAAGAGAATCCATTAAAGGAATGTGGTGTATTCCCGAATGTACAGATTTTATGCAGCTTGTGAAGTACAGTCATAGAACTGCAGCACACAACAAGTGTTTGATGGAATGCTTAACATTCATTCCATCTTTGTTCTTATTTAATTAGTAAACATCTTCAAAGGGAACTGCCTGACTGCTCAGGCAAAGGGCACAAGCAGTCCAGCACTGCAACAGGCAAATAAATGTTTAAAGGAAGATATTTGGAACATACAAGAGGCTGGGTTTTTTTTCATGCAAAAAGGAGAACCAAAACCTTTCTGTGACTCACAACCCTAGCTAAAGACAAGACAAAGCTGTTGCTGTTCTGAAGGCTGCTGTGGCACTAGGGCGTTCGCTTACAAAGAACTGTGTCTATAATATGCAGATTTGTGCTGAAATGCACTTGGGATTTGCAACTACATTTGCTACATCAATGCTGTTTTCCATGTAAACAGATTTTTTTGTTACTGGTTATCATAACAATCTCAGAAATATCGCACTATTGGAAAATAGTGCCCCCAGACTCACAGTGAGCTGTTTCCAGGCTTCTGCAGAGTATTTCTGTGCACATCTCAGCATTAAGCTGGCTGCAGAAAGAAGTGGAGAAAGCCCTTGTTATGTAAACCAGAGACCTCTTGAAACCAAAAGGTTTCTACATAGACAGGAATAGCTCTTACAGGCAGACAGGGTCAAGCTTTGATCTTTAAAGTTAAATAACAGTCTGCTCTCCCTCACAGTGTCCAAGTATCCTGAGAAGTCTGTTTTGCAGGCTTGGTGACCAGGTCCCTGATGCTTGTGGAGATAGGTGGAAGTCAGGCTCATAAGCACCCCTGTGGTCCCTGCTGGTGGCCTTTCCTGGCAGAGCCATACAGTACATGTCCTGCTCCGAGCTGGCATGGGACACTGGAGAAGAAGCTGTTGTGGGGCTGGGATGGAGAAGGCTGGGATGGAATTTGGGCTGTGAATAAGAGGGGTAGAAAGGCAGGCATCTGCTCCCCTCACTGTTCTGATGGGGATAGAGAGGATCTGGGTGACAATTTCTTGAATGATGCCAGAAACCTTCCATCACCACACCAAAAGAGATCAAAGGCATTGCCAAAGAATGATGGGTAAAATGAGGTAAAAGACCCTCCACCAAATGCTACAGTTCAAGAAAATATATGAAGAAAAAATATTGGAGATATAAAGGAGGGCTGTTATTATGTCATCTGACTGTAATGTAAATTCAGTTCTGGATGACCACAAATTCTCCCTAGGCTTTTGAAATCTTTCAGTGCAATCTGGGTTCACTCTGTAATTCATATTCTATAATCCTTCCTCTTGCCACCTGTCAATCATCTGCAGTTTGAATGCAAGTTCTTTTTGGCAAAGACAAATATATGGCATAGAAAAGTTCAGACTGGCACCAGAGTTACTTCTCCATGCTGGAACATCTGTAGACTCTTGAAACACCATTTTAAAAATCAGTGAATTTGTAAATCCCATAAAAAGAATATTTAAGCACCCACAAGACATTTTAGGACTCTTAGATACTGATGACTCAAAAATTAATCATTGCTGATTAAGAGAACTTTATGAGATGAAATAATGGAGTAATAAATATCCAAAGATTCTTTACTTTAAAGTTATTACCATGCAGCCTTAATTTATATTTGTAAATCATAAAACTTAGTGCATATACATAAAGCACATAACCCATATAGAATTTGAGAGTAGGGCTTATGTCTGTAATTAAATAACATGAGCAATTCTAGTCAGGAGATTGTCTTAAAATGAAAAGCCACAAACAGTCAAAGGGGATTTTTCAATACCTTCTCTCCTGAGATGGACCCATAAGAAAATGTAACATTTCAAACATTAAAAATGTGAAAAAACGTGGATTTGGCTTTTGGTTTTTGGTTGCTGTTTTTTTTTGTTTTGGTAGGCTTGGTTCTTTTAATGGAACTTTCCCATGATTAAAGGAAAAACAGAACTGTTGCAAAAGTTTCCATAGGAAGTACTTATCATTTCCCAAACAGCTCTCATCTTCTTTCTCTTGATTCATACTCTAGATTGAAGCTGTCTAAACCCTGAGTCCCAAAATGGTATTTAAGCACCATGAAATAAAGGGAATAATAAAATAATGCTTGGTGGACTATATATAACACTAGGTGACTTATGGGCTAATACCTGTCCTGTTGTTATTTCTCTGCTGTGGTTAAGCAGATGACCTCAGGACAGTAGGGAATTCACTAAAATAATCCTTTCCTCTCCAAGAGTTAAAACCCCACTTCTCGAACATACGAACCAGAAACGAAATGAACTTTTGCAGCCTTCTCTTTGCCATAAAAGGACTCTTCTCTCGGCAGCCACCAGAGTCCATTAGCTGGGAAAGCAGGCAGGTGTAAAAGAAGTTCATGTTTAACCTCACTGGGTTTGAAAGCCAGCACTGAGGTTTATCAGCTCACAAGCCCGTGAAGGGAGGAAAGGCAGAGAATGGGATTTAGTCAAAGACTTACTCAGAGTTAACACAGGCCACTGGCGCTAATAAACAAACATTGCCAGACATCAAAAGGAAGTAAGTAAATCTGGGAAGGTTTAGTCCAAACAATGGAAGGGCAAGCTAAGCCTGTTGCAGAGTGGGCAGTGGGGTGGGTGACTAGAGATGTTAACCCTTGCCTGGGCCACAGAGGCATCATAAAGAGAGGATTGAACCCCAAATGTGTTCTAGAGAAGCAAGAAATTTTTGCCCCCAAAGTCAGAAAAACCCTACATTCTGAATCTCAAATTTCTTTGGTTCTCCACCTTAAATTAATCATCTCATGTAAGTCTGGGAGTCAGCCCAGTGCAAAGATTAATGAACCAAACCTGATTTCAAGAGCTGAAATCTGTCAATTTTCGCACAGTGCCCAGGCAATCAGTGAGTGATGGCCTTACAGCAGAGGCCATGGCTGCTTGGCACATGAGAGCATGGAGTTTTCTATATTTGGGAGACAATCTCCTCTGCAACCAAGCAGTGCGACTGCAGCACATGGAGCTTGGTGATGGGGAAGCTGTGAAGATGTAGCAGCACTGACTTTTGCAAGAATGTCCCTGAGGTCTCTAGCAGCTTTTTGAGGAGCACACAGTTCCCATGTCTTCCTTGTTTAAAGGGCATTTCACCTTAGGTCTCTGCCCTAGGTAGGCTTGATTGACCAGAACCAAATTGTGTACTACATACACAATTCAGCAGAGGGGTAAAAGTGTCATTCACTCATCTACAGCTTCCCGATCTGTGTAACTCCCTTTGGTTTTTTCATCTTCTAGTTTGAAATATCAGTTTTACTCTGCCCGTAACATAGTGCTGTGTGAGCACAGCTCTGACAATGACTCCATGGAGGACATATGTACACCCACACTCCAAAAAAGACTCTTCCTGAAGGGAAAGGCTTTGAGGATACAGCCAGAAGCTGGAAGAAAGGAAATCTCTTCAGGTGACAGGGCTCAGTGTTATGTGAGTCTCAGAACTGTGAGTGGCCATCCATGCTCAGAAGGGTCATCTGAACCAGGAGAGTTCAAGATGGGCTCCACCAGGCTCAGCCAAGGGTCTCCTTCCAAGCCCAAGGAGCAGGAGTTGCCATCTTGTACTGGATGCCCTAAGACTGACCTTCCTTCTGCAGAGCCAAACCTTCTCCTCAGCACTTGGGAAAGTTGGGTCATGCTTCCTCTCACTGAAGCACAATCTCATTTTTTTGGAGGCTGAGGTAGAACAGGAGGCACTGGGGTAAGTAGTGCACTGATTTCAGAGGTCAGAGCCCACCCCTCTGGGCTCATCAGAGGCAGATCTCTCATGGGCTCCTGCTGCACATCTCCCCAAAGTTTTTTGTGTCACCTTGTTCCTGAGAGAAATAACCACATGGTGACAACTCCACTGTAAGGAATGGCAAGTTGCCCCTCAGCTCTGTACTTCAATTAGGAAGATAAAGAGAT
This sequence comes from Aphelocoma coerulescens, assembly GCF_041296385.1. Lineage (NCBI taxonomy): Eukaryota > Metazoa > Chordata > Aves > Passeriformes > Corvidae > Aphelocoma > Aphelocoma coerulescens. The sequence goes on along the minus strand of NC_091015.1, from coordinate 158,336,760 downwards.
GAACAGGAGGCATTACACAGCTTCTCTCCCTTTTGCCCAGGAAAAGTAAAGCAAAGGGAAAATCCACAGCTCCTTCCCAGCAGCTGGATGCCTTTGATGCATGTTCCCCCTCCTGAAGGGTGTTCCTCTGGTTGGAAGCACAGGCACTGCCTCCAACAGGCTGCCTGCAACTTATCCCCCAGCAAAGGGCAAGTGTGTGAAAGTGAGACCAGAGAAGAGAGACTGAAGGATGCAGAGTGCACAGAGGCCCAAGCAGGACAGACAGGTGTGATCAGGGAGGTTTTGCTGATCACCATGGCACTGTGTCTGCAGGGCTTAGGGCTCCTCTCACATTGCTCCCTCTGCCATTTCACAGCCAAGCCAGAAGTGTCTTGCTCCAAGGGCAGGTGAAACATTCAAAAAAATCAGCATCAAGAAAAGGGCCCCCATAGAAACCACAATCAACATAGAGGTTTAAATAACATCATGCATAATACATTGCAAACTTCCACCTCCAAGCGAGGGAGAGATGGCTGAAAAGGAATGTAAACTGAGCCAAAAAGAAAGCAAGGCTTTTTCCAAGAGGCAAAGGCTAGAAAATCTGTAAGGGCTTGCAATCTGCTGTAGCACAGGTTGTTTGAAGGCTGGGGTGAAAAATAGCAAGCCAAAAAGGCCCCAGAGCCTGAGGATTATTAACTTTTTTGTCTCTTCAGTTTTTTCTTTTTGTTATTTCTGCTTAGTCAAGGCTCGTTTTGGCACCTCACGAACTCACATCTGTTGCCGGGAGCGCAGGCCCAGACCACCCAACACAAAGCAACCAGTGAGTGCTGAGCCACAGCTCCAGGTGGTTCCAGCCTCGCCTCCTTCCCACCCTCCCTGCCTCCCAGCTCCCTTTCCATCAGCCAGGATGTCTTGTCAGGTGCCGTGTCACCTCAGATCTCTTTCAGATCATGGTGTGCCGCCTTCCTTTGTCAGGCAAGGTAACGCAATGACAGGATGATGTGCAACGGGACCATGTTTCTTTTATTAGGATCGTGTACCTGCTGTCACTTTGGATAAGGACTATCTATTTCAAGTGGTTTCCTGTGAAGTCAACAGGGCTGAGTTTCTCTGAGAGGTCATAAGAATTATCCGGAACTTCCAAGTGTGTCTATTCAGACCTGCATCCTCTATCACAGCACGGCCAGCTTTGTTACTTCAACATCCCATCAGGTACATAAGCCCTAAAGCAGCCACCAGAAGCCCAAAGAACATAAGCACATATTTAACTTTGAGCTAAAGGATTCCTCTAGACATCAATTTTATTACCCCTGTGCTTAAAGCTAGGCACATGTCTTTTGTGGATCCTAACAGCATCAATAATTTACATTGTGGAAGCAGCTAGAGGGCCCATTTATGTTGAGATTGTTGAACAAACAAAATAATTGACAGTCTCTGCCCTAAAAATCTTTCAGACTGGAAAGTGAATCTCCAATTCTCTTTGTAGCTCGCTTTTCCCAGATTTATTTTTCTCTCATATTTAATCCAACTTAAACACTTCCATGCAGCAACATCAGCATGTTATTTTTAAATTCAGCTTTTCCTGACTAATGAGAAGAAGTGACCCTCATCTTTACTGTTGGAAAGAGCAGAAGCAGCTGAGCTCAAATGCTGAAAGATTTACTGTAGAGCAACCGGTAATGTGGAGGCACAAACTGAGATATGAGCCATGAATTAAGATGCTTCTGAAATACTTTTGTGAGCTTTCAGCACTACCACAGACTTCTTGTCAGATCAGCTGTTTGCCAGTCAAGACAATAAAAATGCACGCTCCAGATTAATTCTCCCCCAAGAATTTGGGCTTAAACCACACAGGATGCTTTGCTGACTGTATTTGGCTATACAGGAATTGGTATCAGCCTTCTTGCAATGTGGAACAGATGCAAAAGCAACATAACAACCAGAACAAAGCAGCTGGGTCTCCATTTTCCCACTGATATGGTCTTGTGCTGTTCTATTTGCTGTCTCTTAGCAGTTCTAATCCCATACAGAGCAGGGTCCTGGAGACAGCATCTCTGATGATCAGGTGTCTTGCTGCAGAGTCTGAGTGTTTATGTGCGTAATTGTCATGAGGTGTCCTTGTTCACTTCTCTTCCCATCAGGGCAGCATCCCTCCTCTGCAAAAATACTGACTCTCATTTTCCACAACTGCTGTGGTCTCACCTCTAGACTGTCACTTGTCCAATTCTATAACATGAAGCCCCAAACTGCATCCTGTGGTCCAGTCACTGCTGAGGAAAGTGGAAAATTGAGTGTCTGGGTAGTTTTTATTTAGTTTCTGAAGTACACCCCACACTATCTGCAGTACAGTAGAGCAGATTCCTTTAGCACAATGTTGCCCCACTGACTCATAGTCAATTTATCATCCTCTAAAATCCCCCAATCCTGCTTCATGATAGGAAAAGACTGGTTAGAAAACACCAAGTTTCCTCTTTTTCAGGAGCCTGATAGAACTATTTAAGGGTTTTTACAGTAGCTGTTGTTTTTATCACATCCTTAGTGTGCACAAAGTTGACCACATTCAATAGTCTTCTTAATTAAATCTCTGTAGGTGTAATATAATAAGAGCTGAAAGCAAGCCAAGATAAAACAATAAATAAACATTTTTATTAGATTTCAGGTTTTCTGTGGAAAAGGACTAGAGCACCCACACCTTTGTTACCAGGTCCCAAACATTCCCCTGCGTTAGATCCAGTGCTCTCCCAGGCAGATGCCATCTCCCGAAGGTAACATACCACTCAGCACAAGGAGATGAAAAGAAACCCTTGTTTTTATTATATGTAAGCATTTCAGTAGCATCCAGAGGCTCCAGCCAGGGCCTTCAAAAGCAAGATACAGCTCACCTGTAACATCTCTGCCGAGTCTCAAAAGGTCAGGTTTAGCCTCCAAAGGTCCCTGCTGAAGAGCAGCAGTAAAATCAGCACCAGTCCCAGCCCAGATGCCTAGGAGAACAGCTGAGATTGCCTTTGACACAAACAGTATTCATCTTACAAAGTACCAAATTAAAGACATGAAACTCTTTCTTTAGGAAAAGGAAGGGAACACCAAGCCACACTCCCTATCACACTACCTTCTATCCCTCAAACCTGCCACACACTCCATACAGTTGCCCTCACTGAAATTTTTACTTTTTCAGCCCAAGCAGAAGCTGAGTTTGCAGTTTTCTCAGCTTGTCCTCTTCCAGTGACAGCTCCTGAGTGCTCTTGAAAAGCCCCATCTGATCTGAGGATCAGAACCACCACCTGGCACCAAGAGGTACAGCTCAGAGAACAGCTGGAGTTCTAGAAATCCCCATTTCCAACTCAGGTGCTCCCTCAGCAGCTGATCCCATCTGCCTGGAGTGACTGGCAGTAGCTGTCCCTTTTTCCAGACACCCTTGGCCAGGAGCTCCCACACACTGTCCTCTTCAGTGATGCTTTGCTCCAAAGTTAGGGTACAATGGCACTGTGACCCATGCACAAACCCTGACACGGAGGAGGCACCACGGAGCCTGCTCCTTGGTGTCTCCAGGCTCTCCCTGTGCTTTTCCTATTCCTCCATGAGGCCACCAGCAAGCACCCTTTGCCTTTGTGTTCTTCCATACCTTTGGGACTTCTGAAGATCAGCTGCTCTTTTAATTTAGACCTCAGTCCAGTAGGCCAGAAATAAGCAATACTTCTATTACCATAAAAGACCCCTCCTCAGGGATAAGGGTGGTAATAATAATAGTAATAGTAATAATAATACCAAACCAAAACCTAAACCAAAACAAACAAGCCCCCCACCCCCCCAACCCAACAAAAATCCACATTCATTGCTGATTTTGGGGTAAGGAGTTGAAGCCATTTCCTTAGTTCCTACAGATATTTGACAGTACTGATTTAGACTTTTGGTCCATTTCACCCTGTTGATATATATTAAATGGTGAGATCTGACTAGTTTTTTAGGTCTTTTATTTTAGCAAGGATGGTTCAAGTAGGGGTGTAAGAAGTTGATCCTGCGGAATTTGTCTGTGGGGCAGAGGAAGCAATCTGCACAAAAAAGATTTCTTTCTCTTCTATATTTTTACTGAATTGTATTTAATAGAAAATATTAGAAACCATACTATATTCAGGAGAAAATCCTTCCTTTGTTATGTCTGTCTTTGGGATGAGTAACTGTCTGACAGATCTGTTTCAAGCAGAGCATTGAGGTGCTACACTGAAATTATTTGATTTCTGCCTTCCTGAGATCAGCTTTCTAAGAAGTTAAACATGTGCCTCAATTCACTAAAGTGACGGAGAAGATCCAAAACCAGCCAACAGCATTAGGGAGACTTCCCTCAAACTGACTGGGGTCTGGATCAGACCCAAAGACAGTTGGTCTGAAGAAAAAGAAAAGAAGAGCAGAATTTGAGTATTCCCCAAGTGTCAGAGACATAAGCAAAGCTGCATGTAATGGAAATAAGGAAAAGCTGACTGATAGAGATAATGCAGCAGTTTCCTTACAAGCTTTTCTTTGTTCCTATGATTTAGGACAAGCCCGTTTCTGACAGATTAGCCAAGTACTCATTTTCCTTTCAGGAGAAGCTGTGGTGAGCATCAGTAAAGGCTGAATATACCACAGTGCAGAACAACCCTGCTGCTTGAGGGGACAGCCTTCAGCACGGAGCCCGAGCCAGCTGGTTTGGACAAGGGGCAGGCACACATCAGCGCTGCCAGACACGCAGCTGTATTTGCAGTACACAGGCACCTGCAGTAACAGACAAGGGGTACAATGAAATTTCTCTCACCCAAATGCTGATCAAAGAGCACTGAGATATTCCAGGCCAAGGTAATAATAACCCAGAAACGTGTTACAAGTGTTGGTACAGAAGCAATAGCCCCCAAACAATCCAGTGGTGACAAGCAGCAATATGACATTGGGAAATGACCGAAAGTTGCATCAAGAGAGGATTGAGTTGGATATTAGGAGAAAATTCCTTTACTGAAAGAGTGGTCAGGAACATGCTCCCCAGGGAAGTGGTGGAGTTACCATCCCTGGGTAGACATGGAACATCATGATATGGTTTACTGGGCATGGTGCTATTCTGTTAAAGGTTGGACTTGATGATCTTGGGGGTCTTCTCCAACCTTAATAATGCTATAATTCTATGATTACTGCTGGTGCTCTACAAATCAACAGGTACAGACCCCTAAAAAATCCCACAGCTCTTTTAGAAGCATGAATACAAAGTTATGACAAAACTCAATTTTTTTGTAATTTCGTGCTGCCTACATACATCTTCCCCATTGATATCCCCTACAAAAAACCAAGACATTCCTCATCCTTAGTGGTGGTTGCATATGTGTGGGAGGAAAGCATGAACCAATTACTGTTTATAAAATGTTTTTGGTTCCTAAAAGACTGTAACTCCCTCTAAAAACATACCACATGACTTAAGTTTTCTGTTGGACTCCAATGATTGATGAATTTTCAGTACGGAAATGCCATTTTGATTCAACTAAGTCAAAACTGGGCACAAGAGAGCCCAGAGAATTTCCTGCAGCAGGTCTCATAATCAGATTAAAACCTATGGTTACATCTTAAAATCATGGAATTCTTTAGGGTGGAAAAGACCTCTAAGATCATTGAGTCCCGTCATTAACTCAGAACTGCAAAGTCCACCACTAAACCATGTCCCTAAACAGCAACATCTATATGTCTTTTAAATCTCTCTAGGGATTGTGACTCCACCAATTCCTTGGGCAGTCTCTTCTAATGCCTGAACACCCTTTCACTGAATAAATCAATAAATTATTCCTAATATCCAATTTAAACCTCCTCTGGCACAATATGAGGCCATTTTCTCTTGTCCTATTGCTTGTTACTTGGGAGAAGAGACTGACCCCCACCTGGCAACAGCCTCTTTCAGGAGTTGTAGAGAGTGGTAAGTTCCCCCTGAGCCTCCTTTTCTCCAGGCTGAATGCCCCCAGCTCCCTCAGCTGCTCCTCATCAGACTGGTGCCCCAGACCCTTTCCCAGCTCCATTGCCCTTCTCTGGACTTGCTCCAGCCCCTCAGTGTCTTTCTTGTAGTGAGGGGCCAAAACCTGGACACAGGACTGAAGGCGTGGCCTCACCAGTGCCCAGCACAGGGGGACAGTCACTTCCCTTGTCCTGCTGGCCATTTTTGATGCAGACCAGGTGCCGTTGACCTTCTTGGCCAGCTGGGCACACTCTGGCTCATGTTCAGCCACTGTTCACCAAAGGACCTTTTCCTCTGGGCATCTCTCCAGCCACTCTGTCCCCAGCCTGGAGCACTGCATGGAGTTGTTGTGATTCAAGTGCAGGACCTGGCACTTGGCCTTGTTGAACCTCAAACAATTGGCCTCAGCCCATCAATCCAGATCCCTCTGCAGACCCCTCCTACCCTTTGGCAGATCAACACCCCCGCACACCTTAATGTTGGCCACAAACTTACTGGGTGCCCTTGATCCCCTCATAAGTACCATTGATAAAGAGATTAAGCAGAACTGGCCCCAGTACTGACCCCTGGGGAACACCACTGGTGACTGGCTGCCAGCTGAATTTAACTAAATTCGCATGTGGCAACAGAGGTAGCAAACAAAAACTGAGTGTTTCTTTTTTTCCCAGAGAAAGAAGAGCTGATACCTGAAAGAGTTTTAGCATGAATTTCTCGGTGATTTTAATAATGAAAAACATTTTAAGAGCCCTACACTAAGTTTTCGTTTAGGGAACATAGATCTGTTCTGCCTGTTGTATCTGCTACTGCTTAGGGTAGAAGGTTTTTATCCTTCTTCTTCTTCCCTGGCCCAAGAACCACAAAATGGCTTTTCCTGGAATGGCTCGATTGCATGTAACTATAAATTAAAGATGAGCTATCTCTATACTGAAGCCCTGTTCAAGACCCACATCAAAACATGTCTGTCCCACATTTACAAAATGCATATTTGCTTCATGCTATGAAAACTGACATTTACAAGTGGCTGTGTGCTTTGTGCTTCACTGAAAAAACAAGTTTTAGCTGTGGTTTGTGAAAGGTGGGCTTCTCTCACCAGAGGCACATACTTTCCCAGGAAAGGAAGCACTGGTCTCATTAACATCCAGTTGAGGATGAATTGCCCAGGAATGTTTTGCAAGAGGAATGTTTTTCAAGTTCAGTATCTAAGTAATGAAGAAAAACACAGAGCACTCAAAATAATAAGACCTGCCATTCATACTCAAGTTTAACCTGGAAGGCTGAAGCATGGCAGGTTGGAAAAAATTAAAAGCATTTAAAAGTGCCAGGCAAAACTCTAAAAGTATCTTCCCACAGTCACATCTTCCCACCCCTTACCATAATGGAAACTGTGTCTCAATCATATCAGTATTTTCCCCAAGTCCTCCATGCCTACATATCAAAAGTTACAGGAAAAAAAGGTAATGCAAATAAACATACTGAAAATGAAATTCAGAACTCTTAAAATCAATGGCAGTTTTGCCACTGGTTTCAGCAGAGCCAGATTTCACATGCAGGTAACAAAGCAGGTCACCAATGTCCATGTCAGACCACTTCCAGACTCCATGAATGGAAGCTCCTTTAGGCAAAGGGAACTTGGCTTTTACCTTTCTAAAGACCTCATTCAACATAGTACTTAAAGCCTTTGAGAGAGAGATTATTCAGTGTTAAACTAAGTAAGCACTTATCCAACTGCAACCTAAATTTGTATCTTCAGGGAAAACACAGAAGTGAAAAGGGACATGTCCTCTCTGGGAGGATGGCAAGACTGAATTCCCCCTAACACTTCTCTCAAACATATGCTGCTTTCTGGTATTTGAGTGACTGAAGAAAACATTTTGCCACTTTGGGTCCTAGATAATGAGGGACTAAAGGAGGGAATGTCTCCAGGCTCTCTGCTGAGCATCACATTTCTGTCAGTGGTGGCACCCACAAAGCTCGGCAGCAGTCCTCATGCTTTGGGAATCCCAAAGACCAGGAAAATCCTCCGAAACCCAAGGTTTGCAGGTACCACAAGAGGCCAGATGAGGTTCAGAATGGAATCATCCAGTCTTGCCCATTCTTCCCACACTGAAGTAGCCACCCAGCTATTCAAGTCTCTGAGGAGACCTGAGTTCAGTCACCATGACAGCCTTAAAACCTAACCTCTCCATAATCCCCCTCCACCAGAAGGAAAAAAAATCTCTAAAAACATGCTTCTGGTTGAAAACACCTTCCTGCATAAAACAGCATATATTCTACCTTTTGAGGTCAGGTGGTATAGAAAGGGTTAACCAACACCCAAAAAACGGGCAAGCTGCTCTTTTTCAGTGTTTCCAGTTTTAGAAAGTCCCAGACAGTTCTCTGGATAGAGCACATTTTTAAAGAAAATGGGCCAGAAAGTCCTCTACAGATGAGTCACACTGACAATGCCAGAGCAGAACAACGGAGTTGTTGTCCTATCAGGGCTAAGCCAAAAATAGTTGTTGTCATAGGGCTTTTAACTGATTCTCATTTCTCATTTGCACTGACCTCCAGTGGGGATGGGAGAACCAGTTTAACACTAAACTTTTTCAAGATGTGTAGCAGAAGTATATTAGTGGAAAGGATGTAGCAAATGAGATTGGGGGCAAATTACTACAGCATTGGCAGAAGAGGTGACTGTGACCTTAGAAGGTGGTAGGCAGGTCATGGCATCATTCTGGATTTCTGCCTATCTAATAAAATATTCCTTTGTGCATCTTAAGTATTCCTCTTTTCATGTAAGTACCCCAACACTTGTTTATGAGTGTCTGTGAAAGGTAGGCCTACTCTGGTTATTATTACTGACCCCAGTAGTCACATTGTTCTTGAAATAAAAGCCCATAATGACTGCAAAATTATTCTCAATCTTCTTTTTATTTCCTGCATTTCATGCTTATACAGGCCTTTCATAAAGGGCAAAACCCAGTGTCTTGGAGGGACATAAGAGTATGTCACAACTGATGCACACAGGACAAAACTTTGTTATACCCTTGCAGCCTAGGTATCTTTTTATCACCCTCACCTCCAAACCCATCTGTCCTGAGTTAAGTTGTGTGCCCAACCAAGAGAAGACCATGTCATGTCATGGTAGGGCTGTTTGGCCTACATTCAAAGTGGGCCGTGGTTTTAGATGCCTGAATTAAGACATGATAAAAGGAGTAAATTTTCAGAAGTATTAAATATCTGCCCATAAAGAGAGACATAAATAGAGAAAGAAATTTTTAAAAAGCAACAATTCTTTTTCAGTTAGAACACTAGGAAAAAACCCAAAACACTAAAGCCTATATTAAGCCTCTGACATGAAAAACCCTTCAGTAAGCCGCACAACACTCAAAGATGTCAGATAAATGGTACACTAGCTGGCTGGCATAGAGAAATCAAACAAAGTCTTCAAAACTGCTGTGGAGAAGATGGCAGAGCCCACAAGTTGAATATTTCAAGTGGTTACACATATCCCTCCCTGGAAGCTGGCAGCTAACCCTGTACACATTTTTTAAAAACCATTATGGAAATTGTCACGTTCTGTGACATGCTGATCAAGGTTCCCCACCAAGCAAGGGGCTTTACTTAACCTCAGACCTGCTTTTGAGTTGCACACATCCAAGCACAAACACACAAACACAAGTCAACAGACCCGCAGTGTCATGGAGCCAACGATATTCTTTCAAAGCATCAGGCTGGGAGAGGGGGCCAGAAGCTTTTGGCAGTGCTCAGACCTCCCAGCCTGAGCGGAGAGGCTCTCGGGTTGCTCAGTGCACATTTTGTCAACTGACTTCAGACCTTGGGAACGTGACAAGACCTTTGTACCCCCCCCCCCCAGGATCCCCTTCACCCGCCTTGGTGAGCATATTGAAAGGAAGGGGGATGAGAGGATGCAGGGCGAGGAGGGGGACATTTTTCCCCCAGTCCCTCAATCCATCACAAAGCGTTCATTTTCAGCACTTTGGGGCTACTCATTTATTCACATGGTTCTTCACATTAACATGCTGCAAACATGTTGCAAACACTTAGGCAGCTGCACCAACTAGAGCAGCTCAGATATGGCATGGCACGTCAGCAAGGTCTCATGTCCCTTCAGGTCTAGTTGTGTTAAAAAGCACAAGATACAAAAGACTGGATGGATACAGAAATAGGTACAAAGAACATTGATGACAGAGAAAGGACCATCCTACACACTAAGCCGAGATACCAAAATAATCCGTGTTGCCTCCTTCTTTGTTTAGACCAAGCGCCTAATGCTCATGGAGTCCATTTTAACAGGACACGAAGATACCCCAATGTGTACAAACAGGCAGGACCAAAGTCCACCTCCTACTTTTCAAGTCAGACACATTTCTAAGCTTAGTGCCTTAGCCAAAGACATGCCAGCTCCTCTGGAGATAACCTATCACATCAGTGTGGACAAACAGAGTGCTTGTTGATCTCTTGGCTAGCCAACCAGGCTACTTACTATGGTAAAACAACTGTGTAAGTTGAAAGAAGTTTTAATTCCCATTTATCTGACACTTGTGAAATTGCATCTGGAACATTGTGTTCAATTTTAGGTTCCCCAGTACAAGCAATGCATTGACATAATGGGCAAAAATACATTTCATCTATAATTCATGTGTGGTGGATTCCAGGACTGCTGGTTTATGCAGGATGAGCTTTCCAGCACTGAATCAGATCAATTTTAGCTGGAATTTTAAGGGCAGAAAACCAGTCATTTTTTCAACAAGCATGACTGGTTTGACTACAGTGGATGCCTTTTTTTATTCCTAATAATAAAACAGACACTGGTACAGATGTGTACGGACATAGCATAGACACTATTATGTGACAAGCAAGACACTGAACATCAGGTTGCATACCATTTGTGTTTAATATACCCCTATTCTTGAGCTGTCTTTCCTTCTGTGCCTTCTTCCTCTTCTCACAAATAGAAAGATACAGCACACTTTTTAATTGTATCAGCAGCAATCTAAGAATCTCCTATACTTTATAGACAAGAACAAAACTCCTCCCCAGTCATTTAATGTTTCTTTCACATTATTTTATGTCTACTATCTGAAGTCCAAGGGTTTCCTCCCTTCCTTGCCATATGAAAGCAATAATAGAAACTCAGCAAACATAGGATTTTCAAGAGATACAGTATCTGAAAGCAGTACTTGAAAGTTTAATAGAAATTGCAAAATTCACATCTGCTGTACCTCACCACTGAGGCTCTCGTATTCCAAAACCTTCATCTTGTCCATACATGTGAGTAAGACACGTTGGTTCCATCCCTTGGCACTGGAACCACCTGCCCAGCAGCTCGTATCCAGCCAGCCAAGTCCTTTCACATCCCCAGAACAAGGTGCCTGCAGCCTAATTACTACTGGTGATGGCCTCTGGCCAGTGTGCCTCCCCAGATGGTGCCCAGGCATTGTCTGAAGAAGCTCTAGCAGGGGCTGGAGCCGTGATAACAGCTGACAGAACGGACAGGTATACAGCAGTGCTCAGAGTTATGCCTTGTCCCTATTTAGCCTGCTGGGATAAACCTGGCCACAACCTCCTATAGCTCTTGCATTTGAAGACTTTTCCTCTCTCTTGGTCATCACAGAAGAATGGTGTCTGCTAAGACAAAGCTCAACTGCACTTCAAGAATTTTGTCAGCAAGGGCTAGAAAACAGCTGGTCAGCACATAAACTCTTAGACTTTATTGTTATTATTTATCACATCTGGCTGTCTAAGGTGTCTTTTAAGGGCTAAAGTGACTGTTGTTTCTCCAGGAAGCAGACTGGTAGGCACATGGGGAGGAAGAGGGGGTAGAACCTGAAGTATCTGTCAAGTTCTGGAAATAAAATATTAGACAAGAGGTGACAGATCAAATACTGCATGTCTGTCACTTACAATCTGGTCTCTAAAGCTCCAAAAGACACAGCTCTTATTTTAAGGTCATGTTTCCACACCCTTCTACAGCATCTTTGCACAACTTGATTGAGACACATGCCTGAGGGGCCACCTTGTACTGCCTGCCATTTATCATCGTGCTGGAAGTGCTCATGAATTACCCTTCACATATACTGGTTTATTTAGAGATAATTTGAGTTGCCGCGTGTGTGAACAGGGCCTTTCACTGAAAACCTGCAAGCAGCCAGACAGAGGGAGTGAGGGCTGGTGGGAAGGCATGACAAAGGGCTTCAAGCAAATGACACCCCAAACTGTTCCACCTCTGCAAAGCCAGCAGGTAGCCCACAGCATGGGGGAAACACTGGAGCAAACAGCTGCCACTTCTTGCTCGTCCAAAACCAGGCATTCTGCATGTTTATTTAAACTCAGCTGACAGTATACATCCATAATACTGACCAGGGGTGTTGCAATGACATGTTTCAATGTTCCAATGGAATCTTGTTTTCTATTGACCCTTTCCAGACAGACCACAAATTGGTAATCCTAGTAAGGAGAAAAAAAAAAAAAAAAAAGAAAACAGAACAGAAAAATGAAGAATAAAGAACACTTTCCTTAGTATCTTGAAATAACTTGGGATTAGCATTAACAGAGCCTGGGTGGATGCCAGGTTTCCACTCCCCTAAAGGGAAGACATATAGCCACCTGCTCTGTGAATATTAATAACAGTGCTAAACAATGTCATGTCAATTGCCTTACAATTACAACTGTAATTACAATTATACCTTAAAATTTGAATCCATAGGTGCGGAAGAAGGACACCCCTGTGCAGCTGAATGTCAACAAATCACTGCCTAGGAGGATAGTCCCATTCAGAAGCCTCACATGAACTTCCCCGGTCTTTCTACAGCTTCCAAGTCAGCCCTTGCTATCCTCCTCTTGCTCTTCTCAAGAAGCCAAGCTGTGAGCACCAACAACTGATATGTGAAGGACTTAGTCAGATGTTGAGCTGGAGCAGAAAAACCCATCCTTTGGAAGGAGAGAGAAGATATTTCCTACTTAATGTGGTGATTATTAAAATGCAAAATTCAGGTTCCAACGCAACTACTATGGTATCACTGGGTAACTCCTAATATTTCAAAACTGGATAGTCCAAGCTTAAGATTTATATCTTGTTTTGGAACATGAAAGAAGTGTACAAGCCTGAGAGTGTATGTTGTTGTATATCTGGGGTAATCATGCCAAGTAACTGCATCGACTAAACAATCTGTATATTGACATATATAATTATTGATATCAATGTAAGTCCAAAACTAGGACACTTACTGCTCTGGTCTGTGCAAACTTCACACATACCTTTCACCTAAAAGAACTCTAACTGCATCTCAGGAAGTGACAACTCTAAGGACCCCATTATGGTACCAGACAGCTCCATGCAATATCACAACAGTCCATTGAAACCAAGCTCACTCCTTAGAGAGACCTGGCTTCCAGATACTGGCAGAGAGGCCAAAACCCTGACTGTTGAATGCATGCAAGACCAAAGACGGGTCCCTGCTAGATTAAACTTCCAAGAGTAATATTAATGATTGCTCAAGCTACACAGAACTGCACTTTAGTTCACCTAGATCTGCAGATAGGATTATTTTACCATCAACAAGAGCATCTTCAGAATTCAGGTGATGACCAAATGCCACCATGAACCATTGTCCTTTCCAGCTCAGATTTTGTTCTGTTTAACTAATTTGTACTGGTATCAATACACACAAGGATCTTCTATTCCTTGCATGCTGACATTCATAGTGCTTTAAGCCATTTGTCTGGGGTCAAGCACATTATTTCCCCATGCAGGGGAAGTGAAAAACAAAGAGTAAACAGCTTTGTGTGGAGAGATGTCTTCCAGTCTAAAGACTGTTGAAGAACACTATGTCTACCGACAAAAAGGGCCTACAAGAACACTATGTCTTTCTACAAGAAGGAAGGTCCAGGAAACTGCAGACCTTGTTTCAATCCCTGAGAGAACTATGGAACAGGTCCCTACAAAAGCTATTTCCACGCAAACACATTTCAAGAACCTGACTGCTAAAAGCCAACATGGACAAACTGAAGGGTCAATCCCGCTTGACCAAACAACATGCTCAGTGGATGAAAGGAAAGTAGTGGATATCATCATCAACTCGATTTTCACAGTGTTTGACACAGCCTTCCTCAAAATCCTTTATAACAAGTCAATAAAATATGGACTGGGCAGCTGAAACACAAAACAGCTGACAAACTGACTAAACTGTTCAGTTCAGAGGCTCAAAATTAAAAGGCTCAAAGTCATGCTGGCATCTGGGCACAAATTAATTTCTTCTGGAGTCAATGCAATTCAGACTTACAAGTGGTCTGGAAGGTAGACTTGAATGCACTCTTCAAATTTGAGGATGAGCCTAAGTTGGGTGAAGAGGTAGCAGTGCTGGAAGAAAAAGTCACTATATAGAGACCTCAACAGGTTGTTGAGATTTGGCCAGCAAGAATGAAGTTTACCATGAGGTTCAGCAGAGATAAATGTCAAGTCCTGAACCTGGGGTGGAATAATCCCAAGCAGGAGCACCAGCTGGGTGCTGGCTGGCTGGATAGCTGCTCTGCTGAAAAGGCACAGGGTGTCTTGGCAGACAGCAAGATGAACATGAGCCAGCCAAGTATCCTGGCAGCAATGAAGGGCAACAGCATCCTGGGCTGAATTAGTGACACTATTGCTGGTAGATGAAGAGATGTGATTTTTCTACTCTGCTCAGCACCTGGAACACACTGTCCAGTTTCTCTCTTCCCAGTTCAAGAGACATTGAAAGCCTGGAGATGGTCCAGAGGGGACCAGAAAGATGAGGGAACTGGAGAACTTTACAACTGAATGAACTGTGCTTGCTCAGACTTGAGCAGGGAAGGCTTAGCATGGGGAAAAAAATCACTGCCTTCCAGTATCTAAAAAGTAGTTCTGGAGGAGGCGCATCTCTTCATGAGGATGCACTATGACAGGAGAAGAAGCAATGGGCACAAGTGGCTTCTAGGGAAGTTCCTGAATATTAAAAAAATTCTTTTCTGTGAGAGCAACTAAACATTAGGATCAGTTGCCTGAAGAGAGTGGAATCTTTCTCACTAGAAATAATAAAGACGTGAGTTGATTGGGCCTCAAATAACCTAATCTAAGGCCCTGTTTTTAATGGAAAGTTGGATCAGATAGTCTTATGAGGTCCCTTCTAACATAGTCTTGTCTCTATTTTCTGTGATTCCTTCCATTATCTTCTCAATAGACACTTTGCTATGTATTTATGTCAGGGAAAGAATTGTCCTGAGCTTTTCAATTTGGAGCAGAAAGCAGTAAGGATCCAACAGCAATTTTTTTCCATGAATGTCCAACATACAAAGATCTTTAAGATCTCTCACTAACTCAGACAGCAGCTCCAGCTCTCACATACCCAGACTTTTAATGCCCTAGGTTGCACCCTAACCTGGACACCTGGCAGACACTCTCTCTGCCAGGTGTCTGCCCAGTCTAACCCTGCCCAGAGGGGCTGTGAGTCTCATGCTTCTTGCTGGGCATGCCTCCCCAACTACGGTTTTGTTTCATGCTCCACATCACGCCAGCCTGAAGCATGAGCCCTGCCCTTCACCTCATGGGCATGGTCAGGCATGCATGGCCCAGCCTCTGACTGGGAGCAGCAACCTCTCATGAAAGAGAGGAAAAAAAGGCAACTGCTACCAGTAAAGGCAAAACTGGCTGCGACCAAAGGTCTCAGCCTACCAGAAACACCCATCATGGCTTGAGCCACGAGCCCAGGAGATCAACAGAGCCTCACAGATACTCTAGTCCAGGGCCAGCAGCCAAAGGGTTAACTATGGTAGCAATAACAAGGCAAATGATTGAGCTGTCTAATTTTTGGCTAGGCACCTTTAAACTCACCATCCCACCCACTGTCTCCCTGCTAGGATCCATACCGAGATGGACATGATAAGCAGGATGGGTTTATCAGTCACGCCAACATTTTCTTGTCCTGCATGTGGCAGGCAAGCAAGGCAGGAAGCAGGATGGCAGTGAGCTGGAGCAGTGCCAGAGGCATGTGGCTGGGGAGGTGTTGGGGCCACCAAGTGCTGTCACACACCTCTGGGATGGCTTCCACCACTGTGAAATTGCCTCCATCACGGAAGCCACACCTGAAATACCTCTCCAAAATTGTTTCTGATAAGCAGCAATACCTACCCTGAGGAGCTGGAGGCATGTCTAACCCCAAACTCCTCCCTTTCCTGGCCCCAGACAGTAGCTTGCTGTAAATGAGGGTGGTACAGACACCTCTGTCGCTATTAAGTACAATGAGATGTCTGAGACAATGGGAACTTACTCGGTGCAGGAGTCTTTGAGGTACTTGGGATGATGCCCAGCTGTGTTTTACTTGGCCCCATCCACAGGCTTCCAGGAGACCCTGCGTCACTGCTCCCTGTCCCAGCAACATGCCAGGGCAGCCACACTGGGGAGGCTGGGGAGGAAAGCAGGAACATTAGCAGCAGGGCAGGCAGCAGCCAAGCAGCCACCATGGAGCCACCTGGAAATTAGAAAATAGGCTGAGGAGGCACCTATTTTTATAAAAATTATCTGCAATTAGGTATTAACTGATTCAGACCATGCACAGGAAGACAATATAGGCTTGAAAACAGGCATGAAGCACAGCTTCACAAAGGCAGGAAACTGATGTATGCTCATATTTATACCAGTTTCCCACATAACAAGATCCAGGAGTTCACTGTCTATCCATCCTCCCTCTGCTGAATACATTGGCTGGAAGGAACCAAACATGTCAGAGAACTGAAAGATGTTAAGATTTCAATGCATTTTGTGAAAGCAGCTGAGCAAAGGAGAGAAATCCCAAAGTTGCCAGCCTAGCTTGGGGTGAGTTCATGCACTATCAGAGATCAGAGGCTTTGTATGGGGACCAGCTGTGGTCCCAGGTCTATGAGTACAGGGAAGGCACAGATAATCTCTGGATATATGAAAGGGTGGTGGGAAGGTGTCTGGCCAGGGGTCCCTGCAGGCGACTGACTCAAGTGGAAGATGGGACATGGGCCTCCCACGTCAAAGAGGAAGTTGTCAGTTCTTGTGCTTGGTAAAACATGGAAAAAGTAGATATACCCAAAGAAACTGAAGTTTTGCTTTAAAAGTGTTACAGTTTCCTCCTTACACTGATCTACACCCTCAGTTGGCACCGGTTTTCATCCAGTGGTTTCTCAGCTCCTGAACACTTCCAGTATTTCAAAAGTTTTCTGATGTTTCATAAAATCAGAGTCTTCAGCAACACAAGCAAAGAGAACACAAGCAAAGAGAAATATGGGATGGCCAGAATGCTTAGTGCTCAGGCAGGGTTCACAGGCAGGGCTCACAAAGGTGGCCAGCACGGAGCTGGCCATGAGCAGCAGGGATGTCCTTGGACAGCCTGAGGAGGGGGCAGCCCCAGCTCCTGCATCCTCTCTTCCCTGAACAAAAGCAGCTGTAGCTGCTGAACCACCTGGGCTTGCAGTAGAAGCATTTTGAGATAAATTGCTATGGATCTGGGGGCTCTACTAAAACAGTGAGCAGATAGTGATTTGGGAATGGCTTAATGCCCCTGAGCGTGGAGACCTGCAATTCAGCTCCATGGTACATCCAGGCACTTTAGAGTCTTCACTCCTAACTTTCTACAGCTCTTTTGAGTAACCATTCACCACCTGCTAAAAAGTTATGCTTGATTTTTATAAAAATCTCATCCTGATATACACAAATCACACAAAAGAGGATGTCACCCTAGAAGGACCAAGTGTGGATGGATAGGTGTGACACTGAGCATGACAAACAGTGTAGTCCTGGCTGTAAAGAAAATGTAGTGGGCAATGCAACCATGTTCATGGGCAATGCAGCCCTGTTCATGTCCCCCAGCTGGTTCAAGGTTCATCCACAGAACCCAAGGCATGAAGGAGACACAAAATAATGAAGACAAACGGTGTGCTTGTGTGGGAATGGTAAGAAATGGTGGGGAATCCACCTCTTACCCAAGCAAATCTTCCGGTGTCCTGTCACAGGAAACTATTTCAAATATTTCACCTATGATAAAAGGGGCATATCCTAACTGAGGATTAAAAATGGGAAATCCTATGGCTTAAAGAAGGAACATCCATCACAAGGGGATGCCACCTTCACACTGAGAGAAACAACAGTTTCACAAGAGTTGACACTACTCAGAAAGTGCTGTATTTTAAAGCTTTTCTTGGACCTGGGATGTTTTCTTATTAACTTAGCAGACCCTGAGGTCCTTATCAGTGCTGGAGGTTTAGAAAACTTGGCAATCTTCCTGAAAATTTTCTTTAAAATGAATAAACCTGACAAGCACAATACGAGTTACAAACCGCCTTGACTTCCAGGAATAAGAGGATGGTTCAAAGAATGCAAGCCTGGAGCCCGATGGAAAAAGAGCGTATCTTACAGCAGAGCCTTCCCATCCCCACCCGCATTTTTTCAGTCAATTTTCCACCCCCTGCACTTTCACTACCAGGCAGTTGGGATGTCTCTGTGCAGCAAGACTCATTCCAACTGGCAGTTCTGGATCAAAGAGCACTGGAAGCATTAATCAGTGTGCCTAATCATTTCCAATCGCAAGAAACTTTTCTCTGTGACCAGGCATATAAACACCGAGTCATTTCATTCACTGGTTGACAGACCAGAAACCAAACAATCCTTATCATGCCTAATTCATCTTACTCCTGTGGGTTATAGATGGATCAGCCTGCAATCCTCCAGCAGCAGTGGCAAACTTTAGGTGCTTTACTTAATCAAACTGATTAGCAACCTGTCTGTAGTGCCTTTTTATCTGTTGGTTGCAAAGT
Source organism: Aphelocoma coerulescens (assembly GCF_041296385.1). Taxonomy (NCBI): domain Eukaryota; kingdom Metazoa; phylum Chordata; class Aves; order Passeriformes; family Corvidae; genus Aphelocoma; species Aphelocoma coerulescens. The sequence goes on along the minus strand of NC_091015.1, from coordinate 158,318,027 downwards.
AGTTTACAAGCATTAAGTGCACCTAATTTTGCGATAGCAAAGCAAGACATGGTGACTACATTTAAAAGCACCTCCAGTGATGTGGGGGAGCTCTTGTTTTAAGGGGGTGGGGAGGTTCAAGGCAGCAAGTTTTGCTGATGCATGAAAACCACTCTGAAAATTAAATGAGTGAATGGTGGAGTCAGGGAGGGAGCCCAGGAATTCTGATTGCCAGATATCTGTGCTGCCCGTAGTACCATATGGTTTGTTGTAAAAGGAAAGGAATAATCAAACCGGACATCTGTGCCCAGAGCCTTATCTGTTTGGGCACCATCCTCTGGACAGCCACACTCTGAGCACAAACAAAGAGTAATGAGATCTCCTCTACCCTTGGCGGATCTGCAGGGGGACTTGGTGCCTCCTGCACTACTTCAGGTTAATATGTGTGTGATCACCACCTGTTTGGGAGTTTGCTCCCATGGTAACACCGATTTCTTACTTAATGCCAAGAGCAGAACAACAGCCCTGTCACTGCTGCAAGGAAATCTGACAAAAAGCTGAGGTTACTTTAGCTTTCCTCAGCTTTCACTCGGGTGCCCCTGACTTGGGGGGAAAAAAGCAGAAATAATTATGCCGAAGGTCACCCTGTTCCAGGGCAGTCTGTTCTCACTTTGAAGGAGAGAGATGTGAGGGGTGGCACAGAAACCTGCTGCTACACCTGACAGGCTCTCATGGATAAGAGCTGGTGATGGAGCCCTGCAGGAGCTGTTTGCAAACTTGCATGACCTGCCTTGAACCTTGCCCAAAACGATCCCATTCTTTTCTTCAGTGCATGGTGCCAGAGGCAATCCAGCTCCCTTTCTGCTCTCTCCTGGACACTGAGCAGTATTTCTTTACCTTGAGAGAAGGTGCCTTCAGGGAGAAGTGTGGGGAGGTGAAGAAGGACGGGAAGAGATGCACAAGCGCATGGAGACTTCCCTCCTATGTTGATGCAACCCCATCTGCTGTGGTGGAAAGTTAAATGAAGGATTTCCTGGTGGAAAGACTGCCAACTGGAAGCTTGGGAGAGCTGGTTTTCAACACCTGCTCAGCCACAAGCTTGCTGCCCGGCCTTGCACAAGTCACTCAAAAGCCACATGTATAATGGTACTGACATATCTGGCTCATGGAAGGAAGTCCTCGACACCGAGCTGGTTGGCTGCAGAGGATTAGGCATCTATGAATAAGTTTGGCATTAGGCAACACATCCAATGATGGCTGCCAACCAGGACAAGAGGAGGTGCCAAAAGACAGGAGGAAATCCCCCCCCCCCCCGGGTCTCTGCTGTTTGAATGCACATCCCTGTGAGAGCCTGCTGGTGGGAGGGCAGCGAGGGGCTGTTTCATCCTCTGTTGATCCAGCACCTGCAGTGGCTTAGCACATTATCACTCCTTGCTCCCATCTCCCTGCCCCAGGTTTCTGCAACCATTCACAGACCCCAAACTGTGCTTTATCCCTTTGATTCCCAATCCCAATCTGCTGCAGAGGTTAATAAACATGACCAGACAAGCAGGGGACAGGCAGGACATCTGGAAGCAGTAGTACTTCCACGAGCTTCAGGGAGCAATGCCAGGGCTGGTCCCTGGGTAACTTCTCTCTCTGCAGATGGCTGGGGACAGGGATTTTGTACCTCTGCTTGTCACCTGGTGGTCAGGCACCAGGAAAAGGGAGGCTTTGGATATGGAGTTGTGCACAAACTCTAGGCAGCTCTCAAGAAGCCAAGCAAAGCCATACCTCCCTCCAATTAAGAGCAGAGAATGCTGTTTCTTTGTTGACCTGGCTGAGACAGTGCTAAATTTTGGTAGTATCGCATATCCTCAGGCTGCAAGGTCCTAGGCAGGCAGGAAAGAGCCACTCCAAGGGTGTCACTGCCATGCTCACCCCAGGCTGGGCACTCCCAGCAGCATCACTCCAAACACTGGCGAGTTCTATCAGCATCCCACATCTCTTGGGTTTGCTACCTTTTCTGTAGCTGCTCAGCCAGCCTGTTTCCTATCATCAAAATGGGGATAAGAACAGAAGACAGATGCAGTGCCTCAATCTCACAGTGAGAACAGCAGACAGGCAGGGACTGGAATATTCCCACGTATCATTCATTCAAAAATTGTTCTTTTTCATAGATAACCAGCTCATGTTTCCTAGGCACTGGCTGAGGGTAACAATGAAGAAGGTCTCAGGAGATGCAACGCCAAGATCACCCTTCCCTACACCTGGCAAGTGCCAGAAAAAAATCAGGGACTCATGGAAGAAAAAGCACTGCAGCTTCTGCTGTAAGGCCAAAGCTGGGAATGCCCAAGTCCTGCCACAAGCCAGGAGAGGTGCGGATGAGCTCGGTGGTTCCTGGCAGCATTGCAACTGAGCTCCCTGCTGCTAACTGCAGGTGATGTACCCTCCCTCTGGGCGAGGTTTTTGTGCTCAGCCTTGGCACTGATGGCAGGCTCCAGAGCTCTGGGACCAGAGCAGGCACACTCTGTCTGCCTGCACTGATGGGCTCTACACAAGAACTAAGTGCTTGATGCAGCTGCAGTGACTGTGAGATGCACACTGCTGTCACCTGAAAGTGAGCCAAGGCAAAGAGGGAGAGGAGTGCTGGGGGCTCCTTCTTCCTTATCCCCTTCCAGTCACTGGACATTTGTTACTGGTGACACAGAAAATATGGTAGGATACACTAAAACACCCAAGTCTCGGCAGTCAGAGCAGGATTGCTGCTGGTCTCTCCCGTCCCTGACCTGCTGCATTTTTGAAGTTCACATGATTACCCTTCCCATTCTATATTCATTCCCTAATGTGATTTGAAAGTGGGTCAAAATGAAACAATTGCTATTTTGCTGAAGCTTAAATAAAAAGGAAAAAATTGGAGATAACTAAGACCCAATGTCTGGCCTCTCCTCATCCTCACTTTGCCTTTGACATCAACTTGTTGATGAGAAACCACTTACTTAACTTGTGGACTGAGTAAATGTGTTGATTACAAAAAAAAAAACCTAACCAACCAACCAACCCCCCCCCTAAAAAAACCCACCAAACCCAACACTGAAGGAAGAAAAGGAGAAAAATCACAGCTTTTTCAGTCCCATGAAACACATCTGATTCATTCAAAACTTAGAATAAAATTCAGGGATTAAAAAAGTTTATTCCACAACCCCCAGCATTCCATGTCTCTGTAAAAACTCACATTTTTCAGATGGTTCCAAGATACATCACAGATGTGAGGTTTATAATTTCATCATCACCCTGTGAGTTAAAAAACAAACATGAAACCTTCTGCCATCCATTAGTGAATTAATGTCAAATAGGTGAAAGAGGTTTGTACTTCAGCTATTCAGCCAGCCAAAAGAAAAAACAAGAAAAAACACCAGCAAATCAATGTGGTTTGTGTCCAGGGAGGAGGTGGCTTGTCCTCACTATGCTGGACAGCCCTTCAAAGGCCCTGGAGCATCGCTCTGCCTGGGGAGTCAGGCCAGTGAGTGCCAGAGCCTTGCATCCTCCCAAGGTCCAGCAAGGGCTGCAGCTGGCAGGGCGGGTACACACAGGAAGAGGAAAGCTTGCTGCTTGTCTGGCAGCTCAGCAACTTTTTTGAGGAGCACATGGGAATCATCTGAGCAACATCTTCCTGGAAGGGGGATATGGTTTGCTGCAAATACTCCACTGCTATCATCCTCTCAAAGCCCAGAGGTTCTGGATTTGATTTTTACCCACTGATGCTTTACCCACGCAGATGCCCTAATCTGAAGCCATGGCAAAGTGGTCACATCTCTGTGGAGCTTAGGGATGGGAGGCTGGGCTCATGAGGAGCCTTCATGTCAGACAATCCTGCCAGCAAACTGGGACATCTGGCAAAAGAGTCATGCTGCTCCTTACCAGTGGCAAGAGCCCTCCCTCCATCCCTGCAAAGCAGGCTACAGCCTGGGATGGAGTACCACAGGACAGTTACCATGCTGGAACTCAGCCCTGAGGATGAGCTCACAGCTGCTTCCCAACATGGCATGGCTGGAAAGACTGGGATGGGATGAGTTGGGGTGCAGGGAAAGAACTAGGAAAACATTTGATCAGGCTGAAAATAAACCTCTGCGAACATCTCCCTCCTTTCTGCCAATACCTCCCTCCTTTCTCAGCACTTCACAAAAAAGAATGCTGCAGAAGGTGTGTTTGCTTTTAATAATGAACAAAATACCCCAATTCTTTCTTATTAAAGACTTACCAATGATTGCTGTCCCCTGTGCTTGTCTCTTTTTAGATTGCTGTCCTTTCATTCTTCTGAAGGCAGGCAGAGGAGTGCCCAGTGCTGCACAGCTGGGGTTCAGCAAGTGGGTCAGATTTGGTACAGGACCCCCAGGGACTGCTCAGCTGTGGAGAGCTGATTAAAGTTTCCATATTATTTTCATCTCAGTGGTGTCAGACGGTTCTTCGTTAGGTGCTTTGTTCCAGTAACTCATCACGCACGCAGGCACTGAGAGGGGGGTTCACCTCACATGGCTTCAGACATCCAAAGCACAGGAGTCCACATCTCAGCCAGATTTCTGGTCTCCCACACAGCTGCTGGAGGACAACAGCCATTATCAGAGGAAAACCCAGTTATCTTAGACACCCGTCTTAAGATGAGATGGCTCCAGAGCGTTTTGTCCTGATAGTTCACACTATGGCCAGCAGAACTGTCCTACCCCAGGGAGGGGTAGAAGGTGCTTCCCTTCTTTGAGGGAAGAAGGTGCTGGGGAGCACCAGAGCTCGGAGCATAAAGGCAGAAAGACCCAAATGCATCCTGCCTTCACTACACTGCACATCAGTCCCTTTCACCCAGGACCTCTACATAATAAGCCCAGTGTTTTTGACTAAACCTGCAATGCTAGAGAGACATTGCCCTTTCCTCTAGAATCTGGAAAAGGACATAGAAATTCTACAGGTTCCTCCTCACCCCAAACCTGCTGACGAAAACTTTCTTCCCCTAGATGTGGCAATCAAGTCACCCCCTTGCCAGCCTTCATCCCCATTAACCAAATACACTGCGCTCCTCAAGCCTGGAGTTCTCGTTTGGCAAACCCAAATCATCTGTGGCTTTCCATGAATTCTTCCTGGCACTTCCCCTCCCTTCTTCAAGTACAGACACCAGGCAGTGTGTCTCCCTTTAAAAGGACAAAGTCATGAAAGTCCCTGCTTCTACCTGCTCTCCAGAGTTGCAGGGCTCCTTTCTGCCCCACAGCTCCATCATGAGCTTGCTTTCACATGATTACACACGAGGATCCCATGGACTCTCCCTGACACTGTCCTCCCCAGATGGGCTCCCACACACTATAGACAGAACCTGAATTCTTTGTTCCCAACTACACACATTCAACTGCCATAAATGAGTGTGGGGTTGTTGGTTTTCTCCCCACACTGTGCTATTTAATCAGATTCCAGCCTACAAGGACTGAATACATCCTTACTACTAAAGAGTGTGAGGTGATATTCCCTGACACTGCCCTGCTGCAGGATCCCATGGCACACAGTTCCCATGGGCTATGCTGCAGTGATGAGTTGGTCCTCAGGTGTTTGTTAAATCAGAGCTGGCATTAGGCACCATCCATTCCTGTGGTCACTGGACGCCCATGATAACCAAGGTAGAGTTGCTTTGGCCACCCATACTGAAATTTAAATAACAAGCCCAATTTCATCCTCCTTCTGGAACAATTCAAAAGCAACACAGCATGATGAAAGGACAAGAGAACAGACAGGTTTTGTTGTCTGCATGCTACCAAGGCAAACTTTTCATGGAAACTCAAAAAACCTCCCAGAACACCCTGACTATGTGATTCATAAATTCTAAGAGCTGACAGAAACCAGCAAAATTATTTTGTGTGTCCACCTGCCTAATAAAGACCACAGAATTTCATACAGTGATTTCTGCCTGAAGCCCAGCAATTTGTGGTTCAAACAGAGTATCTCAACCAGCCCACTGTCCACCTTTGATGTGAGGACGTCCAATGAGGCACTAACCACTTCCCATGCTGTCAAAAACTGGCTCTTCCACAGGTTGCCTGCATCTCTTTACCATTGCATAACTTTCTGTAGCCTTCCCAAGGACATTAAAATTTTTAAGCATTTTTACCTTCTCTGTCAAAACTCTCAAACCATCAAAAAGAGGGAAAACACAGATTCTGAGGCACAAAAGACTAAGCAAGTACACAGAAAAAGAAGAATAACAGAGCATCTCTATGCACCCTTCTGCTGTGACTAAATGGATGAAATCAACATTAAAATACAATTCAAGGTCCACTCATTTTCCCACTCCAGGTAACAGTGGAAAAGTTATTTTGGTACAAAACAGAACAAAAAAATGCCAAGTGTACACCTGTGTGACTTGTAAGGAAAGCACGTTAGTTCAGTTACAAAAGTAGTTTTTCCTGACACTTATAAGGCTTGCTACAATTTCACAACAATAAATATTTCCACAGCATAGACCTGGAGTGGACAGAACAACATCCACTTCAAAACCAACCCCTGAAAGATCGGCCTAGTAAAAAGACACCTCACTGCTGAACACCCCTTCTGACTTTTTGTTTCCAAATGTCTGTGGTTGGTAGCACTGATGGGGAAAAGAAAAGTTTTTTTTTTCCTTTCTTAAGGAAACAAACCCAAAATGGCAGCAGTCCAGAAGGCTACTAGCCCAGACTCCTCTAAGATGAAAAAATATTTATGTTGAGCACAGAATTAACACAAGTACTTCTTCCTTCTATCTTGTAAGTGCAGCATTTCATGACAACCCTGGTGATGAAGTTCCTCCACCCACAGACCCACAAGAACCCAGGCAACAGCCTTGAGACTCCCCTGTAACATCAGCCTGTGTTGGAGGATGGGAGGGGGCTTCAGGCACCATCTCCTAAATCCACTCCAGTTCCTGCTCCACAAAGTAACCATATTCACATTTAATAAAACCAGGCCAGATGGTTCATTCCAACAGTGTCTCTTTTATTGCCACTTTCAAAGAGATGCTTTCTCACCCTCTGTCTGCATTTGTGCTCTGGCCAAATTCAGGCTGAAAATGCATTGTCAGGATGGATATCTATTCCATGGTTCAGACTCTGCTGGGATGAGCCTGACTCCATTTTCTGCTCCCCACCCAGAGGGATTAATCTCACCTGCAGAGCAGGTAAAGGTGCAGCTCCAGCTTGTGAAGGTGCTGAGTTGGCTATGGTCAGCATGTGCTGCCAGTGAAGGCACTGAGTGCTTGTGGAGGGTGTCTCGGGGGGGCTGAGGCTTAATTGCACGTTGCTACAGCCATACTTTTTGTGAGGTGATAGCAGTAACACCTCTGGCCGTGGCTTTCCCAGCTGTCCATGAGGTCCTGCTGCCTAAACCAGACACAGAACTATGGCAACAGGAGCAGTACCCATGTGGAGAAGAACAGGACATGTAGGCTGATGAATTAGGCACTCATCTAACAGGGCAGGTCTACACAAACCATCTAGTGTTTTATTGTATGTGAAACTTCCGACTGTTTTAAGGCAGAGCTAAGGTGCTCTTCTTTACTTTAGGCACCACAATTTTGTGCCTTGAAACTCTTACATCAATTAAAATTCTGTGTTAAGTGTACGAGTGCAATCCAAACTGGCACAAGATGTGTGAAACAAAAGTGCACGTGAAGCAGAACACTTGGGCCCCATTTCTGTACACACAGACCTGCAGAAATCATAATGTAAAGATGCTGTAGGGCCATATAACTGCACTGACACTGAAGGAATTCATACTTAACAGTGGTTCAGTTGAAAAGATGTTGCTTTTGGAAAAAAAAAAGCACTGTTTTTTGAGGTCCTGGGCAACCAACAGTTAAACCTCCGCTTTCAAATCATCCATCCTGAAGTGGTCAGGTAAAAGAAGCAATCCTCACAGTGCAACAACGCAGAAGACGGAGTGAAACCCCACAGCCAGATTAAGTATAAGCCTCACAGTTTCCATTACTGCTACTGTAGTTGATTTTGCAACTCTCTCTTATTTTTCACCATTTCAGCTGCTAGTTTGTGGGAAATATTTGGGGAAAAAAGAAAAAGAACCCAAAACCCCAGAGACTGCCCATCCTTGACAGGGACAGTCCTGGCATGCTTGGAATGTGTAAAACCACAAAAGAGCCATTTCTGTTCATATGTTACTCCTTATGAAATCCTCTTTTAAAGAAGACTCAGTACTGGAGGCTTTAGGCACTCAGCAGAGCCCCTTTAGGATTGCCTTTTACTTTGAAATGTGACTTATCGCTGAAGCCCAGGCGGGTTTGGGTATCTGACTGTTGTGCCCTTTGCTTTGAACTCCAGGATCGTTACGTGCACGGCCGCCAAACTGGTCAAGACATTTTCCTCCCCTCCTTTGTCCCGAGGTTCAGGATAGATAAAAGCTGCACCAGGCTTGCTGCCTCACCAAAGCCAATTTGACTGTTAATTTTACATTTAAGGAAAAAAGCAAATAATAAAACCCAACACCACACACAATGATTATCATCACTGTTACCCACACAAAGGCCAGAGCAACCACAGCATGACTCAACAAGACCTGGACTGCAGTGGGTATCTCTGGACACACATGAGAATGTTCTTTGGCAATGCAGTTCTGCAGCTCTCTGACATGTCCTTTTCTGCTTCTGAGTCTTTTTTCACCCTCACAACCTGTTGCAACATCACTGTGATGCTGCAGCTGGCAGCAGGGTGGTAGCCTGGTGAGGGCAAGGCTTTGATCAGCTCCATCCACGTACAGGGGCACCTACAGGGCACAGGCTGAGCAGATGCCCAGGGAGGCTGTGGATGCCCCATCCCTGGAAGTGTTCCATGCAGAGTTGGAAGGGGCCCTGAGCAACCCGATCTAATAGAAGGTGTCCCTGCCCATGGCAAGGGGGTTCAATTAGACTATCTTTAAGGTACTTTCCCACCCAAACCAGTCTGTGATTCTATGTGAGTTTGCTTTGCTGGAGCAATGAGGCAATCAACTCATGCCCCTGCATTACTGCAGTGCTGCCCACACCATCTCTTGAGGTGCCTCAGGTCAAATCCTGCTCCTTTTTAAGTTAGTAGGTAAACTTTTTGCTGGCTTCTTCTTCCTTTTTATATCTCCTTTTCTTCCTTCCTGAGGTTTCTGGGATCACCTTTCCAGGTAGATCATCACTACAAGCATGTGGCAATCTGTAGTGTGAGGCTCACGTCTAGCTTGAACTTCAGAAAGTACCAGATCAATGTGAGATCAAGCTGAAACACAGGGACTGTTAACCCCAATTTCCAGCACTCACTGCCTTTTGTTTGTGCAGACTGACATGGAGCCCTGCGAAATGCAAGCACTGTAGTTCATAAGCAAGAGGTCTGGCAGGACAAACATTAAAGACAGTAAGAAAACACAGGCAAAGAAGTATCTTGTACAGAACTGAAAAAATAAAAGATAAATGATAAGCAGGAATTCCCCAGTGGGCTGAGTTTATCAGTGTGATTGCTTTCAGGACTTTTTTTCTTGTTGTACCACCTTGATTTGCATACAAAGCATCTCTAACAGGAAATATCACCTGTCCTGGAAAAAAAAAAACCAAGAAGGATAAGGATTTTTGCTGCCAAGAGTAAAATGTCTTTTGGCACCATATGACATGCCAGAAAGCCCCTCTCCTCACAAAAGCAACTTGCAGTGGCACATTGCAGCTCTTCTTCACTCCTTGCTCTGCTTCCCATCCCAGGGGCAGCAGTGCTTGCAGCTCCTCAGGAGAGCTTCCATAGTTAGAAAATCTGAAAATGAAAGAAAAAACAAGCAGGTGAGTTGATTTGCATTCCAGATTCACAATTAACACAGCACCAAATTAGCTTGTAGGAAGTGGAAGAGTAAAAAGGAAAACCGCCAACTTGAAAATGCAAATCTTCACCCTACTACAGACACAAGCCACAGCCAGGATTCCTACGGGCTAGGAAGGCACGAGTAAGAACCCATTTTTCACCACTTTTTCAATGTGGTCACTTCATGAACTTGACAGTGACTTGTGATATTCATTCCTATACCATATATAGCCAGTTTCATTTCCTGAAAAGAACATGAACGGAAAAGCAGAAAACCTTTAAAATGATCGTATTCTTTCTTCAGAAATCATGTATTTCTTCAGAAGGACAGGTCTTTCTGTCCTTTCGCCTTTTTGTCTTTTATTGCTACCTTTCTACACTAAAAAAAAAGGCATTTATTAAATTAGTACAGCATAAGAAATGGATCTTTTCCCAAGGCTCTTGGATCTTAAAGAATATAGGTTGCTGCTTTGAAACTCACACACCAACTTGGCAGCACAGCATGGAATCAGAGAGTTTTGTCTGAGTATGGTACATATACATGGATCCATACTATTCCTCTGCACAGGGCTCCCAGGGGTCATGGTTCAAGGCCACCAGTGAGCACAGTGAGCTATGTTCCACAGCCCTGTGCGCTGCTATTGCGGGACCTCAGCTCTCCGTGGCCATCAGCAGTCACAGCCCCACGGGAAGCACAGCAGCAAGTAAAATCTTGCTTTCCAGATGAGTAAGTGAGACAGTGGTAGTTATAACACTACACCTCTTCGCTTGCTTCTGCAGAACTCAGGTCATCTGTCTGGGCTCTGTCCCTCTCCCTGTGGGAGCCCACACCATCAGCAGGGAGAAGAAGTCTTTGCCACCCCAGGGCTCCTCGATATTCTTCTTCTCTCCTGGCTGCTGTGAAACACTCAAGCTTTCCAAGCACAGTACAGGGGTCTTATTTAAGCAACCATGTAGGCACAGCTCAATGCCCCAGCAGCTCTGCCACTCCTCAAGGGCTGGGACAGTTGTTAGGACCACAGGCCAACTGGACCTCAGGAAAGAAACTGCAGCAAAGACCAGCAGCATACTGGGCGGCAGGAACAGAAACAGCCAGGAGACCTCAGCACTCATTAGACCCCATACAGACACTGCATCTAGTTTTGGTACAAGAAACATGTACAAGAAACACACTGACAAACTAGAGCAAGTGCAATGGAGGAGCACTGGTGGACTTGCCTGAAGAGAAGAGGCTGTGGGAGCTGGGCTTGTTCAGCCAGGGCAAGAGGTGGCTTTGAGGGATCCAGAAGCAGGCCCAGCATCTGCAGGGAGGTGACTGGGAACACAGAGATGGGTTCACATAAAGAAGGACTTGACCAAAGTCATGAACAACCTGGTCTGATCTCACAGCTGACCCACCCAAGATCCCTTTCAGCCTATATTATCCTATAGGGCATCTTCTAGCCTCTGCCACCAGTGCAAAAGCTTTGGAGGAAAGGGTGGGAATCACTCAGTGCTCAGGGACCGCAATATCGCCCAAGTGAAAGAGTTGGAGAAACAACCACATCCCAAGACCATGAAGGCCCAGAAGGCATCCCTGGGCACTGTGCCTTATGTTCCCCTCAGAACACGACAAACCCCAGTGCTGCATGCAGTCCCACAGTGACCCACATGCAAGTGCTCATCTCAGTTTGGGCATCAATGGCCAAGGAACCTTTGTCCATGTCCCATCTGCAGCGCACACACAGCCATCTTTCTTCCGTGTGTATGTGTGTAAGTACACACACACAGTTCCAGAATAAGCAGGATTCCCTAAGCCCCATGTACAGGCCAATACATGTACTCCACACTGCCCAAGGCAGCAGCCTCTGCTCCACAGGATGGAGATGCCTCAAGATGCCTTCCCTCTGCCCCACCAACTGCAAAGCTCCAGTGTGGGATGATCCAGCTACACTGTCAACATGGCCATACCATCTTCTCTGTCCCTTGTGTCACAAAGAGTGTGGGAGCAATGTCTTGCTTTCAGTCAAAATAGCTTATTTTGCTAGGACACAGGAAATGTTCACAACTGAGAAGATGAAAAGGGACCTTACAGACAACACTACCGAGCTCCAGCTTCTCAGAAGGATCCATACAAACTAAAAGGTGACTGTCACATGTATTGGGTTGGCAGAAAGGAGGAGGTGGAAAAGGAGAGGTTCATCTTCTCACCCCAGGTCACCAAGAAAGTCAGTGGCAGAGCCATAAATAAACCTCCTCCCCGCTATCCCAGAGTCTGGATGCTCCCTGTCCTCCTCATGCCTCTGCTTGATAGCCAAGCTGTGCTGGGAGGTAAAGCTGCCCTCCTCACATTACACATAACCACACTTCTTTTTGGAGACCAAAAGACCCCTTGCCTAAGGGATGCTAGCTCCCCACCAAAAGTCAGTCCTGACCAAATACCATCTTTCAAAAATGCAAACTTGCATCCGCATTAAGAAACCTGTCCAGCTTTGATAATATGCTTGCCAACATGTTCTGAGATGTGGTCTTGTCTCACAGGGCCTTAGAGGCTCTAGGGGTTTATCCACATATGATTTTTTTGGTACTTGGAAGTGAGACCAGCAAGCATTTTTACACCTACCTATTCAAAGAGTTTTATTTTCAGTACAAAAGAGGGTATCAGACCACTCAGTTTCAACTTCTGCTGAAATTCCTGTGTGACCCAGGACAGCTCATTTCAAGCAGTTCTGAGTCCTCATAGTGACTTGTGCTAAACTAAATTTCTGTAACTGCACCCATACCAACGTCTGCATAAATCAGCAAGAGAAACCACAGCTTCAGTCAAAATTAGTACCTTCATACAGAAATAAAGATTAAAAAAACCCATCTCCACCTCCTTGTTGATAGGTAAGCACTTGAAGCCAGATATACCTTCAGAAACAGCCTCCCTCTCCTCTTTCCACCCTCCCATTCCTTCAATCTCTGAGCTAGGCCTCAGGGCAATACTTTGCAACCTTGTTTGCCTGAGGAGAAGGATGCTTTCTGTCTGGGAAGCCGGGAAGACTGTGCTGGAGCAGAGCAGACCCCGGGCATGCAATTACCCAGGCAGCAGCAACAATATGTTAATTCACTGGATCACTCTGAAATGAAGCACAGTGCAAGTCCCTGGAAAAAGTGAAAAGGAGCCTGTTAAGGAAACTGTGTGAAGGCCTTGTGCACAGCAGCCCCTTGGAGTCCAGACAAGGACGGACTTTGCACAGACATCATTTTTAGACCTGAACTGGCAGCCAGTACGCCTGCTCTTCCCACCGCAGGGCATCCAACGGGAGCTCAAGGCGGACAGGGGACATCGGGCAACATCCTTATTTTTAAGAGCTGCAGACACATGGATTAGCCCCTGCAAGAGGCATCTGTGCAGCACTCACCCTGGGCAGATCTCAGTCTTAATACTACGCACCCTCTGTCAGTGTCCAGAGATTCCTCATACTTTCAGGAGAGCAGTCTTCTCCTTGGTGTCCACAGCTGCCAAGTTCACATCCCAAGCTCAACTCCTCTATTCAGTTGCCCAGAGCTCCTTATGTAACTTGTCTTCCAACAACAAACAACAAAGCCAACGTAGCAAGGAGAAAAGAAGACTGAAATGGACCTTCAGTGAATTTGCTGTGAGAAGTCAATGCCCTCAGAAGGTCTGCACTGACTGACTACCTCCTGGTACGTCATCCTTCTCCTACTGACTAACTCCTCTAACACCCAGACAGAAACTATGGCCTTGTGATGGCATCATGACAGAAGTAGTCTTGCACTCCTAAATCAGAAGGGATGCCTTGCTGCAGGCAGGAAAACTGGCCTCCCTCCTAGGGAAAACGGACAGAGGAAGAGTCACAAAGATCTCTACTACCTCCCTATGTTGGACTGACTGCCCTCCTGCATGCTATGAATGCAGCTTCCAAATACCACAAACCTTCTTGACAAGCAAGCAATGATTTCATCAAAGGCAAGAGCAGCTTTAAACCTGCATAGCCTCTTGTAGAGAACTTTCTGTTGTAATCCATACATAGATTAAACTCACCAAGTGGAAGACTTGCACACAAAGCTCTTTCTACATAAGGCTGTTGACCACTGAGCTGATATATTGAGGTCAAAGGCTCATCTGTGCCGACACACTTCTTCAGGAATGCAAGTGTGGCTTTCATGCAAAAATACAGCTGTTACCCTGAGGAGCAGGGGCAACCAGTTTAATGCAAAGAAGTTTAAATTCAGTTCTTACACTGCACCAAAACTCCTGGGCTCCTGCACAAACGGGATCAGCAGCAGCAAACATCCAGAGAAAGTCTTCTGCTAGCTTCTGCTATGCACTGGCTTTTTTGGAGACAGTTTCTTGAGTGCAAGACTAAGAGAAATCTTGTTTAAAAATGCACCTGTTTTGCATGGATTGAGTTTTGCTCTCCAAGGAGATGGGGAAAGTAAAACACAAAACTAAGCTGCAAAGACAACAGTGCCTAGCCACGAGGCCTGGCCTTTGCAGAACTCCTGATGGCTGTCACTAAATGGGAGCACTTTGCTGCCAGATGATGTGTCCCAGACAAGGTGAGTTTCCTGAAAAGCACTGACAACACGCGGTTAAAAGCTCGGTTCAGACAAGCAGCGAAACACGTCTGTTTTCTGAGCTGAAGGTTTTTGAGCTGAATATTCAACACTTTCCATGTTTGCTCTCTCACAGGTTATCTGGGCTGCACAATCAGCAAAACTGCAAAAACACTTGCTGGGGCTCAGCTACCAGGCAGTCTGTAATGGAGCTGTTCTGGAAGAAAACAGAAGTGTTATTGTGCTCACGGCTGTCCCAATACAATTAGTCATATGTGATGGTGAGATACGCGTCCTCACAGAGCTCTTACTGCCTTGTCAACAGATGAAGTCAAAATGAAAACATCCTAACCATCAACAACTAACCTGAAAGCTGAACCATGAACCCTGAAAGCAGCCTCAATGCTACAAAGAGATTTCTTCTCTGCAGAAGAAGACAGCTGGAATCCTTCCACCTGTCCTCCTTTTCTTCTTCTCATAAAATTTCTTGACACTGCTCAATGGAATAACGTTTTTTTCTTTCATCTCTCCACTCAAGCAAACCTTCTCTCCTCCAGCTGAGTGATGCTGTAGGGCCAGAAGAAACCACACTTGAGGGAAGAAGAGGAAAAGGCCAGAGCTTGGGTGGTGGGAAACAACATCCCAGTTGTCTTCTCTGCATGACCTCAGACAACTTCCCCAATGTTGCTTTGTCTCATTTCCCCACTGAAATAGCAAGTTCCCCACCATACTGGGTGACTACCTGGCCTGGTGTTACCAATCTGGGGTTAATACTGACAAAATCAGAGGAGGCTGATGGTGTGCCTAAGCTTCCCTTACACGTCAGCATCTCATTTGGTCACACAGCAATATTCAGCACAACCCAGACCATGGCTTCATGCAGCATTTCTATACTTGTGCACTTCACAAACATCTCTGTTGGTGTCTTTTAGCTCCAAAGGTCTTGGCGAACATTCCCTATCACAAGAGCACCACTTCCATGGTGGAAGCTTAGGAAATCCACTTTCTCTCCTCATCACTTGACAGACACAATTTGACAGGACATATTTTTGCATCTGCACTAACGAGAGATGGAGAGGACTGTCAAACAAATGGGTGGAGTTCGGCTCATGGCTGGTACCAGGAGTAGAACATCAGAATGCCACTCAGTTGTTGGAACTCCTCTAGCTGGAACGTTACCTGTCCAGGAGGCACCACACCGATCTCAAAAGGATCCTGTGGTCACACTGGATCTATGCATGCATTGCACGATGGCAGACCTGGGAGCAGACACCCAGCAGTTCCTCTTGATAACCATTATGGAATTCATTTGGAAACAAAATTCTTTTTTGGAAGCCTCTTCCCCAGCACTGACAAATCTTTCAAGATGCAATTTGCACTGCCAGGGCTCACAGCAAAGTACAAGGGGAAGCATGCCCTGTTCCATGCTGAGGGTGGCAAGCAAGACCAGGAGCTGCTCAGTGGCTCCACATCCATGTCAGAGCTCGTAATGGAAAACAAATCTTCCAGGCTTGGGTGACTCCCAGGCCAAGTCTCAACCAAACCCACACATCTGTGCTCAAGCCAAAGAGCAGACACAAAGCAAGACTGAAGAGCAATTGCTGTAGGTTGCCATGGCAGTGTGCATGGGTGATTTTATCACCCTTATCAGCTGCCACAGCACTTACGTTCCATTATCAGAGAACACTGGTATTTTTTTAAGGGTGCAATAGGTGGGAGAAGCAGAAAATCAGTGTCAGCCAGAAGACAGAAGTCAGCACACAAAGCAGGAGCCCTTGCTTTGAATGAGCTGCCTCCCAAGGGCACACGGACATTTACCCAGCCCCGGGCTTGTGCTGGAGATGACGGGTGATGCTGGGCTGCCCAGCAGCCCCCAGCCCAGTGAGCTCTGCCCTGCACAGAGGGATGCACAGCCCTCCAGGGAGCACAGCAACAGCAAGCGGAGGGTACTCGCCTGTGCTCTCCATGGAGCCGAGGGAAGTAGGTCAATCCTTCTGCTTTGCTGAGCCTTTTGGCAGGTCGGTGCTGCGCTGCCGTCGCCACTCGCAGCTCGTCACTTGCGCCGCGTGACAGCCACGTCGTTCAGAAGTTAACGAATTCAATACATCTAATTAAATCAACCTTGGCATCCATTCAAAACCCATCTCGTGGCTTTTTTTTTTTCCTGCCTTTTTATTCCTTGCGTTTGTGGTAAAGAGACCCAGCAAGGAGAGATGCAAGAGAAGGTTGCCAGGGGGTGAGCCAGTTTTTCTCTCTTTATCTCAGTTTTTTATCTCTTCTTTATCTCAGTTTTTATTTCCCTGCTGCTCTCCTATCATAGAATCATTAAGGTTGAAAAATACCTCCAAGATCATCAAGTTGTTGCAGAGATGCCTTGTTTTCCTCAAGGGAATTAAACAAATCCACATGGCATTACTCCTTATGCCTCTTTCTTCTTCCTGTGCCCTAGACAAAATGACTTTTTCCATCTCCTTGCAGACTTTGCAAACAGAGTCCAACACACCCCAGCAATCTCTTGGCTGCTGACACAGTTCACCACACTGAACATGGACTTGGCAAGCAAGCCAAGCTGGCATGGCTGGCAAAGGGAGGGCACACCAAAGTGTGACCTGCAGCCTCTGGGCTGGGCTGGACACTCTGCAAGGAGGGAGCACATCTTCCACCACTAGACTGAGCAAAGTCAGAAAGCAGAAGGGAGACCCCTGGAAGAGGCTCATGCCAGCCAGGGTCTCCTCTGGCTGCTCTCCCATGCAGCTCCCAACTTACACCATATGACAGCACTGCTTGATGGATGTGGTCGTGAACATGTGATCACACTGGAGAAGCCATCCAAGACAGGCTAGTGGATGGCCACAGACCTCTAGAAAAAGACCACAGGATGAGGAGCTGCCATTTCCACCACATCCTCGGTGACATTGGGACACACTGGAGAGCTGCCCGCATCTGCCCTCTTTCACAGACTGACATGGACACTGGGATCACCCTGTCCAATCTCCCATGTCTCCTTACTATAGCAGATCCTTCCTCTTCCACCAAATCTTCTGCCATGTCCTCCCTGCCCTGTGATCACCACCTGGAAGTCACGATGATGACACAACCTGCTGCCTTTCTGTGCTATGACTCACAGATGCCAACAAAACTGCCATTCCCAGTTGCAGGAGTTTAATTAAAGGCATTTGGATCATCCCAGAAGAACACTCTCCTGGCTTGGATCCTAGGAGAAAGTTTATTGTTTTTCCATTTCTTGATGTTTTCTATAGCCTTGCTCGACTGGGGAACCAGGACTAGGGAATATGCCAGGTGCTACCAGACCAAAGCTATGCTGTTTCTTTCAGCCAAGCATTGTTTCCCTTAGATTGATATGAAAGATCTCTCTGTCAAAGAGGGAAGTGTTTTGTATCTGTATGATGGCATTACACACAGAAATTCACCTGCAGTCTGTTCCCTGCTATCACCTCAAAGCCATTCTTGGCCCACCTGCTCAAAATGCAGCTGTTTACCTTCCATGTCTGCACTATTTCCTCTCCTTTAATCCACTCTCCTTCAAAATAGCTCCTAAAATACTCACAACAATTCTGGGTAGCTCTTCCTCCAGTCTTCTGAAATGACACCATGCTGTGGTGTTGCTTTGCTGCCCAGCAGAAGTCGGTGCACTGGAAAAGCTCTGGCTCCCAGCGCTGCAGCTGCTGCAGATGGGTGCTGTTCTCCTGGCAAGAAAGGACCTTTCATGCAAAACCTACTGCTCATCCCTTCCTCAGGACTATGAAAATAGTCTTAAAAGCACTTTGTACTCCTCTGGTATGAAAGGTACCAGAAGAGTACAAAATATCCCTTTGCCCCCTGGTAGAGGATGTTACACAAGTCTCTTCATGAGCACAGGAAATTGTTTCTCTGCAAGAAAGCTGCCCCTCCTCACACAGGAAAGATGATGTGCGATGCTCTGCCAGGCTCAGGGTCAACAGTGCCCTCTGACCCCTTCGTTGCCTTTCGCATGTCACCCATGCACATGCCAGGCTGTGCACAAGCAGAGGAGTACCCCTGAGTTGGAGGAAAGTAATGGGAGTAGGGGATACCAATTCAGGGCAATTATCCTGGCTGCTGTGAAACAGCACATCTTCCCCAACAGCACCACTGTCCGTGAGAGTCTCTCCCATGTGCTGACTACTTGCTCTGTGAAAAAACACATTTACATTTCTGTTTACATTTCCTTCAAACTTGTGGAGGGCTGTGAGCCCTTGGCACAAGAACCCTCTGCGCTCCCTTGGAGGAGACAGGCCTGAGGGCAAAAAGAATCTCCCAGAGATGTGCAACCTTCCTCGGGTCATGGTGACAAAGTGAACCACCCCCAGCATGCCTTGTTTCTATATGGTAATAGCCTGTACCCAGCTGGGTAATTGGTTTCTACCCCACCCCCTGCCTTTCCCATGAAAAGCCCCTGTTTCTGCCCCTGAGGAGGGAGCCTTTGTTCCTGGCCTTCCCTTCATAGGGGCTGCTGGACAATTAAAGCTACCTCTGTTAATGCCAAATGAGGCTCCTGTCTCTCTGTCCCCGAGTTCTCCTTGGGTGATTTCACAAAGAGCTGATTCACAAGGGCTGGAATCACTTGCAGCTGAAAAATTGCTACACTTGCTGAAATCACCTGCTGCCCAGGGAGGCCTGCCATTGCCCCTGGAAGAGCTGTTTTTTGCAGGATGTTCTCTGTATGAAGGCCGTGGCACACAGGTGCTGACCAGCATGGGATGCCCTGCAATACAAACTGATCAGATTTGAGCAGGGCAGTTACATGACCCCATACAACAGAAGCCTTCCTAGCCATGCCAGTGGCACTGGGTGCTGCATGAATGCAGAGGAAGAGGCAGGCTCAGAGGAGATGCAGGTGACCCCAAGAGAAGCCAGGAAGAGCAAAAGCCAACAGAGTTTCAAGCAGTGGTCCCTCATGGTGCCCAATTAACCAGCAACTCTCCTTTGCAGAGCAAAAGTTAGTGAGAGATTCTGGTGGGTTTAAGAAGGGTGGGTGATGGGAGTTGCTCTGACTTTCAAACACAGAAAGAAATGAGGTAACCACTAAGTGCAGAGCAAACACCACTGTTCTGTGGGGCTCTTCACAGTGGATTTTGCAACTGGCTTTCTTCAAAGGATGAAGAAGTGTAAGCAAGACCCATCTCTGTGTTTCACATTACTGTTCCAATCAGGAATGATACAGTTTACAATGATGTGGTTTGGACTGCTGAAATACATCAGGCTCTAACCTCTACAACACAGACCTAGGAGCTGCTGGAGCAGAGACAGGAGAGCAGTGATTTGCACTTCCACAGTGAGAAAGAAACCAGAAGCTGCCTTTGACACTCATACAGATACAGCATGTTAGTGAGTGCAAGTGGAACAGTGTCCTTAGAGGAAGAGCCATCAGCTCAGCATCATCTTTGCACTCTATTTTTCATGTTTTCTCTTGAATAACCTTCTGATGTAAGAAGTCCAAAAAGATAAACTAATTCTAATGCATTTGGCTTTTTACAACATTTAGGTACATGAGGGACCAAATGGTAGGACAGGTGAACAACCCACATGCCCTTGGAACAAAGAGCATCAGCTAGGGAGCTTTGCCATCCCTTCAGCAGCAATTTCTCTTTCTTGCATCTTCCTCTCTCCCAGTCCTAAATGGTGGGTCCCAGGAAAATTACTGGCAGGGATAGGAGAAGAAATTCCAGAGGACCAGTGTTACCAGTGTTTTCAAATCCTGTGCACTCTTCCATGTCTTCCAGGTAACACAAAGCAACTAATATCAGCCTGCTTCAGGGCTGGCCTGGGTCACACCACAGCTGCTTCCAACCCCAACTCAGCCAGGACCAGCCTGCATAGACTCCCTAAAAAGGATCCTCATCACCCCCCTGAGCCCAGCCTAGTCAAGGTCTACAAAGCACTGAGACAAGCGAGCAGCACAGGGCAGTGCGAGTGATTCAGCCAGCCCAAGGCAGAAGGCTGAGACATTTCACACCACTGCTGCCAATGTCTCCACTGCTGGCAGGAACACTGTGGGGCCACGACAGGAAATTGGGTCTTAATCACCATCTCACTTTTCATTCCCCACTTCAGTTCTGCTATTTTAGCAGCTGCTGCGAGCTGGCTCCACACTTTCAGATGAGCAGCCGTTGGGGCACAGGGTTTAGCTTGAGTGTTTTCAGGCTGCAACTCCAAATGCAAAGAGAAAAATGAAGCTGGGGGAGGCTCAGGGTAGTGATCTGGCAGCAATCAAAGCTTTAAGACACAACCAAACAAGCACCAGTCTCTTGCACAGGCTGACACTACCTGGGACAGGTAGCCAGGCTGGTGAAGCCATATGGGCAGGACACTGGTGTTGTGCAGACCTACTGACTGGGCTTGCTGCCCACTTAGGACAGCTGCGAGACATGGTCCAACGCAGATGTGTCTCCAGGTGCTTCCCCTCCTCCTTGTTCATGGTACATCTAAAGACCTGCTGCAGTAGCAGAGCCCGCTGTAGCAGCTCCCTGCTCAAGCTCTGCAGCAGCCAGGGAGAACCCCCCTTGCAGGGAGGGAAATCTGCTGCCACCGTAACCAGAGCAGATGGCAGAGCCAGCCACGTACACCTGCACCAGGGCTCATCTAAAAGGGAGAGAGTACTGGGACCTGGAAAGAGACATGGCTAGAGCTCACTGGCACAACCATCCACGTGCACCAGCACAAGAATGCTCACCAAACGCCCATCAGCCCATGTTCCCCATGCTCACATGGCCTTTGGACCTCCAGAAGGCAAGTGTTAAAATTGTGAAATCCTTGAGCCAAGACAGAAAGCAACCTTTGCCACAAAACTAATTAAATCTTCGGGAAAAAGGGCAAAGTGACAGTATTTACTGTCCCCATACTGCCTCAAACAATAGTATTCCTGAAAAGGTCTCACACTCTTCTTGTGCCATGCCCTGAAGTCCTACCTTTGCCTCCCCATCACATCCATGGGTCACAGCTGCAGTGGGTGCACAGACTGTGGGTGACTCAGCTACTGCCAAATTGCAAATGACCTATACAGAGTTTCCCTTCTCCAAGCTGGCCTTGATCTGACCACCATCTTCTTCAGAAGTGGATGGAAAGTCAGTCTTGCTGCAAGAAGGGGTCACTAAACTTGCTTTAACACCCCCCCCCCACAGCCCAGCACAGCTTGGGGCACGAGCATTGCTAGAGCAGGTGTAGGATTCATCTCACCCACCCTAGAGCCATCTGAAGTATCGTATCGAGTCGAGGTGAGCTGGCTGGGGCACGCCACATCTCATCAGAGAAAGGTGTTTGCAGTGTTGGCATCTGCATCCAAGCAAGTTGGCACGGGGTGTTTCTGCAGGCGATGAAGAATCTGCCACACAGCCAAGGAAGATGAAGGTGCAATTCATCCCATTCATCAGATCCATCACACCTTAAACCCCATGGACAATGTTGACTAGATCTCCCCTGGCTGCAGCATAAACCAGAAGCTGCCCTGGTGACCTACATGGGGATGGTGCCATGAGATGGCTCTCACCTTGCCAACCAGTCCAGTGTAAAAAAGCAGACACTTCCAGAGGGCAAAACTGCTCTCAAAGCCTAACTTCAGCACCTGACATGTCACTGCCTCCACCTCAGTGCACTCCCAGCCTTCAATCCTCCACCCCTCCAGTTAAGGGGAGGCAGAATAGATATGCTACATTTCAGCTTCCCATCTGGTGCTCCAGTTCTCCCAGTAAGCAAAGATGGGTTTGTGCTCATACAGAGCAAGGGATAAGGCACAGGTATGGCATGCAAAGCCCATCCTTAGCCCTGCCTCTGTGGGTAGCAGCTTTTAGCAACCGGGCAGGTTGGGAACTAGGAGCAGCAACATCTCAAACAGCTCCACAGGGATCCATTTCACATGAGGATGGTTATCAGAGCGTGCAGATGAGTAGTACCTTCAGCACAGCTGTATTAACACAACTCAGTAAAACTCCCTGAGACTCCAAGACAGAAAATGCCACATGGGCAGCTAATTTCCACCTAATAGCACATTTTCCTCTAGCAGAAGTTATAGACTGCAAGTGCTTCATGAGCCATTTGCATGAACATTTGTAGGCACTACTGAGGAACTCAGAAACTTAATTATCTCTTTTAAAATGACCTGTGTGATTTAAAAACCTATTTGGACTGCAGGTGCCCTGGGATCTGTAATCCCTGATCTAGTTGCTCAACTGGCACAATCTTGAAGTTATCATACAGGCCACTCACATTGCTCTAAATTGTTCTACCTACTCACCAAACCCACAAACATGCCCCCCAATCCACCATCCCAAACTGACAGAGAAGCAAAACCCCAACAATGACTTCCTTATCCTTGTCCACTATCTGCATGAGCTTCCCAAATGATGGCAATAGTACAAATCCCCTCTACTGGGGTCAGCAAACTTTCAGCATGAACACATGCCCAAGCATCTTTAGACACAAATATATATATATTTGGGGAAGTTATTATTCTTCTCGGAAACTTTTTGCAACACTCTTACCAAGGCTCAGCAGCAGTTTTTAGAGCCGTGGCAGTTCACAGCTTGAACCAAAAAACACATCAGGCGCAAACCCTCTTACTAATAATGGCCTGCAGGGCTGGAAAGCCCCTGTGCCTCTCTCTCAGCCCCGGGCTGCAGTGAGGTGACATGCCTGGGTGCTCGATTTGAATATGTATAGCTGAGACCACCACGGGGAAGCACAGATCCTGCCTCTGAGATGCCATCCTGACCCCAGTGATGCAAGGTAAGTGAGGCAGGGCCTAGTGTTCTCATTTCTCTACCCCAAAAATATTTCCACCAAGTGATGGTTAAGAGCATTTGTCAGAGTTTTGGGGTTTTTTTAGGCATGTCAATGCAGGAGGATATGCCCCAAGTGGTAAAAATCCTGAGACCCTGACCCTTGCAGTCACTGGCTGGTGCTACATAATCCCCCAAAGCCAAACTCCCACCCTTTCTACCAAGAGCAACACCAGATTATCACTCAGAAAAATTTAGTCCTGAGATTGTTTCACAGCATGTGAATATCTGATGCAGAGCCTAAAGGGAAGAGGCCTTAAAGGCATTTTCTACTCTATGAGGCAGGGACCTAACTGAGACTATGTTACAAGCCCTCATGCAGGGGTTTCTGCTGGAGCCAGATGAAGCATGTGTTTTTTACACATGAGCAGGACACAGTTCTTTACTCCAAAGTGACACAACAGCCTGAAGAACAGAAGCTCCGATGAATGTAGCAAAGTATCAAAATCATAGAACCACAGAATGGTTTGGGTTGTAAGGGACCTTCAAGGATCATCTAGTCCAACCCCCCTCTGCCATGGGCAGGGACAGCTCTCACTAGATCAGGTTGCTGAGAGCTCTGTCCAGCCTAACCTTGAACACTTCCAGGGATGGGGCATCCACAATTTCTCTGGGTAACCTGCTCTAGTGTCACACCATCCTCACAGTAAATGCACAGACCCAAATCATGCCCTGGGACACAGCACAGGTCCTCAAGCCAGATTTTTTCGTCCTGGGCTCTGGCTCATGTTTGCTGAGAACTCAGGTGCAGCACCTGACACGCCTCCACTGCCCCACTGGAAAGTCCTGCCCCAAGCTGCTGCTGGTGAAAGGGACACACTGCTCAAGCCACAGCTGCTCAGCCATGGCCCAGCACCTTCATGGAAACCAAACATCCTCGGCAGTTTAAGACATGGCATGAACCACAGGTGAAGCCCAAAAGTGTGGTACAGGCCCCAGCCATGCCCAGTGACATCCCCAGTGACACCACCCACACACACTGCCATCGCTGGCATGGCCCTCGCTGCAACGCTCCCCTGCAAAATTTCTCCTTTTAACTCCAAATTTCCCTCACTGCTGTACGGCCCTTTGCACCCATCCAAGGTAAAGCCACCTCAGTCCCCTGCCACCCCATGTGGGTTAACACCTCCCCAGCAGCTCCTGCCATCCTGTACATACCCTCTACCTTCACTGCTCAGCTCCTTTTGCATCTCCCCCAAGGGCAGGTTCCTTTCTCTTCCTCATCACTTCTTAAATCTCATCATCTATTGCTCACACAGCCTTGAGGCCAGTGGTTTTGGAAGCAGAGGAAGGTTCAGACACATGCTCTCAAGTACCCTGCAAATTTGTCCCTGAATGCAGTGATTCCAGGGCCTCACATAGAACTGGGCACACTGGGTACAACTCTCACTTGCCATGCAGCCAACTGGTTTTTTTTTTTGCACTTTATTGAAGCCAGTATTTTGTCCTTAATGACTCAAAAGTAACATGCCTTACCTGTTTCTGCACCTTCTGGTTTGTTCTGCTGAAGAAGGGGTATAATGGCTCTGAAAAAAAACCAAACAAAACAAAAAAACCCAAAGAATCGAGGAAAGCCACTAATGGCATCTATTAAAAAGACAAATATTCCATGTCCTGGAGAACAGCTAAAAAGCTGCAGCTTTCAACAGTAGCTTTCACTTCAAGGTGACATGAGCTGCCCCATACCCTGTACCCCATTGGGGGAAGCAAAACATCCCCTGTGAACCCTTCAGATGGACAAACCAAGGAGAAAATGTGTCAGAGACCCAAAGCACGTTCATGAAAAAGCATGGGTGGTGAAATTAAGGGTCCTGGCTCTTGGTATCACACTACAGCTGTTATAAAACAGGATATCCATCTCAGCAGCACAGCTATCAATACTCCAGCATGAGTCATCTGCAATACTTATCTAATGGTGAGTAAGCTGCTCCTGTTGGTCATACTTTCCAGATAAATCTGTGAAGAAAACAAGAAGGAAGAAAAAACCTATCAGAAGATGTTATCAAAGAAATAAAATGTAGGGGATGGTATCTGGTCAGCAAGACAGCACCCAAAGTGGCAGAGGGACAGGTGGTTTGGGTGTCATTGGATGAGACACGCACACCAGGAGCTGCAAGACAAATATTAGGGCCCACATGGAGTATGAGTGAAGTACCACTAAATCAACCATAGTATGACCCTTCCTGCTTGTGGATGCTTCAGCCAACACCTATGGCACAGCACGACACAGCTTTTGGGACTGGGACTCAAATGTACAGATGTGTCAATCTGGGGGTTTGTGCTCATCACTTCCTTGCTTGGCAGTGAGTGTTTGTCCAAGTAAGGACACAGTGCTCAGGAAGAGTTGCTTGGGATCAGTGTCTTTAACATCCCAAAGAGCTGTGAAACCGCAACTCAGCCACGCACTGGGTGCAAAACAATCCTGGACATGGGGGATGCTTCCTCACCTCCTCCAGTTTTGACCAAAGCACAACAACTAAGTTACAAATAATTTAGTGGTGAAAATAATGACAGAAAAAGATAAAGACCTTCTTTCAAATCTGTTTGATGAAAGCAACCCTGAATGACTGCACAGGCTCATTTGCACCCAGCCATATGCGACCTTTGTGTTTGCTGCCTGCCTGTCCCTTGGAGGATTCTGGTGAGCCACAGGAGCTGAGGCCAAGCCTTAGAGAACTTTCTCACAGAGAAATCGCTGCTGGGGAGGTGGAGGAAATACCCCAAGGGTCTCCCAAGAAAGTTGAGTCATTGCATGGGTGTCTCACAGAGATTTCAGAGGGGAGCTGGGGAGCGGGGGCTGTGAGGGGAGAAAACTCCAAATACCTCCCCAGCTTCACATGTCAGAAAATGAGAGAAAACCCCATGCATGAATCACCCTGTCATGGTTATCTCAGAGCCACCAAAGTGCTTCACACAGGCTGCCATGCAGGCTCCTGCCAGCATCGAGGAGTCCATTTGCTGTTCTCGCAGCCCTGCTGTGACGCTTTGTGGGCAAGGGGATTCCAGGGTGGGCACAATGCTTCTGTCAGCTTGCCTGCAAGTGGGAAGAAGCACAAGGTCATGGCTGTGGGGACCAACACAGATCCACCAAACCCCAAGACCTCCACACCCAAGAGTGAAGCCTGAGATGGCTACCTCCATCTCCTCCTGCCTGGAAGGGACTGGAAAATAAGAGCTCTTGTCATGGCTAGCATTCCATAGAATCACAGAATGGTTTGGGTTGGAAGTTGACCTTTAAAGATCATCTTGTCCAAATCAACTAACGTGGGCAGGGACAGTTTCCAGGCACAGTAGACCAGGTTGCTCAAAGCCCCATCCAACCTGGTCTTGAACACTTCCAGACATGGGGCATCTACAACTTCTGTGGGCAAACTGTTCCAGCATTTCACCACCCTCATCATAAAAAATTTCTTCCTCATGTCCAAACTAAACCTAGCCTCTTTCAGTTTAAAATCATTCCCTCTTGTCCTATCACTCCATGTCCTTGTCAAAAGTCCCTCTTCAGACCTCTTGCAGCCCCTTCAGGTGTTCTAAGGTCTCCCCAGAGCCTTCTCTTCTCCAGGCTGAACAACCTCAGCTCTCTCAGCCTTTCCTCACAGCTGAGATGCTCCAGCCCTTTGACCAGCCCCGTGGCCTCCTCTGGACCTGCTAAAACAGGTCCATGTTCCTCTCATACTGGGGACCCACTGCTGGGCCAATTTCACACTGCATCCCCAGCACTGCTCAAGGTGACCTCTGTTTTCCTTACCTGCCCTGGGAACAAAGGCTTTTGTCAGACAAGTGCAGGAACTGACACAATCAAGAACAAGCTTGACTGTGTTTTTCCTCTGGGTTAAATTTTGTTCAAGTCAGTGTTGCAGTGCTGCAGGACCAGGCACACCCAGGCACCACCACCAAAATTCCCCCCAAATCCCCAGCAGGGATGGGATGGAAACCAGTTTGAGAGAGCAAAGGCAGAGTGACCAGCCCCTCTGGAATGGACACACTCATACTGGATGAAAAGGGCCACATAACCACACACTCACACAGTCATCCTCAGCACTTAACTGTATCAACCTTGGAATAAAAATGATTCCTTCATTGGAGCACAGGCTCTATATGGGGACAGCCATTTAGAAATAAAACCAGGCCAACTTATTCTGTCCTGAAACCTCAAGCTTATTTTCATTATATACATTTTACTTCTTTTTTTTTTCTTTTTTTAAAGGATTGAGAAGGGTCTCCCTGGAGCATGAACTCCATATGCATTCACCTCAGGCAAACACACGAACCTGCCCAGAAACAAACCAAACACCTTAATCCCAACACTCTTATTTAAAAGCTTCCCTAAAAACTAGAAACTTTCTTTTTATGTTCAGCCTAATTACCATCATGACGGGTGAGATCCATTTGCTCCTGAAGCACCAGAATCCTTCTGCCTCAGCAGGTCATCTCCTCCCTGACACACCTGTACTGGGCTTGAACAAGCAACCTGCTGCTCCAGGCTTTTCCAACCCAGGTCTTCCTGTCCACCTCTTCCCATTTGAATTTATCTGAAGAACATGAGAACTGGACCCAGTCAGCACTCCTGGAAAGACAACTTGTCCTCTATGAAACTCCCATTTTTCTAGATTCTCCTCTGAGACCTTCCTACTAGAGTCTTTAATTTTGGGTTTGGAGATTGGTTTGGCATTTTTTGTTTCAGTTATGCTCTATGATCAAAATTGCCCTTAAAATGTCTAAACATGCATTTCATACAAAATTAGCATAGAGGGAAGAGGGGGGAAAAACTGTCATATGTTATTGCCAGGATGCAAATAAAGCACTGAGTAGGAACTGAACTGGCCACAGATGTAATCTAGCCCTGTCAGTGCTTTGCAGCACGTGTGATACAATATTAGACACAAATTAGGAGACTCCGGCAAATGAAAAGACCATTTTGCCAGCTTCATTTCTGGTGAAGAAAAAAAAAAAAAAAAAGAGAGTTCTATTTGGTCTAATATAGCATTTAGCCTAGCCAGTTTTGCAGGAATAAAAAGAACAAAATCAATAATAACCTATGTAGCAACCTATCACAGTTCTGCACATTTCTATCAGGAACTAGATGTAGCTGTATTACAAGGATTGCCCATCTGTATTACGCTACAAAGGCAAACAAACGTACACTGCCAGCTTCGGACCAAGGCTCTGGAATTTACAGAAGCAAGGAAAAATCAACAGGGGCTTTGCCTGAATAAAGACCGCTGGTTTAAGCATACATGGCTTGTGCCAGTGTTCAGTGAACCAGCTTGGCTGGCGTGCGTGTGTGCACAGTTAAAGATAACTATCTCGATATATTTATATCAAAGAGGGGGAGCGAAAAAAAACCTCGCATGCAAAACATGGTGACGTTCACACAGATCTTGCAGATCTGGAGGCAATGAGCAGTGCTCTCACAAAGAGGTCATGGCTCTCGAGTTAATAACTCTCTGATGTGGGCATTTTCTGAAAGGGGAGCTCATTTGGCTGCCTCTACAACTGCTGTTGTACACAAAGTTGTTGCAAAAGTCACATAGCAAGCATGCAGTGAGGTGATGCAGCACTGCAGTCATCCAGCTACTCATTTTCTGCATGCTGGAGAACATTTTTGGGTTCCTTATTTTGGGCTTGGAAGTATGGAGATTGGATTCTTAAAAGAAAATGTCTGAAAACAGTCTGTTCCTCCTAACTGCTAATGTGTCTGTTTGCTTAGGTAGGACCCTTGTGCTGGTACTGGTGAAGCAGTTATGTTTTTAATGGAGCAAAATTGTAGTCACTGGTGGAATTCAAGAGAACTGCAGCTCACCATCATCTCCTCTGCAGTCATCTGCTGGATCTGCATCTGGTTCGGTAACTCAGCTCCATGCAGCTGCTCCAAGTGCACCTCCCAATCCCTACAGTAACTACTAATTCTCTTGGGGTGTAAATACAGCCATCATCTAAGATGTTTGCAGCCATTAATTAAATTTCCAGCTCTAGGTACTGCAAGATGCTATCTCTCTTCGAAAGCAGCAGCCTTGACTCAGCACACGCCGGAGAGAGGGAGAAACCGTGCTTCTTCACTTTCTTGAAAGGTCAGCGAGGGAACGCCCCGGAAACCCTGAGTAGTAACACCTCATCCTTAACCCAAGTACAGGAGCTGTATTTAGGCAGCTGAGTGATCACAAGAGCTACAAGGACACGTGTCTGCTCAGCAGCAACCAACTGGAAATGCGGATGCCTTTTATTAGCCGCCCTTGTATTTAGCTTGGCTCGGAAAAGCGTGCTGCTCCGCTGGTGGGTCCTGCAGCGTATGGAAGAGCAGTTATTAGTGAAGCTAATTACAAACAACGTGGCTACTTAGAGGGCTAAAAATAGCGTGGTGTATTAATAGATGGAGTGAAAACTGGGACACGGATGATGACGATTCTGATCTGGAGCACGGCAGCATCCTACACGATCTCGGGTAATTCTCTTCATCTGTATGTTTTGTTCTCACAGTTTACAAAGCAGGCAGGAAAACCTCTTCTCAGAAAGGCTGAGAGGCTGAATTCCTCAGCATCCAGGAGCACTGAGAGGTCCTCTCTTGTATCTCCACACAAGTGGAAAACATTCCTGTGTCAGCTGAACTGGCTCCATGACAATAATTTCACGCCATTTATGTGGCAACTCAGGTGACCGGTCCCAGAAAGCTGTAACATTTACCTTAAATACCTGAGTTCACTAGTCACTGATCAAAGGAATGCAGCCTTTGAAAAGGGTTTCCAGTTGACCTCGAGCTGCTGGAGCAGAGTGACAAGTGAAACCCTCAGTGCCCGCCACCGATCTGCAGACAGGAAGAGCACTGCAAAGGGGGAACATCTGACTCACTTATTCTGTGCAAATTTTAACCAATTTAAAAATCTCATGATTTGCATCTAGCTAATGACCAGAGATACAAAGACTTGTAATGACATCATAAACCCCTCTGCCTCCCCACCAGACAAGCACAGTCTCAGCCCAGCACCTGAGAGCACACACAGGAGAAATCAAGCTCTTCCTTCCCCCAGTCTGCAATCTCTCAGTCAATCTAATAACAAAACCAAACAAGCCCCTGGCTACCATTCCAGGCTGGACAAACACCACTGCTGTGCTGGAGGACATCTCCTGAACAGCAGGAGACCACACCAGCCACCAGAAGGAAAGGACATGAGGAGCCACAGCTTGTGTCCCAAATCCCGTATGTCCCAGAGAAGCTCCAGCACCAAACCTGGCCAGCCTTGCAGGCACCATGTGGGCTGCCATCTCCCAGACTTCCAGGCTTCCTCTGAAACTTCACAGTGCTGCTGGCTACATGCAAGGTAGCTAGATGTGTGCAAACCCTGGTCCATCCATGCAAAGCTGCATTTGCGTGGATCAATGCACTGTCCCAGGATGCCAAATAACTCCTCTACATCTGTCCCTCTGATACAGCTGTTTCTATGAACAACAAAAACAAGAGGTCTTTAATAACGATGCATCTGCTGTGTTATAGGAGATCTGCGAGACTCCTAATAACTACAGTGCAACATACCTTAGTGAGTAAGAAAAGGGAGTGGAAAATTAATGTGCCTAGCACTTGCAGAGGGATTCATCTATTTATTTAAGACGGAGGGCATGCCTCTGAAATGAGACGAGGCAATCCCACGGTCAGTGACAGTCCTACCTTTGCACTGATGTAGAAGAGATAAGACTCTGCCCTTGAGTGTTTTGTTAGCTCCTGCTCAAGAGTTCAAGATGATAAAAAAAAAAAACCCCAAACCCTGCAAGAAAACATAAAAGCCACAAACCATACCAGTTTCAATACAAACAAACAGGAATGTTTTCTTAAGCCTTTTCTACCATGGCAGGAGTGAGATAAGTGGACCTTTCATATGAGTGTTGTGAAAACAGCTGCAGGAAGATAACAAAAATTGAAATATATGTCAGATGCAACTGTCAGCTACTGTCAGCGCAGGCTGCAACTGTTCCCACGCTTAATCTCCAAGACAAGCAAACAAAAACATCTAACAGGGCTTCCAAAAATCAGCATCTCTCAGCTGCACAACTGGATTCCTAACCAGGAGGGTGATGGCACCCCTTAAGAGGAGGTTGTGTCCCAGAGGCAGAGAGCCGAGCAGGAAGAGGAAGGATGGAGAGCGGAAGGAAGAGACACAGGAAGGAGGAGCAGTCTCCTTCCTCCTTCATGTTTCCCTTCCTCCTTGCTCTCATGGTACCAAATTTCTCAAGCCTTCTGCCACCTGTCATGTTTTCTAGTGGACATAAATTCCTTTACCACCCTCAGGAACAGAAGCTCAATGAAAGCTAAAGATGCTTCCAGAGCCAAGCGTGGTCCAAGGCAGCCCAAGTTTCCCCACGGAGCTCCAGCAGACCCAGGAGAAGACCTAGCCCAAGGCTGAGGTGCTGGAACTTCAGCAGGACTTCAAGGTCCAGCTTTACCCTGCTGCAACCCTCCTTGGGCTTGGGTGAGGTGTTTTATCTCCCACAGAACTCCACAGCAGAAGGGGGGATGACCCTCTCTTCTGCACTTCGCTCCTCACAGGAACTGAGCTGTAGGGCTGCTGCAGCCCAGGACCTGGGCAGACACAAAGGACTGCCCAGCACTGCGGGTCTGTGCTGCTGATGGGTGCTCAGGGGTGGAACTCCACAAACCACCAACGGGAACACAAAAAGAAAGTGGCACCCGGTTATGACCATGGGGAAAAAAGAACAGACACGCCTGGTGCATCCTTCTTCTTTTTCAAGCTTGCTTCTTTTTTTTCTAATTTATCACTTAATTTTTTCTAAAATATCTCTTTATGCTGGGATAAAACAATTTGTGGAGATGGAGATGCTCTCTAAAGCCAATATCCACTTTACCTGTTACAGACCAAAGGACTTTTATCTACTTAAAGGGAGAATAAGATGTTTCAAACAGAAAAAAATATATAAACTGTCAAAAAAAGTGATTTTCATTTTTCTTCTTTTTAAAATAATCACCTAAATCATAAGCAAAATGAAATTAAATTAGGAAAAGAGGAACTTCAGCCAGACATTGGGAAGTATTTAACAACTTCATGCATCTTCCTCTTGGGAAAAGCTTCCCATGAGGAGATCAGAAGCAGGGGAGTGAAGTCACCACCTGCCTCTGAGCCCAGGGCTGCGCTGCCTAATCTGGCACTGGCAGCATCCTGAGCGACGGATGAGGGGTCCTTCCCAGCTCCCCCCTGCAGGACGGAGCCCGGCTGACTTCATCGGAAGTGAATCCCCCCTTTCCCTGCTCCCCCTCTGGCCCTCATTCATGTTGGGAAGGCGCCTGGCAAACCCTGGGGGGATTACAAGGCAGGGGAAGCAGGAGGTTAAAACGCTCTGAGGCCCCTTTCAGACTAAAAGACAAAGTAATTGCGAAGCTAAAACAGATGCTTTGCTGAAAATAAAGAGTGGTTTACACAATTCTCAGAGAGAAGCCAAAAAATGAAAATACTTTACAGTCCCAGGAAACTGAGAGCATCCTGTTCTTATAAATAGCTACAATACTTGCATCTACAATAACATTATTGCAGTATTTTGAAATGATGAAAAAAAATTGTGTTGTTTGAAGGATAAATTTGAGATGGTACAAAAAGGAGACCATGCCGCTGAATACAGTGTAATGAAAGCCCTAAGTTTAAAAACATATATATTTACAATTTACTTCCATGAGTTACACGAGGAGGACTGACAAGACCAGCAACCCAGGCACAGGGACAAGCAATTACCCATTTAAAGCACTCTCCACAAACAGAGCAAGAGATGCCAAGACAAAGCCATGGAGAGATTAAGTCAGCAAATGCCACTTTTAAATGTAATTATTGTTGACATCTGTCCCATTTGGTCGGCTGACTTGTTTCCCTGGAGAATCAGAGAGGAGTGATATTCTGAGAGAATATTTCTGTAGGTCCGCTGATGCTTGTCCAGGGCCTTTAATCCAGCTCACCTGTGCAGGTGAAGAGATGCTATACTCAGGCTCTGGGCTCAGCCATTCCTCCACCTTTCTGCAGAACCTGTCACCTCTGAGTTGCAGCGCTTGCCAGCAGTTTCTTGCCACAAGCATGTTTCTATCCTCTCAATTAATGCAAATGGATCAACTGAAATAGGAGATCATAACTTGCAGGATTTCAAGAATCACAAAATGGTTTGAGTAGGAAGGGACCTTCAAAGATCATCTAGTTCCAATCCCCCCTGCTATGGGCCAGGGACACCTTCCACTAGACCAGGTTGCTCAAAGCCCCATTCATCCTGGCCTTGAACACTTTCAGGCATGGGGCATCAACAGATTCTCTGGGCAACCTGTGCCAGTGTCTTACCACCCTCACAGTAAAAAGTTTCTTCCTTAAGTCCAACCTAAACCTGCCATCTTTCAGTCTGAAGCCATTCCCCCTTGTCCTATCACTCCATGCCCTTGTGAAAAGACCCTCTCCAGCCTTCTTGTAGCCCCCTTTAGGTACTGGAAGGTGCTCTAAGGTCTCCCTAGAACCTTCTCTTCTCCATGCTGAACAACCCAAACTGTCTCTGTTTTACCTCACAGAAGAGGTGCACCACCAGGACACCAGAGTAGATAAAAGCAGCTCTCCTGGAAGTGAGACCATCCCTGGAATTTGGCCTCTATTTACCTCTTTGATCAACCCCTCTGGCTGCTGCTTCAGAAGGGCTAAAGGACTCTGATTCGTCTTCCCTCAATCTCTGGAGCTCCAGGTGAGCAGCAAGTCTGCCAAGTGAGGGAGCAGCACAACCAGCAAGATTTGTCCCGGCATTGTTGCTTTCCAGAGAGTTTGAAACACCTGTGCAACTGTCCTGGGACCTGCCAGTGAAACTGAGCTGCAGTTGCTCTGCAGCTATTCACACCAGATCCTGCCTCGTGGGTTTGATATTCACTGTCTACTTAGATAGGCTGAATTCAAGGGTCTTGAACTTGGGCACTTCAAGTTATCTCTCAGCCCAGTGCCAGCACAGCTTTTCACAGACCTCTATTCTGTGTCAACAGGTGATTTTTCATCCCCAGGTTCAAGCCAGACTAGTAGAGAAGTGACAACTCCTTTGTTTAGTTCTTATGTCACCAGAATACCCACAGCTCAATTATAGCCAAAAACTACTACCTAACAAAAAGAGATGCTGACTTTTCATATATAGAATAGTGGCAAAGAGTGGAGAAGAGGGGAAAAAACAGAAGATAAAAAAAGAAAGGGGAGAAGGAATGAAAAAAAAGACCAGAAAAGGGAAAAGCGGGGGGGGGGGGGGGGGGAGCGGGGAGGGAAGGGAAGGAGACATGGAAAAAGGGATGGAAAGAACAAAATGACTGCGTGGGGTGACTCTGGTAGGGTTCAAGCACTAATCCAGCACTTTTTCACCTGGCATACTGCCCATGGAGAACAGGCATTGCATTGGTACCCCAGGTCTCCTCCTGCACACTGCTGGCCCCAGGCTTTAATCTTCCTCCTGCACAGACGGCTCCATGATCACGTTTCGAGCCTTATAAATTATTTACATCAGATATGAGGAAGCAGAGACATTAGAGATGGAAAAGATGCACCAGCCCATCCCCTGGGGAAGAGAGCTGGATCCTTCCCTGTATCACATGAGCAAAGCAGTGATGCTCTGTCTCTCCTTGGGAAGGTGTTTTGCTGCTCCATGCCCTCATCAGGCTGAATTTCTTCATGAAGTCGTTGCATAAATTGCATTTATTTTGACCTCTAATCCCTTCCTTCTGGCATTACCACCTGCCTGCATCCTCTGCAGCCCTCTGAGTTGCACAGCATCACTAAGACACTTCCTTCTTGAAAGTTTTCCAAAGACATGAAACATTCTGCAAAGCCCAGTTAAAGATACCTCAAAGAATAACCTAGCAATCGAGTACTTAAAAAAAAGAAAATAAAAATCAGACTAATTTTGAAAGTGAAGGACTTTCAGGTAGAACTTTGCTCTTCCTGCCTTTGTGGGAGGGCAGTTGCTAGCTAGGGATGTGGTCAGCAGGAAAATACTTCCTGAACTATGGACCAACTACTTTGTAAAGTTACTCCTGCAGCACCAAAGTAAATAAAGGACTCCAGAGCAGCTTCATCCTTCCTCCCACGATGCTCAGCCAGTTGGAGTTTGTGGGCTGGGGCAGCACCCATCCTCCTGAATGCTTGGCAAAGTCCAAAACACAAAGCACAAAAGAAAACACAAAATAATTCAGTCTCCATCCCCAGCACCACATTTTAAGAGCTAACTCCCTCCTGACAACTGAGATAGAGTACATAAAGGAGCATGTCATGCTTTGAACTCAACAGTAATTCACCTCCTTGCCAGGATTTACACATTCTTTTTGTTGGCTCCAAGAGTTGCCAACACTTCCTTCACTTACAGAGCTTCATGCAGATGAAAGACTCCTGCTGGGAGTCGTCAAGATTTACTGCAGTTTTGGTTCAGATCAGGAAAGCACTTACACGTGCTCTTAAATACTGCCGAAGTCAAGGGCACCCGGCTGCACGCTCCCATACTCCAAAGCAATCAAGAGGAACCCCCTTTTCTCACTGGAATAAAAAGGCATGGAGAATCTTAATTAAAGCTAGATGGAAATTACCTAAATGAGCTGCTTGTTACAGTAACAAATCAGATGGGAAGATAATCAAGTACAAGACATGAGGACAGAAACTGAATGGGGAAAAGCTGGCACTGAGGTTTTGCTTGAGCAAGCAAAGGGTGCAGGATACAGGGCTTGCCCACAGAACCTCTGAAAACAGGCTCTGTGTTTTCAAGACGCCAAAGCCAGAAAGGAGAGCTTTCCAGGTACTTTTACTAAAGATTCCCCTTCTAAAAGATGTTTTCTGGCTTGCTCAAAGTGGTAGGGACCAAGCCAGTCTGCTTTTCCCCCATGCATAACTGCTGTCTTGTCCTGCTCTGCTTGCACAAGCCTGTGCTGGTACTGGGAAGCCCTGAGCACAGAGCAGAAGTTTTGGAGGCTGTTCTACACTCCACAGCTCATACCTGACTTGCAGCATCTGTGGTGAACAGATTTATGGATATGAGTATTTGGGAATATTTGGTAGTTCAGCCCCCATTCCTGTACTTCCAGAGCTACACATGGGACATCTGCCAGTCACCATCAACTGCAGTCCCAACAAGGGGGCTGTGGCTGCTCCAGAGGCCTCTGCCACTACATCGCCCATGGCTGCACCTGAGCAGGACCAAAACTGGGCACTGACAACGTTCCAGCCATGTGTGAGAGCCACTTCAACCTTCCTATTATGAGTGTGTCAGCCTAACCCAGCTAATGGTTTCTAGCAAGAGCACTGCGGGTTCCAGGTTGACTGTGCCTTAGTAGCTTCTAGAAAAAGAATTGCCTCAGCTGACAAATAAAATGAGAGGTTTTGCTTTTTTTTTTCCAACTGCAAACTCAGTCTGGGAACTGAAAGCGAAGATGTGAGCTCTCCTCATCACTTCAAGCATTGCCACCCAGGACATAATCTTGACAAGCTTGCAGTCTGCATGGAACTGGGTATGCTGGGTGTGTGGGGTACATGCCACGATGCCACGGGTGCATGGGCTGCATGTCGAGGGTGTGCAGGACACTTAGTGAGAGTGTGTAGGGTACATGCTGTACACATACAAGGTGCACACCACGGGCATCTGGGGTGCACTCTGTGGGTGTGCGAGGTGCACACTGTGGGTACGCTGCCCCAGCCCAGCTCATCGAGGTTATCGGCAGCAATTCAGAAGTCACAGCCAGACACAACGCCTGAGAAAATGGACAGACAGAGCATGCAGTTGGCAGTTGGAGGGAAACCC
The DNA here is from genome assembly GCF_041296385.1 of Aphelocoma coerulescens. NCBI lineage: Eukaryota > Metazoa > Chordata > Aves > Passeriformes > Corvidae > Aphelocoma > Aphelocoma coerulescens. The sequence goes on along the minus strand of NC_091015.1, from coordinate 158,281,102 downwards.
CTCTCCTCTTTCTTTTAGCAAATCAAACATGATCCTGCAATTGCATTAAAAGCAGGCACCCAGCAGGACAGGCCAGGCTGACAACTGGGAGTTACCAGCTGGTCACCTCAGATGGTCACTAACCCTCAACACAGCACTTCCCCATAATCTCCCCAATCCCCTGCTGAGGCAACCACCCATTCCCACAGGACAGGAGAGCACTGCATCCAAGGCAAACAGGCGATAAACAGCCACCTCAGCAGGAGCCCGGTAATGGAGCAAAGCATGACTGTGGTGCGATGGCATGTGGACACTGCTGGGGATCGAAGCCCAAGGGTCATCCAATGCCCTGAAGACCTCCATCCCAGCATGACCTCAGGGCACTGGTTGCTCAACTGCTGGTGCAGGGCCAGAGGCTGATGGGCAGGCCTGAGGCTGCTCCACTGAGGTCACCGATGAGGTCGGGGTGACTCAGCATGATTCAGGGGGAAAATGGTGAACAGAAAATGTCTGAAGGAAGGAGGACCCAGCCCACATGTGACAGCACCTGCAGGTGCCTGGGACCCCTTGCTGCAAGCTGTGATGGGTTCTGGGCTGCACCATCAGAATGCAGGAGGAAGGACATAGAAAAACCTGAAAATCAGGCTGTGGATGGTGTTTCAAGAGAAGGAAGACGGCTGCACATCCCCAGAGGTGCCATCGACAAGAAGGGTGGCACTGTCCTACTCTCTGACCCCTGCCACCCTAACTTGGAGATGGGGCACCCTGGGGATGCTGCACCCATCAGCCCCAGCGTTTCTTGCAAGCTGATGATGACGGCTGCTGCAGATGGCAGAGGAGCCTCTCCAAGGAGTCACTCAGAGCACAGCCCTGGCCCACTGCCACGCCACAGAGGGCTGTTATCTCTGGGCATCTCATGGGGCACTGCAGAAAGCAGAGCTGGTGGTTTGGCTCTGAAATAAAGTGGTCTTCTCTGGGCAGCATCGCTCGAAGATGTGTCCCATGCTTCCAAGAGCAAGCCAGGGTTGAGCCACGAAGGGTGCACATAGTGGGACCTTCAGCCACAATGTCCTCACCATACTGGGCACAGTTAGCACTCTTATACCGACCTACAGAATGGCTTCTGCTGGACACCTGGGATTTGACCTCTTGCTGTGCATTAAATGGCTGCCACAGGCCAACTTGAAGATACTTGTAATTAAAGGGGAAGTGAAGCACCTTGCCACGGTCACAGATAAACTGAAAAACTCATTTGAGACCACTTAGCAGAAGAAATCGATGGTGCACATTACGTCTCCATCAGTGTTTTACCATATTTCTTTTGATCTGAGAAGATGACCCTGCCCTTAGTACAACAGTACAAGAGTATTGTCCTGCAGAAGACACCCTTCTGTGAGGAAAAAACATTTTAATTCAGAGATGCCTTTTCTGTTTGACCGTGCTTGGGTGGCTAGTCTTGCTTCCTGCCCAGGAGGGCTCCTAAGAACAAACTTGCCTTTGTGGACAGGGCTCAATTAGGGGAAAGGACAGTTCACCAAGTCCACTGGAGAGTCCCTCCACTCTCCATCAAGAGCTTTGCTCAGATTCATTGCAGAAGCTGAACATCCCAGTCAGTTCTGCACTAAGAGGCAAAGAGAAAGCAAAAAGAAGGTGCTGGGTGGGAAGAAGCTGCAAGGAGAAGCTTCTCTGTCTCTCTCCTACCTGATAAATACCCCAGAAAACCCCTTGACTCATTAGCAGCTACCAGGTAACCTTCAAAGACAGAAATGGAAAGAGAGGAAGGAAAACAACCTGTCTTTAAAAGAGGTGGGAGGATGGACAGATGCAAGCTCTAAGTCTGGAGAAAAGCTACTGCTGTCAGTAGGAGGGGATGGCTTTTCACACCATGGAACTGGAAGCAAAGCCTTTGTGCACTGGGAGAAGAGGGTCCCTGGATGTGAAGCCCAGTGTTAGCAGCTGTTCCTACAAGGACTTCCAAGTGAAGATGCATTTGCACAGCTCTAAGACGCCCTGTTTTAGTCACATGAACAGTCTCACTTCCCCTCCTCAATCCCACGTCCTACCAGGCACACAGACAATCCTCAGAGCTTCGATCTGCAACAAAACCTTGACACAAGCGCCTCTGACCTACAGACACAAATCCATTTATTGCTGGGCTGGGAGGCTGGACAAAGAGGAGCAGTGTTTCAGAGCTGGGTGCCAGGGCCGCTCTCTGATTCAGCAAAGCCCTTGATAAGAAATGTCATCCTCCATTCAGTAATTTTAGCCCATGAGATAAGAATCTCTATCAGCCTCAAACATATGGCTGGCTACAGAGCATGCAGCAAAATGAAACAGGTAATTTATTTGCTTGTGCTAAGAGCACTCCCAGACCCAGAAAAGCTGATGCAATGAAATAGTAAGTGCCAAATTACACTCTATTCTTCTTTGGAGACCTGGAAGAGGCTCCTGTGAGATACAAGGGGCTGCATCTCTCTCCTTTAAGCATCAAGGCACCAAGGAGACAGCAGTCCTACATGACTAATTGAAGACTGAGCTGCACAGGATTTTTTAAGGTCTGTCCTTCTCATTAAAACCTACTTGTTACACAGGAATTCACACCCACAGGTATGACTGGTGCTCTGTATGAAGTGCCAGTAGATGCCTTCCAGGGGAAGAAGCGGAGGGGTTAAATGACAGAATTACACAGGACTGAGGGTGAACTCCAATCTTCTGGTCACTAGAGCAGGACCATCAGCCCACCAGGTGCTGTGATGTTCCCTGGCCGAGTCCAACCTAGCACCTCTGATTTAGGTGACCTTGGCTAATTCATAAAAACATGATACTGGGCCAGACACTGCATAGTTTGGGTTGCTCAGAGTAATGAACTCTGTAACCTGAGCATGACAGGAGCATCTGATCCATGGGGACAAATGGACATAAAGGACACTCCCAAGAAACACTCAGCAGATTTAACCACAAGGATCTGTTGAGGAAGCCTGATCCCTAGAGCACTGTTTCTTATACTCTTTCCTCTCTTAGCTATCATCAAGGGAGGTATCAAGCTAGACGGTCTTGCTCTTCACAGCCAATTCTACACCTTTTCATCTTCAACAGTGCGGCTGCTGTTCAATGTGTACCACACATTTTCTCACCACTACCTTTAAATGGGGGAATTTCACTCTCAAACGAAAGATTAACACCTAAACATCCACCCTGAAACAGAAACTTAGGCTCAACGTACAAATACTTGAATTTGGTTCTTCCAAGGAACTGAGCTAGACCCAGACTTTGATTCTCTGATTCAAATCTGCTTTAGAAATGTAGCAGCTACTCACTTAGCCACAGATAGTGTCTTCACTACTGTGAAATCATTGTTGCTTCCTAGACAGTGGTATCTTCCCACCCCCATATCTACCCACGTCACTGGCATTCTCACTGGAAAAATCAGCAGTTAATCCAAAAACTGAATAGTCACAGAGGTTAAAAACTTCTAATACAAAGTGATGGTCCTTCCAGCTCAGTGCTGAGACACAAGGGTGAGGGACAGCCAGGAAATCTCTGATCTAAAGAAAAGGAGGGGATTTTCATCTCAGTGGAGTTCAATTCAGCATTTTTCATCATTTCCAAATTTATTAGGGAATATTGTAATGACAATATAGGTCATCATGCACACACTGGCATGGCCTTCATGGCAACATCACACATACCAGCCTCAGAGGAAGAGTCTGATGAACCCTTTCCACCCTCACCACCACACAGCCGTCAGATGAACCACAGAGTGCACAAAGTGCAGCAGAGCAAAGCCACATGTCCTCGTGTCCCTGGAGTTGTATTGCTGAAACAGACCAAGCCTGACACCCCTCTGTCACCATGGTCAGCCTTCTCTTCCAAGAAATGCTTCCAGCACTCCAGAGCCCAGGGTCCAACATGGGAGGAGCCATGAACGTTTATGAGGAAAAACATTTGCAGCAGGAACGAAGCTAAAAGCTAAATCAAGCTTCAACTTTCTTTTCCACAACAAATGTTTTTCAGTTCCCTGAAGGCAGTAAATTGAAAACAGGTAATTTTGCTCTATTTCCTGTCTTTCTCCTCTTGTGGTTTTTTCAGCTCTCTCTGTATCTCATCCATTTGGAAAATACATCACTGTCATGCTCTGGAGCTGCAAAGAGTGCAGTGCAAACAGTGTGAGGGACTTAATATCCTCACTGCCAACAACAGAGCAGCAAGTTCCTCAGGCATAAAGGCACAAGGGTCCTCCAGAAACAGCATATTTCATGTGTGTGTGTGTGTGTGTGTGTGTCTGCAGAGACGCTTGAAAAATTAAGTCTTAGATATGTGGACAACTAAGGCAGTCAAGATTTGCTGATGATTTTTACATGAAGTCTACTCAAGGCATGGGTGATGCAGGACACAGGAAGTGTCCAGGATAACAGGAGAGAGACTGGGGGTCAGCAGGAGAAACTACTCAATGCATGGACTCATTACTCATCCCACTTCTTGTCCGATGGATACTTGAGTGAGGTACAAAGGAAAGAAAATGTTTTGGGTTTGTTTTTTTTTCTTACCTTATTACAAAGCTTCAGTCCCAGCCTGGAGGTCAGCAAGCTGACTTGTAGCATCACCTCTTCTCCTTCTTCCTGTATCTTCCCCTGGGCACACTCTTCCGAGGCAAAATCTGTCTCTAAACCAAGATCTATAATGCCAGGCTTTTCTCCTTTTGAGCATTCCTCCCAAGAGCAACATAGCATTGATTTTCATTACTTGTGCAAAGCAGCCAACTCTGCTCTTTCTCCTTGTGTGACACTGGAGATATAAATTTAAGCTCCTCTGTCCCCAAAGTCTAGGGGGAGGGTTGCCTTGCAAGTTCAGAAAGTCTTCTGAAATACTGTAATCCAAGCCAAATCACAACTCATCAAGCTTCATCATCCAAACAATGGATACACCTATGAAGAAAACACAGTTTTATTATCTGGATCAGTACAGATTGACAAACCTTCAGGTTTTATACATCAGTGCTATTAGTATCAAGAGAGTGATGTCTGGTTCACCCTTCAAAGGACACCCCGACCTTGCAGTACTGACAAAAGAACATCTTGTTGTTGCCTCAAGACTCAGACAACAGAAGGTACTACTCGAACAGAGATGAACAAGAAATGTCAAAGAAAGCTAAAAAATCCAGTTCTATAATCCTTGTGGGATTTAAAGATCTTGCTTTTCTTTTCTATCACCCTGAGTAAGTGGGAAGGAATATAAAAATCTTGAAATTTTGAAGGTTGCTAAATTGAAACTCATTTTGACTTGAAGCACTTTGTTTCAACAGTTGGAAAATTTCCCTTTAGAGTCATAAACTTTTACATTTTGTATTATAACTTCCATTAGAAACAAAGACTCCTTTCAAATACAAACGAAAATGCAGACAGAGTCAGAAAGTTTAGACATACTGTCAGTAGCCAACCCTCTCCTCTCCAAATTTTTACTATACTTTTCCCAAAAAGGAGGACTTACTGAAGCTGACTGTCTCCTGAGGGTGCATTCAACTGCAACACGGCACCGGATTAGTGACAAAGTCACAGCTCAAATGCTGACAAAGGAAACATTGAGCTACTTTAATCAAATTAAGTGGATTTTAATACACAATACAATATAGTTAGCTTAAATGTAAATTCTACCCTAAGACAATTCCAGTGTTCAACTACAGACTCTCACAGACTAGCAAAATGACTACACTGTGTGCTGATTAACACTAATGTAGACATTGCTCTGCTGCATGTAACATACTACTCCAACCAGGAGGTGGGAAATACTCCAGAAAGCATATCTAGATTAAATTCTAAGTTTATTAAAAATAGCAAATTTTTGTGTGTGTGTGTACAGAGAGAAACAGAAACCCAGCATTAGGTACTTTATCTAAACTAAAGACTTTCATGATGTCCAGGAGCTCCTCCAGTGGACACTGGCCAGACACAAGGAGCCCAACGTAATGGTCCTGAGAAAGAAAGAAGCTGCCTTTATCTGTGTTCAGGGGACATTTGAAAGAGATGGAGAAGCAACACAATGGAGATGTCTACAAGGTTTCTTTGGGTGGGAAGGGCTGCAGAAGAAGAGGCCAGCAGCCCTATCCCATTAGGAACAACCTGCAAACTAACTCCAACCCAGCAACTGAAAAGGATTGCCAGGGCAGGTGACATAGAAACTAACTCAGGTGTAGGAGGCAGCTGGAAATAACTTGTAATTTAGCCTCATAAAAGAAGAGCTCTCTTATATCAATGCATGTTTGCTCCTACCCAAATTTAATGCTCCTCGTTACAGAAACCCACAGGGAAGTGGGGCCCCTGCCCACGGCAGGGGGGTTGAAATAGATGATCTCTACAGTCCCTTCCAACCCAGGCCTTTCTATGATATGATTCTATGAGAAGCAGGAGGGCTGGTCTATGCTGCTGAAGAAACCCCTTCCTTGGGTGCAGGATGTGGCACAGGAGATACAAAGCCACTGATGCTCAAGCACACCTTTGCTAAGGAAGCCAAGCAGCATGGTTCACTGCCAGAAGAAACAAGATCATAGCTGGTGTGGTGGAGGCAAATGGTTTTGGCACTCCCTGGGAGCATGAGAAGTACAGCTAAGAAGATGGGAACAGGAAACAGGCCCCAAGCCATGAGGGTGGCAATGATATTCACAGTTCCAGAAATGGGTCTCTCTGACCATCTCTTGCTGCTTTCTGTGTTCACGAGACAAACATTTAAAACAGTGTCTCTCCTGCTTCAACACCTGCAGTGCTGTTTCAGGGCCTTTACTCTCTGAAGGACCACACACACAAACCAAGGCACTGCAGGTTCCTCCGGGGCTGTTACAATGTCCACCTCCATCCTGTGAATCACCTGGCTGGGCTGCTTTGTGCCACGTAACCAAGAGCACCTGATGGCCCATCCTTGGCCAGTTCATGGTGCCGTGTCAGGCATTAGAGAGGAAGAGACGGGAGTAGGATGAGATCTATGCCTTTGGGCCATTCATCTCACAGGCACCTACCACACCAACATCTCCTCACAGAAAGGCTTTGCCACACCCCAACCACACGCTTCCACCTTCTTCCCACATTTTAACCTGCACAACCTCCAACATCACCTCACCGCCCCTGGAGGGAGGTGACACACTAGCCTTCATCTGGGGTTATGAGATTCTTTTCTTCTTCAAAGACCTTGTGGCTGCCATCACCTTTCAAGACCAGGCGTCCACATCAGTACTTTGCAGGGAGCACCACAAACTGGTCTGCTCTGAAGACACGCTCCCTGTGACACTGAAAATCAGCCACCAGCAGAAGTCATTGAGGAAGAGGGAGGAAGAGCAGTGTGGTGTAAGGAGCTGCAGTGCACACCAGATCTGAGTCCATATCGGACGGACTGTGACCCAGGGCTTGCAGTGTGCAGCCTAAAAAGACACTGCTAACCCGTGACAGCCCTACCCAAGGGAATACTGCCAGCAGCCTGAGGATAACGCTCCATAATTCCCACTACCATGGCTCAGGGCACTGGGAATTATGGAGCGTTATCCTCAGGCTGCTGGCAATATTCCCTTGGGTAGGCACAACGCTGACACAGTGACACAGCTTCCAGTAGCATCCTGGCTGCCCAAAGCCCTGGCATGAGGCAACTGAGCTGTCCCAAAGCTGACCCTCCCTGGAGGAACACCACATGCTGACAATCCTGGCACAGGGATTAGCAAGGCAGTGTTGAAGTGCTAAACAGATACAACCAGGGCGAGAAACAGCTTCCCACTAATGAGGGGACAGGCAGGAGTATCTTTTCACACATCAGTCACTGCACAAGGAGAGCTTGCCCTGCTCTCAGCTGAAGTCAGTGTTCAGACAGACAAATGTCTTGCCTTCATGGCTGAATTGCAACAGCACAGGTACACAGTGACCTGTAACCAGGCAAACCTGGGGCATAGTACTTACAATTACATGCAAGACTACTTCCAAACAGCCTACCCGAATGGTAAAAGCAAGAATAATCTGGGTTACAGTCTGGACTGCCTTCCTTTCCCACGCTTCCTTGGCAGCTGGTTGTCCCTGCTTCTGCTGCTAAACTTCCCCCTCCTCCATTTCTCCATTACTCATAAATTAGCATCACACAGCAGCAGGCAGTAAAACACACCAGCAGCACTGCTGAAGGCATTGACTTCAACAGTGGCTTAAGCAGATGTGCTAAGAAAACATCTGGATGTTATTACCAGAAAGCTTTCTAGGTTCCCCATCAGATCAACACCTCTGTTTCTTCTGAATCATTATACATGAGAAACAACATAGAACCAATAATAAAAACACCTCAGTTGGAAATACAGCCAGCTCTCTGTGTCTAATATCGAGAAATTCACCAACACTGACCCAAACCCCCAATGGGGGCAGCCAGTCCATGACCCCCAGGCAAGAAGCCTGGTGCAACACTCCATAGCCAGCAATGACAGGTTTGGCTGGCGCAGGGCTTGCAGGTTAACCATCTCCATAGTTAATCGCCATGGGAGAAAACAATCCACCAAGAGCTGAAGAGGTCAAAAAAGCCTGCAGGACTCTGGAGCCAGAGCCATGCATCTGTCCTGTCCCACCATGCACTGGAGATACATCTCAGTGTTACTTCCCTCTTGTGAACTACTTTCTTTCCCCCAGCTCTGTAAAACACGTTCCTAGCAGCTCTCAGCTTTGTAAAGATTTTTTGACGTGTGGCTGGTACAGTGAGAAAGGCTGGACTAAAATTCCTTTCAGAATGTAAATCAAGAAAAAAAATACATCAAAAAGATTGAAGAGACGCTTGGCATATTAAAGAAATGGGTGCAGAGAAACTTTTTAAACATATGAGACCTAAAGGACTGGCTGAGGTAAGAGGCAAAATAAGCCCAACGTGAGCTCGCAAGGCAGGTCCGTGGTGTTTGGCTCCACAGACGAGGGATGTCACGTACCAGCAGAAAGGCTGTGTTATCTGCGGGCCTTGGGCTGGCACAGCTGATGGGAGTGTGAGGTTTAATACTTGTACCCACACTTCAAGAATACTGCAGGAAAAACTGGAGAGAGTTCAGAGGACAACCACAAGAACAAACCCAGGCTTGTAGCAAGGAGCTCAAGGAAGTCAATCAAAGAGAAAGTTAAAAGGCACCTCGCAGCCTGTAGGTACCTGTCAGAAGAGTGCTCTCAGCCTGCCAGACAAAGGCATAATGAGACCAAAGGTTGAAAGTTGAAGCTCAACAGAAAACAAACCAGAAACTGTACCATTTTTCAACACTGCAAGTAATTTACAGAGAGAAAAGTAATCCAACTGACATGGCCCAGGATCCAGCACTGGCCATTTTTTCAGTAAGATGGGATGCTTCCACCTTGCTTGTCTTGCTCCCCCAAAAATGTATGCTTGGTTCCATTCACAACTGCTGACTGTGGAGTGGAAATTAATTCAAGGAATCTCTGTTATACAGCAGGTCAGATTAAACAAGCACCATGACCTTAAATCAATGAGGTACAAAGAACAAGAGGCACAATTATTGTTGGTACGAAGAACAAGATGCCCCATTATCAGTGGTCGGGCTTGTCCAGCCCCAGACATCCCTGCCCCATCCAAAGGTCCTCTGCATCCCATCACTATTCAGATGTGGATTTTGAAGAGCAGCAGAAGTGCCAGATCCATACCACAGGCAGTAAAACTAAATGCTGTTAAACCAAGAAACCCATTCTGCTGTTTTTTTCCCAGCTAAAAAAACAGGAAAAATCATATCCAGACAAAAGAGAGTAAAAAAATTATACTCACAGAGTAGAAACAAAGCATAAGGTAAGACATAAGCAGTTTACAGTGAGAACAATCACTCATTGGAATAACCTCCCAAGGTGGAGTTTCCATCACTGGAGGTTTTCAAGATACAACTGGACAAGGTTGCTACAATCACCTCGGCTCCCTTTCCCACAAAAGATTGGACTGGACGATCCCTTCCAGTCTGAGCCATTCTGTGGCTCTATGAAAGGCATACAAAACTTTCCTGACTACAAGCACTTGAGCCAAAGGAATGAAGCTCCCGGTTCTGACACTCTGAAACCACCCATTGATGTTTAACATAATTATGCTTTCAGGTTCTCTTTGTGCTTCTTGATTCCAGGATCTTCACATCTGCTGCGTTTCTCTAAGCCTCAAAAGCATATCCCAGGATATAGTCCCTTACTGCATTCTCTCTCGAAGAGCTGGAAAGCCCTCCCTGCAAACAGAGAGCAAATTTCATCTGGATGGTTTGTTTAAAGTTTTCAGCATCATGGTACTGGTTCATGGTACTGCATTTGCAATCCCTTCCCTCACTCCTGCCTCTTCTTCCTTTAGGGCTTAAAATGTGGGGGGGCTCACTGTGACAGCCATAGGATTAAAAGGATAACTAGCCTGTGGCACAAAAATCAAGGAGCTGCTATTGCTCCCTAGAAAACCTGGAGGCTCCAGTCAAAATCCAGCCTCCACCAGCCCTAAACCTGTACTTGGTAGCTGGAAAATAGAGGGGGAACCAGGGATGGGGATGAACTTCTGGGGCTTCAAAGCATGGCAATCACTGCCTAAGACTTTAAGGACCATTGGGTTACCCAGTCTGAATCTTGCATAAGGGAGGTCACAAGTTTCACTCTTACCTTTGATTTGAGCAGTACTGCTAGTGTTTGCCCAAGCCCCACCTTCCAGGTAGGCATGCAGGCTCCATGCAAAGAGCTCAAGATATGGAGATGGTAAGTCACCTTTTTGATGGCTGGCTCAAATACTTTAAAAGCCTTTGGTATTTAAAAAAGGCACTTTAACTCTGATTTATCTGCGCTGCATTTTCGGCCAGGGGTGCCTGTGATATAGCTGCTGGCTTCGGGAGGTGCTTTGCCTGATTTCCTCAGCTGCTCACAAAATCCATCTTCCAGGAGAAACCCTGGGGCCTCTCTGCTCTCTTCCCCTACAGACAGCCTGTCTTCTGCCTCCACCCTTTTTTCTGTATTTATAATCGCCAAAGGAGAAGAGCTTTCAAAGGATTTAGCACAAGTGCCTGGAAGGGAATTGCTTCTGCGGGTGGCTGGTAAGCAGGAGAGGGGAGGAAAGGAAAGGCATAGCAAACACTTTCATCCCCATTGTTTCCATTCCAAGGCGAATCCACACATTTCTCCACACCCATCCCCCCACCCCCATCTCCTGCTCTCTACCAGCTTTTCCATGTACTCACACATGTAAGGCTGCCCTGCCCCAAATACCCTCCTCAGATGCCTCACAACGACAAACTCCTGTGACCCTGTGCCACTCTCCCACAGTCTCGTTAACAATAATTATTACCCAAGTTACTAAACCTCCTCCTCAGTGCTCACCTCTCAAAGGACAATTCTAACCTGGCTGGTAAGCAGCACTCACCATCAAGCAGGGAAACCTGGGCTAAAGAAGATGCTCACACCAAATACTTCCGATAGAAAGAGGGGTCACATTCCACTGTCCAGAGCTGCAGCACAGAGAGCTCCTCCTGCCTACCCTAGCTGCCGTCTGCAGCACCTTCATCCCACTTGCAAGGGCACAAGTTTCAAGAGCCTTATACTGAAGCTTCAGCACTTCCACAGACTCTTTAGTATTCAAAAAGTTTATTTTTAAATTGGGTTTGTTTATCTCTAAGCACAGATTCATTTCCAATTTATGTCAGCAAAATAAAATCCAAAATGCAAAACAAAAATGAAAAAAGAGTTCACCTGACTTGGAAGCCTAAAAATAGACCTGTGTATTGCAAATAGTGAACTGTCAGGTAAAGGCTGTGGATTGAAGGTTCAAATGAATAATGTGTTTGTTTTTCCTGCTTCAATACTTTCCTGCTGTTATCACTGTACAAATAAGTCAGCACATGCTAATTACTCTGATGGCAATTTCCTGGGAACTGGTACTTAAGTATCAGGCCAAATTTATTGCCAAGCATCACAGACTAGTCCTCCCCCTGCATTCCCAAACAAACAAACAAGCCCAGCTGCCAAATCCCCCTGTCCTTTCTTTCATCACTGCAGACCCACCACTGCCAGCATGGTTCCACTCCTGACTCCAACATGAGCTGTAGGATCTGGCCTGAGGAACATGTTTTCCCCAACAAGCCTGGTTAAAGCTAAGATGCTAGCGGAGAACATGGATCTGGCAGTGTCAGAACCAGGACTTATATCCTTCAAGGTGTTAAATATATGTATAAATTGTGGATCCCAAGCAGTATTTGTGCAGTAAAAGGGGTTTAATCTTTGGAACCAAGAGTAGAAGCACCTTTCCTGCAAGGCACACGCATCAAGACAGAAAGGATGGGAAGTGAAATGCCTGTGAAGCGTTTTTATAATGCACCCAACAAACCAGTCTCAAGTCCCTTTTAGCCCAAAACTATCCCACAAGGCTCACAGTTTATATTCATGGGTGAAATACATCAAAGAACCGCCTGAACAATGACTGTGGTTTCTGCTGCATTTCCCCCCCCCTCCCCACTTGGTATTTATACAGCCACGGATTTGCACTGTAATTCAGTCAAATGCATTAGAGCAAAGATGAAGGGAGGAGAGAGAAGAGGAAAAAAACCCGCTATTACCTGTGTTACATCCCAAATGGCATTGAATTTCTGTATAAACCTTCGCTGCAACCTCAACCTAGATGCAGGCTATTTGCTGAACAGGCAATATGAACCCAGCATCCTCCTCTGGGGTTTTTTTCAGCTTTCAGGGTCTTTTTCTTGGAGGATGGTTGGCTTGCTTTGGATTTATTGTATTATCGTTTCTTTCTGCTTTCACAGAAGGCAAAGGGTTAAGCAACCTTTCAGATCCTCCCTGGATGCAACTCCATGCATAACAAGAAAGCTTCCAGCCCAGTGAAAACAACTTGAAAGAAGGGCAGTGACCCAGCCACAGGCCTAAGTTTCAGGTCACAACACCCCTGCTCAAAACCATCCGTCTTCCTCTGGCCACAAGTTTGCAGCCAGTCACCTCCCATTAGTGTGATTCCTCCCCAGGATTTACAGGAAAACACCTTTTGGAGACCTGGCTGCTGTTAGCATCGTCTCTTGGCCCCGAGATGAGAGCTGTGAGCTAATAAGGGACACTGTAGGTACACACTGATGCAGCACCCCCTTGCATCCAGTAATAAGTGCTAAAAACACATGGACCATTAGGAAAACTAAATAAATAAATACACCAAACTGCAATTATGAGCTTTGGTTTCATTTACTCTCAACTTCTGCAAGGAAATGGGTGTTTACAGCCCCTGTCAACCTGGACACATGCACACCACATTGCACGGCAGAATCAAAGCTGTTTGGCTAGCACATGAGCATCATGCTGCTCAGTTAAGAGCCCTGGATCAAAAGAAAGAGAAGGTTTGGTGTTACTGCACACTGAGCCAGGGGAAATAGTGCATCTCAGGGATGCTACATACTGGAAGAAGGCTGGAGAGAGGAAGGATGTGCCTGTTCTCCCCTTCTGCAAAAGGAGTTCCCTCAGGCCAGTTAGAAATAATCACCTGTTGGACCACAGAACTGGGGATCATAGAATCATAGAATGATCTATGTTTGGGTTGAAAGAGACCTTTAAAGGTCATCTAGTTCAAGGCCCCTGCAATGAGCAGGGATATCAATGGTTCCATCTCCACACTGCAGCAAGGATGTTGGCAAGCAACCCACTGCTGAGAATAGTCCGCAAAAGATTCAAAACCCAGCTCCACACAAGCCAAACAGAAACACAGCTCCTGGGAGGGGGATCTTGGCTCATCTGGGGCAAGAAGGACAAAAAACCTAAGTGTGGCATCCAGCCCCAAGCCTGGAACTCAGCCTAGCTCCTCCCAAACTTCACATCTGCCAGGGGTGGTCTTGCTCTGAACCAATGCTGACAGAGAGTATCAGGATGAGATTAAAATATAGAAAAATATGAGAATGTGAAAAGAATTATCAAACACTCTCCCAATCTCTAACATTTTGTGCTGTTAACTCTAAAAGCAAGAGCACAAAGGAACAAGCTGTGTGTGCAGGGACCTGGGTGCTGAGACTTTCCCATTTATCATCATCAACCAAACTGCCCTGGGAAGTAGGGCAGGCACAAAGCCCGAGGAGATTCCCAGTTCAGCTGCAACTCCCAAGGTTTCAATGTGATTAGGCCTGTGACTCTCCCCTACAAGCTTTCTGGCACTGGGACCAACCCATGATATTGTTTCCATTACTTCCTCCCTCTCAGCCATGCCAGTGCACGCCAGTTTGCCATGCGAGACTGTGAACTGGATTGGGGAACCAAATCTACAGAACAACAACCCAGGGGAGAGTGTCAGCTGGATGGGTTCCCTATTGCAAGTGTGTTCAGCAACATCCTTTGCTGTTGGCAGCCTGAGATGGTTTTGGGTGTAGCAGTGCAGAAGGACGGCCAGATATTACAGTAGCACTGCTGAGCTGCCAAAGGAATGAACCACCAAATGTGGCCTTGGGCTTTTAGTTTTTAGTGACTAGCTGTATACATGTGTGCTATCAAAAGAACTGGACTGAGTTTGGTGAAGTGATCCCACTTCTCAGCTGACTGGCTTACTGTGCGATCCTGCAGCACCGGAGGAACCAGCTAGAAACATCAAGTGCAAACCCAAGGCAAGCTGTTTCTGACTAGGTGCTGAAGAGAGAAGCCCACGGCTGAAGCTGGGAACACACCAGGGACAATACAAGTATGAGCTGAAACAGTCAAAGGACATGACAACTTCACAAGGCCCCCTGACCAACAAGCTATGCAGGAGTAACAAGATGCCGATCCCTTCAAATGCAGTTATCTCCTACTGCCGTGAATATACTCATGTGGGATGGACACGTGTATTTATTTTAGTATTTGCTGGAAGTATTCACACTATGTCCCAAAAAATGCAAATATGTCTTTCGGTGTTCAGAAAGGCATGTCTTGTGGGAAGATGAAAAAAACCCAAAACTTGTTTTGCCTCTCCAGCCTGCTTCAGACTGATGCACCCCACTATTGAAGAGCAAGCACAGGTAGGGTCTGCATTAATTAGCAACAGCCTTTAAAAAGGTCCTGAGACACTCATTTTGGGAGGAATTTGTAACTGAGCAATGTGAGTACTCAGATCTCCCCTCAGTGCATGCAATTATGCCTTTGTTGCTCATGGCACCATGTGCTGGGCCAGCTTCTGTCCTCCATTCCTGCAGCTCTGCAACAAGGTCGGGGGATGCCCTGCACCCCACTCGCCCCTCTGGGTTAGCCAGGCTGGGGGCTGCCCTCATAGAATCATTTGGGTTTCAAGATACCTTTAAAGACCATCTACTCTAAACCCCTCCAGTGAGCAGGGACAGCAACTCGATCAGGTTGCTTAGAGCACAGTCCCACCTGACCTTTAATGTTTCCAGGGATGGTGCATCTGCCTACTCTCTGGGCAACCTGTTCCTTCTCCTCCTCCTGCTCTAAGCAGATGAGTGAGCACCCAAGCTGCATCAGCGGCTGCACCCTGATAAAGCCTAAGTATAAATGATGATGATGCAGTCACTGGGAAGATGCGGGGACAAGATCATGGTGTTTTACCCAGTAACCCCAGTAACACTGGGTAGTGCCAAGATGGAAACCACTTCTGGGGAGATTCTGAAGCCTAGATCTCTTCACTTGGTTTGGAGAGGGCACAACAACTCACTCCTTGTCTCTGGCACAGATCACTACCCCTCTTTCACTAGCAAAGTACCCAGTTTGGGTTTTTGAGCTACATCAGGGCCAGCAGCTCTGGAAGGACCCTGGGGAACAGCAGCACCAGAACTGGGGATTGTGACTTTTCCCCTGAAGATGTCCTTCACCACCACAGACTACATGGGGAACTCAGGGCAAGGGGTGAGACCCCCACCCAAAACCAGGGCACAGCTCCAATGGGGCACCTGCCCAGGGTCCAGCAGAACAGCCCAGTACACACAGGAAGGGCTCAGCCATCCAGGCAGTGCCACTGTGCCAGCATTAATCACCACACCACGACCAACAGGGCTGCCAGCCACAGCCGGCCCCAGCGAGAACAAGCCCTGCTGAAGAAACACAGCTCTGCGTCCTGGCTTTGCAGCCCAGCTCCTACGTGGAGAAACAAAATGAGAGGCACAGCTCACCCTCTCCAAGGAATACGCCCTTCCTAATGAGAGTCGACCCAGGAGCTATGTGGGAGTGGCGCCCATTCCCAGGCAGGCTCCAACGCCACTGAAAGCCAGCGACGGAGACAGGCAGCCTCCGAGGAAAGAGACACCAGTGGGAAATTTTGCTTTGATGCCGGCTCGCCAGCTAGCTCCGGCACCAGGGAGGAGGAGGAGGAAGGACTGCCAGCTCTCGCGATGCTCCCCTGCATGTGTATACATGCAGAGCTGAGCTCAGCCAGAGGTCCTGGGAGAGGGTTGCAACAACCGCAGAGCAAGTCACCAGCTGTGCCCTGCCTGACTGGGCAGCACATGGCTGGCACAGCCTGAGCCCCACAGTGGCAGCTGACCACCCGCCGCCGGACAAGAAAGCCCACGGAGAAGAGCAGGCACTGCAAGGACGCTACGAAAGGACGGTGTTGTACAACCATCCATCGTCCCAAGATGTCGGTAGGAAAAACTCCATTATCTGTGGCTAAATCTGAGCAGAGTGCAGTGCCAGGACCTCTTCCCATCCCAAAGAGGTTACGTTCCAGGAGACACAAGTATTTTTTATCAGTCTTGCTGCTGCTGTTAACACAGTAATGATGTCAAGCATAACCTAGCAGCAACAGCAAGATTCAGGGTCTTGGGTTCACCACAATCTTTATCTAGCTCTAGAAAGCCAACAGTAGCAGTGGGATCAGAATAAATACGAAGGTGATACAATGAAAAAGATTTCGCAATTAAATTCCTGACACTTGTATCCCTTCCCCCACCTCCTCTCCTTATTTTTTAATTTGCTTCCATAGATCTCAAAGCACTTAATGACTACTTAAGTGTAGTTAGCACCCGTCATCCTGATGGAGAAACTTCCACTGGGTTGAGCAATCCTTAAGTTGCCCAACAACCCACTGGGCGAGGAGAAAGCAGGACTGGTTGAGCACAAGTCTATCCATCCCTCTGCGCTGCCTTGCTGCAGGGTATGAGTTACGGGCAGGAGAGCAGGGCGGTTACACGGCACAGCCATTTCCCAGGATAGGGTGTGCCCCACCCTTACAGGTGCTGGGAAGCACTGGGCACTGTCCCTGCTACGAGGGTAGTCGGAAATACATTGCTTCTTTCTTTTGTTTCATGTTTGTTTGTTGTTTTCCTCATTAGAATTTTTCTGTGTTTAAAGGTCAGGAATGCAGACTTTCCGCAGAGAGCAAGGGCTGTCAGGGCAGGTAGCATATGTGGCTCCGTTTCTCCATTAAAGAAATAAGATTGATATCTGCAGGCGTTTTCAAGCAAAAAATCACCAAAAAATCACTAAGGATTTCTGTTCTGTTCTTACTGTCCCAAACCCTCTGTGTCCAAGGTCTGAGTTAAACAACTACACACTAAGGTGACTGAGAGAGGGCATTTCAGAGAACCAGGAGCTACCAGTGTGTGGACCTTGCCATACAGAGTCCCTATCAAAGCAAACAACTCTGACCTCAAGAGTTGCCCAAAGGTTGCAAAGCTGGACCCTTCCAGCAGCATGATGCCTGGGGCTATGGCTGTGGTGGTGCTTGACTGTTTGAATCACTTGTACAGGTGACCATGGAGGGCATTACATGGTCAGCAGGTCCACCCTGACTGGAGGACCACCAAGACAGAAGATGATGCAAAGTATTTCTATTTGCTATATATACTCTCCAATGTGCTGTTGAGCAGCTGCTTCTTCTCAGTCCTGGGCAGTGAATGTGTTAGGTGGAGAGAGCAGACAGTAGAGTCCCTCATCTTGCCACAGACTTATTTGCTCTTTTTTAATTCTTTTACTTGCTCTAGTGGCCCTATCTTGTCCATCCCCTCCTCTCACCCTCCTTAGATTAATTCATTTGGCCTTCTTGTAAACTCTTAAATTACTGTACAAATGAACAATTAAGGGATTATCATCATAGCAATTGACAATAATGTGTCTAAAAGTCACACCTTCACAGAGGTTCAACCTGACCAAGAGCAAACTGGACAAGGACTATCTACTGGTGATCAAACCATGACCAAAACTGAGGCTGATAAAGAGCATAGAAGACCACCTCTGCCCTAGCTCTTGCTGTACAACTGTGGATCATGGGCATGAAGCAGTTCAGTGACTTAGCCCAAAATCCAGAAGTTGGGTACCAAAGCACTGCACCTGAGGATCCCAAACATGATAATGGGGAGGGCTAAGAAAACCTCTTTACCACTTAACTCTCCATCACCCAGTCCTGCCAGGAAAGAGGGTTTAATTAATATTTCAAGTACACGTGCAGTTAATAGACTCTGTCCAAATGCATCCCAGCTGCTGAAACACAATTAGTTTCATCTCAGCTTCTAGGAACAGGCTGTCTCCTCTTTGGTGCTGTGCAGCAGGTGAAACCTTGGGGCCCTCGGCTGCTGGCTGGTCCCCAGCTAATGAACTGAATTAGCCTGCTCCCATTCTCACTACAGACCCGTTGGAACAGTGTCCTTTAGACAGACCTTGAAGCTACCTTCAACAAAATGTTCTCATGTCTCTGTGGCTCAAATTCAACTGCATCAGCTTCTCTTAGGTCGACAGTGCTATTGTACCCACGGTGCTCACTTCTGCTGACAAATTCTCCAGCTGCCCAGCCTGTGCATCCCCATCTCACACACAGTACTTGTCTTCTCATTAGCGATCCAGTGCTACCGGTTCCCTCAGCTTCCCGGGCCCTTTATGTGGAACTCCAGCAGCAGAGCAGAAAGCAGTGACGGCAGCAGCTGCTGCAAGCAGCCAGGTTATGCAGAGCACCACATTCCTCCTCTGGGAACGGGCAGCATGAATAAAGCCAAAATCTGATTTTATTGCATCTTTCAAATTCTTAACAAGCCAACAAAAATTACTGCTGCCTTGGTATTTGGGTTTTTTTTGTATATTATTTCCCATTTTTAAAGTCACAAGGCTTTTAAAATCAATAGTTAAATTTTAGATGCTAGGATACTGTTAGATGCATTTGGGGATGGTTAATCAGAGGCACTAAAGAAATAATAATAATCATAACAACAACAACGACAATAACAACATGAATTCCCCACCAGGATATGTAAGAGTTAGGGAGTGACTGTCACCCTCTTCTCTGCCCAGAGTCAAGAGCAAAAGAACATCCATGAGTCTCTGCCCATGCTGGCACTGGGGCAGTGCTACACAGGCAGGGCGACCTAGGACATGCAGAACAGGCTCTTTGGAAAGGAGATAGGAGCCATTCAAACCTCAGCCTAGGCCATTTGCAGGGCTGAGGGCTTGTCAGGGAGAAGGCAAAGCCTTTTCTGAAGCAGGCAGCTGCCCACAGCAGGGGAGTCTGGGAAGAGGTATAAGTAGGATGGGATGCAAGATGGGATTCAAGGCAGGATGCAGGATGAGATGTAGGGCAGGATGCAAAGCAGCGAGTGGAGCGCATTCCAGAGGGAATGACAGCCCTGCTCCAAAGCATTAGCCAAAGCTCTTTCCCGGCTCCAGCCTTCCTTCCCAGCACTGTGCCACACACATCTGTGTGGGGAGGGCTGGTGCGGCAGAGAGCCAACTCAGCAACTCAAGAGGTGCAATTATCATTAAAGCCAAGCAGGCTGGAGCAGGGGAGAGGAGATGCCTCCCGCCAAATGAATAGGTTTAATGCTGCTCACATTCCTGCATTCCTCTGCTGAAGCGTAATGAATAAACCCTCACAAACTGCTAAAAATGAGGTGGTTTTGGTTAAGCCTTGCGAGTGTGTGTTTTGTAATCTTACACCTTTGCAGACAGAGAGCCCTGCTATGCTGGTAATCTAGGAGCTGAGGTTTTCCAGAGCTGGGCTGTGTAGCCAGGCAGAGACATCAGCACATGCCTCTTTTATGGGAACAGCATCCCCATCACAAGTGGGGAGATGGGATAGAAAGTGCCTGGAGCCAGGCAGATCCCTTCCTAGGCAGGAGTGCAGCAGGGGTTCCTGACCAAAGCACACACACAGAGCCACTTCTGATGACAGAATAGGATAGCATGGCACAGGGACAGGACAGGACAGGACAGGACAGGACAGGACAGGATAGGATAGGACAGGACAGGACAGGATAGGACAGGACAGGACAGGACAGGATAGGATAGGATAGGATAGGATAGGATAGGATAGGATAGGATAGGAATGGAATGGAATGGAATGGAATGGAATGGAATGGAATGGAATGGAATGGACCATTTCAGTTGGAAGAGACCCAAAACAACCGTGTAGTCCAAATGTCTGACTGCTTCAGGAGTGACCAACAGTTAATGAATATAATCAAAGGCACTGTCCAAATGCCTCTTAAACGCTGTCAGGCTCAGGGCATTTACCACCTCTTTTAGGAAGCCTGTTTCTGTGTTTGACAACTCTGCTGGCAAAGAAATTATACATGATGTCCAGTCTGAGCTTTCCTTGATGCAGCTTAGGACCATTCCCACACATCCTACTACTGGATCCCAGGGAGAAGAGTTCAGCGCTGCCCTCTCCTCTCCCCTTTCCCTCCTCAGGAAGCTGTTAGGGAGCAATGAAGTTGCCCCTCAGCCTCCTTGTCTCCAAACTAGACAAGTCCAGAGCCCTCACATGCTCCTCACAGGACATGACTTTCAGCTCTTCTACCGACTTTGTTGCCCTCGCTGGGATGCATTCAAGGACTTCACATTCATCGTAACTGGTGGGGCCTAGAACTGCACACAGAGCTCCAGGTGAGGCCAAACCAATGCTGACCAGAGTGGGATAATCACCTCTCTTGCCCATCTGGTTCTGCTGTGTTTGATGCACCCCAGGATGACACTACACACAAAGCTTTTCCCTGTCTGCACTGGTTTATCTGCAGAGGATCCTGTCTGGGTCTGGAAGCAATAATATTATTTATTCATGGTTCTACTGAAAAAAGTAGTGGCTCCATAGCCAAAGGTCAAAATCCCTATGTCCCTCTGCTCAGCCTTGGCTTCTCCAACCTGCCTCTGTCAGCACAGTCTCTCATCTCTCCCTTCCTGACTCTTTATCATCCTCCAGTTCAACCTCAGATTTCCCTCCCCATGGGCCCTGTGTTCCACCCATGCTCCCATCCTTCTCTACCTCCCCTTCACCTCCACCAGTAATTTGTATCATTATGATGGTCTGTGCTCTCCTCCATGCAGACTCTCCTCTCTGCTCCAGACTGGTCTCCTTATGTTCAAAAATAAGTCTCAGGACATCTTTTGAATGATCTTCCATCCAGCATCCAAATCTGCCATTGTCATTGAAGCTCTTGCTTTCCCACATCACAGCCAATACACCCACTCTTCCCTGAGACCCTCCTGACCAGCAAGAGTACTCCCATGTGGGTCATGCCTTCTATCCCACTTCATCTTCTCAAGGATAGCCCCTTTCCCTATTTCATCACACGAGCTCTGTAACTCTCAATGCTTACCCCATGCCCTACAGTACCCACTAGCTGCTGTTGACTCTTATGATGTTGACTGTTACTGAGGAACTTGGTCTTCTGGGCCAGTCAATGGAAAATGCCTTTGATACTAAATTATTTCTCTCCCTTCCTGCCCCTTGTCTGGTAGAAATTAGTCTCAAATATCTACCAGACCACCTCAGTGACTTCATAAAAACTCTCCTTTGCTGTGACATTTACCAAAAAACTCAATAACTGTGAGGCTGCTGGTGTTCTCAGGCATGTCTGTCAAGATGATCAATAGTGCCCTGGGATTTTTATTTTACTCTCCCATATGCATGTACCAGTCATAACCTCCTGTCATTGATCCACACCATGAGCTCCTTGGGGGATGGACAGCCTTTGATTCAACATTTGTACAAAGGACAACAGGCTCTGGGACATGGTTAGTGCTCCTACTGTCACAGTGGGGAAAATAACACTTTTAAACACCCATCAAGGTCAAGAGATATCTGCTTGCACTGGGTATGATCCCCAGGCTTACAGCAGACAACATGACCTAGAAGGCCACCTGCATAATGTAGTCAGGAAGCCACAAGTTACTTGAGCACACTTCACAGTGCACCAAGACCCAGCTAACCTGTTGCTGCATCTACTTACAACAACACCCTATTTGCTCCCAAACAAATCACAGCACAACATGCTTCCACCAGTTACTACCAGCACCTCTTGACACACCACTCTTGGTAACATGGAAGGCATCCCACAATGATTTCTTGTACATCAAAGACCACAGCATTACCCTTGTCTGCAAGCACAAGCTGCTTGCTGACAACTATGACTGCACTGCAGTGATGCTCTCTCTGTCAGACTGGAAATCGCAGAATAGACTGGATTGGAAGGGACCTTTAAAGGTCACCCCGTCCAACCCTCCTGCAAAGAGCAGGGACATCAACTCGATCATGTGGTTCAGAGCCCCACCCAACTTGACCTTGAATGTTTCCAGGGATCGGGCATCTGCTCTACTCTGGGCAATGTGTTTCACCATTTCACCACACACATTGTATAAAATTGTTTTCCTTATATCTAGTCTGAATTTACCCTCTTTAGTTTAAAGCCATTACCCTTCATCATCACAGGCCCTGACAAAAAGTCTGTCCTCATCTTTCTTATAAGCCCCCTTTAAGTACTGAATGGCCACAATAAGGTCTCCCAGGAGCCTTCTCTTCTCTGCACGGAACAACCCCAGCTCTCTCAGCCCATCCTCGTCAGGGTCACCGTGAGACCAGATGAGCTCCTCTGGATCCCTGAATCTTTTCCATCCCTCCACTTTTGTCATCTAAAGGTGACCAACACCAAGCATCCCTTGCTGCTGTTTGGCTCCAAACAGCCTTGAGCAAACCTCAGAGTGTTCTGGTCCCAACTCTGCCAGTAGCTCCAACCCCCACATGTGTGCTGGCATCTCTGCTATCCAATCAAGGAGATGCCAAAGTGGCCAGGAAGACAACCTATGAGTATCACATCTCACACCCTGGGCAGCTCTGACACAGAGCTTCTACCAAATTGAAAGACATAGGGGGAAAAAAAGCAAGCCCACATGGAAGTGAGTTTCCCTCTGCTGCCCAGGAGAGACTTGCAAGGCAAGTTCTTCCACCAGGCTCCAGGGCTGGCCATGCCACGGGCAGGGCTGAGCCTGCCCTGCCCAGCCACCAGTGCCAGCAGCCCCAAGCAGGACCCGCTGACTGATGAGGATCCAACAGCCACATGGGACCTGTGCACTGCAGCACAGAACAGACATGCACACGCAGCAGGGATGGGTTTGTTCTCCCTTTACACTCATCCATTAGAAGAACATGACCTGAACTAACACTGCACTGACAGAAGCCAGGCATAAACAACAGACCTTACAGACACACAGGGAGAGCTCCCCTACCTCCTTCAGTGCTTCTCGCTGGGGCTGAGCTGCATCTCTGCAGATTTGGGATTGATTCGCCCCCTCCAGAGGGACACCACAGCATCTGCACTGCACAACACAGGCCCTGCCTTCCCCACTGGGAAGCACTTCCCACACTCACATCAGACATTTTGCACATGTGCACATGAGAAAGTTTCTTAGGCAAGAGCTTGAGCCTGCCACCTCGCAATCACCTACGCTGCAGGTCAGCAACAGCACTGTTGATCAGGGTTTCTCCAAGGAGTGTAAGGCTGAAAACACTGTTCTTTGAGAAACAGGCACGACTCTGCTTGGTTGAACACAAACAATTCCTTTGTTTTTATTAATGTTACAATTTCACATCACAGGCATTTTCAGGCTCCCTGTGATTATTTTGTATATCCAGTACCACACAGTTCACAGGCACAACCAAAGGCAAGAAGGTCCCTCTAAGGCTCTGATGAGTAGGGATTTCACATGATCCGAATGGGATGTGTCCACCCAGACATGTGCAGACAGACTTGGGCTTGCTCTGCTTGTGCCCAAAGTTGATTAGGACTCAATCCAGCTTAAGACAAAAGCCACAGAGCCACGCTAGTACAGCACTCTGCCCAAGCTCATATGACCAAAGTGGGAGCCCTGGGCAAACACCAACCAGACCTCTGATTTTGCCATCCACACAGTTATATGAGAATGGAAGGGTTACAAATCACCTACAGCACAGAAAATTCCTAATAACCATAACTGGTAACTATTAAAAGGAACAGATTTAAGTGAACAAGTGTGCTACTCTACCCTGGTTGAATGGTGGATTTCAAGCCATCTGGTCCTTGGGGAAAAATGTTTTATATTGTATGGGTCTGTGGAAAATAACACAAAAAGTGCAACTCTATTGTCAGAAGGCTTAAATTTCTTTGAAAGAATCCCACAGCTTCATTAAAAAACCCATATTTAGGAACTCACAAGGTGAGGAAGGCTTGGAAAACCAGTTAGAAGGTGAAAAATGAAGGGAAACCCACCCTTGGGTGGAAAAGAGCTGTTAAAAACCCAATCACCCAAACCCCTCACAACATCAGTGACCTCATTGGTATGGTTTGGTAGGAACAGTTTATTCAACAAAAAGAAAGCTGTTCAGAAGGAAGAAAGAGAATTGAAATTTAGCAAATACAAAGATCAATGTGAATGTACAAAGAAAGTCTTTAACATCCCGAATGATCATCAGAAGGCACCTCCAAAAACAAGTGTCTCATACAGGTGGGAAAACAACATTCCCTGCACCACCAGTGTGCTCATGTACAGATGGCACCTGGAATGCCCTATCCAAGCAGCCACCAGGCTCAATCATGTTTAGCTTGAATGCATCAGTGAACACATGAGAACGAAGCACATTTCTACATGTGCGTGGGTGACAAGACAATCCTACACTGAAATAAAAGGAGCTGATAGTCCACCAGGCCATTCCCTTCTATTGAAATAAAATTTTACCCTATGCCATGATTACCCACAGAGGACTGGGGTTACTTTCACAATAGTTTAGAGGTGAAAAAATCAATGACTATCTATCTATACCTTGGTGCTTTTGGGACTCTCAAAGCAGTTGACCTTTTTGGAGAGAGAAAAAAATCCACTAAACTTTCTTGTCTTTTAAGTGATGAGGATGCAACCTTGATGGGTGAACTGGACTGGGCTGAAAGCTCCACAATGTAGGCAAGTGTAACACTTGCTACTGAAAAAGACCAAGTAACCTCTCCTCACTTCCTAAAGCCACTGCTGGCCCTGGCGCACCCCAAAGCCCTCCAGCTGCTGATGCAGCTCACTGACCAGCAGCAGAAAGCTCACCCAGTACAGACACAAGCTTACTTTCCATCAGCACAGTGAGCTGTGGGTGGATCAATGCCGGAGCAAGAGCAAGGGCTGAGAAGGGCTGGAGACAAGAGTGGTGCCATCCCCATGGTGGCAGGAATGGTGACAGCCCAGCAAAGCCCAGCATGCAGCCAACAGGCAGCAGAAGGGAGAAGTGCACAAGGAGGAGGAGGAAGAGGGGAAGACGATAACAAAACACTCATTTTGTTTTGAGGGAACTGCCTATAATTAAAACCCCAAAGCAAACACAAACTTGGCATCTGGAGAGAACAGTGCTGGGTTCTGGTTTGGATTTGCCTGGCATTTATCAGCCTGGATGGCAGGACACTTGTTAAGTAGCTCATCCTGAGGGAAGATTCCTCTGATTTTCCTAAAAATTCCAAACTGCTTCAAACAAATAAAAACTATACTCAGGTATTGCCCATACCCAGGTTTCCTGACTAGATAAAACACATTTATTTTATCTCTGAACAAATATGTTGCCATTCCCTACCTCTGTGTGAAAAAACCAACTAAGGGAAAGAAGGATACCTGCTTAGTCCAGGGGAAGAGAATCAGAATATGCACATAATGCTTTGAAAATTGCACAAAACACTCAGGTGGGAAAGTAAAGTAAGTGAACAGACAGGAAAGTTGCTCTTGGCCCTGGTATTGGCTATGGTACTGTGAAGCTCTGGTTGCTCCTGGAAGGTACCTGCAGCTGTTAACTCCTGCCTTGCAACCTGTCTGTGCCCCATGCTGGGCTTTCTCTTCTGTTCATTAAACAACACTGAAACACCCTTTTTGAAGTGATTTGCCAGAAAAGGCTCTGACAGATTTGAGCTGTGGCTCCAACACTGCTCTGTCAATCCAAATTAGGGATGCTGCCTCCTGATTCATGTCCAAAAGAGGTTCCACCTGTACAAGGTGATGCTCAGGCTTCAAAGGACTCTTCTGGCTGTCTCCATGCAGGGTGGGAAACACAATCCATGAAGAAGGATTGCACTGAGAAGGGTATTGCTGGGTGAGAGCAGCTATCTATCATCACTGCTATCCCTATCCCTCGGGATGGTAGTATAAGGCTGATGTGTTGCACAGAAGCCCATGATGCTCCTACCCAGATGTGTCAGCTGCACACTGGAAAATGGAAAGCAATCTATAAGGAGAGGGGAGAGCTTGCACACAGGGGAAAGCTCCAGCAAGTGGGAAATTTGGACCTATTCCCACTTTCCAAAGGAGAGGGTTCAGCCAGATGAAGTACATGTTTCCGCTGTAGAGCTTCCCCAAACTCCCAGCCTCTGCTGCTGATCAGCCCAAGGGCTGCCACGTCGATGCTCAGCACTGCAGTGCCCTGACAGGCAGCAGTGCCTGGGGCCCACGTGCATGCCCCAAAGTCCCTGCACTCGTCACCAAGTAGTCTTCTGGACATCCCACTGCAAAAGTATCAAAGTGACATGTGCCATAAAAATAGCTGAAATTGGTATTCCTACCCCTTTAATCAGCTTTTAATTGACAAGGGAAAACAGAACAGATGCTCAACAGGAGTCGTGTTTGAAAGTATCAGAGGTGTGATAAGCTTTTTTGTGGAAATCTTCCTTTTTTCAACAAGTGCCTTTGACATCAAAAGCAGCCTGTGGGGAGACTTGGGAAAACCTGAAATAACAGCAGTGATCCAACCAGCACGCACTGCTCAACACAGCAAAGGCAAAAGCACTGAAACTCTATGAAGTTAAGAGCACTCCTTGGAGGTTTGTAAGCAAACAAAAAGTTAAAGAAGCACAACACAGAAAGACTCAAAATTATCAAAAGAGATGGGCAGGAAGCAGAAGGAGAAATGGAGAGAAGGTAAATCTTCCCTGATCGCACCAGACATGGGTACCATTTCAGCAACTTCCTTCAAACAACAACATTATTTCATGAATGCATCCAAGCACACTGGCACACCCCTGCCACCACTAAAACTTTTTATAAATCCCTGCTTTACCACACTACCAGAAGTTTATGGGCAAACCTCCTGGCAGGCTCCTGCCCAGAGGGCAGCAGGCTCAGCACTTCATCCAGGGAGCTCTGGCAGATGCTCTGGCTGTGGGTCACTATCCTGACTTCAGACTCTTGGAAAGACATCAACCAGTGGGAGCAGAGTGTTGTAAAAAATGCTGAGCTCATCCAGGGAAGATGAAGCCCTTTTCAGTCTGCTAAGTCTCCCACCACATATTTTTAAATCCCAGTCATGCATGGGGAGGAACCCAGGCACAGGGCTGGAGTACCAGCTCCTGTGTGTATCCTCTGTGGCTGAGCATTGTGGGGAATGAGCAACAAGCCCTGGCAGCCTATTACACAACACCAGGTTGTTTATGTTTTTAACTAAAATGGTAAAAACCATTTTACCATTTTAGAGGTGGGGAGGGAGGGTGGATTCACTGCAAGCTAGGGTATTAACCAGCCAGAAAGAGGGTACACTGTAGCTGCCTCCTCCACACCATAGTATCCCAATATGATGCCAAACTCACATAGTTGGTTTAGTGATAAACTCTCTATGGAGGACAGTGAAGAAGGAGCTGGAGGAGGTGCTTCAGGCACTTCAGCCCATGGTGCAGCCCATGGTGAGGCAGCTGTGCCCCTGGAGCCCATGGAGGACCACAGGGGAGCAGAGATCCATCTGCAGCCTGTGGAGAAGACCACACCAGTTGCGGTGGATGACTGAAACAGGGCTGTGAATCTGTGCTGGAGCTGGCTCCTGACAAGGACCTGAGGACTCATGGAGAGAGGAGTCCATGCTAGAGCAGGTTTCCTGGTAGGATTTGCGACCCTGTGGGGGACTCACACTGGAGCAGCCTGTCCCTGAAGGACTGCACCCCTCGGAAGAGTGACCCACATTGCAGCAGTTCGTGAAGAGTTGCAGCCCATGGGAAGGCCTCACGCTGGAGAAGTTCGTGGAAGACTGTCTCCCGTGGGAGAGGAGGGAAAGGACTCCCCTCTCTGAGCAGGAGCAGACACAACCTGTGATGAACTGACAGTAAACTCCCTGTGCTGTCCAAGGGAAAGGAGGTAGAGCCTGGGAAGGAGGAATAGGTGGGTGGAAGGTCTTTGTAAGATTCATTTTACCTCTCATTATCCTGCTCTGATTTTGACTGGTATATTTTCACTGGTAATAAATTCAATTAATTTCCTCAAATCAAGTCTGTTTTGCCCATGACAGTACTTAGTTGATGATCTCCCCCTGCCTTTACCTCAATTCATGAGCCTTTTGTTACTATTTTCTCTCCCCTCTCCCTTTGCAGAGGGAAGTGACAGAATGGCTTTTGGCATCCAGCCAGTGTCAACTCACCACAATAATGAAGGCTGGATGGGAGATCCTGAGAAGCTCTTCACCAAGGCACCCAAGTACCTCTGTGACAGCCATGTCACTTCATCTACCCACCACGCAGCACTGGCTGTGGGCATTTGAACTGCAGCTCTGCAGCATCCAAGATGGGATGGATGAGCCCTCTCTTGGCTCTATCATGCTCAGAAAACAGCTCTGATCTAGCAAAATTTACCAGCCAAAAGTTTGTCCCAGGACTCTACTTTTTACCACAGGATTCTTTCTTTCTCTCCCAAAACAGAAGCACAAAGGCAGGGGTTAAGTCCAGCCTGGGATGCTGAGCCCCTGCAGATGGGCAGAGTGAGAGATGAGGAAGAGCCCTGACCCACCTGAACCCAGAGGGAATCTCCTGCACTGCTCCACTCCTGCTACTCCCTCTCAACATCTTTATTCACCAATTGCAAGTAAAGCTCCAGAGGGATTGTCAGCACTGATTCAGAGGCCTGTGAGGTATTTCCACATGATTTTATTTTTTATTGGCTGTGTATTTCTAGCTAAGTCAACAAATCCAGTCATTGCTGTTACACATTGTCCTCAGTCTGACATTTATTTTTGCTCATGGTAAAAGAAACTGCAGTTCTTTCTGATTAACTCCACAGAAATGCCTATTACTCAGACAGGAGTCTGAAAGTTGGCTTGAACTAATCAGCAAATTGGTCTAAAACAATTAGGTTTTGAGGATGAGCATCCTCTGGCATCCAAAATGCAATTCTGAGGGGTTTATTTGCTTCTAATGTTATTTTTTGTCTTACTGTCCCCATCAGGTTAATCCCAGACAGGACAGAAATGTCATCAAAGCCAGCCAGCCCATCGTGGTATAACCCAAAATAGCACAATTAGTTTCCGCAACGGGCTTTTCTACAGAAGCAACATATCCTGTTCCAGTCTTGGCTCTCTATGTGCCTTGTGATTCAGTTTTGAGGGGAAGAAGTTCACAAAGAAGCTGCATGAGTGAGTGCAAACCCCAGAAGTGCATCCTGCAAAAAGGCAGTAAAGATGGCCCTAAAGGCGACTGCACAATCAACACTTTGCCATAGAAATACAGAATCATAAACTGTCCTGAGCTCAAAGGGACCCACAAGGATCATCGAGTCCAACTCCTGACCCTGCACAGGACAACTCCAAGAGTCACCCTGTGCCTGAGAGCATTGTACAAACACTTCCTGAACTCCAGTAGGTTTGGTGCCATGACCACTTCCCTGCGGAGCCTGTTCCAGTGCCTGAACACCCTCCAGGTGAAGAACTGTTTCCTAATAACCAACCTACCCCCCTACCACCATGACTCAGCTTCGTGCCATTCTCTCTAGTCCTGTCACTGCTCCCCAGAGAGAAGAGATCAGTGCCTGCCCCTCTGCTTCCTCAAACTTGCAGCAGGCTTGGCCAGCTGGCCAGGCATGGCTGTTTGTTAGTGGTCCAGTACAGGACAACTCACCCTTAAAACAAGATGAATGAGTTTCAGCAAGTCAACAAACACAGACTACCTGACAGAGGGACACAGAAATGCCCTAAGAAAGACTTATAGGACATAAAAGAAGCCAAGGCTGCCAAGCCAAAGAGTTGCACAGTGCCCTTTCGTACACCATTCCCCCAAGTCTGACAACAGAAGAACATGAGGCTGCAGCTGGGCTTTCACGGGAGCACAGTGCCTGTGCTGGTGGTTTCAAGTTGGCTCAGGCTCAGTGCAGCTTCTCAGTGGGAAAACAGCCCTGAAGGACTCAACACAAAGCACAGCAACTCTCTTCTCCTCTCCCTGTTGTCAAAGCATCACTTGAAGCAAGAGCCTGAAAATGTGTTACCTGGGAAAGCAAAGCAGCCACATTAGGGAGTGAGAGCACAAAGCACACCATGACATTTACAAGTGAGCTTGAGCTCACTCATTTGTATTTCAAAGGCCAGGTTGACACAAGATATTTTTCTTGCTCTACCTTTGGCTGTGAAGGGAATAATACACGATTTTGAGAGCTGCTGCCACTGCCATCGGCTTTCCTGCAGAGTCAGATACAACAATATTCAGCCTGCTTTGCTTGGAGAACATAAGGACCAATCTTGGAAAATCCCCCTTTGGCTGATAAAAACAAAACCAATTTCAGGAGGCTTGCTCATGTCCATATACTCACTGCCTATGGCTCAAGTGAATGAATATTAAGCTAATCGTGTTGAGTGTCTCCTTTCCTTCAGTAAATTCACACTATGAAAGTTTTCCATCTTCAAAGCTCTCACTGACTGATGGTGACGTTTAGTGACAAAACAGGCTCAACAATTTAACACCTTTGTGGCCTCCATCACACTGTAAGGTGTCCTCCTTTGCAGGAAAGGATCAGTATTTCTGATCCCACCACCAGTAGCAACCCCACCAGCACTGATCAGGCACACCCCTCTTGGTGACAAGCCACGGTGCTCTTTAGACCAAGAGCTGCGTCTTCAGCCCAGAAAACCAGTGCAATATTGAGTAGAAATCCAGTTTACAGTCTTCCCTGTCATGCCAGACCCACCAAGACCCTTGTTGGAGGTGGCAATATCCTGCTCTGGCATAACACCTGCCTCAGCTGACAACCTCGAAAATGGCAGCCAAGTTACACAGTGCCTTTACCTGCAATAATTTCAGCCTCACATCCTCCTCCTAATAAACACCAACTGTCTCAAAGAAACAACCCATCCTTCTCACTTTTCACCTCACATATTTCATGCCTCCTGCTTTCAGGTCACAAGTCCAGGAACTCCAGAGCTTCTTGGAAACCTTTACCTGCCCACAACAAAGCCCATCACAATTCAGCTGGGCAAATATGTAAAACTGACAAAGTCACAATGGGCCAGGTCTCCATCCCCTTGGTAGAGACCATCATGACAATGTGGAGACCTTAAAGAGATGCCATCATAACAAAGACCATAAATATCCAAGCAATAGAGATCACCCTCTTCTAAGCAGGACCAGAAGATGGGAACATTAAGTGGGCATTTTGTTCCACTGGTTTCTTCAAGTCAGAGTTGACCACAAAGCTTCACTCTTCCTCCATGACTGGATCCCACAGTTAACTCTGGCTCCTTTCCTGTCCCCAAACAAGCTGGCACTGTCACAGTCCTTCTACCCAGTTTTTGGGTCCACACATGTGACCCAAGCAGGCACACTAGGAAAGCAAAATAGCAAAGTTAAGGTGTTCCAGAAACCACAGGGGAATCAATTTGCCCACTTAATGACCTTCATATCCAAATCAGAATTTTCCTTTCAAGTTTGCCATCCAGTGCAGTGTCTCACATCTCTACCCATCCACATACTCCATGTCTGCCCTGGCTGCTGTCTCCAGCCTTCATCCATGCCCAGGACACTCTAGTCATGGTCCAACATGTCTCCCTCTCTACTTCAGGGCAGGTTTATCCCCATTTCTAAAGCCATCTTCTCCACTGCCCACATTTGTGGACCCGTGCTCACTTGCACACACACACAGCTCAGAAGTGTGCGTAACTCAGGGATCTGCAGGCTTCCACCCTGCAGCTCTAAAGCCCCCACATCCCTCACCTGCAGTCACCTGAAATGGTGCTTGATAATTTGTATCTTCTCTTGCCTGGTGGAGCAATGGCCCTGTTTGGGAATGAAGGGAAGCAAGACAGGTCACAGAGAGACCTGGCAATGGACTGGTTGGACCCAGCATATCCAAGCCAAGATCCCACCACAAAAGTGAGAATTATTTCCTTGTGACAGCACAGACAAGACAAGCTTTATATGAATCACATACAGCAGCACATACTCACACAGAGCTATACATAAGAAATATGTACAGTACACACCAAAATAACACCAAGGAGTATGGACGCCAAAGAAGGGATAAAATTAGCATATTAGAGAAGTGGCAAAATCTCATAAGATAATGGAAAAAAGGCCTATTTTGAACAGCAATGAACACATTTCAAAAATATTGGATATTCTTGGCTTAGAGCCCTACATACCACAACATACAACAATCACGTCAGATTGAAGAACGAGAAGAATCAGCCAGAAGGTCCATGGGAGATATCCCAAGAAAAACAAGGATTGCATGTGGTAGGGCGCTGCAGCAAATTATTTCCTTGGAATCACAGAGTGCACCAGTCTGCTGTCTAGTCCAGCCTGCTGTTGAAATGCAACTTTCTTAAAGTCACACAGCCCTTACATGGCAAAAATTAGCATAACCTCAGAAATAATTTTTCAAAATCTATTCCTTGAAGGTTAGTCCAACATAAACAAGACAAAAAGCAATGTTGGCAGGGAATACCAGGATGCCATCCTTGAGACTTAACCCAGAGAAAGCTGAAATGTCAATAATGTCAAATGCATACAAATTGGAACCAAATAATACTGTCGTTAGCTAAATGACTTCGTAACAATCAAGTTACAGTGCAAAAGGAGACAGAAAATAAATGAAAACGGGCCAGACAGTTTTTACCACAATTGGATAATGTGTTCAAGGGCATCGAAAGGGGCACACAAGCATCCTAAGGTTAAGAATAAACCCTGGGAAGACTTAACAGATCTTCTAGAACAGAAAAAACTAATAAATGCAAGGTAGTACTAATCTGTAATAAAGCCTACTATAATATTAAACAAGAACTAATTAAATTCAAATAAAGGCACTATATATATTGATCAATAATAAGTGCAAAATGTAATCACAACCACAGCACCCAAAATTAAGACCTACTACCGAGATGGGGGCAAGCATGGTGGCATTTGAAGACACATGTTCTGCTCCACACTCTATGGACATCAGGACTTTAATGCACTTTACTTGGGTAAAATCCCACCCCCCAGCACTTTCTGAAGAGAAATCTGTGCCCGAGACACCAACACAGCTCTGAGCATCATTTGCCCAGCTCAACAGCAAAAAGTTTTCCTAACTTTCCCATCCTTTCTGACGCCGTTTTACTTGATTATTTGGTTAGGGCATGAGGGATGAATTGCAGGCACAGGGTAACTCAATCCCTCTCTCCCTGGAGGAACTCTACTGGCAGCTTGAAGTGAGGTGCTGACCTTGGTTACTCTACCCTGTTTTTCTTTCTCCTGCAAGCAACCACAACAGAAACCTCAAGTAAAATTGTCCTAAACTCTCCTGGAGGTTTGGAATTCAGTCCAGCATGGGTGCTATTTGAACTTCATGAAAGGAACATCTTAAATAAAAAGGTTTGCGGTGGTGTGCAGCAGTAAAATTGATTTTAAAGCCTTAACACACCAGCTCATCAAGAGAAATACAAGCACATTCATTAACTCCCAGCATGCTGGCTGCTTCAAAGATGCTACCCATGGCCAAGATCCGCCTGTTATCCCAAACACAAACATTCATTTGCTGCTGTAGCCAGGACACAGCCCCCAATTTTGTATTTATTCTCTATTTCGGGGAAACAAGGACTTAATACTAAACTCAATTTACATACAAGCAATAGAGACATCAAGAAACTAGAAGGCGGGACTACTGTCTCCCTAGCCTCACCTGTTTGGAAGTTGGGCATCTAACATAAACCAAATGTTTGGAAACTTTCCATGATCCATAGAGGAACAGCCTGGTCCAAAGCATTATTTGTTCCCACTCTTCCCACAGAATCTAAGTGGTGTTTACATTGGAAAACCATTTTTTTGGATTTCACACCCAAACTCAGCTGACTCCGAACCACAGCCATTCAGGAGCCATGAAATCCACCAAACAGCAGCTCAAACTGAGATAGTCATGCTGGTACAACATGTCCAAGTGGATCAGCATTTTGGATGCCAAGTCACATTTTTGTAAATTTCTAGTCCAGCTGTCTGACCTGCCCAAGGTCACTTGGGAAGTATGTTGCAACACCAGGACCAGGGTGTTTCACACTCAGGCTTGAGCTCTTCCCCCTTTCAGAAAATGAAACTGCTTTCAAAGCCTTCATTTGTGCTCTCAGAAAACACACAAAAATTAATCCCAAAAAGTATCAAGATTTTTAGAGGGCTTTTTTTTTTTGGTTTTTTTTTTTCACAACTATTAAAGAAATACAAAAATTCAATTCAGCAGACCAATGCATTTTCCTCCATCATTGAGACATCTCTTCATGAATAACCTACGTGGTATGGGACTTCCCAGCAATCAAACACAAGGAATGACCTTTCTGCCACTTCCCACCTGGTTCTGGTCAACTGCCCAGCAGCCCTGCCTGCACCAGTGGCACCATCACAGCAGAGCATGTGGAAAGGGCTGCAGCCTCAGATGTTCATCCAAAGCACCAAGGCATTGGGAATAACATAAAATAGTCAGAACCATCCAATTCATGCTCTTTGGGACTATGCCCAGTTAAGAAATCTTCCCAGGAAAAGATAATTTGTAAAGCACTATCTATACAGTAAGGTCTAATGAGTTAATCCCCATCACAATGTATAGCTGATGCCTTCCCACAGAAGAATGCAATCCAGCACGGACATACGTATTCCTGGCATGTCACTACACATACTCAATTAGAAGGAATATCAGCTCTCCCTGTCATGACCACAAGGAAAGACAAGATGGAAAACCACCACCCACCTCATTCTAAGTCAGCAGCTCCCGGTCTGCCTGCTTGGAGCAGTAAGGGCAACCCTTTCCTCCACAGATGAGCTCCCTTTATTGCTGTTAAAGACCTCTCAGGTCCTCTTTTTGGGGGGAATCCAGTTGACAAATTCAGGCAAACAGACCTGAAGAAAAAAGAAAGAAAAAAAAAGCATGCCCAACACATGCAGCCATTTGGCAGTCTGGACCCTCTGTTTTCCTGCCCAATTTCTAATCCCCCTTTCCATGAGGGTATATTAGCATCATGCACCCACCAGCCCCATCAGTGTGGACCCCTCAAGCCTCTAGCCTCCAGCTTCCATGCCGACTTTCTCCAAGGTGATACTGCTTTGGTTGCAACTTGCACTGGGGCAGGTAGCTATGACTCAGGGTTACACCTAGGAAGCATTAACCCTGGGGCACTGGGATGTTAGCAGAATACACCCCAGTTTTAATAACTAACCCTGCTTGACCTCAGTCCCCTTTACTCCATATTGGTTTTCTATACACAACTTCACAATTCAGAAAATGAACAGAGTTTTCTTCAAAAAGGCCAAATTTTAAGGAAAAACATCTACACAAGGACAAAATATTCCCAATGGAGCCATCTCTGCAGGACATGCTGCAGATCAGACACTCAAGATAAAAATACAGACAACACAAACCACCTCTGAGAGCAGCTTTTTCATGCGTGAGTAAACCATCCATAGACACCGTTACTTTAGGAGGAAACAGCAGAACCAAACAAACCATTGATGCAAAACCTAAAAAAAAAAGACCAGAACACACCTGGTTCAACTAAATATATGCAGTCAGCAACTGGATGCCCTTCATGAACACAGAGAATGTCACAGAATGACAGAATGGGTAAGGCTGGAAGAAGGGACTACATGGCCAGACACACAACACAGTTTGCAAAGGAGACTGTACAGATCTGTACTGATGCCGTGCTCTCCCTAGACACAGATGTGTCACCACTGAACGTGGCAAGTTGCCAACTGGCCCAGACAACCCTGGGAGCTGCTGATGAGAAGCAGCTGGATCTTGAAGAGAAGTCTGCAAGGAGCTCAGGGGAGACCAGACTGAACAATGTCACAGGTTTTTTTTCCCCCAGATTTATACCAATGGCTCTGTGAGGATGTAGCGCCTCAAAACCTTTGTTCAAACGCCTGGGTGCCCACATGGGCAAGGACGGAGCCTGCAGAGAGCACAGGGCTGCCCAGACTGCTGCTCCCTCCCCACCTTCCTATCCAGGCACCCGTGTACACTGTCTGGAAAATTCATCAACATCAGAGGTTTATGTCCATAAAGGAGACAGAGGAGTCCTTCAACTTTATTTGAATAAAGGGAGAGAGTCCACTGGGGCACACGCCCGTGGGATTTTCTCGAGGTTTCAGAGGGCAGACCCTCCCTTCTGTCCTAACTGCCCACCGCATGTTGCCCTCTTCCTTTCCCCACTGGCTGAGGTACTAGGAAGGTACAGCCTTCCCGAACCACCTACCCATATCCCCCCTTGAACCTACTGTTTTACCCCAAAGTTCAGAAGTTCAGGCTTGTGCAGACCCTTGTCTGTTTCAGGAGCCAAACTGTCTGGGGCCGGCAACGAACCTGCTGCCCAAAGTCAGCAGAGGCGTTAAAACCCATTTCAAAGACATTAACACCCATGAAATTGTTTGAAAAGACATTAGCACACATCTTTCCTCTCACCCACTGCCTCTGGAAGTTACTTTAAAGAAGCAAAAATGTCTGAAAAAGGAGGCAGCTCGAACAGATTTTTATCACCACATCCTGCACATATCAAGCGAAATCAGAAAGAGGGAGGTGCAATCCACAAACCAATAAGCAATTAACCCTCACAGTGAAAGAGTCAACGTCTTGGCTTTGGGGAAGAGGGGGAATGGCAGCTGGGGAAGAGCTCATTAACACCGGGAAAATTAGTGAACCTATCAATGAAATGA
Organism: Aphelocoma coerulescens; assembly: GCF_041296385.1. Classification (NCBI taxonomy): domain Eukaryota; kingdom Metazoa; phylum Chordata; class Aves; order Passeriformes; family Corvidae; genus Aphelocoma; species Aphelocoma coerulescens. The sequence continues at coordinate 158,244,048 of NC_091015.1, read as the reverse complement.
AGAAGATCACCTGCACGACAGGGGAGCACAGGTTAGAGGTGGGGGGACACCGGCCATCTGCGGCTACAGCTGAGCTGACAACACCCAACAGACACATGAGCAGACACAAATCACAGCAAAAGAAATTTAACTTCGTTAAAAGCTCTGGTTGGGTGTAAATCCAGCCTGGGTGCAGAACTCGACTGCAGCAGAACTGGGGCAGGAGGGGCAGATCAACAGCTCAGCTCTGCTCCACCCTGCACTCAGCATCGGCAGGCTGGCCATGGAGCATCCCGAATCCACACCAGTTTCAAGCTAAGGCATTGTCACCACTTGAGCAGCCACCCCTTGAGCTGCAGCAACCAGTTGGATTCGTGTATTGCTACTACATCAAACGTCAGGCAAAACACGGCCTAAAAGCCCTTCCAGCTGAGTTTAAACTAACCAATCTCATGTGGTACCTGTTGGGGCAGCAGCTCAGCAGGCTCTGCTCACCCAGTGTTCCTCACCCTGCCTGCATCAAGGAGGGTTTAAGGTTCACACACCTGTACTGGAATCGGCACTGACTTAAGTGGGCTACTGTGAAACCTGGAGGGATCCAGGACCTCACAAGGGCCAACCAGGGGAACCCAGCTCCCCACCAAGACAGCAGAGCCACAGTCGACCCTTCCCTCTCTGTATCTCCTGGCCTCTGGGCTTTGCCTCTTTTCGCCTCTTTGCAAGGTCGTTAGGTTTGACAAAGTTATCTTGTCCTGTTGGGCCGAACTGCTTTTTCTCAGGGTTGATCGACTTGTGTCATGCAAATTACCCAGGGTGGAGGTAAACCAAGAAAAGGGGCACTCAGATGGTTCCTTTTATGTTTCACAGATCATTTGCATCCTTATTCTCTGCCTTTAGGGCAACTCTCAGTTGACTGAACACCTGCTTTTAGCTGCCGGGAAGCACATAACAAACCTCCTTCTCCACCCACCCCCAATTCACACCCCTTCCAAGTACTTAACTGGTGTCACTGAGGCTTGCAAAACCCTCCTCACTTCAGGCAGGCTGCTCATTTTATCTTGGTTAAGATTGAGATGAGACATTCTTCTGCTTACCAGGTCCCAGAATCCCAAAGCATCCCAGCTCAAGGAAATCTCAAACTCAAAAAAAGCAGAGAGCCTCACACCAGGCCACCAGCTCGGTGGCTTCGCATCTACGAGCCCTGAATATTCTTGCTGATGTCCACGGTGTCAGCCCAGCACAAAAATGCTTCAATAAAAAGGAGTGATAGAGAAAGAAAGCCAGATGGAGAGAACCTAATTGTGAAAAATCCAGAGAGACATCCAGCAGCCAAGTAAAAATGAAGCTGTTCCCTGGGAATCACTGATACTGCAAAAAGCATCCCCCCTTCTTAGACACAGCCCTTGGATCTCCTGTTAAATTGCTCATCCTTAACATTAATTCTCATGGCAAGTCCAAAGAATCAGTTTATTCCTGCCCTTCAACCCCAAATAATCAGTTTATTCCTGCTCTCTGGATGGAGAATCGAGGGACAGATTCAGAGCAGAAAGACCAGTGACAGAAGCAAGCATCAGATACAAGGGCACCGTGAGTCCCTGCAACATCTTCTGGTCCCCAAGGCAGACAGATGGAAGGCAGGAGATGCATGTGTCAGGCACAGGCAGGGGGCAGTGACCACATCATTTCACTGTGACAGTTTCCCTTGCTATAAAAAGAAGAGATTCCTCTCTCCAGGGTGGCAATGAAAACACTCCAGTTGTTAGTAATACAGAAAAGCTAAAGTAAATTGCAGAGAAAACACTAAATAAATGAAGAATAACACACACACATTCCCTTTGCCCACTTAAAACTAAACAAAAGTGATGTACTACAGCAAATTATATTTGTTCCTTGAGTTAAAAGTGACAATCTTAGCGATGGACCATCAACATCAATTCCTCTTTCTGAACAGACTGCCCTCAGAGAGCATACTGAGGACAGAAGTACAAGCATACAAAAAAACTTCCAGAGTTACCTCTACTTAGGTACAACACCTTGTACACCTAAATTTCAACCAGTGTGGGTATTTATCCTCACTGCACTAGGCATCAGCCAGCACAGGCTGAGCACTCTGCAAACACAAGCAGAAAACAATGTTTCCGTCCCTCAAAGAACTAGGAGGAGAAGCAGAGGAGGTGGCCTAGCAAAGTCAGGGAGGTATCTGTGGGGGGATTTCCCCTGGCTGGGAGACGCAGTGATGTACTCTGGACGGAGATTCTAACCTACACAGACCTGGCATGCAGGTCCCAGCTCTCCACAGAACCACACCTGGGGGATGCTGCACCTTAGCCAAGGTACCAGGATGTGGATGCTCCCATGTCAGGCTCCCATGGGGAGATGGGTTACATTGTTCCAAACCTTCCTGTGGCTGAAAAGCCACAAGCCACATCACTCAAAATGCCAAAGAGCAGAGCAGCTCCAGGGCTGGTTCCCAGGAGGTTACAGTGCAGCCCAAGCTGCCTCCGTGGGTCTTAGTGCAGCGGCTCCTGGGGCTGGAACAAACTCCTGAGGCTGGAATCATCTTGCTGATTCTCACTGGGGCTGCAACAGCCAGTGTGAGATGACCCAGTTGGACTGAAACGTCCTGAGCAATCATACCCTATCCTTCAGGAATGTACGTATGCTGCCCGTCAGGGTGTATAAATGCTGAGAGCAGGCTCAGACAAGTGGCTCACAGATTTAAGCTGTGTCCAAACCTTGAAGAAAATTTAAGGGCAGCTTAGGAGAGGCCAAACTTTCATGCAGTGGCTTTGGACACCCCAAGCCACAAGCAAGCTCCCTGAACTCCAGTCTGCCTACACAGGGAACAGACATTACACATGCCTTGCAGACCCTACATCCAAACCAGCTGCCCCAGCTGTGCTGACAGTGCAGAGAAACAGGTATTGTAGGGAACGATTCAATCCATTCAGCTACCTACAGCAGGTCAGGGTCAGGCACTTCCTAAAAATATCCATTTCCCTCCAGTGACTGTAAAGGGAGAACTGGGGGGGCAGAAGTGGATCAGTAGCAGGTAATTGCAGCAGAGTTCTCTAAACCCAGAGGAGTAAAGTCCCCTGCTGTGAAGCCCAAATACAGCCAGAAACAAGGTCTGTGTGATGCACAAACCTCAACATATTCCAGATAGTCTCCAGCCCTTCTGAGACTCCCATGCACAACAGCAGTCTACAATCCTCCCATCAGCCCTGAAGAGGCAAAATACAGGGAAATCTGTACCAAAAGAAAATCTGGAGGATCAACAGAAGAGGTCTCACCCTGAAGGTGCAGGGAAGACCAGGAGGGCTTCTATCTCCAGGCTTATGAGAGCTGAAAGACATCACCACTCACCTCATTTCCCAGGAAACCCTGCCAGGATCTGACCTCCCTTTGACATGCTCCTCCCTTCTTTTTGCAGTCAACCAAGACCTAAATGACATTACAACAAAAGAAATGTCAGCAAGCTCAATCTTGTCCCCTCCCTCCAACCAAAAAACTTCAATTTCCTTATTTTTTCAACATAAGGCTGCACTGGAAACCAGTTATATATAAACTGCAGCTTATATAAATTGCAGCTTGTGTACATTTAAATATTTATAAATCTACTTAATATATATTACCTATTTAAATATATGCATAGATACATACATATATATATAAATTGGTGAAGGGACATGGCCCCACGGGAGTGCTTGAAGCAGCAGCACATTCCTCTGCAGCCACCAGAGTTCAGGTATCAGGGATGGAGCCCTACAGCCTGTCCCATGCTGGACACCCACGATGACCCAGCAATGTGGTGTAAAAATGAGCATGACATGGTCCTCCTGAGATGTTCACTGCCAGCTCCAGAGCAATCCCTCAAACACTCCTAAGTAGTGGGAGGAAACACAGACTGAAGTGCCAGGGAGCCTGGGTGGCCCAGAGCTGTGAGGAAAAGGGATGGAGGCAGCAGACTCCTGCTCCATAACCCAGAGTATCCCATTGTCATCATGGAGAGGACATGGGCTTTTCCTCGTGGTGACCTCCAGACATTGCTGACCCCCCTCATTACAGCCCAAGGGTCACACAGGACAGTCAGGTGGACATCAGGCTGTTCAGGTTCTCAGTGCTCTGCTGGGTGGCAGTCCTTGCAGACTGTTTTCTGCCACCATCCAAGTCTCCATCCTCTCCTTCTCAGGCCACAGAGCCCTTGTTGGCATAGCCATAAATCACAGAGCCATATATCAAACAGCTTTCTATCACACAGGCTGCTGGCAGCTTGAGTTTGAGGCAGAGCAGGGAAGGGGACCTTTATTACCATCAAAATCGCCTCATCACTCAGCCTACTCAACCCAGCCACATTTGCACTGCTAAATTTGGGAGAGTATGAGAAGCATTCCCTCATAATGGGAGGTGGGGGAGGGACAAGCCTGCTTCTGGCCTTCTTTAACTGCCTGCCAAGTGCTCTGTAATTCAAAGTCCATGTCAGGGAAGCCACCCCTAGAGCTGCACAGCAATGGCCCAGACCCAGCAAACCTGGAGATCTGTGCCTTAACCCCTTCCAGTCAGCGTCTGAGCTTGCCTATTTTAAGTAAATGATTGAGTCAGGCTTTGGGAAACAGCTCCCACTGAAATAACAGGTATCCAGGAGGTCTGTGCGGGGAATTCTGAACACCTCCACACATCAGCTTCAGACAGTGAGTTTGAAGACCCTGCCCTGAAGGGATGCAGTGCTCAGCCTCCTACCAGCTAGCAGCAATCCTCAGCTTCAAACTGATTTAAGGAGCTGAGAATGACTATTTTTGGGTGCAAAATAGATGAGCTAGTCAGTAAAGACAGCATCAATAGCTGCAGCAGGAAGGGGTCACCATCCCTGTCAGCATCCAGAAGCATTACCCTGACCTGCAGCACAGGTACCTATAAACAGTTATCACCAGGCTTTGCTTTTGAGATCATAGAAGCAAATTAAACCTCTCTCTCCTTGTTACTGGCAGGTACAGGAAGGAAATGCAGGTTACAGTAACCTTTTCGGGCCTGTTCTCCATAAACACCATCAACACCTGCACCCTTCTGCAGATGCCCAGAGAAATCTGCCCCTGGCAACACAAGCCATGGAACATCTGGGGGGGTGTTGCAGCCCACACCCAACAAATAAACATGTTAATTAATCCCAGAGGGTGCCAAGTCCGGTGGTGTACATGGTGAGCCAGAAATTTTCCCCAGCATCCACACTGAGACGTTCGAGGGAGCTTTTGAGGAACCCAGGCATGAGCCTGGGCAATCGGCCGGAGACATTTCCCAAGCAATTCACACGCACACCAAAAAAAACCAGGCTTGTTTTCCGTAGAAGTGGGCATCAAACGTTCTGACATCAAGAAGGATGATTAAAGACAGCTGAGTTGCAAGAAAGATTAAAAGAACTAAATATGCCCAACCTGGCTAAGCAATGAGTAAGAGGAGACGTGATAAAAGACTCCAGGCATCTGAATGAAGGGAGTGGCGTGGCATTAAAGGACTGAATAAAATATCTTTCTGAGAAATGGATCCATCAACGATCTCTCAAGAGATAAGGTACAAGCCTCATTTTTTAGGCATTTATAAAACCGGTCGCCAGAACTGAGGTTTTTGAGGAGAAATCCACATTGCCCCGAAGGGAACATACACCAAAGCTTTTTATCTCTGCCATGGGGTGCTGCAAATAAGGAGCTCGATGCCACCAGGGAGCACAGGAAACTTGGGAAGGGGCAAGCGTTTCATAACACCTCACCCAAGAAGCAGAGATACGCCTTTTCACTGTAAAATTAGAATTTTTATATATATTTAATTTTTCACTCCTTATTTTTAATTCAGCGGCCTTAATCCATAATGTTTCAGGTTTAAAAAAAAAAAAAAAGAAGCGGAAAGGAAAAAAAAAAAAAAAAGAAGGAAATAACCACCAACCTTTTAAAAATTAACAGGTCTGGGGATCTTACAAGTACTAGTTTTTTTTCCCCACAATAATTAAAGCTACATGGCATGGTACCAAGGAGGCAAGAGCCTGGATTGAGCTGGGCAGTGGTGATCCTGGTGACTGCCAGCCCAGAAGCTCTCTAGGCACAGCGAGACACAGCACACACATGGGCAAGGTGACAAAATCCTGGGAAGTTTTTCAATGCCTGGCTCTGATGAGATCATACCCTTCAGTGAAAGTATCTTCTGACCCTCTGAAACCCAGGGACCTGATACACTTTATAAAGATCAGAAATGAGCCCTAAGGCCTGAGTAAACCACCCAGGAAGAGAGATAAACCTGTTATGCTGGCTTTGCCCCAAAAAGCCATGTAATGCACACCTATCAACTCCGTGAAGCCCAAGCAGTGGATTCTGTGTCATTTCACACGATGTCCAGCCACATGAGGGTCTTCTAAACATGCCCCCCTGGCACAGAGTGGTGCACCCAAGAGAAGGAGCTTGACCTGGCCAAAACTATTTACTGAATGCAGACATATGCACGGTGAGGTTTCTACCAACACCAGCTTATCAGTTCATCTGATGTGCTGGGGGACTGCAATTAACCCCAAAATGTTCTTTCAGGTGCTTCTGCCTCGATATTGCTGATGCAACTCAGCCACAAGGTATGATTTACAAAGCTCAGTGGTATCCCACATTTGGGTACCTAGAGACTTCTTCCCCAGTTGGGAAAAGCCAGAAGACACTTGCCAGTGGTGTAATTTTAAATCACAGTTAAATTCACACAATAGCCACATATCCTGTCTCAGCTGCCCCTGGCTCCCCTAACCTGGTGAGCCAAGTCAGGGCAGTCAAATCTAAGAAGAAACTAGATAGGAAAAAAAAAACCACAAAAGGTAAGTAATTTTCTTCTAATTAATTCCCTAAACCAGTTCAGTGGGGCTCAGGCAAGTCCCAGAAATCTTTCCCCTTTTGGCATGAGCGAGATCAGCTGAACTGCAACATGTGACTGCAATCCAAGGCAACCTTTGTTTGCAAGACCAAGACAGGATCTTTTTAATTTTATTTTTTCCCCCTTTCCCACAGCAACCTCTTAAGTTGCCTTTCTCCATGGGAACAGGAGATCCATGATTAACTGACCAGTGAGTTTTATTGCAGAGTTGAAACAGGATGTTCACAGAGGATTTTATTGTGAATTTTTTAATAAGTGGGACATTTTAGTAGGCAGTGTATCTTCTTGCTTTATGCATGCTTGTTTCTTTGGGAGGCTGAAGTACAAAACCAGGCTGCCAGATTCATTTTCTATACTGAAGAAACATGATTTTGTTCTACCCAATTATAAAAAGAAAACATAAAAAGACCCGTTCAAAGTGGAGGAAACTCTGCTCCTTACATTTGGGATGAAAAGGGAAAATTAAAACATCTAAGATAGATTATTATACCTTCCATCAAACCTCCATGTTCCCACAGAACCAGCTGCTTCCATCACTGTAGCAACACTGATGCTGGAGATTACCTGGCTCAGGGTATCACTGTCACACAGAATTAAAGGTTTGCAGGCTGTATTTGGACAACTCCCTCCTGTCCTTTTGATGTTAATTTTGGGTATGCCTGCTCAGGCCATGACTGGAGTTTTACTCTGCTCTCATCATGCATTCAGACTGACAGCCAGACCTGGCAGCCCTCACAGCAGGTGTGGCAGGAGGGCACAGCCCCTCTCTGACCCACAACTCATCCTCCCAGGAACAACTCTGAAGAAGGGAATGTAAAATTTTGACTTGTGCAATTCCCACTGGAGGGAGCAAAGGTTATTTTTTACTCACTCAGAGAGTTAATAGGAAACAACTTTCTCCCAAAACACAGATTAATTTCTACTCAGAAGAGTGGACTAGGGATAGTCCACATGTAAAAAAAATAAAAATGCAGAGAGCTCCCACAGGATGAGCCCCAGGAGGGAGCTGTGTGCTGGGAAGCAGCCAGTTCTCCATGTCCTTCCCAAGAAATGCATTTCTCATCCTGACACACACATTTTGGTACACCCACTCCCACTCAGCAGAGCCTTTGCCGGTATCCATTTTCCCTGGATATTTTACAAATGCTTATCCAGAGCCTCCCATTCTCACTCTCTCACATGGCAGTAACTACTATTCTATTTTTGCTCCAGTTTTGAAAAGGTGCAAGAGAGAAATGAGTGTTTTTCAGGTTTCAGAAAGATGGGTGCCTCTGTCTGTGCTGGCAGCCACTCCTTTGCTGAGGGAGAAGGGATGCACTTGCCCGTGCACAAAGCTCTTGGAGAGGGAATGGGGCAGGATGTAAGTGCCTGGGCTGCTGCTGGTAGTCTGGAAAGAGTTACTGCTGGGCTGGGGTGAAGAATGCAAGTGACGCAGCAGCATCCTGCGGGGAGAGAAGGGAAAATGTAAAAAAAATAAAAATAAAACCCTTACAAAACCTCCAGCTCTTTGGCTGAGGTTCAGGATGACTACACTTTTACTGTAAGTGTTTGGTAACTCAGAGTCACATAACCCTCTCTGCCCACTTGGGGCCACGAGATGCAGCTTACAAGCTACAAGAAATGCTTCACACACACACACACACACACACACACACACACACGCCCGGCTGAATCCCTGTCCAAGGGAGGACAAAAAGCCTTTAACAAATTAAGCTGCATTTCCCATTTAAGCAGAGCTCCATTGCTATTTATTTAACAATTTTAAAGTGTTATTTTAGCCTTCCTGGTTTGTGTGTGTTGAGAGATTGTTCCTGGGACAGGAGCCAAAGTTGCTTAGAGCAACCCGGCAGCCGAAGAGGGAGGGAAAAGCAGGATAGAAGAGAGGAGAAGGAAGATGCCAGAGCAAGGCTTCACTGTGCTCACAGCAGCCCCCAGCCACAGAGCTGGAGGGAGGTGAATAGAAAACTGAGGACAATGATGGGGAAAAAGAGCTGGGGTGGAGATCTGTGTGTGCTCTGTCACCATTCAGTGGCTGTTGAGGCTCCCTGCTTTCAGCACCCTGAGCAGGCATGTGGGGAGATGAGCAGGGGAAAGCAAAGCTATGGCAGTCCTGCACACACACCAGCATCCATCCCAGGTGGTGGAGCTTTCTGAAGGTACCATCCAGGCAAGGTGCTGATCCTATCTGAGAGATGCTCTTACAGGAGAACTGACCAGAGGATGGATGACCCACTTGGGCACAAACACCTGCTCAGAATGCCCTGCAGTACCAACAGCCCTGGGACAAATGCATCAAGGGAAAAACAACAACGTTAAACATCTCCTGTGGGTATCAGACAAGTCCCACTCGGTTCTGCATCCTACTCCTCCTGCCATGACTGTACTTCCAGGTTGGCTTCCAATAACATATCTTTGCATGAAGTACTAGTCCTGTGAAGCCAAGATTTCATCCTTACATGTAATTACATTCACCACTGTTATTAACATAACAGATCTGTTCCTTGAAAAGGGACTTCTAAAGAGGAAGTTAGTTGTTATTAGTTTGTCTTCCTTAAAAACACTTTAAAAATCCTTTTTGTCAACGTCTTTGCAGTCCTCCCTTTTACTAAACTGTCCTCTGAAGTCCAGCATTTGTCAGACTCTGCATTTCCTCATTTAGAGGCGATGCTGTTGAGTCACCTTCATGGCACCCTGGGGTTTCAGGAATGCAGCTTGGAGCCTTCAGCATCACCCAAACCACCCACTGTGTTTTGCAGAAGAAGGGTTTTCTGTGTATCCAAAGACACACCCCTGAGATGCCACTACAACTTGGCTGACTGAAGAGCTCTGCTGCTCCACTGTCAGCAGTCCTGCTGCCACACCAGCTCTGCCACCAGCAAGCTTCATGTGGTGGTCACTCCTTCATCTGGTGATATTATATGGAACTGTCTGGGAATTTGACTTCTTCCCAGAGTAAGCCAGCCTGTCAGCCTTGAAAAGGCAATGAATAGCAAACTACTTGTTCTCTTCTTCACTTTCTCTGTACCCTTTTTAAGACAAATTACCATGCCTCTTTTATTTTTTAAGCAACTTAGATCAACACAAGTGAGGTTCAGTGCCAGCATGTCAAACATGTCACAAACAAGCACAGTAAGCTTTTTTTTTTCAGGGGAATTTTAGCATCAAGAAGACTGGAACTGAAGCCTAGATCTTCCTAGCAAGGTTCACATCTATATCCTCCAAGACTGTGGACACAGATGCTATGCTCTGAGCTGTGCAAGGACACAGCAAAGCAAGGGAATCCTGCAAACCACAGGGGAAAGCTCTGCAGCCTACAAAAAGTCAACCAGGCGTATCCTGTAGGTCTGCCTATCTATGATCTTCCTCTTCAAGGCACTTCTATATCCTCCAGTGATTTCAAAACCCAGCACACACTGTTTCAGCTTTGATGCTCTGTGCTCTCATTATCAACCAACCAATACCAGAATATCCTTTCTTCTTGCAGTAAACCCCCTTTTTTCCCTAGGGGTAGAGCTGGTCAGACAGAACAGACCAGGCATTTAGCGTTTCATCATAAACCTGCGTATCAGCTTGAATCACCAAGGCTTGCACAGCTCCAGCACATTCCCATCGGCTGCCAACACCAGCCCGGTAACATCCCCGTCAGGCAGCAGTTGCAGGGGTATTTGGTTTAGCATCCACAGCAGAGGAAATCATCAGCTTACATCACAGCACAGAGTGACCAATTTGTGGTCAACCAAACTACTCCCAAGAGCCAAAAAGCCAAGTGCAATGCAGTAATGACAGAAATTTGGATTCAGGACATCAGGAGGCACTGAGACACTCAGCCTCAGCAGGACTGACAGGGGTAGAAGCCATGCCAAAATCTGGATGCAAGGACTGCAGAAATGCTGGGCCGAGAGGGAAGTCAAACCGCCTCTCCAAGCCCTGAACCCTCTCTTGGCTTGTCTTTGTGGTGCTCTCCAAGGCAACACCAGCACAGCCCTGCCAAGAGCAAGCAGGACTCAGCTGCAGTTCCCAGCGATGAGCAGCACTTGCCCCACCACCCGGGAAGGGCTGCTGTGCTGCTAACAAAGAGGTTTCTAATGCTTTTTGGGTCAGCTCCAGCATCACTCATTCTCCTTCACCACCACCACCAGGAGCTGGAAGCTACACTTTGTGAAATGCCAACCTACCCCACTGCTACCAGGCATGACGGAGGCGATGCACTGGAAGACTGTGCCTGGAGAAGCAATTCCCTGTACACAGTTTTTGTTTAGTCCTGTCTTCAGACATGGAAAGACATCATGTGCTGCACTCTTCACACCACCTTCCTGGATGTCTCACATCTACTGTGTTCCCTTCAAGTCTCAACTCTACCAGGTGCTCACAATCCCAGTTCCTCTCCTTGCCCTCCTCCCTCCTGCCTGCCATCTGTTGTCCAGGCAAACTTGTGTGGCCATACTTTGAAATTAATTTGGAAACACTTCAGCTTTTTCTATACTAAGAGAAGTTCCTTGTCCCAGCTCACAGTGTGGACACAAGTTGTGGCTACACAACTGACCACACAATGAGCTGCAGCACAGTCAACACCAGGAGAGCAGAGAAACTTAGCCCCAAAACTACTGCTGAAGCATCCCATCAAACCATGGCCTGACACCTGTGGGCTGCTGGGGTTTTTTTCCCTAGGTGTAACCCATGCTGGGGTTTTTTTCCCTAGGTGTAACCCATGCAAATCTTCCAGCTATTCCTCGTAAGTAAATTTTCCCAAACAGAAGCTTCATCTTCCCAAGCTGCCTGCTTTCATATTTAAAATAGAGGGGCTGAGACTGGATGCTGTGTTTCAAACAGGGTTTTTTATAGGACAACAAAGTTGGAAGAGCTGCAATTATTGCCTTTGCCATTTTTCTCTGGGCTACTAAAGATCTGCCTGTCTTGTAACAGCATCTGACTGCAATTAACAACCAGCTTGTGAAATTCACTGCAGCTCACAGATCCCTTTCTGTAGTTAACCTGCTCATTTTGAGAGTTACTGCACATTTTGGGTATGTGCATCTGTTTTCCAAGAGTGCTGCTTTGCACTTGTCTTTATTGAATTTATTTTTCTTATCTTTAAACTTGCAACTCATTAAGGCAACTGTAAGACAAGATGTTATTACCTGAAGTACCTGCAATGTCCCTGGTTGCATTTCATCTTCTGTATCATCTGCAGTCTACCATCTAATCTGCTACTGACCCCGAAAATGCCCTCCTGATCCAACAGAGAACTATTTATTTTAGCTTCGTAAGTACCTACTTATAATGATTTCATCTTCAGCACATTTCCCGAGTTTGTTTACTGAGCTGTCGGGACTTCCTCAAGGAACTACTCTACAACTTTCTGCACTTCTTTGGTAAAGTCACTAAAATACCAGACTTGGTATGAGATTGCCTAGTAGTTCTGCAGGCTCTCTCCATCCTTCAGGAGAACTTGGCACACCAGGAGGTATCAGAGCTAAGAGCTGGCAACTCAAGACAATACGAGTTCTAAAGTTACTTGAAATTTTCTTTAAAGTCAGGTCAAGCAAATCATCCATTCCCATTTAGCATCAGCATCACAGTTTTTCAAGTCTTACCTAACCAGCTCTCCATTGCTATTTCCCTTGGCTGAGCTAAGATTTCAGGGCTGCAGGCACTTACAAAGAAAAGCTCATGCCCAACGGGTTAAGACTTGTTATTTTCATTAACTTTAAATCATAAATATGATTTCCACTTGAAAAGGGAACACTTCATTTAACAGACACAGAGGCTCTGATGGGTAATGCAGGGTTTTGAAGGAAATTTAAAATAAAAGGAAGCAAGGGGAAAAGGAAAAATAACACTTCCAGAAAGTTTTCCAAAGGAAATGAGTAACCACTTATTATTAAGTGATAAATCACAGTCCTTGGGGAGTGGCATTGTCTGTGGTCTATTTTTAATGGGAAAATACCCTTGTCACTGGCACAAGGGCTATATGGGATATGTCTGTGGACAGTGGGAGTGTTCATTGGGAGCCATCATCTCAATGCTGCTATTCCCATCACTTATCCGCAACAAAAACAGGATGAAAAGAACATGGCTTAGAGAAAAGCAAAAATGCATCCAGGGCAACAAACAAGGGCTACTGTTCTCCATGGATGGAAGGTGAGAAGAAACACCAGAGACCAAGTGGAAGCTGAGTGTAGTCTTAATCTTTGCTTGTTTTCCATGTGTGATGGATGCACATGAAGCCACCAGGAAGCAAATCTGTGCTGACCCCAATGTCTCTATAGGGAATCAGGTGACCTAGCATCCTCTTTTGTCCCCAAGATGGGAATATATTATGCACACAGCCACAAGAAACCTCTGGGCCTCTTTTCCCCAGGATTTGCCGCCAACACAGAGTTTTCTGGGGAAGCACCTGATGCTGCAGCATCATTGATGCTGAACACTTCAGAGGTGTAATTAGCCTCATTTTATGCTGATAAATGAGTCCCAAATTCCTGTGGCAAAGTGACTTGCCAGCTGGGAAGAGTCACACAGTGTCAAGGGAAGGGAAGCAAGGGACAGCAGAGCTGGCTGGAGGCTCAGCTACAAGCGCAGCCTCAAAACCAAATCAGAGGGACCATGAGCTCCCAGACCCAGCCATCAGGCAAGCGAGACTCCCTGCACACCGCTGGAGGGACCATTCCTGGCATCCTGTGCCAAGTCCAACTCTCCCAAGTCCCAGCCAAGCACTGCCGAGCCCAAGCCACGGGGTTCAGCTGCGGACCCGCGTTTCCAACCCATTCGTGCGCTCAGCCCACCCTGTCCCAACACCACACACCCCCACAAACTTTCCAGACTGCAACAGTAACAAGCAGAAACCTATAGCCAATGTGCTGAAATACCATGCACTATGGCTAATTTTACTGTGAGGGTGACCAAGCTTGCTCAGGAAGATTGTGGAGTCCCCATCTGTGGAGATATGCAAAAGCCATCTGGACATGGTCCTTGGCAACTGGCTGTAGCTACCTACCACCTGCACAGGTCCCTTCCAGCTTCAACCATCCTGTGACTTTTTATTGCAAAGCCAACTACATCACAATCCTTCACTACCTGCAAAAAAGACTGTAATTTTTCATCTTCTCAACTATTTCTGACATTCTTTCCATAGACGAGGTTTAAGCCTTTTCCTCCCCCTTCCTTTTAATAGGAACGCAACCCCACAGTTCACAGCAGATTATAAAACATGCACACACACATCACTCTTCCAAAGCAGCATTTGAAGGTGTTTGTTTGATTTTTTTTTTTTTTTCTACTACCCATAAACTACCACCCTGCTGGTCTCATTCATTGTGTGGCATTTTGCAACGAAGCGTAAAAATGGTATTAATCATAGCTCTGAAAAAACACAAACTTATTCTCTGAGGTTTGAAATACCCATTTGGAAGAAAAACTTCCAGGAGCCAGAAGGACTGACAGAATTGGAGACTGAAGTCCTTGTTTGCACAGGCCAAGTGTATCCCAATATATCCTTTAGACAGTTGCTCCAGGCCAGAGTTATAATACTTTATTCTTCAGTTCAAGTAGCAAGAAGGAGATTTGGTATAAAATCAGGACAAATACCTAAAGAGAATAGGGAGGAAAATGTGTGGTAAATCTAATGGGAGGCCTGAGCTCTAGCTACAGCTTTGGTGAGAGTGTCTGAAGCCTCAGCTGCCTCTCATCTCCAGGATGTTGCAGCCAGAAAGACCAGATAAGGGTACCCATGTCTCACAGGCAGCACCTGAGCATCATGTACTGTGTGCTGGCACTCACCCATGGCATAGTGTTGCTTCAGCCACAGGCAGAAGCACAGAGATCTGCAAAGGCTATGCCAAAAAATAAAAATCACTATCATCTCTATGTTTTCTGGCCAAACACCACTGGAGAAAATTACCTTTGACATAAATCAAGCTCTTTGTCCACCTCTGTAGATTCAGTGCTTCTCATAGAAGGGGAGCTTCTGTCAAAGATGGAGTCAGGAAAAAACATGAATCTCTTTTTTAAGATAGATGCTTTAGCAGAGATTTGCCAAAGGCTTTGGAATCCCTCTGCTTCAGTGGTAAAACATTAATAATTTAAACACCTTCTTTTAAATTAGGAAGGGCACTATAAGAAACTATCAAAAGAGAAAAACCATCAAGCTTGTCACTACCTCCAACTCAAATACTGACATTTTCTCTCAAACCTCAAAAGTAGTTTCATCAACCTGGCAAATGAGAAATTTACATTTTTCTTACCTATCCTTCCCTCACATTTTCTCCTCTGCCATTAATCATGCAGGGAAAGCAGTCGACTGCAAGGACAGGGCACACTGATCATACTGGTACAGAAAGCCCCAGGATGCTGTAATCAGGGGCAGGGGTGGTGCAAACAGTTGTAAAATGTTTCACAGGGTATGGCAAACATTTAGTGTTTACTGTTATATTAGTGGGATGGGATGGGATGGGATGAGATGGGATGGGATGGGATGGGATGGGATGGGATGGGATGGGATGGGATCTACAACCATCATCCTAGTTCAACTGCAACTACTTTGTGTTAAAAGAGCAAGACAGAGGGAGAGAGAAAATAATCAATTATTTTCTCTTCTTTTTAATCAATAATCCCAGACTCTTGTGCACGGTGAAGTTCCCTGCTTATTCAAAGCCTGTATGCCTCTGCCTGTCTTGGTTACCAATACCTTCCTTATCAGCACATTTCACTCTTTCCCATTCTTTCAAGAGCTTTGCAAAGTGAAAAAAAGTGTATTATCTCCATACTTATGAGACAAAAAAGGCTGGCAGAGATAGGTCTAGCTCACTATCAAGGCTTTTGCAAGAGCAGGAACAATGTGGCAGCCCAAGATCTCATGCTGTCTGCACAAGCCCCATCAGCAGCAGCTGGCCCAGGCACAAGCCTCTGTCCTGGTATCAAGGTGGCCAGAAAAAAGCACACACTTGGAGACACATCCCCCTCTCCCATGCAGATGTATGAACTTCAGATGACCAGTCCAAATTTGCAAAGGTGTGTACAGCCACGGTGCTCCATCCATTTATTCCATACCAGGTCTTCTCTTGAAGGAAATTTCTTCGATTTGAGTCCCCAGTGCAGCTGTGTAAGCACCAGAAAAATGCAACTTTATGTCTCTCCAAAGGATGCCTAAACACATCCTGTTCCTCAAGGGGAAAAAAAAAAGAGGATTAGTGATTCAAAACCTACATGCCAGGTGATTTGGTGACCGAGTGCCTTCCTCCGATAGCTTTTCTAGACAGTCATGAACTTTAAACTATTTTTTGCCTCCGACTCCCAGCAGCTCCTAAACAGTGTGAGCTAAATATTTATAGAAGAGTCACTGTTTGTTTAAGTTTCAATCCATACTCCCTGAGGTCCAATATGTCCAGATCCTCAAATGACAGCTGATTACAAAAGAGCCTGAAAACACCGCAGAGGGGACACTGACGCTTACCAGATCTTTCATCTGGACACTTTCTCCGGTGGTTGTTTTGGGAAGCCTTTCCCAGCTTCTTTCAAAAGACTAGGAAACATAGCTCTTGCCAACCAAGGTCCATGTTTCATCAGACACTTTGGCACAGCTCTGCTCAGTGACACAGAGCCCTGGGTTTTTGGGGGGCCCTCATCTGTGCTCCAGAGCTAGGCACAGGGACTGCTGCTGGAAATGCAACTGAAGCACCCAACCTGCTGAACAGCAGGCACCAAGGCACAGTGAGAACACCCCAAACACCTGTGCCACAGGTGGGGCACAGACAATGTGTGTTACTTCAGCTTAACAAGTTCTACCCTGACCTGCCTCTTCTGGACTCAACAACATCTTTTCCATTTTACCATACTTCCCACTCCAGTGGAACAAAAAAGTCCTCCCATACCTTGCAAAAGAACTAAGGATACCCAAACTTTTTGCCTAACTGAACAACCTGTCAGAAATTGAAAAGACACTTACATGAGTCGACACACTACTGCTATAAGCTAGCCAAGTCCAACAAGTCACCTGCTTACATGTGGTGGTAAACAGTTTCATGGGTGAGGCAAGAAAAAAATAAGACTGTGCTTCATCCCCTTTAATTGTGTGTGACTGGGGTCGTTGTTTTGGAATGTAACGGGGGACTCATCACCACCAAGGAGAACACAAAATGCAAGGCTATCAAGCAGGCACAGTCCTGTGACAACACATCCCAAATGAACATCTCACCCTGTAGACCTCAGTGTCCAGCTTGGCAAGCTTCTAGAGGAACAGCAGAGACAACACCAAGCAAACACACTTCCGGTGACCACCCAAGGCTGATAATTCCCTTTGTTTTTATGGTTTCACATAAAAGCTCCAGCATGAAGAACAGAGCAGAAGGTGTTTACTCTCCTCAGATGGGTGAGAGGTTGGGATATCTTTGCACAAGTCCAGCTACCTCAAACCAGCACCTGCTTTGAACAGCCCCTTGGATGACTACATGTTGCTGAAGAACTCAAAATCCCCACTGACAGCTGTTGCTGTGCCCATCCCATTAATATGAATTGTTCATCAGCACTGCAGCAAGATGGGACTCAGCAATGCTGATCTGTCCTGGGGTTCTCCAAGGGGATAGCAGGACTCATCCTCCCCTGCACAGGGTATTTCAAG
Source organism: Aphelocoma coerulescens (assembly GCF_041296385.1). NCBI lineage: Eukaryota > Metazoa > Chordata > Aves > Passeriformes > Corvidae > Aphelocoma > Aphelocoma coerulescens. The sequence continues at coordinate 158,226,563 of NC_091015.1, read as the reverse complement.
GCATTTAGCCCCAGTAAAATAGAAAATGTGGTGTTTCCAGCAAGAGGATGACTTTTGCCATTAGGTGGATCTCAAGGACACATTTGCACACTGCCGTTCATTAGGAGTCTGGATATCCAGCCTGAAGGCCTGTGCATGGATGAAGGAGCAATCATGGAAATGTCTGTGCCAACGCCATGCGTGCACTCACAGCCTACACTCACCCTCACACGTGTTTTCTATCCAGATGTGCCTATGCACACACATGGGAAAGCGCCATGAAGCCTTATGGATGTGCTCACGTGTACTTGCATGGGAATAAGCAGGAGTACAGAGGCCCACCACAAGCCAGCCATGCTGGCAGACAAGACTAAAGAGGAGACTGCAACAAGAAAGCTGGAAATCATGACAAGCACTTTCATCAGTAAAACTGCAATTATGCAGCCAGCACACAGCCTTGCATCTCTGTGGAGCAAGCAAAACTACTTATTATAGAGATGCCTCCACTATGATTTGACTTTTAGAGAAAGGAGAGGAGCTGCCCTGGCTTTCCCATGTTTTATTTCTCTGACTCTCATTCCCTATTATTGGAAGCACAGGCATCACCACACACATCACCATGGCTGCTGGGCCCACTGGAGCCAGCCATGGCTGGGAGGTTGAAGGCACAAACCTACAAACAAGGAGCCTTCAAAACTGCAGCTGGTCTCCTCCAGCATCACCCACACATTCAACACCATGGAGCTGGCTTTACTGATGCTTCATGGAAGAAAATTTTACTAGGGCATAGAAGAGAGACACTTTTCTATTTTAATTCACCTGGCCCTAAAAAAGAAAAATAAAGGGGAAAAAATAGAAGAAATACAGCCCCCCTCTTTGCCTTTTTACATAAATATTGGATCTGAGCGCTTTATGCTCCTAAGAAGTTAAAAATAGGAAATAATATCAAGTCTGTGCGCTGCATCTTTTATCAAAGCCTTTTATAAACATCAAAACCAGCTCCTCTGCACTCTTTTATACTTTCCTGCTGTCACTCACAATTCATAAAAGAGGTCTACAGAGATACAAAGGGTAAGGCACTTTCCAGTACTGTCAGAGAGTCTGGGACAAAAACACAGCTTTTCCTCAAAGCTCTGAAATCTAAGAGCAATTTTATGACATAATGTCACTTTTAGCACAAGAGATGAATAATAGATATTCAAAATATAATAACACTTTCATAAGTAAACAATGCTTTGCAGTGTCACAGCTTTTCAGCAGCAGTGTCAAGCCTTTGCAGAAGGATCAACAGAGCAATCACTGAGCACCACCGGCAAGCAAACACTGCAAGAACACACACATGTTTAACCGAAAGGCCAAGTCTCTCTGGCCAAACTCCATCTGCCCTCTCTAGAGACACACATCCAGATCCCCTCTCTAAAAAAGTGGAGGTAGGGAGATTAACAAGGTGACCCAGAAACTCTTTACACATAAACTCAACTTTGACCCTGCCATCTCTGAGAGACGGGTGATAAATCCAAACCTCCTCCCCACCTGAAAGATGAGCAGGCTTACACTCACCTATATTCAAGAGATAGGAGCATTAATTAACTCCAACATTAAAAAAAACACATTTGAAAGATGATAGCTGCTAGAATATTCATGACTCTTACCTAGCCTGTTTATATAACTGGATATGAAGCAAATCCATGCAAACCATGGCAAACCTGACAGCATCATTTAGCTGTTCAGCATCTTTTCCACAGAAGACAAATTCCATAACTTGTGGTCACCACTATTTTTTTCCTCCCCTGCACATAGGAGTTAGGAATTCATAGGGAAGAAGTGATAAACCCATGATAAAAAAAATTCCAGTGAACTGTCAGCATTATCCAAACCAAAAAAGAATTTCCTCCTTTGTCATACACAGGCAGGGTAAGTCATCTCCCCCATGAATTACAGAAGAGCAGGGAAAAAGTGCTTATCTAGGAGATTACTTCTCTTCCTAGTACATCGGTACTTAATTTTTAAGCAGGGTGGAGGTCAAAGGAAAACCACCTGATGGTGATGCAAATGGAACCCCGGATAAAGCTGCACAGGGGCCACCAGAAAGAGCTGCTCTTTGCAAAAAGCTTAATGAAAGCCAAGAGATGGTGGCAGTGGGGAGGATGATGGCAATTCGGCATCCATGTGCCGCGAGGATGCTGCCAGTGGCAGAAGGGCACATCCAAGCTGTGGAGAGGGCCAAGCCAGGGCAGTGGGGGGTTCCCAGCATTGCTCACCACCCCAGGGAATGCCCCCTGCCAGGCAAACTGGCTGAAGATACACTTCTCATCTGCATAGTAAGAGATCCACCTTCCAAAGGCACCAGGGCTGGAATGCAGCTGTGCCTCATCCCTCAACTTGTCTACAATAACCATTATAAATATATGTACTTTTTTTTGTTGCACACACTCAGGTCCCATTTTTGCTGCTGAAGCCTCAGGTCTCTAATCCAACCTCCTGGCTTTGACACTGCAAAGGTAAAGAGGAGGCAGCACAATGATGGTACCCTGCAAAAGCAGAGCCAGCAAAACCACAGGATACCCAAAACAGTGCCAGGGAAAAACTAGGAGGCCAGGTGAGAGGTTTGATTCCAGCTCAAGAAACACAGCGTGAATAAAAATATTGCCCAAAATGGCATTTTGTGTTTCTGAACTGGGTTCCACACTGCAGGACAAGAAGATTAGGCAGACGCCCTCCCATGGGGGCAGACTGGCCCCATGGCAGCCATTCCTGCTCAGCAGTTTTTGTCTGCTGCCCCATGTAAGCAAGCAAACCAGCTTGGAGATGATTAAATATTAATCAGAAACCCTTCAGATCATGTCCCATTCATGGCTTTGGGACAGTGCAAATCCTGCCACCTTTACCAAGAGCCCCTCCAAGGGCCTCTCACAGCCCTGGGATGCCAGCCAGCTTTGAAGGCTTTACATTTTCGTGGCATGAGACAAATTTCACTAAGAGTTCCTCAATACTAATCCACATAATGCTGCTCAGCAGATGGGAGCACAAGAAAACAGCCTGTCGACACCTTCAGCTCTGCACAGAACCCCTCAAAGCAATGCAGAGGATTCAGAAGCCAAGCAGATACCTCTTGCTTTCTTGCTGGCATTAACAGTACGTCTCATGATAGGTCACTGCTTCTTTGCAACCCGAAGAGCACAGTAGTAAGTCAGCAGATAGTTCAGTATTTACTGTGCACAGTAAGTCTGCACCTGCAGGCGCTCATGGAAAAGCAAAGATCACACATAAAGAAAGGTTTTTATTCTGAAAGTAATGACTGTGATGCTTTGGTTAATACAAAATTCCAAGCAAGGTCTTAAAGCAATCAGTAGAGGATCATTCAAGACATACTAGCAGGATTATTTCAGATATTTTAAAATACATAAATATTTATTTACTTATATAAATAAACAGAAATATGGCCTAATGTATCCCAAATTACACGTCCTGCAGTAAGGGCACAAAGTCTGGGCACAAATGGCATTCATTAATAAGTGCCCCAAGAGAGGGACAGCCCTTAAGGAGAGAAAATGCACTCTGTGAAAGGGGTTGACATTTTTAGCATAAACTAAGGACTGAGATCCACCATTAATTTGCTTTCCTCATGTTGGCTTTCGCTGCTGCACAATGAGCGAAAGTCAACTTGTGCAGGATGAGCACAGGTGGATCAACATCCTTCACCCTGGGCACTTTCTCCTCCAAATTCCCCATGCAGAACAGGGGAAGAAAGATCAAAGCAAAATTTCAGCATCGGCAGCTTCAGCATTTTCCCTGAGCAGAGGCAGACGTGAATCCAAAGATTCAGCTGTAAATATTTTAAAAGTGGCAAATGGACTTTTGGCAGCCAAAATAAGAACCTTTAAAAGCACTAGCATTTGCTGCCCTCAACCCTTGCAAACCCAGCCTGCTAAAGTGGTAAGCGAGGTTGCCCACAAACTGAAAACTGAAACTAGTTTCAGCCCCAATTCCAAAAAACCTGGAAGTAATTTTAGAAGCAGGAAACCCTCAAGCAAGAGACAGCACCTGTAGATTAAAACCTCTTCCTCTGTCAGGCTTCGACACATTCGACTAACAAAACCATAAAGAAAGTAAGACTCCCTTAAAAAAGCCTCATTGTCAAAATTTTTTATAGCTTTGAGGTTATATTTTATCCTTAAACCAATAAATACTTCCAATTCCTTAATTTGCTGCCAGCTGGGGAGAGATTTAAAAACTTCTGCAAACCTGCAATTTCAGTGCTGGTCTGTGCTGGGCACCGAAAAATTCCACTGGGGTGAGAGTGAGAGGGGTTAGTCATGACAAGAACATCCCTGCAATGTGCCAGGGCTGCTTTTCACTGTCATCCAACCATGCTTAATACCGACTTAGTCCATCAATGATTTTCATAATCAGTTATGTGCTTTTGAAACACACCCACACACATAATCTTCACAAGCAGCCAAATAGAAGCTTTCTGTATTTTTATATTATTATTAATAACATGCATCTGTGTACAGACCAACCCCCTAAAGGATATTTTGATCCAAGGATCTGCAACCTGACTGAAAGAGAACTTTTGCCACTTTACCAGCAAATACCTTGAATGCTGATGGTGTTCATCTTTTAACTGGCACCTAGGGATGTATCTGGCAGCCCCCCTGCCTGGATCCTCACGCTGACCTACACGAAAGCCCTTAAACTACTTACCCTCTGAAGCTGCCCCACATGTATGCAGGGTGAGACCTGCTCTTAACAAAACCTGAGATGATTTTTCCTCCCTGTAAAGGACAGCTGTACATTTGCAACTGAAACATCGTTCCCGGCCAGGCTCTAATTCTTGGGCCACCCCCAGGTACCCAGGTGTGCCACGTGCCTGCCAGACTCTGTGTGACTAGGGAGTCACACTGCAAGAGGCAATGCAGAATGCAAAATTCAGGGTACACCTACCACGGCTTTTCTCCTTGCTGGGTCTGAGTGCAGACCCTACAATGCAGAGGTCAAGCACCCTGGGGCTGTGCTGGGTTACTCAGGTCACAGGCAGGTTTTGCTCGGTCTCCAGAAGGCACCTCCAGAAGCACCAAAGGGCCTGGCAGCACTAGAGCAGAGCAACTGAAGCCCCATTCGATCCCAGTTACTTATAAAAGATAAAGCTCATTCCACCGCAGTGTGCTGCTGACAAGGGACCTTTTCACATCTTACAGGAGCAAGTGGAGATCTGGTTTGCGATGTCTTTAACAGCTGACTACAAGGAAAAAAAATAAGGATTTTAAGTATCAATGGTGTTTGCTTTAATTGCAGATAAAAAGAACAACTGCAAGTGATCCAGTCTTTCTTAGGTGCTTTAGAAGTTGTTAGGAGCTAGTTAATAAAACACCAGGGATTTCAGTGATGCCGAAGCTGTTAATTCAGGTTAAGCAAGGAAAACTCCTATGCGCAAATGAAGAGCTGGTTCCAGGGGATGTCTCTGCAGCAGAGCACAAAGTCCATGCAAGCAAGCAAAGGGGTCTGGCACTGCAGGGCTGAGCCTCCAGGCAATCCTACGGGAGAAGGCTCTGCCTTGGCACATGACCACGCTGCACAGGGCTTGACCACGACCATGCCCACTAGCCTGGCAGGATGCTGCTCTTCACCTCTGAGTCCAAATCCCCACTGTTAGCTCCGGCCTCTCCTACAAGCACAGCAAGTGCCTGACTTTGCTCATTGATCAAGCAAAGAACTTTATCCCCAGTCTTTGTCTACCATCTCCATCTGGCCTAGGAGTCACAGTCAAATTGAAGAGAGAGGCAACTGATCATGTTTCCCACTGAACATGCTCTATCCACCCGGCCCCCCTCATTTCCTTCCTTTGATGCAAAATTGTGCTTACAAAGCAAGAAGATGAAACTTTTAATGCCTCACAAATGCTGAGGGGAACGCAAAATAAATGTACAGCAAAGCATTTTCAGCCCTTTTCCTTCAGCACCTCCTCTTTGTATAGTAAAAATAAAAGTTAGATACAAAGAACTACTTTTTTGTCTACCCTGTAGAAGGAGCAATCTGTTCACCAGCACACCTGAGCAGTTGACCAAACCAGCACAAGTGCCAAAAAGAATGATTTTCACAGCAAATTGATAGCCACAGACACCAAAACAATTATTCAATTCTCTGCTAGAAAGAATGGAAAAAGAATTTGTCACCTTCACAAAAACACCTAACTCATTGTAAATTATTCTAAAAATACAAATTTGGTTGTTATCACTAGTCCTATTGAGTTATACAGATCTATATGGAATAGGAAAAGTTTTAATTTTAGAGCTAAAGGCATCTCCTTTTATATGGGATAAGTGATCCTCAAAATTATGTTCTTCAGCAGAAACTCTATTAAACTAAGAAGAGAAAAAATGTGTTTAACACTTGTGTCATCTTTTTTGAAATGAGACGATGAAGCCCGATAAGCTGATCCACACATGGCTGGTGGCAGCTGTGGGTTACAAACACAGCTGCCCAGGAGTCCAGAAGGATCCAGGTGGAGGAATACAGAGCATCTGATCCATCCTCTCCCTCATGTATGAGGCTATGGTTGGGCATAAAAACCTTCAGAAGCTGACACCACTGATCCACGAGAACCTTCATCTCAAATTGGGTCTCTCCCAACAAAGAAAAGCCACCTTCAGAGTATGGCACCAGGGACTTTGGAAGGTCTTACCTTCAGCAGAAGCTAATAAGGAAAAAAAGTGACTGAAGATCAAGAAAGCAAACTGGGCAGTCAACAACAAAACCATTTACATACCTGCTGGACAGGAGTGCTGCTGCCCTGGAAAAGCTCTGGGAGAAGAGAAAATATCTTCCAGCTGGGTAAAGCAATAGCTCCGTCTTAAGAAGATGCATGGGGAGATATTCCAGTAAGTGACTGTATGCTATAATCCTCAGGACAGGGCCACAAATGACACAGAGTGACCCAGGAAAAAAGAAGGCAAAAAGATGGTAGGAACTTCCAGATGCTTATATCCATAGCCGACATTCTCCAGAGGGTTTTGTGGGTCCGTATGTCCATGCATCCCATGATCCTAAAAATCCTTGGGAGCTACAGAAAGGACCAGACTGCCAGGCTCCTCCAAACGTCATCCCAGACCAGTGGGACACATGGGGTTGGGACCTTCAGAGAGAAGAAAGGGACAGGTCATTACACAACAGCTCTTACCACGTTGGACAAGGTCTATTCCCATGGAAACTCCTATCTTTTGATTTATTTTTGCACGGAAGGAAGGTTTTAGTGTTTGTTTTTTGTTTTGTTTTGTTTTCTAATTTGCATGATTTACTTAAATGAATGTAACAGTGAGCAGAGGCACAACATGGAGTCACCACCTCCAGATGCCTCATAGTGCTAGCTGATGTGAGATGAGGAGGATGACAAGCCAGCAACTGAAAAAAGTTTTCACCTAACCAACAGATCTTTCCAAAACTCTCTTCTTTTTCTTTTTGTCAGGTGAAAGGACAGAGTCTTCCTCTCCTCTCCTTTTTCCACACCTTCTAAACCTAATGAAGTATTTTCTCTACCAGGGAAGAGAAGGATGGAAAGGGTTGTAAAGAAGCAGGTCAGCAGCATCATCTGCCTTCCTGACTTCCACCACCAGGAGAATCACACCTTCAGTAACCCGCATCAACGTCTGGCCCAACCCATCAGTGACATAGCAGAAACACTCAGCTCTTGAGTACAACAACCCACTGTGACCTCCGACCAGGCAGAGCCACACTTCCCACCTCTACCATCAGAGAAAATAAACACATCCCAGCAAAGTGGCTCAAAATACCTGAGGAATTAGTCATAAAGATTCTAGTACTTGACGTATATAAACCCATCATAATCTGGGGGTTGGGGTTGTTTGTTTTTTCAGTTCTTTTAATTTGATTTTACCAATTGTGCTGGGAGTAGAGCTGATGGGATTTCTGTTTGTTATTTTAAAATATGAAAGCTGTCACATAAACACAGGCAAGTGCCAGGCTCAGATATAATGCCCAGCAAGTGCTGAAAGGAAACTCAAATAACTCTTTGCCTGACATTGCTTTCTAGTCCAACTGTAAAAAGAAAACAGCAGAGAGCAGCTGAGAGCCAAAAGAGGTTTTTTCACTTTGTTTTAGCTGCAGCAGCACAGGAAGGTGATAACATTGTGTGTAATGCAACCAAGCAAAGGAGTAATGAAAGTGCAAGCAAATAGATCAAATAGCACAGGGTTAAGGAAAAGGTGTGATAATCATTTGTTTTGCTAATTGTGTCAATAAAGACCTATCTACCCTCAAACAGCGGAAATGTCATCAGATATTTGAAAGGGAAAAATCAAGTGAATAATTAAATGTACAAAAACCCGACATTTTTTCCCCAGATGGTCTCTTTAAAGGGTTGATTAGGATAATCACGTTTATTTTGAATAAAATTCCAGTGACTTTGATCATGCTTAAGTCACCTCACGTACAAAATCTACTTTGAACCAAAACTTCTTCTTCCCTTGGGAAAACAATCAAAATTACCTTCTCTGCAGGAAAGATGCAGCATTACCACAACCCAGGCTAAGCTGGCTTATGGGGACAACACCATAACTCACAAAAATCTGGTGCCTTTGCAACATGTTTTTGTTGTTAAAAAACCCAGCAAATCAGTACAAGCCAACTGGAAGTCTGCAGACAGGCTTGCAGATGAAGTTGCACTTGAAGTCTCTAATTCGTGGAAAAAGAAGTCTGAATTACCTTGTCCTTGCTTCTAGTGTTTTCTCAGTGATGGGGAGAGTTAGGAAATGAAATATTCCCTGACTTCCCCCCAGATAAATGAACTGAAGCTGAAGAAGGTCTGACCCAAGCCTCTGAGCTGATGAAAACATTTCAGAAAAGGATTTGAATCTCCCAAAATAACTTCCATCCCACTAATTACACAGCCAATCTCAGCCACTCTGATAACTGTATGACATTGAAAATGCCTGTAAAACCTATTTCTCTACAGCAAGAACACCTGCCCAAAATCCTCGAGCTAACTGTTTTCTCCATAAACCAATTACCTGTAAAATATTGAGCATGCAAACAGAGATGAAGCTCTGTCTCCAGAGAAATGAGGCTCGGCCCACCAGCCTAGCCCCTTGCTGTGCTGTGCCTGATGCACCAGCAGGGCTTTTTCTCCAGGCTCCAACACGGATGTGTCAATATGTACTTTGCTCAGTTCTCCTGGGAGACGAGCCCAGCAGTTGTCACTGTCCAACAAGTGAAAACGTAATTTTTTCATTTTCTATCTCCCCCCATCCTGCATATACCACACCACTCACAGCACTCTCATCTTCTGCCTTCAAGGCCAGCTGGACGGCAGCAGGACTCACAGGCTGTGCAAGAGCTCAGTGATCAGCATCTTGCACAGGTTATGTTTTTACATAAACATATGAGCTTTTCTAGTCAGATTGTAACAGATAAACGAATGGCTGATGATTAATGTTCATTTTAAGTATCTTCCTTTATAGTATGGAGGAACCTCAGTACTTTCCACTCCTGGATGTGAGAAGACACTGTCTCATTGCTTCCCAGTTTGAGAGGCAGATGAAATTCAAACCCTTGTGCCCAGCACATGCCTGAAAAGACAACCTTCCAGTTGTCTAGACTCTACCCTTAAAATGTGCCAGATTTTTAAGACTGTGCACACTGCTTGCTGGGAAGAACATCATTCCATTCCAGCTCACTCCATTGCTGCTTCCCCCTCAAACTGCAGGGACTTCCTTGCAAACTGTCCATGAGCGTTGCCCAGCAGTTTAGGTCTTGTCCTTATCAACTCACTGAAGGTCATGCAGTAGGTTGGCAGCAAAGCCATGAAGCACATCCAGATTTTTCAAGTCATGGGCCAGCACTTGAAAAACACATTCATCTTCCCCATCCCTTGACAAGAAATAACTCCATTACTTGTGCACATCAAGGGTTGAATCACTCGCACACAGAAACACCACGCACCGAGCACATGTCAGCTCTGAGCAAACAAGGCATCACCATCAACACAAGAGCAGCACCCCGAGCCCACAGCTCCTCTCCAAGGGCAGCAAGAACCTGAACACACCAGCTGGAGGAAACCAGCAATGAGCAAAGTGTGCCCTGCAACACAGAGACCCCAAATGATTAATAAACACACAAAAAGAGTTAAAAGACTTGTTCCTCATTAGCTGAAAAATACATGAGGAAGAGAGTAGGAGTCCCACCTGTTAAACTTTGAATGTTAAAGAGTCCCAAGTGCAATGGCTCGTTTCACAAAACAAGGGGTGTTTTCTGTGCCTGTGTTTTATTTTAAGGCAAGGGCTGGGTTTTTTACACGCTAGCATGTTTATTACAATCCAGCCATGTGAGTTAAATGCAGTAAGGGACCTGTTAAACCTCATGATCTGCAGTAAGCTCCAGCAGTAACTTTATTATGGGCAAGAATGCAACTGGGGCATTCATGTCTGCTGCTCCTGCCACCAGGCACTGTGAGCAGGATGTGCTCAGTTTGTCAACACCAAAATCCCCTCCTAAACACAAGGTGAGCATCCCAAAATGGCTTCGTTACATCCCAAAATGGCTTTGTTACATCCCCATGCAGAAGAACATCTCTAGGTACAGAGACTGCTTATCAAGGTCAGTGTTACCCAGCAGAGAATAAAAAAGGGAAAAAAAGAAAACAATCCAACTTTTCTCCTTTTTTTATAAATCCTCCAGTGAATGGTTGCAGATATATTTGCTGAAAGGCAGCAGTTTGCTACAGTGGGTATCTCAGCTACCACGAGGGAATGCATTTCTCCTGGTTTAGTGAGCCAAAGCAGGCTCAGCACCAGCCCTGGAGGAAAGAGCAAGCACAGGACCAAGCCCAGACTGTCCCCTGCAATAACATCCAGCTGATTAATCAGCTCAAGTCACCTCCAAAACCTCTCCTTGGCTTCCTGTTCTTAGGCATGAAATTTTAGAAGAGCCATAGACTGAATCTGACATCGCAGTGAGGGTGGCAAAATCAGGGAGTTCCAGGTCAACAGGACTTGTGTTCCGTATCAGTGAGGAAACATGAACTTGGCTTGCTTTATGGAATTACGGAAGGACACCAGCTGACAGTCTCTTATATCATGTGCCTATAATATATTTATGTCCTTATAGAAGACAAATAAACAATACCAATTATTTCCCAAAGAAACACATAGGAAAATAGTGTAAAGGCCTCTGCTCCTTTTTCTCCTCACTCAGCAGCACCAAATTTTTGGAGTAACCTGGCTGCTTTTGAGGGCTTCACAAGCTTGGCCAACATCCCAGGCAGTCCCTAGAGCTGGGGCTTTTGCTCCCAGATCAGGAACAGCAGCTCCAGCTGGGACATGATTAATGAGGGGAGGGCACTTCGCAGATGCTCCACCAGTCTGTGACCAGGCAATGACACTGCACATCCAATACCCGAGTATTTTAGGAAAACAAGATGAAGGCAAGAACCATTGATCTTGCCTCACCCTACCATTTTTCATCCTAAAAATCAATTCCTTTCTGGGAACTCCAATGAAAAGGGGAAAGCTGAAAAAAGACAAGCACAGAAGGACTGCCTGGTAGATTGGGAATTCCAACCTACACTCCACCCAGAAAAGCATTGTTTGGTAACAGTAAAAGTGCAACATAAAAATGCTTCCAAGAACTCTTGTAACAGTTTCACAATAAAGTGTATATTTTAAAATTTAAGTCTAGCTATTCCATTGAAGGTATCATCACACAAATTTGTGTCCCTTGCATCCACCCAGGACTCCTCACCCACACTCGGGGTGGGTCTGCCCACCAACGTGAACCAACACCCAAGTGACCAATGGGCTGTGTATTTACTGCTCAAGTTCTCACACAAAATGCAGGTCATGACTATGCTGTTTTGACTTCACAAAATGACTCCATGAGGATCACAAGCTGGGATGCTACAATTTGAAGCACTGCTGAGATGCCCTACAATTAACCCCATTCTTTTAACCATTTTTGAAGACAAAAAGCAAGCAAATGTCACACAATCTGATATTTTAGGCACCTAATGTCACCTTGGACCATTTTCAAAGCAAAATTTAATAACCTTATTCTCTGTCTGCACCAGCTGACACAGATACATCAAGAGAAAAAAATCTTTAAAAGATTCCCTAAGGAGAAGTGGGGGGAGATACTCTCCTGATAAATGGCAGACTGTTACATAAAAAGACCAAAGGAACAAACTGTAAGATAAATATTAGCTAGCCTTTTTATAGTATTCAAGACATGAATGTTTCCCAACTTGGGTGACAGTACCAAGAAAAAATAATTTTATTTCATGCTATCAAAATCACCTCTAATACGGAACACAGCATTCCACACATCCTCCTCTTGGCAAAAGATGTCTTACAACAAAGTGAAGAGTGTGATTCTTAAGAGATACTGGATTGGCTCACCTAGAAAAATTGAAAGGCCACAGAGAAACAAAGTCCACAAAGAATGACCATTTCAGCCTTGAACCACCTGCAGCTCAGACAATGACCACACTCCTTCTGAGATGCAATCAGGCTCCTTGGGGATGCAGTGTAATGCAAGGGACAACACTTCAGGACAGTACTTCATGCCTCCTGCTCTCCCAGGGCTGTGCATTCTGCTTCAAAGGTGTTTTACAGAAACGCTGATCCCCAGGCTAATCTTGCAGAGATAAGTTGTAACCCTTCAAGTGCATGAGGGAATGGATTTTTGCGCCTTAGTTTTGTTTATTGGCTTGCTCTCAATTATATCCACAATCTCTGTCATCGACTTCAACTACCACAATAAAGTCAAGATCTCTGCATCAAAATGAAAGTCAGGTTCCCACACCTGGGTGAAGGGAGGGCCCTTCCATCCCACTGTTCACACCCAGGTGGGTACCGCGTCACCTCCCATGCTGCCAGCAGGCTCAAGCAAGAGCCTCTGTCCCTTCCCTGGTCCCTTATGCAGGTACACAGCAGCTCTCCCACCAATGGCTCTCCCACCATCCCATGTCTAACACCAAAGACCTACAGGTGCTCTCACAGCTGTGACACAGAGTTGCTGCTCCATCTCCAGAGCTGCTCCACTGCTTACCAACACACAGCCCAGTGCCAGGTTCCCTCACTGGGCACTGCTGCAATTCACAGAAAACTGGGGAAATTCACTGCAAACTCGCTTTATGCCTTGGCCAAAATGACCCACAGCTCCCCACACGTGGCTTGGTCACCACAAACCATCCTAGTTACCCAGAGCAGGGCTCAGTCGGAAGCCTGCAGACACCTTTTGCTACCTTTTATTTACGATTTTCAGTCTACTACATTAGTTACTAGCTTACAATGAAAGGAAAGAAAAATCACTATGCCAGCTGCAAAAATAATCCTCCTGCTCATTACATTTTCAGTTCTTTATCTTAGACCTATTCTTTAAACCTTCAGGATATAGGCTGTCACCATGCAGGCTAACAACATGCTTTGTAGTCAAATAAATGCTGAAATTCTCACAAGACTACATCACTCCAGGAGCAAAGGAGTTGTGCTAAAATTATAAAAGTGGCTAACAGAGAGATTAACTGGATGCTATTAAAAAAAAAGAAAAAAACAAACCGCAAAACAGAAGACACCAGCCCCTTACTTTTGAAAGATAAAATCAACCAACTCCAGGCATCTTGGTCACAGCCGACATTTGCTTTCATCAAGCCCCCACCACTGCAGCCTCCTGAAATCCCTCTATTAAAATGGATTTGCAATTGTCCCCATGTATGCCATCACTGTCCCCATTTATGCCACCTATGCTGTCCCTGCTTCAGCTCCAAAAAGGCAGAGTTGGAATGATGGGCTTGGTCCTCTGAAGGAACTGGTGGGACAAAAACTGAGCCAATGGCTCCAGTTCTGGGGAAGTTTGATCCCTGTGGCACTGGACCAACACAGCTCCAGCCCCACAAACACCAAGTTGATTTGCTGGCCCAGTGAGGCCAAAAGGGGACATTCCTGAGCCTCTCTCTGGGTCCCTCTGGACCTCAACTCCTCAACCCAAAGGAAACCACACTCTGCTCTTGCTGGGAGCATTCATCATGGGCAAAGCAAATCAGCCCAAAGTTGCCGAGAAGCAGTGAGGGGGTAAAGGCCAAGGAGGAAAAAGACATTTTTTAATGAGCTTAAGTCACTCCTTGCAGGACTGACACATTTCCAGCTTAATATCTGGCTCCTTTAAAAGCTGAATCCTTGGTGGCTGTCTCCTCATGCAAGAATAGGACAGAAGCCCAGTGGTAATGACTTTCCCTGTGCACTGTCACACTTGGCTTGAGGTCCAAGCATCCCTGTGGAGCCCAGGAGAAGCCCCACGTGCTCCAGGGCTGGCACAAGGCTCCACAAAGGCAACTGAGGTGAAGATTTCAAAACAGCTCTGGGAATACCAGCACAGAAACATTCTGGCAGATTAGGCTCTGTCTGCCTGTTACTTTTTTGAAAGGTCCTACTTATTAAGGGCACATGTTCAATATTCAGTAAATAATAACAGAAAGTGTTTGCCATTAAACCAAAGCCCACGGAATAATCTTGACTCATTCCAGCTGTCAGATCCAAATAAATGCCTGCCCTGCTTTTACAGGCAGCTCTAACATGCAGCTCAGTGATCAGGACCCTCATGAGGTGAAAAAAAATACTATTATTAGAAGATTTTTTAACAGTGGAGGACTTGGCTTCATCTAAACATAGATGTTGCACTGGTTTAATTAAATCAGCATGGAAAGGTTCTATTTATTGCATCATACAGTTAGACTATTAAGTTACAGCTCAGGACTCATTTTTCTGCTGATATCCAAGAGTAAATCCTTTTTCTGCTGATGCAAGGATTCCTACCAGGGACTGCACTCCCGCTCTACCTGTCCCATCCCTCGTGTTTGTGAAGGGGTGTTTTGCTCACTGTTTTGCAGAGCTCTCCTGACCATGCACCAGTTTTAATTCTACTGAAAAAAACAATTCATTCCTACCAGCTCTCTGCTCCTACCACTCTGCTTTCACCTCCATCCTTGATGATTATTATTGCAGCCACCTCAAGAGGAAAAAACAAGACCTCTGAAAACACGTCTGGCTCCTGTATAACCCTTTTCACGTTTGCAAAACAAGCACAGAGCCCAGCAGTGACAGGGAGCTGCAGGGAATCAGCTGTTTACTCCTCAGCCCTGGAGCTGCCTCCCACCAACCCTGCACCTCACACAAGCAGGGCAGCAGCCAGGGTCCAGCTCAGCTTCACGGATGGATAACCTCCCCAGGTTGGCATCCCCATCATTTTGATGCCTGAATATGCTCAGAAATTCAACTAACCTTCCTGTAACCCAGAGATTTCTGAATTTTTATTCCAAGACTGACGAAGTATTGCACCTCTTCCCACTCATTTATTGCTAACAATATCTTTATTTTAATCAGGTCTAGGCTCTTAAATACTTAATGACCTGGTTTTCTGAAGAGCTTACATGCTGTGAGAAAAATAAGGGAAAAAGAAGGGATAGTTTTATCACTATATTAGCATCTAAAGGCATCAAAGGGATTCCTAGCCACATACCACTTGCTATATGGGAATGCAGTTAAATAGTGTATTTACATATAAAGCCTGTGAGACTCAGGAGAACTTACAGACACAGAATCAAGAGAATCACAGAACGGTTTGGGTTGGAAGGGACCTTTAAAGGTCATCTAGTGCAAACCCCCAATGAGCGGGGACATCTTCAACTCCATCAGGTTGCTCAGAGTCACATCAATCAATGTTTCCAGTCTGAAAGGTCTCTTCTCTTTTGCAGGGATGATGCTGCCTTGGAGGGTGCAGGGTTCTCCACCCACACATCCCACAGTTTAGCATTTCTGTCCTCTCTGCTCTTTGCCACAGCCCCATTGATGGAAGCACTGCCACTCCTCTGAGGGCAGCAATGCAGGTGAGTGCCCTTCGACTTGCTCCAGAAAAAATAAATTAAAAAAAAAAAAAGCTAGGGTCAGATGAAGCTGTTTAAACATCAACTTGAGCTCACTGGATAGGGAGGGAAAACCTGGAGCCTGTACAACTGGTCCTGCAGCACTGACTGTTCACCAATGCCATGGCTCCACTGCCAAGACTCAGCTAAAGCCTCCACACAGCCTCCCTGCAGAAGGCAGGCCCACCAGAAAGTCCACCAAACCCAGAGGTGAAGTCAGGGATGTCTCTTCCCAGCTGTGCAAATCCTTAACACCAACAGCAGATCCACCTGTGCCCAGCCACCTGTCACTGCACCCGAATGGGAAGCTGCTGCCTGAGCTTATGACTCTCCTCCCTAAGAGCTGCTGGAGGAGATCAGCCTTTCTTGAGCATCTGACTTACCCGTGCCAGGAGCAAACAGTCCCAACCTCTGTCTCTCTGTTAACTTCAGTGGAGTCAGGATTTCTCTCTCATGGTTATAAACTGCTCCAGGAACAGATCTGTTTTCATGCAGATGCCCCTCTTTTATCACAAAGAATGGAGACAGATCGTTGCAGGTGACCCTATCTTTCCTCAGCTGAAGATACTGTTAGCCCCATGTCGTAAGTCCTCACAGCTATTTGGCTGAAATATCTGAAATAACTTCCTTCTGAAGACTGCTCATCAAGACACCCTTTTTGCCAATCTGCTTCCTAGGGTGAATTCGATTCTCCTGGAGATGATGCTGCAGCAGAAATCAGTGCCCTTTCCAGACCTTTTCCCCCATTTACTTAAGATGGCAAGTGCAGAGTTGGTACTCACAGTAGACAATCAGAATGTGGGATAGAGTTGGTAAAGAAGCTCCAAGGTTAAAGAAGAAGAAAAGGAGGAAGGAAAGGACATTGAAACACATCACAGGTAACACATCATAAGAACACCATAGGTAGTGGCATACTGACAACTGAACTTCATGATTCAGGGCTAAAAACCAGCAACAATAATTAAAATACTATAGAAGATTAAATTTAATCAATTTTTTTCCTCAAGACAATGACACCTCCTGCCCTCCTCTGACCTGATGCTGGTTATGTGGGAGTCGGGCTATCAGGTCAGACACGTTTGTGGCTGATGCAACCCTGCTGTAACAGTGAGTGCCCAGCGCTGCTGCTGCAGTTGACACGATGCTCACGATCCCCTGCCCGGTGATCCGCAGCGCAGGAGGAGGGTGGCAGCTGCGGCGTGATGCAGCAGGGATATAAAAAGCTGAGGACTCAGCCTGGAGAGTGGAAGCCAACCTGGCGTGCCAGCATCACCTTTCACCTACATCTGCCGAGCCACCTTCCCGATAAGAGATTATCTTGGGAAAACAAGCCCTGTCGTGGCTGTTCGCTCCAACTGGTCCCGGGATCAGAGTTATGCCCTTCTAGGACAGTAAGCTAAGGGCAGGAGAGGGGACCCCATGCCCAAAGCTATCCCCAGTGATAGGGGGATCAGAACAGGTTCTCCCAGGAAAAGAGAACCTCTTCCCATTCCCAGTGGCTCCTGAAGTGTTCAGGCCCATTCACCCCTCCAGAGGCTGGCTCCATGCTGGAGGCAAGGAAAAGCCCAGCTGTCTCAGTCAGGGGACTGATGCTCCTTTACCAAAAAAGGGGCACCAGGGAATTGTGCCAGCATGTCAAAAAGCTCCAATGGCTTTTTCAGCTCCAATTCCCTGGCTCTCCATCCTGGGAACAAAGCATGACAGACCCGGGACCTGAGAGCCAGCAACAAAAATCTGGAAAATTCAGAGAGAAAACATCAGAACTCATCAGCCCCAGAGACAGGTGCCAGAAGCCACCATCAAGAGAATGCTTAGAGCCAAATCTGATCTTGGTTCCATCAAAATGCTCTCACTGCCTCTTGTGCTGGATCAGGCTGTGCACGCCTGGTCATACCTGGGTTTTGGTCTCTTCCACATCCTCCCCAGGGCACAGCTGGCTCTGGCTGATGTGCTCACTGCAGCTCTGCCATCCAGCAGGATGGAATTCCAAGCTATCAGAAGTGCTGGAGCTAGCCTTTGAGATGTCAGAAAACCGAAGAAGAAACTATTCCAGCTGTTTATTTGCTACGTTTTTGGTCTGCCTATCTGGGTTCACATAAATGGCAATTTAAAATTTATTTATTTATTTTGGTATCTATCTTTTTGAAGTCCGACAACCCTTTGAAGTTATCCACATACTGTCACTATATATACGTCAACACACCAAAACACTGTCACAAGACTCTTGGTTATACAAAAAGCATCAAAAACTAGTTTTTTTCCAATGGATAAACTGTATGTCAAAGCAGACTGGTATAGCTGGCAGAAAAGTCAGAACTTCTTAGAAACATGTTTTCAGGAAGAAAGTAGGAAGATCATTGTAGATATTACCATTTATTCCTACCTCATAAGCAGCATGGATTAACAAAGCCAATAAAAATGACCTGGAATGCTAAACTTAAGTGCCTTGGTCTTGATTTTGATCTTGAAACAACCTGGCCGAAGCTCAAGAATAATTTTTAGTATTTATTTTTAGAACACATTACCTTCAAACCTCCAGACCTGTGTAAGATACCTTTTCTATTTTTTCCATGAGGCTGAAAACACGATCTGTGAAGTCACATTTATTATGAGAGACTTGTCCATCATCGCTATCTCAGTAAATAGTTTTCCAAGGAAAGAGTGTTCTTTTCACAACAGACGTGGGCTTTCCCACCACCTACCACCAGGAAATGCATCATGTCGATATCCAAACATGCCAAAGCCAGCCTGCTCTTTCCAGAGCGACACCAAAGTTATGGCCTTGAGTTGACAAAGCCCATTTAACTGGCAACTGTTATTCTCACCGACACAGGGCAAAACTGTGTAAGAACTCACCCTCTCAAGGCTACATTTCCTCACATGCCAACCTCAATCCACCTGGGTACTCAAGTTGCATGCGAACAACTTATGGCAAGCAAACGCTAAGTGTCTGCATCAACTCTGAGCACACTTTAACTTCATTTGAGGAGCTCTAACCACTCTCAGCTACAGTTGGAAACACACACAGCTACCACATGCTTCCCCATGCAGTTCATGTACCAGAAACACCACTAATAAGGACCTGAAACCAATGGAAATTGCTGGTTTTCCTCGAACTGAAACAGCTCCATCAGTAGAGATGTGCAGTCAATGCACCCAAACTGATATGAGGGCATCCAATCTTCCTGTCTTCTCATGAACATTCACAACAGTGTAAAATCATTGAAGACCACACGGGGCACTGGGAAGGATAAAAGGAGTCTGTTCCCTTCCAGCCCTAACACAGTGTAATGAAGTGGAACAAACAGCCCCACTTGTGGGATACTGGGGGATGAGGGAATCTGTGATCCTCAACTGCGTTAACGTCACCACTTCCTGCCGCTCTCCTTCTCCACATGCCCTAAGAAAGAGACCTCTGTGAACTGCCTTTTAAATCCAAGCCTTCAAGCACAAAGCCCAGAGGCCTGTGATAGTTTATTGTATATTATTTTAAGTGGTTCCTTTGCACTAATGTAGTCCTTTTCATTAGGATGGCCTGGGGCACATCAGGCGTAATACCTAAAGATCACAGCTCTGTGTATCTAAAGGCACCAAGAATAACTCTGAAGAATGTGAACTCTCCAAAGACCCTGTGAGGAGCCTCTCAGTGAAAGGGATGTTTTTTTAAACATGGTGACACAAAAATCACCAGATGGGATCAAACCCAACCACCACTCTTAGTCAGCATCCAGTTCTCAGATGTTCTGGAGAGCAGACCCGTGCAGTTGGCAGGAGTGAGAGGACACTCCTGCTGGCACCCATTACTGGCATGCACAAACTATTTGCTGCATTCTCCAGCTTAATTAAATCAACAGTTTAAACTAATTCCTCAGCTTTGACTGGTAGCAGCCGAGAAGCTGACACGGCTCTCCTTCTGTCACCCAAGGCAAGTATGGCAGCTTCCAGGATGCAGAGCAAGCAGCTGACAGGGATGACAACGTCTACTATGGGTGTTGCATCACTGGGAGATCACCTGCTACAACCTCCAGAGGTCCACTGTACCACAAGGTCATTGCTTAAACCAACCACTTACTTCCAGGTAGATATACAGACATATTTTTTTATCTCAGATATCTCTGTTCTTGTGGGTTTGCCCCACCACTCTAGCTAATGGGGGATGTCTGGATTCAGGGCAAGGCACCAGGTCTTGAGAATGATCCTTCCCACCTCCAAGACTGAGAAATAACAAAACCTGGATAAGGAAATAAGGGGAAAAATAAAACAAACACCCACAACATCACATCATGGTTCATTCACTGTTTCAAACAGCTGCAGCAGAAATCCTGCTTTTTTTTTTTGCTGGCTTTTCCCTCTTTTTTTCCCTTTCCTCCCACACACATGAAACGAAGCACGAAAAGCAATGGCCCCTGTCAGCATCTGCTCTGCACTGACAGTTCAATCCCGGCCAGTGTGATGGGCCTCAAACTACAGTCACCACAAGTACAACTGGACAGATAAATCCCTTATCTATGGCAGAGTAATGCCTACTGCAAACTGCACCACTGCAAACAACTCCTCTGACCCTCCACAGCAGGGTCTTGTCCTGACTTCAGTGCATGAATAGCTGGAGCTGCAATGAACCCACAGCGCTAAAGAGAACCCCTTGAAAGCCAAGTGAAACATGACGCTGCCTAAAAGCTTTGGTGTTTCGCTCCAGCCCCTGTGACCCCCATTTAAGGAGATGTAAATAGTTTAAACAAAGAACTGAAGCACTCAAAATCTGCAGAAAATTTGAAGTAAAAATTTCAGCTTAGCAGCAGAAGGTCTATTATGAACAAAACCATCACAGAATTGCAACTGTATCTTCTAAGTCATCACTGAAAAAATAACCCGAAATAAATACGCCATTATATTACATGTACTTTTTATAACATATATTGGGTTTTTATACCCTATATAGTTCCTTTTGGGGACAAACTTTTAAGCAGGGCCTGTTGTGATAGGACAAAGGGCAATGGTTTTAACCTAAAAGAGGGTTGATATAGATTAGATATAAGGAAGGGCATTTTTTAGAATGAAGGTGCTTAACACTGGAACAGGTTCCCCAAAAAGTGTTGAAGCACTGGAAAAGGTTGCCCAGAAAAGTTGTGGATACCCCATCCCTGGAAACATTCCAGGCCAGGCTGGATGGGGCTTTCAGCAACTTAACTGAGTTGAAGTCATCCCTGTCCACGGCAAGGCAGTTGGACTAGATGACCTTTAAAGGTCCGTTTCCAACCCAAACCATTCTAGGATTGTATGACATTGCCAAACAATCCTGCTAAAGCAGACACAAACATGAAAAATAAACCGTTTTCATTGTTGGTCCTTCTAAGTACTGCCTTTTCCCACAGCCACCAAGCTTGGGGCTTAGTACCAGAGCTGGGTGAAGGTTGATTTTAGCTAAGGCTCGTCTCACTAAAAATTTCACCTCTCTCTGCAGGTGAGTGCAGGTGAACTGGGGATGTCAGCACAGCAGGGTTTCAGGGGCAATGAGGCTCTGCTGGCAGCTGGAGGACAAAGTATTTCTGGCAGACCTAAAGATGTCAGGATGCACCAGCAGCAGCAGGAGACCTTGGCTCCGAGGTGCTCTGTCCCACCTGGGAGCTCATGTCCAAAAAGGCCATGTTTGAATAGAGCCTGGTAGAGGATCCAGCTGTCAGAAGCAGGAGGGGAATGACAAACACCTCTCATCTGAGAGAACAGAGTGAACTGCCGGTGTCAGACCTGCACAGCTCAGTGGGTATGCAAAGGTATGACGTATGCTGTCTGAATCATGGAAACAGGGATTTAAGCTAAAGGACAACACTGACACAAGAACAAATAAGCATCAGCTGGCTGTGAATGACTTCAGGCTGCAGCACGAAGGTCCCTTGCCATGCCAAGCTCTGGATGCCTTTCAGCAGTCACAGGGCAGGCAGCCCAATCAGTCTTAAGATGCAGCTTGATAAATTTGTTAATGAGATTATAGCCTTGGCTGCTCATGAGGCTAAGGAAGAGACCTCCTTGATCCATGCAGCATTACAACCCCACTCCTCCAAGGACAAGAACTCCCAGAGCTTTCCAATGATTTTTGTTATTTTGGTCAGCACAAGCAAGGCTCCATCACCCTTGTCCACTGCTGAAAACCCTTCAGATGCATGCTGTGATAAATCCAGTATGTTCTCAATGTATATAGAGAGATGTTATCCCTACCACCTCCCAGTGCATCTCCATCCCACTGCCCTGAAGTCCCTTTGCTACATCAGACACTCTAGTTTCTTATTCCCTAAATAATTCCAGCATTTGTTTGTGCTGTCTTTGGAGACTACTGCTCAGACTTCTTCTAAGCCATTTGTTTTCAAAGGTACTCAGATACTTTGCCTGCATCTTTGATAGGTTTCCAGCTTTCAGATCCCTATGTTTAGATAAAAATTACTTTCAAGTCCAAGATTCATAGTCCAGCCTTTCAGCTGCAGATTTTCAATGACCAGATCTCAGCTAAGCCAGTAAATGCAGCTGCTGCCTTGCCAACATGTGATTCCATTTCCTCCTGGACATCCCCAGTGGCTCTGATACAACTACCAGGATACACGAATGGATTCATTTCTTGTATTCCACTGCCTTCTAACGTAAGGCTGGACTCAGGAGCTGCAAGGGTGTTCATGAGACCAGAGGGTTTATATCAGTCAGGGCACACCCCAGATCCCAGCAGAGGTGTCTCCATGCACATCTGCTGAGGGGTCCCATACGCTCCACAGAAAATCTGGGACCCTGGTTTTGCCTTCATATTCTCAGCCAAGTGAACAGGAAAGCCTGTCTGTACACAGGCACGGCTGCTGCACTGCCTCTCCCTAAGTTGAAATACACCTCATTGGCACTGAGGACTTAGGGGAAAAACCTGAGCACAGATGCTCCAGCCTGCAGGAAGATCAGGGACAACCAGCTGGAGACAAACCTCAAGCCACCCCAGCACAATAAACCACAGGATATATCCCCTAAAATGCTCCGGCTGCAGCTGGTCAGGAATAACCAGGAGTTCTGCTTTTAATCCAGATTCCGGTAGCACTCAAGTGTACTCTAGAACATAATGAGTCTGCGTTTAGACAGGTCTTGCTGTGCATTGCTGGGCTGTCCCAGGTGGAGGTGGTCCAATCTCTCGGAGAAGCTCCACCTTCAACATCTAGCACAAGGCCCTCCCACCCTTCAAGAAAAAAAACTACAACCAATAACAGCTCCAAAGTGATGAGGATTACTTAATGTTTGGATAACCATTTGCAAGCAAGCAGGCCTGTGAAAGCACAGGGAAATATGCAAATATAAGGCAAAGCAGAAACATCAGCATCTTATTGAGGTTTGCCCTCATTCTATCAAAGCCTGGCAGCAGTGACATGTCCCCCCCTCCAGTAAAGCTGGTGGGATTGTGTCACCTGCTTTAACACACTCTTCTACATGCCAAGAGTGCATTAATTTAATTAGTAACCCCATTTCATTTAGATTGTGTATAAGGATGGGGATGTTTGCAGAGGAAATCCACTTCTCATTTCAGACCCCTGACCAGGCTCAGCTGGATGGATATTTATTTAAAACCTATCACCCTCCCTGCCTGCTCATAAGGCAGGGGTTGCTACCATCACAGCATCACAGGTCACAGCAGGCAAGGCTGGCTGAGGCTGCAACCCAAGGCAGCAACCAGGCAGGCTGGGGGCGTGATCCTATGTTAAAGTGCTGGATTTGATTTGGAAAATGTCTGTCTGCTTTCCAGGTCAGCACAGCAGTGTAAAAGCACTTACTCCAACATCTGCATCACTACAGGTAATGTGGCAAAAAAAGATAAAGAATTAAATATCAAGTCAGCGAAGACTTTGCATATACAGAAATGCTGTCGTACTTAAAAAATTAAAATTTCACTTTAATATACAAAGACTTCCTTTCCCCCTTAAATCTCATAAGCACAACAGAAGAAAAAAAAATAATCCATATCCAGAGACTTGCAAATTCCCTATCCTCACACCCAAAGGCATACCAGGCCCTTTCTACAAACAACCAAGATAAGCAACCAAAGCATCTCACGTTTGCCTTGGCTTGATCCATACTTAAGATGTCCCACGAGCCTGTGAAATGCTGAAAAATAAATTAAAATAAAGTTCAGAATACACCCACAGCCACAACCTCTGTAGTTCTGCTGAGGAAATGCAATTGATTTGGAAAGAGTACTAAGGAGGCAGTGGGAAAGAAAAAACAGAAAAAAGGGTTTTTTTCTGCTGAAGAAATTTTATTTTTTCCTGCTTTGGGCTGCACAGCAGAAGGGCTTTACTCAGCAACAGGAGAGTGGATAACATAACCTCTCCTAAGTGATATCTGCATTGCCCAACTGCGCACTGCTCTCCTAAATGCTGCCTCCTCTTTTCCTGCAGAGAGGCTGCAAATACCATCAGGGAAGCAAAAAGTAACCTTACAGAGGAGGAATAAAACCCAAACAAAACAATGTAGGAACTTCACAGTGCAGATTGTCTCTTTGTCTGAGCAGTTTAAAGTGTACAAAACCCAAGGGAAGTGGAACTCAGATCCAGCACTAGGAACTCTGAGCTGCCACTCCTGGATGAGGA
This sequence comes from Aphelocoma coerulescens, assembly GCF_041296385.1. Lineage (NCBI taxonomy): Eukaryota > Metazoa > Chordata > Aves > Passeriformes > Corvidae > Aphelocoma > Aphelocoma coerulescens. Next base: position 158,202,050 of record NC_091015.1, on the reverse strand, counting down.
TGCCACCAGCTCTTCTCTGGGGAGGAGCATTTACCTTATCACCAATACCCGTCATAATGAAAAATTAATTAAGGATATTGTAAGGAAAAAGAACAGCCTCATATTCTAACAAACAACTTTCCTCACTGAAATTACAATCTCTGTAACATTTTTCTGTGCACCACTTTTCTGTGTGTGAGCAAGTACAGTGTTCATTCAGTTTTCAATTCTACATTCTTTAAGCAAAAAAAATACTAAAAAGTATTTTTTTAATCTTACAGAGTCTAAACCAGCAGTTCATATTGGTAAAGTAACATTAAAAATGTCAGTCAGTTATCACATCCAGGAAATGAATCTAATCAGTTAGAGTAACAAGACAGACAAAACTTGGCTCCCAAGGACAAAGCTGTCCTTTCTGGGGGACCCACTCTGTCACCCACAACCTGACCTCCTGCAGCCTCTCAACCACAGTTTTGGGGATGTCTGATGCCTCTTACTGCTGCTGCCACTGCTGACAAGACCAGTCCCAGGGACTCAGTTTAATACTCTATCCCTGGCCCCAATATAGTGCATGAAAAGGGCTAGGGGCAGGTATATTTTATTAAATGAATATTGATTTTATACATGCCTTCTGAGGAGATCTAATCAAAATGAATCTAAGATAGGAGGAATCATGGTGCCATCTGAATCTGAAATTACAATGAGAGCAGGTTGACAGAATAAAATGGCAAAACTGACATGTCCTCTAAAAATACATAGATTTCAAACTTCTTGGGGTCTGGCTCAGGTAAGCTGTAGGAATATCTCCAGGGAAATGGCAGCTAGCTCACTTCAGCGTATTTTTATCACTGAGTTGTAGGTGCTGGGTGGCTGCCACCCTGCTGAACCCCCTTCATAAATCCCTTTGAGATTCTCAAAGAGCAGGTGCCCATTGCAAGATGGGGCATTTCAAGGTTGTCCCCCCACTGCCAGTGGTGCAGAGCCGCAGGGGCACAAACAGCTGCTGGCACACGGTCCTGCCCCGGCACATCCCCTCAGCTGGGAAAGTGCCAGAGCCCACCCTGCTGCCACTGGAATTTGGGGGGTTTTGAGGAGGGTGAGTGTTGCTCAGCTGTCTGGGAAGCGACGAGACTCCAGGCTTGGTAAGTCATGGAGGCGAGGAGGGGGACACAGGACTGCATTCTTCATGGGTGAAAGAGCAGAGAAAGCACTCTCACTGTTTCTCTGCACATTAGTCAGCACATAGGAACACAAAAACAGCCCAGAGCAAATCTGCTCTGTAGTATTAGGGATTATAACTCAGAGATTTCTATTCCTCTCCCCATGACTCATCCGGTGCAGCCTCATGGCTCAGATTCCGAACAGCCTAACCTTTTTGGGCTCCCTCTGCGCAAAATCCCATTAAATAATTGCCCTTCACAGTCAGCAGTGAAGAATTCAGGGGATTTTTCCCTGCCTTTCCCACCAAAGCAGGGGCCGGAGGGAGCCAGCGCTGCACCCCGGGAGCATGTGCCTGTGACGAGGCTCAGCACTGGCAAAGCCAGCACAGCCCCATGACCAGCTGTGAGCACAGGCACAGCCCAGGACAGGATAAATGTGATGTTATCCATGGCACAGGGGACAGCTGGCTGCCAGGTGCTTCCCGGGAGGGACAGGGCTGCAATTTTGGAGAGGTGGCAGTCATTTACCAGTCACAAGAAGGCGACAAGAAGATTACAAGAAGCATCTGGAAAGGACCCAGTTAAACTCCTGGGATGGGTTAGAGTTTGCTGGGAAGGAATCCAGAAGCAAGACTGTGGGGCTACATGAGAGGTTTCAAGCTAGGAAAACCATCCTATGTCTCCTCTGCACTTTCTGCATCACTCACTGGTGATGAAAGATTCCTCAGAGAACGAGGCCCCCAAAAGCATCCTGTGCAACCTCCCACCCTACTCACAATTTTTAGAGGAAAAGGATCTGTAGCTGCAGAACAAGGGGAAAAACATTATTTTGCAGAGGATGTAGCCAGGGCAGCCCCATCCCACAGCCAGGATCCCCAGCACAAAGTGATCCGGGCTGGGCTGAACCAAAAAAGAGTTTCATGGCCCCTTTGTGTTGGGATAATAATAGCAGCAGATGAATTCCACATTTCAAACAAGGGTAAGATATTAAACAGAGCCTCTATAGAGAGATTAGGTGGAATAAGAAAACAATAAATCCTTATGTTCTTGGACTTGAACTGATTGGCAGGGAAAGCCAGGGAGTGGGGCCTCCTTTCCCCCAGCACCACCACAGTGCCCTGCATAACCAAGTGCTTTGGGGTTCAGCAGCCTGCCCAAAGGATGAGGACTACAAAATATAAAGTACAGAAAAAGCTGAGAGGCCTTCATCCAGGTCCACTCCAAAATCACTACATTCCCAGGCTGCCACACACCTGTGAGGTCCCTGCTTGTGCTACCCCACTCAGACCAGAAAGACACTGTAAGGGCACTCAAGCTTGAGATGTCAGGTGAGAAGCACCTCTTACCTCTTCTTGCCTCTCACGCCAATGAAACAGGGTGAAAAAGTAGCAGAGAAATTGTTTTCCCTTACAGAGCTGTATGGGGAGAAGTTACAAAAGCATGAACCCTTTCCCAGGCTCCTACAGGAATGATTTTAAGTCTGAAAACCAGAAATAAAGATTAGTAAAGGCAGGAAGAAGAATGAAGAGGTGGAACCACTTACCTAGATTTTTTTTTTTTGCTTAAGGCTATTTCTGTTCTGCATGCTCTAGAGGAAGGCACTGACTCCTAGTGTCGTTTTCAACCTTTCCACAAACCCCTTCGAAGGTGAGGTTCTCACCTCCCAACCTAGCCTGGAGGCAACCTCACATTCCTCTTATCCACTTCACCTCGCAGTACCACTCTGCATGAGGCAGACATACAGTTTCAGCCAAAAGACTGAATATCAACAATTGAGATTCCATCTAAACACCCTCTTCTTTTAAAAATAGCTTTTAGATTAATGACTGAAGACAACTGAGTTTACTATATGGAGGTCAACCCAAGCTTCACCGATGGATGTTGGTGTCCTGTGGGACAGCAAGTAAGCTAAAAACTAAACTGTCACGTTTAAAATCACACCCTGTAAGAAGTATTTCCGCTGTGTGCAAAGGATTCAGTAAAACTAATTGGTGCAAAGGGACTCCCATATTCTGCAGAGGGAAATCTACCCTGACACAGCCACCTTATCTGTTAACAATGCCTCATTTTGCAATAAACCCCAGCTATAATACTGCACCATATCATGGGGAGATAAGCATAACTAATGCCAGGGTTGTTCATGCTTCCCATTATCCTTGACAGTAATATAAAGAACACAAATATGAATAACATTTGCTAGAAAGAGCTCTTAAATGTACTTAAGAGTTTCTAAACCTTATTTCCTTATCCAGATTATTACATCCCTTATGTAAGCCCTGGTGACACTGAAAATTAAATCACCTGTCTAGAATAAAAGTCACCTCACCCTTATGCAACCACGAGTCACCTACATCAAGGGGGAAGGCAGCAGGAGGTACTGACAGGACGAACACTGACTCCAAAATGACAAACAAGAGCTGGGAGAAGACAGGCAGCAAGTGACAAAATGAGAGAAGGTATTTACAGCTGTGAATCACACATTTCCCCAGACATCTTTCCATTAATGATGAATATCATAATTTCCCTAAATAATGCAAGGAAAATTAGTTTAATCATTTAAAGACATCATCAATAATAAATGCGTCAGCTCCAGATGCTAACCCTGCCGTTCCTCCATCCTCAGGGACTGCTTTAGGGAAAGGAGTAAGACTGCTGTCACTTTTTAATTTTGGAAAGATGCTTCCATATCAGAGTCAGGAGAACGAAGGAAGTACCTGGGACCAAGGACTGGCAATTTGAGGCCCTGCCCGGTGTAAAAGTTCTTTGCACCACGGCTGCCGTTCCTGTGCAATAAAGCAGCAATCAAAGTGCTGCTCTTGTTTGCTCAGGTGAAGTGCTTACAGCATAGGTATGCACCGAGATAGCTGGGGGCAGATAAGAGGAGAGCTCATCTCACCTGCCAGGAGAAGGTCTCACCAAGGACCTGCAAGGATAAGGAAGAAGCTGCTCTAGAGGCAGCACATCCATCACCTGCAGCACAGCAGGTGCAAGGGTGATGCCACATCTGAGCGTGCCCAGCTGCTACACCAGCACCAACATCAGCATCTGGATCAGACGGGGAAGCAGAAAATGATGCATGGCCACCTTTCAGTACCAGACTGCTCAGGAATGAAGAGCAAAAGAAAATTTAAGAGCTTTGAGCTCCATCGCTGCAATGCTGCTGGCAAAACCCACCATGCACCCAGGAGCATCCTCTACAGCACAGGAAAATCTGGATAGATTTCCCAGTTCACCTTGACCTGGGTACCATCTCCTCTGAGCCATCTGCCACCTCATCAATACACAAGTCACACCTTCCCTGAGGTGTGGACTCCGCTGCTCTGCCATGACAAAATCATTATCCCAAAGGCTGCTGCTGCCGTGGCAACCCCGGCCAGTGAAAACAAAGGTAATGAATAAGTTGTGCAGGACTGGTGGGAGGAACTGGGCCCATTTGGGGATGTCCTACTCACAGTATGAAAGAAGGGAATGGAAAAAGGATCAAAACCCAAAATCATGGGGACAACATGTTTCCAAAATGCACATTTCCCAGAAAAGCCTTTTGCCTGCAAATACAAGAAGGAAGCAGGAGAATAAATCTGCATATAACGGGCATAATTTTGACTTCAAAAACCATATTATGACATCCTCAAAACAAAAGCAGGGTGACCACCAGCAGAGACAGAAACCCAACTGCCCAGAGCAATCACCAGCATGCGATTCAGTGTCACAGCAAGGAAACCCAGCCTGCTGCCTCTGCCAAATTTCTAACAAGGGCTGGGGTGGAGCAAAAGGTTTGTGCCACCAGACCATGATTTCTATTGTTTCAACTTTTCTCTTCCCTTGGATTCAGAATCTGTGCTATTTTAAGCAACTATGCTAAAAAAAATACCCAGACTGTAATGCCTGTTTGTGCTGCCCATAAAAATCTTTTCCACTGGAACAAAGATTTAAACCTCTGACTCAAAATGACTTTACAATGGGGGGCTGATTATCAAGAGGACCAGAATATCCTCTTATTAGAAAAACATTCACCGGGTTTCCTGAACCCGGTATTCCTGAACCATGGTGGTATTAACTCGGTGGCTTGTTTAGCTGGATGCAGGCAATACCAGCTGTCTCTGACAGGGGAAAAAAGCAGCTACGTACTTTATAATACAGAAAAAGCTTAAGGTAAGTGTGTGAATGTGTGCCATGTGTATTCATACATGCACATACATGCATGCACACACACGCCCTTCTGATTATTGTCAGCAAAAGAGATACAGGAAAGAAAAACACAAAATCACAACAAACAAAAGATGGGAAGGATCAAAGGATGCACTCCACCTGCTTGCCTCAAGTAAAACAAATCTAACTAAGGCACTTTTTAAAAATTATTATTATTTGTCTATTACAGTAGCAAGCATCAAGGGGGAAGATTCAAGCCCTATTTGTACAAGTCCACTGCAAACACTTAAGGCAGTCTGGAAGAGATTGATCTGGCTTCAGTTAGACTGATACAGGAATACCCCCTATTCATTTTAGCCTAAACCTGTTTTTCTAGAGACTTGTTTCTATTAGATACAATATTTATTTGAAGATAAATTATGTTACAAAAAGGGAGGGTACATAGGCTGAGCAGCACCCAGGCAGAGGTCCATCCACAGATTGGTTGTCTGGGGATGCCTGTCTTGCCACCATCCTTAGGAAGCATCTCCCAAGCTCTGTTGGTTTTTTGGGCTAGATCAGTTCCAACAGCCCCTGATCCTGGGCCTGCCTTTGGGGTGAGCTCTACCCCAAAGCCCTGCACCAGTGATGGCCAATGGAAACTGTGTGTGCCCTGTGCCACCTCCCAACCTGCTCTGTGCCAGCAGCTCCGGCACAGCGGCTGCCCAGGAGAAACTCTGCCCTTGCTGACCAAGCACCAAGCATGGAGGGGAAAGCATGTGTAAAATGCTCTGCTCGTTGTTAGGCAGCAGGACAGATTAGATTTTAAGGCAACAAGTCACCAGCTATGAGCCTAAAACTTGCCTTTATACATGTCAGAGCAGAGTCCTGTAATAGAGACATCCTTCTCCATCCCACTGAGCTGGATCTGAACCAGAACCCATGAAGGAGAAGTTCTGGAAGGGCTCCTAGGCTATTTTTTAGGTTCCAGAGCCAACAGATAGTCAAAGTTTGACCTCCTGGCAAGCTAAGAAATCAAATCCAACAATAGTATCCAAACTTTAAAAAAAAAAAAAATTACCCCAGGGAGCTGAGCACAGTGTAAAACTCTTATTTACAAGTTTTCTGGCTGCTCTTTCACCACCAGAATTTACTGGAAAAACTCAAAAGCATTTTACAAACATGTTTTGCTCTGCACAGTTCCTGCACCCAACTTTACAGGGAGAATGTCAACAGGAAGACAGGAGTCCACTGCCACCCCAGGAAGCTGCAGTGTGCACTCCTCTCACCTTGTCAAAACCCCACCTCTCAATTTATATACTCTGCAAAAATTATTTTGCTAATCACAGGCTGCTCTGTGCTTCTCAACATGAATTATTATTATTAGAGCTGGCTCAGCTGCAAACGCGCCCGCTTTCCAAACACACGGCGCTGGGCTGGAGAAGAAGGGTGGGGGGTTAATCATTTACTGGATGCAGCTTAAGGCAGTGAATGGTATTCTGGCCTGTAATTTCTTTAAACAGGAAAAATAACATCTTTCAGGAGATTTTCCATTTTGAGTTAGCACAGGATCACCACAAAAAGAAAAAAATACTGGGTAAGGCAACATAACACATACTATGGCCTTCTTTCAACTCATCAGCTATATTTATCTCTCAACTGCAGCACAGAAGCATATTTCACTTAGAAAAACTTTTAAGCTGCTTAAAAGAGACACTAAAGTAGCAAAGGCCACACACTTAGATACTGGAGGGGAAGAAAGGAAAGATTTATTTGTTCAGATGCTGTAAACTAGCTGGAATCTGACACCTTCAACTCATCACCAAGCCCTCCAGTGAGCAGGCATGACTCAGGCACAAGCCAACATGAGCTTGAAATGTTTTTGGTAGAAAACTGCTCATATGACCTGGCTACTTTTTAGCCACCTATTTCACTTTCACCCACAGTTTTTGTTTTGGTTTTGGTTTGTTTTGTTTTGTTCTGTTTTGTTTTGAAGCACCTGCCTTAGACCATCGCCGCAGACAGGATGCTGGCTAAGAACGATGTGAGCATGTCTCCCAGTATTGCAAGTCTACCCCACTTGAGCCCAAAAATGTAGGACCAGAAGCACTGCAAGCCTCACCACTGAATCTGGGAGGACCTGCACAGTGACCGCTCGGCATTAGGTAGAGCTGGATTTAGAAACAAATCTTCTGAGCTGTCTGACAGGTTACCTCAGCGACGATCTGCTCCTTATGCTTTCCAAGGCAAGGTCCTTGGCACCCCACAAGTCAACCAGTGTCACTCAGTGTCCCACCCTGAGGCTGCAGCTATAAGAGAAGTTCAGGTGCCACCACTGTGTTCAGTGGACTGACAGCACCAAACTCATGTGGAGACAAACAGCCCATTCCTGAGCCAAACTAAGCCAGGGCAAAAAAAAAATCCCATTTGGGCAAGCAAGGGAAACAGGATCAGGCCTGAGTGTCTTGAAAATAGCAGATCACCCTAACAATTCTCACTATATGATCCTTGGGTGCAAGAGGTCATCAGCAGGATCAGGTTATATGCATGGCCTGAAATAGTCCCTCATCCAAGGGGGCTGAGGGGTGGGGGTGAGAGGCAGAGGACACTTGCACCACCTGTGAAAGTCTGAATTGCATAGGGGAAAAAAAAGGAAAAGAAAATGAAGCGTCATCCTGGATGAAACACGACACTGAGTGTTCACATTTCACATAAGAAGCCTCACGTATTATCATCAGCCACATGAAGGGAACTTCATGTCTGGAGTATGATTTCTGTTTATTCACTTTGATGACATCCCTTGAAATTTTATGCTCGGGTTACATCTTTCCAAGAAAGAAAAAAACCCTCTTTCCATCTATTGGAAGGAAAGCCCCTCCATAGGTCTGTGTGCCTGAACCACGCTCAGCAGAGCTCACCCAACCTGACCCCGGGGAGTGCTGGCTGGGCATGTTCAGGAATTGCCATGCACAGAAAATAACCAATGCCACAAACCGGGGCTTAGAAGCATCAGATTTCCAGGATGGGAAATGTAGTGCTGAGTCCTGGGATTTTTTGGGGGGAAAAAAACCAAAACAGCTGTGCAAGCAAAGTCACCCAACCAATGCCTTGCTGCAAGAGCTGAGAATAAATGCAGCAGAGAATAAAATGTCTGCTGTCAAGTGATATTGAGGATGTTCTGCAGATCACCAACATCAAAGCCTTTCCCATTTCAGATCTCTCTGTTTCTATAATCGAAAGCAGTCAAAATGCTGTTTTACTGTCTACAAGTCAACCCCTAAAAGAGGCAGTTTAGCAGCACTCACTGCTTGCACAGACTGGCAAGTGCTGCACAGGACACGTCCCCAGCTCCTGCTCCCAATGCTGCCTTCTTGCTCTTCACGGGTGGCATCTTCTTAGGGGGATGGCTCAAATCGAGCCATCACCAATGCACACACAAACCCAGCACCTCAACTCTTCCCACAGCCAAAAGCTCTGCCCTGAGGGCACGGCAGCCCTCTAAGAACCACCACAAACCAGGGCCTCAGCCCCACGCAGGGCAGAAACGGGGCTGAAAACAGGTGGAGAAGCCCTGGGCTTGCAGTATGACAGAGGAGGCTACCAAAATTAGCAGCAGCAAGATAAGAGGTAACAGAAGGAATGCAGTCTGGGCTTCGAGTACAGACTGCAACCAAGAAAGGAACACCACTCAGTCTGAGGTGCAGGGGATACCTGTGGCCATTAACCTCAATTTTATTGTTAACCATCAGATATGAGAAATATCCACTGACCCACAGCAGCTGCAATCCAGAGCAGGCAAGGGAAACCAAAACATCCAGGCTGAGAATCATTTAGAAAGAAGGGAAATGAGAGCAGCTCCAAGTCTCTTATTCCTTTTTTCCAAGAATTAAGGGCACAGCTGACATCATTCTCTGGTCACCAACCTTTGGGGTGTGCTGAGAGGTTAACAGGGTGTTTGGCCAACCTGCCCTGGTGAGAGAAAGGAGAAGCCACACAAAACAGAAATTGTAAACCAACCTGGAGTACAAATATGTGGACAAGAAGGTAAAGAATGAAAAGCTAGAATAGAAAAGAAAGGGGAAAGAAGGTAAGAAAAAGAAAGGGAAATAGGCTTATGAAAAACACCATAGGCATAACACTCAAACACAAAGTGGAACAGAAACAAGGAAGTGGAGAGAAACTAGGAGGAAGAAGCAAAGTTAGAGATACCCAGGCAATTATGCTTTCACACATATATTTGTACATATATAAAATACAAGAAATGTTATTTCTTACAAGCACAAGTAGAAAAACTGTGCTATGCTTTATCTACACTGCCCTGGACAAAAGCCGATTCTTTCCTGTGAGCATGGTGAGACGCTGGCACTTGCTGCCCAGAGAAGCTGTGGACTCCCCATTCCTGGAAGTGTTCAAGGTCACATAGGATGGGGCTTTGAGCAACCTTCTCTAGGAAGGAGAGCTAAAACAACATGATCTTTAAGGTCCCTTCCAACACAAATCATTTTAGGATTTCTGTGATTCTGTATCTTCACCACCAGCCAGGTCAGCAATGACAGTTTTCATGGCATGGAAATGATTTCTGTACACTTCTTGTACCAAGCCGGCTGCCACTTTTACTGCTACTCAGAGCTGAGACAACACAGCTATGTAAGAAATTCCACTCTATGGCAGCGTATGGTCACTGTATGCACAAACAGCCACAGATGCCCAGGAGGAGTATCAGCACTGTTAGTTATTGGCATTACATACAGCACCACCAAGAGCTTGAGATACCAAACTTGTCTGTGCTGGATGTTATATAAAAATAGAACAGAAAGGTCAAACCCTGTCCCAGAGACCCAATGACCTAGGGTAAAACCAAGATATAGATAGAAAGCAGAAGCAAATAAGGCAGGCTGACCAGAATGGAGCCATGCCAAAGGAGACACTGTCAACTCACCATACATGGCAATCCTGGATGGGCACATCTAAGAATCCCACTTTAGACAGGAAGCTGGGGGGTCAACCACAACAAAGCACAAGCAAAGACCCAGCCATTCCCTGTTCTCTGAACTCCTGCTTAAACCACTAATGGATATGGTGTAAAGATCCCCCATTACTGAAAAAACCAGCAGTAAGCAGTAGCCCACATCAGAACCACCACATCCATCAAACCACACAGAAACAACCCCTAACTAAAGTAGCCACAATGTCCATCATGATCTTGACTTTGAGATTCCTCTTCTAACTGCTGGTTTGTTTATATCACATTTTGAGACACACAAAACAGATGAGGACCAAGAGTCCTACATTAATTAACTTGGAATCCGTGAGACCATCCCAGGTGATAAATGAGGCAACATAGTTTTAACAAAATATTAATTTAACATTTAACACATCTGCTAGATAATAGAGCTTGCAACTCTCTTTTGTATTAACCTGCTAATGCAACAAAGTGCTACAAAGCAGTCTTGTGACACAGAAAATTTCTGATAATTAACCCTAGTTTGAAACGGGTGAAGAAAGGGAGGGCAGAGCTAAGGATGTCTGGGCCCATACCTTAATCTTGCAATTTCCTAACTTTTTTTTATATTCCTAAAAGGCTCAAATCACTGCAGGTAACTGGTACTGCAGTCAAATATATTTTTTTCAATGCTGTTTAAACTCTGCAGTCATGACCATATTCTCTTTTGGGTACTGTATTAGCTGATGAACTAACATCTGATACATGTTCTTCTTTCCTCTAACCCAGCACTGGAGGGTCTTGTTCTGCCTGTGTGCTCCTTAACTGTCTTTAAACATCATACAAAACACTGCTATGTATTTAGGAAAAGGACCTTCAGTTGGACATAACTTGGAGCAGAATACTATGAGGTAGGCTTATGGTGATCCTTATCACTTGGGGTTGCACAATTTATGCAAAACTGGACCCTCAGAGAGCAGAGCTTCATTTCCTTGCCGAAAGTTCCTATGGCCTTTGGCACACAGTTTTAAGCAGTGTTCCAGCTACCTGAGGCAATTCAGGAAGAACACTAACAACAGAACAAAAGACCTCAAAACTTGATCTGTATTTCATACAGAAGCCAGCAAAGAAAGACACACAGCAGAGATGTGCTGCAGCTTTCTGGATGGGCCAGTGCTCCCTTCACTCAAAGGCTCCCTACACAAGTATCTCACTGCTGTTGTCAAGCCAAGATACAGCAAATGTCAAGCACAAGACCAGGACTCTTCCCATGAAGAGGTGCTGCACCTGATAAACAGCCAGACATGACAGAAACACAAAATAAGAAAGTTTATCACTAGGAAAAAGTCAAGAGCACTCCTAACTATCCCACTCAAGTGACCACCTGTGGATAGCACGGCAGGCTCTTCACTCCCTTCCTCATGCTCTTGGGCACTGCTGGAGCTCAGAGAGCTGCTCCTTGTCAATGAACCAACAGTGTTCAGGAACTTGGCTCCCTGGCAGCAGCTGGGTACTAAAAGTTTAAACAGATCATCTTCACACCCGAGCCTGGGCTGCCCAGCCAGGTCACCTCCTGCAAGGCAGCGTGGGGCTCCAAGTGCCAACACTGGTGGGAGAAGACAATCTCATTGTTTTTCCTATGGTACCAGCCATTTCAAAGAACTCATACGTGACTTCAAGCTCCTTCTTTTGGCACCACTGTGCCCTGCCACTGAGGAAGGAGGTCAGGAGCCTCTGTGCAGACCTGCTCTGCTGGCCAAGCCTCCAGTGAAACTGCAGCCACAGGAGTTCAGCCTTAATGCTTGGCAGGTTCTAATGGGCATCAGAATCCCTGACTATCTTCAAATAAAATATTAATGTTAATCATGGGTCTCCAGGCCTTGTCACACCTCAAGGAAGCCTTAAAGAGATTTAGCCCTGGTTTTCAAGAGAGCATGGATCCCACATGTCAGCCTATTCTGGATGGTATCTCGTACCTGCACCAGCCTGAGCTGTCTTTTGGCTGCCCCAGTGGAGACGACATTTTTACCTGCTCAACATCCAAATTTTCCAAGCAGAACAAGATACAGGTATTTATCACTATGAATATTAGCACTCCTAATATTATTACAAGGTGAAATGCATTAGCTAGAAGAACTGTAAGCTCTCCCAATCTCAGAGGATCAGGACAAGTGTCTGAAGGTTGTTGGATTCCTGCCATACATTCCCCTACCATACTGCCGTGATCCATGAAGTGGTGTTGATTAACAGAGAGATGTACAGAATTTAAATTCTATTTATTGTAATTTGTCTCACAAAAGTGTCCAAGAAAAATACTCACTAAAAGTTATTAAAAATATCCTGCAAAATAAGCTTTTTGCTAAAAGTCTCTCAGTTCATCAAGATTTATAAGGAAGGCAGGGACAGTGGGTACCAACAGAGGTACAGGCTGAATCCCCAGGAAATATAATGTTGTGCTTTATGCTAATGGCAACATCTTGAGCTCTGAACAGGCTACAACCTGTCTCAAAGATAGTTATACTCCAACTACCACCTAGTAACCTGTAGACAGTACTTGATACACTTATCCTAAGAATTACAATTATAAAATCACTGTTAATTTCCCTTTCCTTTTCTTCCTCCATATGAAGAATGGCCATTGACCATGCTATGAAAGATGAAAAGCCAGTATTCACTCTTACTGTCAGAGTAAAACAGGAGCTACAGAAGGTCTTATTTCCAGACATTCAGCATTTGCACTTGAAACATGGAGCTGTTTGGTGAGAAGTCTTCAAAAGCTTCTTTTCTGTCTGGTTGTGTTAGTTGCAGCCACCAGACCCTTAAAGAGCAATCTACACAAGTGTCTTGGGGTGGCTTTATGATGTGTATCCCATATCGCTGCCCTATGCTCAGAAATTAATTCTTGTGCCTTTCTATGCCTCTAAACTGAGCCTGAGAGGGGGAGGGAAAAACTGAACAAAACTTTTTCAAAGCAGTTTGCAGCTTGTTCAAGGTCACACAGAGATAGCGACTTTTTTTTTCCCCAGCTGAGGCAGGGGAGCAAGGAAGCACCGGGCTTGCTGCTCCCGGGTCAGTTCTTGGCCAGTTGTTCAGTTTCTTTTTCTCCGGAGAGAGACTGAGAGTTGAACTTTTTTTCCCTTCCCTGGAATTTCGGATTTTCTCCCTTTGCTACTGGACTGCTTCCAACCTCAGAACACATCGGGAGGACTTTCCACCGAGCACAGAGGGCCTGGCCCTGGCCCAAGCCCCAGCTCTGAGGAGACCAAAGGGAGGACTCGAACATCTTCCCAGGTATTTTCTCCACAGCGAGAGATTTTATTATTTAGCATTATTTTCCTTTTCCTGTGTGTTTGTTAAATAAATAGCTTTTATCTCTTTCACTTTCCTTCAAGGAAAATTTATTTTTTCCCGAACCTGGTGGGGGAGGGGTGGTGACCTGCCTTCTCTCAGAGGATATATTTCTAAATTTGGCCAAACCAGCACAACAAGTCATCACTACCATTTCTGACCATGTCAAACACAGGAGCACAAACATTTCAATGAGGATCTGAGGGTCCACCTGACATTACACCTCTGCTATTCCATGCTGTGAACAACCCTGTGAAACAGAGTGGCTGCCCCGATACATTTGCAGATGAAAGAGTCAAGCAGAAGAGTAGAAGCTGGGGGGAGAAAAATGCCTTGCTGAGACACCAAACCCTCCCCATGGCCAATCACTGGGAACCCCATCATCTTTTTAAGATGCTTCTAACAAGCAGAATTGGTGGGTCTTCATGCTAACAACCCAAGATAAGGAAAACTTTGCAAGACAAATTTCCTCTCTGAACCTGTTAATCACATTTATTTACTCTTCTTGTGTATTCAGGAAAGCTGGCCTCCTTCCATCTTCTTCCACAAATGGAGACCTGAAGCTCAGCTTTTCAGTTTTGCCTCAGATACCACAAAAACAGAGACATGCTGGTGGGAAGAACCCACTGGGGTCTCCAGTCCAACCTCCCAGTTCATATAAAAGGCTGATTATTTTCCTCTGTAATACCTAACACAAGTACGTTTTTGTTAGCAATTTTAAACAATCTAACAGCAGCCTTTTTAACAGTTAAGAAATGTGTAAAGCTTTACTCATCCCAAAAAGCTAACTAAGAAGAACCAGAACCAGATGTGACATACCTGTAAATCCAAGGATACAGCAATTCAAACTGCAAACATCATCTTCTAAAACCCCTGAGCAGAATCCCAGTTGCCTGTGGCACAGCATGAAGCTCTTGGCCTTTGCTCCCCCCAGGAGAACTTCTGGGAAAATGTATTTCAGACTTTCCTACTCTTATGAAGGAGGACCAAAACTAAATAACATTACTATTATTATTATTATTATTATTTATTATTATTATTATTATTATTACAGGGCTGGAAACATTGCTAAAAATTTCCAAAAGGATGTATGGTAGCTTTTTGCTCTGTGTGTTAAATTACAGGCCACTGCACTGATAGCTGTGACTACCTATTTACAACCCCAGCTGAAGCATAAAGGGGTTTTGGTACATCACATCTAGAGACTGCATGACTACATGACTGTACAATAAACATTATGTTTACAACACAGCTTATAAAATAATAATGATGGTTACACTGATGAGGATAATAATAATACTAAACATCAATATTAGCAAAGAGGGACCCATGCTTTATCCAGTCAGGGAGCTGTCATGAGTTCAAGCACAGTCTGGGCTTTGGTGATTGCTCCACATCCCACAGGCTCAGCCAGGAGCCCAGGACTGCTGTTTCCACCACATAAACCAGCACACACAACACCACATGAACACCAGCACTGCACCACTGGCAGGGACAGTGATACCTGATCCAACACTAAGCTGCAAGGACACAGCATCTCGTTGAGAGACGTCTAGGAAAAGCCACTTTTCCTAAACCTACAGAGACTGTAAAAGCCTCCAGCCTCCTGCACTACATGTTCCATGCACAGCCAGCATGCCCCTTCCACCTGTGCATTCAGGGCTCACCCCGTGTGGGCAGGGAACTGTGCAAGGCAATGCAATGCATTTTATTTTGGCTGGGATTTTGCTCAGACAACATTTTCAAGATGAGGTGGCTGCAGTATGATCAAATCTAGGCCTCAAAATACAAAGTGCTAATCAAGAGTTGGAGGTTGCTGCTTTTTTTAAAAGATAACACTCCTAAATGAAATTGTTCTTTTCAAGTTGCTGGTAATAGCTCCCCAATACCAGCTGAGATCTATACAGGACCTCACAGGATGCCACTCCTGCAGTACTGGTGAAAAGATCTAAAGTTTTAGTTCTCCTGATAGGGAGGAAAAAAGTGAGGCAAGCAACCTCTTAAATCCAGCTGTTGTAAATTTGGGAAAGGTACAAAATTACCCGAGACAAAAGGCATGCAGCACATTAAGCAGGCAGCAGACAACCCGTACCATGCCTGCTTGGGAATGACTTTGAACCTGTAGGATTTGCTACCTTACAAAAATCCCATGAAGCAGGAGAACTTAACAGTGGTACTGGCTTCTTAACAGTGGTGATGGCTTCTACCAAATCCAAGCAAGGAATCAGGATGCTGCATCCAAACCAAAGGTGCTACTGGGCTGACATACCCCTTAACCAGCTCCATTCCAGCAATAAAGCTAAGGCACAGATAAGGCAGCCAACCAGCAGATATTCATGGAAGCCAGGCAGCAGAACAGCCATTCAGAGAAAGCCAGGGAGAAGGAGACTGGACCATCCAGCTGGAGGAAGGGAAGATGATGACGAGGGATTAGGAAACCTGAGTTTTCCACCTTAAAATCCATGCACAGGACCACTTCAAAGTCTGGGGGCTACCAGCACAACCCACATTCTGCTGAGGGTCTCTCCAAGGTGCTTACATGATGAGATGTGGTCTTGCCACTCAGCTCTATTCTGCACTGGCCTCTAAGGAAACAGCCTATAGCTCTGGGTACTGCTCTTGCAGTAGGGACCTCCTCTCCCCAAAACAGGAGAGCCTTTTGGGGCTTTCTTTAGGCTTCTCTGCCATTCATCCTCCAGAAGAGGAGGTGGGTCCTGTGCCTGGAAAAGCCCCCAGCTTATAGATGACAACCCCAGTGATGTAAACTTCTCCCCTCAAAAGCTCTCAAAATCCTGCAGCTCTTGGCCAGGTACATGACTTGGCACTGGGTATTCCTGACTGACACAAGCAAAAGAGGTGACAAAAGGCTGATTTCCAAAATGTCTCATGGCAAAAACGCTCCACTGTGCAATGACACTCTTCCATGCAAATACACAGTCCTTCCAGGGCTTTGGGCTTTTTCTTCCTTGTCTGAGTGCTCCACACATTGCAGCTCAGCCCAGCCCACACCTCAGCAGCACAGGCGGGCTCTCAATGGCTGGCCAACCCAACCTCACAGTGTGGGAGGCATGGTCAAGCCTTCCCTCTCTTGTCAAGGAACTTTCTAACGAGCTGATTTTCAGGAACCTGCCCAGTAATTTTTACACAAAGCTTCTTCTACTGCTTCTTCTGACTCAGGCTTTAAGGCGGAAATGACTGAGAGAGAGAACCTGCCCCTTCTCTTGGCAATTTGTTTCAGGGGCTAATCACTCTTGCCTTTAATTTCTAATTTGCCATAATTTCTGATTTGAATTATTTACCAGGCACTGGTTCTAGCTCTGCCTGTCACTGCTGCATTTGAGAGCCCCTTCCTGCATGATGCACAATACCAGCAGTAATTCATGGATCATTTTTCCTTTGAGGTGATGGGAGATTTAATTGTAGCATCTGCTGACAAATATAAGATACCAATAGCAGTGAAGATGTGTCAGCACAGGCATCAGAAGGGGTGGGACAAACCTGTCAGGAAAACCTTGGAGACAGTCAAACAGTATACCCCCAGCACTGGGGGTACCCTACCCTGGTTTGTAGGATAGAGCTCCACACTGATATTCCCATCCATACCTTGAATTCACATAATGAATTATACCATCCGAGCATGCATTATAAGGCATTCAGATCATACACATCTGGATGTTTTAGATCATACACATCCAGACCACTCCAAAAGCCCAGTGTCTGAGTCACTGCAGGCTGCTGTGTTCAGCTGAGGGGAGCTGATACTCCAGGTAACCATCTCAGTGCTTTTCACCTGCCACCCTTGGAGTGACAGGGAAAAAACCACCACCAGCAAGCTCTGTTCTAAACAACCTCTGGCACTTGCCAGAGAGAGAGAGAACTGAGAACACTCCTTCATTGCAACACTGGTAGCCCAAAAAAATGCTGTCCTCCACTGAACTGTACCCACAAGGTGAGTACCCCCAGGTATAAGAATGCCATATGCAGGCACACATCATCAGTACTGCTTGCCAGGACACAGAGCACTTTGCTACATAAGAAGATGGACAACCTCAGGAGCAGATGCAGCTGTGACATAGGAAAACGTGCCCCATACACAGTGATAATGAGTCAAGAGACAGATGATATTTTCATTCCCTCTTCACTCTTCATAAATCTCACCAGGAACTATGCAGGTGTTCAGTACTAAAGCTACTAGCCAGCAAGGAGACAGAAAACAACATGCTGTACTTCAAAATAAGATCACTATCACCTTGTTGCAAAAAGGCAAAAACTTCCTGACCAGGTATGCATTTTCCTCTGCTAGCTCACTTTGCAGCTCTGCACCCCTCCTGGCTCACAAAACAGCACATCACACCACACCGCCAGCCCCCTGGCCAGCAGTGAGGGGTCAGGGTGACGTGCCCACCATCCCAGCATCTCCATCCCAGCAGTGATGCACCAAGAGCAGCACAGAGGCTCCACTGAGGCTCTGACAGACCCATTTGCACTGCTGAACTGCTTGGCACACAGCTGCGGTGCACTGCACCACGAGTTCCTGACACCAGACTTCGCTAAATTCATCTGCTGGGAGCAAAAGACAAACCCCCAGTAATCCTGCAAGAAACACCTCCCATGTCACAAAACTCAGCATTTCCCCATGGCTTGCCAGCACTATTGTCTGCACAGACCAATGGGGAAAAATATTCTTTTTAAAGCTGTCACACTTGTAACTACAACCTTGCAACTCCGAGTAGAGCTGCACCAGCATAATTACTGAAAAAGCCTGTAGAAAGAGGCCTGTAGAAAAAGTGAGATTGTAATAATTTGCTAAACACATTCAGCTGAAAGGTGCTTAACAAACACAAGATGCACCAATACCCTGAAAGTACATAGATACACTTTTCTTACCCCTAGCCTTGCTCCACATCACCTTCCCCTGACAACAATTTCTCATTAAAAAAAGTGAATTAAATATATACAGCCAGGAAGCATAAGCTGCCTTTGTAAAGCATTCTGATTAAAAACAGGAAGACATGGTTCAAATCTCGCTAAGAATTAAGCATAAGCTCCAATTTTAGAAGATAAAAGACCTCAATGAAACAAAAAACTGGGCTTTGGCTGTGCGGGGGCACAGAGAGGAGAGCACACCGTAACACAGAGCCACACAGCTGTGCTGCCGTCAGGATACACAACTCACCATCACCTCTGAAATCCATCAGCTCTAGCCGAAGTTATATTCCAAGCGTGCACTTTCACCCAGGAAGCCAATGTTTCAATTTACAAACTAATGGGAACACATGATTCCTTTCTGCAACAGATGGGCCCTTGCACGGCGGCAGGCCTGAGCCCTTCCTTAGTTTCACGACTGCAGACGGCTCTGACTGGGCTGGACATCAGCGTGCAGATGCAAACGATGCCAAATCCTCCAGGGCGTGCAGAGGCAGCGAGCTGGCACTGCTCCTGCTGTCCCTGTGCAGGCTGACCGGCGCAGCCCCTCTCCCAGGGATGCGAGACACACAAGCACATTTTACTCCAAACAGGCGTTCCCACAGGCTGACAAACTGCACCTGTATCACTAATTACGTTAATGTAACTTAAAACACACAGAGGCACAGTCAGGCCAATCAGAATTATAACATTCCTAAGCTAGCTGTAACCCATACTCCTGACTTAATGCTACAAGAGACAGAAGAGAGAGAGAGAAAGAATAAAGTTAGAGGTGCATGCCTAAAATGATGCACAGTGAATATAAAATGACTTGAACCTCCCTAGGCTGCGAGCTGGCACTTATCAGAGACATGCAGCTCCCAGCACAAAAGAGCATCTTACTGCCCCACATGCTTGGAAAACACATATATTTCTTAAATAATTTTAAAACCACAATCAAAAGGAAATTGGATGTTTATGATGCATGACTAAGTATCAGACTGTATGCTTATTTATTAGTGATGTCCACACTTCCAAGCCACATTTTTTAATATCCTCCTAATTTGCAACAATGTGTATAGGTACTCTTCAAATAACACACACAAGTGGACTGCAGTTGGTGCAAACTGGCATTAGTGAGATTGCATTTCTGCTCTTGTGAAGAAATAAACACTCCATCTCATACAGCTGTAACCATAGTGTATTCTTTGTATGTAGCAATGGCTAACATGTTCTATCTAATACACCCTCAGAAAAGCTCTTTTGTTCCAAATCAACGACTTAAATAACATAAATTTTTTAACATATTGGTAAAGAGGAACTAGTGTAGGGCTCACGGCTCGCTGTGTCTGACCAGATACGTGGCCAGGACAACAAGTCTAAACTTGTCAACAAGGATGGGATTAACAAGATCTCACTGAAGGCCTGCAGCATCTCTCAGATTCAGTTCTCAGTTCTGCTGGGATTTCTCCACATGGTATTTTAAGATGCAGCAACCAACAGTTTAACAGACTGAGACCCAAGTCCTAAAGCACCCTCTCAATGGAAATACTTCAGTATTATTTAGATATAAAACTAAACTGAGGCCTATTAAAGTACTCAAAAACCCTAAACAACTTTTAAGGAAAAGACGGCCTAAAAAATCGCCTGTAAAAACGGTCCGTGGAACATCCAAAGAATCTTCCCAGTCTTCTCCTCAGGCCGTCCTGATACCCAGCTTAGGACCAGGCTGACCACACTAACGGTGGCCGAGCGCTGCGGGTTAAAGCCGAATTCACCCCGCAGGCACAGGCAGCAGCAGCAGGCAGAGAAGGCAGCGCAGGCAGGGCAGGCAGGGCAGGCAGCAGGCCGGCTCCGCGCCCCGGCCTGCGCGCTGCGCGCATTTTCCGCGCAGTTGCAGAGGGCTCGTCCAGCCCCGCACCGCGGGGACCCCCCCGTCACCTCCCTGCCCCGGGGGTCTCCCCACACCGCGGGACGCGAGGGTGGGCACCCATTTCTTCCTGCCCCGGTCCCTCCCCGGGCCCGGCAGCCTGGGGTGGGGGGGAGCTGCGGGGGATGGGCGCATCGCTGCGGGTCACTCCGAGCCGCGCCGACCCCATCGCGGCCGTGTTCGCCGCCGGACGGTGCCCCGGCCCCCGTCTCCTCCCCATCCGCATGGGTCTCTCCGTGCAGTTGCTTTTTTTAGGCCACGGGCGACCCAGCGCTTTAACAAAGATAAATAAATAACACGAAAGGCACCCTCCCCTCCCCCCATCCGCGCTAGCCCCGCGCCCGGGCTCCGAACTGCGCCGCGACCCGCACGCCCCGCCGGGGACTGGGATAACAACGCGGGGGGGTTGGGGAAAGTAAAGGCAAAAGCAGAATAAACAAATAAATACCCCCCATCCCCGCACCCCGCCGCCCTCGCTGCGGCCTCGGTACTCACCGAAGCCCGCTGCGGGCAGGGGTCGGGCGGGCCGGGGCCGGGGCCGGGGCCGGGGCCGGGGCCGGGGCCGGGCGGGCGCGGAGCGGAGCGGAGCGGAGCGGAGCGGCGGGCGCGGAGCGGCGCGGGCCCCGCTGCCCATGTGCTCGCCCGAGCACGCGCTCGGCTCAATGGAACGTTGTGCTGGCGAGCGGCTCTGTGACGTCACCGCCCCCCGCCGCCCGCGGCCGCAGCCCGGGGCAGCGACAGCAGCCCGCCCCGTGTTCCTGCCCCGCATCCCACCGCATCCCACCGCGTCCCACCGCACCGCACCGCACCGCACCGCGTCCCACCGCATCCCACCCCATCCCACCCCATCCCACCGCGTCCCATCGCACCACACCGCGTCCCACCGCGTCCCACCGCGTCCCACCCCATCCCACCCCATCCCACCGCGTCCCACCACACCGCACCGCATCCCACCGCGTTCCACCCCATCCCACCGCGTCCCACCGCACCGCACCGCGTCCCACCGCATCCCACCGCGTCCCACCGCCTCCCACCCCATCCCACCGCGTCCCACCGCACCGCACCGCATCCCACCGCGTCCCACCCCATCCCACCCCATCCCACCGCGTCCCACCGCACCGCACCGCGTCCCACCGCGTCCCACCCCATCCCACCGCATCCCACCCCATCCCACCCCGTCCCACCCCATCCCACCTCGTCCCACCGCGTCCCACCGCATCCCACCCCATCCCACCGCATCCCACCGCATCGCGCCGCATCCCACCGCATCCCCCCGCCAGCCCCGCGCTCCTACCCCGCATCCCACCGCCCGCACCGCGCTCCTGCCCTACATCGCACCACATCCCACCGCATCCCACCGCCCCATACCTCATCGCATCCCACCGCCCGCCCCGCGCTCCTGCCCCGCATCCCACCACCGGCATCGCTCCGCATTGCACCGCCGACACCGCACCGCATCGCATGGCATCGCTCCGCACGGCACAGCACCGCACCGCCAATACCTCGGCGTACATTGAAAATAATTAAGGAAAAGACCCGATTTTTAACGGCGGCACTCCGCAGGTGCGGGGGAAGCCGGCGCGGAGGCGCGCAGCGTGCATGGGGAGGTTACAGGATCCCGTCCTGCTCCCCACGGACAGGAAGGTGCCGCGGAAGAGCGGAATCGGCTTCAACATCAGCGGATAGGCAGCACGGAATCCTGCACTTCCCATCCTACGCGGTTGTTCACTCCAACAGAAGCCTTCGGCCCCGTTTCTCTCGAACACTGCGAGTTTGCTTCTTACAGAATTTTTTTTTCTTTTAAGTACCATTCTCCCAAGTGCTGACATACCATGGCTGTCTCCAAATTATCACAGGAGAAGATACAAGCATCCTCCACACAAACACAGAAAGAAGCTTTGCAGCCCTCCAAGAACACAGAGAGGGAACAATGAGAATACAGAACAGGCAGCAGACTGTTGATACAGGAAAAGAGCAAATCTCCAGTAAATGGACAGAACAAGCTTTATTTCCATTTTTTGTTGCTTTTTTTTAAACAAACTGAGAAAAAAAATGAAATGTATCCCCTTGATTCCAGGCTGGACCCAAAATGAAGTAGAAGCCTCAATGCCACGTGAGATTTTTCTCCATACTGCTATTGCTCTCTCCAGTAGGGAAACCAGAATCCTGCTGTGTTGGCACCCTTGCAGTGAGGTGGGAGCTGCAGTGTCACTTCTGCAGTGTGTACAACCTGAGAGGGTGCTGGCATCTGCATGGGTTGTGGTGCCCAGCCTGGGAGCTGTCACTGTCACACCAAGCTAATCAGCCTCTGCACAGAGCCTGTGCTACCAGGCTTAGTGACATCTTCATGTGGATAACACATGCTGCTCCATTTAATTAGTGAATATATTCCAACTCCCCCACAATGCTTTGACTATTCCAAGAAAGAGCTGATCTTCAAAAACTACTCAGTCATTACAGGAGAAGCAAATGCTTGTGCAAAAGGCACGAAATTATGGTATAAATGCAAGCTGCAACTCTGTGGTCCTGCAATTTAACAAGATACAACACTGGGTTGAAAAAAGAGGCTTTGCATGCTGATGGTAAGAGAGGTGGGAGCCCTCCTGAGCAGGTAGATTAAAGGTTTTTGTGCTGTCCCTTTCAGCAAACTGCTGCAGCAGAAGAGAGGTGGAGGAGATCACTTTGGGCCATACTCCTACAACTGGCTGGAGACCAAGTCCGAAATAAATTACTTCCCGAGGTCAGTGAACTCAGGACAAAGATCAAAATCTAAGGTTACTTAAGAGACCAAAGGTTCATTTTATCAGCTAAAAAGGGCCAAGTGCTGGAGCACCCTGACACATTATATTCTGGAGCACAGTGACACAATTTTTTCAGGTGCAGTCTGACACACTTTTTTCTCCAGGCCCATTCCCACTCCAAAGTTTGGGAGAAGCAGTGGCATAACAGTATTACTCTGCTTTCACATGGGTATTGCCCTTAAATGGGGCCCTGATGGCTCCTTCACAGCTCCTGGCTGCCAGAGCGGAAGAGAAATATGTATCAAATAGCTCTGAAAATTGAGTTTTCATTCCTTTCTCCCTAGGACTCCCTTCCTTTCTTGGCAAAACACATAGAGAATCTGCTTTTAAAACATCAGTTCAAATTAATTAGAGGTTTTCCTGATGCCAGACTTGCCCAG
Source organism: Aphelocoma coerulescens (assembly GCF_041296385.1). Classification (NCBI taxonomy): domain Eukaryota; kingdom Metazoa; phylum Chordata; class Aves; order Passeriformes; family Corvidae; genus Aphelocoma; species Aphelocoma coerulescens. Next base: position 158,178,477 of record NC_091015.1, on the reverse strand, counting down.
GTATTACCAGCACCAGCAGCATGGCTGTGAACACAGCTCTGTGTGCCATGATGAGAGACAGGTATTTTCATGTTCGATTCCCGGCATGACAAAGCCAGAAAAATATAATGAAGAGGAGTAAAAATGTTTGCCTGCCTGTTTACACACAGAGAAGCCAGATCACAATCACAGAGGTTATCTACATGTAGCTCCCGGAGGGACCTCTGTAACCTGTGGCACAAAAGACGTGCTGCTCCCCTCCACTGCAAGGCAGTCCTGGGGTTTGGAAGTCAGACTCTACATCCCATAAAAATTCACAGACCACCCATTATACCTTTCCAGGGAGGCTGGCAGGGGGGTGGAAGCTGACCACCAAGCATATTCCCCTGTGATGGCACAGTTGGAGCCTCAGCGACCGGGGGAGACCCTTTGTTTCCATCACACCAAGGGTCTCTCATTGCAGGAAGCATAAAAAGGCATGTAGAATAGGCCTTGTGTTCTTATCGCTCAGCCCTGCAGCCTATCTAGTGTTTGTACTGTAAAAATCATCTCGTAATATGATCTGAATAGTCTCATATCAATAAAGCACTCGAGTGTAATCATCCTTACGACAGCTTAACGCACTTACACAAGGCAATTGCATTGCTCTAAGTTCACCTCTGCAAATTAAACAGAGCAAAGTCAAGGCCAACTGATACAGCATGCTCTTTCAAGGCCAAAAGAAGATCTGAGGCAAAGATCAGGGGTCAGGCTGCAATGAGGCTGTGGCAGCTGAAGCATTCTACCCTCCAGCACTCTGCTTTTGCTTCCCTGCCTATGGCCCCACAAGCTTTGCTGGCAGCACGGATCACATGAGCGCTTCTTAATCTGTGCCAGTGGAGCCAAGGAGAGGTGTGATGTGTTCTTTGAGGTTATTAGAGTGCAGAGATGACAGTTTCCAGCTGGTCACCACAGGCAGCTGGAAAGTGAAGTGTCATCAGCCAGGGCAGGTAGGTGCAGCAGAGGCTGGAGCAAACCACCGCACATTCCCTGCACACATGGGTCATGGAGAGACACAGAAGAAAAAACAGCTGAGTGTGTAATCATAGCAGTAATTATACCTTCCCTCATCCAGGGATTAAGCTTGTTCCAGGTTAATTCCAGAACTCTCCAAAAAACCCTCAGTCATCTCAAACACGCAGGAGGAAGGGTTAGGTCCTTGCATCTGCTCCTCTCCTAAGAGAAACCAGCATTTCACATCAGCCTGTCCATAAAGACATTAAGTCGAACATCAGTGTCTTGTCCTCACCTCACCTTCTTGGATATTATCTTGGAACTCTTCTTCTCTGAAGATTAGAAACCACCTAATTGTCATCCTGAATGTATTTACAGACAGTTACAGCCATTTGTTCTGCAGCAGGTGTTACAATTTGACAAAACCAGCTCTTGTCCTCACTCTTTTACATACCTCCCTTCTGTATTTACCAATATCAAGTTCATTCTGTGACAAAACAATGGGAAAATGCAATGGTGCTTATCATAATTAATTTCTTTTCCCAGTCTTTTAATTTAAGTACTGATACTAATTTAAAGAAAAGGCACTCCTGTACCTGAACAGTGATCCATCTCTAGGTGATGGTGACTCACTGTGATTTTGGTGGGGACAAAGAGCCAGGAGCAGGATAACACCAAAAATAAAGACTGGAAACTTTATGAAGCTGCTGGAAAGACTTCCACTGCCTTCTGTGTGCTCTCAGTGCTCAATGTGGGATGAAGAATGGATTCTGGGTAGCTTAAATGTGACTCCAGAGCAGAGAAAGAGGATATTCAGGGTTGGTATGAAGAACAGAAATAACAGGCTTGTCACTGATGGCCCAGCTACCAGCTATGGAAGCATGTGACTCAGATGTTCCATATATTCCCCAAGTATATGGCAGAAAAAATAATTAGAAAAAAAAGAAATACAACTTTTCAAAGAGACACCTTTCTGCATGTGCAACAAGACTGAACTAGTAGAACAGACGTACAAAAACTCCACTAGAGATTATGAAGAGCATTTAAAATTACTATCTTGAATGTAATTTAAGAAAGAAGAAAGCACTGGAATAAAGTGAAACCAAATGTCTGCATTACTAAAGTTGGAAAGTAGAGGTGAGCATGCTTGAGTTTGGGGGAGGGCTATCAAAACTGTGAGCCAGAGGTTTGACATCATTGGTGAAAAAGAAAAATGCTGTGAACAAGAGAGAATTCAAGAGAGAGGAAGGCAGCACCATTCAGGTCCCAGCCAGATTTCCCAGGAAGCCCCTGAGAAAGAGACTGACTAAATCCTTGGGGAGAAGGAGTTTGTTTTGTCTGAAGGGTGAAAGATCACAAGAGATGTTGCATGCCTGGGAGAGGAAGTGGAAAGTGGTGCTGTCAGCAGAGGTAGGAAACCATGGATGTGAGGATACCCTTGGATGAGAGATAAGGGCCTGGTCACAGGAGAGCCCTGTGCCCACAGGAGAACTGTGTGTCTCAACAGCAGCAGAGGATGCACAGAGGAGGTAAAATGCCACCAGTCTCCAGAGGAGAGCCTAGCGTCTGCTCCCCTATTTCTGACGCACTCAGCTCCTAGGAAAACAGCAGGATCTCTGCTTTCCTCACACAAAGATCCCGTTGCTAAATCTCAAAGAGGAAACTGTTTAATTTGTTGTTTATTCTTTGGCACCTGTGATTGTGTTAGACATTATAAACAGGTCGGACCAGCCAAGCTGGCAGACACTACCGTGATATCCCCAGGGTCCTTCCCTTTCTGTTTACTTTCCTTTTTTAGCCTTTACACTAATCTCTTCATCTATAACAAATATACAACATTCATGTGGACAATTTTCAAGGGAGAGTGACACTGGCAGCCCATGGACTGTCACGACAGACCTGTTGACACAGCCAAGCCACAACCTGAGCTTTGGGCAATGCACAGTGCTCCCCCAGCAACAGCAGGGAAGCGGGGGATGGTGTGTGAAACCTGTGCTGGACCTGGTGTCCTTCTCCTTTCAAGACCAGTTGCTATTTGTGCACTTGTGTGAAGTTCAGCTTTCCCAAAATGCTTCTTTATGGATGTGCCCCATACTGCCTGCGTGGGCGCAGCCAAGGGGCAGGCTTGGGGGCTGGGTCCTCTGGGGGCTTGAACAGGCTCGTTTGTGGCTGCAGGTATGGGATCTTCCTTGGAGGCAGCTGGGAGACTTGTGCTCTCATTAGCACCACTGGTGACAGTGGCACCACTGCCCATGTCTCATGTAATGACCCAGCACCGCTCTAAGAAATGGGAGATCTGCTCCAACACCCTCCTTTGCATCTCCCTGCTGCCTGGAGAGTGGCTGCACCCTGAGCCTTTTGGCCTGTGCTGTCCTCTTTCTTCCCAGCTCCTATGTCAGAGATAAAGATGTACAGGACACTGTCCTGGGATTTTAAGTCCATTTCACAGTCATGATGCTGGTACTCCTATGCTACAAGGCACAGGATATGAAAATAGGCAAACCGGTTAGCAGCCACTAAAGAAATTCCGACAGCACTGGAGAAAAGACCTAAGGGAGGCAGAAGTATCTGATGTGGGCATCTGTCATAATCTGCTCACCAGTTTAGTCCTGGAGAATGTCCCATTTAAACCCTGATCTCATGATGGACACCTGTGTAGCTGGCATCCTTGCTGTACCAAAAAGACATTTAAACAACTGCAGAGCAGCCACAGTACTCACAAAGGTAGATAAGCACCAGGCTGTGCCCCTGCCACATCTCAAATAATGGCAATTAATGTTGTGTTGCACCATGGAAGCGAAAAAGTGCAAGCAGCTTAGAAGCAGTAGTGATCAATGAAGTCTTACAATGTCCTTAAGATGCATATATATTCTATATCCAAGTTCACAGATATGTAAACTGAGGTGCAGAAATGTAAAATATCTTGCCTGTGGCCATACAGAGAGTGCACATTGAGTTCTGACTGGTGTAACAGGGAGGCACTGGAGTTCTGACTCCCAGTCTCTTGTTCTCAGCGCTGGGTGACAGACAGCATTGGTTAAGTGAGTGGGATAACCATGGCTGACATCTCCACAGTATCACGATTCACAACTTTTAATTGCTGTTAAACAAATTCAAAATGAAAATAGGCATAGAACGATGGGAACTACAGAGCCTTAAAAAATGCATCCATGTTCTTCCCCATCAAATCTAATTAGATTTGCCAAAATCAGTGTGCATTGATCTGTGATTCAAACAATATGCTGATAACAAATTTTCATGATAGACATGGTTATAAAGCTACTTGACTAGACTATGAATTAGCCCCTTCAGCAGAAGCTCTCAGCACATTTTCTCAGTACGGTCTTCCACAGACAGCTTTTAATCCCCAAATCAACAGGCAATGCCATTGTTTAAGGTTCTCCAGGCTCTCTGCTGAGCACCCAGCAGAGAAGCAAGGCAGGCAGCATATTCATGTTGACTATCAATCTTCATTAAAATCAAGACACTGTCTTTAAGCACCCATCTAAGCAAACTGTAATATGTGCTGGGAAAAGACCTTTCCACTACTAGGCAGAGCAGCTTATTTTGCTGTTGTGCTGGACAGCTTCACCTTGGCAATGATGGGTAGGGCAAGCATGGGTTGTATGGAAAGCATCACATAAATAGACTATCACCCCAGAAAACCAGCACCACACAAGGGCTGTGTGCTGATACTTGCCTTCCTGCCAGTGTCTGGTCTCTGCCCCCAGGATCATTTTTTTGTTAGCTCATGGTGGGGAAGCAACACTGATTTGTTTGGATAGTTTGTCTTTCAGCCAAATGATGTCAATTGGTAGAAGTGAGTGGAAATGGGAAAGTGAGGGCAGAGCAGGTAAGTTTTAAATAAGTCAAAGTAAATACTTGACATGCCAGGAGAGACCAAAGGACAGGATTTTCCATTTGTGCTCAGTTTTCAGCTGAGCTTTGCAACCACTGACATCTGAGAGCTTCTGAAAATGTGCCTTGCCTGAGAGCCAGAGTGCACCAGAGTTTAAAGTTACTCAGAAAAAAATGGCAGAGGGCAGGCAGTGTACTTGTATCTGTTTGTACCCCAGATTTATCCTTTATCTGCTGTCTTTTCATCCAGAAATTGTTACTGCTGCAGAAGAGGAAAACCACAGCACTTTTTCTGCCTGATCTTTTAAAGTAATGAGTAATCCCAGCCATGGGATATGCTCAGCATCTCTGAAAATTTACATACCCTGTGTTAAATCTTGTGTAACATCAAGACACACCATGGAAAAAAGCTGTCATGACCAGGATGTTGATCATTGACCACTGGCAAAGATTGCTCAGGGAGGTTACGTGGTGTCCCCATCCTTGAAGATATTCAGAAGCCATGATCACAGATAAAAGGTCATGGTCCTGGGCTGTCTGCACCAGATGACCCTGCTTGAGAAAGAGGGATGGACCAGGATTTACACATTTAAAAAAATAATAAGTTATAGCCATGTAATATGGACATAGGTGTGCTAATATAAATTATTTCAATTTAGAAAGAGATTATACCAGAATAAGGATTTTTATCCCAGTGATATGGGATGGATTTGGGGCCGGTAGGGATCTTGGTGCAAGTCATGCCAGTCTGCATCCTGATCCCTGGGTTTCTCTCACTCTGACCTGGCTGCAATGCCTGTCCTCTTTGCTGGGTCCCTGCTTCACACCAGCTGAGCCACAGTCACACCAAGGCCAAGCAGAAGAGGGGACAGCTTATCTATTGAGTCATAGAAATATGGAATAGTTTGGACCTTTCCATTTAACTGTACAAGTGGCATGGCATTTTTGTGCCACTAAGCAAAAAAAAAGGCAACAGCTGAGCTCTTTTCATAAACCTAAGTAAATGGAACAATAAAACAGTATGGATTATATACGTTCTAACCTTTAGTGCCTGCTGCAAGCTCCAGGTTACTGTGTTTGCCCACCCACAGCAGCACTGTCCACCCAAGGAAGTTACCAGAAGAAATCCCCCAGCAGAGATGACACAGGTCCTGAAACTCGTTAAACTTGAATGGGCTGTAAAACTTTATGAAATCCTGTCTGCCCTTCAGTTTTACATTGGATTAGGTTGAACTGGTTTTAAAACTGGCTGGAGAACCAAGATGGGCCAGCAGGATCAGCTGGAGAGGCAGACGGTAGAAACTCAGCCCTGCATGCCTACGTTGATCAGAGCAGTGCCCCCTCTACCAGGGAGGGTGGAGTGCTCTGCCTGATAAAAGGCTGAGCTCAGCAGACATTAAAGGAAGGTTGTTAGTAAAGATCAAAAGGTAGGAATGGGAGATAGAGCTGCCCCATTTGCAAAGTTACCAGAGCCTGCCAGTGAGAATGAAGATATAGATGCTGTGATGCTGAATGAATGGGGCAATCTAGATAATGATATCAGAATTAAATTAATTAAAAGAAGATTAAAGAAAGATTGCAAAACTAAGGTTGTAATCGTGTCCCTGCTGGAGTCAATAAGCGTTTCATGGCTTCTGCGGTGCTTCATGAAGAGCCCAAGATGTTCCTCCCAATGCATACCAAGACAAAGAAAGGTATCAGCTGAAAGCTGATTTACACAGGGCCAACTATAATAGGGAATAAATAATTTGCAGTGGCCTCATAGTCACAAAATTGAAACCATGCATGGCTGGAGCATCCAGAAGGATGAATACAATTCATATCAATGTCATCACTGATCTGCAAACTATGGGGTATTCATTAGTACTTTAGGGCAGCTGTGGTAGGACACCAAATTTCTCATAACTTGTGGCAGGATGAAGTTTCTCATTCAAAGTATTTTAAACAGATTTGAACAGGCAAAGTATGCTCACACCAGGTCAGTACTTGGTGTCATGTGGACACGCTGTGTCTTGCCAGGAGCTGGCACTCTCTGGTGGGATTTACTCTTCCTGCAAGCAAGGTCCCTAAGGGCCACCAGCAGGGACACTTACAGAGGAACCTCATGGAAACATCAGTTGAGCTTAAAATCTTCTGGAAAGCAGCATTTCCAAATACGAATATGTGACATGCATGGGAAGTTGGTTACCATTTTCAAGAAAAAGGAGCTTGAATTGGAGTTGGAGGATGGGGGAACCTCAACAGCCAGGTCACACAGTGCATCTGCACAGACCTCTGTGGCAGCCACCTCCCTGTCCAGATATTTTGCTCCAGCTGCTAAGAAGGTCATCAATATCTGGAGATTATTTTCACCCCTGGAGCCCCCTTAATGCTTTTGCAGTGTGCATTCGCTGTTTTGGCTGTCACACTCAGGTCTCAGTTTTAGGGCAGCTCGCTGAAATGAATGGGGCAAGGGATGGATTCATTTTAATCAAGTACCAAAAAATAAATTTCAAATAAATTTCAAATAAAAGTACACATGAGGATGCATACTTTTGCCCTTGTAGACATGGGAAAATGCTGTATTGTTCCACAAGGGCAAGAGGCTTATGTTTTTTCGTTCACAAATGCAAAAGAAGGAAAGTGTTTTTCAGTAGGAATCCAATTTTACAGGGAGGGAATAATATGTTACATAGTCAAATCACTTTGATGTCAATTTTATTTTGCAATCACTTCATAAGATATTCATATAGCCTTTTACATTCCCTTAAAGTGTTCAAGTCTAGGCACAATACAGTATTATCTTACTCTTTACCATAATGATGAACGATAATGAGAACACATAATAAGATTTTATGTGTGCCCAAAGAAAAATCTGCTTTAGCCCAGATGAGAGGAATTTTGCAGATCAAATTAATATTATAAAACAGCACAATTTATCAGAATAATACAGCTTTTCTTCTCTCAATCCATTGTGAATCTCAGTATCTGCAGCCAATACATGGTGAACTATTAGAGGCTGATGGAATTTTTTTGGCAAAATCTCTATGAAAAATACTTAGTTGATAAAAGGAAAAAAAAAAAAAAAACAACAGAAAAACCCCACCAAACCAAACCTCCCTTTTCCCCACCTGTCCATCACACTTACACACTATAAACACTCTAATATTTAAAAGGTCTGTTGCAGCTGTTCTATAGTGATGCTGTTTACTGTGGAAAAGCCATCCCAGTCCAGTTACATCTTTGCTCAAGTTCCTCAGAAATGAATGGATCACATTTGGTTGCCCTGAATTTTTTATGTTCAAGGAGCATGGTTGATAGCATAATGCTATATATTTTGTTCCATCCTTTTAATATAGATTCAGTTTATTCGTCTATTCATGATTTCAAAGTGTAGCCTAAAAGTAAATTAGTAAAGTGTAGAATAGTGGGACAACCCGGATAGAAAGTGGGGGTGGAAAACTCATCTTTGCTGTCTCATCCAGCATGCTCACAATACTTTCTACATTTTTACTTGGTTTTAGATACTTAGACATCAGCTTCTCTGAAGAACTTTTTTGGAAAGCCTTGTCCTGGTAGCAGTTGTTACAGAGCAGGTTTTCTTTCCTGGGACACGTGAATAAATCAAAATTACTTAAGCAGTGATTGTAGTGCAGTCAAACGAGAACATAAATAGTTCTAGGAAACAGCACTGACAGTTTATCACACTGGATAAACCTAAATGAAGTACATAAAGTAAGACTGAATAAATTTGGAACCTGAGTAATGTGGGGTAGGACCCCACCTGATACTGCAGACACCACTTTTACTCAGGGCAGGGAGAGCGGGGATGTTTCCATGCTGTAAGGAAGCACACGAACCTTTAGCTCAGGTTTGCTGTATCTACACAGTTGCAGCGCTGATCCCTCTTCCCCCGATTCATCCACAGCACAGCACGGCCTTGGTCCCAAGCCAAAAGAGGCTTTGTCAGACACTCAGCCGGGCACTAGATCACAGGAACTACCTGCACCGAGAGGCTTTGTTTGGTTCTGCTGTCGTCACGGAGCAGATTAATGGGAGAAAAAGGAGTGGAAAGAAGCTCTCGCTCTGGCAGCTGCACCCCTGTGAGCAGCCCCTTGTACACGTGTGGCGCCTGGAAGAAAAATGTGCTGGGAAACGGGAGCACTGCTATGCAACTGCAGCCGCAGCGATCCAGGGGGATGTCCCGAGGGATCCAAAGGGACGTGGTTGTGGGAGCAGGGCTATGGATTTGACCACGTGCACTCTAACTCAGCCTGCAGAACTTTTGGGTGTTTGTCCTCCTAGTAGCTGTATAAAAAAGCACGATTCCTGTATTATTTTTTTTTCCTTTTTCTTCATGGATAAATTAGCATGAAGGAAGCTGATGGAGCTAGTTAGTTCCAAGTAGTGTTAATTTCTCTGCTTGGAACTCTTTGTGACCCAGTCAGATTGCTTAATTTTTTCAACTTTTATTTTCAAATCTCTTCATTTATTGCACCTAATAATTTATTTCTACTTTTTTTTCTTTCTGATCCTATATGGAAAACATAATTCCATGTAATTTGGACATAGAAGCTTGGAATGGAAATTACACATGGCGGCAAGAAAGATTTTGCCTTGAATGGAAATGTATTCAACAGAATAGCAGCCATGGCAAGCTCTGTAGACAGACATACATGAAGGGTGAATTTAGCAAAGAAATGTAATCACCATAACACAGAATGTCGGGAACTAGGTGCTTTCTCCCAGACTTGTCTAGAAGAAAGAATAGTTCCACAATTCCTGTATCAAGCTGGAAACTGGAAGCAGTGCTTGTGGGAATAAGATACTTCAGTCAGCCTGAGCTGGGGATGTCCACTCTCAGCCAGTGATTTCTCCCTTATGTCTCATGGTTTCAAGTGTGACCATGCAGAAGTGCCTTGTAGCTTGGGCTCCCATGCATTGGTGGCAATTGAAGCAAGGTTTGCTCAGTAGCTACAAATATTAAATAGCTTTGGCAAGTGGCCAATAAAGCTTTTTCATATGCATTAATATTCAGCACCAAAGGTCATACTCATCATTATCAGAAAAAAATTAATTTATCTCATGTGCTAGGAAGGTGGAGTCTGGACAGACTTAGAGACAAGCTGCTTGGGCTCTGTGGAGATGTGAAAAAATATCTGTATTATAGTCACAAACCAATTGAGGGTGATATTGCCACTGCCTGGCCAGGCTCTCACCCAGACCTGTTCCCTCCTGGAAGCATGGTAACTGCAACTCTTTCATGAACCTGCTGAACATCTGCAAGAAGGGCTGGAAGGAGGATCTGGGGAACTACACGCCCTCAGTCTGACCTCAGCGCCAGAGAAGACTATGGAGCAGATCATCCTGAGTGACATCATGTGACACGTACAGGACAACCAGGGAACCAGGCCCAGCCAGCAAGGATTTATGAAAGGCAGGTCCTGCTTGACCAACCTGATCTCCTTCTGTGACAAGGCGACCCACTTAGTGGATGCAGGAAAGGCTGTGATATCTGCCTAGACATTAGTAAAGTCTTTGACAATGCATTTTTCACAGCATTCTCCTGGAAAAGCTGGGTTTTTATGGCTTGCATATGTGCACTCTTCACTGGGGAAAAATCTGGCTGGATAAGAATGGTGCTGAGTGGAGTTAAATCCAGTTACAAATGGTGTTCCCCAGGGCCCAGTATTGGGGCCAGTATTTTCTGCCCAGTGGAATAGGACCTGGGGGTGTTTGTTGACAGACAGCTGAGTTACCATCCCTGGAGGGATTTCACAGACACGTAGGTGTGGCACTTGGGGATATAGATTAGCGGTGGATTTGGCAGTGCTAGGTTACTCAATGATCTTAAAGCATTTTCCAACCTAAACAATTCTATGGTTCTCTGAAGGGAATTACGCACATGGCTGAGTCCACTGCTATGAGCAAGATACTCCAAATTCTTGCACCTTCCCTTCGCTCAAGATCTATGTGGAAGATGACTGGGTAAATTAGGAAAAATCCCCTTTGACTTTCTGGCTGCTACTCTGAATCTTGGATAACATTTTTTTTACTGCTTGTCCCCACCGACATTACAGCTATGCCTGAGATGAGTAAATGGCACGAAGGTAGGTAAAACCTGCTGAACATCAAATATTTTATACTGGAAATGAGATCCAGCTTCTGCAGCTTATCTATCTCATTTCTTGATTTCACATTTTTTTCTAGGCAAGTTCAGGCCTCATCTGTGTGAAAGCAACAAGGGGAAATGAGGGCTTAGCTCTCAGTCAGCAGAGCCTTTTTTCAGAAGCACCTATAAATGTCCTTTTAAAATGAAGGAATAGCAAACCTGTAAGCGGGGAAGTAAATCCTGAGTCTCTCTCCAAGCTGTCTGCTTGTGTTAGGATCACCTATAGTTCATTTTTATTTTTCTGTTAATTGCTTGGCAGATGATTCTAACACAAATCAATAAAAAAAAAAAACCCAACGTACTAGAAGGTGGTTCATCTCTGAAGATGAAACAACCACCTCCATCTTCTGTTTTGAATAAATTCAGATTTCAGCTGCAGTGGCTTGGCTTATTTCCAGTTTACAGTTTTTCTATTCCCCTTACCTGAAATTCTCCTTTTCATTCAACTCTGGTGAAATGTTTGTCATCTCTCAACTGCCTGCAAGGATTGCAAAGTGCTACATGAGCAAGAGTGCTTACGTAGGGACAAGTAAAGTGATTTCTTTATAGGTAGTGATAAAATTTTCAAGAGCATCCTCCACTGGCACAAATCTGTTTCCCTGGAAGAAACATGGAATTTCTACAGATTCTGATGGGAGCTGAATTAAGCAGACATGGATTCTTTCATACATCCCAGGTCTCCCCTAGCACATTTTGTATTGAAACAGTGAAGCCGTTTATATGGTAACTTGGCTGGAAAGACAGAACTTAAAACACAAGAATAAAAATTAAGCTGGAATCCTCAAAGTCGGTATTTGATTAAATTAAATCAGTGAGGGTATATGATAAAGGAAATTTTCTTTTCACCATGATTGTTTGTTTCTAGTTTCCTTTGATGCTACATTTTGTTTAAAGTTCTTCTGGAAGAGAAGTAGCTTGAAGTGTCCTGTGAAACTAAAAGAGCAGAGAGGTGAAGTTAAAAATGCTCCTTGTACTTCAAATAGAGCTTCGGTACAGCTGTTTGGCAAGCACTGTAAATACCACATTTCATTTCAAGGCTCAGATGCTGCTTTTGTAAGCTTATCTCCTCTATTGCTCCAAAACAGCAGCAAAACCCAACACCTTCCTATCCAGATACAATGCACTACCAACTGAATCCAGCCCAGAAAGTCCTGTGAGATGTTTGTGTCTTCCAAACGTGCCAATCTCTCATGAGGAGTTGGAAAGTGGAAGCCACATTCCTCTTTATTCCAGCAGCAATTTAATGACCAGAAGAGGTTTCTTAACCCTGTATCCACAGGCTGCTTTAATTTTTTTTATTGCTCTATTTAGGTACTTTGCAATCCTACAACAAAGTAAGAAATATCATAAATATGAAGCGTCATCCCATAAAATCATGCTTTTTTAGAGTGGCAATTTGGGATCATGTCAGTGATTTGATGTTTTCCAGCAGGAAAGTGACAAGGGGAATAGATACTCAATTAAAAGATGTGAGTAAGAAATTAAATAAATGCAAGTATCCTATTCATCAAAAGACTAAGGACCTTCTGCAGATAAAAGAGTAAACCCGAAACCATTCTCCAAACAATTTAAGAAGCCAACAAATAAGAAGAGGTTCATTAATCGTTGTAGTCTAGCCACATTTAACAAGAATAAGTGAGGGGATTTTGCTAACACATGAAACTGGGACTCAAAGGTGACAGATATTTTTCAGTTTTTGTGGATGAATCTACACCTCCTGGTTCATTTTGGAGGATAGGGTTGCAGTTATAAATTCTTGAACAACATCTTGCTTCTGATCTGAATCAATATCTAAAATAGGGAGCATGCCAAAAGGCAAATGAAATGAATGTATTTTTAAAATTAGATATCCCAATAAAAGGCAGAACTTTTATATTATTCATAGCTGCAAGTTGTCCTGATTTACAGTTGAGATACAATTAAGTTTCATTTCACGTAATTCTTTTTCCTCATAAGTGAATATCTGAATCACATGCTGGGAAAAAGCAACTGCAGACCACTTCTATAAACCCAGTTACAGAGGGTGATGCAAAAAAAAAAAAAAAAAAATAAAAGGAGAGATAAGCCTTCCTTTGTCCCATTTTTCTAATAGAATGGGCTTTTTTCCCCCCCAAGAAACCTTCAAACACCTAAAGCCCTCCATCAAATTGGATTTACACATCTACCTTCTTTTCAAACTCCCATGCAAGATTGTTGGGACAGTTACCCAGGGCTTTGCAGAGCACAGACCTTTGGCATCTACCCTGTCTATAACATGCTACCAGCCCCTATCCCATATATACCCACACCCAATCATTCTTCTTCCCACTCTGAACTCAAGAGCAATAGAAAACCTGAACCCTCAGTCCCCGTTCAGTTGTTGGCACTGGTGCTATCTGGCAGCACTGCTTCTCTAATGGTTAGAAGCAAATACGTATTTAACGGGAATCACAGAAATCAGAAAAGTGTAAGGCTCAAGTTTTTGAGAAACACATTCTTCCTTCACATCAAAGGGTTCATTGATTTGTTGCTGAAGCCATGACCAAAGTGGTGCTAAGTGGGTGAAAAGGGGAGAAAAGATCAAATCTAATCTTAGGAGTTGTGTCAAGCAAGTACCTTATGGCCCATCCGAAGCTGATCCTGAGACAAGTCCTGAATGTAAATATTATTTAGTATATCTGGCAAATGTTAGGAATCTGTCAGGGCATATTCTTCAAGTAAGAAATAGCTCTCCTTTTCCTTTGCTCCCTTTTCTGTGTCCTTGAACTTTGTCTCCCTTGAAATCCCAAATAACTATTCACATTAATAAAGTGTTAAGGTGTTTGACCAAGAAGATTGGCTCTGCTGATTTCAGCACTTAAAAAGGGAAACCGCTCTGTTGCTTTAACCACTTCAACACTCAGCATCTTAGTTTATTTTCTTATCCTCTTTAACTTCTGTTAAAATCAAACAGGAAGCAATTAAGGTGAGCCTACTACAAAGCAGTCCTCAAAGTAGGTGGCTATGTCCCAAGTGCAGAATGAAGGTCATGCCCTGAAAATGTAACTATATGCATGTGGAAGGAATGCAGAGCCTATATACTGGGGTGACCAGTGAGAAAATACACCACTCCAGCTTTACTTTCAGCAGGCGGATGACCATGACCAACAGAGATGTTGCTACGACCTCCTGCACGGGGGACCTGGTGGCAAGGCAAGTTGAACTGACAAGGCATATTCGACCAACAATTTTATCCACTTGAATTAAGAGATGGAGTGAGAGCAACAAACAAGTCCCTACTAAGCTGCAAAACTATCACCATTTCCCCTCATCCAACTCCCCTTTGCCTTCAGTCAGGTTACTGCCATGATGACAGAAAAAGGAATGTCATGGAAATAGACATCTAATGACAACGGTGGGAGACAAAGTGAAGTCTTTACACAGGATTTAGCTAATTATATTTTGGGCAAATATTTATTTATCTAAAAACAAAATAAAAATCATTTTTAAAAGGAAAAAAGTACTTAAATAAAAAACAAAATTGTGAAATGTTATGGCACAGAAGTTCAAGACAAGTATAAATCCAGTTGCCACAACTGCGTATTAATGTTGCACATTTTTCTATAAAGGCTTTATTAAAGGTATTTACATGGCAATATGATGTGTAAATATGTACAGCAAGCTGGGGACAACTTTTTTCTTTTGGACTCTCATATGAAAAAATGCCTTAAATACAAAATTTTAAAAGAAAAAAAATTGAAGAGTTCATCCCCAAGCATGAAGAATGTCCCATCATCCCTTATGTCCAAAGTATCAGTTATGAGGCAGTTTTGAGGTTCTGGCCAAACCCTTGGGAGGTTCAGCCAAGGTTGTGTAGTCTCAAGTTAAATCGCACAGCATGCAGTTGCAATAGAGTTCCATACTCAATGGACTGCGTAGTTCATGACAGATATTAGAATCATTAATATTTTATCATCGTTTCAGTCTAGTTTGCATTATTCTAAGTGATGCTCCAGAGTTCCTATGCACAACAGTTCCTTAGCTGCTCGAGTTTGTGTTTCAACTGTTCTCTCCTCCGTCTCAACTGCTCTTTCTCTGCAATCAGTCTGTGTTCATCTGACTGGATGGAAAGAACGTACTCTGTTGCTTTTTTCAGGATGACAACCTTGGGAGCCTTTTCGTTGTTGGCCACCTCAGGTATCTGGTCACGCAAGGCAAAGAAACTCAACTTCAGCTCATTTCTCCTCTGGCGCTCCAAGACATTGTGCGTTCGCCTCTTGTCGTTCTCTTCTGAATCTGATGTGCGCGGACTGGAACATTTTCGGTTGTTGCTGATCTGTTTGAGAACTCTGCCACTGTCCAACCTTAGCCTTTTTGCAGCTGGGTATTCAACCTTGGTGGAGGGAGGAGCGGCATAATTGTGCTGATGGATGTTGACATGACACCGTTTGAGAACCAGCGGGCTGTGGCGGGGCTTACTGTGCTCTTCTGACGTGTCTGTGCTGGACTCTGTGCTGGATTCGTATTCATTCACTTCAGCTAATGTAACGACATCGATTTCCTCATCTTCCTCTTGTTCTTCTTCTGCCATAAAAAAAAAAATAAAAAATTATAACTTGTATGTAGAGACTCTCAAGACTACTGTATGTATAAGGGAAGGCTACTCTGAGTCGCACAATGAGGAACCCAATGACAAACCCTTCTTAAATCCATTTCATGATGCTGGACACTGCTTTCCCCAAGAGCCTTCCCGTTAAGGAAGCAATGGTTCAAGTGCAATAGGACACATAGACTGCAGTCCAAACCCTGGCTCCCTGATTTCAAAAAGTTGTAATGATCTTGCGTAATGTTGAGTGCATGAAAGATAGTAGGAAAGTTTAACCTCGGTTGTCAGCAGTACGGCGCAATAAAGCTCCCAGACTCAAGCTGCCCTTAATTATGGATTTAGAAGGCTTTGGCCACGCCTTAAAAGAAAGCTTACTTAACACACATGGGTATTCAGAGACATTTTCTGAATCTCTCTTGATCTGTTAATTTGTGGAAAATAGGAGAGAGTTAAAAAAAAAAAAAAAAAAAAAAAAAAAAGAGGAAAAAGGAAAAAGGGAAGGCTGTAGCGCTTTGGGTAGAAACTCACTTTCAAACCAGATTTACGAGGGAGCGGAACCGCTGTCACATACCTAAGGAAGCATTTCTTAAACTTTCCCAGCCCCATTCACTCCCCTGCAGTCACTTTCACTAGCACCTCCCTGACTGCACATTCTCCCCGCGGCTCTCGGGTTGGAGTTAACTCCTTCCCGGCCCACGGGTGACACTGGGAGCCAGCCTTATCGGGACCCCATTTTAAAGTTTAGCCCTCCTACACTTTCTTTTAATTCCTGCACCCCACCCCCCCCCCCACCTTTTCTCTCCCTTCTCGCCTGGAGGAAAACCTGGGCTGGTTTTCCAGGAAATAAACTGGCTGGGATTCTCCGTGCCTCGCAAACGTGGCATTTAAAAAAAAAAAAATCTCACACGGGGAGGGGGGCAAAAGGGGGGTGAGGAGGGAGGCGGGGGCGTGCTGCCTTCCAGCCGCGCCCCGGGAACCCCTGGCGCCGCGCAGGTTCCCACGCCCTCCCGGAGCACGCGTGGGTCCCACTCACCCGAGTCGCTGCTGGTCGTGGGCGGCGTGTCGACGCCCAGTAGGGACGCGGGGCTGGCGCCGGGCGGCGCGGCCCGCGGGGCCCGCTCGCTCAGCGGGTAGGGAAAGACCACCGAGGGGTCGATGCAGTCGGCGGCGGCGGCGCCCAGGTCGTGCAGGTAGAGGCTGGCGGAGGCGGCGGCGGACGCGGCCAGCCCGGGCGGCGGTGCCGGCGGCGCGGCGGACGGCGGTCCGGGGCGGGCGGCGGGGCCCCCCTCCCGGCGGGCTGCCTGGTAGGACGCCAGCTTCTCCGAGACCACCTTCTCCAGCTTGGCGGCGGCGGAGAAGCCGCTCCACATGCAGTCCTGGATGATGATGGACTTGACGGTCTCGTCGTCCGGATCGCAGATGAAGCTCTGGTTGACCATGTCCCCCCCGAGGAGCTCGGTCACAATCTCCAGCTGGTCAGCGGTGGAGGGGAAGCAGGAGGCGGCGGCCAGGCTGGAGCGGCGGCTGGGGGAGAGGGGCGGCGTGGGCAGCAGCTCAAACTTCTTCCAGATGTCCTCGGACGGGGCGGGGGGCTGCAGCTCGCTGCCCCGCTGCTGCGCCGCCAGGTAGAAGTTCTCTTCCTCCTCCTCGAAGTAGAAGTAGGGCTGCACAGAGTCGTAATCGTAGTCGTAGTTCTTGCTGGAGAAGCCGGCGCTGAGCGGCATCGCGGCGGCTGGTGCCTACGGGAGGGAGGGGGGAGAGGGGGCACCCGGGTGAGACGTGGGGGTCGGCTCCCCCCGGCTTCGGCGGAGCTAGTGGCCCCCCGATGCGCTCCCTCCCGGCTCCCCACGCCGTACCGGCAGGGAAATGCGCAGTCGCGTTTAGTAATTAAAAAAATATATACAATAATGATGGTAATAAAAAAAGCCCCACGACCCTCCTTCACCCCGTTCTAAGTGCGGCGGGACAATCGGGCGGCGCGACCTGACCTACGAAAGGGTCGGTTGCCGGGTCCCGGACCACCCTCCCCGCTCCCCCGGAGGAGCTCCGGCAGCCCGGCTCGGCTGGGCTCAGCTCGGCTCCCCGCCGCCGCTGCTCATATGGGGCACGGCTCCGGCACGGAGATCCTTCCCTCCCGGGACCGCAGCGCCATCCCTATCCCGCGTCCCGGCGGGAAGGGGGTGCCGACCGCCCGGCAGCTTCCAGCCGGGAGCCGGGCTGCTCCTCAGCCACCCACCTGGGCGTGCTGGCACTGCGCGGGGACAGGCAGCGACCTTGGCAAACTTTGCCAAATCTTCTCACATATACATATATAGTCGCTTATGAAGATATGCATATATGCAATATATGCAATAACCATAGCCTGCCCGCGCGTACACGAGAAGCAAATGCTCCCCTCCCCCCCAAAAAATTAAATTAAAATCCGAGCGCAAGAAAAAGGATGGGAACGCCGGAGCCCCGGCAGAGGAGAGCGTCCGTCAGGAGGGACCGTCGGTATCCAGGTCCGCGGAGCGCAGCCCCGCCAGCAGCCCGGGTGTCACCAGCCCGTGTCAATCCAAACGCCACAACCGCGGGAATCGAGTGATGGCAAGCGAAGAGCCCGCAACTCACCGGCTTCTCCAACGCGCCAGCTGCGAGACGTAGCGAGGCGATTATTGCAGGCGGTGAGGAAACAACGAGGGGAAAATGGATAGATGATAAAAAAGAACCGCCAGAAAGGACGGGGGAAAAAAAAAAAATTAGACAAAACGCCGGGAGAATGTAGGTCTCTTCCTCCCACCACGGTTTGATAAACCCCACGGAGCGGCGGAGCAGCCGCCTCCCGGCGCGGTCGGTCGCTGGTCCGGGGCGGCGCGGCGCGCTGGCCGGTACAATAGAAGTTAAGTTGCTTTTCCTCCTTTAAAGCGCCGGCGAGGGGCGGGGGGAGCGGCCGCGGGGGCGGGGGCAGAACCGCGGGGCCCCGCCGCGCTCCCGCCCGCCCCCGGCAGCCGCGCAAGCTCCGCACTCCCGCCGCGGGAGGGCGCGCTGTGAGGGGGCGGCCGCGCCGCTCCGCGCCCCCTCCGCCGCGCAGAGATCCGCGGCCGCGCTTTGCCCCCGCCTCCGCCGGCCGGGCGGGAAGGAGGGAGGGAGGGAGCTGCGCTGGGAGAAGCGATGCCGCGCTCCGCGGCCCTTTTTATTTATTTTACTATATTTTTTTTTTTTTTTGTCTTTTACTACGAGCCGCGCACGGAAAGGTCGGAAGTAAACATAGTAAAAAAAAAAAAGAAGAAATTACTATCAGGGATTAAAGGCAGCTCTTCGCCGCTCCCCTCCTCCCGCCGGCGTTCTCACAAGGGAGAGCGCGGTGGCCCCCGATGGCGGCGGCGGGGGAAGGGGCTTCACCCCCCCTCGCTCCCCTCGGTGAGGCTCCGGCACCTCAGGGCGAGCTGGTCCCGCAGCGCAGAGCGGTGGCCGAGGGGCAGCGGGGGAGGCGCGGGCTCCCGGCACAAAGGAGCGTGTGTAGCTCGGGCACTCCCCAACCCGGTCGCCGCTTGATTATCCCGCCTCTGCCGGCGTCTGCAGAGGATTAAACCGGGAGAGGGCGGAGGCAGAGAGACCCACGGGGGTCACCTTGCAGCCACTCTCCCTTCGGCGGTCTCCGCGTCTGCCGCCGCCCCTGCTTGTGCCGCCCCCACTCTGACCACCTCCTCCCGCTCCATGGTGATCCCCCTCCTCTCGGTGATCCCCGAGGGACGCGGAGCTGCGGCGGCTGCGGAGCTCCGAAGGGGCGCTCCCTCCTATCCCAGTTCTCCATCGCGGGGGGGTCCCGCGGGGACGCCGTCCCCGACGAACCTTCAGCTGCCGGTGACCCTCCCGGGCATCGCCGACCCTCTCCCGCAGCTCCTGCACCTGCTATTCTCCCGTCCCCCGGGGCAGCCGCCAGCCTCCAAAGAGCTACGCCCCGCGCATCCTGCCACCACCTCCCCACGCTGGCCTCCGCACTCGCGGGAGGTGGAGGGACACGCCGGTGTGCCCCCCGTACCCTTCCAGGCGGCTCTCCCGTCCCCACCGCGGGCAGCCCGCTGGGATATTATTCTATGCCTATATGCATTTATTCTCCGCCTCCCAGCATTTTGCTAAGCACACGCGAGCACAAGCCCTCGGGGCTGCGATGCGGAGCGCGGGGCCGCCCCGCGGGGCGGGACGGACCCCGGGAGGGACCCCCCGTGGGTGCCGCGTCAGGAGCCGCCGGCGCTGGGGGCGGCCCCGCTCCCCACGGCGGCCGCGCCGCTTCCGCGGGGCCCGCGCGCCCCCTCCCGGCCGCCGCGCCCGCGGGACGCGCAGCCCCCGCCGCGCCACCGGCGGCAGCCGCGACCCCCGGGCCCCGCCGCGCCCTGCGCTGCGCCGCCACCCCCAGAAAAACCAATCCGAAACTAAACAGGAATACCCCACCCATTCGTTTTTTCCGATCGTGTCTGAGGAAGAGCGTTTCGCCGAGCAGAGTGTGTGCAAACATCACAGCCCTCACGGAGCAAAGGGCCGTGTCCTGCCTGGTTTGAGAAGAAAACTCGGACCGTCTTCTGTCCCGTGTCCTATTGATAAAAGAAGGACAGTTTGTTTTTCGCAGAGAGGGTGATAAAACAAGAGCCGGGGCATAGGCGTGGTGTAGATGCATCACCTACTGACATTTCCAGAATGGGATATACGTACCCTTGCTTAGAAATGGCTTAAAATGCATTGTGCTATTTTTAAATGATATCCTTCTCTGTCTGTAGCAAAACTTGCTGCTGTAAATGGCAGTAACATGACCAGAGACAGGCCAGAAAGGTGCAAGATCCAAATTACTCTAGTTACAACTAGTGTAAAATGTGATATGGGCACTTGTCTATTTAGAAATACCATCAGTATCACCAGACCCACAGTAAATGTCCTCAAAATTGTAAAAGCTGTTAAAGTTCAGATGGAGCTGGTAATAGGAGAAATATTTTGAAATTACTCCAGTACAGATAGGGTTGAAAATCATGATCCCATTCATGGTTGCAGTAGAATCAATCTGTTGCAATTAACTAATATCATGGAGGGTTATGACTTAAAGTGGAGGGGAATAAGTAACATGAGCAGATGGACTCTTAAAATACCCTATGTTCGCAAGAATGGAAAGACAGGAAAGGAAGACTGGGAGAAATATGCTGTTGAAACAATACAGCCTTCAGGGGAAACAGTCTTTAAATTATTCTACAGGATTTCTCCAGGCTTGTGCAGACTGTGAGTTCATTTTTCTGTTGAGGAGCCAACTCTGAGGTGCACCAGCATGGCTCTTATGTGGCAGTTTTACTGTAGATAAAAAAGGTATTTTGCTGTGATTTTTTATGTTCAACCCCAGCTAAAAAAGAACAGAGGCAAGGTGTGAAATCAGTAAGTATCAATTTCCAGTAAAAAGGCCATTTTGAAAAAATAGGTGTCATACAGAAAGAATAAATGCACAAGTATAACATTAAGGTGACAGCAAAGTGATTTTCTTGATATGGAGGGGGTTTAGTGATCAATAGGAAATGTGAGGGGACTGAGCTGGGACCCTGGGTGGAATTTATGTGTAATGGCAGGGTGGGAACCCGTGAGAAGCAGAAATGAAAGCAAAACCTGAGAGAGAAGTGGAGATGGTGGGAAAAGCTCTCACACCCCATCTGGAAACCCCTGAGACATATCATAATGTGCTGTGTGCCTGTGCCACCTACTGCATGTTTTGTTCTCAGGAGACATCTGCAATTCCTTTTTCAGAGGATGATAAGCTGTCTAATAGTTGTATTATATGAACACTATACTGGGTCCAGCTCTGGGGTCCCCAAAATAAGGACACAGACCTGCCAGACCAAGTCTAGAGGAGGCCATGAAGATGATCAGAGGACTGGGGCACCTCTGCTGTGAGGAAAGGCTGAAAGAATTGTGGTTGCTCAGCCTGGAGATGACCTTACACCACCTTCCAGTAACTAACAAGGGCCTACAAGAAAGCAGGAGAGGAAGGGACTTTTGACAAGGAGATGTATTGATAAGATGAGGGAAAATGGCTTTAAACTGAGAGTAGGTCTATATTAGGGACCAGGAGGAAATTCTTCACTTTGAATGTGGTGAGACACTGGAACAGGTTGCTCAGAGAAGTTGTAGCTGCCTTATCCCTAAGAATGTTCAAGGTCAGATTGGATGGACCTTTGAATAACTTGTTCTCATGAAAGGTGTCCCTGCCCATGGCAGGGGGTTGGAACTAAATGATCCTTAAGGTTCCTTCCAACCCAAACCATTCCATGTGTCTATGAACTCGTATCTATCTTCAGAAACCTCTGCTGAAAGCTTCACTCAAATTCTACAGCTTTGCAGGTTTCTGGCCTTCCACCAGTGAGAAATAGGAAAGCACTAACTGGATACTAATTAGTCTTGGAAAGTCCTAAATCCTTGAATGAGTGATACACCCAAACAAATATGCTCAGTGCAGTCAGAGCCACTAAAATAAGCTAGCACACTTTTGCTGATAGCATCTGTGCAGAGAATTGTCCCCACTGCTACCCCAAAGGACCCCAGTCCAAAAACCAGAGATACTGCAGAGTCAAGGAGAATCAGATTTGCCTTATTACTCTGAAAGCCAGAAAATAAATGAGTTACTTTTTCATCTCTTTCAGCAGCTGTAATTTCTTTAACAATAGGAGGTGAGATATGTGTAGGCAGAATCTGACAGTGTTTCTGCAAGCTGCACAGCACTGACTAAATGAATAACATCTTCCTACCCCCTTCCTCCGGGCTCAGAGATTCATATGCTGTGCTAATGAGTACTTTCTCAGGGGACTTCCCCAGCACAGGGGAGAAAGGCAGACATCTGGGAGGGCCACTGTCCTTGTCTGTTTACTGTAGTGGAAAACAGAGACCAAAATACACCTCCTGTCAAAGATGGACAGGACCCACCACTGAAGTTTCCATCCAGCTAGCTCAGTATAGCAGCCATGGTCCATGGGCATTCAGAATGATCATAAAGTGTGCAGAAGAAATCAGTGGGTTTTATGGCTGATGTGTTATCAGTAAGTATGAATGAGAGAATCACAGATGTAAAATAAAATAAAATATGCTAGTTTCAAACCAGAGGTAGCATATATGACACATATCACATACTTAAGTCTTGTCTGCTGTTTTCATCCTCACCCTGTGGATGTCCATCTTCAGGCAGAGATGTCATCGGATCAGTGAAAGTGGTATCTAGTGTAATTTATTTATTTGACTCTCTCTCATCCTCTCATCTATGTGCCCTAAAGTGTTTGCAGCAAACATGGCAGCTTCTTCCTTGGCATCATGTCAGCCTGTGATCCTCACTATGAAAAAATTCAAGTTGTTTATTACCAACAGGAAAAGGGAAATGTAGAGAAGGAAATTGATGAACACTGAATGGGGACAGTGCTGAGTAAAGAAAGTGTTACATTGATATTAAATTACTCTCCCCAGAACTACATTGAGTGCCACCTCCCTCACAGAAATCCATGGAAGTCTCAGAAAAGTAAGTTTTATCATCAAGAGAATCAGGAGAGAGCTTGAAGTGCTCCTCTGGTTTGGGCAAACCAAAGGATATTCAAAATGATACTTCTCATGATCCTGAGCTAGGATTTTTATTTCTTTTTTTTTTTTTTTTTTTTTTTTTTTTTTACTGTTAAAACCAAACATTTTAGATTTTAATTTTTCAATCTGACAGTGCACATGAAATAGGACTTTTTAATTATCTGTATTAGTTAAAACCAAATATTTCAGATGTTGATTTTTAAACTGACTGCATATGAAACAAGTCTTCAGTGAAACAAAAGCACGAGCAAGTTTTAAAGGTGGTCTGGCACTAGACACTTTTGTATTGGTATATATTTGTCTTGCTTTGTCCTATTGTCTGGGATCCTGAAATTGAAGAAGACATCAGATTGGAATTTTTGAATTCAGAGATTTTGGAATTTGAATTTTTGTATTTTTGAATACAGAGAATAAAATCCTTTACATCAGCTTTGGTCTTTCCATGGTGTTCAGCCTTTACCTTTTTTGCTTTGGGGTAAAATTACCACAGATGTTAATTTAACTTTGTTTACAGACAGTTTGACTTTGCAGTTCGTTCAAA
Source organism: Aphelocoma coerulescens (assembly GCF_041296385.1). Lineage (NCBI taxonomy): Eukaryota > Metazoa > Chordata > Aves > Passeriformes > Corvidae > Aphelocoma > Aphelocoma coerulescens. Next base: position 158,154,819 of record NC_091015.1, on the reverse strand, counting down.
CCATCACAGTACCTTTGGTATCAAATTTTAGTTTGTTTTCAAAGTGGGCAGGCCTTGATTAGTTTATTCTTAGTTATATAAAATGAAACTATTTATCTGTGCATACAACTAACTTAAAATCACAAATAAACTTCTTTTTTCCTAGCTATTTTTGTTGCTTAAATATACTACCTGTAAACTGATCTAAGTCCCATAGAAACAACACCAAAAATACAACCAGTTTGAATTAACCTTCCTACATGAATTAGCACCTTTTGACATGGATAACTGGAAGGGACCTAGCTAACACCAGTAGTTTCAGCATTCCTTGATAAAAGAGAGTTTTGTCCAGCTGTGGATTAAGGGTGAATTACAGGAAATCTGCACTGATTTAAGTGTGTGATAAATCAGATAATTTTCAAGGTCCCTGTGAAAGATAAACAGTTATTTTTGAAAGGCTGGATAATTTAAATTTCTCTTCAAAAAGAAAAAGCAGAGCTGTTTCAGAACAATCAGTCCCAAAGGCCAGTCACACATCCCTGGCCTCTGCATTCTCTGAATTGTATGCTGCAGTTATCAGATTGTCAAGACATCCCAGCTCTGCTTGATTAAGTCCTCTTTAAAGTATTAAGGCCATTTGCAACTACTTAATGATCCTTTTAGGTACCACCACTGTCAAGCCCTGATCTTTAGAGCTGTAATGGGATCAGAGCCTCTTCCATTGCTGCAGCCCTTCAATATTGGTGCTCCCCTGTACAGGAATCACTGTCAGCTATGAGGCACCAGGAATGAGTTTTTCTGCCTCCCCATGCATGTGAAGCCACCTCCATGTTGCACCTGCAAGTGCAGAGTCCCCCTCCTTTTGGCACAACACCGAGGAGGTTTGCAACTTTGCAGCTGGAGAGAAGGAATGAAAGTTATCATGCAGGTTTCTTATTAATGCTTAAGAAAAATAAATAAACCCTCCTGTAGCAACTTCCTTGCAGGTTTGGTATGAAAGCAGAGGAGCAAAGAGCTTGCTGTCATTCTTGCTACATGTCCTGTGGGGGCACAGCTTCAGAAACATCTGAGTGCATCAGATATTATCTGGAGGAAGGAATGTGTCAGCTGGCAGCAAGGCTGGAAACGATTGAAACAATTGTCAGCTGGACCATTCTTATAGCTATCTCTTGTCTCTTTGAAAATTAATATCCAACAATCCTGTCCCATCTACAAACAGGTGAGAGTAAAGGACCCTTCCAGGAATTATGCAGCTGGTTGCTTTAAAGGTGAGGTATCTGATTGCTATCAAATTAACAGATTCAGCCACGGGAACACATTCTGAGAAAGAAAGTGGCCCTATTGAAGGAGAATGTCTGGAAAAGTAGGTATGTGTGGCCTTTAGAAAACACTGGAGAATGGAGGTGTTACCGGTCTTGTTACAGCTCATAGGTGGTTGGATCTGAGTTTGTGGGTAGCTGAAAAGGTATATGCAGTCTACTTATCTGAGCCAATGCAAAGTCCATGCTTTCTTCAAAGTTCTGGTGAAGATCATCAGAGCTCCCTTTTCTGGCTCCATGTTGAGTAAGCTCAGAAATGCTCACAGGTTTTGCTTGTCTTGTTCAGCAGGTGAAATGATGATTTTCTTATCCTCATCCCTTATATTAGTCTTGGAGGTCCTGTTTATGTCTTTATGGGAAGGAGGAAGGTGAGCTTGTAGCAGTGAGTTTGTAAGTATTTACGAGAAACATTCCTGACTTAACATGTCTGTCCTCCATGTGTTTCTGTTTATCAAGTCATGTTTTCTTTGGACTCGTTTATGGAAGAGAACAGTCACACTTAAAAATTATACTGGTGAATGATCACGTTTGGCCTCTGCAGTCAAGGACAAATCCTTTTCAGTTCTATCCCAATGAAGTTTACTTTCCAGCCACACTCAGCCAAAATAATGCTGATTCCAGCACTGAGAACAACTCAGTGCAGTCACCCTCTGCTCAAGTCAGTGTGATACTGACATCCTTTTCATGAGCAGCACTCTGCACAAAGCCTTTTAGTGCGGCTGCTCACCACCAAACTGAGTCCTTAAAAGGCATCGGTTTCTAACTCTTCACACCTAAAACCTTTCCATGCATTCAGTTACAGTCTTCTAATAATGTTACCTGGCTGATAACCCTAACTTCTCTCCAGCTTTGTTATTTAGTGCAGTTAATTCTGAATCGATTTGGGCATTATGTAGCCAAGTGTAGCAAAAGTGTTACCTTGGCTGGATCAGGGCTTTCACTGCCCAGATTCTGGGTCCTAGTTTTCACAGGTCAGGCACCCACATATAAGGGACAGCACTGGGAAATGTGGGTTAAACCATCAGTGATGGCCATGTCAACAGGCTTTGGATGTGCTCTGTGTTCCTCTAAGCTCTTTGTATGACTGTTTTAGCATCACTTTGGTTACTTTTGGTGTAGTTAAGTTCAGCTTTCCAGCAATCAGAGTAAATTCAGAACTGTTTGACTGTACTCAGGCTTGACATCTTTGGAAGATGAAGCTTTCTTATCTGTGGTGGCTGCTACTGCATTTTGAAATGAGCATAAGCAAGGCAAATACATCCATGAACATTTGCTGCCAGTATGGATTTAAAAGCAAAACACAGTCAGAGAGGCTACGGAAAAACTACTTCACTTGGCTGATAACTCAATTTGTTGATAAGAAAGAGGGAGTGTTTTGTCTCTCTGTATCAGATAAGTGACTTATCACTCCCTGCACTGTTGATGATGAACATGTTCATCTGGCAGATAGTGGCAATAAAGCTGCATCTCTCCTTTGCACTGCAAGACATATGCTGTATCAAATGAAATTAAGGGAAATAGATTTAAATAACTTCTTGGTAAATGCTTTAAAAATCAATTTATAATTAACCTGTGGAACCTCCTGCTGCATTTTGCTAGAAAGGGAAATATCATGCTTGAAAATGGGTGTTTCATGTAAGCAATAATATGGGGAGACGAAAAGTGTAAAAAGAAGGGAGAAAGGACACCACTGCTATGGGCTAGGATTGCCCAGTTTGAGAGGTGGTCTGTAACTGAAAGTGAGGCTCTATTTTCTTCTTACACTATCCAAGTATAGGTTGTTGTTAGATATAGGTGTATTTCTGATCTGGTTGGCATTTTTTTCATACTGTGCACATGGATCCAATACAGCTTTGGGGCCCACCTTTGCCAGGAGAGCAAGTATGTCTGGGATGGAGGGACCTCCCGTTGCAGCTGTTTTCTAAGGTGTTTAAAGTACAGACAGAGCCTAAATGCACATATGCTTTTATCTGTGGTTTGTTGCCCAGGCTGAGGAGGCCTCAGCAAAAAGATGTCAGGATGCATTCCAGCACAGTGTGTCTGGCTGCAGAGCCAGGCTGTCCTACAGGATGCCAGTGTGGGTGCAGAGCCACGAATGCCTTGATTTCCACTGCTGAGGGACATGAGGACAGAGAAAGCCTCTGTCTCTTGGTATTCACCAATGCAAATCAGTGCAGTGGGTTGTACCCACACATCTGCATTGATCCACTCTTCAAGATTAAGTCTAAACTTCAGGACACTTGTGTGCTACTCCAGACTTTGACCTTGTAGGAGGAATGCTGTTTCACTGGGCTTGTTTCTGCTTGCTTTGGTTAAGTTTGTGCATGGCAGAAACTGGGCTGAATCTCCAAAAATGGCTGTGTACAGTGTACTGATGGACAATTCCAGGGGACTGCTGAGACCCAGCATATCAAACCCAGCTACCGGGGGCTTGGAGCCACAATCCCTAGCATGGAAACCCCAAAAATGGATTCAGCCTTGCTGCTAATTGTTTCTTCTGCAGGTAGTTTTTGTTTTATTTTCTTACTTCATAAGATTCTTTGTGTTGCCTCAGTTCAGTCCTTCCTCCTCCTGACAAAAGACTCTGTCCTTTTCTCAAATGGGAGCAGAGGGTTGCAATTATGACCAAGTGTCAAGAAAAGCTTTGATCAAAAATGGGCCTGATGAGGAGTGTGCTGAGGGATTAATGTAGAACCGACTTTATCAGCAGCTGAGAGTTCTGTGGAGGAGGAATTTAGGTGCTTCTTACAGCCTCAACAATGCAAAGCAGCCGTCATCAACAAGGTGTTCCCCGGAGGATGCTAATCACTCTCCTCCCTCTTGATCAGCAGTTGAGTGTCTCTCTTCTTTCTACTTATCACTTAGTCAGGGATGCCAGAGGTATTTCTCAGAAGATAAGAGCATTATTTACACCCAGTCTTAGAAAGGGGAGGTTGTCGGTGAGCTACAACCATTATTGTTCCTGTTATCATTTGCATCGCAAAGGCACTTCACCACCGCAGACCCCATCTGGTCAACAAGTATGTTGTGGTGACCGTACTGCCTGCCTTAGCTCTGAAAGGGCTGGAAGAGATGTGCAGCAGGGATGGGGGAGGGACGGCCAGAGGACCGAAGTACAGGGTCCTATGCTGCATACAGGTATAGATCAAGGGAATCTGGGAAGCCCCAGATTTTCTCTCACCTATCACGGCCTTTGTGTTTAGGGAGCATCTCTTCTCCCTGTTCACTTCCATTAGGACTTATCTGCAGATCCAAACCATATTATTCAATGGAGGTAGGGTAACCCTCCTGTACCAATACAGTTCTAGTCCAGTTCTAGAGTAGATGTACCCTCCTGTTAGTGTCATGGGAAAGGGCACTGAGAAATGCATCTCACGTTTGGTGAGAAGAGAGATAAAAAATTAGAATATGTACTTTAGGACCATCTAGATCTGCTCCTTACTAAGGACTGGGCTTTTTTTTTCTTTATTTTTTTTCTTTATTTTTTTTCTTTATTTTTTTCTTTATTTTTTTAAATGGATGATTAAAAAAATTTATGAGTTAGAGTTGAGACTACTGTGTGCTTCAGAACACTATGTTCTGTCTACATGTGTGATGAGAAGGCTGAATAGGTACACATGCCAGCCCCCACAAACAACGTGGTAATGTCTACAGCTACTACGTCGTTAGTGCTCTGATATTTAACCAGAAGGTATCTCTGCCTTCAGCTCATGTTCTTCTCAGCTTCCCTTGTTATTCTCTCTCCTAAACAGACAGAAAATTATATTATGTCTAGGAAGCCAAAGGCTCTGTGTGTGTGTGCTGTGGAATTTAGTCATGATACTGCTAATTGGAAGGTTCAAGGTCATTCTTACATCCTTACATTTACATGCTTGGTCGTTTTCTCCTGCACTGCAGTTAATGTGAGAATTGTCATACTCCCTCCCTCAGAGTCCCAGAAGCTGCTGTCTGCTAAACACTGAGTAGATGGGCTCCTCAAGGAGTCCTGAAATGGGAAATCTCCTGGATTATTTTGTGTGATGAAGATTCCTAACTACCCTTACCTTTTCTGTACATGGAAAATTGGAGAACCCGTTTGTAGGTCACTCAGTTAAAATGATACAGCATATGGAGTGCAGGTGTATTACATGTCTGCAATATTATGATTAAAACAGATACCAAGCAACTTTAAATCAGCCAAGCCTCAGTACCTGGAGTCCCATGGGAGCTCAGAGCTTAGACAAAATTAATGTATCTCACTTTGTCCATACAGGTTTTACTGCCTCTTCTGAGCTCAGCAGTTGGTGGAGAAGGGCCTGTGCTGTGAGCTGGGTGGCTCTGAGATGTCTCAGGTATGTCAGTGCATCACCTTATTACTGTTTGCAGTGCAGACCTGCTCCTACTGCCAAAAGGGTTGGTGCTGCTGGAAATCTAAGGGAAGGATCTGGGGCAGGAAAAGGGGTGGTCTCCTTCAGGAGTAGACTGGTAGTTTGCCTGAACAACTGTTCCTGGCACAGTGCTGCCTCTGGTTGCTATCCTTAGCAGGGCCATTTCCTTAGCAATGCTGGTTGTTACTTACAGGTTTCCCTACACCATTAAGGAGAAGCAGGGAGAAGGGTTTTGGTGGCCACACAAAGACCCTGGGAGAGGACAGCAGTGAGGGCAGATTTCTCAGTGTCCCTTCCAGCTGCTTCAGGAACCTCAGAACCCCTTCAGACCTTCATAACCACAGACATTAGTGAACACACCTGTGTCCCAAGCATAGCAGCGTGTAGGAGAGGCTGCACCATAGAAGAATGCACTGAGGAAGTTCAGACCTCAACTTGCCTTCTAGCACCTTGCTGGTGAGGTGGGCCACTGGAGGAAGAGCAGAAAAGACCCTCTTGTCTCCTCTGCCACCTCTCTTTGACCTCACAGCTATTTCAGAGCCTGTGATATCAGAGTAACTATCTTGCTGCAAACTTAGACTTATCTATCACACATATACATGAAACTCTGTAATAACTAGCTCATATATGCATTCCTAAAGCAGCTACAGAGAGATTTGATGTTGCTTAACTCATCCACTATCACTGATCATTTTTTGTTACATCCTTGCCTGAAGGCAAAGACTTTGGTCAAGCTAGAAATGCTGGTAGATTCTGAACAGCTTCAATTACTGGGCCAAATGACTGTTCAGTGACTTAGAGTTGTGAAAGCAGGGGGAAAAAATCACAGTGATTGTATATTCAAGCAGAAGAGGGAATTCTGTGATGGGGAGTCACTGCTATGCTCTTGCTTTCAGCTGCTACGTGAGGAAGGGGTGACTCTTCACCAGGCTCTGGTGCTAGTTCAGCTCCTCAAACATGAGGCAAGCCCAGATGCAAACTTTGTGGCTTAGCCCCATGTTAATACATTCCTAAACACTAATTAAGAGTGGTGAATGGAGAGAGAAATGCAGGTTAATGTAGCATGCTGGCAGTTTTGAGACTGCCTGCCAAATGAAAGCTTTGGAGGTGATGCATAAGTAGAGGCCAGTAGCCTGCACACGAGTCAGCTGGAGGGTTTGGGCTGGTGCAAATGCTGCTTCCTCTGGAGGGAAGATGAAAAAAGGTTGTAGGATGCTAGTATGCAAAGGAGAGTGGGGAGGGAAAAAATTGGGATGTGGGAATAGATGGTCTTCCTGAGGATGAATGTTGGAGACCCTCGTTGCCTTAGGAAGAGTAAATGAAAGAGGAAATAAGATGGAAGTGCAGGTAGCTGGGAACTCAGAGACAAGCTTAGAGGTGCTTGCAAGCTCTGCAAGAACAGTGATGTCATTGTGGGTTCCAATTTTGATGGGGAGTTAGAGGGGCTTTTAAATTCCCAGTCTCTATGCTGGATTCCCTCTCCCTGAGCAATCCCCTTTGTAGAGCAAGCCCTGTAGACAAGGCAGCATTCCATTTTCACCTACAAGCTCCTGATGTAGGGGCCAAATAGGAGGTGGGAGAAGAGCTTTCACTCAGTAATGGGCCACTGTGTGATTCCTGCAGATGGAGTGCTGCAGGACTGACCTCGGCAAGTAGGTGAGGGTTTTTTGCTGAGCAGGGAGTCAAGAGCTCTGTGGGCTAAAAGTCAACAGTTTTCCTCTTCAATTCAGCAGGTTTGTGATGCTGTTACTGAGAAATCATAATCAGCTTCACGGCATCAAAATGTACTGGTGGGCAGTTACTCTCCATGGGATCTCCTCTCTCCTTCATTTCTTTTTCTACTGGATGCAATGTTCCTTGCTTTTAAGGTGGATTGAATGGAAGGTTGAAGGACAGCATAGCAGTGCAAAGAAAAGATATTTGGGAGAAGGAGAAAACATGAGGCAAAATTACTATAAAAGCAGGAGGGAAAGCAGATCAGCTTCAGAGTAAAATAGTTAGAGTAAAGCTGTTGACTTGGAATTTTCTCTCAAATTCCTTCCTCAAACCAGGTTTTTGAAAGGTTTGCTAAAGCTCAAAAGCCTTAGGGGCAGATCTGTCATGTTCAGTTTCTACAGGCTTGTTTTCAGCAACTGGTGCAATTTTCAGATTGTTGTAACACTTCCTGGACCAAATGCAAAGGCCTAAATGTCCCACCAAGTACCTGCTTGTCTTCTTGCTGTCTGTGCTCCCACAGCATTGATACCTGAAATTGTGTTGGAGAAGGGATTGTATAGATTGCAAATGGTCCAAATGGATTTTTTTGTCTCTTATAATGAAGTACATTTTGGGATATTTTCCTCCTGTCCTACTTTTATGAGTTGAATTTATGAGTTGAATATGGAAGTTTACATCAGAAAGGGCTGCCTGAATTAATCTAGTACTTCCCAAACCTCTGTATTGTTTTGCTACACAGGGCACCCTTTGGAGGGTGAGGGTTGGAATGTCTCAGGGCTGTTACTTCTATTTTTTCCTCCCTTTATGGTTTCTCATAGAATTATAGAATTGTTTGAACTGGAAGGAACCTTAAAGATCATCTAGTTCCAATCCCCCTGCCATGGGCAGGGATGCCACCAACTAGATCAGGTTGCTCAGGGCTCCAGTGGGACATCCACAACTTCTTTGGACAACCTGTTCCAGTGCCTCACCACCCTCACCTCTGCCTCGAGGGTAGCAATGTCAGATGAAGCTAGCTACCAAGTGATGTGACAATTAGTACCAACATCATAGTTAATAGCAACATCACTTTAAATTAGTTCTGAGGTCAACATGTTCCCATATAAATTTTTTTTTTTATATTCCCTACTATCTCTTCTTTCCTCCTCCCAAGTGACATGGATCCTGAAGGCTCCTCTAAGCCTTTATGGTATCATAAATGCATGTAATCATGAATATGAACAAAGGTAATGTGCTGCTTGGAGTATGTAGAGATGATGTGCTGAATATTTCCTGATCAGATCTAGAACAAAGGCAGCAGGGGAGCAATCTGAGTTCAGGAGGAGATGAAGCACCATTGAGTTTAGGAATAGTTCAGGCTCATCTTGGAGTGCAAAGACCCAAGCTGGTGTTGCATCTGCAGGCAGATGAGGAAAACTAAGATTTGCATTGGTTCCAATTTACTTCAAGTGGAAGCAGGAATTGAAGCTACAGAAAAGTTTTTTTGACTGATTCTAGCCAAGAAAATAGGCAAGGTCAGCAAAGTCTTGCTCCTAGTTCTGAGTGGAGGAGAGCCCATCTGTCCGTTTGCCTGGGGCTCTGCAGGCAGCCATCTGCCTTGATAAGCGAGCTGTGAAAAGCACAATCTGAAGGATGGAAGCAGAAGCCAAGGAGGAGCTGGACCTGCCTCTCACACCCACAGCACTCTGCACTGGGTCTCTGTCAGCAGTAAGCTGGCCATGGCTGCCATCTGAGTGCCACCAGAGCTGAGCCATGCCAGCAGTGCAGCTATTGGACCTTGTGGCATTGCTTCAGCCACCACAGAGGACTCGATTTGGGCTGTATGTGGGCCTGGCCTCTGTGGCAGACAGGCATTGAGCAAACAGGGGCCACAGCACCATTTCTGGTTGGCTTTGGAGGTAGGGAAAGTGCATCTTCTCAGCAGAGGACCTGTGCTGTTCTTGGCTTGCTGAGCAGAAATGTCCTTATGACAACATACGTTGTCACTTATCTGTGTCAAAGGAAGCCCTGTTTAGGCTTCCCCAGCAGATGTGGCTATAACAGATGTGTTATAAATGTGATATCTCATGGGGATATGGATCATGCAGACCTGGTGAACTGTGGGGACACATGGGACTTTTGCCTGATGTCTGTTTTCTGTACTTGAGGACAAATCTCAATAATTGCTCAGAAATGGCTCTGTATAATCATTAAACCCTGTTCATTAGCTGGCCAGTCTTGAAGGAATCTTGTTAAAGGAAAAACTTGCCTGTACTGATGTTTTTAACAGAGAATAATCATTACTTAGTAAATACCTGAGATGTAATGAGCTGGTTTACAGTTCAGTTGTGTTTGTATTCAAGTAATATTTACAGTTTCCATGCTAAGAGCAGATGAGAATCTTCTAATCTAGAGTAAATCTTTAGGAAGTCCACTGCTATTAATAGCTTACTCTAATTTTGCATGAAATCAGGATATAAACTGTAATGGAAAATACGCGAATTAGGTTTTTTTATAAGGTGCATTATACAATAACCATTAATACCAATGTTTTAGACTGTGTAGTATAACTACAATTTATCTTAAGAATCTCACCTTTTTTTCCCATAGAAATGGGAATATTTGGGCTGAATTTAAATCCCTTCCCAAATGACATAAACAAAACCAAGACAGAATAGGAAATTATGCCTATATAATTATATCCATTTGCACTCCTGCATTAAGTTACAGGGAAAATGCTTTCCCAAGTAGGTCACTTAATTTTAGAACAATTAATAACAGCTATATTTTTTTCTGGGTATTCACTGAGGCTCTGTAACACATCAAATGCAAAAAAAAAAAAAAAAAAAAGAAAAAGGAAAAGAGAAATATGTTATAGTTTTGAAAAATGAAAGCATATAAACTTGTCTCTCACACCTCAGCTGGGTGGTCTAAGAAGGTTATGCACTCTACCCAAAATTATGTTTTTTATATTTATAAATAATTCTGGTTCTTCTCAAAAGGGGGTGATGAGTAAGTGTTTTGTGAGGGGCTAGATTTGCTCCATGCTGGATTTTTCAGGAACCTTTTCCCCCGGGCTTCAAGACCCACTGAACATCTGGAGGTCAGGTTCACACCTGAGTGCCTAACCTGTGCTGCTCTGCTGCCCGGAGCACCAGCCTCATCTCTGAGGAAAACACACTGTGTGAGCCTAAACTGCTGCAGCTCATCACTGCAATCCCTGATCGTAGCCTGGCAATGTCCAGGAGTGGCGTCATCAGCACAGGCACGGAGGATGCTCTCTCAGCAAATTCCTCCCAGTCCCTGCTGAGGACTTCTGCCAGCACACCGGCATCTGCTGGGGCCTGCGGAAGGGGCACCCTGACTGTCACAGCTTTTCTGGCAGAAAACATTTACACTGGTGCTATTTATAGAATAAAGAATTGCACTTTTAGTAGCATAACTTTTCCCACAGGGAGTGGTTTTCCTGCAGCAATGCAGTAGTTCCAAGAGTGCTTTATTTACTGCTGAAAACTACTGATATTCCTGCAGGCTGGAGCACCATACACACAGCCCTTGTGCAGCTCCTATCTTCTCACAAAATAGGGTATTTGTGATATCACTTATTTTTACCATTCCTGAATGATATAAACCACCTAAGCAGAATTCTGTATAGCTTTCTCTGTGCTGAGGACAGCTGCCAGCAGAGCTATCTCAGTTCTGGCTCATGCCTCACCACACCTCCCTCCAGCAGAGTGTGGCTGAGCAGGTTTGCTGTGCAGGTTTCTAGCATACTGCTGTGTCACCAGTAAATGCCTGGATAATTTTTAACCTCACACAGGATTGGTTTATCAGCTGCAGGTGGCCAGAATAATTATACACACTGCTCTCTATGAAAACTGGGTCAACAGGATAGTACTTCTTTTTATGTTCCGTCAGACTTTTCCAATTTACACCTAGGGTCAGACTTCAGGGAGAAAGATATTTGAGCTAATGCAAGAGGCCATCACATCTATTCAGATGATGCCACCTTTCTAAGGCATTTTCTTCCCTCTAATTTTGCATCATAATGTTGGCTATGATACAATCATTGCTCTCAACAAAACAAGAAAGGAGAGCCCGGGGAAAAAAATATTGATATTTATTTAAAATTAAATATGATAGATAAATGCACACCCTCATTATGTCAGGGCATGAAGAAGCATGGACATCCAGCACCACAACTTTCCAGGCAGACATCCTAAGGGCCAGTGTGGTTACACTGGCAAAACTGCATGTTTAGGAGTGCATCTTCCTTTGTCCATGGGATGTGGTTTTCCCAGACCAGTCCAGTGTGTGCTATATATGTGTGTTTACAGCTAGGAAAGCTGTAAGGTGACAGAGCCCTTTAGCTGGTGGGGTTGTGATCATTTCTATTGAGAGGTTGTTGTTGTTGTTGTTAACATCAGTTTTGGAGTACCAAAGCCTGAGAACCACAGTGACAGCCCAATGATTTGCCAAATCTTGGTACCAGTGACTGGAAAAAGAGTAGGGAAGGGTCAGGAATAGTATATCCCTAGAGTGTGTTTCTGTGCATTCTCTCCCAACACGTGGTTGGCTTCTGCTGATGTGTTTTCCTTTCCCATTGAGCGCAATGCTGGGTTCTGATGAGGATCTTGCACCTTTTGGATTCCAGCTAATTTCTTCACCTGGCTGGCCGTGCCTGTGCTGGCACATGAAGCAGGCCAGGACTTGCTCCAGCCCAGAGGGTGAGAGGCTTGGCATGACTTGTGCTTAGGGAATTAAGCCTTCCTTCTCCACAGAGCAGGGCACTCTTCTCTACAAGACCAGTTGGAAGCTGGTCTACCATGGCTCAACTTCTTTTCTGCTGTTGTGGTGTTGACCAATGGTAAGAATGAGATCTGTGGGTGGTTTTACTCTTTAAAATATCCATCTGCTGAAGTTGCCTCTGGTGTGCTAGGAGCTCTTGTGTGTTGGTAGACATAACTTCTCTAGACCATTAATTTTTTTACACGCTGGCACTATGTCACTCCCTGTTTGCATAGTCTCTGAAGGAAACAGATACAATCTCTTCCAACTCTCCCTGTGCTGACGTCTTTCTGCGCTGCTCATCACTCTCATCAGCTGTTCCTGAGTTACCTCTAACCCACAGTTGGAAATTCAAAGCCAGGCCCGTCCCCAGCTGCCTCTTTGATGTCCCTTTCTCCCCCTCCACATCACCTACATCGCTCCCTTTGAACACCGACATTATGATAAGGTTCATGAAATTACTTCCCGTTAGGACGAGGGCACCCCAACCCTGCATGTCTCAGGACCATCTGCTGCTTCTGACATGGGCATGGGCAAGAATCTTCTAGCAGAAAGACAAGATTCATTGTGGAGTTGCCACAGTTCGTGAATCAGAGCCCTGGAATACATGCATAAACACTAATTAAACCCAATTTAAAAGTGTCTGATATTTATCAAGCTTCATTTAGTTAGGGATCAAAATTAAATTATTGATTAGTTACTGAGTAAAGCTACGTCAGTGTCATCCTCTAAAGCAAACAGAAGAACATCTACCTGAAGGGACCAATTCAATTCTCAGTCAGCTTTAGAAAACATTTGATTTGGTGCCACTTAGGAATATCATAAGCCTGAAAGCCAAGTGTTTACATTTAAATTACATCCCATTTGAAATTTTGGGGGTTGAATTCACTGCATAATTCACTTCTCCTGAAAGTCAGAGCTTGGAGGATGTCTGGATCTAGAGGGGTTTTGGGGGTTTTTTTTGGTTTGGTTTGGGATTTTTTTTTTTTTTTTTTTTTTTTTTTTTTTTTTGTAATTTAGGAGACAGGAGCCAGCAAAGCCTGCTTGCTCAGCAGCTTGCAGAAAGTTTTCCAAATCTGGCCAGATGAGGAGGGGAGCATCAATGATATCACTGGCAGAATACATTCTGTTGGTTGTTGGAAAAGACCTTCAGAGGAACAGAATACAACAGCAATGCTGGAGCAGAGTGAGAATTGCAGACAAGGGTCTGGGATCTGGTCTTGGAAGATACCCAGTGTTAGCAACTTCACCAGAAGGCTGTGGCAGACCATTAGGAGACAATAACTCTCAGTGCAAATGTTGTCTTTATCCAAATAGGTTTAGGGATAATTTATACCAGAAAGAATAGGAGAGATACCAAGAATTTTCTGGAGACGAAGAAAACTACTATTGGTATTTCTTCCCTTGAATACTCTGTCTTGCTCTTCAGCACTATTTCTGTTTTAAATGGGAAAATATAAGGTGCAGATCAGCTACTGCTACCAATTTTAAAATTAATAGCTCCTTTTTCTTTTTTCCCCAAGTAAGAACTTCTAACTTGTTAGTAGCTAGTGAGATATGTGGACCTTGGAGCCAACTGGAGTCTCACTATTTATGTTACGGTAGTGCCTAGAGATCATAATTGGTCTTCCTGGTGCTACAGAGGTAGAGGCAGCCTGCTCCAAAGAGCCTCAAAATAGGTCAGGCGTGGAGAGGGGACAACAAAAAGATGGGGAGAACAGTGTGAGCTCAGGCTGCCAAGCAGGTTGGAGCTGGGACTTCTCTCCTGCATCCTCCATCACCTTGTGCTCCAGGAGGGGTTTTTCACTGTTTTCCTGAGTGTTGTATTTCAGCAGTTCTAGCTGATTTCTAAACTCTTCTCACTGACATGGCCAAAACTCAGCCTATTGCCTTTTTTTTTTTTTTTTTCAGAAAAGCATATATGTCCCCTTGGAGATACCAATCCCATTAAACAGAAATGCTGCCAGAATTTTCACTCTAATGGTACAAAGGATGCCACTACAAAAAGCCCCACTGCTATTTTTATCCCTCATCCAGGTGCCCTCCATAGCTTTCTGTTTGTGTTTTCCTCTTTTACTAGACAGCCTTATCACCAAGCAGGGGGTGGGGGCTGGAGCTGGGAAGAAGCACCTAAACAAAGCTGACGGCAAAGCAGAGGGGGTTGGCTGTGGGGGTAGTGACAAGGAATCCTTCCTCCAGAGCCTAACTTTGACCATAAACTCTAATTCCACTTAGTAACCTAAACTTCCTCAATTTTGTCCAGCCTCCCCACTTCACTCATATAAAGAACGATAAAAGAAGACAAGGGTAAAATAATCTCTAAATAAAAGATGAGGTAATTTTGAAGGCACATTAGACTTTTATATGTATTATGGCTTTTTATATAAGCCCACTGAGTGCTGAAGCATCTCCAGTATGGAGCTGTCACCTGGTATTTTTATGGCAGTTTGCAGAAAACGTGAGTGTCTCTGGTGCACATTACTCAGAATTCCTCACTAACTTTCTGGGGTGGGGAGTTGCATTGATGGAGATGGTTTTGTTGTTGTTGTCTCCTGTTTTCCTGTAACCTTAGCCATCATTTTCAAAGGAAAGAGAAAGGAACCATCTGTATGTAAATCAAAGATCTCACTCACTGAGCTGAAAGAAGGTGTTTCCCAAGCAGTCTGCTCAAGTGAATGTATGGGATTGATGTGGGTGAAATTCTGGCTGAAATTCAGCGTTTTGTGTTATACTGCCTGGATGATCCCAAACATCCGACCTTAAAATCTGTGAACCATACATGGACTGGTGCTGGTATGGATGCTGTAGCAATGCCACAAACATAAACAACTATTGGTCTGATATATTACAAGATTTAGAGTTTTAGAACATTTTACACTGCCTGAAAAAGAATAATTCTTGCAGGGATTGCTGACTAGGAAATTTCTAATTTGTCTCTTCTGTCTTCATTTTCAGTTTTCTTTGGTGGATGAGCTGATGTGTTTCTGGCAAAGAAGATCATGAAGGCCGGGCATAGGACAGAGAGGCCAAAAGCAGTAGGAGCTGATAGCCAAGACATGAACTACTCTGTAGACCAAGCTCCATTTCTACTTCTCTTCCTGAAGGGCATAGGGGAGAAGGGATTAGCTGTGTCACCTCTGATGGAAATCAACTTGCTGGAAGGGAATTGCTGGAAGGTCTAAAACCTACTTGGCTACATTTAGACTTGTCAGGTCTCATGAATTATCTGGGAGAGTCACTTGCTCACCTCATGTCTCATCCCAGACACTGGCAGCAGGGTGACCTGACCTCATTCTTGCAGTGGGACCTCGAGGGCCAGTTTAGCTTACTGGGGAAAGCTACCAGTTGTATCAGGATTAGGAGATGCAGGGCTTGGAAACCAGATGAGGTGCACTCAAGGGTGACCTCACATCCATAGGAGACTCGGTGGAAGAGAGTCTTCCAGTGCTGCTAGTCAAATTATCTGACTTCTGAAATCTGACATATACGGTTAGAGAAATCAGAAATACCCTAAGTCCTCCAACATTCTTCTCACTTTTTTTTTTTTTTTTTTAGCAGAGTGTGCTGTAGGAAGGAGTAAATCTTTCTGATCTTGTTGCACCACAACTGTCATTAGTTATGGTATGTTCAGAGACACATGGACTCCAGGTTAAGAGGGAGGCAGCGATTAGCAAATTTCACCCCCCTTTCCCCTCTGGCTCACTTAGACTAGAACTTCTCCCCAGAAATGGGATTAAGTCATAGGTTTGATAAAGAGATCTAATCTTGTTGTAAAGAATCTAAGTGAATCCTCCTCTCACTTGGCAAACTGTCCCAGTGTTTAATCATTCTTACCCCCAGGAAATGGCATCTTGTTTCAAGGTCAAGTTAATCACATTTCTACTCCAGCTACTGAAACCTTTCTTGACTTTCAAGGAGGAGGCTCCCCTGGGAGCTGGGTTAGCTCTCTGTTCTGAGATGCCCAGCACTTCAGTTCAGTGAAGCAACCTCTGCATTGGTCTAAGATGCTGGCAAACTGCAGGAGGGGGACAGCTGGGAGGAGGCTGGGGACCCACCAGCCAGGAGGGAGAGAAGAGAGTTCCTTCATCTCTGGGAGTCAGTAGTCATGCTTACAGGGAGGTGAACAGGAGAGTTTACCTCCCCAGTTAGCTCAGTGTGCTGTGTTCTGGTGTATCAGTCATCCCTGCTCATAGGTCTCCAAAGGGACTGGATTCACACTGGTGTGCAACCAAGAGGGTTGGGGCTGCCCTGGTTCCATGATGTGATGCTGACCCCAACACTGCACAACCCCTGCCTTGTTCCTTTTGGGTTGACCGGTGGCCAGGTTCACCCAAGGAGCTTTTGCTGTGTACCAAACCCCTGCAGGGCTCTGGGATCTCAGGCAATGCTGCAAGACTGACCCAAACTGTTGTGAGCATGTCCTTATCCCCCCAAAGAAGTGCTTTGTTTATTCTGCTTGGAGACCTGGAAGAAATGCTCCTGGCAGAAACTCCTTTGAAATGGACTTGTTTTGGCCCATAAAAAGTGCATCTACAGGAAGAGGTTTTGAATTGCCTGCTGTAGCCCTGTAGTCAAAACCTCAGACATTTTCTACTATGTCCCCAGTCCTGGGAAAAGAGTCAAACCTGCTGCCTGTTGTTGGCTGAACAAATCCCTTATTATTCCAGCCAGAGCCATCCAGGTCTCGTGGCCTGCCTTGACCCTGCTCCTCAAACCATTATTAGAACAGCAACAAGGGAAGATTCAGGCCAGCTATCTGAGAGTGGCCAAAGCAAACGAGGAGGAGGCAGCGTGTGCTGGGGCCCCAGAACCAAAACCTCTGTGTGCAGCCTGCAGGGAGCCGGGGAAGGGGTGCGGGGCTGCAGCCATCTCCTAGCGGACCTGGAGCCAGCAGCTGGCTTCACATTGCTGGAACCCAGCCACAAGGGAGAACTCGGCACAGGTAACTCCCTGGAGTCCTCTGCTGAGTAGTTTATTGATGTCTTGGTTAACCACTTGCGGTATGAGCCAAGCATGTCTGTGAAACTTACTGCTCTAGAGCTGCCAGTGTAAGTACCTTCTGTCACTAAGGAGGGAAAGAAGGATGGGGGAGAAAGAAAGAGCATATGTTCCTGCTTGTAGTCCTGCTGGTTAGCATGAGGGAGTGGGAGGCATGTGTGTGGTGAAGGCATTTTTGACTGTACTTTCATGGTTGCCATGAAATGAATGTTTTTTTCCAAGTAAAGCATATAGTGCCTAATGTCTTGCACAGTACTGGAGACATAGAAAAACTCAATGTCCTCAAATACCTCAAGAAACTTTTCCTTAAGTGTGCAGGGTCTTGAATCCTCTCCAGCTGAAGGTAGTTGGGCCAACCCTATCCACATCTCTATTGAAATGTCAGCCCATCGGTGGTAGCTTTTCAAATGGGCTCCTAGCAAATTCTCTGCAGCCTTTGCAGTCTTGTCCTTCAACATCTAAAAGAAATAGTTTTACAGATGTAGCTAGCACATATTTTTTTATACCTCAGTCCTCTGGTTAAAAATTGCTAGTGGGTGTGGACAGCCTTGTCATCCTGGATGTTCCTGTCTTCCCCTGGCTCACCTTCACTACTGAATAATCTGCAGCCTTTCATCTGTCAGAAAGGAAGTGTTGTGAAACTCCCTGTGCCATCTCCAAGCTGGCTCCTCAGTTAATGAAAAGGGGAGTGTCTCCATGTTCCTGTGTGTTGACTAAGTAAATCTAGAAATGATCCTTTGGCTATCACTGCATTCCTTAATGGTTTTTATATTTTTGTGTGTGTGTGATTATCTGTTGAAGCACAGGAAATACTGATAGTTAGTAGGGCTGAAAAGGACACCATGTTCTTGTGCTTGTTTTAGTAAATGAAATGATTTTGTGAACAAAAGAATAAATATTGGTTAGAACACTACAGTTCTTTGCTCATAGTAAGCACAAAGTTGGGTTGTTCAGGAGATGAACTAGGCTTGCAAGCTCAGCATTCAGCTTACTAAAAGAATAGATAAATAAAGGTAAAACAATGGTCCTCAAGCATCCGCTCTTCATCTAAAAATGTCACTGAAGATATTTGTGCTTGTCACTGAAGGGAGGAGGTCACTCATGAGCACAGGTAGGTTGAGCTGAGATGACTGAGGCAGTTATCCCATCCAGCTGTCATCCCCATTTCTCTCCTGGCGGTCAGTGTCTTGCTGAAATGCTGGTGAAGCTGATCTTGAACTACAGTGGTCAATGCTCAACTACATGAAGTTTACTTTCATGTGCCTTTCTGTAGACTTCAGTGCCTGTGGGTCATTTTGTTGGGCTGCCCCAGTGGCAGGGCTGGCAATCTCTGTGAGCGGTAACTGCTCCAGCCATCTCACTAGTGTTTGATATGAAGGCATTAATTGACTAATTTTAATTTACAGCAGCTGAAGATGTGGTCTTACCTTGTTTGCTTTCTAAAGTCATGTGTGGTTCTGGTGGGGAGATGCAATTTGGCCACTAGTGCGGGAGAACCAAATGATTAGATCTGATCTGTAGATAAATAAATATCCATCAATAACTTGGCCTCTGTTGTCTACTCCAACCTTGTTTCTTTGTACAGAGACCACTGACTTTAATAACTAAGGTTCAGCCTGTGGCTGTTTGAATAAGATCCCGAGTGAGCTTTTTCTTAATCACTGCAGCTTTGGAATCTTCCCTCTGGAGCCATTCAGTTATTACCAACAGTCAGAAAATCACTGTTGCTCTCAAGCAGTAAATGTGGGTGAAACACACACACACAGTGAATGCTACAAACCCACAGGCCGGTGTGGCTGTTTAGTCCCTTTTGTTTGCCCGGCCAGTGTCCTTCCTGATGGCACATGGGGACATCTAATGGTTGAGTAACAAACCACAAGGAAATTTCCCATTATATGTCTTGGTTGATGTTTTTATCAGAATTTGTCTCTTTTTTGCCACTTTTCACCTTTAAAAAGTTGCCAGTTTTACTGATTAATTTGTTTAATTTACTCACTTTTAGGGACAAACTGTAATCATTATCTGTAATTTCAATCTCATTAGCAAAGTCTTTCTTTTAATCAGAAATAACAGAGAGAAACCTAAGGATACTCGTCTGCCTCCTAAGAAAGATACAGGAATGACTTCACTGTGAAACAGAAATATTTTCAGTAGAGAAAGTACTGGTTGTTGAACTCTGTTCAGTCTAGCACAGAAAGACTTAATCAGAAACAAGGGCTCTAAACTGAATGAAAATTTTGCCAGTAAAATAACTTATTTGTTTTGTTTTGGGTTTTATTTGGGGTGGGTTTTTTTAATTTTTAATTTTTTTTTTTTAGTCTGGGGTAGAGTCTTTAAGGAAAGTACTGGATCTTGTATTTCTTGATGTTTTCAAATCAGGCCTGTATGCATTTTTGCAAGATGAGCTTTAGTCAAACCTTAACTCCTACACTCAACCCAAGAGTATGTATGTGGTTTAATGGAGACTGTCATGCAAGAGGCTAGGCTTAATCTTTTAATGGGCATGTCTGACTTTAAATTTATGAAGAAATATTTGGTGTCTTTGTGTGCTTATAAGACTCTCCTGACTGCAGGCTTCGTTGGCACATAGTTTTGTAATTCCTTTGACCACAGTTTCTTGTCTTTTTGCTTCAATGGAGCTCTTTATATTAGCAGGGATTCTGTCTTTTTGTGCTCACCTTTAGGTTCTTCTCCTGCCCTACTCTGCACTTCAACTCAACCATTTTATTGCCCAAAAAGGATGAAGGCTACTGAAGTTAAAATGTACTCAAGACAATACAATCTTCTTTCTACTTTGGTTCTTGAACATCCCAAACCTGCACGTGGTGTCCAGATGTTTGTTGGCCTACAGATGTCTGTAGCTGTTGAAGAAATTCTTACATAGCTCATTAAGTTTTCTATCCACATCTTCATACTGTGAGGAATCCTTCAGGTTACCACAGCTGCAGGTTACACAATATGTGTGGATGTTCTGCTATGGCTTGGGTAGGCAATCACTTGGCTGATTACTCATTGGAAAGCAGAATAATTAATAATGTTAAATCAAGCATAACCTAATCTAAAGGTGTAGCTGGTGATGTGCTTATCAACATACTTTGCTGATTTTTATCAGGTATAAAGTTGTATCTTAGAAGATTAAAGGAAAGAAAAAGAAATCTTAATGCTCAGTGATGAAAGTATTGGTGGCATCAGTGAAATCTGCAGACCTAACACAATATTATTTTGGAAAATGAATTTGCTGTTTCAGAGTATTAGTGAACATGCCTGAGGTTTTACTGTTGAATAGAATACCTTGTGGAGTTCATCCTCATCAGCCCTAATCTGGTTTTTGCATGGCTGTAAAAAAATGTTCACACCAGCAGGGAGCCAAACAGAGGTGTCAGGCTCCAGAGAGCTGCAGGAATCCATCTGGACAGATGAGGGTTTATGGTCAGGCCCTGAAATTAGCTATGATTTGGCAATGGGTAGCAAAAGCAGGAAATGAAGCAGGATTATGGGATAGTGATAGCAAGAAATCAGAAAATGAGCTCAAATTAAGGGACCCACCTGTCTGTCTTCCTAAAGCACCCATTGCCATTGCCTGAGTTGGGCTGGAAATGAACATGTGAATGCAGTGTATTACATCACAGCAGAGGGTGGTGTCTCAAATAGATGCCAACGCAGAAGCTGTTGATGGAAAAATGGATTTATTAAATATATATTAAATATATATTAAAGGAGGAGAAGCTTTTTATCTGAGATATTTTAAACTAATGTAAATAATTACATATATTTTGGTCCCTTGATTTGCCAGTGCAAAGAGGAGTAAACAGTAGATTACTAAAACAAAGCAAGATTAAGACAGGTTAAGTAGAAAAGCTATTTATAACATTTTCAAAGAATTTCCATTCTTGTGTCCTGTGGAAATGAAGAAACCTGTTCAGTCACTGGATGAAGGAACAAATCATGATCAGTTGGAGCTGTGTTTGTTGATGGTGTTTGTCTGATTTTTAACTGTGTGATTAACAAAGCTTGAGATGGGAGCAAAGCTTTCATTTTTGCAATTGCATTCAGAAATTAAAAGCCTTAAATGACTGAAACTTAAGGGCAACTTGACATGCACTTTGTGCAGTGTCAGATAATGATATTTTTTTCTGGAGGGATAGTTCTTTTATGACTTACATATCAAACATCTCATTCATACTGGAACATATGACTAAAACACACAGAATTGTGCCAGGAAGGGGCTTTTGTAGCTAACATCTAGGTAACACCAATTTGAGGAAGGAAAAAAGATAGATTAACTGGAACCAAGTCACAGATTTCTAGCTAGAGAAGGTTACAGGCACATGCAATCACGTATGACATCTGTTGGATTAAAGTATTTATGAAATGCAAAGGTGGAGAATTTGATTAAGTAGGCTTTGATGGTGCAGAGCTGCACAGGTCTTTGCATATGCACTAGTTCAACTTCAAACCTGACAGAGCTGCCATCTGACAAGACACCTTGGATTTTTTTCCTCTGACTTCATACCCTCGGCTTCATTTTCCCCAAGAAATTTTCCTCACTGAAGAGGACCTCATCCACCTTCTCCTGTTAGATAATTTCTGGCCCCACAAATGTTTTCAATGAGCAAGGCAAGGTACTCAAAGACTGGTGCAAAATACTTACAGCAGGACCTGAAACTTGAAATAATACACTTATATATTTCTTTATTAATCCTCATCTCGACCAAGTTGGTTTTCCACTTGGTTTTGAAGTTTGCTTTGTTTAATCCATGCTGACCAGTGCTTGCTTTTACTGGGCTGTGGGAACACCTCAAGTACGTGTGAAAAGCAAGGTAGAGAGAGGCAATGTAATTTAAGGTCATATAGGAGGCTTGTATTCAACTCCCCGTTCTGCAATAGGTTTTGTAAATTCTGTGCTAGCACTCTATCTACTGATTAACCTTCCTCTTTGAGCCAACCCTTGATTTCTTTGACTGAGTGCTGCTCAAAAGTGTTGCTTTTATTTCAATATCTGTGAGTGAGCACCCATTTTAATTGAAATGGGAAAAGAAATTCAAGGGTTCTCTCACAATTCATCTTTAAAGTGATTCTCCATTTCCTGAGGCCAAAGGAAGTAGAAAAAACATTAGACTTTTCTGCCCAAAATTTGCTTCTCAAATTCTGTCCTTTTACAGATAAAATACCTTTTACTTCTCTTTTATTTGCCACACAATGAAAAATTTCCTTAAGAAATCCTATGTTTATTTTTTTTCACCAGCCCCACATTCTTTTTGTCTTACACACCCTGGATTTAATGTGCAAAGACAGAGACACTTATAAAACCTTGCTTTGGCACAGTAAAAATGGCAAATCGCTGCAAAGTGGGCAGTAGATATTTTCCTTATGCAACAGCTGTAAAGGAGGCAAACTGTTACCATCAGCACAAATTATGTGGTCACCACCCTTGTTTAGAGCTCCTGAAACACAAACATTTTCACCATCCTCCTGTATTTCAGAGAGCCAGGGTTCTCTGCAGCAGCTACGGGCCCTGCATTAAGTTTTTTCTCAGAGGCTTTTGCAGCAATTCCAGAACAATTCGTGTCAGTGGAAATGCTGTGGTGGGATGAACACAGTGCTCCAGCCAGAGTCAGCACTTGACTTTATGAGGACCAAAATAATTCTGGGGTTTCTCTGCCACCAGCATAGAGAGGAAAATGTCATGGGGAGGCAATTCTGACTTTTTCCGTCTCCACTAAGTACAGACCAACTCTTCAGCCTGCATGAGATGGGATGAATCCAAACCTTGCTACTTTTGTGAGTGCAGTTATAAATCTTGCATCCATCAGCTAGCTGAGAAGTCCACAAAGTGGAAGGAAAGCTCTTTATATCCCGAGTCTTGAAAAGAAAAGTAAAAACTCTTGTGTACTTTAACTTATTTTCTAGATTTTAGAACATGCTTCCTAGCCTTGTTTTCAAAGAAAAAGAGGAGTATACTACAATGCACTGCTTAAATGTGTCCATATGTCTTATGCTGGTACATTTTGGACCTGTTTGCTGACTCTGGTCATAGTGGAAGGGAACAAAACTGTAAACATTACTAGGTTCTTCTAAGTGTAGTGAAAATTGTTGGTTAGATTAAAAAAATTATCTTGTACATGCCCTTATCTGTGGGAGAAGTAGAGAATTCACCTGGGAGAGGGCTCCTGTAGACACCTCAGACATGGGAAAGTTTCACCCACAGCTTGTGTCACAGGCAGCAATGAGACCCAGCCACAAGGTGCAGATGCCACAGATATCATCTCTCAGGAGTACTGGTGTTCATGTTGATATGCTTTGGAGCAAAGGAAGGTATATAACATCTCTGTCTCCTGTCCTTAAATATGACTATATGCATCAGGACCTGCAGGTTAGGTCTTCTGAGAAGATCTGGGTTTAACAAAATAGCAAATGAAGTTGAGCTGGAGGGGTCCAATCCAAATGCGAATTTCGCAGCTTCCTGTGAATGTCTGCTCACCTTGACTTTAAATCCACTGAAACAACCTTGGGTAGCACTGGATCAACACGGGGTCAGGGCAAGGCTCACATGTGGGTGAGCCCCTGAGCTGTGTGCATCCTGGCTAGTACAGTTTCAGCAATTTATTTCCAATTCACTGATGCATATTGATTGAAGAGAAAATCTGACATGTGCCCTGCAGAACAGTTGTCTCTGTCTTTCCTACTCCTTTAACTTGTAGCCTTCTTTCTATGGAAATATTTCTCACAGCAACTTTTTCTAAGGGTTGTCCTTCTAAATTGGGCAGGAAAAGCCTACATGAGTACTAAACCAGTCATTTTCTGCAGCAAGTTCTGACACTTTCCTTCAGCCAGAATGAGTATTATTATTTCTTGTTATATTTTCCCTAAGCTTTTCTTGGTTTGTGTTCCCAGATGTGAAAATGCTGTCAAGCTGAGGGAACCCAACAAAACCCTGTTCTATGGCAAAGGAAGGGCTAAATGCTGGCAGTGATGTCTGAGATGGGTTTGAGGCAAATGCTTTTAATCTGGTGTTTGGAAGATCCCACAAACAAAAAGGAACAAATCCCACAAAAGGAAAAAATGTCTCTTTAAACTACGTGTAAAAACCTAAGAGCCAAACTGATGTGGGATATACAAGTTATGAGCCATGGATGAAATTTTAGAATCTTAAAACTATTTAAAACTCTTGTAAATGTTCAAACTGTAGACATGAGAATATTTATATTTTGAATATTGCTTCTTCTACAAAGGATGAATTTTTTTTCAGACATAGATTGGAAAGTCACCTCCTGGCTCACTAAGTCTGTTTCCATTGTGTTGGAGGCAAATATGTCATAAAAATGTATTTAGTAAATTTATCAAGTTCCACAATAATTCTGCTTGTGCTTTGGGGTTTTTCCTATGGAAATTTCTAGAGATTAATTTCTCTGATAGATAGATTTTTTCTCTTTCAATTTCCCAGCTGACTGTATTCATGGCTGGTGTGTACACGATTCCCTCTTGAGTCAACAAAGTCCTTCAGCTTAAATGTCTTTTTTCACTCCATAATTCAGACCTACAGTTATAAGGAAAAAAAGTTGTATTCCTGACAATCTCTTTTATTGGAATGAGCAAAAAAATGAGTATCTGTTTTCCTGCACATTCCCATTTTAATTTGCTTTGAAAATGTATGGCTGGAATTGCACCCATATTCTTGCGTTTTGGTATGGTGGCTTTAATCTCTCTTCATTTTTTCCTTGAAATATCACATCCCATAACAGTTTAGGACTGCATTATCCTTTCTCACAGTTGTAACATATTGGTTGCCTATAGTTCTCTGTCGACTGTATACACAAAATATTTTGTGTCTCTTTCCTTAGCCTCTACTTGTGACAAATATTAGTAGTGTTTATTCCCAGCTGTGGGACCTTGCATTTATACTATTGCATTCCAGTCCATCTCTATTATTCCAGGTTCTCTTTTTCTCCTTGTCTGATAGTATTGTCCCATGCAGCATAAGTAGTGCCTTCTATCTCCACATCAACAATCAACAGTTAAAATATTCTGTCTTGGGGGTAAATGATCTCCACTCCAATTTATTTGCATTTCTCAAATTTCCTTTTTGTCATAGTCTTTTCATTTTTCTCCCAAAACAGCAAGTGAAGGTGTGCAAACCCTTATTTTTTCATTTCCCATTTTGCTCAGTTTAAATAATTTTCAAGGTACCAGCTACCTGCTAAATGTTGTCTGTTGTTCTGGAGAGTATCACAGCACAATTGCACCTTCTTGTTGAACAAGCCCGTTTGTTCTCATAGATAGGGAATATCTATTTATCTAGACAAGGAAGGAGGAAAGAGAA
The DNA here is from genome assembly GCF_041296385.1 of Aphelocoma coerulescens. Lineage (NCBI taxonomy): Eukaryota > Metazoa > Chordata > Aves > Passeriformes > Corvidae > Aphelocoma > Aphelocoma coerulescens. The sequence continues at coordinate 158,129,353 of NC_091015.1, read as the reverse complement.
GGACTTTGGAGCACCAGCTCTTACGGCCTCTCCCCATGCAGAGCACATCATGCTGCTTCCAAAGGGACTGTAAGAGCATGCCTCACACTCCAGGCCTTTATCCTGAGATTGTGGTAGGTACTTCTACTAGGATTCTTAAGAAATTATTCTTAATGAATTCAGACCAGAGAATCATAAAATAATTTGGTGTGGAAAGGACCTTTAGAGATCACGTAGTCCAACACCCCTGCCATCAGGGATGGGGTATTTACCACCTTTCTGGGCAACCTGTTCCAGTGCTTTAACATCTTCATTGTAAAAAAAAAAAAAAAAAAAAAAAAAAAAAAAAAAAAAAAAAAAAAAATCTAGTCTAAATTGACCCTCCTGCAGTTTAAAACCACTACCCATTGTCCTATCACAACTAGGCCTGCTAAAAAGTTTGCTCCCAAACATCTAAAGATTATCACTGAGTGCTGGGCTCCCAATATGTTGGTCATGCACTGCAATATCAAATTCCCACGAAGTTAACTCTTTTTCTTTCTCTTCCTATAAATTCTGTTCTTGTCATGGCACAGCTGTGTGTAAATATGGACTATGTCTGATAATTGTTTGGTGGCTGTAGCAACATGTTCCTGCCACATAAATACACAGACATAACCTTGTCACCCTCTGATGATCTATCACCACTAACTTTCCGTAAATCCAGCTATTGCTCATCATATTTTTATATTTTTGTTTTCCTTCACTTCCTTCTTCCCATATTTTGCTCATTTTCAAGCATACATATGCATTGTCCCTGCTTTTCTTTGGGTTTGTGATACCACCCTAATTGAGCCTGAGACTGCCATGTAGCTGTACAATGTCGAGAGTTGGTGCAACCCCTGCTGTGCTGCCAAGGCTTCTAGGTGTTACTGAGCGACAAAGAAAAAGAAATAATGATGGTGTGGGAGAGAAGAAAAATATATGGTGTGGACAAAATTTCCCTCTTTTTTGTATTAGCCTGAATCTGTGTTAAAAGTAGCAAATGTAGAAAGAGGTTTTTATGCTCATGGGAATCAAAGTGAAAATCAGAAATTTTTTGAGTTTGGATTAGATGGCAAAGTACTGAATAGTTGCAAATATATCTGGTGTTTAAATGAAGATGGTCCTGATGAATGCTCCACAGTATCAGCTGTATCGAGTTCATTAACCTCATTACCAGGGGGGATGTTGCATGCATACTGAGCCTCTTCTAAAAGCAGCTTCACTTAATAGATAAACCATGTTATTGGAGGAAAAGATCTCTTTTATCACAGACTCAGTCCAGCTTCCTGCTGCACCTGGCAGCTTCCTTAGATAAATGACATGATCTGAAGGGATGGGAACAAGGTTGCGTGTTTGGAGTAGGAATGAGAGCGCCCTTCTTTCCCAGTGACCTGCAAACCCAAACCACACAGGAGTGATAGTGTGAGACACTCTGTCCTATTGGCATGGGCTTGAGATTTACATGCACTGGGTATCTCGGTTTTTTTGCGCACTGCTCTAGCCACCGATAATGTTCTTATCCTTCTTTCTGCTTAATTCAGTCACTGTTTTTCCAATTCCTTACTGACTTTCCTGCCTACAACTGCAAACAACACAGATGGCTGGTACCACCGTAAAGCTGATACAGCGAGATCAGGATATAACTCCTGCAGATTTTCTCTGAGGTTAATATAGGTGTGAACCACAATTTCTGGGAAGTCCTTGAAACAAAGTACACTGTGAGGTTCTTAAGTCATCTTCCCGCCTTTTTTCAAAGGGGTTTGTGGCTGGCAACCTCCTGTTAATCTGCTCTGTTTGAGCTCCAGCAACATACAAGCCAACAAAGGCAATTAAAGTCTGCAGTAATGATCAACTCTGGGAAATGATCGGCATGGATTAAAGCAAATCTAAGGGGTAATTGCTTGGCAACAAGTTCCATAACCCTGCGTGTTAAGTACAGGAGGGGACTTTGAAACCCTGGTAATTACATCAGAAAACCTGTTTGTATAATGAACATTGTTCTTTTAGCTTGATTGAACTGAAAAAAAAGTTATTCTTTTAAAAGAATCCAGTATTTTGTTTGCAGGAGATTTTATCTACCTGAGATACAGCTACAACTTTATTGCCAAAATATGTGGGTATATCACAATCTTTGATGTATGCAGCCTTAGACAGGGAAGTGCTGCTCTGCTTTGCTGGTGAGGAGGATAAGGTACAAAGAGGCTTGGCCACACACCCAAATGGGCACAGGAAGTTTGTGGAAAGACTTCATTTGACCCAGATGGCAAGTCCTGAATATCCAGCTTCTGAATTTTCAGTTTTATTTGTGTCTAATTGTGTTATGTTTTCCTGCACCTTTGCTTCTGGTAAGTATGGAGGGGAAACCTGTGGTTGCCGTTAAACAACACCGTGATTTATTGCTCTCTTATGCAATGTTTAGTGTGCACCATCAAGGGAGTTACTCATGGGGGTCACTAACATCATGCTGATAAAGAAAGGCACAGCTTATGCCCTGAGAAGGGAGACAAAGTTTGTATTCAATCAAAAGTAGGAGGCAGAGGTGAGGAGGTAAGGAGGTTGATCCCTGTACAAATAGCCCAGCCGTCTGATCGTTCCCATTTGGGTTCTCTGTGGAATTCGGAGCTCATTCACAGGCAGATTGAGGTGGAATGGCCATTGCCCTTTTTGCCAGTATCAGTTGGACAGGCCCATTACAGAGCTCAGGACAGCAGGAAGGTTTCTGGACAATCATATTTATAATACACACGTGGTATCATAAGGGTGGTTTGGGTTTTTTGTTTGTATGTTTGTTTTTGTTTTCTTCAGCTGTTTTATACTTAAACTATGGGGTAGAGGCAAATAGTTTAATCTCTTAAATGTACTCATGCTCTGCCAGCATGGAGTCTGTATTTCCTGAGCCACTGGGTATTTGCAAGTAAACTCTTCCTCTGCTCTTCTTGTTCACTTTCGAAGAGGTGATTTATGAGCAGTTGGATTAGTAGTGGATGAGCTGGCAGGTCACTATGTGTCATGTACCCCTAAATCACAATTTTAATAAAGAATTTTCAGGCACATGAATCTGATTTAGGCACACTGACATGAATAATATTTAAAGATTTGTACACACTGGTTCTCAAATGGTTAGGCAGGTATTAGAAGGGCCCTCAACTGAGGATTTCAATAAAAGTTTCCAGTGTGGGAAAGGTTCAGATTAAATAAAGATGTGAAAGTGAACTTTATTATATTTGGACCACAGTGAAGGTCCTCTAGTGTTGGAGAGCTAAGAACATCTTGCAGATCAGGGCGAGGTCCATGATTTTTAGATCTCCACATCATGAACATCTAATATAGCCAAGGGAGATCTAGTCAAAGCAGTTAATAGAACTGGAAAGATGCAATTAAGAATGTAGGAAACTAATGAGGTAAACTGTGTCACCATCTTCATTAATTTGTTTGTCTAATGCTTTGCTACATGTAAAGACATCTCCAGGTGACCTACCCAGATACAGACATATACTTTGGTAGATACACATCAGCTTTTGTGAATTCCAGCTCCAGAGGTTTTTTTTTTGTTTTTGTTTCTGTTTGTGGATTTTTAAAATCTTTTTGTCTGTTCTGTACATATTTAGATGTCTGGGGTTATAATTAGGGACTTTTTGTTTTGGTCACTCAGTGAATAACAATTTGTGGGTTTGTTTGTTTGTTTTTGTCATTTGTTGTTTGGTTTTGCTTGTTTTGTTTGTTTTAATTGTTTTCTGTTTTTTAAACATTATCCAAGCACTGTGTTCAGCTTCCCCAGGAGAAGCTGTTCCAGGAAACAAGCTTCAATCTACTCATTTTCATAATCACAAAATGAATAGCTTGTTTGATGTTTTAAGTATCCCCATAGTTTTCCACAGCTGATAATGTTTTAAACCCAAGAGACAATGGTGGTGTGCATGTGAAAAATCCTTTAATATGCATTAGTTAGAAATGTTTTAAAGATATAAGGCCACTTGTAAACTGTAATTTCTTTAACAATATTACAAGTAAATCTCCACATAATGAAAATAATTCCTCAGAGGTGTTTGGGTGTCATTTTTCATCCCTCTATGGTTTCTTCATCTGCAGCTCCAAAAGTGAATTTTTCATTGGCCCGGGTGATCTGTTTTAAAGGTTGTGCTTGAGCCACCCACCCCAAAAGTTGAACAGGATTCTTGTCATAGCCGGAGCAGCAATTGTTCCTTGATCTTGTTATGGGTTGGAGTTTTACTGGTTGCATGCCAGCAGCAGGCTGTGTATGGGGAACAGCTAAAGGGTGATACACTTTCTCGTGGAGGAGTTCAAAGAGCAGAGAGAGAGAGAGATCAGACAAAAAAAGAAACTGATCTTTGCTGAGGGCATGTGCAGATGAAAATTTTTCTTCCAAAATTAAGTGATTGCCAGATCATTTGAGTTAATTCCTGTATTAAATAAAGGCAACACAGATACTCCTCTAACATTTATTCCAGGACTGAGGGGATCTGTGTTACCCTGTGGGAAGGGTAGCTCTAGCTCATTTTACTGTGAAAATGCTCTATTGAAGTTAATATGGAAGGAAAATCTCCAGTTAGATGATATCCTACAAAGTATTTCTGGCATGTGCTGTCTCCCAGAAAATATTTTGCAGAGAAAACACTACCTACAGTAAAATTTTGTATTACATATTATCAAATTAGCTACGTTCTCCTGAAAAGACATGTCCTGCTGCTGGTGCTTCCAGCTGTATGTTTCCCTTCTGCTCACACTGTATCTGATGTCAGGGGCTTGCAGCTCCTGGGTGAGCAAGCTCAGATGACAGTTCAGACAACCAGGGGACAATTTTCATGAGATCAGCAAGGCAAAGTGTCTCACCTCACAGCCTCAGTTTCTCTGGGTGTGCTGCAGATGGATGGCGAGAGGATGTTGTCCCTTGGATGTGGGGACATGGCATCCTGTGTTCAGAGAGGGTTTGGTGTCAGGTACAGTGCTGGCCACAGAGGTTCAGCTCTGTGTCTGTGTCTCAGCCAGGGGCTGAGGGCAGCAATTTGTGAGCACTCTGGAAAAGCAAGTCCCCTTCTCATGGTGGGGAAAAACCTGTGAAATCCAGCCTTACCTACCTCATTTGGGAAATGAGAGGGGAAGAAAAAGGCAAGAAATGGTGGGCGCAGACCCAAGCTCTGGAGGGGCTTATCCTTGGTCTGAAATCCTCTGGAGGTGCTTGTCCTTAGTCTAAAATGATGTGGAACAACCAAGATCCTTTGTGTAGCCCTCTGAGAGGAGGGCAAGTCAATGAGATCCAGGCACACATCAACAGGCAGAAAGACTTGATAGGAATTTGAGATTTTGAGGTGCTGAATCCCTCCTAAAACCACTAACTTCTGGGAAGATAAGGTTGCTCAGCAAATTCTGGCCCAAGGGAAATTTTGTAGAAGAAGCACCATCGGCAAAGCAGCAGAAAATTCCAAAACCAGATGGTGTTTATTGCTTTATAGTGGAGCCAAACAGGAAAGGGGGAGAAACTGAGAAGGAATAAGTACCTTTATCTCAAGCTTTCATCCAAATAGCTCTTTAAAATATACATTTGGATTTTTTTTTCCACAATATATCTCTTTTAGTTTTATTTGAGACTTCACTTTTTTCCCATCTCAGTTTTATTCTAGTATCTCTTTTGCTAGTGGAAGAGAGGGAGAGACATTCAGCTCAGGATTATTTTTCTTGATTTAGCCTGAGTAGGCTAATTGTATCCCTAGGATTATTGTAGTAGCTTTTTCAGACTTAATCTAGGAAAATTTTTTCCCGGTACATGTATATATGACAAACATAGGTGGCTGAATATCACATTAGTAAGAATTTCCTACTAATGTACACCCTCTCCCTTCTCTCCCCATCATGTTATCATTTTGTTAATTTGTGGAATCAATCAACTATTTTATAGAAACTCTAAAGATTATGATTAAGCATATAATAAAGACAGATACTTTTAATGGGATCTCACTGGAAATCTTGGCAACTTTTCTTTCCTTGCTGTCATTAAGCAGACAGTGAGTTAAAAAGCCAAAATTACACCTCAGCCTTTCACTTTAGCAATTAAAAAATCCTGAGTGAAATTATCCATGTAAAATTAGAACCTCATATCTTAAAAAATACAAATATTCACTGCTGTCTAATCTAGTTTCAACATTGTGGTTAACATTTGGCCAGTACTTTTATCTTTACTGGAAAAGTCTATTTATATCAACATTTTGGTATTTTAAGGAATTTAAGATTACCCTTGTTTAAATTTCTACTTTACATTCAAAGATATAGCATGAGGAATGATAGGTTTTTCTGTTGCAAAATTTTGGTGAAATAAAAACTGTAAAATTTCTTAACTGTTGAAATGTGAAGTTTTTCCTGAAAGTCTTCCTCTCTTCTTTCCTCTCTTCTATCTTAGCTACAGACTGGTAAGCCTAACTTCTAGGCTGAATGAAATTCCATTGCATCTAGAAATGGCCCCATTTCTTCCTCCATTGCAGATAACAGCATCACAAATGATCTGGTAATACAATTTTTTTGTTTGGTGAGTAACCATTAGTCATCTCAGAAGGACCAGGGAATTAATCAGATAGAATCCACACTTCCAGTTCTTGACTTGTATGAGAATGAGCAATATCAAGTCGTAACCTCTTTACTTAACATGGTCAACTGCATCTGGACCAAACCCAAGACCAAGAAGTTGACATTATCAGCTGTTTTTTTAGAGGCTTGTGTAAAATGAATTGGTGATTTTAGTGAAGTTGCTGAGATACCGCAGAACTGGTAAGTTTTAATCAACTTAAAAGTAAATAAAAGGAATTTTTTTCCCCTTACTGGCTTAGCAATAAGAGGCATAAAAATGTCATTGAAATAACCCTAGGATGGCCTGCTAGCAATATTGATGTGAAATTCTGTATTTATAGAGGTGTAATATGTAGACATTTATTGAAGACAGGGGAGATTTTGAACCACAGACATAGATCATGTCAGAATATCCAACTGCAACAAAATAATGATGCTTGTGGCAGATATCTGAAAGTGGTCATCAGCAAACCCAAGACAGCTTCAGAGCTGTGAGCTTAACTTTTCCATTTTACTTTATTTCTCAGAGGAATGGCAGGAACATTAAAGTTAGTGGACCTGCCCCAGTGATGGATTTGCCACACAGAGTACAAGAGCTGAATGCATTGTCACTTATTAGTCCAACTTATGTCTCAGTTTTAGGAAGACAGGCATAAGAATGTGCATTAACTCCCCTCATTCTTGGGTTAAATCATCAACATAAATTTAAAAGAACTGTTAAATCTAATGTTTTCAAACTGTATATTTTCTATTACTGTAATTTGTAACCAGTAAGAAATAAAAAAAAAAAAATAAATCTCTTCTCCTCAGGTTGACGCAAATCTGTCACTTGTAATTCAGGGAGATAGGATTAGTTTATTTATTTACAGATGTACAACCAGTTAATTAAGATTTATCTTATCTCCATTTTAATAACAGCTGTGGTTCTACAGTCTGTGTTTATGATTAAGTGTGAACGTTCAGCAATCCTAGAATCAGAGAACAATTGGAATGGATGTCTTTGGGCTGGGCTGCTGATTTGAAATGTCTTGAAAATGAGTTGCAATATTACCTTGCAAAATTATCATTTAAAAGCTTTGCCTTGGCATATGCTTGTGCAGTGTTATAAAGAGAATTATAACAAGAGCATTAAAATGCATCTAATTAGAGGGAGATCCCACATTTTCTAGAAAATGATTTTCTGCCAATTTCTTTTTCAGAAAGATATTATTTTGATTATATTTTCTATTTTAGATATAAAAAAGATTCAAGGAAATATACTTTTTTTTTTAAATTGACAAAATCACAGCACACAAAAGCAAAATTTCACATTTCAGGTTACAACATGTGTAGTGTTCAGAAATCCAAAATAAGACATTGGAGACTCAGGCTTGAAAAGTGTCCTTCCTTTTAGTAATATTAGTCTTGTGCTATTAATTACGGAGAAAGAATCTGTTAGCACATTGATAATCAACTAACAGAATAGATTGCTGCCTTGTTGAGAAGTTGAAACCCTTTTGTTTTTTTACAGTTTTATTCTCTAGGTACTTTCTGAAATCATGAAGGTAACCATCAGGGAAGTCTGTGTATGAAATGTTGCTTTCCAATGGCAGGTTCTGTCCCATTCTGTGGACAGAACCACTTGGACAATTCGAATCAAGAGCAAGGACCCTGTGAACAGGTCAGCAAGCTCCTTGAGAATGGTTGGAAATGTCCTACCATGTTAGATGAAATTGGGTTAAACTTTGGTTTCAGGTGTCTTGTCATTTCCTTGAAGGGTGGGTGTCAATCCCTTCTCTTGGTTATACAGCCTCAAGATTAATGTTTGGACTTGATGATCTCAAAGATCCTCTTCAACCTGAGATTCTGCAACTCCTCCGTCTCACTGACTTTGGTCCTTGAGTCTCCTTCCCCTGAGCTCACTAAGCCTACAGAAACTGCTATCTGATCTTTTCCTCCCAACCCATGGTAAAGTTTGTGCTGGGTTAGTGAAGTGAATTGGTGAAAGGAGTGGCTCAAAGACATCAGAGCCAACCTAAGATAAGAACAGGAGGAGGATGAGTGGCATAGGGAGGAGAGGGAAGATGGGGACAACCACAGTGTCAAGCCAAGGTGTTGACAGTGAGTTGTTAGGTTGGCTCACCCCAGCTCATGGCACTGCACCCTAAAACCTGCTCCTCTGAACATTTCCCCTCAAGTCTTTTCCTTGCTCTTTTCAGTGCTCATATCAAAGTATAATTTTTTTTCTGTGTGGTCCTCGACAGAATCATAATCCCATGTACTAGCACCACCAGAAAAAGACATCCGGGAATGTCAGGCAAAGTTTCAGTGATAAAACACTAAAATGCCAGAGAAAAAAATTGAGATTTTACAAGAACTGAAGAGAATAGTGGAGTTAAAATGTATTTGTCAGTCTCTAGTTGTATTTTAAAACCAGAGAAATCATCCAACAGAAGCTTGGATTTTAGCAGCTCATATCTTGCCTGCACTGGAGGAAACCTGGAGAAGAGAGGGATTGTTAAAGTGTGTTAAGGGAATGCTGTTGTTAATGAATATCTTTGAATCCTCCTGGGCAACTGAGAAGATAACACCCTCACAGGGGAGATGGAAAATTGGAGTGAGCATTAGAAATGTTGACAGCTGAAATTCACAACTTAATCTGTGTTTGGTTAAACTGAGACAGTAGGTTGAAAACTGTGGTGTCTGCTGACTGGCTCTGTGTCCATGCTGGAGATGGCATGTGCTGCTGGCAGGAAAGGTAGGAAGCCAAGGGAATTGTCTCCACAGTTGTCAGGATTTGGCTGAACTTGTCTGCTGAAGTCCTAAACAAAAGAAGACCTCCTAGACAACCAGCATTTATGTAGTTTTCAAAGATCTATTTATAATTTTAGTGCAAAAAAACCCCATAGGGCAGGAGGTCAAGATCACTGCATAAAGCTGTAAGCAGCTTTTTCTTCAGTAGGCTTTGGTTTCATTAATTCAAGGTGTTTACATTTTACCATAGAGCAGGTACTCCCCAAACAGAATATGCACAAACTGCTTCAGACACGAAGCTTGCAACAGACCAAGACATGGCGGTGTAAGAGGGCATCCTTCAGTCAAAGATGGTTTTAAATTAAGCTAGTTACATTTTCCCTAATGGTCTGTGAATCAAAATCTGGTTATTTACAGCATCTCAGCTGAAGGTCAGTGACTTCTATAACTGCATTGGCTGATTGACATTAGACATAACTGATTTTAAGATCAAATAGTCTTAAATGTTCAGTAAAAACGTGGAAACATCTTTTGTGGACATTTAAAAATTAATTTACCCTCTATTTGCATTTGAAGTCAATTTTAGGCCATTATTATTATTATTATTATTCAACTAAATTTTTTATTATTATACTTATTATTATTATTATTCAACTAAAAAGGTTCAGAATAACATATATACTTAAATCAGTGTAGGTTCAGGTTTAAACCAGGTCTTGGGTGAAAGGCACAGCAGCAATGTGTTGTACTTACAGAAAAAATATTGTGGTGATTGTTTTATTATTCATCTTTAGCACAAACCTACCCTTAGAGTGTCAAATATAAGAAATGACTCCTTTCTCCCATATAGGTCCCTCACTATAAAAAAGAAGCAAGCAGATTTAGTGTTTCACTGGCAATAAGTCAAATGTTGCTTAAGACATAAGTCAGTGCCATTTGACACAACTGATAGTTTCCACTTGAGTAAAATTCATAAATGTTACCAGCATGAGATCTGAACAGATTTTTAATCTCTGGAGTCAGTGGCAGGGCAGTCTGGGGAAAACTAGGGTTATTTTGAGTCTTATGTTTGCCTGATGAATAAGAAGGATGTTTTTGAATTCTTTGCCTGAGAGCTAGTCTGATATTTATCCATCTATCATTGTCTGTTTTTCCTATGCATTCCTGTTTTATTCAATTGTGAGTTGCTCTGTCTTTTTTAAAAAGGACTTGTGTGTTTGCGTGAGTAGCCACACTTAATATTGTAGTTCTCTTCTTTCTGGGATGGAGATTGTAATTGCTTATTGATGGCCTATTTGTATGCTAATGTTGCTCAATAAAAAAAGCAAAAGCATAATTAACACTCCTGCTTCACCAAAAAAGAAAGGGAAAAAGGAAAGCTTGGAAAGGTCAGTGGATTTCACATGATAAATTACTAAATAGTGGAAGACATAGAATCCTACATCCTAGAATGTAATTCTTTCACTATTTATTAGCTATTATTTATTACAAATGCTGACTATACTTACTTTTTGGTAACTATTTTCTATATGCAATGTATTTAGATATTATGACCCTGTGGTTGGTGGTATAATGTACAGCAGCCTGTCAATTTTCAGATGTAGTGGCTTTCAAGGGGACAGCACCTCTGTTTATTCCCCTATATTTCATTAAGGCACAATTCACTGAAAGTGCAGGTGGAGCTGGCTGGCTCTTGGTCTGGAGGCACGAATCAGATGACCAAGGGTCAGATTTCTTTGCAAACACTCATGGAGCAGCAACCTGCAGCCCCCAAGGCAGAACAAGCAAAACATTTACCGCTGGAGTCAGTAAGTGTTGGCAGAACAGGCTCCTTGCATACTTGGAAAGCAAGGAAAATTTAAAGCCCAAATCCCTGTGATAGAGTTGGGTTTGTTGGATTTTTGGGTTATGCTGTCAGACACAGAATGAAAAAGAAATTTTTGGGCAGGTGGGCAAGTGTGGAGCTGGATGTGGTCAAAACATGACCCTGCCCTGTTTTAATGCTGCCTTGGCTGTGAGACGAAGTAAATTGAGCTGCCTTACCTGAGGTGAATTAATGTGTGTGGCCTCGTGACTGGGGCTGCGTGGACCAAGTAGGATGTATAGGTGGCTATCTCTGGTTGGACAGGAGGGTAGTCACAGCTTGCTGAACAGCCACAATATGATTGCATTCAGCCATACAACTGAACCTTCAGATGCTGTCCAGGCTTTAATGTTAGAATGACATCAAACTTCCAATAGGAAGGAAAAAAAACACAAATTATGACCTGAATGGTTATACATAACTTTTAAATGTAATGTCTTGTAATGGAGGTGGCAGTGCCATAACACCACCGTCCATAGCTTCCTATTAGCATAAAATATTTTCTGAATTAACACTCACAAGTAATTGGATCATAAAACTACTTCTTCAGAATAATTTTTTGTTTGTTTGTTTTATTTGCAGATGACAGAACATAGGAAACAGGGCCTTTCCCAGTGTGTAACTGCTTCTTTGAATATAACACAAAATATAGTTCTTGCATTTACTGTTCTTCATGTTGCTCATGGAAGGCAGTTGGTGCATACTCATGGACTAGTTTTACAGTTTAAAACCAAATAAAAGACTGTTTCAGGAAAAATACTTTATTTCCTAAGAAAATGAAGGATAACAGTAAAGTAATTAGAACATATGTTCATATATTAAAAAACTAGCAAATCCAAACTCAAAGCACAGCAAAGTCAAAGATTACTTTAAATTTGCTTTCCCTTCTGTGATTGAAGTCATGGAAATGATGTTTTGCTATACTTCAGAGTCATTGCTGAGTGATAACTGCATGTGGAAATTCAATTTATATGCTACCTTTTCTGCTAGTGTTAATAAAAATATTTCTTTAGTAGTTAATGGAGTTGTTTAGTAAGCACGGGTGAGAATTTGTTTAACACCATAGCATGTGACCTTTGTTTCTGGGAAAATATATCTGATAATGTTTGTGTTACTGTACTTAATTATCCTCAGTTAGTGGAACTTCATACTGTTTCTTCTTGATATTCTCTGACAAAAGGTAAATGATGAGGTTTAGGATTTTAAGCTAGGCATAAGGAACACATGCTGAGTCAAGGAACACTTGTATGAAATAATTGACTTTGTTTGTATCCATTTGCAATTTATCCACAAGAACAGAACTGAAGGGTGACATTTATCTTACAAGTTTCTCATTCATTTCTGTACTATGAACTCAACTTTCATGCAGCTCAAGTGCACGATACATGTACATGAATATTTATTATAGATGATGAAGTGTCCTTTTGGCAGTATAATATACTTCACTATAAAAGTAAACAGATTGTGCACAGGGCTGTCTGATTTGACTGGTGGCACAGATAGTACCTCACTTATCTAGTGCTTTTCATCACAAGATCTCAACGCCATTTACTGAAGAAGGAAGTACCATTATCCTTCCTTGGTAATTCCACATCCTTTAGTGGATTTAGCAGTGCTTGAAGATACTGAGACCTCGAAAGTCCCTCTCACGACATCCAGAGTATTCTTACTGAAAATTATTTTTGAAAATATTGGAAACATTGTGGCACAGTAGCTCTTAGCATGTCAGTGACACATCGCAAATCTTAAAAATAAAAAAGGTGGGTCTGCTTCTGGTAGACATATTCTAGCTGGAGACTCTTACTACCATGGTAGGCTTTTGTTCACTCTGGTAATATTCATGGCATGGATGCCACAAGTTAGGGATTGCTCTGGGGAGACAATTGTAGAGAAAGGGAAGAAGTATATGTAATGCAGCTCTATTCAAGCTGGACCAACTAATATTTCAATATGAAATACTGCACTCTACACCTTTAAGTGCATCCCTTTAAGCATCTCTGAATTTTCAGTAGAGATGCTACATTTTCTGAAACAGCTGAACTGCCTGATCCCCAGGAATTGCAGCATGATTAGATGATACTATTCCCTGTCCCCCTATGCCCAGAGGACAGAGCTAACCTTTGAGTTTGTTCATGCCTGAGCTTTAATAAAAACATTTGTGAAGTTGATGCATTTGAATAGATTTTATCCAGTGAGTAGTAAGGAGCCCGTTTTAGTGGTGCACATGAAATATCACACTGGACAGAAGCCTCTCTTGAGCTCCAGGATTGACACAGACATGCACTTCTCAGCTCTGCATTTTCTCAAGCTTAAAAATCCTAGTACCCTCCTATTATTTCATTTCTGCAGTACTGTTTACAGTGACAAACTGAATGATGCCCTGTTGGCCCAATTACGTCTGGTATGAAATCAAATTACAATATCTTCATCATTCATGGCCAATTTAGCTCCAAAAAATTAATATAAACCTATGTAATGAAATGAAAAATGTTACCAATTTAATTGTTTGCATTAGTGCAGATTACAGCCATCAGGTGTTAACAGATTTGTTTCTAAAGTAGACTTCTGCTTACAGTGGTTGCTGAAAGACCCACATCTAAGGATAGCTGACACACAAACATTTAATTATGAATTAAATTAGTTATAGTATATCTCTGAGCATATTTTCTTTTTTCAGTTCTGTTTTTCTCATAGTCAAATGATTTGATGAAGAAATGAAATATCTCCGGAATGTCAGTTTGGGTTCTCACTGCTGCTAGCACTTTCTGTTTAAGTGCCTGCTCTTCAGGAACAGATTTCTCTCTCTACTATGCCAAACACAATGAGGTCCTTGACCTGGAAAGGCAGACCTTTGGGAACTTACCCCAGTACAAGTAAGTGTTAGTAATAACATAGTGACATCCCAGGGTGCAGAATGTGCTGTGAGGTCCTGATTTACCAGCAAGGATCCCTGTGAGATGGCTTTGGGCAGACTTGTGCACTCAGGCGAGTGGCACCATGGCTCGTCTCATCACAGCCAGCCCGCTCAGAGAGAGAAGCTGCCTCCTGTGTGTGACAATTTTTTCTCACATGGTCTGTTTTCTGAAAAGGTAGGAAAAGATGGATGAGTGTCCCATTGTCTGTTTTGCTTTCCTGCATTCCTTCTTAATTCTGATGCTTGTCAACTGAAAAGATGGAACTCATTTGCAGATGCATGTATGTTTCCTTTAAGTTCCTTTATCTTTCCAGCAGTTTTGACACCACTAAAAATTACATTCCAGAGAACTTATACACATGCCCCTCACTTAAGCTCTATGCTGATCGTCCTTCTGTTCTCCCCCTTCTGCAAATGAAAACAGAGATTTTGAAGGTTGGGGTCTTAACTGATACTATTAAGTAAACTCCTCCATGGCAGAAAGGAAACCTAATCTAAGAGATACAAACAGTGCTCTCTGCTGTACGCTGAAACATCATGCAATGACTATCACTGCTGTGTGTTTATGCTTCAGTTTTTCAGTTTCATCTCATATGATGCTGTGTTATGCTATAAAATTATATTATTATCAGTAGTAGTAGTAGTAGTCATCGTCTACATAGTGTGTCCTAGAAAAGAAAGAAAAAGGAAAGATGAAAATAGCAGAAATCGCACTGACCACTGTACTTCCAATCTGATCATAAAATGCCTGGAAGAATCTTACTTCAGGAGGAAGAACTAGAAAAGAGGTAGAGAAGGTACTTTCTGTTTTCCAGTTGTAATGTATAGCCCCCAAATTCTCAAAGTCTATATCTCATTTGAAAGCCCAACCACATTTGAAAACAGAGTGCTGTTTGCTCTGACCCACTAAGGAGCACTACTGTGGCACTATGCAAACTCTGTCAGTTTCCAGAATTGTCAGAGAGGGAAAAGGGCTGGAACAACCATGACTCGAATTTCAATCAGTGATAGGGCCAATAATGCAATAGTTTAATCTGTGGTCACTGTTTGGATTTTGGCACAAACATATGCAACCCTGTGCAGGTGTATGTGATGGACTGCAGTATTTGGAGGGTTTCAGGCACTTGTATCTCCTGCTGTCCCCTGTTTTTGTGCTGCTGCACTGGTGTTCATACAAGAGTGCTGCAAATTATCTCTGTGTCTTTCCTTTCTTGTGACAGATGTGTTTTCCTCTTCTCTTTCTATCCTCAGAAAGCAGTGGGAGTTAGATGTCGAGAAATCAACCTATTGTAGCAAAGCTGGGCTCTGTACGTTCCTGCACTCAGCAAACAGAAGGGGAAATTCCATCAATGTCAGGAACGCTTTGCCTAGATTTCCATGGAACTGTACAAGGAATAAGCACTTCTCACTGTATCTTCAGTAGAGATTAATCGTGCTTGTCTTGAAGGTGTCAAGTAGCAGAGAGGCTTTAGAAGAGAAAATGAGCATGTGTGTTGGCTGAGCAGTTCCTGCAAAAGCATGGAGAGAGTGAGGGTGCTGGGAAGGACTGTGCTGTCATGGAAGTCAGGAGATATTCTCCTTCGAGGTCTCCAGGTCATCCTGGTTACCTTCCCATCTCTAATCTCTCATCTGGCTAGGTGCTCAGTTTTCTGTTGTCCTGCCATATGTATGTACAAGACTGAGCAGAGATGGTCTGGAGCATGGCAGGGCAGTACCACCATAACAAAGGTATGAGGACCAGAAATGCTGGAGCAGGCCACTTCTGAACAATATGTCATTATTTTCAGTCTGGAAATTCCTGAGGTAAAAATCTCTAGCCAGCAAGGCTGCTCTGGGAATGCATTCCCATACACCCAGCTTGTCCTCTCTTTTTTCTTCTGCCTGTTCTTAGCTCCTGCCAGGAACTGGATCTAGGACTCCATGGACTCCTGGTCTGACCTAGAGTAGCTGTTCTTATGTTCTTGTGTTTTGTTATAACTCCCTCTATTTTCAAAATGTACTGGAGAGGAGGAGGTACTTTAAAGTCCTGTCATTCTTCCTAGGTAACAGCAGGAGACCCAGGGGAGGGTCAGAGGTTTAACAAGTAGAGATTGACTTAACACAGACAATGAAGTCAGCAATATTCCTTACAAGACTTACTTATTAGTTGCATAAACCTTATTATCTTTCAACTAAATGGCTTTATATCTAATTTACTATCTGATAAAGGGATAGCCTGAAAACCAGTAGTTACTCAGTATGCTGCTTATGACTCCCTGCTTTTATTTATACTGTAGCTAGCTTACCACTCAAGTTTGTCCTTTGTCATAGACAAAAAAGGAAAGATAAAGTTCTTGCTTCAGCTTTGCTGTATTTTAAAAATAAAGCAGATGATGGCAAGTTCTTCATTATTGAATTGACTGAGAAAAAAGGCAACACATGATGGACAGAGGGGAGCCTTACAGAAGCAGGGCCTATCCTGAGTTAATGTGATGTCATCCTGATTGTGGAACTGAGATTTTTTTGGTGTAAAAGAGAAGAACTTGTTTCAAAGAGAGAGGCTTTGTTTTCTGATATTGCAATCTTTCTTCTGAGGTCAGTGCAGGATTTATATGCTTCCTTTTGAGCACAGATCGAGTTCCACGCTCAAGCTTGAAGCCACTACCCTCCCACAGTGCAGACTCTGGGACACTTGCCCACAGGGGGAATAGCTGGGGTGGTGCTGGCTCAGCTGAGCTACCAGAGTGCCATCCCTTGATATCAGTGAGTATACCCCAAGTGGGGAAGTGGGATGAGCTTCTTTCTTCCACTGCTGCATGCATGTAGCAAATAATTTCAGAGCTTTTAGGCAGCTAATTGCTGATGTTCATTAGCTGGAAATATTAATGCAGATTGTAGTCAAGGAACACACTCTACCTTAGGCTGGTTGCTGGTCCACCTTCCCCTGCCTGAGGCTCCTCTCTGAAAAGATCAGGTTTCCTCACACCCATTATTTTACTCACTTGGGGCACTCAGACAAGTGCACATGGGTCACCCATGTGTACCCCAGAGTCACTTATCCTGCAGACTGCCACTAGACACCTCTACACCTCCCCAGCTTAGTGAGAATTATCAGCAGTAAATAAGTGCTCATATCCTGCCATTTTTTTGCAAGACTTGGCATTTTGGCTTAGAACAGCTCCCACCAAGGCTGCCATGTTTTACATGTGAACAGGTGCATTTTCCTGTGGCTTTACTCTGGGACCAGAAAATTCCATCAGAAGGAAGGAAAAGACAGTTGTATATTTTTTATTTCTTGCACTGCCATGACAGGATTCCTCAGAAATAATTTTGGAGATCAAACTTCCTGGAAAAGGAGTGTCCCTTAATATATGTTTGTGGATGGTATGAGGAGGCACTTACATGACTTCAGTTCTTCCATTATTTGTGTTTCGAATTACTGGTTTTATAATCTTATTATCTGTAGGTCCTGTGTTATTTCCTTATGAAAAAGGAACATAAAGAGAAAGGTGCTAATATCTCATGACCTAATTTAGCTGGAGCCATGCTCTTCTTTAGCATTACAATGGCTATGTCAGTGGAGAATTCCCAGGCCTAGTGATTTGTCACTCCTATATTTAGATTCCCAGTCATACTTATGTATATTGCACGAAACCAGTCCCACATCAGCTTTCACAGCAGTCTGGGTGGAATTACTCTCTATTTTGCTCAAGCCTTTTATCCTTGAAGGAAAAAAAAAAGACAAGAGGACACTGAAACTCACATTATTTTTATTTGCTGTTGATTCACCTTTCTGATCGTGGTAGGTTGTGCACACTATCACCTTCTCTCTCTTCCAAAATGAAAACCAGCTGGCTTTTGACATTCCTGATCAGGTTTAGGAGTCAGCTAGGTGCCAAGTTTCGCTCTTCTTGGTATTACGCAACACTCCTACAGAGCCCTCAAGCAGAACATTAGAAGCCTACACAACCTTAAGCTGAAAACCAGAGGTGTTTGTACAATGAGGCAGCAATTTTGAAGATTATGCCCTTGAATGTCAGTGCTTCTCTGTGAATGGGTCAGAAAGTTTTCATGTCCTTTTTCCCAGTACTGCAAGCCATCTGGATGCAAGCCAGATCCTGTCTAGAAGCTGCGCATCGTAGTATTAGCCTGGGCCAAAAATTCCTCCCTAGTGACAAGGCATCTAACTCAGGCTCAGTGCCACATTGTTGCAACTGGACTTAAACGCGTCTGTTTTCATGGAACACACACAGCAGATGCAAGATGGTGATGTCTGCCCCAACTGCCTGTGTCTTCTTCACTTTCTTCTGAGGATTCTGCCCTGCAGTGACTTTGCTTGTGCTTTCTGACTGGTACGGAATTGCATCCAAACAACCTGGATTGAAGAAGTCTGGCAGCAGGATTGTCCTTTCTGATAATTAGATAAAAAGAACAGTCCTGTCTTCTTCATTTCTGCTCTGTTGATAACTCAGACCCCAGAGTATGTAGAAATATGGGGGTTTGAGAATCTGAATATACAGGTTACATCGACTTGTTCCCAAGTTATCACAACTTATGTCCTCCTCAAAATTCCATCAATACTCCATCCAAAGAAGAAATCATTATGATTTTTTCCTCTGTCACAGCTGATGGAAAATGTGTTGGACTTTTGACTTATATTCTAGTTTGAAATAGATAGATCAGTTTATACCAAGCAGTGATTCGACTGGAAAACTCCTTGCCACACCCAAAAGAAATTAAATGAGTAATTAGGAATATTCTCTTTAATCATGGAAAAGAGCCTTGTATCCAAATTTATGCAGATTCCCTTAAAGACATGACCAGATTCTCCTTTCATCATCATCATCAGATTTGCTTTGTGTCTCTCAGTTAGCTTCCTTTAAGTTGCACCACTGGTTTATGCTAGAGTTACGGAGAGAACTTGCTCCCAGGCATCTGAGGAAATGCTTCCCTCTTCCTCATTTTTTCTGTCTTTTGTTATTTCTCGTATGAACTGGTATCATAAATATTTAGATGGAAATGGCTAATAGGAAAATTGTATGGTTTCTAAGTTCAATGAGCCATTAAATAGGTTCTAATAGTCTCAATAAAAGTTT
The DNA here is from genome assembly GCF_041296385.1 of Aphelocoma coerulescens. NCBI lineage: Eukaryota > Metazoa > Chordata > Aves > Passeriformes > Corvidae > Aphelocoma > Aphelocoma coerulescens. Next base: position 158,110,188 of record NC_091015.1, on the reverse strand, counting down.
GGAATATTTAATAACAAGAATCAGACATATAGGTTGCTTGATTGCTACCAGACTCTCAGTAAATATTGTCAGTGGTTTGTACACTATGGGTTCCTCAACACCCTCAAAGAAGAGCCTCTGGGGATGGGGGAGGGAGTCAACCAAATCATGTGTTAACAAAGTGCTGCTCAAGAAAATATAGCTGGGTTTTTTGAAAATGCTGTTCACCATATGCTTTTTATCATCACTGTGGAAGGTTTAGAGGTTTCCCAATAAGCAATTAGAGAACTAATCATAACTTTGCATTTATTCTAATTTACACTTGTATGGCATGTAACATCACAAATCAGAAATTTGAGATGTACAGAGTCACCTTCTCCAAGGCAAAGGCCCCTCACGTCTCAGAGACTGGGAAAGACGTTAGTTTAATCAAATTACAAATTACTTGGCACAAAGCCAAGTGGGAAACTTTGGTTAGCAGCATCTCCCTCTAGAGCCCTTCTCTTCCTTGACTGTATAGTGAATTTAGGAATTGCTTAATTAGGTAATTGAAAATTAGGTAAAGTTAGGGTCCTAATGTACATTGCAGGTCTCCTCTTTGCTCTATCCAACTAAGAATTAAATATTTATCAGGCCAGGTGAAAAGACTCAAAGGCCTGATAAGTGTTTCTGCAAAAAGTTTCTTGAATATATGTCAAAATCTTCCATATATTGGTCGGTGATATATGGGCCAAACTCACTAAAACACTTCTGTAATGAGCAGTCTGCTTAAGTCATAGAATCATAGAATGGTTTGGGTTGGGAGGGACCTTAAAGACCATCTCATTCCAACTCCCCTGCCATGGGTAGGGACACCTTCCACTGAACCAGGTTGCTCAAAGCCTCATTCAGCCTGGCCTTGAACATTTCCATGGATGAAGCATCCACAGCTTCTCTGGGCAGCCTGTTCCAATACCTCACCACCCTCGCAGGAAGGAATTTCTTCTTTATATCTAATTTAAATCTTCCCTCTCTCAGTGTGAAGCTATTCCCCCTTGTCTTATCATTACAAATCCTCTCCAGTTCTCTTATAGCCCCCTGTAGGTACTGGAAAGCCACAAAGGGGATTCCCCATAGCCTTCTTTTCTCGAGGCTGAACAGCCCCAGCTCCCCAAGACTCTTTAGGAGAGGTGTTCCAGGGCTCTGATCACCTGTGTGGCCTCCTCTGGGCTCACTCCAACTGCTCCATGTTCTTCTCATGTTGGAGGCCCAGAGCTGGCCACAGTATTCCAGGTGGGGTCTCAAAAGCGCAAAGTAGCAGGGGAGAAACACCTCCCTCAAGCTGCTGGACACACTTCTTTTGATGAAACCAGGATATGGTCCCAATGTCCTTGTTGGATGTTTGATATTGTGACATCTGAAAGGTGGCAACAAAATGCCTCCATCTACAGAGACCCCCAACTATAGAGACCCCCATGCTTGTTTGATGTTCTCTAGAGGTCCCTTTCCACAAGGCAGGACCATGTCTGTCCATCGTTACAGCCATTTATGATATTTGATGAGATAGATCAGAGCCTCAGGTGGTACAGCTGCAGGAAGCAATAAACTAGTTCAACATTCTCTTCCCTCGTATTAACTAGATAAGAGGTGCTCACATTAGCTGTACTGTACACCTTTTAAATCTGCAGTGGAGGAAGTGTGAGAACAGGGAAAGGAGAGATGCTTGATCTGCCCTACACCTTCCTTTCTCTTATCTTCTTGTGCAAATGATAGATGAAGTTACTATGCCTGTAATCCCTGCTGAGTGAACAGAAAAAAGAATGAACAGTGTTTCCAAAACATTTGCAGCAACATTGCATAATCCTTCTGCAGCGATCTGCAGGCTCCACCTGGCCAACTGTTTGTGCAGCTGTAGCTCTTCTTGGAGCTCTGGCCATGCCCACCTGGATTTTCTCTGACTTAGCAGGTGGCACCTGCCATTAAGCACCATTGCTCCTATGTTTGACTTACTTATGGATGACTTTACTTATGGATGTACACACCATGTGTAGGGGGGGACAACTATGCCTCTGAAGACATTCATTTTTTTGGGTTTGTGCATCATGGGAGTATTAAGCAGCTGGTGAACTAGGTCTCCTGTCCCTCAGACCACTATTTGTTTAATGGTCCCTTGGTATTTTCTATATCTGATGAATCTGTCCTCTATCCATTTAAAATTTATATTACGTTAGCTGTTCAGTGTGGGAACTGATTCTTGGTTATGCCTTACATAGCTTAAGAGGACTCTGGGGCACAACACCTGCAGATGTTACCTTGATAATAACCAAGCTTGTATTTCATGGCATGTGTCCTGGTTTCAGCTGGGATAGAGTTAATTTTATTCTCAGTAGCTGGTGTGTTTTGGGTTCTGTATGAGAATAAAGTTGATAACATGCTGATGTTTCGGTTGTTGCTAGGCAGTGCTTACCCTAAGTCAAGGACTTCTCAGTGTCCCTTGCTCTGCCAGTGAGGAGGTGCACCAGAAGCCTGGAGGCAGAATGGCCAGGACAGGTGATCTGAACTGGCCAAAGGGATATTCCACACCCTAGAATGTCATGCTCCATATATAAAATGGAGGGAATTGGTCAGGAGGAGTTGATCACTGCTCAGGGATGGGCTGAACATCAGTCAGTGGGTAATGAACAATTTTGTTGTGTATCACTTCTCTTTCTTGGGTTTATTCCTCTCTCTTTTACTTTTATTTAAAATTCTTCTTCTTCTTATCATCATCATTATTGTTATTGACAACTTTATTTCACTTATTAAAATGTTTTTACCTCAGCCCCTGGATTTTACCTCTCTCTGATTCTCCTCCCTATCCCACTGGGAGTGGGAGAAGGGGGTAGGAGTGAGTGTCTGTGTGGTACTTAGTTGCTGGCTGGGGTTAGAGCTCAACAACATGTATATACATCTATAACTGGGTACTCTTGCATCTTTTGGAATCATAAAAATGCCCATTAAGTTCTGTGATGGATGCCCAAATCTGTGGATCAGGTTCAACTAGGTAAAAAAAAAAAGCTGAACTTATTCACAGTGATTTAACTCCTGGACATTAATGAACGTGCACTGATAGAACAACCAGAATTAGACTGTGTAGTATGATGCACTGCCCTTTTAGACAGCTCTACAAACAGTGAGTCCTATATCTGCATGGAGTTTATGTTACATTTAGGCTCTTTTCAAGGAATCCAATCTGTGCAGGAAATCTTTCATGGGTGCACAGAATTCCATTAATGACAGCAAGGGCCCTTCCAGGCAGCAGGACACGCAGGTGCCCAGGTAGAGGGTAGTGGTGAATTTATTTATTTATTTATTTATTTATTTATTTATTTATTTATAAAATGCCATCACTAGTTGCAAAAATGGTTTTTTTCCAGGTTGAAAGAAAGCAGCTTTCACACATTGTGCTGTGTCACTTCAAGACAGCTCTTAGTGTCTTATCAAGCCGATGACACTAAGATAGTGGAGGGTCAGATGGAAATTATGTGCCTGGAGTTTTGCCAGAGCTACTGAATCACATGCTTGGTTCTTTCTAAAAGCAGTTGAGATCTTTGGAACCTTGTACCATTAAAGCTGTACTGGCCATTAGCGTGGTGCTCACTTTTCACAGCCAACTATGAAATAGATGGAAGGTTCCTTTTTTCTGGCCTTCTTTATCATCCATGTGTCTGGAAATTCAAGTGAGGCAGAGATTATTCGCCAGTCCCATGCAAACAGGTACTCTGTGACATGGGGCATGTGTGGCTGTACTTTCTAATTTCTTTCAGGTAAGAAATCTGCATTCAGAACCTGCTTTTGAGAACCCAATCAAAGGGAAGAAAACCCTTTACTGACAGCACACTCCTGTGTGCTAATTAACTGACAGGCAGAGGAGGTGGGAACTGTCCTTGTACCCTCCTTTAATCAGGTGGTGGAAATCTGAGATTCTTCCTCATCATGGCAACAAGTGGAAAAATATAGCAGAAAGAGGAGCGTATTTTCTGTGCCAACTTGCAAGTGTGGCAAAGGTCTGACTCGCTTGTAAAGCCTCTGCCACTGCAGCGGCAGCTCAGTGAAGCTGGGCTGTTGTAGTAAGTGTGATTATTTGCAGCCTGTGTATGCCCATGTGTGCCTCTGTAGCCCTCCATCAGCACTGCCAAGGTCTTTTCTTTGCAACGCCCCTTGTTCTCACTCTAACAATAACCTCACTGCGTAGCTTTGGCTGGCACCTCGCTCGTGACTGTTAGGCAGGGCACTGTTTGAGATTAGATACAACAGGCCACTTTCAGAGTGAATGCTGAGCCTGCAATTACAAATTCAAGCCTACAAAACCACAGCTACAGCATGGTTAGAATGGTTTCTCAGAGGTGTTCTTGCAGCAGAGTGTGGCTGGGTGTGATGACTGATATGTGGGGTAGGTAAACTCATACCTCTAGCTCTTCATTTGTGGTCTCAGGCTGTCATCAGACATGTTATTCCAGATAGAATTGAGCCAGGGTAAGAGGTTATTGTCCCTGTCTTCTTGTCATGATTCTCCTTACTACTCCGGGTACTTGATCCCTATACCCCCTGAAATAACTGCTTATATGGTCCCTTCCTACCCTGATCTTCCCTCCCCTAAACTTAATAATGTAAGCAACATTTATTTATTTATTTATCTACTGATTGACTGATTGATTTTCTGAATGATGTGTTTTTGGAAGGGGTAGTTTAAGGTTGGTCTGTACGAGTGGGTTGGTGAGAGGGATTGCACCAATTTACTGTTCCCGAGTGAAGACAGACCCACTTCTACCACTAACATGGCCAGACACTCCTGCTATTTCTCTTGTGCTAGGCTCAGGTGCTGATCCTATCCACGCATTAGCCTTTTGCTAGTTGAATGAGCCAGCTCAGCTCTCCAGAAGGGTTAGGTGAGCACTAGAACTGGTGAAGGAAAGGACTGGACTGTGCAGTTGGGGCAGAGACAAAGGAGTACAACCATATGCTGACAGCACATGCCTACAGGTGCGAGCAGACGAGGCAACCCTGGGAGCTGTAGGGAGCAACTCTTGTACAGTTCCACTGCTAGATCTGAAGGGGTGGCAACTTCAGGATATGGGAAGAGACTGATGATGAGTTAATGACCCCCCTGATAAGGTTTCTGGATGCTCAGCAACTTATTAAAGTGTTCAGTGAGGTAGAGAGCCTTTTGAGAAACTAGGAGTTTGTAGCTTCTCCAGGCTGCAGCTGGAAATACAATCTGCATTTGGAAGCATGTGACGTTGTTTGGTTAAAGCTCTTGAGCATGTTTCATTGGAGGGGTGCCTCAACAGTGACTGTTTCTTTGACATCTGATGGGATTCTGGTGGGATGAGGAAATGCAGCTACTGCCTGGGTCCTCTCCCTTCGCCAGGAAAGAGTGGCTTGGTGGACAGCTGATCCAATGAACTGCAAATATAAACTGCTCCAAAAGTGATGATGAGCATGAAAGGGAGGAATAGTAACCATAGGATTTAATTACAATATTTGAATTAGTTTGCTTACCTCTGCTCTACAACTTCAGACTCCTCAATCTCCTAGAGAAGGGTGGGGAGTTGTCTGTGACCCATGCAACACACCTCTCAGGGCAGATGTGCATCTGTGTGCTACTGAGTGGCAGATAAACATCTTTGCTCTTCTAGCTCAAAAGCATGGGTAAATGAGACGACTAAGTTCTGATTTTCCTCAGTTTTCAACTCAGGTATGTCTTTGAAACCCAGAATGCTCCTATTTATACAGATAAATGCCAGCTCAGCAGTGATGAGCAGTATAATTTCCCACTCTCCCTGGTGCTTAAGCTGGGACATTTTGTTACAAGTGATTAGGCCATTAACTCACCAACTCCAAACAGGACTAAGAAAGAATTAAATGCTGTGGGAAAGATGTATTCAGTGGCATTTTAACTTGCTCTGTTCCTCAGGGCAAGATCCATAAGCCTCTTGGTTGTAGCCAGAGACCTGTTAAATAAACCCTGACCCTGGGCACTTCATTGGTGAATGCATTGTGCAATTTCACCCACTCTTTCCATCAGACTTTTCAAACATCTCCTGTGTAGTCTCACCCTTCATAGGAGCTGAGAGCTACAGTAGCTATAAAACTTGAGGAGTAATGAAGCTCATCCCTAATTGAAATGAACACCTCAGATTATATGTTGGAGCTTCCTGTTTTATTAGAGGCTGTTCCCTCCTCCTGTGCTGTCATTGAAGAGGTTACACCATGGATTTGCAACTTCCCCAAATAATGAGGACTTTCTGGTGGAAAGACCTGGGCTGGAGGAGTGAGAAGCCTGAGAAACTCGACATCCCAAATGCCCCATCTCCCACACATCCAGGGTGTGTGCAAGTCTGGAGGATTTCCGCAGAGGGAGGTGGTGATAAGGCAGTCCTATTTCACAGCCCAGCTGGTGTTGAGCTGAGAGATTTCTTCAGCAGAGAGTTTCACTGATCCCTGCCCGAGATCTCTGCCCATGGGCCAGCTCAGTGGGGAACATGCCTGGCCCTTCCAACCCCACTGCAGGACAAACTGCCAGTGCAGCTGTAACCTCAAACCCAACAGAGGGATGTGGCTCAAGCTCATGGCTCAGCTCTGTGCCTACCATGCTCTTTGGGGAGAAGAAGGCAGCTCTGCAGTCCCCACCCAAGATTTTCTATTTCTTCCATTTTCCAGCCTTTCTATTCCTTGAAGACAGACAACTGATGAGCCAGGTTCCCTAAAAAGGTCCTGACACCCTTCTCCCAGCTGCACTGCCTACCCTCACCCTCTGCCCTTGAGTGGGGCCCATGGCTTTGTGGGCAACCTGTGCACCTCACCTGTGGCAGACACCCCCAAGAGCACAGGGGCAAGATAATAAATTAATGAAAACATCAAGCTTGGAAAAGACCTCCAAGGTCATTGAGTCCAACTGCTAACCTAGCACTGCCAAGGAAAGCTATCTCCCCATCTCTGTCAGCTGCCTGTTGCCCTTTCAGGATTTATTTTGCACCACTTTTGTAATTAAGATGTGTTAGAAAGGATGTGCAGGCTCCTTGCTTTTTTGCAGAAGGACTTGGCTTTTTTCCATGTGTTCATGCTGTGGGTTGTGTGAGGGAAAGCAGAGTGGAGTCTGGTGTGATCTCATGTTTGGCTTTCACTAGCTTCTCTCTAGAGACACACAAAATTTTGGCTAGCAGGGACTTTACAAAATCTTGAAGATCTGTGAAATGTTCTATAGAACAGAGAGTGTGGAGAGCGGTTACAGTGGTTTTCAGCTTCTCATCTGAATTTTGTAGCTGAACCTAAGTTTTGGCTTTAGGTTCAGTGTGCCCCCATCTGGGAAGTGGGTCCAGGAATGCTAAGGTGGGTTCCTTCAGGTTAGCATGTTCTCACTTCCACAGCTTATGTTGTAGGAGATGTGGGAAGAGACCTTCATCAAGCAAAAGACCAGACTGTTCCCTTCTCTGTAGGTTAATATGCTCACAGACTCACTGTAGCAGAGATGGGAAGGTGACCTCCAACAGGGTTGGTCTTCAGCTGTCAACAGGCCTCTGCAAAGGGAATGGCTCTCACAGTGTATCATTTTGCTGTTTCCTTGCAGTGACATGGCCATGGGTGGTGTGATGGTTGCAAAGTAATTTAATTCCCTGTCTTAAAAACACCAGGCAAGCATTAGATAATGAAGGCAGCACAGCCTCCATGCCTCCTGTGGGTGGGTGAAAAAGAGAACCTTGCGCTTCCTCACACGGTGATCAGTGCCATTCAGAGGGTTTTAATGAGTTACATAGAAAGAGTTAGGAGCAAAACAAGGAAAAAAAAAACAAACCTCACCCTTCTGTGAAAGCAGAGTCACAACAACCCCCTGAATCTAGATAGTCAGGACTGGAAAAGAAAATGGCCTCACCCATAATTTATGGCTCACTATATAGCCACAGAAGCTTTGCCGCTTGCAAATACGACCCTTAGTGGGTTATTAACCTGAGTCTCAAGAGGCTCATGTTAACACATTCATCCTGTTAATTAATTAGCTGAAATATGCATGCCTTCCTCTGATGCTGGCTTGCAAAGGGTAACATGAATTTTGATTATACTTAATCCCATATGAAATACAACAGACGCTCACACTATGTAAACACTGATGAGCAACTTAGAAGCCTCTGTGATCCAACAGGATCTGATCACAAGAGCTGGTGTCTGGCAATCCGAAAAAATATTTCAACACAGAACTGCCATGGTATTAAAAATAAAGTGGTGTTTGTTTCATCATAGTCTTGTTTTTGGCAGGAATGGAAGCAGTTGTAATGCTAACGCCAGTCAGGCAGTCATGTTACCGAGGCATTATCAATACACTTTTCAAACTTTCTTTGTGGAAGAGATATAAGTTTATTTGCATCCAGAAGCCTGCCGTCTACAAAGCTGCTATAAAGCCTTGGCAGTGAATAGCTGACTTCGAATGTCGTGTTACACACCTTTCCCAAACATTTGATACGCAGCAGGTGAATGTGAAAGGCTTATCAGTCCAACCCAGTGTTATTTCCTGTCATAACTTTGCACAACAAAGAAAGTTTCTGTCCTTGCTGAGCTTTGGTGTTGCGATACGGACTGAGGTTCCTTCAGAGAAACCACTTTAATCCTTGGGAAGCTGAAATCACAGAGAAAGGGACAGGGATATTGCTTCTGCTAACTGCAATTTTATCAGCACCCAGCTCTATCAAAGAATGTGGGTGTGACATGGGAGGAAGCACAAGCAATGGAGGGATGATTGCCCAGACTTCTGCTTCAGCAGAATAAAAAGAGAGCCTGGACCATGTTTCCAGTGTTACATTTTAGTTTCTCAGTGCTATAAAACAAGAAGCACAAAGAAAGACTGGGACTTATGTTTAAACCTATTTGGTTAGAACTTCTTTTAGGGGGAGATTTTTGAGGAAGATGAAGGGATGATGCATTTACCATTATGCCACCAGAACAATTTTCTGCGTTAGGAAACTGCTGTGACTTTGTAGTACAGGTAAATAGGTTCTGAAATGCCCTGTGTATTTGGCATAGGCATGTCTTGGGGTGACTTTATGATGCTGCATCCCCTATCGCCTGCTCTGTGCCCAGACATGAATCCTGTGCTCTTCTGTACCTTTAAGAGAGGGGGAGAAGCCGGTGGAATTCTTTTGGCAGGGAGGGAATGATAACCAGAACTAGACAGGCCCTGCCTCTAGCCAGGCAGAGGCCAGGGAAAACCATGTTTTTTGGGCTGTGTGCATTCGTTGGCCTGGTACATCAGAACCACAAAAATATGATGCCTTGGTTGACATTGGTGTGCAGTGTACAATAATTCCATCGCAGCATGTGGGGATAGAATCTGTTTCTATTGCTGGTGTAACAGGTGGATCACAAGATACGACCCTGGTGGAAGCTGAGGTGAGCCTGACTGGAAATGAATGGAAGAAACATCTCATTGTGACTGGTCCAGAGGTCTCGTGCATTTTGGGCATAGACTTCCTCCAAAGTGGGTATTTCAGAGACCCAAAGGGACTCAAGTGGGCTTTTGGAATAGCTGCTGTGGAGGCAGAGGGCATTAAGCAATTGAACACCTTGCCTGGACTATCAGAGAACCCATCTGCAGTAGGCCTTCTGAAGGTGGAAGAACAAAGAGTACCAATTGTCACCTCAACAGTGCATCGCCGACAGTACTGGACAACTCGAGATGCTGTGATTCCCATCCACAAGATGATCTGTGAGCTGGAGAGCCAAGGGGTGGTCAGCAAAACCCACTCACCCTTCAACAGCCCCATCTGGCCTGTGCACACATCAGGAGGAGAATGGAGATTGACTGTGGACTATTGTGCCTTGAATGAAGTGACTCCACCACTGAGCACTGCTGTGCCAGACATGTTGGAGCTCCAGTATGAGCTGGAGTCCAAAGCAGCGAAGTGGTATGTCACCACTGACATCGCAAATGCATTTTTCTCCATTCCTCTGGCAGCAGAGTGCAGGCTTCAGTTTGCCTTCACCTGGAGGGGTGTGCAATACACCTGGAACCGACTGCCCCAGGGGTGGAAGCACAGTCCCACCATTTGCCATGGACTGATCCAGGCTGCACTGGAAAAGGGTGAGGCTCCAGAATATCTGCAGTACATTGATGACATCATTGTGTGGGGGAACACCGCAACAGAAGTGTTTGAGAAAAGAGAGAAAATAATCCAGATTCTCCTGGAAGCTGGTTTTGCCATCAAGAAGAACACAGTCAAGGGACCTGCCTGAGAGATCCAGCTCCTGGGAGTGAAGTGACAAGATGGATCCACTGTCAGATTCCCACCAAGGTCATCAATAAGATCACAGCAATGTTTCCACCAACCAACAAGAAGGAAATGCAAGCTTTCCTAGGTGCCATAGGCTTTTGGAGGATGCATATTCCTGAGTACAGCCAAATTGTGAGCCCCCTCTATCTGCTTACCTGCAAAAAGAAAAATTTCCACTGGGGCCCTGAGCAAGAAGCCTTTGCCCAGATCAAGCAGGAGATTGCTCATGCCGTAGCCCTTGGCCCAGTCAGGACAGGACCCGAAGTGAAGAATGTGCTCTACTCTGCAGCCGGGAGCCACGGTCTGTCCTGGAGCCTTTGGCAGAAGGTGTCTGGTGAGACTTGAGTTTGATCACTGGGATTTTGAAGTCGAAGCTACAGAGGGTCTGAAGCCAACTACCCTCCAACAGAGAAGGAAATCTTGGCAGCCTATGAAGGAATCCAAGCTGCCTCAGAGGTAATCGGCACAGAGGCACAGCTCCTCCTGGCGCCCCGACTACTGGTGCTGGGGTGGATGTTCAAAGCAAAGGTTCCCTCTACCCACCACGCCACCAATGCCACATGGAGCAAATGGATTGCTCTCATCACACAGCGCACCTGTATTGGAAAACTGAATTGCTTTGGGATCTTGGAAATAATCACAAACTGGCCTGAAGGTGAAAACTTTGGTCTCAGTGGCGAAGAAGAACAAGAACAAGTGACACATGCTGAAGAAGCTCCACCATACAACCAACTGCCATCAGAAGACACACGCTACGCTCTCTTCACCGATGGTTCTTGTTGAATCTTAGGGATGAAATGAAAGTGGAAAGCAGCCATATGGAGTCCCACATGACGGGTTGCAGAAGCTACTGAAGGAGAAGGTGGATCGAGCCAGCTTGCTGAACTCAAAGCTGTTCAACTAGCCCTGGACATTGCTGAAAGAGAGAAGTGGCCAAAGCTCTACCTCTACACTGATTCATGGATGGTAGCCAATGCTCTATGGGGATGGCTGGAAAAGTGGGAAAAGGCTAATTGGCAGCATAAGGGAAAACCAATCTGGGCTGCTGAAGAGTGGAAAGACATCACTGCCCGGGTAGGAAAGCTACCTGTTAAAGTCCGCCATGTAGATGCCCATGTCCCCAAGAGTAGTGCTATGAGGAACACTGAAACAACGAGCAGGTAGATCAGGCTGCAAAGATAGAAGTATCACAGATAGACTTGGATTGGAAACAAAGGAGACTTGTTCCTAGCTCGATGGGCCCATGATGCCTCAGGTCATCAAGGCAGAGATGCCACCTATAAGTGGGCATGAGACCGAGTGGTGGATCTAACCATGGACAGTATCTCCTAGGTTATCCATGACTGTGAGACATGTGCTGCAATTAAGCAGGGCAAGCGAGTGAAGCCCCTGTGGTATGGTGGGCGGTGGTCCAAATACAAGTATGGGGAGGCCTGGCAGATTGATTACATCACACTGCCTCAAACACGCCAAGGCAAGCGCCATGTGCTCACAATGGTAGAAGCCACCACTGGATGGCTGGAGACCTACCCTGTACGTCATGCTACAGCCCGTAACACCATCTTGGGTCTTGAAAAACAAGTCCTGTGGAGGCATGATACCCCTGAGAGAATTGAATCTGACAATGGGACTCATTTTAAGAATAGCCTTATTAACACCTGGGCTAGAGAACATGGCATTGAGTGGGTGTACCATATCCCTTACCATGCACCAGCTGCAGGGAAAGGTGAATGGTGCAATGGATTATTGAAAACCATCTTGAAGGCACTGGGTGGGGAAATTTTCAAAAATTGGGAACAGAATCTAGCAAAGGCTACCTGGTTAGTTAACACCCGAGGTTCCACCAATAGAGCTGGTTCAGCCCAATCTGAACACCTGCATACAGAAGACGGAGATAAGGTCCCAGTAGTGCATGTCAGAGGTCTGTTAGGAAAGACTGTTTGGATTAATTCTGCCTCGAGTACAGACAAACCCATCAGTGGGGTTGTCTTTGCTCAGGGACCTGGCTGAACATGGTGGGTAATGCAGAAAGATGGAACAACACAATGTGTACCACAGGGAGATCTGATTGTTGGGTGAAAACCATCTGTAATGTGGAACTCCTGTATACCACTGCTTGTTGAGTGTCACTGTCACTATAGGTGGGCATGGCTGTGTATATACATAGCTGTGTATATATATATGTACGTATTAATGTGTGTCTGTAGAGTTAGAATGTATTACTTTGACCATTGAGCCAACGATATGGCATAAGGGGTGGAATGTGTTTGGGTGACTTTAGGATGCTGTGTCCCCTATTGCCTGCTCTATGCCCAGACATGAATCCTGTGCCATTCTGTATCTTTAGGAGAGAGGCGGGGGAAGCTGATGGAATTCTTTCATCGGCCTGTGTTCAAAACCACAGATAACTCACTGCGGCAGAGCAGAGGAAAGAACTTTCCTGCTTTTCCCCAGCCTTTGGCTCCTTTTCTTAGGAGAGAGACAGAGAGTTAAACTTTGCTTTTTAGCTAGCCTGCTAGCTGAGGCAAGAAAGAATTTTCCCTGGGATTTTTGGCTTCTTCTTTTTTCTGGACTGTTCAGCAACACCAGAAGATCACCAGAAGGCCTTACACTGTGGCCCTGGGAGCCCAAGCCACACCCCAGCTTCAGAGAGAGCAAAACCACACTACAGAAAGGACTCAGGTTTTCTCCACAGCGAGAAGTCTTATCATTTAACATTATTCATTCTTTTTGGTGCCTGCATGCACCCTGCTTGTTAAATAAATAGTTTTTTCCAATTTCCTCTGAGGAATTTCTTTCCGAACTTGGTGGCGAAGGGGCTGCTGAAATCTGCCTTCTATTAGAGGATAAGTTCATTTCAGATGTTTTCCTCCAAATTTGTCTCAAATTGGGACAACACGGCAGGGAGGAAAAACTTCCTCCATTTAAAGGGCACTTGAGATCTGCTTCTTTTGTGTAAATGGCAAATGCAGAAAGAGAGTTGGACTTCCTGTGGTTTCAGGACAATAGAAATGCACTTGCTGATCTTGTCAGCTCCCAGATCTGCCCTTGAAATGCTGCTAGGGCTGACAGAAGGTCTGCTCCTCCTCTTCCCCACCAGCCCCATCTGATGGGGGGGAGCACACTGTTGTTCCTTTTCCTCACCTGTAACCAGAGGCTGGGAAGAGGCAATGAGTAGATCCTGACCTCATCTCAAATAGATAAGGGGCATAAAGCAGCAGTGCAAGCCAGTACAGCAAGGACTAATCTAAGCACACTTGCCCTTGGCTGTTCCTCCAGCTCCTGAGGAGCTGAGGGTGCTGAGGTCCCTGTCCTGCCCTGTGCCCGCTGGGACATCCTTCATCATAGAGCAGAGCAGCTGGGGGCTGACAGCCTCCACAGGCCCATTGTGGTGTGCATGTCCTTTCGGCTGTGCTGGAGGAAAAGAGATGTGAAAAGAAGGGAAAATAGTTCTTCTGCAGATCATAGAAGTATAGAATCATACGAATTTGAAGCAAACCACAAGGATGATCAAGTCCAACTTCCGGCTGCACAAGACAGCCTCAAGAATCACACCATGTGCCTGAGAGTGTTGTCCAATGCTTTTCCTAATATCCAATCTAAACTTCCCCTGAAACATCTTCATGCTGTTCCCTGGGATCCTGTTGCTGGTCACCATAGAGAAGTGTCTTGGTTTGAAAGACAGGTGTCTGCTAAGGAAGGCAGGAGCCCCCCTTGGAATGGCAGATGCGACCCCCCTTCCCTCCCAGTTATTATAATTTTGAAATCAAGGGGCTTTTAGGCAAAGATGTGGGAAATAGGAATAACAGTTCTTTACTATTATATAGTATTATATATATATACATTATATATTATATAATATATATACAATATTATATTATACACATATTACTATGTGTAGAACCAGTCAAACAAACAGCAATAACTATGGCAGTAACAGCAAACAATCACAAACCCAGTCCCAGCCTTCTCGGCTGTTGGGCCCTTTCCCCTCGGGTGCAGTTCCGCTCGCAGCCAGCAGGGGCGCTGGCGGCTCCCGGTGAGCAGGGCAGGTGCGATGGTTCCCCCGCAGCTGCAGGGGGCGCTCCGGAGCGAGCTCGGGGAGCACGCGGCACTGGTGCCCTGGGATCCCGGGGAAGGATGGAACAAAGGCTTCACAAAGCCCTGGGCAGCCGATCCCGGTGTCCGGCCGGACCCTCGGGAACAGCAGGCTGGAACAGCAGGGACAATCACAAATCCCGGGTGGCAGACGAGATGTATCCAAACAGGGAACACCCTGGAGGTCTGGGCAGGCAGGGCGAGCAGGGCTACAACATAGCGGAGGCTCGAAACAGCAGCAGGGGCAGGGCGGCCATCCCTGGCTCCCAGCAGGGCAGGGAAAGGCAGCCTTGGGATCCCGGGGCTTCTCCAGCAGGAGGAAAAGCAGCTGAAGAAGCAGCCTCTCTCTCTGTCCAAACGCCAGAGACCGACTGTCCGCACACCCAGGTAAAACAAAAGAGTAGCCAGTGCACCCCACCCCCACTGGCTAAGTCTTTTGTTTTTCTCAAGTACCCAGCAATTTGTCCCCCTAGCAACAAGTATGGGGAAAATTCCTTTAATAGAAAAAAAAAACCAGGAGAACTCCTGAAACCCCAACTAGAAGAGATAAGTGTCTGCCCCTCCACTTTTCCCCATGAGGAAGCTGTAGACAGCTGAGATCTTCCCTCAGTCTCCCCTTCTCCAGGCTTCTGATGCCTTACTTGTGAAGTGCAACTCAAAATAAAACCACACAGCATTCACGAGCATAAACGTAAATTTAACCACGTACATTTTTTTAAAATGTCAAGGACTTGTCCTGAGCCACCTTTGCCAGATATTAGGCAAAATGTGGGAAGATTTGATCGAGGGAGGAGCATATAAGAAATTATGTGTGTATGCGTGCACATATAAGCCCTACACGTACACACGTCTGTCTCTGAGATGCAGTCCTTATGCAAGGGTAGAAAGCGGCGTCTTCTGCAAGGGATTTTATTCTTTCAAACGAAGTCAATGAGAGAGTGTGTGCTAAATGGAGGTTTGTCTGCATACACAAATTGTTACAATTTAACTAAATAGGTTTCTAAACTAATTTAGTTAAGTCAGTACAACCCCTTTAGTAGCTAACATTGATTCAGCTTAATTGAGTTTGCTCCCAAATTAAGCTAAATCAGCATAAAGCACTCATCAACCAATTTGAGCATTAAGGGCTAGCAATTTCTGCATATAAGCCAGGCCTGGGTGAGCTGGGGGGAGGTATCCTGATATCCCCTATGTCCCTGTATCCTCTGATAGTGAAGTGACCAGGGAGTGCTGCTCTACCTGCTTGGTGGAGGTGACTTGGGGACAGCCACCTTAAGGAAGACAACATCCGGATCTTGACTTGTTCCTGGTCGTAAACAGGGCTCTTAATGAGTGACTTTGTAATATCATTAGAGGTCAGTGTCACTTGGGAGCTTCTTCCATGACAGTTATGTATCAAGTAAACAACAAAATGATTTATTGCAAGACATTGGTAGTGGATTTCAACCAGAGAAATATAGTCACAACTTAAAGTACTCCAGACCCATTTTTGAGGAGACAGTAGCACAGTTTCCCTTGTTTTTCTTTTGACCTGGAAAGCAAAACTCTCAAAATCATGGGCTTACAATATCTCCTTTATGTTCAAGGAAATATAAAGCATTGCTCAACAACAACAAAAAAAAAAAAAAAAAAAAAAAGGATTTAAAGTGCAGACAGAGCTGGCTTTTCACTGTATTATTTCCTCCAGAAGTTTTTCTTGGATATTGCTTTAGTATATACTAATAATGGGATAATATTTCCTTATAGGGTGTATAATTCAATGAGACATATTAACAAGACAGTCACATTAAAACAAACATATTCTTCACATCCAGCGTCAGAAAAGAATATGTTTTGCTTTGCGGATGAATCTGATATGTGTTAGCCAGAAGCTGACTGTTAACCAGGGTAACATAAAAGCTACTGTAAATGGTACTGGAAAACCAAGGGGAAAAAAACCCTCCTTTCGTATTCCCTGAGAAATGTTGGTTCATAGTGTTGGCTTTAAAGCAGAGTACTACAATCCAGCTCATAGGGTAAGTGGATGTGTCTGTAATAGGTCATTTGGCTTCAAATGAGTGTTCCCACTGCCATCCCTTTTTTTTCTTTTAGTAAAGTAGGATTTCTGTCTGACAGGTCAGACTGGAAGTGAAAGAAGAGAACAGCAAAGGGGGACTGAGCTCTGTTTTTTCACCAAAGGCTTTGTGGGCTTTTATAGCAGGAAAGTCTTTAAGACTTTGAGGACTTCAAGAGATCATGAAGGCAGGACAGCAGCAGAACTGTCTCTTCAAGGGCCCCCTAAATGGTTTCACATCAGGCACGTGTTGTGGACAACAGAAGGTCCTTGTTTAGTAATGAAGAAAAAGCCAGCAATTTTGCTTCTCCATAGCCAGATTTTTTAAGCCATAATTGGATCTTGTAACACTGCCAAGGTAAAGGCAGAGGGCCATGACAGGGAAGCCTGACACTGGAAGTGAACTGAAACTAAATATAGTTCTCATGCAGTTAAAAAAACACACATCAAAGCCCAGAGAACCCAGCCCCATCTGAGACTTGCAATGGAACAAAATGAGAAAACGACGATGATAACATATGTATTTTACTGTGGAGCTACAGGCAGGCAAATGAAATAATCTGAGTGGCTTTGGCTGGTTGTGATTAAAGATCATTATGCGCCAAGCAATCCGAGACAGAATCCAAAGCCTGGCTGCTGAGAATGCTCCTGGGTAGAGGGAGCTGGGCGAGCCCCACTCAGGCACAGGGGCAGTGGGTGCTGGGCATGGCCATGCTTGGTGAGAAGCTGGCGTGTGTCTCTGCAGGCAGACCAACATGGTTTGGGGCTGCACAGGGAGATCCTATCAGTGCCCCTGTGGTAGCAGACCTGTTTTATACAGTCTGTTTAAATTGCTGGGCATCTGCAAAGCTCCTTTCCAAATTACGGTGGTGTGTGCTGCCATGTCTCCTCGAGGGCTGCAATGTCAGACTGTCCTGGTTCCAGTCAGGACATGGTTAATTTTTGCAGTAGCCAAGAGCAAGGAGTAGCCAGGGGACCTGGATTATTCTGTACCACATCAAGTCATTTTCCAGGAATGGGGGAATGGCTCCCTTTGTGTTTGGGGTAGTGTGATGAGTGAGCGGTTGGGTGTTGTTGGGGGTGACAACCCACATGTGAATAATTAATTTCTTGTACACAACAGTATTGTTGCTGTTACTGTTTGTTTTCTTATCTCACTGCTGTTTCCAGTAAATTGTTCTCATCTTAACCCATGATCTTTACATTTTGTGTCTCCAAGTCTCCTCTTAAGCCTTCCACAAAGGAAGGGGGGGAGTGTGAGTGAAAGGCATGTGGTTTGGAGTGATTTCAGTGGGAACACTAAACTGGAGAATACTGTTCCCAAATTTCAAGATGGTGTGGTTCTTGCTGCACTCTAAGTGGTTTGTCTGGGTATTTGCTAAGTCATCTCAGAGTACCAAATGTTTGTAGCAAACTCAAGTAGTGTGTGCAAAGGCCAGAGTGCTGTGAATATGGTCTTGGCTGTCTTGGTTATCATCTGCTAGTGGTCTAAAAGCCCAGTTAAAGAATACTGAGGGGTAGAAAACAGATGGAAACAATAATCAAAGAGAGGGTTAATTTTTCCTGAGGTTAAGAAGTTGGACTAGTCAACTTGCAGATAGTCTTCCTTCTAGCCCTACACACTACAAAGTTTGGATGGCAATCTTTGAATGGTCCTCTAAGGCCAGGTTTATTCAGAATTTGGTTGGTACCATTATGCAGACCAGAAGTTATCTGGCACATGGGAGTCTGGATTGAGGCTCAGATAGCCCTTCCCCTCACCCAGATGATATGTGTTCCTCAGTTTAGTAAGGACCACAAAAGTGGAAACAAAATAAAAATTGAAATGAACATCCGAGATATTTTCCATCGTGGGAAAGTAAAACCATTAGAAGTGGGAAGCTTTGAGAGTGTTTTGTATTCAAATTGCACCTTTTATCCTAAGAGATCAAGTACTTCACACATAACTACAGTCAGCACCCTGCTCAATGCAGCCATTTCTGGGGTGGAGCACAGGAGAGGAAGATCAAATATATCTAAAGACACAGGGCCAAAAATACTCACTGGAAAAGTGAGCATCTCTAAAAGTCCATGAAAGAAATGACACCTAGAAAACCTATAGAAGACGCTATGCGGATCACCTTAATCTATTGAAGTGGAGAATATAAGTGATTTTAATCCAGTGGAACTGCTGTAGATATTTTCCTTGCCAGGAAGGCTTCCAAATCCTCTTGCAAGAGATGCAGGAGATTTATACTGCATGTGAAAGGTCTGTCTGGCCAGAAGGAATTGCACGCTTGACTTCTGAGAAGAAACACTAAGGAAATAGTTTTCATGAAGAAAGCATCTGTTAGCTTTCATTCTTCCCTTTCATGGGAAAAAACGTGTTATAAAAAAATGAGGTTTTTCTCATATGGTCAATGAGGAGCTGCAGCCCTTTAGCTTACTCCTTCTCTCTAATATACAAGGGGGTTCCACTGTCATGTTGCTGTTAAATCAGTTGGTGTTAACCTAGGGGAAACCTTTATGTGGGGGTCCATCCAAGAAATTATAGAGTCTTTATCTGTTGCAATGCAGGATTTCCAGCTTTCCAGCAACCTGCATGCCAAAACTAAGGGTGTTGTTTTTGTTTGTTTTTGTTTGTTTTGGTGTTTGTTTGTTTGGTTTTTTTTTAACTCTCTGTGTATTCCATTTATCTCCACATGCAACTTTTTGGAGAGCAAGCCCTTCCTACATCCTTTCAGGAGATGGACTCGATGATCTTTGTGGGTCGCTTCCAACACAGGATGTTCTGTGATTCTATGTCTTACCAAAATTTTTAATATAATTTAATCTATTAAACTTTATCCATTTTATTCCTAAAAGAAAATAATAAAAGAAATAACACATGGAGGCAGAACTATAACCTTAATGGCAGTCTTGAGGGGCACACCATGGGAGCTGAGAAATGGTATGGAAGATTTGTCCAGGAAGTAAAAAGGACAAGGGAGACACTGGGTACCAAGCACTGCTGTTTGGGAAAGAACAGGAGAGAGATCACTTGAACATTTCTAGTAAAGGAAGAAAACTGGGGACAATTATCAGGGATTTTGATAACTAATCAGCACATTGGGACAGGAAGTGGCTATTTTTCCCCCCGAGCAACAGGAAGAGGCATCAGTAGGACAACTCTTTCAGCAGTAAAATGTGATAATTGCTTTGATACCTCCACCAAGAGAAACACAGCGAGGTACAGATGAGCTGTTATGTTCCTGGATGCAGTCATGATGATGCTGTTTCAGAAAGTGGGAGGAAATGGGCAAGTGAGTATCTACCCTAAGCCTGTTTCTGACTGGCAGAGAAGAACAGCCTGACAATCTAAAGATTTGGTGGTAATTTGGATGAAAGCAAGCATTAAATGATAAAGTTTGTTATTCCAAGGGAAAAAGCTAGACCAGCTGAATATGGATAATGACTCCAAAAAAAGTAGACTTCAGCAAACTTGGGGAACTGGTAAGTAATGTCTCTGAGGAAAATAATCTCAGGGATAAAGGAATGCAGGAAAGCTGGCAGTTACTAAGCCTATTTTAAAGGCAAATTCCTCTGATGCAGAAGACAGATTGGAAACAGAGTGAGAAACCCATATAATTGCCTCTGGAACTCTTCAAAGACCTGAAAATGGAAAAGACTTGACAAATGGAGAATGCAGAGACCCCAAGCAGAGTTTCCCCTGGATTACTTTCCCTACCATAAGGTGAAGTTAAAAAGGGAACAGTCCAGAGATCGGCTTTGAAGAGCCCTGGCTGAGTATGCAGCAGAGGGGCTGCCATGGGGTGCTGTGTGTTTTATGAGAGTGCACTGCATGAGCGATGGCTTGGTGAGCTCATGCATGAGTGTGGCACAGGGCCAAAGGAGGCATGAACAACCTGAGGGTGAAGTGGTGATGCAGCATCCAGAGACCATAGCGAGAACTTTGTGAGACTGGCAGAGCACTGTGGCTTTTAGCCATCTAGTACGATAATGAACTTTGCTTTCCTCTTCGTCCTTTGTGTCCCAGCTTTTGACCTTCAAATAGCCAGTGTACTAAAAGAAGGTCTCAAAGTGGATTTGCAATAGGAAGGTGATTTCCCATGTTTGCTGCAGTTACAAGCCGGGTCAGTAGAAGAGACTGATTTTCAGACTCCATCTAATTGAAATCTCAGCATTTTGGAGGAATAACTGACTGTGCAGTGCTGCACACTGGGACAATCCAAGCACATTTATCCCTGCAGCCCATCCCTGTAGTGACACAGAAACCACAGTAGTTCTGCAGCTGTCTCTTCCCGAGAAGAGCCACGGGGTCACTGCTGGTGTGGGAGGAAAGTCACTGAAGGTTTTCCATGGGAGAAGCCCATATATCTGTTCAGACACTGGGCATGGCCCATATGGGTTGAGGACTTGAGGCTGTAGCTGGTAGGCAGCAAAGTGAGGTTTCCTGATGAAAGTTACTGCAGCACAGGACAAGACCTCTGAGATGTTGTGCTGAGTGACAGGGCTCTGTGAATGGGCTGTGAGATGTCACGAGATGGATAGGAACCAGAGGTTTTTCCAGGAGTGGATGAGGGATCCTCTCTGCCACTTGAGGTGGGGGCTCAGAGCAGCTGTACCCGCTGTCCCTTCTCTGTCTGACCCTATGTTTGAACAAGACAGCTTTCTACACCCCTCCCCTCCGCTTTCATGGGAATGAAGAAATAGTCCAGAAGAAGGCAGTCTCTTTGCTCTTTGCCATCATTCCAGCATCCTACTGAGGGTCTCTCACCCCAGCAGCATGGTGGGAGATGCCACCATGGCATGGTCACTGCATGGCACTGTGAGGGTCCATTTGTGCCTTAGTTAAAGCCATTATTAGTTCTGTTATGTTTAAAGCTGTCCTCAAACTGGTGGGCGATCACAACTCCCTGAGGAACAGTTGGAGCCCTCCTAGCTGGAATGGTGACCCACCAACCTTCATATCTGTGGGGTTATCCTGCACTGAGCTCCCTTTGTGGGGAGAGGGAGCTGGTAGCATTCATGGTGCTTCACTGATAGAGAAGATATTGCAGGGATTGAAAGAGCCTAGGCTCATCCTTTCACTACTGTCAGACTTGTGTTTGTTGCTGGTGGTTTACATTCCAGGATGCACTGCTTAATTGCTAATGAATTTGCCTGATGGAGCAGGAATGGGGAAGACAAATCACAACTGTGTGAATGTACATGGGGAATCAGGAATGTCATATGAGGCTCCAAAATAAAAAGGAGATGAAGGGAAGGGTGAGTAAGAAAGGCCAAATCAATGCTGGCTGTTGGAAGGAGGAGAGGTGGGTGCCAATGACAGCTGGGGCAAGCCCCACATTCAGGTTTTACCGTCAGCTATCTTTCCACACATTAAATCCCCAAGTCTGGCAGAGCAGAATGCTTTTTCCAGGCCTAAAGAATGTGTTGGGGAGTCCTTAGGTCTCTCTGAATAATGATTTACACCAGGAAATTTACTGGCTTATACTATAGGGGCATGAGGATAGTCATCCTATTAGTATGACTTTCCTTCTGGATATCTTAAGGAGGAGTAGAATTGCTTTAATTTCTGATGCTTTCCCAGTTGCATATGACATTAGGCCATAGAATAAACAAGTGTTAAATGATAATGAGCTGTTTATTCATTACCTGCATCCCTTGGTTTGTGACTGATTTCTGTCTGGCCTTCAGGAGAGCTCTCTGTTGATTTGGGTGTATATGCTCTGCAAGCTTTAAGGGCAGCAGGTCTCAGTGTTTTTTTAAGCTGAGACTAATATGCTTGGCTTCAGGGTGTTAAAGATACAGTGTCAGGAACATGTTTTCTGTACACAAACACAGAATTATTTTCTTCTCAATGTTCCTTTCTTGGCAAGTAAGCTAATGTTCTAAGAGTGCATACTGGACATGATCTTTGGATACTTTAAATGGCTATGGTCAGACATTGTAGGAACAGTCATTTCCTAAATATATGGCCTGCTGAGAATCAAGTTTCCAACCATAGCTGTAGATGTGAAAGACCTGAAAGAAAATGCAGAAGACTCTGACCTCAACAGGCAAAATACCCCTGACAGAAAATTCCTCCAAGCCAGTAAAATTCCACTCTGGTGTGCAGGAACAAAGGCTTGTCAGAAATTCCTGTGGACCATCTACCAGCCTGCCTTTCCCCAGGACACAGGTGAAGGCACCAGAGGTGCAAGAGCAGCCCGAAGCCCCACTAGGGGCTGACAGTTCAAGAGGGTAGGAGGCACCTCCAGCAGCGACAGGCAGAACCAGTGTCACCCCCACTGCCTCAGGCAAGACTATTGGTCCTTATTTATTAATAAGCAGGTAATAACTTTGAACAAAATCTGAGCTAAACCGCTTTAAAATCTTCTAAAATTCCTGAGGAGTTTCAGGGCAGAACCTCTGGCAAACTTTGCAGCACTTTGTAGTTACACTACAAAATGCTTAGTTTGGCTTGATTGCAGCAAATGTGATTCTTTTTCTTAATTTTTCCATTTTTATTTGATAAAACAGAACTCCAAACTCATTAATTTGTGCTGCTGTTTTCTCCATTTAGTGGTATGCTTGATGTATCCCATTTACTTTCACTTGATCAGCTAGTATTAATGGCCATAGAATTCAAGTGCACAAAGACTTGTTATTGAATTTCAATTGAAATCTTGTAGGCAGACATAATAAGAACTTGTCAGTGTGTGTTAAACAGTTTTGCTTGTTGTGGTTTCAAATGGAATAAAGGACTGGTGCAGATCCTTCAAGCTGACAAAATCTGTGACCTACACATCAAGAAAAGACAAGGATTTTTGCAATGCCTCGATGAAAGCAAAGATGCTCCTTGAGCCAAGGGCCATCTTAGCAGAGTAACCTGAAGGATGGTGATGGCAGCATGTTGGCAGTGAATGCACAGATGAAGCATTTGCTAGAAGCAAAAAACCCAGGAAATGATAAAATTTTCTTCACGTTTTGAATAATGAATGCTTGAAGCTTTAAACGCTGTGTATTTTCCTCATGTTTTGTGGGTTGGGGTCAGGGAATATCGCCTTGTCCTCGCCTTGAGTGATGAAAAAGACTGTAACTCAAGACCCTGTCTTTTTTTAGACCATGAGTACCTACAGCGCAGGTTACAAGATTAATGCATAGATAGGAAAGATTCTTAGTGTTAAAAGAAGCAAAGGGTCTCACACATTTTGCAACACGTACTCTGTGCTTTGAATAGCTGGGGGTATAAGATATCATTATGAGATGTAGAATGTCTCAGTGGTTCAGAGAGCATCTCCAAGACTTTTTCCTAACTCAGAGTGAGAGCAGAGTCTTTTAGACTAAAAATAAAGGACACCTGACATTATCAATTTCAAACTTCTGCAACTGGAGGCAATGCTGAGTTGTTTGTGTTTAATTCAAAAGTGAGAGCTGTTCAAGTTCAAAACAGTTTTGGGCTCTATGATAAGCTACAAGCAGTGAGTAGAAAAGACCAAACTCCTTCATTGAATTTCTCTGAATCTGTGCAAACCTCTGAATAAACAATGTATGTGTTACTACTTCATTACTAGACTTGGGTTTCTGAGGAAAGCGTCACTCCATAGGTGGGTGTCGTAGCGAACAGGAAAACACTACATGTAGAGTACAAAGAGTAATGACAAATGAGATGCTTCACACTTTGAAAAGTGTCATTATGAGTACTTAAACTAAGCACTTTTATCCTGGCTGTTTAATACATCCCTAATGTTTAAGGTAGATTTGACTTTCAAAAACATACTGGCAGAATGACACATTGAATAGGACACAAACACAGAAAAATAAAGCAACCTTTAAAACTCCTTTTTAGATTGACTTCTATTTTGGCTGGCTCTTTACAATGCTGGAAGACTGTGAATGCTCCAAGTCTGTGCCAATACTAGTGAAGACCCACTTGTGTCGAAGTTTCAAGACACCCAGCCATGAGCCAAGCAGTCCTCTGTCTGACTCAGATGGTTTGGTGCTGTGGTGGCTCAGCAAGTGGTGGGACAATTCTTCTTTGGTCCTCACCATAACCTGAATTTCTCTCTTCGCTGGCTTTTCTCTCATTGACAGGTCTCTGCACCCTGCCAGTAATGATGCCAAGTATTATGACTTGTATCATAGAGAAGAGGGGAAGGACAGGCATCTCCTTCCTAAAGAGCTTTGGCAATAATGTGCTGGCACTAGATCAGCAAATGCATTCAGGTCTCCTGCTACTGAGCTGGTCAGCTATTACAAGAAGACCATTTCCTGCCAGACAAGAGACTTTTGCTGAATTCAGGCAACAGCCCCAACTAAATTACTATAATCTCAATAATGTAATAGCCACTTCTTGGCATTTTAAGCCAGTGGTTCCAGCACTTACCAACTAACACAACTAAGCACACCAGACCTCTCTTCTTTATGTGATAATTTGTCTTTTAACCTCAGGATGGCTTTTCAGAGCTCTTCAAGGTCATGCTTTGTTCACACTCCTGAGACTCTCCTTTACTCTGGCAGCTATGACGCACCTGATGGTGGAAAAGCATTGCCCATGTTACAATAATTCTGCTCATCTTAATGTCTAACATAGCTCTTTGTTTTGCTTTTACTAGTTTGACAGTTATAGACTGTAGACTCTCTGGAGCAGAGACCATTCTTTTATAAAAGTTCTGACTTCCAAAATTGGACCACCCTGTTGTAAAAGACCTGGTCTGAAAGCTCCTATGGCATCCTAAGCCATATGGATGCAGCAATATTAAAAATTAGTATAATTTTTTTTTTAAGTGAATATATGTTCTAGACTTCTGCTAGGAATGATCTGGCTGTTTAGCCATGAAGAACAGCTGTACATAGCTGTTGTCTTCTAAGATATAGTACACAGTGGAGCAATAACTTTCTCCCTTTCAACTTGCATTTCTTCACCTGAAATTTACATTTATTTTAGCCTTTTTTCTGAGTTTGGTAAAATACCTGAGCCTGAAACTGCCTAATCTAGCTAACAAGACTAGAGCTAAGCATCTCTGACACTGGGAGAAAAGAGATGCCAAATATCCAGCAGTGGACACACAACCTTCCAACTCTAGTCTTCCCCAAGTCACCGGACCTTATACTTGTGATCTGCAGAGACAAAACAGCAAAGGTCATATTTAGAATTTGTTTGACTTTATATTGTTCTCTGATCATCAGATAATTAAAGAAATATCACTTAGCTTTGCACTTCTCAGCAAAGGGAAATTCTGCTTGTCTGTGAGTCAGGGGCAACTCTGTTGAAGTTTGTGGAGTTCCACCAATATTAAAATTGTGTTACTGAAAAGAAAACTAGAACCAGAGATTGGAGAGTTTTGCTCACAATAACTAAAGCTTTGTCTAGACTGGGGATTTGCCCTGATTACTGCCACTGGCTACCAGCCACTGGTGTTTCTTCACCACTGTGATTCCTTGCATTGGCACGTCATGGTGCTAATGGTGGTGGTAGAGTTTTGTCAGTTTAGGCATGGATAACATTCTCTGCTGGATGTGTTGGTTTTCTCCATTTACACCATGTGAGATCTGTTAATGTTTAGTTGACTGTGACTGGAACCTGGCAAGTATATAGGGCCCATGGATACAGAGACAGGAAAAATGTTAAATTCTCTCAAACTTTTCCAGAAATTCTCAAAGCCTTTCTAAATTAGCTTTGATGTCACGTGTCAAATAAAGAACACATGAAAGTGTTACTGGGGACAGAAAGTGAATATTAGCATAAGAAAAGGTTAGTTCTGTTATTTGAGAGTGCTGTAGAACAAGAAATTTAGAAATGCCAAGTTTATCAGCCCATCTAGCCCCTATCCCAATAATGTATTAAGTCATCTTTCTGTATAGTTTGCATTGCTTTGTCTAGTCTAGTTCTCAGTGACTCAACTTATGGAGTCTGCACCACTTCTCGAGGGAGAGAGTTTTCCACAGTTTGAACTGTTACGATATTTTTCCTGATATCTAGCCTACCATTTCATTTTATCCCATTATTCTTAGCCTCCTCCTTCCTCTCAAGTACACCCAAGCAATCCTCTTTTTTGGTGTTTATACCTTCTGAAGTCTCATAGACATTTCTTTTCCTCTTAGCTGTCCCACGTCTATATGTTCTCATATTTAGACCATTGATGCTTTACAATGAAATATTCTGGACTGTATAAAGAAGGAGCATGTGGTGTAAAACAAGCAGGGTTGCTTTTCTGCTCCACTTGGCATTGGTGAAAGTCTCAGCTGGCATAGTGAGTTCAGTTTTGGATGCTGCTTTTTAAGAAAAAACACTAACAAATTGAAGAAAGCTCAAAGGACAATAACAAAAATGATAAAAGATTTAAGAATCAGATTTATGAGAAGCAGCTGAGACAGGCATGTTCAGTATACAAAGACTAAAGGAAGGCAAAATAGCTGTCCACAAATATATGAAATGATGTGATAAAGGGAACAGGGGCCAGTTATTCTCATTATCCAGAGAGGAAAGAAGCACAGAAACTGATTTAAGCTGCAGAAAGGAAAATTCCGGCTACATATGTGAGAGATGTATTTCATCTACTCAAACAATTAGGCAATGGAACAAGCTGCTGTGAAAGGTTACAGAGTTAAAATGGCTAGAGAGATTCCAGGCTAGACTCAACTGCTGGGGCCAATGAAAAAAAAATCCCACCCTGATTTTGGAAAGTTAACCAGATGTGCTGCTAATGGCAGATTCTCACAAGTAAATAGGATTCCATATTAGGGATATCATGTGTGCTGACACAGGGCCCCTAAAGGGACAGGCAAGTGCTGAAAAACTGTCCATCTTCCCAGCTTTCCATCTTACTGCAAAGCAGAGAAAGGAAGGGAAACTGGACTGTGTGGAGACATTGAAAAGACATGGAGATGGAGGTTATGACTAAACTGGGTGTAAACAGGTGCTTCATGCACAGACATGTGGCAGCTTCATTTCAAATGTGGAGTGGCTGAATGGGTACCGTGTGTCAGCTGAGTGAGCAAGCCCAGATGAGAGGTGCAGGAAGAGTCCAGGACATGGGCAGGTTAAGTGTGGGTATGAATTTTTACAGGTCAGCTTATGCTACTGGGCTTGCCTGAAGTCACTGACAAGGAGCTGGATCCAGGTGTCTGTATTCTCAGGCCAGCATTTTGACCACAAGCCTACTGTCCTCTTTGTAGCACCACTTTCTTACCACCTCCTTATGAACTGAGCAGCCATCTGATCCTGCCTGGCTCATGCATTTTGAATTCCTGCAAACTTGTGAGGAATTTTCTGAGCATTAAAAAAACCAAACTAAACCAAGCCACCAACAAAAAGAGACAGTAATGAAGGGCATGCTGATATTTTGTCCTCATGTTCTCCACCAGGTAAGATACACCACTAGGAGCTGGCATGGCTGTGGGCTGCATATAAAAAGATCAACATCTCATGAAATGGTAGCTGATGATTGGCAACACTAAAATCCAAAACGTTAGCCTGCCATTTTAATCAGCGTCTTCACTACAAGTCTTGTCCCCTGGAGATGTACCACTGCCATGAACCTCCTGCCAGCTGAGCAGTGCTAATGTCAGCAGTGGGGAACATGTAAGGATCTTTGCTTGCTATTGTAGACTGATTCTTGCAATTGATGACTCTTGTTTTGATCCTCAGAAGTCTGTGGGGCTCAGCCCTCCTTGAAGTGAGAGCAGTATTCTTACATTGTTTGTGGTGTGTTTAACATATTATGGGGCGTTACTTTCTGGCACTGAGTTTTGAACTTTAAACAGCATTGAATAATTCCCCAAGATCCCATTACCGTGATTTGGCTGGACATTCCACCAAGTGAGGATAATGCATGAAATGAAGATGGTTCTAGCACTGGAGTCAGAAAAGCGTAGAGCTGGGTGGTATCCAGATGGGATCTTCTGTATGAGTTATTGTCACTTGTCAGCTGGTATGTATTCTTATGAGCTACTACAGTGGAATTACAATTCTTCCCTCCCATTAGTCATCACCACTACACGAATTTTATTTGGAGGAGAAAGGTCATGGCAAACAGTCATATCTGTCCTGGCTGTAGCTCAGGATAAAAAACAAAAGTACCTGGGCAATTCCCTGGAATAAATTAAGAGACTGAGAACGAAGCTCTAATTTTTACCTGTCTGCCTGTGGGCAAAAATATCTGAGTGGGATCTGAAGCCCCTTTTCATGGCAGATGAGAAGCTCTAGCTTCCAGCACTACTTGGCACCATGCCACCCAGGAGTGGAAGGGGAATTCCTAAGCAGGCATTCCATTCTCAGACACTTTGGGCTGTTGGAATTGGTTTTGCAATCTGTACTTTCATCTTTCTTGATATTTTCCACTCAACAAACTAGGAGCTATTGTCCTGGGTGTATCATATTAGTGGGAAATGGAAAGGAGAAAACTTGTGAAAGAGATGGTGTGAAAGCTGCTAAAACCTAAGTAGGACTCACAGTTCTGTTTTTTGTTTCTCAGTCTTTTAAAGTGACTCTGCAATCCTGGTAGGAAGCTGGCAGCAGAGTAGGACTGAGGTACCAACAGTAGCACTTTCTCGTGATTTGTTTTTCTCTAAGCACTGTGCATGTGTCAGACAGCCTTAGCCATGAGCAATTGGTGCTTCTCCAGAGAGTGATTTCTCCCCCTTAGGAGCATCCAGTGCGTGGTAGTTCTGTTGGCTGCCTTGCTTTGAAATCTGTAATTGTCATAATGGTTGTCTCTGGGCTTAAGCCTTGAATTTGGCTGGTTTCAGATATCACCAGGGTCTTTCAGCCTGCTGCAATAAAGAAGGGGACTGATGAGTACTGTGAGTCCTTGGCACTTGGTGCAGCTATGGAGAGACATGACAAGGCATGATAGGACTGAACTCCCTGACACACATGATGAGAAACCTCTGCTTTTCCTGATGTACAGAACCATCTGTGTCTGGGGTTCTGTAAAACTGGGCTCCAGATCTGAGACTGGGGGTGAAAGGTCCCAAGCCAATCCACAAGAGGTCTTACAGAGAGGGTCTCACATGCAAGGCTGACTTGTGCTACCATGTGGTGGCATGCTAAGAAAGTTTTGTTTCTGCTCTTGGTTTGGGAAAAAGCCTTGGGGAGTTAACTCAGACATATCTAGATGTATGCACTCTCCTTCTTGACTTTCTCTTCAGAACAGCACGAGATGGTCCATAGCCTCTCCTCTCCACATTGCAGACCAGTCCCCAGAAAAGTGTATCACTGCTAGTGTTTCCCACTGATACCTGTAGGGTTTGAATTAAATCACAAATAATGGTGTAATTTGGTCTTTAACAAGACCACCTTCAATGATTTATGATGGATTATGGATGGCAGAGCTCAGCCCTTGGACTCTATGCTTCCTTCAGATGAAATGATTTCTAGATACATGATGCCTTCATATGGGAAACTGAAGCAGTGCACTGGAGCTGTGGCCACTCAAGGAACAGAGATCAGAGCAAATGAAATTGTCTCTTCCAGTACTTCATTGGAAAAGAATTTCTAGGCAAGTTGCCTAGCAGGCACACTGCACTATATTCTTAGAAAGCAATAGATCTATTTAGGACTGCTGTATCTCTTTGGAATTTACTGTATGAAAAAAAAACCCCTTTGGCAGGAGCTGATCTTCAGTGCTGACTGAGATTTGCAGCTTCTGACTGACAAACTAATCCAAGCATTTTATTAGAGACTGCTTCCCAGTAAGTCCTGTTTGCATTGCATCTGAATTCAGGAGGATCATGTCAGAATGAGAAATGAAGCAGATTTCTTGCTGAATTTTTATCACCCCTTCATTCACAGGTGCACACACACACACACACACACACATATATGCACTAGAGTGGATGTGCAGGTTTTTTATATTACACACAACAAATGTATTCCAGCTTGCTCCTAATCCCTTCCTAGTCAAAGTGTAGATAAGCTAAGTGACTGGTGACTTGTGATTAGTTAAAGGGGCAGAAATGCATTTGTTTTTAGTGTATAGGTGGCCGTCTCCATTATAAACATATTTTCCTGCTCCAGCCACTTTGTAAAGCTTGTGAAGTTCAGTAAGTCACCTCACAGAGCTGTTCCAGCTTTGTGTATTCTTTGAATCCCCAGCTCCAAGAGCAGGCTGTTGTGACAGTGTGTTGTGTTCAGCTTCCATCCAGCCTGGATGCAGAACTGCAATCCAAGCCACCCTGTGGGCTCAGTATGAGGGTAAACCTCATGTCAGTGCACCAGACAAATGCGACCTTTCCATGTGATTCCTAAGTGGAGAATACATTCTGTACAGGTTTCCTGGCACTGGACCACAATGTGGTCTCCTGAAAATCTGCAGCTGGAGTTCTGCAGTTCTTGTTGGAGTGAGACAATTTTGTCCCCCATTTGTGGGACTGTCACTTAATGGCACAGTTTGACCTCAGACTGAAAGTGAACTCTAGTAATATATGTTCAAGGGAGAAATGGACCATTATGAACGACTTAATAAATAGATGTGGATATATTCAATATCTCAATATTAGGCATGTTTTCCAGTCTTGGTTGAAGGACAAACATAAGAAGATACTGTCATTCACATGGAAGTTCTCAGACAAGTCTTGGGGATCTCAGCTATGTCAAGTCCCTGAGAATAAGAAGTCGCATGGTACATAGTTATCTGCAAGAATAAACCATATCTGGCAGATGGTACAGCAGATCTGCATAGGCTCCTCAGCCCTGAAAGCCCTTTGGAGTGACAGAGGTCTTGCTCACAATGTGCTTGTAGAGCCTGCAGCCCTGCAAAGCCTGTACCTTCTTATGACCTTTACATGCTGCATGAAGGACAGGCTAACCAGCACAGAGTGAAAAAGAAAAATCACAAATGGAAATAATTTTCTGAAATTTGGCTTATCTGTAGACTGGGAAAAAAAAAAAATTTGTTTTAAGTCCAGATTTGTAAAATATACAAACTTTCTTGTCCTGTTGCTAAACGAGAGAGTATGAACAATAAATGCCCCACAGAGACAGTGACTTACACATGTAGTAGCTTAAAAGAATATTGAGAATCATCCAAATGTCTGGTTCTGTAACTCTTGCCACTGTAGTTTGGAAATTTAATGGAATTATTGCCTATGAAAAACATGCATACGTCTTTCCCCTTCAAATATACCCACAATATATGCTTTTGAAGCTGTGCAGAAGTATTGTCAAAGTTGTGATGATGCTGTGCTGCAAGCTTTAATTGTGAGATACAATTCGTCAAGACTTTAAATACTTTTCTATGCTGATGTTTGAGCCAATGAAAAGTATTGTGTTCCCTTTAATAAATACATTTTAGAAGCACTTTTGTTTAAATTTTAATTACAAAGGGAGATATTGTTCCTGTCTGCTGAAAGGCATTTCACTGGGTTTTTTTTTCCTTTTAATTTTGAAACATAATTCTAAAGGTACACCTTCCCAGCAGAATAGCTTGTCATTTGCATGTGCAAATCCCAGCTTTAGCTGCAGCAAGAAGAAACAAGTGAAAAAGCTGTAAAAGGTTCTCATATATCATGTAATTTTTGGTGAGCAGTATTTAAGTGTATCAAGTTTGCTCTGATCTCTTAACTATGCTGACACCAGCATTTCAGCTAATACACCCATGAATCCAGAAGGAACACAAATGTGGATATGAAGAGTTCAGATTTTGTATGAGATTCTGAAGCGGGACATCAGGGGCAAAGACATTTCAGCATGAGCTGGTTACAGACAGAAAGCAGGTGGTGGTGTTCATGAGTTGGGTTAGGCTGAGAATGGAGCTGAGCCACTTGTGTTTTATCATAAATGTGGAGAAGGAATACAAATTTTTCATGTCTCTGTAATGGAGAGATGGGTTACCCTACACTTCCCTTTCCCTGGACATGATGCTCTGGAAGCTCAGTTCTTCTAGGGAATGGTATGCAACAAATAGGGTATTTGCCCAGATCTGTTTCTTAACACTGGCCATGGCTGGACCTTATGTTTGGAAAACAGAACTAAGCCATTTTCTCAAGGGAAATTAAGGAAGTTGAGGACTCATTGTGGCTGACTCTGGTGTCCTTTTACTCTGGAGTAAATGTCATACCGAGATAATGGGATAATGCCATTTGAAGTTCATTTTTTAGCAGTTTGATGACAGGATTTAGAAAACGTGTCAGACGGCCTTCTGATGGAGTAGCTCGGCAGTGGGCAACTCTATCACCAAGATATGAAATGTTTCCCAAGAGCCTGTTTTGGAAATCAGATTTTAGTCCTGATCATCAGTGGTGCCATCTGCTCTGGGATTTGAGCTGCTTGGGAAGAACTGTCTTGAAGAAACTGTGCAGAACTGCAGTGCTTGGCTGGAGAGAGACCCTCTCCTCCTGCTGTTTGATAGGCTTGTGAACCTGCATTTTCTCAGTAGCTCCTCTTTCTGAGTGAACACTTCATTTCAGTGCTGATGTGGCACACCTTCAGATCTGGTCACAGCTGGAAGCTTAGCTGTGGTGAGATAAAGACCAGGGATGCTTGTTTAAGTGCATGGCCTCTCAAGGACATCAGCAGGCCTATGGCAGCAGCAAACTGCCAGGACACCAAGATTTCCTTGTCCCTTCACATTAAGGCTTTCTCATCTCTCATCTCACTGCCTTCATTTACTCATACATAAACTAAGTTTATCAAGAAGACACCATGTTCCTTCCCAGAGTGATTTGAGGCTGATTTAGGGACGTTTATACAGCTATTTGCAAATGTAGATAGCCTATGGTGTAGGTTACTACAGGCTTAGGGGGATGGTGGCATTAATGAGATGTCTATTCAGGAAACTGTACCTTTTGAACCACCAAGAGGTGTGCTCCAGGACTCAGTGTAATGAGAAGTGAATCCTACAAGGTGTTGAACACCTCCTGTGAGATGCTGAGAGCTCTCAGTGCCTGATGGAAGATTGTCACAGGAACCTGCCTTTATAATCATGAATTTGAAATTTGAAATGTAATCTCACAGAGGATCTGTGCAGAGGATAACAAAGACAAAGAAACCTTTCTGGTACTTAAAAGCTCACGAGAGAGAGAAAAAAAAAATCCACTCCTCATTTGCTGAACCTTTAAAAAGAAAAAGAAAGGAGGTGGAGGGGACAGATGAAATATGTTTTATCTATTTACCTACTTTGGCAATTAAGATTGTAATCTAGATGATTACCAGAGCTTGTAATGAGATTATACCCTCCATTAAAAAGAATGCTCCAGAGCTGCAGTGAAGAACGCCTCAGATCTGTTTAGTATGCTATCTGTCTTAGCAGAAAGCAGCAAAATGCATTAAACACACTAGGAAACAATCTTGTAGACATACACTCCCAGTCTAATTTTCAATAGAGTGAGCTGGCATTGGATTTGTAGTTCTCTTCTCATCAGTACCTGTAAGCAGATCCATTTAGAAAATAGTTTTCATAATTCTCAATTGTTCTGTGAATCACATTTGGAAATAACTCCTCACCCCTTTTTTTTTCCCCCGAACATCAGAACTTTCCTGAAAATTTGCAGACTGGTATTTCATTGCAAAGAAACCCAAAAGCCATTGTTATGAAAAAAAAAAGTATTTTATTTTCTGTTGATCTATTGGCTTTACTGGTCTCAGCCTGTAGAGTTGTAGTAACTATTCTGTTCCTGCAATGTACGGAGAGACTGAAAATCAAGTGCAAAAATAGCTGGTTTATGTTGAGCTTTGATAGTTTATAAATGATGCTGAAATGCTGCTGGAAGGCAAAGCTGTTACTGTAACTGCTTCTTTCCCCGGGTATCCATCAGTGGCATTTTAGTAAAAGTAAACAGGAATAGCACAGTGAATAGTACATACAAATCACCTCAGAGTAGAAGTGGAGTGAAATGTCTTTTCTGCATTTGCACTGTAGGTAGAGCACTGCCATCCCTTTCAAGTCCAGGGTTAATCACAGGGAATGGAGTTCATCATATAGGTGCTTCTTTCTCGTGCTTCTCCCAAACCTGACAGACTTTACCCTCCTGCAGGTGCTGTTACATTTCTAGGAAGTGCAATACATGCAATACAATGACAACCTCTCCCTGGTCACACCGTGCAGTTTATGCACTGTTAGGACAGGCACCAAGATCTTTCTTTGAGCAGCAAAGCCAAGGAAGACTGATTTTTTCAGCACTGAGCCCACCTGAAAGATGGTTTCTGCAAAAGAGTCCTGTAGCCATTTTAAGAAATTATTACCCTCCCTACAACATCTGCACCTTCTCTGTATGTCATTGACCCCATGACAGCAAGAGGAGCCTGCCATGCTCTGGCTGCTCCAGCTTGAGGTCTCTTGCATGAGCCCAACACATTGAAAAATGGGTTTGCATTAATCAATGCAAATTTTTCTCCTCAAAAGAGGATGTTTCCTTCCCTTGTGGTCTTGATTTTCTTCATAAAATGGCTTGGTTTTTGTCTTACTGAGATGGGTAAAATAAAATGGGTTGAATGTGAGGAATAAGTTTGTTCATTAGATATTCCTTAGTCTCAATAGAATTTTGAGGTTTTAAAGATTTTTCCAAGCTAAGATCAAATTTGGTACCTGAAATAAGTAGGCCAGATATATCTGCTCTGATCTAAGTATGACAAAGAGCAGGGAGTTGAACCTGATGATCTTTATGGATCCCTTTCAACTGGAGATACTCTGTGATTCTGTGACTCTGCCTGACATCTTGTGACTGGTTATTAGCTGAACCTCGGGCATAAAATGATTGTGGTGTCAGTGGAATGGAAAGGGGAAGAGTAAGGGAAAACCTGGGAAACTACAGGCCATTAAAGCAAACATCCACACTAAGTAAGATGATAGAAACTATAATAAAGTATAACATTAGCAGGCATGTGGGTAAATATGATATATTGAGGAAGAGTCCCTGTGGCATTTATAGAGTTGTGCATCATAAATCTATCCTTTGAAGGAGTCAATAACCACACAGACAAGGGAGATCCAGGTGATACTTGGGTTTCTAGAAGACCCTTGACAAGGCTTCTCATCAAAGGCTTTTAAAGAAACTGAGCTGCAAGAGGATAAAAGGAAAGGTTCTTGCATAGATGAAAGAGTGGTTAAAAGGCACAAGAAAAAAGGGCAGGATTAAGCTGTCAGTTTTGTCAATGGTGGAAAGCCCCACTGGTGTCCCATAGACATTCTCAGTCAGCATGCACAGTTCGGTATCTTCATAGCTGGTTTAGGAAAGGATGTAAATAGTAAGATGACAAAGTTTGCTCATGATACTAAACTATTTAAAGTTGTAAAATGAAAACTCCTTGTAAAGAATTTAGGAAAACTCCCATGAGACTGAACAAGAAAGAACAAACATAAAGAAGTAACATGTATGGAGAAAAATTTATGAAGAACAGGCTGTGGAGTAGTCACTGATCATCAGGAGTGAAATATTAGGATTATAACCAAGAACTTGGGAGAAAAAAACTTCAAGAACTTTATGAAAAAATCAACTCAATTTTGACTAGAAACCAAAGATGTATATTATAAATTTGTGGGAGGGGAATAGAGAATAAAACATTCTGTGTGGTGTAGGCAGCTTCATGAGGGCAAAATGAATTTTTGGTATTCCAATCACTAAAACCTTAGAATAGAATGGGAAAATAAGCAGGGACTGGACAATTGGGGTGATCAAAATGATGAATTGGCTTCTGTTTTAGCAGCACCTAAAAAGCCTAATGGTAGAAGAGGTTGTGGGAGCCAAATGTTTACAGAGGCTTAAAAAATCACTAGCTACTTTTATGAAAGAAAGATACACAGAGGGTTATTACATTCAAAGATATTTCCACTGCTGAGCAAGTTCATGAACCATAGACAGGCAGAGACTGAGCTGCATAGAACAAAATGTGATTTACATTCTTGCTGGGTTCTTACATCTTTCACCTGGGCATCCAACCATGCTTGCAAGAACAATATTGGATTGGATGGACCTTTAGTCTGACTTTACAAGAACACCTCTACTGACTTGATGCCTCCAGATGTGAAACTTCAATGGAGTTTAAGCCAGTTTTGGTTTGTTGCCTGAGGTCACTGACAGATCAGGAGCAAAGCTGGGTGTGGAACATTAAAAATCCTTTCTTCATGTCTTAGCCTTGTAATTATTTCATTTTTTAATTATATTGCAAATCCAGGTTTGTAATCAGCCTTGGAGAGAAGCCAGAGCACATACTTTAGTTTTGTCTAGTGACACAATTTTAGGAAAAAAAAATCTTCTTTTTAAAAAACGTTTTATTTGCAATAAAATAATAAAGACAAAATTTCAAAAGTGTCTGAGCTGCAATTTTCATAGAACCTGAGACTCTTTCCATATTATAATCCTAGGAGCTCACAGCTTAAGACAGTGGTCATCCGGTCTCCCAACCCTCCACTCTGAAGTCAGTGATGTAGTGGTATATTTTCAGTAGAAACAAGGCACAGGTACAAAATTATTGTGACTAGGTTATACAGAGATCCCATGGCAAGGCAGTAATGACTGAAGGTCCTCTGGAGTAATGCTGTGGATCAGCTCTCTTCCATCCTATAACACTTTACTGTCTCTGGAGAGTGTGAAGCCTTCTGTGTCTGCTCCACCTCTGCTATTCTGGGCCTGAGACCCAGCAGCACAGAGTCTCGGATGCCTCAGCTTTGGTCTCTTCTCTTCCCTTCTGTGGAAGCCCCATGGAAGCACACCCACTGTTGGCATCTGAGCACTCTCTATGGGACCTGGTGCAGGGAAAACAGTCAGGAAGTAGTGCAATGGGGCCAGGCAAAAGCAAGACTTGCAGTATCGCGCTACTGCGGGGGCCTGGGGATGTTGTCCTGACTGGGATGTATTCCCTGAGGATCTGTCTCACTCCCCTGAAGCAGCCTTAATTGGAGAGTACAACTGTGGCTCAAAGTCACTTTGGTCTCAGCTCTTGAACTGCAGGTCCTCTACTATGGCTCTCAGAGAACCTCCCATAGGGAAGGCTTTTTTTTTCCTACCACTGATTTTAGTGAGACCTGATTTGGGTCCTCCTGTGATCTCTTTTACACTGTATTGATTGTTGCTTCACCGCAGCAAGTGATTAAGAGGCAAGGGATAGTGTGGGAGCCATTAACTGCACCAAGCAAAAGTAATTTTTCTCTCCTTATTTTTGCAATAATTGTGAATTTCTTGCTAAACCTGGGAATAAATCTGTCTAGATCAATTTTGCCTCACTGTCATCTGTGACAATATGCTTCTTTTAGGTTGTTCTCATCAGCTTAGGGGATATTGTTTATTGGAGATTTTTAATAGAAAAAGAATAAATGAATGTACATGTTATGGGGGAAATCCATTAAACACATATGAATCCATAAAGTCTTTTGTGGAGAGACAGAAGTCTTCAGTTCTGTAAGTGGCATCCCTCTGCTCCTTTAGTATTTGCTCACTAAAAATATATGCAAAAGATTTATCCATCACTTGTCCACTTTTGGTTTTGTGACTTTGCCATTATGTTAGTTTTGGTTCTAATTCTGCATGCATTGTTGTGGTCTGTGGTTTGATTTCTGGTTGTTCAACACCTGAATTATTCTGCAGGCTTAATTTGAGTTACTTCTGTATTATACACTTGTGAAAAAAGGGAAGAATTAAATCATGGAAGTTTATATTCAGTTTATTTGTTTCTGTTCAAGAGGGTTCATCTACAGGGCTTTACAGAATGCTGTTGTTTAGTTTTATGTTGGTGGGATTAATCCTGTTAATCATTGCCCAGGCTTCTTTTTTGAAGTAAAAGCTTTATTGTACTGCTTTTAAAGTTGTTATCAAATTACAGATTCAAATTCCCAATTTCAGGTACAAAGGTGACTAAAACTTGTTATGAAAGTTTTAAGAAAGTTATTAAATAAATATTTACCCTGGGTATGGTTGTAGTGTACAGAGACTGAGTGGATTCTCACCACCCTTGTAGCATCCAGCCTCCCAGGTAAATCTCCTTTAGATGCCCCTGGAGTTAAAAGAACCACCTTCAGGCAGCAATTCAAAGCTCTGGATTTGGGTTTTTGCTCTGCATTGGCCTCTGAGGGACCTCTCCTTTCTGTCCAATAAGATGGGAAACTTGAAGAGACTTTCCCCCACCGAGAGGTGATGTGATTTTTTTGAACCATGAAATGAGTTCCTGGAAAGGGGAGCACATGTTCACTTGCGTGGTGGAATACCCAGCTCTGAGGAAGGATGCTGTTGAGCAAGGAGGGGGAGCCTGCACAGCTCAGTGGCCATGGAGCTGCACCTTGCAGTTCTTCCTTCTTTAATGAAAAAAGGACTGATGCTTGTATGTGATATCTAACAATGGTACAGGGCACAGAATAATCTTGCATCATTTCATTCTTCATCCTGATGCCTCACAAATAGAGGTTGGCCTGAAGCTTGGAGCATAGGTTGCTATATACTCCCAGATTAATTCCATGCTGGTTTTTGTCATTTGAGTGCTCTTATTCATGAAAGAATATGTTCTGGCTTTGAGTTTTCTTTCATCTCTGAGGTAGATGGGTATCTACCCATATTCATAAGCCAAAAGCATATGAAACAGAGGGCCATAGCTCATTTTAGAGCTGGAGCAGACATTGGACCACCTTTCTGAATGTTCTAGCATAAATGGAGTCCTGGTAAAAAGCTGAAATTTTTTGTCTACTTTTCCCAGACTGTTCATTACTCGTACTTTTCTCATGTCCTCCTCTGATTTACCCTTCTAAAGATAAGCAATCCCTGTCTTTATCAAATCTGTATTTTGTTATCCTCCTTTGATCCCTACAATTCCAGAGTTCTCTTTTGAAGTGCTGTTAACAAAGGCTGCATACCCAGTTCCAGGAATGGCTAAGCAATTAGTTTATTATGCATTGTGTGTCTTGCAGTACTCTTTATGCTATTCCACAAGCTTGCAATGTCTAGTCAATGTTTCTTTTAATCCTTTTTTTCTCTCCTGTAGATCCATATTGAGCTGAAGTCTTCATCAGGCTGTCTTCAAAGAGAGGGATCTTTATTTCATTGAAACAAACAATCTTGAAACTTTTGAGGTGGATGACTATTTGATATCTTTTCAAGCAATGTGCCTTATTTTGTATATAGGTCCATTGCTCCGTAGCAGTGATGTTGTTGCTGGTGTTTAAATGATATAGTGATGGGAACTTTCAGGAGAGCAAGATGCTGACAATTCCACCTGAATGATAAGGGGCACTGTAGGGACTCTGTGCTTTCCCATGGAGTAAAACTGCCTTGTTTTACTGGCACAAGATGATGGCTACACACACATGTATTTGAGTTCTTTTTGCTGCAGCTTCCATGATAGATTACTCTATGCCAGCTGTCAATCAGTGTGTGGTGCCAAAAAATTTCTCATTTCATCAGTGAAAAAAGGTATGTTGCTGGGCTACTGATTCATAACATGGGGAACCACTTGTATTTTAAATAATGCAATGATATAGTAGGTACTGAGAGAAATATGAGTTGAATGTGAGTTGAATTGCTGAGAACATCTGAAAAATGGAAATAATTTTATAGTTAAGATTTAAATGTCACTGGAAAAGTTCAGATTCTGACCTGTCTTGAAGTGTCCTGCCTTAAACTGTCTCTGAATATCAAGGAGCTGATAGGAAGAATAAATTTGTTTAAAATAAAAGAACACATATTTGAAAGACTTACAAAGAAAAGTGTGACTTTTGCTGGCTAAAAACCCTATTCAGCATGCAAAATGTGAAATGTTCTAATGAACAGACCCACCTCTCTTATTGCAATATAAATGATGGTTGCAGTTATGATGGGCCAAGTATCTGAGAGAAAGCCTTTAAGTGGAAGTTCTGTCCTTACACCAATGGATATATTTGTGAAATCAAATCTCAAACAAACTTCCAGGTACACAAATTCATTGCCAGATTTCTTTTGTACTGTATTCTTTTTAGTTTCAGCACACACTAAGTACCAGCTGCAAGAAACAAAAAGAGGGGTTTGTGTCCCAGACCACCTGTGTTGCATTTTGGTTCCTCATTTTAACTCTCCATAATCTTTGCTAAAGATTAAAAGCAAACATATATCTTGGAATATATCTTGGAGCAGCTAAAATAACAGTGACTTTCAAGAAAAACTAAGTCAGGTTTACTGTGCACTTTTTTGTTGAGATGCTATTTTGCCCCCACCCCCCTTTCTAAATGTGATAAACAGCCCCAAACAACTATTCCAGATTATTTATAATCTTACAATATTATTATAACATAAGAATTAGAAGAGGTCACAAGTTCTTCTTTGAATCTTGTAATTTAACCATTCATAAAAATGGTTTATTTCCAAGGATTTTACATGCACTGTTTGCATACTGCTGCCATATCCAGTCTCTGAGAACTGATTTGATGGCTAAAAACTTCAGCCCAACTTTCCTAATGCCTGACTGGGAGTCAATTTGTACTGGCAAGACAATAAAAAACATCTGTCTCTGCCTTACACAGCCAGCTAACACCTCTGGACATGAAGCCGACTTAAAAGAAGTAATTTATCATTAAATTTTTGGGTTATAGGAAATATCAAAAGCTAGCTTCCAGAAAATCTGACACAAACATAGCCTTTTCCATGGATTCTGGTTCATTGGAGAGTTGCTGCTTAACTTGTATTACTGCCAGAAGACTGCATCCAAATCCATGTGAGTGGGGGAAGGGGGTGATTAGTGAAGGGTTACTTGTTCTTCCTTGAATCCTGCAGGTGAAGAAGGCAAATTAAACTGCTGGGTGCCCAAGTTGCCCCATGAGGGAGATTTCCTGTTGTTCATCTGCACATGCTGGTGTCCCAGTCTCACTGCTCACACATGGGATCTGATATTTCCATGTAGGGCTGAGTGCATCTCAGGGAAAACAGTCACTGTCCCCTTCTCCCTTTCAGCGCTGTGAAGTGGCAACTGCAAACAGAGATTACTTGTTCTCCTAAGTGATCCTGAAGGGGATGATTCAATGAAGGGAAAAAGCTTGGAATCTCTGTAGGTCTGAATCTTTCCCTAATTTTTGGCCTCGATGCTTTTATCTCTTAGCAATTGCTCTACTTGCTTCCTAATTCCTTTCTCCCCAAGGCTCAATGAGGCACAAAGGGAGGAAGTGCAGGGAGCCAATGCTGCGCTTGAAGTGAATTACATCTCTTTCACTTTGTTCTGCTATGTGCAATTTGATCTTTCTGATCAGTGATATATCCTGAGGGACTTGCAGCACTGTTTTCCACGACTTACGACGGAAGAGGTTGTAGGCTTTAGGAGCCATGGTGTACTGCACTGTCAAGGTTCCTCTGCCTCTGTGCTTACAAAGAAAGCAGATGAAGACAGCTGGCTTGACTGCCTGAAGAGAAAAATGATCACATTCATGGGCGTTGAGATTATTCCAACTGGTTGGATTTGGAGCCAGCACAAAATGACATTATAATTTTAATTTTATTTTTGCCTTTAGTTTGACATATAGTATGAGCAAAAATTCACTGGCTGTGGTTAATCATTCCAATTTAAAGAATGACTTTGGGGAAACCACATCTGAGAATCATTCACAAGATACAGAACAGGACAGAGCAAAATGCTGTTTATCTGGTGTGTGAGAAAAATCTGATTAAACTGTTTGCTCAATTAAAGTAAACAAATGCCTCCATAAAAATGTCTTCCATCAGTATTCGTAGTGCTTGTCAAGTCATTCTTACAGGACTAATTTGGGATCCAAAGCAGCTTCCCCATGTTAGGTTGTGAACTGTTGTTGGCTGGTCCAGGGGTCAGGCGTAAGTCTAAGAAGGAGACTGACTCTGCTGCTGGCTTGACGGTTACCTTGCTGTAGAATCTGGGAACATTGATCTTACCATGTTGCATTTATCTCTTTCCCTATCTGGTGCATTCAAACAGACTCTTCATCAGGGCAAGGACTCGTTTCCTGTTACAGTGCCTTGCACAAGTATTTGATTGATGTTGGACATCTCAGACTTTCCAGCCAGACAAAATCCTGCATGATGCTGACATAATTTTGACCCTGAGAGAGGCACAGCACTTCAGATGAGAGCTTAAGAGAAAACTGCTATCACAGAAAAATCATGAGCAGTAAAATGCCTGCAGACAGATGCTCAGCAACACAGGGTCAGGACCAGGAATGGTGTGGCTGATGGGGGAATGCAGCTGCTCCCCACTGTGTTACATGGAGCTTGCAGGTACCAGCCAGCACGGCAGGGTCTGAGGAAGGGTGGGTTAAGACTCCCCTGGGGCTTTTTCCTGGCTAATGTTTCCATTGGATACACCAGCCAGTATTACATTTTTAAGAAGGCAGAATTGGTTATTACAGCTTTTGTGGGAAAGGGTGGCAATGGACAAACTGAAGCAAACCCCTGCAGTCAGTGGGTGGGTTTTATCCCAAATATGCTGCTGATCTTCAGTGGCCATGCAAGGAAAACTGGCTGAGCAGCTCTCCTCTGACACATGATTTGGAGAGTAAGGTAAAGGGCTTGGGAAAAATCTGAATATTATATGGATAATCACTCTGGCTCTACACCACCAAAAATAACATTTAAATGTGTAATAGAGTTGATTTAGTGCACAGTGGGCCTCTTTACTGCTGCTGCACACAGCTAACAAACAGCCTAGGACTAAAGTGTGAGCAATTTCTAATAACCAAATGACCCGGCTAACAAGCAGTATGATCCAGCACCACGTGGTGAGCTCTCCAGAGAGTTCTGGACTTGGAACTAATGGAGAAGGTTCATTGCTTGTCACCTTTTCTAGAGGTGCTGTGGTTAAGAAACACTTCAAATAGGAAAGCTATACGCAAAGAGGACCTTTTTATCTGTACAAGGTGACTATTATAATTTCTCTTGGGATTTTTGAAAAATTTTTGAAGCACCCAATGATGATTAGAACCATAGAATCCCAGAATAATAGAATGTTAAAGTTTGAAAGGGACCTTAAAGATCATCTAGTTACAACTCCTCCTGCCATGGTCAGGGACACCTCTCAGTAAAGAATTTGCTCAAGGCCTTATCCAAACTGACCTTGAACATTACCAGGGTTGGGGCATTCACAATCTCCCCGGGCAACCTGTTCCAGTGTCTCACCACCTTCACAGTAAAGAACATCTTCCTAATACTCAGCCTAAACTTCCCCTCTTTCAGTCTGTACTCATTACTCCTTGTCTTATCACGAAGTTCTTGACAAAGAGCCCTTCTCCAGCTTCCCTGCAAGCCCCCTTCAGATACTGAAAGGCTGTGATGAGGTCTCCACGAAACCTTCTCCAGGTTGAACAGCCTAAACTTTCTCAGCCCGTCTTTGAAGGGGAGGTGCTCCGGTCCTCATCAGCTTTGTGGCCTCCTCTGGACTTGGTCCAACAGTTCCATGTCCTTCTTATGTTGGGGACAACAAGGTGATATCTCATGAGAGCAAAGTAGTGGGGGAGAATCACGTCTCTCAGCCTGCTGCCCATGGTCCTTTTGCTACAGTTTAGGATTCATTCATCTCTCTGGGCTGTGAGTGCTCACTGCCGACTTAGGGAGAGTCATGATTTTATCAGCCATCACCCCCAAGTCTTTCTCTGCAGGGTTGCCTTCAATCACTTCTCTGCCCAGCCTGTAGGTGTGCCTGGGATTGCCACGACCCAGGTTTAGGACCTTGCACTTTGTTTTGTTAAACTTCATGAGGTTTGCACTGGCTCATCTCTTAAGCTTGTCAAGGTCCCTCTGGATGGACCTTGGTTGGCATCCCTTCCCTCCAGCATGTTGACTGCCTCACACAGCTTGGTGCCATCAGTGTCTCTGCTGAGAGTGAACTCAATTCCACAGTCCATGTTGCTGAGAAAGATATTATATTTCCATTTTTTCAGTCATTGGGAACTTCACCCGACTGCCAGGATTTTTCAATTGGCAACTTCATCTGCCCTCTCCCTCAGGAACCTCCTTCAGGTCCCATGGACTTGTGCACTTTCAGATTCCTGAATCTGGAACCTAATCCTCTCCTGCAGTGGGCTTAGGGTCTTCATTCTCCAAGTCCCTGCATTTGCATTTCCCATGGCTATCACATTTGAAGACTGAGGCATAGGAGTGACTGAGAACATCTTCTCTTTGTCCAGCATAGCCAGGTCTCCCGTTTCCATCTGGAGAGGACCACATTATCACTGGTTTTCCTTTTGCTTGCAACATATCTATGGAGGCCACACTCAATTCTAACTGGGCCTTGGCTTCCCTAACCTTACCCCTAACTTCCTGTACAATTTCCCTGTATTCCTCCCATGTCACGTGTCATCTTTTCTGCCTTCATAAAGCTTCAATTTTTTGCTCTGAAATTGCTCAGCAGCTCCTTATCCACCCATGGAGATTTTGCCAGATTTCTTCCTTGTTGGGACGCATCATGCCTGAGATAGATGGAGGCGATCCTTGAATATCAGCTAGCATTTTTGGGCCCCTGTGCCGTCCAGAGCTCTATCCTACAGGACTCAACCGAGTATGCCCTTGTAGAGGCCAAAGTCTGCTCTCCTCAGGTCCAGGGCAATGAGCTTGCTGTTTGCTCACTGCCCTGAGGACCTCAAACTCCACCATCTCATGGCCACTGCAGCCAAGGCTGTCTTGGAGC
Source organism: Aphelocoma coerulescens (assembly GCF_041296385.1). Classification (NCBI taxonomy): domain Eukaryota; kingdom Metazoa; phylum Chordata; class Aves; order Passeriformes; family Corvidae; genus Aphelocoma; species Aphelocoma coerulescens. The sequence continues at coordinate 158,065,280 of NC_091015.1, read as the reverse complement.
ACCACTTTCCCCATCAGCTGCTCTCTGCTGGTGAGCACAAGGTCCAGCATGGCACTTTCCCTTGTTGGCTCCTCAATCACTTGTATAAGGAAGTTGTCTTTGACACATTCAAGGAACCTCAGAGATTGCTCATGCCCTGCTGTGTTGCCCCTCCAACGGATATCCCCATGGTTGAAATCCCCAGCGAGGGCCAGGCTTTGAAAGTTTGAGGCTGCTATTATCTGCCTATAGAGGACTTCATCCACACCATCCTCCTGACTGGGTGGCTTGTAGTAGAATCCCACTATGACATCTCCTGTCCCTGCCCTCCCTTTAATCTTGGCCCACAAGCTCTTTGTTGACATTTTGTCCTTCCTGAGGCAGAGTTCCATACTCTCTGGATAGTCATCGACACAGAGGGCTACACGCTCTCCACATCTCCCTACCTGTCTTTCCAAAAAGGCCTAAACTCTTCCATTCCAATGCTACAGTAATTGGAGTCATTCCACCTTGTCTCCATGATCCCAGTGAAATCATATCCACCCAGGCATGCACATGTCTCTGGCTCCTCTTGTTTTTTCCCCAAACTACATGTGTTTCTGTACAGGCATCTGAGCTGGGCCCCAGATAACAACAACATGTTGGCTTGAGTATCTGGAATGCCTTTGCATTGTTCTGGGCATCCATTACAGGTGTTGGCATCTCACTGGCAGGACTGAGATGGGTAGGTGGCCCCTTCCCTTGAGAAACCTAATTTAAATATAGCTTTTTAGATTGTTCTCATAAGGAGCTGGGTCCACAAGGTGGCTATCATGTGGCAAAACACTTTTTTTTGTTTGCCACTTCCTTGCCATCCACTAGTCTCTGCAATTCCACTCCTGAGCACGAAAACAGAGTATGGAAGGCACTGGGACCTTTATGGTCCTGTGGCCTGGTATCTGTACAGGTCCTTATCTCTTGCGGTTGGTCTAATGAAAGATAGTGCCTCAGCTTACAGCCCGAGTGTTTACCTGACCTTTGTCACTGGCACCCAGTCACCAAACCACCAGAACGTTAATTTTTATAATGCCTAAGTGAGATAGGAAAAGAGAGTTTTGTCTGCGTTGAAGGAAAGAAGGTGTTATGTTGTCATTGCTACACCTCAGCTCCTGCCTAGAGTTGCCAGGAGAAATCACAGCACCCAAGGTGGGTGCACTGCCCCATTGTTCCCCATTGTGGCTACAGCCGCCTAACCCAGGTGATGTAATTGAGTCTTCCCTTCCTTGGTACACAACAGGTGGCTTGAACTGCTTGAACATCATAGGTTCATGATGTTTAACTTTAACTTTAGGCCTTCTGGTTCATTGCCTGAACATGGCCCTAAATAACTGGCCAATGTCATATAGGAAGTAAGTCTTGTTTTCCAGCTTCCTGGACAGATTTCCTAAAAATTGCATCGTTTCTGTTTTCCATTGCTGTTGAAATAATAGTTATGGGATGTCAGAAAGGAAGAGTTCTGATTACTGCTTCTTTTTCCCTTTCCACCTTGTTCTTTGTCTTTCCTTTTTCAGTGCTCACTTAACTCTTTAACTAAACTGCAAACAAGAGAAAAGCCAGGTCTGAGATTCAAGTGTGGAGAGGATTATTTTCTTAAGGCTGCAGATCATCAAAGGCAAATAATGAAAAAGCAGAACAATCTATGATCATCTCTAAATGTACTATATCACAAAAGATGTTTACTTGGCATTTTGATCTAAAAGCCAAAAATATTGAAAAGCAACTATTTGTCACTGGACAAACATAAAAGCTCAAAAGGCTAAAAATAATCAAATAGCAGTACTCAGACAGTCTCAAGGTACCCAAACTCTGTTTCATCATTCCATACATCTTATTTATGCAGCTCTACACAGAGGAAATCATTGGCTTGGCACTCACTAGTTTAAAAATCTTTTTTAGTCAAGATGAAGTTTTCTGCAGGAAGAACACAAAGCACAAAGTTTTAATGACTGTAAATCTGATTTTAATGGCAAAACCCCTTTTACTGTGTGCTTGAGTAGCCCTGCTTATGTCTGGAAAAATATAGACTATTATCTTGTCATTTTTAATTCCAACCTACAAGTCATAAACCAGCAAGGCTCCTGTGTCAATCCCAGAGGTCCAGCTCAAGCAGAGGACCTAGATATTGAATTGCTTAATACTACACTTGTTGAAATAAAAATTCAGTTTGGCTTTATCACAGATGCAATATTTATTATGAATTTTTCTTTTTCTAGAAAGCTTATATACAGACCAAGAATAGTCATATTTCTGTAGTGAATTTTGGGAAGAGAGTAACATTTTCAATGTCATTTTGAATTAACAACCTCGAATTCTTTAAATAGTTTCAGTTCATCCACTTTGTGTGAGTAACAGCCTCTAGCTATTTCTTTCCTAGGACCTACCTTGTTGAGTGTTCAAGGTAATCAAGGTAATGACCAACTACTCAGCACTTTGTCCTGTCCTCCCTGGATTCTTTTAACCCTCACTATTCAATGAAGACTTCAGGGCTCTTTACTGCTTTCTGAGGGTATGCTGACTTGTTTTCCACCTGAAGGCAATCCTTATCCTACCAGAGCCCCTCAGCTGCCTGTCCTCTCTATTGTACCAGTAAAGCTGCAGAAAGGACACTCATTTCCCAGAACAGCGGCTGGTTTACAGAACCCCAGAAGCACGGAATGGATAAGATTGGAAGGGACTGGTGGGGTCATCTGGTCCAACCTCTCTGCTCAAGCAGGATCTTCCTAGAGCACACGGCACAGGATTGTGGACAGGTTGTTCTTGCATCACTTCAGTGAGGGAGACCCCACAATCTCTTCTCTAACCTGTCTCTTCTCTAGGAATCAAGCTTGGTCTCATATTTCCACTGCTTGTCCTGAGGACATGTTGCAGTGGGGATACTGCAACACGCCTATATCCAACCAGGAGTCCTGTGGAAAAGAAATATATACGGACGGATTCTTGCTAGATGTTTCAGAGATGTTTATTTCCCCAGCCGCATGGCCGGGCTCTGCTGAGGGACTCTGCTACAGTCACAGGACCCGAGCTGCTTTGCCCGCGCAGGGGAACACAAACCAACCCATGGGGAACGAGGCTGACCAGGGGCAGGGAAACCCCGTGCCTCCCTCAGGGCTCCCGGGGCGGGGGGAGGAGACCCCAACATCTCACCCATTTTATTTTAATAAAAGGAGAATGAAGACAATTGGATAAACATAACAAGAACAGTTTCAAAACAAAACAAGCCACCCTCCTGAGTCTTTAAATGTCCAAACAGATTCTGTGGAACATCTTAGGGCTGACAGAAGGGAGGCAGAACTCTCTGGACATGCCTGTGGAGAAACTGAGGCAGGAGAGGGTTCAATCTCTTCCCTCCCCCTTTTCATCCCCCACTCGGCATCGGAGAGGAATTGTAGGGGAAACAATTGGCAAAGGCAGGGTTTTGTGAGGGGAACCATGGATGGAAAAACGGATTGGGAATACACTGGGGGTAATAGGACATAGGGTAAAAGGGAAAGGTGGGATTAGGAAAGGGAGACTGTAGGGGGGGTTTACAATGGAGATATTGTCTAACATGACTACGATTTTTTGCATATATACTGCCTTTTACAGAAACACCATCAGGCCCAGTGACCTGCGATGCTTGTAACCCTTTTCTACCATGTATGATTTTGAATTCCACCACCTCTCCATCTCCCAAGCTTGGGATGCATTTTTCAGGGTTATTCTTTTTAATAGCAGTTCTATGCACGAATATGTCTTGCTGGATATCACATCTTGTTATAAAACCATAATTTTGTTTAACATTATACCATTTCACTGTCCCTAAGATCTTAGCTACTATGGTCTTTTCCTTTTTCCGAGTGGCTGCTGTTTTCTGTCTCGCTGTGTCTTTGCTCTCTCTTTCGGTCGCTCCCGTGTTGGAACTATCGGCGCGCTTTTCCCAGGGTCGCGTTCGGGGCCGCGCGGGCCGGGCCGGGCCGGGCCGCTCCGTTCGCCGTGCGTCGCCTCCTCTGGTCGCAGCTGCGTTGCCACTGCCAGGCGCTGCATCTCGGCGGGCCCCCCAAGCAATGACCCCCCCGTGCCCTGCTCCAGCGCGCGTCTTGGCTGGGCACGGCTCCACTCTGCCGCCGCCAGCCGCCGCCCGCGCGCCGCCCCTCTCGTTCAGGCGCTCACAGGGCTCGCACCACCACGCGCTGCGCGGGGCCGGGCGGGCACTGCCGGGCCGCGCCGCTCCTGCCGCGCCTCGCTCCGCTACCGACACTGCAGCTCGCGTGGCTCTGCCCGCGCACGGGAACCGTCTCGCTGCTGCTCGCAGAGCGCTCGGTGCACGTGGCCTGGGTCGCACAGTCCCTGAGCCAGGCTTCCCTTCACCGGGACACAGCTGACATTGCTCAACAGTCTCGGTAATTAAATAATATTCACGAAAATATTCTTCCATCGGCATATATTTTGACTCAAATATTAACTGGGTCCAAACGGTCTTCCAAAAGCTCTTGGTAAGAATTAAATCCCAAGAAACATAGAAAAAGTTCTTAAACAACCATGCCAGGAAGTGTTTCAGTTCTTTCTGAGCTTGAATCAAGCTAAAATTTACAAATTGTTGTTCAAGAATCATTTTAAGTTTAAGATAAATGTCCATATGCGGCTCTGAAAGCCAAGAGTCTTCCCACGGTTCCTCCATAGTTTAGATATGGAATAGCAAAACAAAACCAAGAAGAGGAATCCAAAGTTTCTAGGGTTTACTCACACAAATCAGTCGCTTAGGGATCGGGGATCGTTCTGCCCTCAATTCTCCACCATTATGTTGCAGTGGGGATACTGCAACATGCCTATATCCAACCAGGAGTCCCGTGGAAAAGAAATATATACGGACGGATTCTTGCTAGATGTTTCAGAGATGTTTATTTCCCCAGCCGCATGGCCGGGCTCTGCCGAGGAACTGCTACAGTCACAGGACCCGAGCTGCTTTGCCCGCGCAGGGGAACACAAACCAACCCATGGGGAACGAGGCTGACCAGGGGCAGGGAAACCCCGTGCCTCCCTCAGGGCTCCCGGGGCGGGGGGAGAAGACCCCAACAAGGACAAACAAGATGCAGGAGGCAAGTGGGAAGAGATCAAGAGCAGGAGAGCTGAAGATGGCATGAGCTGATTCCTCATGTTTCTCAGTTCACATGGATGCAGCAGAGACATGCTGTGAGGAGAAGAGAATGTCTTGTCTCAGTCTCACTTGTAGCTTTCCTCAGCCAGCAGTCTCTGGACTTGCAGGCTTCCTCAGTGGCCTCTAAGGGTTGACATGATGAAGTTCCAATGCAGTGATTGAGGGGTCCAAACATGGCCACAGCCTTAATGGCAGGGTTTTGTGACAGTATGTTGAAAAGTGTTGTGAATTCAACTCGTGCGTAAACATTGGAGATTGAAGTCCGACAGCTGTAGTCGAGCTCAGATAAGGAAGAACATTTAATTCATTTGTATGAAGCTTCAGGGATGTTTTATAATAATCTGGATACAAATTGCTCTTAAGCTGCATAGACACCTCTGTACAAATGCAAGGCTCAAAATATGTGTCTGGGTTGTAGCTGGAGGGCTGGCTGGGGCTCAGCAGAGACAGGTTCAGTGTCCAGACCTGCTGAGGAAACACTTTGGGTGAGTGGTGCAAGCCCAGATTCTCATAAAGATTAAGATTTTTGTTGCTCACTGTGCTAATACTTGGTAGCCCAGAATTTAAGAAATGTTGAGGTCTTGAGCCTTGTTTTGGTCTGCCTGAGCATGCCAGCAGTTGTATTTTGAGGAAACATTATTTGTATTTTGCTTCCACACTGGGGAGGAGTGAGGAAAGTGAGGACTAAAGCTGACCAGTTCAAAGTGCCATCATGGTGTCGCAGCAATGGTGGTATCCATGCCACATATAAGACTGATGAAACTCTGGGTGATGGGAGGCATAAACCAGCAGGCTGAACTGGATGTTGTTGGCATGACACACTGAAAGAGAGCTGTGTTGATTTCTGCCCTTCTCCTCTTTTTCCATATCTGTTATTCTCTGAATGGACTTGATGTTAATGCTCTCACACAGACAAGGCTCCACCTCAGCAGGTGTTTTGCATGCATAAAGGCTCTCCTGTCACCAGCTTTCAGACAGATTCTGACACGCAAAAATAGCCCTTAAGTATGAAATAGTGTGGGTTTTCTCAATGCAGTTGAAATGACTGCTTGAGGTTTGTGAGGTTGGTGCAGGGATCTTTCCCTCTGGTTCTGTACAGTTTTAAGCACAGGGGTGCTTGGGATGGGGACTCTCAGCTATCCTGGGCTGTAAAGAAAAGCCAGGTTAGAGTGACAAAGCAGGTTAATGAGCTGAGTTTTAAGTCTATGTCAGGCCTTTTCAATGCTTTCTTTTCTTAACTAACTCAGCCTATGAAGTTTGGATAGAATTCATCCTGTTTGCTCAACAAATCAAAGGTTTGCATGAATTAGTCTGTGGTACCAAACAGAAGAGATGATGGTTCATCTCACATGGATGTATTGCCAAGGTTAATTAGGCCCACACCTCCAATCAGAACTGATTCCATAAAGGAAAAAGACAGGTCATTGTCATAGGAGACTCCTTTCTGAAAGGAACAGAATGCCCAATATGCAAACTGGACCCACTTAGGGAAGTGTGCTGCCTCCCTGGAACCTGGGTTAAGTATATAAGAGAAGCAGCAACAGTTCTGCCCTGGTACAGCCTCGAATTATTAACCATTATTGTTCTTTTTAAGTAGGCAATAAAGTGGCAACAAGAAGTCCAAGGCCAGTCAAGAGAGACTTCATTGCCTCGGGATGGCTGGATTAAGGATCAGAAGCACAAGTAATATTCTCTCTCCTTCCAGTTACAGGGAATGATAAGGGAAGAAAGAGGAGGATCCAGCAGATCAACACTTGCCTACAAGCCTTATGTCACTGGCCAAATTTGCAGTTTTCTGATTGTGAGTTGGTTTAGACAACACCAGGCCTGCTGGCAAGAGATGGGGTACACCTGCCTCAAAGGATTTTTGCACAGGAGAGAGCAGGGCTGTTCAACAGTGCATTAAATTCTGCTCTTAAGCAGATTTGAAGGGGAGAAGGGATAAAACCAGGCTCACTAGAGATAAGCATGGTGGCACTATGCCAATATTTGAGGGACAGCGTGTTAGCAAGGTCCTTCAGCCTGCTGTCTCAGTGGACATGGCGGATGGAGACCCATGCGGCAGCAAGGATAAAAGGTTTACTGACATGCTAAAAACCAGAGATGCACCTGAGAACAGTCAGGTGGGAATTAGGGCTTCTCCACCCCAAAAAGTGGTGGGATCAACAGCCCAGCTGAAGTGCACCTACACTGATGCACACAACATGGGCAACAAATAGGAGAAGCTGGAAGCCATTGCAGAGCTGCAAAATTGTGACACAGCTTCCATCACAGAAACACAGAATTTGAGAACCATAGCATATTCTCACTTGGAAGGGGCCCCAAAGGATCATCAAGTCCAACTCCACCCCCTGCATAGGACACCCTAAGAGTCAAACCATGTGCCTGAGATCATCACCCAAACACTTAATCTCTGGCAGACTTAGTGCCGTGACCACTTTCCTGGGGTTCCATAACCAACCTAAACCTCCCCTGACAATTTCAGGCCATTTCCTTGGGTGCTATCACTGGTCACCAGAGAGAAGAGATCAGGTAAGGAAGCTGCAGACCACAATGAGGTTTCCCCTGTCTCCCCTTCTCTTGGCTGAACAAGCCAAGTGACCTCAGCATGCTGGGATGACTCACACAACTGGAGTGCTGCAGGGGATGGCTATAAACTCTTCAGAAGGGACAGGCAAGAAAAGAGATGCAGTGGGATACCCCTATTTGTTTGGGGGTGTTTTGACTGTCTGAGTTTAACAATGATGATGAAAACGTGGAGTGTTTATGGGTAAGAATCAGAGAAACAGGCAGATATAATGGTGGGAGTCTGTTACAGACCACTCAACCAATATGAAGAGGCAGCCAAGATATTCTTTAAGCACCTGGGAGAAGTCTCACAATTGCTGGCCCTTGCTCTTGCGGTGGCCTTGAATTTACTAGGTGTCTTCTGGAAATACAACACAGTGTGGAAGAAACACTCCAGGAGGTTTTTGGAAGAGCTCAACAAGCTGTTCTCTGTTTACCAGCAGTCCTGGTTAAGCAGGGAGGTCCCAGAAGGCGGGGGTTTGGCCAGTGTGACATCTATCTACAAGAAGGGTAGGAAGGAATATCTGGATAAATACAAGCCTGTCAGTCTGACCTTGGTGCCAGAAAATGTTGCAGTGGGGATACTGTAACACGCATACCAAACAAGGAGTCCCATGGAAAAGAAATATGTATGGACCGATTCTTGCTAGGTGTTTCAGAGAGATGTTTATTTTCCCAGCCGCATGGCCGGGCTCTGCCCAGGAGCTTTTCAATCACGGGACCCAAGGGTCCCTGCCCGCGCAGGGGAACACAAAACAACCAATGGGGAACGAGGCTGACCAGGGGCAGGGAAACCCCGTGTCTCCCCCCCAGGGCCCCTCTCCCAGGGCTACATGGCAGGGGGAAGGGACCCCGACAAGAAAAGGTTATAGAATCTTGAGTGCCATCACACAGCACATGCAGGACAAGCAGGGGATCAGCCCAGCCAGCATGGGTTCAAGAAGGCAGGTCCTGCTTGATCAACATGTTCCCCTTCTATGACAAGGTGACCTGCCTATCGGGTGAGGGAAAGGATATTGTCTACCCGGACTTTATTAAAGCCTTTGATTGTCTCCCATGGCATTGTCCTGGAGAACCTGGCTGCTCAAGGCTTGCACAGGTGCACTGTTCACTGGCTGCATGGTCGGGCCCAGAGTGGTGGTGAATGATGCTACATCCAGCTGATGGCCAGCCACAAGTGATGTTCCCCAGGGCTCAATATTAGGGCCACTGTTTTCTGCCCAGCAGAAAAGGACCTGTGAGTGCTGATCAACAACCAGCATGAGCCAGAGTGTGTTCAGGTGGCCATGAAGGCCTGGCTTGTGTCAGAAATAGTGTGACCAGCAGGACCAGGGCAGTGACTCTACCCCTGTCCTCAAGACTGGTGAGGCCACACCTTAAATATTGTGTCCATTTTTGGGTCCCTCACTACAAGAAAGATTTTGAAGTGCTGGAGCGTGTCCAGAGAAGGGCAACAGAGCTGGTGAAGGCTCTGAGACACAAGCCTTATGAGGAGTGGTTGTTTAGCCTAGAGAAAAGGAGGCTCAGGGGGGCCCTTATTGCTCTCTACAGCTCCTTGAAAGGAGGATGTAAGCAGGTGTGGGTTTGACTCTTCTCCCAAGTAACAAGACAAGAGGAAATAGCCTCAAATTGCATCAGGGATTAGGATATTGGATATTAGGAAAAATTTCTTCACCAAAAGCATTATCAAACACTGGTACAGGCTACCCTGGGAAGTGGGTGAGTCACCACCCCTGGAAGGATTTACAAAATGTGTAGATGTCGCCCTTGGGGACATGGTGATGCCTGAGGTGGTCACCTAAAACACAGAGACTAGAGAATAAGAGGAGGTATTTGTTTGAAGGGCCTTCACAGGTACACTCTGGGCGGTCAAAAGTCTACACCCAAGGTGGACCCTGGGTCACAGGTTCTTCACACTTTTATAAGTTTGGTTCATTTGCATATCAGGGTTAATTCTCCAATTGTCACTTCAGTTCATGATGTAATTACCCCAAGTTTGCCCCTCCTTCAGAGGCTTTTAGTTTACACATTTTTGGGCCTGGTGTCCTTGATGTGGAAACCTAGAGAGTTTTGTTATGTCTAACCAGCATGAGAGAAAGCAGCTAACAGGCCACAAGAAACTTCAGAGTTATACACTGGGCAGCACAGGATTTGAAAAATATAAAAGTTAAAACGTAAGGCAAAAATGGTTTAGTGATGACTTGGGAGTGCTATGTTAAAAGGTTGGATTTGATGATATTAAAAGATCTTTTCCAACCTAAACAATTCTATGATTCCATGATTTTTAGACCCAGTCAATTGCAGTAGCACTGAGAGTCACTTAAATGCCCTAAGAAAAAAGTCTGTTTTTTTTCAGAGCATGTTTGATTACAAAGTATGCATTGAGCCGCAAAGCACCACTTCTGAAGATGCAAAATTGCGGGTACAAAAAAGTTTGGCAGGTATTGGAGCATTGCATGAGCTAATAATTAAAGGAAAAAGCATATGCAGATTAAGACAAACCACTGCTTAAGGAGCAGGCATTTTTCAGCAGGCTGTCAGGGATCATTCAGAATGTTTTTTGTGTATTTATTATCCCCTTACACACATGGTTGAACTTATGCAGCACAGAGGGTCTTGCTGAAGATCACTGAATGCTATTGTAAAAGAGAGGGAGTAGAGATCACTGTGTGCCACTTCATATCTCTGAGGGGAGGCAGCTGGCCTGGGTGGAAGCTTTTTATACATTTTTTGACCTACAGCCTACTTTCTTTGGTACATATAAACATGGCTATGTATCAAACTGTGTCAAAACAATTTCCTTGTCTTTTCTTTTTTTTGCCAGACTTTCCCTTTTTAGACAAGGAATTATGTTACCTCTGAGTGTCCTGAACTATGGGGAGCAAGTAAGGAGGCACAGATTTTTTTGCAGTCATATGATGCTTTCAGCTTGTGGTTAAACATAGACGGTGCAAGAAAAACTTGTTAATAATAAAGATGTTAAGTAGGTACCAATGGACTGGGCTGATTGCTAAGAACAGATCTTGCAATCACAAAATAGTTTAGAGCCTGAAGCACTTGGGCCAGAGTGCTAATTATTACACATTTTAGGTCTATTGTCTTGGCTCTAGGAAATGTATTATTTTTAGTGATTTTCATTACTTGTTGGATTTAAAAATAGACTGAATTATGGCTGGTCGTTGTTCTGCTGGGATGAATTATAGTTTGTTGAGGCAACTGCTTATTTTGTCTTGTCCCATGGCATTATGTGAAGCCAGACAATAAAAAAAGGAAATATGAGTGGCATTAACCTTTTGAAGTAGAAAGAAAAAGGACCCTTAATGAAATAGAGCAATCAGGCAATTATATTGCAGCTCTTAGTTATCATATAAAAAAGGAAACTGTGTCCTATATCATTTAACCCTTTGCCTCCTGCTGTGGAGGTTAGGGAGATGCAATAGACACACAGTTTTTCTGCAAGTAACTGATTAGGAGGTGCTAATTAAGAAGTCTAGAAAGAGATATTTAAGGATACACAAAGGAGCTGAGTCAAGCTGATGCTGAGTGTCTTAATTTCTGCAATTCTTTCTGTCTGATAATGCAGTCCTGAGTTATAAAAACTGGATTTTTCACACATTTCCTTCCCCCTGCCCTGTTCTTTCCTTCTTTTCCTAAAGGAAGGTAAGAGACTTGTTATTGGGAGCAATACTGTTCTCTGTCCATAGTTACTTGATTTTGACTTTTTCATTCTGTCTGGGTGGTATTTTAAAGACTCAAGTGTTTTTCAAGTATGTTAAGAATACAAGCTCAGAAATAGGTCCCACAGGCATTTAAAAAAAATCCTCCCACTTCTTTTGCTGAGGGCATGATCAGATGAACTGCTCTGAAAAGTGCTGAGCCAAATGAAGTTATCTCCCTGCTGGGCCTTCCCACCCTGCTCTTTGTGAAGGCTCTCTCCAAATTTGTTTTGCAAGTTTAACCATTTGTTTGATTACTTCTCACCCAATTCAGTAAGGAACCTGAGTTAAAAAGCAAACCCATCCCACTTTGACTTATTCATTTTTTAAAATGAGGGGGTTTTTGTTAAGACTATTTCTCTTAATTCAGAAAATTTTACAAATCTCTGTTACTGAGTGAAGCTTGCAAAGTCCCAGGAATTCTTGCTATGGCAAAAGAAAATCCTGGTGAATAGGGACACATATATAAACTAGGTTACCCTCTTTTTTTCTATTGTTAGAACACCACCCCCACCTTAAACTGTTTTGCAATGTGAGAATTAGGAAGCTGTAAGTCAGAGTTTCTTACCTGTTTATGACTTAGTAAAGCATCCCTTTGTGTTTGACAGCAATTAAATTGATACCCACTAAGGAAACTGCAAGTCTACAGCTTTTCACTGAGGCAAAAATCATTATCTTCCCTGGGTCTCAATCCTCCCATACTCAGACTAGATGTAATTTCTATTGAGCAGAGTGGATCCAGGTTGACTTACTGCCACTGTGGTCTGGCTTGTGAGGCAAAACTAATCTCCAGGATGCTGCTCCCCTTAGTAAGTGCCACAGCTGTGGACTGAACACTGCAACCGTACTGCATGTACTAAAGCATTTCCTTTTGCAAAAGCTTCTCTTAATCGTAGCAGTTCTTATGGTTGGTGCCCTTCTTGTGGGGAGAACGGCTCTTGGCAGAGAGGCAAAGGAACCATCTCTTATGAGGATGCTGAGAGAAAAGAGACAGGGTTTTCACTTCCAGCCTCAAGTCTGATAAATCTCCTGCATAAACTGCATTGAAAGCAGCTTTTTTGGCTGAGGAATGGAAATTGAGCATGAATTTGAGGTGATAATCAGTGCGCTCATGTTCAGTGAAGGAGAGTGCCTTGATTTAAGTTGTTGGCCTGACATTTATTTTTAATAAGCCATCTTGCTTCAATTGTCAGCTCTTCGGTTTGGCCTTGGGCCTCAGTTTCATGCCAGAAAAACAAGATGGTGATTATTTCCTTTGCCTGTCTTGTAAACTGTTTGAGGCAAGACCTGACTCTCCTGTTAACACAGTGCTTGGCAGGAGAGGTTGCTGATCTACACTGTGGCCTTTTGGCATTCCTATGGTTCAACTGGAAAGATGTAATTAAGTACTTTTAAAGGTGGATACCAGAATAAGGCCCCCTAAATCCCTATTTAGATATCTTTGATAGATATAAGTTGTTTGGTTTCCTGAACAGACAAATGCTCATCTGCAGTTCCTACCACAAGGCTTCTCTTGACTCACCTGAGGTGAATGGAGAAATAGTTTCATTTTTGAGACTCCGCCTACAGCAAGCTCTTCCCATTGGAGAAGATTAGGCACCCATCCAAGACCTGTATCTGTGTGTGGATGCATGTTTCATGTGTGCATCTCCTGGATTTGTTCCAATGCAAAGGTTTTCACAGAACAATTAAAATGCAAATGTAGATGCAAATTGTGACAGGCTAAAATGGCAAACTCACCCGCAGAAGGATCATAATATGTGTCATCTTTGGCATTTCTCTTCCTCTCTCCTCACTGTTTTTGTTTCACAAGGCTATAATTTCCCTATACAATGAGGTTCTCAAAACCTTGTCAAAACACAAGTAGCAGTCTAGTTTCACAGTGTTGATTCCCCTCTCAGAGAAACATTTCCTCTCTGGAGCACAATCCAGCAGGCAAGTGTTTGCATCTGCAGCCCACTATAAGGATGAAGGGATTTCTTGGCAGCAGGCAGTAGTACCTCTCATACCTGGCTCTCACCAGGGCAAGGATCCTGTCTGGTCCCAACCACTTCAATAGATGAGTGATAGTGTTTGAAGGATGACTTACTCTGCCCGGTTTAACTTTGATAGTTTACTATGTAAATGAATACCTGTTAAAAGGTAAAATTATATAATTTTTGCAGTACTGGAAGATCTGCTGTGTGTACCAGGGCAGACATACACATAGAAAAGAAGTGCCTGTCTGATTTCAGACAGCTGGTAGGACAGAAAGGGAAATCAGTGAACCTGTCTGATTCATTCACAAGTTGTGACAAAGAGTTGAGATTTGGACCCATACATTCCTTTAGCTCTTGATTCAAAAGCTCCACTCTTATCTTCTCCCTCCCTGCTCTGACTGTGTCACTGCAGCTTTTGGGACTGCTGTGAACCAAGTGGTGTTTGCTGTGATTCCTGATGAGCTTGGCCATATCACAAAGGTGTAGCTACATTCTGGGTTAGTGCTTATGAAATATCTTCCAAGCCTTCCTTCACCTTATCCTCCTCCCTTCCTTTTCAATTATTTCTCTGGACATCCTCCAATCCTCAAAGAAAGGAATAAAAATTAAATAAGCTTGGGATCTGGCTGTGGAACCAACAGCAGACATTTGCTGTTATTGTGCTATTTGCTCTGCTTGTGTGGCTTATCCTTGCCCCTCCTTGTTTCAGGTTTCCCACTTCCCATGCTGTTTCCTTCACTGTAATTAGGAGGTCTTCTGCAATCAGGCCTGGATCTCTGCATAAATGTTCCTGGCACTTCAGTGACCCTAGGAGACACTAAGAGTACTGGGAGGCTCCTCATACTTTGAGGACAGACCTCAGCAGATATGACTCAGCTGAGAAGTGAGTTTGATTCTTCATTCCCTGATAGGAATCACCAATATGTGTTTTTGTGACACATCTTTGTTATCAGACCTATAGGGTCCTTCATGATAGGTAGATAGTCAAAGCCATTTGTGACCTAGGAACACTAATACCATAAATCTCTATTTTTCCAGCAGTCTGAGTTGCTGCCTGGATCTGCAGCACCCAGGCAAGCAAAATACCCACGGTTAAGACATGAGTTTGTCTAAACTGCCTGTGTTTGAATGCTTTCAAACATCTTTCTTTCTTGTACATCCCCTTGGCAAGAATGGTAGTTTTACTAATTGGGAGGGGTGTTTTTAATTTGACCAGATATTTTCTCATGGGAGTTTGCATTATGGTATTGGAATGGGGAAACCAGAGATGAGATGACTGAGTGTAAAAAAGGATCTTTCTGCACTTTAGACATCTTTCAGGTGGCTGAAAATAACAATTTAAAATGTCTTAGATGATTTCTTTTGTAGAACACTTTAGGAATTTAAAAATCTGAACCTGTTGTTGCTACTGATTATTTGCTTGAGGATCTAAGAGTGTTTCCTTTGTCAAACCTTCCACCTGAGGCTTATAAAAGCGAATATAATTGCTCGTTCCTGATGCTACATCAGTCTCAAAGCTACCTCAGTATTTGGCAAAAGAACACTTGGATCTTCAGTTGTTTCAGTGGGATGAATCAAGATGAGACACTATTATCTTTAAAATCAAAAGGAGGCAGCCAACTCCTGGAGCCTCTGTGAGGATGGCAGCTTTCTGTCTGTTTTCTGAAAACAGGAAAGAAAGAAACCTAACCTTTTATTAATAGTTTGCTTATACACAAAGGGACACAGACAAATATTTCAGCATCTACTCTACAGAAATACATGAAACACACTGCACTAATTACACCAGTCAGATGCTTGTTGAAGGACAGTTAATTGGTCTTCAGAACATCTCAATCAACACAGACAGCAAGACACACGTCCAAGGATTTGAAGAGTCAGCAGTAATAGATGTCTGTGAATTCTCTGTTGCAAAGTAAACCTTTATTTTCACTACAGCGTGTTTTATAGTGCAATAAAAAAGAAGGAAGTCAATAGCTATATCTAATATAACTGTAGCTGAAAAGATACTTTACTGATTCAATATTGCTTGAAGGGCAGTGTAATATAGCTATTTGACCTCAACCAAGGGCTCACATGCAGGTGTTGGGTTCAGGCTGAATTGTTGATGAAAGAATCTGAGCCAAGTTCAGACCAAGAATATGTTAAAATGAGATCGTTTTCATGCTATTTTTTACAAAAACATGTAAGTTGTCTACTAAGTCTTCTCTTTTAATCCTGCTTAGGCTCACCTGCTCCTAAATACTTAATACACATCTATTTTGTTTTTGAACCAGAAAATGTGTTGGTTTTTGGTGAAATTCAGCCTTAAATGTACTTGCTGGTCTTTCAGTTTTGTTCTTTTCCTATTGCCTTAGTTAATTTTTTTTTTTTTTTTTTTTTTGCTAATGATAAAAATACTTTATCATCTTCTAGCGAAAGACAGCAAAGAAAAAAGGAAAGAAAAAAGGGAAAAATGGCTGTACATGATATTGTGACAGACTCTTTTCTTCTCAGTTCTGAAGCAGGGATGTTCCACAAACACACAGAAATTGCTATTAGAATTGCTGGGAACACTTGTGGTGCATAAATACATGCATTTTACAGGACTGATACCTGATTCATGAGCTCTTCTTGCATGACTTGTGAGTTCATCAGTGCCTTTACCATGACAAATCAGAATTATGTTTCTGCCACTATAGCTATGTTTTTGGGGAGAAAGAATAAAGTTTTTCAGGTTTGCAGGTGCAAGTGCATAGCTTTTCAGGTGTGACTGCATCCTCTCTTGAAGCAGTCACTGTAGTATTTCCAGACAAGTGTAAGCTTGCTCTGACTGTACTGTTAGCAAAGCAGAAGCCCTGTAGGTCTCCTCATCATGTGTCTGAAACTGAGTTAAGTCGTCTGAGAGTCTGCACATACTGACTCTGCGCTGTTATTTTGTCCAAGAGTCAGCTTATACCTTGGTAGAGTAAGCTTACATCTGCCTGTAGAAGGTTGTAGATCTATCCTTTGAATTTTTTCCTGAAGTGTCCTACAACTTTTTAAAGCTGTCCATGATGCTCCCACTGATTTCAGAAACAATGAAGTTAGGCCAGTGCTAAACCTCAAACTGAATGGTGTCTTCATATTCAAGAGTGAAACAATTCCAGATCTGTGCATACAGTCTGGGACTTTGTGTTCCCAGTTTGAGCTCACCTTAAAGACAGCTGATGACTGGGTTTTACAATCATACTCAAGATGTTAGGCAGTGCTTAAACTAATCCTTTCAACAAGTGTATAAAAGCTCAGGTAAAGAGAAGTCTTAGCCTGAATCTGACATGTGAAAAAGAGTTACTTTCTCCAAAGAGGTAGAAAGTAGTGACATCTCAGCAACATATCCTGAGTATTTGCTACAAAGGTCAGTTTGTTCAGAGTTTAGGGGTTTCATTTTGTTTTGTCTTTCTGGACATTCCTTCCATTTGGTTTGATGCAGTTCTTCAGATTAATACATGTTGCCCTGCCCTGATGCTGCTCAGCTGAGCACTTTCCCCATTCTGTATTAGTCAAAACTTTTTTTAAAGAATAGTATGTTAGAAAATAAATCCTTTAAATTTTGGGAAAATAATTTAAATTTTTTAATGATTCTGAGGGCAAAGCATTGTTTTGGAGAGTCCAGCTGTTGCCACTGATTGGTAACAGTGACTATGAAGATTATACATGTGTTTCAGTGACCTTATTGATTTTCTGATTCAAAGCTTCAGGGTTAGGGTCAGCAACAAACTTAGCAAAGCATCAGGAAGAGGTACCTGATGTTTCTGGCATGTCCCAGTGCTCTTTTAGCTCTTCTATTCTGTTCCAATCTGCAGAAATGGTGATAAAGCAAGGTAATTTTCCTGAGGAACTTTCTGCCACATGGAGAAGTTTGCTTTTGGGAGAAAGCAGCAGAAATGTCTTATTTTCTCCAGAGAGTGATTATTTAGGAGTAAAATTAGGAAATAATTAGTCAAGGGTACAAGTCTTTTGTAAAATGGTGTTGACTACACTTCCAGAGAAGAGAGTCCAGGATTCAACATCATTTGAGGTAAATTGAGGTATTTCACCCCTTTTGGGCAACTCTCTCAGGCTTTCTGCACGTACATGTGGATGTTGCTGTATATCAGATCTGACTTTGACTCAGAGTGTGGGCTCAGTGCTAGAAAGTGGTGTGGACCTTAATCTGGTGAAATGCAGGCCGAGGAGGTAAACAGCATCATGAACAAGCAACTGCAGTAGTGCAAGTGTTGGGTTTTCAAAGTGTGGATTAAAGTGAGGGCAATGAGCATGGAGTGTTGTCTTTTTCAAGTCGGTGATATGAGGGTGGATTGTGAGGATGTTTTTTTTTTTAACTGAGGAGAGACTCATCACCCCCTCTAGAAAAGCAAAAGGTTCTTGGCCAAGGACCAGCCTGAACCGAAGATCAAAGATCCTTCCTCAGCTCTGTTGTGCCTCTGTGTGTGTGATTGTGGTATTTTTACTTCTTGATAGTGTCTCCTCAGGCTCCGTCTCCACGGGTTTGCAGCCTGAAATACTGGTTCCTTGCTGTTCTTCCTCAGAAAGCTGTAAAGCCAGAAATGCAGCTGGCAATTTTATTGTAAGCTTATGTGTTTAAAATTAATAAAGTATAACAAGATCTATTATTTATCCAGTTGGCCAAATTATTCCTTGGTATAATTATTTGGTGATTGCATTTCATGTGATGGTTCCATACAGAAAGGACTAATAATTAGCCCTAAATGTTAGAGGGCTATCACAAAGTAAGGTGTTAGCAGAGATTCGGAGACTGGAACTAGATGATCTTCAAGTTCCTTTTCAACCCAAATCATTCTGTGATTTTATGGTTATTTCAGTAGAAAGTTAAACCAGCCTTTGGAAACATGTTTTGCTGACTTTTGTCTGTGCCAGAGTGTTACCCCATAATGATGCAAAAAGAAGTAAGGTATCTGCAAACTCTGTGATATTGTGGGCTGTAGGTGAGAGAGTTCCTGTAATTTACAGGCCCAAGGCTATGGAAGTGTATGGTTGTCACACATGTCATCTTTTGGATCACTCTTAGCACTTCAGTCCTTATTCATTGAAGTCATTAATACTGGGTTTACTCTCTGGAAATCATAGATGGATTATCTCTATGAAGTGTAATCTAATTCACAGGGCAGGCTCCAAACTCCAGGAGATCTCAGCTGTGGAAAAGCTGTCAGGTGGATGGAGACACTTCTGCCCAGAGAAAACCACAGGTTCATCATAGGACACACTGTTAGCAGCAGGATCTGCCCGAATATATCAGGGTGAAGGATCAAATGCTGTGCTGCCTGGGGAGGCTCTTGATGGGAAATTCTTCTAGAGGGAAAACAAAATATGTTCATTTTACATACCTCAAGTTGAGGTTCCTATGTTTTCATGGTAATTTTGGATAGAAATCTCTCATGCTCATAGGAGTTAGTTTCAGAGTTAAAGAAGCTTCTTGATTCCAGGGGCTTTTGTTGCAAGCTGCTGAAATTACCAAAGATTCATCTCCTAGTTTAATCTACTCTTTTCAATTTATCATCTTCTGAAAACATCCTGATGGCAAAGAATGTTTAGAAGTATTTGTGTGACTTAGAAACTGAATTTACCAAGGGAACTTTAATCTCCCTGGTAATTTTGTACATAACAGAAAGATAAAAAAAAAAATCAAACCAAAACTAAACCAACAACAAAACCCCCACACTTCTGAAATTTCCAGAGACTAAAAAAAATCCCAATCAGCAGAGCACTGCACAAAAATATTTTCAATGGCTTTTGGTCAAAATATCTGCAGACTAAATTTCCAGCTGACCAGGAAAATGCTCTTCTGGGAGTAATTCTTTTCTACATGAGACAGCACTAATCCTCTAGTCCTGTGTGAAGATAAAAAGTTCTGTAGAAGGCTGTAGCTTGGGAAAGGTACAGAAATGACCAGTTTATTCCAAGAACAAGCAAGCAAGCATCATGCATTGCAAAATTGCAGTACATAAGAAAGGTGTTTTTGCAAGCCTGTTAAGTGCATGGCACATGTCATGTCCCAGCAGTCTCCAATTGAAAATGAAATGTTATCAAAAGATCTTGCCCTGGGCCATAGGCTGTATCTTTGTGGACCTTGGGAGAAATAAGCCAGCTTGCTATTATTGCTTCCTTTAGACGGGAAAAAACACAAGGAGCAGATTCGGGGTTTCCCTTTGTCTTTCATGTCTGAGGAGCATAAAGGTAAAGCCATGTGGGACGTCCCAGAATTTCCAAAGTCTGGTCATTCTGTAAATGTCAATACTCTTGACAGGTATGAGCAAAAATATTTTTTTTCCTCGGTACCCATGTATATCATTGTTCATTTTCTTATTTACCAGCTGAAATCAAGGTTGGTTGGAATTCAGAAGGTGAATGCACATTTAACAAATATTACGAGATTTTGGACAATTACATCAGGCCTACACACAGCAGATCAGTACCTGTGGTCTATTTTTTATAAATACAACACATGAATTGTTTCCAGAAAGACTGGGGTTGTGTTAAGCATTTGCAGTGCTGAGGAAAGCATGAAGTGAATGGTGTTGGAGGTATCTGGAGAGCACATGTGAAGCTTTAACTTTGGTACAGCTTCTCCAACTATACTTTAAAGTCAGGTTGAGTTCCTAACCAGAATAGCTTTGTAAAAAGAGTGAAAGCAAAGAGCATAACTTCCGGTAGGTCTGGACAAACACGTACGGTGTCATACAAAGAAGAGCAATGAATGCAGGTAGTTTCTGTAGCATGAGAACTGTCCTGGGAAACTGTAGTCTTGGAAAAACTTGTGGGTCATATAAGAACATCCACTGACACGAACTACAGTAATTTTACCAGAAATGCTAATTTAGAAATGTAAATATGAATATCAATGTTTCGGTGTGAAGTGGAGAGTGTAATTTGCTTCTGTACTTGAATGGTCCTCTCATCACCCACAGCAAAGCTGTGTCCACTGCTGTATTTCAGGAGTGACTGATAAATTAGTAAGTATTTGGAGAAGACAACTGAGAAACTTTATGGAACCATGAAACATGACTTGTTGAGAAAGTTTTAAGGAGAACAGTCTGATTAACTTATTGAGGGCTTTAAGGGTGATTTTGCTGGTCTATGAGTACCTACTTGGAGAGCAGGAACATGATTTCAGAGAGTTCTTCAGTTTAACAGAAAAAGATACAGCAGACTGAATATCTGGAAGTTGAAGCAAGGTATAATTGGACTAGAGATATGGCAATTGAAACCAAGATAGCATTAAGTGAATCCTTGATACAGAAGTGCAAAATTTCGGGTCAATATTGGGAGATGTTGAAAAGATTTGTGCTGTAGTACAGGATCTCAGGCTATCTTTGCTATGTGAACCCCTGAGGATTTCCCAAGGGGAATCATAGAATCATAAAACACTTTGGGATGGAGGTGACCTTAAAGATCACCTAGTTTCGACCCCACTGCCATGGACAGGGACACCTTCCACTAAACCACATTCTCAAGCTCCCATCTAACCAGGCCTTGCACATTTACAGGGATGGGGTATGATACACCTTTGTGTAGCATATTTAAAACCCTTTTCTAATGGCAAGTTATGTACTTTCTATGGACATAATTCTCCAAGGTCCATGGCCCACAGATTGAAAAATTACCATTCAATCCTAAATCAGGGGCTTGAAGAAGGAATCAACCAAGCAAGTCCTGTGGTCTGTGGTGCACAATGGTAAGTCTAAGTGATAAACATGGGTTTGCTCTAACATTGTGATCTAGGAATGCCAGCCCAAAATGCAGCTCCCTCCGAAGAACACAGATGCATTAGCCCTTACTCAGCTATTGCTCCTACCCTGTGAAACCCTGATGTGCAGAAGATGACTAATGGCTTTAACCGCATTGCTTACAAATTTTACAGCACTGGTGCCTGAAGCCAAACACCTTCTGCACTACTCTGGTTCAGTGGTTTTCATTGTCTCTGTTTTCTCTGTTGTGATCACACATGAAAATGAGGCAGAAAGGTGCCAAGACAGGCTTTTTATTCATTTACAATATCCTGGATCCTGAAAGCTGAGTGGGCAATAGGCTGCATTATTAAGAGATCTGCTCTGCACAGGCACTTGTTCTCAGCCCCATGCTATCCTCTTCTGGCAAAAGCATGAAGGGAATTGGGCAGCCAGCCCAGAGGACAATAATTTGAGCCTTTCCCTTTCCCTTTCCCTTTCCCTTTCCCTTTTTCCCTTTCCCTTTCCCTTTCCCTTTTTTCCCTTTCCCTTTCCCTTTTTCCCTTTCCCTTTCCCTTTCCCTTTCCCTTTCCCTTTCCCTTTCCCTTTTTCCCTTTCCCTTTCCCTTTCCCTTTCCCTTCCCTTCCCTTCCCTTCCCTTCCCTTCCCTTCCCTTCCCTTCCCTTCCCTTCCCTTCCCTTCCCTTCCCTTCCCTTCCCTTCCCTTCCCTTCCCTTCCCTTCCCTTTCTTTCCTTTCCTTTCCTTTCCTTTCCTTTCCTTTCCTTTCCTTTCCTTTCCTTTCCTTTCCTTTCCTTTCCTTTCCTTTCCTTTCCTTTCCTTTCCTTTCCTTTCCTTTCCTTTCCTTTCCTTTCCTTTCCTTTCCTTTCCTTTCCTTCCCTTCCCTTCCCTTCCCTTCCCTTCCCTTCCCTTCCCTTCCCTTCCCTTCCCTTCCCTTCCCTTCCCTTCCCTTCCCTTCCCTTCCCTTCCCTTCCTTCCCTTCCCTTCCCTTCCCTTCCCTTCCCTTCCCTTCCCTTCCCTTCCTTCCCTTCCCTTCCCTTCCCTTCCCTTCCCTTCCTTCCCTTCCCTTCCCTTCCCTTCCCCTTCCCTTCCCTTCCCTTCCCTTCCCTTCCCTTCCCTTCCCTTCCCTTCCCTTCCCTTCCCTTCCTTCCCTTCCCTTCCTTCCCTTCCCTTCCCTTCCCTCCCTTCCCTCCCCTCCCCTTCCCTCCCCTCCCCTCCTTCCCTCCCCTTCCCTTCCCTTCCCTTCCCCTTCCCCTTCCCCTTCCCCTTCCCCTTCCCCTTCCCCTTCCCCTTCCCCTTCCCCTTCCCCTTCCCCTTCCCTTCCCCTTCCCCTTCCCCTTCCCCTTCCCCTTCCCCTTCCCCTTCCCCTTCCCCTTCCCCTTCCCCTTCCCCTTCCCCTTCCCCTTCCCCTTCCCCTTCCTATAATTTTCTAGCAGGATCAGTCCCTGAGCTGTTTCTCTGTAAGGATAAACAAACATTTGCCTACTCAACTTGGTACAAGATAGAGGGAAATTTTAGGACAGAACTGGCATTTGGGTAATTTAATGACAAAACCAACCAAAACAAAAGCAAATACAACTATGTGCTGTAGTTTAAAGTTTTGCTTATCACTGTCCTTATATAGTTTTCCTACTTTGACTTTATTCCCTGGATATTAGGAAATGTCTTGCTGATAGTTCTACTATTTTTTTTTTTTTTTTGGTGTTGAAGGTGATGCAATCAGACATATTTTTAGAGATGCAAAATATTTAAAGTAGCTAATTATTTCCTTTCATCTTAGGTTTGCCAGCTTTCACATCCAGCTACTTAACTGTGACTCCCCAGTCAGTTAAACTCATTTTGATGGATTGGATTGACACTGATATCCATTTACCTCCATTTTTATTCCAGCTTCCTTTTAGCAAACAATTATGGAACAGCAATAGCTTCCCACTGGGCAGACAAATTCTTTCTGTCTTCCTTTAACACAGCTGTGCATTTTTCCAAGTGATGAATGCAGTAGAACCAAATCATATGAATCTGCGATCTGTTCCAGCTGCTGTTGGAGAGAAATGATTAAAACAACAGAAACAAACTGGAAGGAAAAGTCTCTGCTTTTTTCCCTCCAAGCCGGCAAACATGTTATCATTGAGCATAAGCAGCAAAATACATTTTTAAACTCAAGAAGCAAATGTGCATATAAGAAATAAGAGGCTAAGCAAATAATAAAGCAGAATGACATGACACCATATCACAATCCTCAACGAGTAAGTAGCAGAGTTCAACCTCAAAAGCTACTGAGTAAGACGAAAATGTCTCTTTAACAGTATTAGGGGACAATTTATTATGTGTATCCTTCGAGTGCGGCACAATGTCACTGCAGGCCCATTGCATTTGCATTATTTCCAGACAACGGCAGCAGCAGAAAAGGACACTGATTTATTTCAGAGCAGGCACAGGTGATTTTTATGTCTGTTGGGACTCAGCCAGATATGGCTTAACCCATTCAAGTCTTTTCTGCTTATATGAAGAGGTGTCTTTTTTGCAACATCCTTATCTTCCAGCTCAGATTTCATTTAAGTTACTCAAGGAAAAGATGGGGTATTTTGAAGTCCTTTGCTCTTTCAAACAGTTACTAAAGCTTTGTTCAATTCAGAGAGAACAAGTGATCAGCAATAGCTTAATCTGTTTAAAATAATTCTAATGATAATTTTCACTGTTCAGCTTTTAACATACTGTGTGACTTCCACACCTTATAGTAGCCAAAATCAAATGATCTCCTGATAATATTATTCTCTATTGCATGTAGCTAATTTGCCAGGATCAAAAAATTACATACAAGAAAAGAAAAGTCACTGTCTGGCTGTTACAATCCAGTCAAAGATGCAAGCTTTGTTTCTGCTCAATTGGAGAGCCTGAGGACTGCCTGCATCCCAGTTTTCCAGCATTATAGAAGAGCAAAATCTGACATCTTGCTGGAAGTGCCACCTTACAAAGAGATGACAGACTGGGGTTGGGACCAAGTGCC
Organism: Aphelocoma coerulescens; assembly: GCF_041296385.1. Lineage (NCBI taxonomy): Eukaryota > Metazoa > Chordata > Aves > Passeriformes > Corvidae > Aphelocoma > Aphelocoma coerulescens. The sequence goes on along the minus strand of NC_091015.1, from coordinate 158,041,135 downwards.
ATTGCTAATGGCAATTAGAGAGAAAGCAGAGATATTAATCCAAAGTCAGTGTAGCTGGCTTCTGATAGTCCATCAATTTTACTTCTTCTGTTAAGCACCAGTATTTTTTTCCCCCTTCTGAACAACTGCCAGTCTATGTGTGGGCATATGGCTGTAATTCTGCTGATGGCTGAAAGAGATGCAGAAAGCCAAAGTGAGAATTCATGTCCTGAACGAAGTGACTCCTGTGTAACTGGAGCGATGTACGCTGTGCCTGGCAGTACAGCTGAGAAACGGGATTTTTTTCAGGAGTGATCTACAGGATTTCTTTCATCCCAAATAGGAGTAAAACTGAGTATTTTGAAATTTTCTCAGTGCAATTTTGCAAAAGTTTCCTTTTATGCCCATTAAAATACTTTCAGTGTGGCTTTGTTGCCCCCAAATGAGGCATTATGAATCTGATTGAAAGCACCAGAACAGAACAAAGTAAAACTTCCCACATGATACGAGTTCTTTAAAAAGGACAGTCTTTGGAATGGATTATTTAGTAGCCTACTAACAGAATGTTCTGGTAAATTAGTTTTGTAAAGTTTTCATTTTCACTGCATTCAAAGCATGTGCTGGAGCACTGCCCTGCTGGACTGAGATCTGATCTGCCCTTCTCTCCTATCTGGTCCCTCTGGCCCTGTGACTACTGCAGGAAAAAGAGATTGGTCAGTGCACAAATAAGTGAGCACAGTTCAGTGAGTGTAATATATGTAAAGGTAGGTCTTTTTTTAAAAAAAAATTACTCAGTGTGTTTTGATGCCTGTGATGAGTCAGAGGTACGTGTAGAAGTGGAGAACATGCCCTTGTTCTAGCAAAAGCAGTCATTGGAGGCAGCTAAAACAAATCACTTTTGTGCTTGTGGACTTGCTGGGGAGTGATTCTTGCACTCTGTCTTCAGGATGAATCGCTGCCTTTATCTTCTTACAAGAGGAAAACAGAGCTCAATGGCTGTTGCACACTAGAGCAGCAGCATATTCTAAACCCAACTCTACCACTGGGCAGTCTTGGCAGGTTTCTGTGGCCCATTCCTCCCCCCAGCAACATTGTTTGTTCCTTCTTAAAGCATTTTGAAAGCTTTTAATAACATACACTACTGGCATAGCAGGGGGTGGTATTACAGCTCCATGATTTTGGTAGCACTGAATAGACTCATGGGGAGCCTGGGTGTTGATGGGTCAGGCACTGTGTTAACTGCTAGGAAATCTTGATCCCAGATTTAAGGAGTTTACAATAGAAAGAGGGAAAGTCACAGCATCAACAACAGCAACAAAGCAATAACTAAAAATGGCAAAGTAGAGGAGGAAATGATCCCTGGGACTTACACAGTGCCATAAGTTAACAATTTGCACAAACTCTGCTGAGTTTGGTTTGGCTTCTTCCTAGTCCAACAGGCTGTCAGGTCTTTTAGCTATAAATCACATATTCTGAGTAGGGATTACCTGGTGTTATGGTGAATTATAGAAGATATCTGCTCTCTTCAGTGATGTTCCAAATGGGCAGCTGAAGCCTGTGTAATAGTAATAAAAAGTCATTGTGTTTTGACAAAAATATAGCAATGCTGCTTCTGCTTTCTAAAGAAAATAGTCTCATTATTAAACACAATATACCTAGGTGATGAATCAGGTGGAGCAAGGAAAAGACAGCTTTTTAAAAATTAAGATACTATTTCTTTTTCCCTTTCTTCCTTCATTGACAGATAAAATACCCTCTAAATACCAGAGGACCTTAATGCTGCCTTTGTTGATCACACAGTTCAGACATAGCTGCCCTGAGCACTGAACTTAGCTGTGTAACAGAGAAATTTAGTAACAGTTTGTATTTTTTCCTCACCTGAAGCCTAATTGGTGGAGAAAACAAGTAAAAATATAACACAAATTCTTACAGGAAATAGATTCAAATTAGCATATGACTTAAACTACTTACACCTATCCCCAAACAAGCTATATAAAATAAATTTTCCTAGTGCTTCCTAAACAGCTTAAATCAGTTTTTAAAGGAAAATATACATTTTAAGAGTGATAGGTAAGGAATGACCATTCATGACTGCTGCGCCTGACACTCATTACAGAGGTACTGGGGTACAGAGACATTATCAAGCAGGATTGTCAAATGTCCCTTGGAAAAACAGCTGCTCCTGGTGAGAGTAGGGCAGCCATCCAGCTGCTCATCACAGTCTTTCCCAGCCTGTGTGTGCCTGATCCATGGGAGGGGAGTATGACCCTCCACCAGCTACACAAGGCGAGCTGTTTTATGTTTTAGCTGACACCAGAGGTAACTCCAGGTCAAACAGGGCTGTGAGTCCCACGAAGCAGACACAGATCCCTTTGGTCTGAGGCATCCAGGCTTTTCAAAGGGTCTTCCCAAGCCTGGCAAACAGCATCTGTAATGTTGGTTTAGTTTGATTTTTTCTCTTCCTCTCTTGTACCTACAAAACTTGCTCTGCTGTCTTTCAGCTTAAGCCTTGTAGGAACAGCTGCCAATAAGAGTGCTATCTGGGAATCATGATGTGCACATTTCCTGATAAAGCACCTTCTTTTGTGCATTGCTCTTAATACTACATTTGATTTTGGTACTGAAAGTGATATTGGGTCCATCTGGCAGTACACACCCAGCTTCTGATCTGTGAGGAGGACAGGCAAGGCTCTAGAAGAAGGCCTTAAATTGGCCTAGTACATCTGATACCTAATTAATAAAAGACAGATTAGAAACAATGACACACCAATGCTTTAACTAACATCACCAAGAACAATTGTGACATGTATTTAATGAAACTAAAGCAAATACCGAAGTAGAAGGGGGTAAAGCATGTGTGCCATACTTAAAATCAGATGATGTTAGCACCTGTACAAGGCTGCAAAATAGATTCCTTTGTGCATCACACCTTTCCACTACATTAATTCCTTTGTAATCCTCTTCTGTATCACACTTTTACTGCCCTCACCATGCACAACTTGGCTGTAACCTAATGACAGAAGCCAAATGCCTCTTCCAAAAAACAAAGCAGAAGTTTGGTTGCACAACTGCTTTTGGTAATGGAGCAAAAAAATTGCACACATAATTAACTGTAGCTCATGCCTCCAGGCCAGAGCTGAAATGGGAGAAGTGATACTATCAAGACGGACCTTAATCCATTTTCTAGGAGCCATTAGGACATCCTTTTCAGAAAGAGGTGACTGATGGGGAGCACAGTAAAGCATCCCAGCAGGCCCTTATTTGATGTGGTTGGAGGCGACTGCAGCTGTCTGCATCCATGCCCAGTTCATAAGCACTCCCTTCTCTGATGAGCACTTGGTTGCTTCAGTGGGAACTGTTGCCAGGGGACTCAAGGATTCTGTGGGCTGAGGGTGACATTCATCCCACAGCTTCTGCTGGCTCTGCTGTGGGGTAACACCTCTCACTACATGGGGTCATGAGCAGACAGGACTTTCACACCTTGAAGAGTTTTAGCCTCTTCCAAAGCTGAGATTTCTTCTATGAGATCAGACACTTCCAAAAGCATCTTTGACACTTGAAAGCCAAAACTTCACAGATTTTCAGGTGTGATTCCAAAAAGATAATAGCTGTTTTTTACCTTCTTACTCCAAGGATGACACTTCTGTTTTTAACATGTTCAAACTAATAGTTAAGTCTCTAAAGCACTAGTATTCACTGCTGTTAAGAGTACATTAAATCTTCAACCCTGTTGTTTATTTTCAAAGGTATATTCCGGTGACACATGTTAAATTTAATTTTATTACTGGGTTGAACCAAGGCATTTAATGTTCAGATTACAATGTACAATTACAATGATTACCTAGGATCAATCACCAGAAATATGTTCTCTTGAGTAATATAGGGACACTAAACCTAGGACTAGTTCTTAAAAATCTGTTTTTAAAAAAGAAAGTAAATCTAGGGGAAAAAAAAATCTCATTAAAGGAAATAATAACTTTTTGTTTTTTTTAAATAGTGCAATTCATAGATGCTATTTTTTGTGGATATTGTTAGATGGTATTCTACAGGATGCCAAACCTCAATACCAAATCAGGGTGAAAAATGAAGCAGAAAAAGCTACAGTGGAATTCTACTCACATATATTCTGTTTAGACAATAAAGATATGAAAAACTGATGAAATCAAGCAGCACTAACAGGCCTGTTAGTTTTGTTGTATGTCTTTGATATGAACTGAACTGGTTAAAAATGTTTTTGCAAATGATCACTGGGTCTTTAAGCAAATGAATTATGAAGAGAGTTTTGACCCCTAGGCTCAAGGCTTTTGGGTTCTGCTTAACATTTTAGGCATGGAGAGACTACTTTTCTGCACTAATAAAGTTCATACAATGAGAAAGAAGGTTGTAGGACTATATGCTATATTTGTAGATATACTCTTCTGTTTTTTTCCTTAGAGTTCAATGGACTTAACAATGCATGGTGAATATCATTGGGCACAGAAGATGCTAGTTCTAAAAATGTGCCCTAACCTTGCACAGTCCAAATCCCTGCTTTATAGACTGCTTTTCCCAGAACCATGCAATGATCCCAGAACCATGCAATGAATAAAAAACCAACCAACCAACCAGTGACTTCCTCTGACATTACGGGATCCCAATAAGCTAAGCTTTGACAGCCCAGATGTCATCTCCAAGGCAGTCTGGAAAGGCTGTGTATGACACAGGAAAGTTCTTCAGTGGATAAGTTTGATTAGCAGAGTAGATGAGGAATTACCCAATTTGCTGGTCAGCAGTTTTTTTTGGTATAGGCACAGGACAGAGATCTGTGTTATTCCTCATCTGTGCATTTTTTCCATATTTTTGAGCTCATGTGGCTCTTCAAAGATTCTGTACACATGGACTGAGATGCAGTTGTTCACATCTGGGATCACATGCAAGATTTTCTTTTTCTCCAGCTATCAAGAAGTTGGGGAAAAAAAAAACATGGTTTGGGAAGTGCCAAACTATTCCCCAACTTCCTTCAACTTTTCTGACTTGCAGAAGATAACAAACTAAGAAAATGTGATTTTTTTAATAACATCTTTTGGGTGACATTTTCCAAATGCTCTTATTTCTCTTGAATTGCAATGATTTCTCATTAAGAAATGGTCTTAAATTTTATTAGAAAAGCTGCTTTCTACGAGAATGAATTTGGATTGGAAGATGGCTGAGAAAAAAAAAAGACTTCTGTTATGGCTTCAGAAATGCTAGTGAACTATAAAATATTTGCACGGCGGTAGCAATCAGACCAAAATGCTTCTTTCTCAAGGAAGCTGTGGAAAACCCTTGCAATAGGCCAATGTGAAATAATCTGCACTCTCAGACCGTGTTACAAAAATGAAGACACAAAGAACTTCTCTGTTTTTAAAGAAGAGATTAGTTTCATTCCCAAACCTGGGCATTTAATAGTCTTTCCAAAACTTGCCACTCCTCAACCTTATGTAATTCCAGTTATTATTGCTAGTCATATAAATGTTCAAGCAAGTGGGGCTTTTGCATTTTAGGTCTCAAAGAAAACGTGCAAACTTGGATCCCACAGTTTGATGCCCATGGTATGAAAAGAGGCAGTTCCCTGGGTGGTTTTGAATATCCTACCTTTTAATTTAGTTGAGTGCCCTTTGTTCTTTTCCTTTCTCATCCACGTGCTCATTTCAATCTCTTTTCACATGAAAGGTTTTCCATGCCCTTCTTTTGCCACCTCTCTTTCCTGAAAATAGATTTGTCTTTACCAGCATTTGCAAATTATCCCAGTCAAAGGCATTTTTATTCTCACAGCTATCTTTGTTTTGATTGTTTATTTCCAAGAAAGATATTTTCTTCCAAATTTATCCTCCTGTGCCTAAAATATTTAGTCAAAACAGAGCCTTTGTAGCAACTGTTGTATGTCTCCTTTACTCCTGTGACAGTTGTGGCTGCTTCTGGCAGGGCTTATTTTGGCATCTATATCCTTTGAGTGTGAGACTAACTCAGGGAAAGCTGCCTTTTTCTCAGTTGGGTAAACATACCTCTCATGAGACTTACCAAAAGCACAACACAGAGATGTGGTTTGCTCTAATTCCTACAAATAAAATAGCGTAGCTGTTTCAATGCAGGCTTAATTTATTTAGTTGGAAAACATAGTTTTGTCACTGTTTGTGATAATATCAGTATTATTATTGATTCAAGCATCCTTAATTTACACCGGGAAGTGGTTAAGTGCTGTGGTGAAAGCGTGCATAGAAAATGTGCAGACAGACAGATAGCTTCCACAGGCAGCTGGTTTCTGAAGAAAGAACTGTACACTTCCAGAGCTGTTTGCTTGTATGAAAGATAACATTACCATGATATTTTCTCAGCTGTGCTTAAGCAAAAGGAAACCACTGGCCTTTGCCTTCTGGACATTAATTTCCTCCATTAGCCCATCTCCTGATTCTTCCTGGTGATGAATGGTGTCACCAGTTGTTTTAAATTTAGCTCAACTCAAAGTAACAGGGCAGAAACTTTTCTGTGTTTCCTTTCATTCTTTAGCCTGGAACTGCTTTCTTGTGTGTTTGCATATTTCTGTTAACCATAAATACCACTCTACTGCTTGCTTATTTTACACAATATTCACACAGGAAGACTAGTTTTTGGGTAAAATTCCCTCCTAGACAGAAAGAGCAATGGGCCAGCACATCACCTGAGGTGTTGTCTCACAGGTCATGCAGTTGGTCATCTTTTGGTGTTAATTTCTATAACTTGTCTACCTTGATGACCTAGAGACTCACTTTTATCCTTCACCTGAACAGTTCTGTCATTATATTTAACTTACAGTTGACAACTTCTGGCAAATGCAGATCTTAAGCCAGAAGGGACCTTTACATCATTTAATCTGATTGCGCAATCTGCTCTTTGCCAAAGACTCTGATGTGAACTCAGCAAAATTTTTTAACTCCATGGAACATAACCACATTGAGACCTCCCTCCCATGATTTTGAATAGAACAAAAAAGCAGATGAAACTTAGTGCTCAAAGACTGAGCAATAGGTTCTCAGAATCTGGGGGTAAGAACACCTTGGTTTTGTAGGGTACCATGATAAGTGGTTTAAGGTACAAGTGCCTTGCACCTCCCTCTTGGATAAACTGACAGTCACTCAAAACAAAAATCTAAGATTGGTGTGTAATAAGTTTTAAGACTGTTCCAATATAATGGTTGGATTGATGGAAATATTTCAAGTCCTGAAAAAGAAACTGAATATGTAAGAAGAAATCCCTGCTAGGCTAAGAATGATCCCTGATGTCCTGTCATGATTTGCCTAATGATTTCCAATAAAAGAGTCACACAAATACTAGAAATTTCAACCACAGAACTGCTTTGTTTTTGCTATGAATTCCAGGAGGAATTTTTGCCAGCATAGGCTTGTCTTCTTGCAGAAGTAGTAAGAAGAGGAGGCAGAGAGTTTATTTGGTTAATACTGCAATTTTGTGCAAACATGTCCCAGTTGTCACTTAGACATTAGAGAGCTGAACACAGATGCCCCCAAGTAGCAATATACTGGACAACCTCAAAGAATCATCTGTGTAAATAATGCTGACTTTGGCCTCTGTTTCCATACCTGAACCCTCTTTGGTGAATCCTTCATATACCATCCCACTTGCTCTCTCTAGAGGAATTCTTTTGGTTTTGCTGTAGGTCTCAAAAGCAGGGAGTGGAAGTGGTTTATGTGTTTAATAAGAAGGCAACCTTGGTTTACAGATTTCAGAACAATAAAGATGTTCGACAACCTGAGTGGGTACAAGGCCAACACTGGAAAGTTTTGTGAATGACTGCTTGTAGCTACGGAAGTTATATAGGTATATAAGTTGTAACCCCAATTTTAGAAAAGGAAATAAGTAAGAGCCGGGGAATTACAGGCCAGTCAGTCTCACCTAAATGCTTATAAAAGATCATGGAGCAGATCCTCCTGAAAACTATGGTAAGGCACATGGAAAATAAAGAGGTGTTTGGTGACAGCCAAATCATGCCTGACAAATTTGGTGGCCTTCTATGAGAGGTTTACAGCAGCGGTGGATGAGGGAACAGACAGCATCTACCTGGACTTGTGCAAAGCATTTGACACTGTCCTGCACAACATCCTTGTCTCTAAACTGGACAGACATGGATTTGATGGATGGACCACTCGGTGGATAAGGAATGGTCTGGATGGTTGCAGTCAGTGTTGTGGTCAATGGCTCGATGCCCGAATGGAGACCAGTGATGAGTGGTGTTCTTCTGGAGTCAACACTGGGACTGGTGCTGTTTAACATCTCTGTTGGTGATATGGACAGTGGAATCAAGTGCACCCTCAACAAGTTTGCTGATGACACCAAGCTGTGTGGGGCAGTGGACTCACTGGATGAAAGGGATGCCATCCAGAGGGACCTGGATAGGGCTGAGAGGTGAGACCTGTGAAGCTCATGAAGTTTAATAAGGCCAAGTGCAAGGTTTTGCCCCTTGGTAAGGGCAATCCCAAGCACAAATACAGGCTGGGTGGAGAATGGACTGAGAGCAGCCATGAGGAGAAGGACTTTGGAGTGTTGGTTGATGAGAAAGAGTGCCACAAAGATGATCAGGGGGCTGAAGCACCTCTCCTATGGAGACAGACTGAAAGAGTTGGGGCTGTTCAGCCTGGAGAATAGAAGGCTCTGAGGAGATCTTATGGCACCTTGAAGTACCTTAAGGGGGCCTACAAGAGAGCCAGAGAGGGACTTGTTTTACAAGGGCATGGAGTGACATCTAGATCCCTCTGAAATCTCAGCAGCTTGCACAAATCAGAAGTCAAAATCAGGAATCAAACTGAGGCAAGTTTTCTTTCTCTGTGTTCAAGGAGGAAGGGACTGGGTGCTGATGGTCAATATTGGAAGCTTGGTTCTCAAAAGCCACAATTTTTTTTCCACCTGCATGTAGCCCTGGGGTGACATTCAATTATTATACTCCAATATTTTTTTACAGCTGTTGTTAAAACAATAGGGGTTTCCTTGAAGATGGCAATCAGAAGGGAAATGCCACCACCAATATATCCCAGAAGAAAAGAGTGAGTTGAGCGAAACCAAACCATGGTCAGTCCTGGCTGCATTCAGACTGATAAAAGTTTTGCCTCCAGATGTTAGATCAGATTATTATAGACAGCCAAGCCATATCATCTGGAATAAATCCTCCAGTAATGGGTACACTAAAAATACAACAGATATCTTAGATGGATTTATCCATCTATTTCAGACAGTAGGAAAAAGTAGATATGAGTAACTGAGTAACTGTTGAGGCAAGAGGGCATGTGGACATTGAAATGCCTTGAACACTACACAGCATCTGTGGAGAACAGCACTGAGGAAACTCTTGCCAGACTGAGTCTGGACCTGGACTGGTCCTGAGCTTCTATCAAACAAGTCACTGAAGGCATGCCAATTATTCTGTTTCAATATGAACATCAGTAAAACCTCACTTTTGGTCACAAATCCTATTTTAAGGTGCTTCATTTGCTCAGGGACCAGTTCTTCCAGGTTTGGTGCCCAGGAGTTGCTGCAAGTTGTCACCCTAATTCATTGAAAGTCAGAGGAGGAGAGGAGGCATGATAAAAATTGACAAAGTATCCATGACTAAGTAAACCCCTTTATTTCTAAATTACTTCCCAAACTCCAGTGGCAGTAGTCCCAGGCACCCCTTCATCTTTCTCTCTGCTCTGCATCCCACAGGACACAATATCCTCCAGTGTCAGCAGATGTTTTGAGTAAACAGGATGTGGTAACACAGACTTCCTATCCTCACCTCTACATCAGCCTAGAGGTAAATATCCCCCTCCAAACCTTCCAGAGAGCTGTCTCTGCTGTACCTGCAGCTGGTCTGCCTTGACCAGGAGGGTATCAAATACAGAAAGGAGTCTGGCACTGGAATTTGGCAGCTCTGTTCATGATTTCTGTTTTCCTGTTCCTTTTTTTGTAACATCTTTCCCCACTGCTTGCCAGAAAAGATGAATTTTGGCGTTTGTTGCTGTTCTCCACATTAAGCTGTGCATGGTTCAGAGGAAGGACTTGCTTGTTTATGTACAGTACACACAGGAGTATGTATAGGTGTAGACAACTCTAAGGTGATATATAAAGCTGATGGTAAAAATAACATATTTATGATTCTATGTCACATTTTTCAATCCATCCTAAAATAATCCTCTTCTGAGAAAAATAATGAAAAAGTCTGGAGCGGATGTGATTTCTCTGTTAAAATCATGTTACCTCCACTGACAAATCATTCAGGGGTTTGTGCTGGTACTCTTGTCTCACACTGTTGTTTTCCTCTGAAGGTTTTTTGTGGGCTCAGACTATGCAGTTAAATTTCTGTTTTAACAAGTTGCTGCACCTTTGCCCAAGGCTGTGACTGAATATGTGAGCACCCACTGTGGTTCAGCTGACACTTGGGAACTTATTATGCCGTGTTGACTTGATTTTGAATTTGCATCTCGGGGGGTTTATTTAACTCAAATACTCATTTTTGTGGTGCCAAACTAAACCAAAAGCTCCAAATTTCACTCGAGAAGAAAAATCCAAATCTATGGAAATTTCAGCACAGACAGAATTGATAGTGCTGGGCAGTAGGTAGGAATGCTGTTAAAAGCTGTGAAGGTTTTAGTGTAACTGTTGGGAAACCATGTCTGAATGTCAAACTTGTATAGAATTGGGAGATAAGAAATTTTATTGGAATTTTGGTTTTGTGGCATATATTTCACAGCAGTTCTGTGCCATCCTGACTCTGTCTACCAAAGACAATTTCAATTATTTTCTTGGTGCACCAAAATGCTTGTGGGGGGGGACCAGGGCATGGAAGAATTTCTAAAGCATCTTTGGTACTGGCTATTGCTGACAGAATGTCTCTGGTCTGATGTGGTCAGTCTGCTTTAATATCCTCCACGAGCATTTTCCCTGGCTGGATGGCAGGTCATGATCCTCCTGATCCATGTGAGAAGGGTCTCATATCTGATGGCACAGCTCCACTGATGAAAGATTCAGACCCAAATGCCCATGCTGGATCTAAAAGAATTCCACCTGCTGAAAATATATTAAATATTTTTTGGAGATTATGTGTTTTTCTTCCAACAGTGACACCTTTGAAGTGACTACTGTTTTACCTAAAAAGATCATCATCACTGCTCTAACCTTTGTATCCCCTTACTGTTGTAAGTGATGACTCTCAACAGTATGGAACAAACAAAAACACAAATCCAGGATGTTTTCTGCTTGGTTAAGAGCCATAACTGCCTCACAAGCCTTTGGCTTAGCCAAGGAAGTGTCATAAAAAATCCACTGTGACAGCATAGGCCGTAGCTAGAACTATAAATATTTTCAGAACCAGCACTGTAATTATTTCTGGCTACTAAATACTCTTCCCCCTAACGAAAGAGAAAATGTTTTTAAAAAGGAGTAATTATAAGTGTTAATATTCTGATGCCAGATCTCCATCATTAGAACAGGCCATACAGACATGTAAGACAGAAGGGTTAGATAGGGAAGGTGGGAGTAGTTTTCAGCCACAAGGCTAGAATAGACATGGTCCTTCCCCCAGGCAGTTTGGGGTGAGGCTGCAGCATCCTTTGGCTCCTTCCCCCATCAATCTGCCCCTGAGAGATAATATTTTCCCTTCCCCCAAAGCACTTTTCATCTGAAAAGTGAGTGGGTAACGCAGGAGTGGAACGTGGAGGGCAGATGAATTAATAGTGGCAAGGGCATGTTTTCACATATGCTGACATATGTGTACAATTTGTAGGAGTAGTAAGTCAATCTCTGCCTAGTGGGACAGAGGGTTTTAAAGGCATCATGGCTGAGACGGAGCACAAAGGTAGAGGTTGCACAGGGAGTCCACATTCCAGCACTTCTTGTGACATCTATTATTAGATTTCTCTCTTACCTAAAAATGTTAAAAATAAAATGGTGTTGCCTGGTACAGAATAGGGTGCAGTGAATGATTAATTATGCTGTTCTGGATTTAATTTTGGTATCCTTACACACCCCATTCTTATGTAAGAGTGGATTCTTATCCTATAAGAGAGAAGTATGGGGGGGTTTAAATCTTAGTATGTTTTGATCTCTCATGCTGTCCAGTTCTTGAAGGGTGAATATGGAAAATTCATAAGTGTTCTGTAAAGCCACTTGCTGTGTGTGAGGAAAACAACATCACACCACACTGTGACATGAAGGTATCTGGAGCAGGCAAGTATCTGGAAGGGGCTGCCACAGTTTCTTGACAATATGAAACACATGGGAACTCAAAGTTTCTGATTATCAGCTGATGAATCAGAAGAACTTCTCTGGATGTGCTATAAAGTTAACTTGATTTCAGTGAAGATTTGTCCATTTGTGTTCACAGTATTAATTAGATGCCAATATCTGATGAATAACGGTAAGAAAACCCTGTTGGACCTCAGGCAACAAAAGATGAGAGGACACAAACACTGGTAGGATACACCTCAGCATTTAGAAAATATTCTGACAAATTAGAAATCACAAAGTATGGAGGCTGGAAAACTCTCAGAATGTGTTTACAGGCTCCTTCAATTCAATGGCATTTCATTACATTGCCAAAATTAATCACTGTCTTCAGCTCCTGTCTTGGCTTCTTATTTATTGCCAGCTTGATTCCTTGGTGAATTTTATTGCTCCCAACCATCATGCTCTTTTAACATAAGATCCAATACAGATTGCAAGGAAAGGAATAATGTAGGAACTGAGCAAATAGGAACTTAAAGATCACATGGGACTCTGTCAACTGTAACACCTATTCCATTAAATACATAGTAAATGCACATACTCAGATGCTTATGTATAAAATAATTGGATTATGTGTTGTTAGCTACCATGAACAAGAAGCACAGATGTAATGGATAAGCGATGTTCTTTATCAAAACAACAATCTGAAGAAGAGAGTGGTTTGCCCTCAAGCCCTCCTGCAAACACAGTACCGACAGTGCACTTGGCTGGCACCCAGCTTTCCCTGCTCTGCCACCGACAAGCGGCACAGAGTTGGTTCAGATTTGAGAAAAGCCACCCCATTGTGGCACGCGGGGAGAACTGAGTGAGTCCTCTTTCATTCAAAACATTGACTTGTTTTGGATTAGGCCCCTGAGGTGCTGTGTAACTACAAATACTCCAATATTCCTTATTGTGTTGAACCTCTTCCCTTCCATGACCTTTTTTTTTTTTTTTTGGTGCTCCATTGCCATTTATGAAGGATGGGAACTGTAATTACTCTGTGTATATGGTGTCTAGCACTACAGGGTCCTGACCCTAGCTGTATCCTTTGAGCTGAAATCCATGTTTCTTAGAGGATCTCTCTAATAAAGTGCCAGGATGTAAAAAGGGCAAGTGCCACAAATGCCACTCCTTCCTTGACCTTTGGAAGATCAGACTAAGCCCAGCTCATTAAATGAAAAACAAAAATCATCAAAACCCCCCCTCACAAAATTAATAAGAATTTAAAAGACTTTGAAGTATTTTGAAATAGATTGTGTATGTGGAAAATGTGCCAGTTGCTTCTGCATGTCTTGACTAGGTATGTCAGACTGGTAAGAAAAGTGCTCACACAAGGAGGAAGAGTTGTAGTGAATGAAAGCCATATGGCTGAATCTGTCAGAAAATATTCTCCAGTGCATCAGTGGGAAAGTGGGAGTTAACCTGGCTTAGGCAGAGAACCTGTTCTGATATCATAACAGAATGGCTAACGATATTTAATCACGTTCTTTCCCCACGTCAGCACTACTCCCTCAACAACTTCATTGCCTCTGATTAGCAGCAACCCACTTTAATCGGATAGTGATGATGAGCCCCTCTGACACAAATACGTGCAGCTGCAAATAGCAATGAGTTTGTTACTATTCCTTTTCCATAGCACAATAAGAATTTTGTGTATGATTGAGTTTAGGACAGTGTTGTTCTAGGTACTAGAAATGTCGTGTAATAAAAGATAATTCTCTGTCCTGGTGGACAGACTTAGATGAGAAAGCTCAAACAGAAATATTTTTTTCAATGTTAGAGAGGAAAGAGAAGATATGGAGACAGATCTTAGAAAGCTCAGTTGTGTCCTTTGCACCCAGTTCAGCCAGCTGGCAGGCATTAGAGTCTTCCACAGGTGCTTTGAGATCCTTTGAAGAGAGTCTGTGGAGAAAGGCTACTGAAAATCCTCACACTGCAGGTTTCAAAGGGAGGGCACAAGTGGAGGGACTGATATAGTGTGAGCCACCTGATAGCAATCTTAGAAGATATACTTTGGAATGATAGGTACCAGCAATCAGGTCTTGCAAGAGCATATAATTATTGTGTAATAATTTCCCATTTGTCATACAAGGTTACATGCTTTCATAAGGTGTGGAGTTGCTTTTTACCCAGCAACCACATAGCCTGAGGCACCTGATCCCGAGTGAAATTGCTGCACTGTAGAATACAGTGATCTCTGAGTAGACAAATGCTTCATTTTTGTTACCATGAAATGATCTTTTTTATTGTCTATGTATCTTAGGTCTCAGAAGGCTCATGGAGATGCTAATTTGCCCTTTCATTCTGCAAGTGGACTCAAGCAGTTAGGAGAAAAGTTGTGTGTGTCATAGTTGGATATTTTAGCATTCTGCTGACTGTAACACATGGAAGATGGTAGTTCAAAGTCCCACAAGTAGCAGACCAATGAAGTGGCCTTTGATTGAGCCACAATACTTTTTTCTCCATTTCATTTTTTTCTGGAAAAGACAACAGATGTTACAAATCATCAAGATCTGCATGGGTGACTGAGCAGCCAACACTTTATAAACCAAGCTGAAATAAATGCCATGTTCCTCTGAATGCAGTGGACTGAAAAAGTGGTTTTCTAGGCTACATGCAACCTCAATATATGTTTTGTACAGGCCTCTTGTAAAAAGTAATTTCCATTAAGAACTCTACCCTAGTATCAGATTTGGGTGAAGCTGGACAAAAATCATAGAATCAGAGAATTGCCATCAAAATGCTTTCAAAAAGTTAGCATAAGCCTTGTTTCCCAGCAAAAAACCAGGAAAAGCAAAAATCTCTAAATTGTATGTGAAGTTTCTTCAGTTTTCTTGACAAACTTGCACCAAATCAAATGTTTCAGCAAAGGAAGAGGATTAAGGAAGGTGTTTGGGAAGAAGGACTTGGTTGCTTACATGGGCAGCTGATTCAGCCTTAGGACATCAGAGAACTCCTAAACTGCTCCTGGTGCCAAAACCAAACCTCTGATCTTCCTGCTCTATTTCTACTCAATGTAGAATCTTCCACTGCTGTTACTGCTTTACTGAACTCCTCTGCCTCATCAGGGCAGCTGCCATTTCTCCACTTCATGACATTTCAATTTGCTCTTCAAGGCCAGGATACTGAAATTCCGCAGGAGGTAAGAATCTCACGTTTCTAAATATGGTTCAGGTTGTTGGCTTGGGTTTTTTTATGGAAAAGAGCTTGACAATATACCTTAAATCAATCCTAAAACTTCAAATATAAGTAGCAAGGTAAAAGGTCCTTAAATGCTCTTGAAGGAGTTATCATTTTCAGCTGGTAATACTAAAACCTCAAAGTTCATAACACCTGATTTGCTGGCATTATGGACTTGCTGACTGAGAATCTTGGGACATACAATTTTGGGCAACAAAGTAGAAATCAACAGAAATACATTGGCTTTCATCCACTGGTGTACACTAACTGGCTTGCTGTCTCTTTTACTGTCATCTGCTGACATAGCTTCTGGTTTGTCTAATCAGAACAAATGAAGAACACAGAAATTCTAAAGCCATTATGCTCCTCAGCCTTGAAAGAGTGGAGTAAATATTGGACACTCCGTTTTTTCTAGATCCATCTGGGCTAAAATCCTGATGTCATGGAACACTTCGACTTCAATGGACTTTGTTCCTAGAGTCTCATCCTCTCTGTTCCTGTCCAATATGGCCCTGCAGGCCACATCTTTGCTAATGCTCTACTCCCACAACTGCGTTTGCCTTGTCTGTTTACATTGTCATTTATTTTCAAAAGGCTACAGCTTTTCTGTGTTTGTAGTAGGCTGTCAGCTGGGCTTTGAACTGGTGCTGCAATAGTTACCAATGTTATCTTGAAGATCCTTTCTAACATAAAAGGTATATGCAAAAGAGATATTTGCTCCTTTTTTAATATAAAAGGTAAATGCAAAACTCTTATGACACTGAATAACTGTCACTGCAATGTAATTTGGATAAACACCCTAAGGTGAAGCTTTCATCTGAATTAGAGGTGAGTCTGAACTTATTAGGAGCGGAATCACATTTTTGAGAGGTTCATATTTGCATCCATGAGCCTATCTGTGATCTTTAGAGTCTGCACATTTTGGCTGGAGATTTTCCAGGAAAGAGGCATTGCACCTTCCATTGTAAATTTTGCAGGAAAAGTCTTGCTCTTCAGACTTTGGAGGGAAGGTCTATCCAAATCTCACAAAATTTGGGCTGGATCTTTTTCTGAAGGCAAATGAAAGTGTTGAAAGCTCAGTTGGTTATGTCTGCATGCACTTCCATCATACTTTTGATTAGAATGAGATATAACCTGAGAGTTTGGCCTGTCATAGCCTGTGGTTTCTAGTCTAGCAAGTCACACCTTTGTGCAATGCAGACACATATCCCTAAATGGATAACCACTGTGGTTCAGCAGTGCTGAGTCCCCCTCTGGGCACAAGCTAATGAAGGTGAATCACAGTTTCACATCGACTTGAAATGTGCTAACAAACCCTTCCAGGCAATGGGCTACCTTCTTTGCAATGGCTTCTTCTCGTTCTGTGTATCCAGTGTACCAGAGATGCCAAAGTTCTTTGCATATTTTCATCTGGTGCTGTGCAATCCACTCTGGGAACTCTTTGTCATGCTGAAGCTCACCTGACCTTGCAGAAAAGGTGTCTAATACGAAAAAGGTAGGCTCTTCAGTAACAACAACAAATTCCATTTGGTTACAGGATAATCAGCTAAAAGTACTGTTGATACACAAGACCCATGTCAAAAACGATTAACTCCACAAAGAGAGAAACACAGTGAGGAAGCATCATGTCGCCTTACATCATGAAGTAAGAGACTATATTAAGAGTAAAAACAACTGTTACTCCATTTGTTGTCAGTGAATTTGTGTACGTGTTTCTGTGTATTTTCTGGTATGTTTAATTATTCCTGTGCGGCTGTCATGGGAAGGAAGTGGCATTCAGTATACTAGGTGTCTGAGACATATAATAAGGATTAAAAATAAATTAATTCCTCCAACTTTGCCAAGTCAAAGACTAAAAAGGTGCGGTTCATTCTGTAATGAATGGTGTATGCTGTATCAAATTAATCTTTCAGAGCCCCCTATCCCTAAGGAAGTCAAGATCGTCTGTCATGATACAGTTTTCTTTCATTATCTTCAAACACAGAGCAACTAAATATATAAAGGCCTAATGTTGACTCATTAAACAAAAGGATGCTTATTTCCACAGTCACTGTTCTGTGCAAATTGAATGAGTTTTAACATAAAAATAATGTAAGTAGCTCAGTCTTCGTCAGACAGGAATATTTTGCAGACATACACAAGTTTAGCAACATTGTAAATCTGGGGCAGAGCAAAAAGCAGAAAAAAATGGTACAGATGACAAAATTAAACAACTAAAGAAGGGGGTCTCAACAGTTCTTGTGAGAACAATCTGGAAATATCTGTCTGTAATAACATCTAGAGCACCAGAAAAATATTTTTTAGTCTGTCTGTTCTGGAAAAGAAAAAAAAAAAAGACACAATTACTGCTGAAGAGAAATGTGACATTTCCAAGACAAGGGCAGTACACCAATGATGATTGTATTCAGCTTTTTTCTCCTCAAAACTCAGATTTTATAAAGTCAGCCATAATATTGTCATTAAATGGTTCAAGACAGTTATTCTCTCCTCATTAGCTGATGGCACACTGCAAATTGCCTCAACCCATCAGTCATTTTGGCATGCAGAAGTTGCGACTTCCTTGGAGCCAGTTGCAGTAAAGCAGGAGCACAGAGATAATGAAGACAGCTGCTTCTGATCCATGGATCAGATCCTTGGTCTCCAGCCCCCTGCTTAAGACTCCATCCTTCACAGAGCTCAACTCTCCCTCCTACATCATGCACATCATGTATTGTGGGGTGGTTTGTGTGTTTATGTGTCTTCTCACTCGCTGCAACACTGCTACACATCCGAGAGTAAAACAAGCTCCTTGCTTACTCTGCCTGGTCACTAGGTTTACCCACCTTAATGATATCTTAGTACCTATAATTTCCAAGATGAAAAATACAAAAATATCTACTTATTCTCAGATGTAGAAGAATTGTTAAGGTGTCTACTGCATTACAAGAAATTAACTTGTATCTGGGATGAAATATCCAGGAAAAGGTCCACAGATTTAAACAAAATCCTGTCAAAATGAAGAAGGCTTGAAAAATCATAAGTCCTGATGGAAGTAAAACCTGGCTGTCTGGAAAGCATGAGAGAAAGACATCAGTGTGGGGGTAACTTAGGGAACAGAAAGGGTCTGGGAATTATTCTACATCAAAACTCTAAAATGGAGTAAAAATAAAAAAAACCTTATAGATTTAAGGGTGATATTGTTTTCTTATTCTAATAAAGAACCTAGTTCACTATAAGCAAAAAGGGAAAAATTCGGTGTATTTTTAGATTCTTTTATAACCCAAAGACTTGCTCAGAGGTAAAATTGAAGTCAGTAGTGACAGGCATTTACAGAGCAGCCACATCAGTGGCAGAATATTTTACTACAGCTTTATTATCATGCTTTTAAGAAATAGTATAGAACCATAGAAAGGTTTGTAATGGAGGGGACCTTAAAGACCATCTGGTTCCAACCTCCGTGCCATGGGCAGCAACTTCTTCCACTGGACCTGGATGTTGGAAGCCCTATCCAAACTGGCCTTGAACTCTTCCAGGGAGGGGGTATCCACAACTTCTCTGGGCAACCTGTCCCAGTGCCTCAACACCTCTGGGTAAAGAATTTCTTCCTAATATCTAATATAGATCATCTCTCTTTCACTTTGAAGCCATTACCCCTTGTCTATCACCACATACCCTTGTAAAAAGTTGACACATATAAGCAGAGAATCAGTTTTTGTTTTCACATTGTAAAACTAAGGAAATTTCTAGAGACCAAATAAAATTCAGATTTTTTTTTGTGAGAGCATCTCAGCATTTTTTATAAAGGTGGCCACTGCCAGGCACAGGGGTTTTTTTTAATTAATTCCCTTTGTTTAAGGATTGTGCCACTTTACTTTCCAGGAATACTTTAGCAGCTGATTTTTACTGGCAGAGACATTTTTGAAAGTCAGTGTTGCATATGGGCATATCTGAGGAACCCAAATTAAAAATTTGTACGTGTGCCAAGGGGTTATTGCATGCATGTTCAATCAGGGAAAAAGCAGAGTCCCATCAGATTTATCTGACCGACCCAGTTCTTACCATGCAGCTCCACTGTATGTTGGGATTTTCTCAGCAAACTGCTGCAGATCTCCTGGGACTTCATTTTCTGCCAGGTCAGACTCTTTGGAAATTCCTTGGAGTGTGTATTTTCCAAGGCATAATTACAGACTATTAGCTGTGCTTGCTATACACCCATGCACACAGACGTGCGTAACTGCGTTATGCAAATGTTGACCGTAACACGAATCACGTACTCTGCTTCGTGCCTATTTGCATTTCCTGGTAACTTCAAAAAGTCTAATGTAGAAATGGGCCTCCAATTGACACCCTTGCTGTGGACATACCTCCTGCCTCCAATCCCATCAGAAATTTGGAGGGAGTTTAGATGTTTTTCCAAATGTTGGAGGTTGGCCCTAGTGCTGACTGGGACTCCTCATTTGCTTTCATTATCTGATGGGTGACAAGTCTGAACAGCTCACCATGTGTAACTAAATTCACCACAGGAGTTCACAAATCCCAGCCTTTTGGAAGTGAAAGCTTCCTTTGGCTGCAGTTCAAGCTTTCCTGTCAGGACATTTCAAACACTCCCATCACAGGAGTTATTGCTCATATGGAAACAGGTATGTCAACACATTCTTGGCAAACTACCAAGCAATGGAGCACAGGGCTCAGTGAAGGTATTGATGGATTTGTGTTCAGGTTTTTTCTTAAAAACCCCTTTTAACAATGGGTGATCAGTAGACACCGAGCACATTTTATGTCTTGCACATTTCGTGTGTTTATACATGGAAGGTTACATTATCGATTCATCACAAACATAGTAGTGGTGATGAACATGGGGAGCAGTTATTTGAAAACAAAGAGCTTTTCAATCCAGCATTCAAATGTTTGATGGGATCTGAAGCCTGAATATTCACACTAGACAAATTTAAAACTGAAAATAATGGACATATTTCTAACAGTGATAGTAATTCAAGAAGAGAAAAAGCTTCCTAAGATTATTGTGGATAGTCCATCATTAGAATCTTTTAATTAAAATAGAAGATATAGAATCATAGAATAATTGGATGGTTTGGGCTGGAAGAGACCTTAAAGATCATCTAGTTCTAACCTCACTGTAATGGGCAGGGAATCTTCCACTGGACGAGGTTATTCAGAGCCCCATCCAGTCAGGTCTTGAACACTTCCAGGAATGGGGAATCCACAATCTCTCTGGGCAACCTGTTCCAGTCCCTCACCATCCTCACAGTAAAACATTTCTTCCTAATATCTAGTCTAAACCTGCCCTTCTTCAGCTTAAGGACACTGCCCCTTGTCTATCACTGCAAGCCCTTGTGAGAGTCCCTCTTCAGTCTTGTAAACCTCCTTTGACACAGCTTATTACTTTTTACCTGCTGTATTTGGAGGACTGCTGCAGATACACGGGCTGCTCCAAGAACATTACAAAAAAAGCTGATCTAGCAGTAGCTCTGCATTTCTTCTATTTCAGGGAATACTGCTGGGAACTTTTAAGTGATTTGCAAATAATGGTAAAGCAGATTTAAAACAGTTGTGAACAGCTCTATTTTCACAACTGGACCTCAATCAGAAATTAGTCTAGAGAAATCCTGTGGTATTTAAAGGATCTGTTCAGGTGATTGCAGATGGACTCTTGTGCCCCTAAAAACTAGAATTTACAAATTTGTCACAGCATGAGGCCTAGAATTTTTTTATTATTATGTTCCTGTTTTTTCATGTTTTTGACCATAACATGTTGGTTCTGGTGAAGAATAAAAACATGTAACTTGTGAATGTAAGGGGCTGGAGGTGTTTGTCAGCTTTCATAACTGGGAACCTACTCAAGGTTTATTCACTATATTTAGTTACATATTCTTTGTTTCTACATGAGTGACTGCATAACATGAAAGTGTGTCTCTACCTACTATTATTATGAAGTTCTTCACTTCTGGCAGTCCTAAAATGATCTATAATGATCTTTTGGTGCTTTAACCTTGTTTTCTCCCTTATGTGGTTAATCCCCTATTTCTGCATTAAAATTTTGGCACCTTTTGGTTGAGATAGTCCTGTTTAAATGAGATGATATGCTATTACTGCATGGATGGAGTAGCAAATGATAATAGAACAGTGTAGTCCATATCAAGGCATGTTAAATGCACTAAAAGATCATCATCAAATACAAACTCAAATAGTAAATGAGACCAGTAGTGGAGCCACCTCATGTATGTAGCAGCACTGAAAGAGGTGCTGTGTAAACAGAGAACAAAGGGGTCTGTCCCCACCCTTAAAAAAATTTATTGTTTCAAAGAAATATGGTTAAAAGCAAATGTCGAAACAGCATTTTCCTCATTCATTTAAGTGTTTTGAATGTACCAGAAGTCAGACAGAACCACAGAACTATGCATGAAATACTTGAGGGACCAGTTTGTTTCAGGAACCATCATCGTCTGTCAGGACTATCTACTTCTAGCTACTTGACATAAAAAAATGATGCAGAACAGATGACTGAAATGGTTGTAAAATATCAAAATTACTACCTAAGGTGTGTTTTATGTTTTTATTTCAAAGGATGCCATTTCTGTGTGGGGACTACTGAAGTCCTCTTTGAAGCCTGCCCCAGGCTTGTGACAAGAGGGGTGATTTTGTTGTAGCTGAGCATTGAAACATATTTGAGTTTTTAAAGAATATTTTCTTGCTGGTTCAGGAGGAGTGACAGGAGGAAGAAGCACAGGAAGGTCTGGGCTTGCCTCCTCTGTCTCCAGGGAGTTTCAGGCAGTAGGTGGGCTGAGTGATGGACTGCAAAGAAAGCCTTGGGGTATTTGGATCCTCCTTGGATGGCCCCAGGTGATTAGATCCTGGTGAATCTTGGGGAGTTGCATCCAAGCTTGCAAGAGAGAGGGAGGCAGCTGTTTCATCTGGCAGCCACCTGTAGAAACCACATAACTGCTGCAGGTTTGACATTAACACTGAAATAAGACGATTTTCCCCTTGTCGGAGTTCAGAGTGTTCTTCAGGTTCCTGTGGTAAACGTGTGCTGTGCTGACATCAGTGCCAGGTAAGAGATGCCATGTATAATTTTAGAAGATAATTCAGAATCCATTGCGAAATGTAGGCATTTATAAAAGCAATGGTCAGGAGAAGGAAGAGACTTGTACCATCAAGCTCTTTTCTCAGAAACAGGAATCTGCCCAAACACCACAACAGGGATGAGTCTGGCAAGCTGCTCTCGCTGCAGGGAGAGCAATCCTGAGGGCTGCAGCACCACCATGATGGGACCTGGGGGGTGCTGCTTCATGGACTGGGCACCAGCTGCTCCAAGTCCTTCCCATCCCTCAGCTGTCTCACACCCTGCAAGGCTGTGCCATCTCCAAAGCCCTCAGGCCCCCATGGATGGGACTGCATAGGATGGCTTGTGAATCTGTCCCCCAAAAACATACCTTGCTGTAGAGTTACAGAATTTATTTTAAAATTAAAATTAAATCTGTGGATTAGTTTCAGCTGAATAAGAAAACAAAGAGATTTAGAGAAGATTGAAACATTTGGATTTTTCAGTTTAAAACAAATGAAAATTAGAAAATTGGAAAAAAATGTAAAACTAAGAACATGAAATAAAATGTAAGTAAAATATTAGTAAAACAAAGTAAAAAGTTTTGTTTCAAGTAGAACAAGATGTCTTAGTCTTACAACACCCCTCCTCCCAGTGATACTTAGTTATTTGATTTTATTAAGCAATTACACAGGCAAATACATTTGGGGTTGATGTGAGACAACTGTGCAAAACATTAAAGTTCAGCCTTTGAATTAAAAAGAATTAAAAAGTCCACAGTCTGCACAATTCTGGGTGCAACTAACTGTTCTGTAACACAGTTATCTGGAAGGACATAGGGCCAGACAAGAATCCTCCCCTAAATTATTGCATGCATTTTTGGTAACCACCCAGCTCTTAACAAAATTACTGAGTTCCCTCTGTGCTGTGTCAAATCCTGTTGTATAATGTTACTTACCCTGATACGTATCAGTCGCAATTACTGTCTGCTTTCAGGTAGATGTTACTATGTCACTTGGAACAAAAACAAAGAAAACAAAATCCTCTTCCTCTTCGAGTGAAGATTGCATCTTCCCAGCATGGGAAATGAGTCTATCATATGCTTCAGGACATTCATCTTTTTTATTTAGGGAGGTATCCTAGGTATGGTTTGCCACATTCAGAGAGGCAGTTTTAAATCTATGAACTCTTTCTATGCTTGCTACTGATATTAAAGAGACCAGACCAATGTCTGTTGCTGAAAACAATTGCTTTTCAGATGAAAATACTACAATGAAGCTACTAATGGATGCTAAAAGTGAGAAGTTGATCTGCTAGTTACTCAACTGAGACTAATATTACAAGCCAATGGAAAAAACACCTGTATTGTTGTGTGTTTTCTTTTTCACATTTTATGCAGCTTGGAGGAATACAGCAGTTGTGTATTTTACACTCTTGAAATGCAACATGTGGTTGGGTTCATAAAAAACCTGGATTTTTTTGTCAGAGATGAGACATCTCTGATGTCTGGGTCAGGTAACCCAACACTGTGGCAGTCCCATCATATCTCACAAAGCTTTCCTTGCCAGCTCCCAAGCACTGTGCTCCTTCTCGTCTGTCCTTCCACTTGTATATCCAATTATTTATGTCTTCAATGGCCCTCTTTAGAAGGAGCTGTACTATGATTTTTCACTGCTAAGCTGCGTGACTCTGCCTGTAGACTCTGAGCCATGGGATCCCTTTAGATCCCCAGAGTCATCTGGGAAGCTGTGATGGACCAAATCATCTGCTCTGTAAATCAGATTTTGGCCCTGCAGGCCAGCGAAAACCCTCCTGAAAATCAGGATGTGTATTTACCTGTCAAAGTGTAGGTACACAGATTTTTGAAACTACTGCCTTCTGTTCCTTACTGAGACTCCACTCCTGGACTTTAAGTATGTGTTAATATTTTCTTTCTTATATGCAAGGTAAAAATAAGTACCTTTTTGTTGTTACCCCTAAGAAATTTTTTACCTCAAATCTTCATAGAGGCTTAGGGAAAAGACTCCCCTCTCTGCCAAAAAAGTCTTGGATCAGTATCTATGAAAGAGTTAAGGTCACTTTCCCTATGTTGTTCATTAGCTTTGTATCTGTCACAGCCATAAATTGTGAAAACCACTGCTTAAAATACTTCCATGATTCCTCTGTGTTGCCCACAAGCTCTGTTGCATATGTAATAACACACCACTCAGTACAGAAGAGTAATTCAGACTGTGGTTTTAAGCTGTCCATCCTTACTGGCAGCGCTGCATGTGGGGCAGCCGCTGCAATTGTGTTCTTCCAAGGCAATATCTGGTCATCTTGAATTTCCACCCTTTTCCTTTTAAAAGGACATGTTACAGTGATCTGTTTTTTCATGAGCTCTTTTTACTGCGTGACTCTTTCATAGGCACAGAAAATTGCTGCAATCCAGCATGTGAAATTTATTTTGAAGAGCCATCTGTAAATTGAGAACTATTAGAACACAGCTGAACTGGAGCCTGTTTAAGAACAGAGTCTCTGTCTATTCAGAGACAACCTCTTAATTGTTTGTACAGTGTCTTGCACACTGAAACTCCTGTTGGAAACACCTCTAGCACTAAAATCCTGCCTACTACAATATGCTGGCATGGATCCCCTGTTATTAAACTCTTTTCCGTTCTAAGAGAGGGGGTGGTTGCATCCAGGCTGCCTGTTGGAAGTAGGCAGTGGGCTGTTCTAAATCTAGGAATGTTTTACTTGTCACAGGCCAGAAATGTGCCACAAGCTGTTCAATAATCAAATGGTAGAGGTGATGGACTTCTGGTGTCCAGCAACACTCCGTGGGACTGTTTATTTTACTGGCATAGACACAGGCTCTTTGTCTGTTACCACTAGGAGTTAATATAAATGCTAAATGCTAACAGACAAACCACTGGCCCCCTTACTTGCCTTGCAACATATTTTACTCCATGAACCTTTAACTGGGTTTGCCAATCAGCAAGATTAACTAACTCACAACCCAGATTATTCATGGGTTTTATTGATAGACTACCCAGTAGAAAGTAGGGTCAGAACATAATAAGCCCAAATCAGGTTTTTTTCTCCCAATAGCACACTTCATAGAATCCTAGGATGGTTTGGGTTGGGAGGAACCATAAAGATCATCTACTTCCTACCCCACTGCCATGGGCAGGGACATCTTCCACTAGACCAGGTTGTTCAAAACCCCATCCAGCCTCACCTTGAACACTTCCAAGGATTCCACAATTCACCCACATGGCTGCAAAGTCACACTGTTTCTTGTTTGCTTGCTTCATGTTGCCATTTTGGATGGGCCATCTGTGCCATGTGGACAGGAGATGTGCAAGCCATCAGCTTGCTTTGGAGGCTGGTGATCAGACCATGCCCTGGAGAGGTGGGAGAAGAAGGCCTGAAGCCCCCCAAGTTGAAGCGGGTCTTGGACCCTCCATTCCTAGGAGTGTACTTTAACCACCACATATGAAAAGTGGATGGAGTCTCTTCTTCAGGATGTTTTGTTATTGTTTTGGGGTTTGTTTTTTTTGTTTGTTTGTTTTTTTAATTGGGTTTTTTTCTTCACTACTCTCAGAAGAGGCATCAATGCTCTAGAACTTTTGCTGCTTTTTTTTTTGGCCTGGATTAAGGC
Organism: Aphelocoma coerulescens; assembly: GCF_041296385.1. Classification (NCBI taxonomy): domain Eukaryota; kingdom Metazoa; phylum Chordata; class Aves; order Passeriformes; family Corvidae; genus Aphelocoma; species Aphelocoma coerulescens. The sequence continues at coordinate 158,015,042 of NC_091015.1, read as the reverse complement.
GTCCTCCTCCCCTCACTGGAACCATTTCCTACCCAGGATCTCAAGAAAACTCCTGGCTTAGCTCCATTCAGGAGCCCTGAATTGCCCTCAGGAGGTGTCTGATCTTGTTCTTGCTTGTGTTGGGAAGTCTGGGTGTCTGAGCTATTTTACTAGAGCCAATGTCTACTTCTTAGACATCAGGACAGATAAGTCAGGCAGCTGAAGACGGATGGTGTAACTCAGAACCCACTTCAGACTTTACTTTCCACCTATACAGGTTTTTGTTATGCCTATATTAGAGCACCAGTGGTTTAAAGTGACAGACTTTGCCCTGAAGGATTTACTCTTGTCCTGGATTTAGATGGATATGAGTGAACATGGCTGTGGGCAAACCCTGATCCCCCCTCTAAATCATGCTGGTTTCCATGACTTCATACAGGCCATCAGTAAACATGCCCTCAGACTTACAGCCCCCAAACAAACTGACCTGTCAGGCAGTCACTGGGGCCAGCAAATTAAATGGAAAGACAGTCCTAAAAATAAGGATCATAAATGTTTCAGGTTAATTTATTCTGTAAAGCTAGATTAATAAAAAGCGGCTCCTCTGTTAAAACATCATCTGCTATAGAGCAGCCCACAAAGAATTACAACAGGCGATTTTTATCTCTTTCCCACTCCTTCTCATTCCACCAAAAAGAAGGATTCATGTAGGAAAGTGCTGACACATCCTTAATCAAAGCTGTGTGAATTGCTCACATCAGTGTAATTTTATTATTCTGTTGCCGAGATACTTTAATAATAATAATGGTGATGATGATGCAAAATCTTATTAAGTCATTGAAGGATAATGCTTTGTTTTTCTACATTTATTTTTTAATTTATTGAGGAAGCCTGTTAACACTACAAGAACAGACAGTATATATATTCTATAAATGGGCAGGGAAGTTCATAACAAAATGTATTCCCGTGGTTGGTACATTAAACACCCTGTGGTTCCAAAAAGGATCCAAATGCTATGAGCACCTTGGAAAACATCAAACAGAGACTAGAAGGAAGGGAGTGTGTTACAAGAACATCACTGACTGTTGGGATATGGTGATAGATCAAAATCTATCCTGCCCTGTGGAGCCAGGTTTGGGAGGGTTCTTTTGCATGCTGTTCTCTGGCAGGGCTCAAATTTGGCAATTATTTGTTTAAATAAACAAATACAGAAAAATACCACCATTCAGGAATGGGACATCATGTAACTTTGGCTTCAAATGCATTGCCCAAAGCAGTTTTGGAGCAGTTGACTCCTAAGGCCTCTTCTTCCCTGTTTCTGTTGTGATAAAACAGCAGCGCTCCTGCTCATGGCCTGTGCAAGATTATGATGTTTAATCTGTTTGTTCACATAAATTGACTTTTTCCTGCATATAAAACAGCTGTCTGCAACTATTTTTATCTCATTGATACCCAGCTTCATAATTACTTTCTAAAACTGCTACCCAAAGGCGGCCTCTTTTACCATGTCACAATTCAGGTGTTAAAAAATCCCATTTAAGTCCCAAATGCAATAATCACAATGTGATATTGCAGAGGTTGACCCTTGTTCTCTAGATATTCTCTTGACATGAGCTAGTGGGGGATTAGTGAACATTAATGAACAAACTTCAAAACCATGTCTGTCAGGTTTAAGTGACTGTTGCCTTATTGGGAATTTCGTCTTTAAAGTGCTTTGTGATCCCATACACAGGGAGTCATGGGGAGAAACTCTGTAGAAATAAATCACCTCTGATGAGGAAGCAATTTGAATTGGGTCAGAGGAAGAAGCAAAGATGGCTGGACAGCAAATGCTATGAGGAGGACAAGCATAGAGAGAGAAATAATCCTAATGGCATAACCAAGTATTTTTCAACTGAAATGGAAACTCTTTGGAAAGACAGAAGATGATTAGAGAAGTTTGGATAATACTTAACTTTCTATCTGCAAGCAAAGGCTCAAAGAAAATGAAGTAAATGAAAACAGACTAGGTTATCCTTGCTACATTTAAATGCTTTCAGTTAATTCAAGTGGAGGACCATAGGTATGAAATTGCACTATAAAAATTTTAAGTGTATAGAATTCAAACCCCAAAATTGGAACTCAGAGAAAAAAGAGGTTTTAGCATTTGACTAACAAAGGAAAATTTAATTGTAGAACAGACTGTGACTTTAATCTAATGCTGAAGAACTGTCTGGGAGGAAGCTTCAGTGGAACTCTTTGTGAGAAACCAAGATACAGAGAAGTCATAATAAAACTTTGACAGAGACTAATGAAAGACTCAGAATTAATCCAACAAGGCTGTTTTGAATTTGCCAACCAAATGAAATCTGAGTCCACTATGACTTTTATAGTGAGCAGATGGTGATTTGGTAGCGTGAACCTGATGGAGAATGCAATATATCTCTAAAATGTTCAGAGGCAGGAAAATGTGTGAATTGGGCTCAGGGCAGACTATCCCCAGGCATCCCTCATAGACTTCACTGCAGCAGAGCACTCCAGGGGTGTCTACCTAAGGCAGTCCACTCATTAAATAAATTTACACTTGGCACCGGTACATGAGCAGTGGCGTTGCTGAAAAGACTGGCATTAAAACAGGGGGTGTTGTGGTGAAAAGTAAGTGTTTATCTTTGTTGCAGTATATATCTGCATTTCATGTGTAGGAAAAATAATAAGCTCCAAATTGCAACACTTTTAACCACGGTGTGAAAACAAGTACTGGGTTAGAAGTATGTCAAGCACTTAGTTTTCCAAAGAAGGTGTGTTGTTGAAAGAAGAAGGGACTAAAATCCTTTAGGACATGCCTAAAGACATATTTCAGGGGATGGAGAAGCTCCCTAGATGGTACAGGTGTCAGGGAATTTACCATAAACCTAGTTTCTTTTAAAGCTAAAAGGGGACACAGATAGATAGATAGATAGATAGATAGATAGATAGATAGATAGATAGATAGATGATTGATAGATAGATGATAGATCAATCTGTTAAACAGTAGAAAGAGTAAAAGAACATAAATGGTAGAAATGAAAGCTAAAATCCTCTCCTTGTGTATAGACACGTTAGACAGGAACATTTGCTATTGCCCACAAAGAAATGTGTTTATTTGTATGATAACAATTTTTTACACAATAACAAGGTATTTTTCTGGGTGGATATTCCAGCAGACAGAGTTGGAAGAAAAGAGCACATATTTATGCTTTTGGAGGACAATTTGTTTTGAGAACACTGTTTACATACTGAAATATTTCACCAGTAACCAAGACATAATTTTCCCTGTATATGGACGGTAAACATTTATCGAGATGACATTTTGATTAGGGGCAGAGGAGTGAGAGTTCACAGACAAGGGGTCTAGGCAAGGAAGAAATTCTGGAGCTGAGTAAGCTAACAAAAACAAGAGTACTACACAGTAGGAATAACACTTCCTTGGGAGAAATTGAGGGGTAGGTTATAGGGTTACAGGCAACCAGACTACTGCCAACAGGGCTGTCCCAGTGAAGAAGGGGTGGAAAGGCTGTACAGAGCTTTACACCTATCGAAAGATCCACCTACTCTCCTCAAACCATCAGTCTGAAAGTACTTACCACAGCACTGGCCACAGGAGAAATTTCCACATGTAGAATTTTGGCCTACCTGTAACAGAGAAATAAAAACATTCAAACCAAAAGATCCTCTTTAGGTCAGCAGCACCATGCATAATAGGTGTGTAACAGAACAAGAAATGGCTCTGCACTGGATAATCTCCCTCCTCCTGCCCCCATGCTGGGTAGATGTCCTGCCTCAGACCCCTTTCCTCCCACTCAATTTGTTCTTGTTCCTCTTAGCCTCTCCTCCTGTGCTGATCCACATCTAATTTTGTGCCAGATATCTCTGGGTGCAAATCCTCCAGGATTTATTTTTGAGGTACAATATCTCTAAGGTATATGGTTAACTGCATAAGAGATTAAACTGCACTGGGGATTAAAAAGGATACAGCCCTGAGTTACTTTATTGCCATAAATTACATTATTGCCATAATGACCCTGAAATTCAAGAATTTTGGGGACCTCCAAACAAGAATTTCACGCCCTTGTCAGATCAGTATAGTCAAAACTGGAGGCCACTGGCTGACAAAAAAAGTAATGAGCTTTCAAAGCTTCCATAAATTTGAGACTGATTTTGAAATTATTAATCCTGGAGACAGAAAAGGACTAGAACATTTCCTTTTCTCCACCTGAAGATTTTTTTTCCTTTTCTATTGTTTTTCTTTTTTTTCCCCTTTTTTTCCTTTTTTTGTCTTTCTAGTCTTTCCTTGTTTCTTAATTTATTCCTCTGTTTCCTTTGTTTTCTTTGCTTTCTTTCCAAAGCCTAGGCTGAATTTTGAATACTAACCCAAGGGGTTTTTTTTTATTTTCTGAATACTGTCTCCAGAATATTTGCTGACTAGTCTCTAGAACATTTTGCTGACTACAGTCAGAGTTAGGCACTATGTGTGTCAACATTATTTTAAAAGGACCTTGTCTGCTTTCAGGAGAAGTGTAGGCTGGAATTGCTGTATCTATAGTTTGGGCTGAGGGCCTACAGTAAATATGAAGGTGATTAGCATACAGTGGCCAGGATAAATATGCTCAGGCATCTGAGAAATGTGTTGGAATCATATTATGCCATCTAAACACACCATAAAGAGATCCTGGCAAAATGACTCCTTATCCATTCTGTCTCGTGGTTACACTGTGCAGCTCACAGTTGTCCAAAACTCAGTGCCTTTTCTGACTATTTGAGCATCCTATTTTTATCTGTTTCCTCCTGGAAGAAGTTCCTTTTTACTTTCTCATGGTTCTCCTCAAGATTTACTGTCAAACTTTTTGCCTATTGTTTCTACTGTCTTCTCACAAATCCTGTTACATGGAACAAAGTATATATTTAGGCAGAAAAAAAGAGGCAATAATATCTGCAGAGAGTATCTTGAAATTAGACAAATGTCCTTTTGCCCCAGGGTCTTCTCAATGCACTGCACTTTGCTTGTCACCATGTCCTTGTCTCTACACCAGCCTAGATCTCTGGGACTCCTACTTGCCATTGCCCTGGGTTTCCCCAGCTTTTTACTTGCAGTATTTATATAACCCCATTATTATATATAATTATATCTTATTAATGATCAGTCTGCTAAGTGTTAACATTTACCATCACAGGAGGAAGAGCTCTTAAAAATCTACCTTTCATCTAACTAAAATTAACCTGACATATATGTATTACATCTCAGAAAAAGCTGACTCCATTAAAGTTATCTTACGCAACTCCATCATGCAATCTGCATGACACTTCATGACTATACAAATATTACCTTGAGCTGACAATGTTAGGGAGACATTTTGTTCCAGGACAAATCTGGGTTACACTGGGAATAGGGAAAGATGTATCCACTCTCTTCAATTTGCCATGATATCATAACTTTACAGGCTCTGTTGACTGAACACTCCTCTTACTTGCACAATCAAAATCCTGTGAGTTCATTGTGATTTATTATGCATCTTTTACTTTCCCTCCTGTTTCCTCTCCACTTAAACAGGCAGTGCTTGTCAAGGGCCTGATACAAAGGGCCCTTGAATGATGTGGAAAATTTGGGGCCTCAGGCATGAGGGGGAAACAAACAGCCCAAGAGGAATGATGTCAAGGAGGAGGTGGTGGAGAGGAACCAAGGCCACAAAGCTTGGTGGGAACAGAAGGAAAGGGTCTTCATAGCCTCCCTATGCTGCACAGACAGGCTGCAGGGCTGGAACAGTCAGCAGGCAAAGGCTATGCCAAAATCACACAGGATCGCAGAACCATAGAATCACAGAATCACAAAATTAACTAGGCTGGAAAAGACCTTTGAGCCTGGCCCTAGGTCAGAGCCCTCTGCTCCTCTCAGGACTCTCTTTTCTTTCTTCATTACACACCTCTGATCTTTTCAAGTTTCCCTCTTCCAGCATTTATTGATCCTGTGGCCAAATTCCTTGATAGTAGTTAACAGTTTTCTCTGGGGCTTTGCTAGACTACCTGCCTTACCATGAAGACCTCCCTAGTGGGCTGCTGCAGAGTTTGAAAGGGCTCTTTGTGAAAAAGCTCTGTTCAGTGAGGGGCTGGATTTGTGTGTAATAAGGAAAGCTGTGGTGTGAACAGGATGAAGAGCCTGGAAAAATGGAGAGTCAGTACTCAGGGCAAACCTGTGCTCTATGCCTCTAGGCAAAACAGAATCACTTGGGTAAGAGAGACCATTTTGAACCTCAGTTTGCAAGGAAGACGTCTCAGCATGGTCTTCCTCTTTGTCCTGCTTAGTGTAGGATCTCCTACCTAGAACTTGGTCTTGGGTGAGAATTTGGTGGATGATTTGCTGCTGGTCAGTTTATAAAATAGATGAAGATATAGAGGCAGTGGGACAATACAGCTCAAGTGAAGGCAAATGGTAGAAAAAGAAAATAGTCCACGATCTAGCTGATGAATTTGTGCTCTGTAGCCTTGTGCAACATTTTTCACACTGTAAATTTGTCAGTCAATAAAGTATTCTCATGAATTCAGCATTTCACTATTGACTCCGCCAGGCAGGAACAAATTCCACTAATGCATTAACGCGTGAATACAACAGATTGTTGATTATCACTGATACAGCTTCAGATGGGAGTGCTTTACTCTGAATGCTAAGGATGAGGGTCTAAGTATATGGCTCAAAGTAAACACTCTCTTAGGAGACTGACTGCTGTGAGAAGTACTAGCTGGAGGAAGAGCAAGTTTCAAGAAATTAGAGTTCTACTTGGCACAGTAGCTTTGGGGGACAGAAAGATTTTTAAGCCTGCTTGTTCTGAAATCCTTTTGTCTCTGACACTTTGTTCTTAGTACTAAATAAACAATAATTTGCATAAATAGGTTTCTGATCACTGCCTACACCATTGATCACAACTTCCTTCAGGGAGAAACTGTGGGTGCTGGAACTGAGTCACATCTCAGGGCTCAGCACACCTGGTAACCAGGCTCTTGAGGCCTGTGACTGGGGCCAGATTTTGAGCAACAGGAGCAGCAAGGACTCAAAGACAGATGGTTGAAGGAGTACAGAATAGGGAGAGATGTGGGGAGAGGGAAAGCTGTCCCCCAGACTGTGTCATGTCCAGAAAGGTCTTTGGCTGTGGTTCACTGGTTTTGCTGATTTTATTGTGAGCTAAGGGAAAACGATCAGTGCGGTCGTTCATGAGGCTGCTCATGTAAATGTTTAAAATGTTGGCATTAAGTATTGTAGTTACTAATTAATAATATGCATTTATATAGCACCATAAATGTTCATGGCACTTTACAGATAACAATATTTCTAACTGTTGGGATTGTTATGTTTAAGAATTTGGAAGGTAGCCAAACAATATAAGTAGATAAGGTCTACTGTTTATATCTGTAATTTGCTGAGTTCCTTTTGATTCGCCTTCTAGATGGAAAACACTAAGGGCAGTACTTGCTTACTTCCTATTTCTAGGACCTTTGAGTGGCCAGTAAATGCATATAGATATAGATACAGATATAGATATAGGTAGATATAGATATAGATATATAGATATAGATATAGATAGATATAGATATAGATATAGATATAGATATAGATATACCATAAAGACATTGTTTTTAAAGGAATCATGGATGATTTTGTGTTAGCCTGATTCTGAGTATCATGACAATCCTTGTGCACAGTGGGAAAAGTGCTCATCTCTAGTAATGATGTGAATGAAAAGTAAAAATATCTGTCTCTTGTGGTGCTATGGGCAAATATGCTCATTTATGTAACAGATCTATCCACAGGAAAACAAGTTTTGGTGAGAGGAAAGCTAAGTCTTTAAACACCACTAGCTAGAACAATAGTCCATACTGAATAAAACACTATTAGCCAGGAGGCATAACTTTCTGCTACTGTCTATGGCCCCTGGAGCAAAGGAATGCATTTTTGGCAAGAACAGTAGCTAGCTCTGGCTTAATGACCCTAGACTACCTGGGGCATAGGAGTGAAGCAGGCTTAATTAGGGAGCAGGTCTAGGGAAGTTGGGAGATATGGCCCTGCACATAGATGCTGCTTTTCTGAGTTCTTGGATACTCGTTACAAGAGAAATACATGTCCTTTGCCAAGCCCAAAGGGGAGAAGGCTTAGCACAGGGGTGGAGACTTGGTCTCCCAACAGGTGGCAAAGATTCAGGAGCACATGGCATCTGTGCAAGTCCCATATCAGACATACACACTCAAATCACAGGGAGAGAGGTGAGCTGGTTACTCCTGTCCACCCTCTTGTATTTCACGGGCAGAGGACCTGCTGAATACAACATATACATACAGAACACCCTGAATTGTCCTCTTCATCCCTCGTACAGAAAAACTGCCAAGAGTGTGCTGACTTGGTTAGCTCCTGGAGAAGACTTCCATCGTGAGCAGGACTTGTCCCTAAAGCAAAAGGAAACTGGGAGAGCTTGGGTCTCCAACTGCTGCTATAAAGAAGAGAACTTTGATCCTTCTCCTTGGCTGGACTGCAGAACAGCATTGCACCATCACTTCTGATGGTTCATGAACTCTGTGGTGAGGTGTCTCTCTCTTGTTCCCACCTATTTTAACTTTTATGTTAGTCTCTTTTTCTGTTTTCTCTAGGCTGCTCCTCATTTCTCACTGCTTCTCCTTAGAGTGTTTATTTTAGAGAGCTTTTACTGAAAGCAGAATGAAGAGTGCTCCTTGGTGCTTATGATTTTCAGGGCAGATGGCCCTATATACATGGAAAACTGGCCAGGAAATACAATGAGCTCCAAAGCTAACTAAATGCTAGCAGAGAAAATCAATGAGGGTGTTTCTCCAAGCTCGGCCAGAATTAGAGGCCACTGAATCATAGGAAAGCACTTTTCTCCTTTGAAAGGCCACGTTCACCCTGGTTAGCAGGTTGGATAGACCTTGGCAGACAATGAGATGGGACCTAGTCTTGCTGAATTTGGAACTGGGTTCTCATCTGAAATATGAGCAACAGCATAGCCAAACAATAATTTTTTCATATTTCTTTAAAACTTAAATCTCTGCCTTGCAGCAGTCTAAAATGTTTGACTGGTTTTTCTTCCTTTCTGGTTTTATGCTGACCATGAACCTCATGAGAAAACTTGCTCCTGTGCATTCCAGTGGTTTAAGTAAGCAACTATTTTTTTAAAGTCTTTTGAGGTCAGAGTAAGAATTCCAAGTCTTTTGAGGTTCTACCTCTAAAAGGCAATTTTTAAAGAGAAGAAAATTCATATTTGAATTTTGTCTTCAGATTCTGCTTCAGTAAGTCTCCAAGTTCAAGGCTGAGGCCCACATTAAGGGTTTAAAATACCTTTCTTGGCTAAAAAGGAATTATGCAAAGATATTACTTTATTACCTTCCAGATCTGGGCTCTATATGCGTTCACACTGATGACTGTTTACTTTATTAGATACAAATAAAGTGGTTTTTGTTTACTGTGTTCCTCTTCTTGTATTCCTGCTGCTCTTGACATACCTCTAGAGGAACATGCTGGATTTCACTCTTGTTCTCATCTCATCAGCAGGATCAGCAATTGAGTTTGTACAATTGCTCTGCAGAGCACACCTTCTCATCCTGACTGTGGTACCCCTGTGCTGTGGCACCTGTTGCACAGTGCATTTCTGCCTGCTTGAAGGATGTACACTACCCCCAGGTAAAGGGACCTATGAGAAAACCATAAGATCCAAGGAATCATGTGGATGGACATTTAACCTCAGGAGTTAATGCAGTTATCTGGTACAGGTCTCTCTTTAGTTCTTTCATTTACACTGCATTAAGGGTGTAATGAAATTTGAAATAGCACCTCTGTACATTTGACAGGCACAATGAGCCATGGATCACTTCTGAAAACCTAATATGCCTGGGAAAATAAATGGTGTAAACTGTAAACAAAATACGCTTCAATGATGCATTGATAAGAAAAAACTGGTATTGCAGCCTTCTGGGAAATAGGTATCATTCCCAGTAGTGATATTTTGCATATTTTAGTCAGGACTGGGAACCACAGAAGATACAGAGCTTTCCTGTCAGGACTTGATTGTAGAATTTGTACATAGTGAAGCATGCCAAACCCTACCCTTATTAACTGTTTGACTATTCCTACAGGCCCGTACATATAATCTATGCGGTTGCAAAACAGGAACAATTGCAGGACAAAGAACATACTGTTAAATTAAAGAGTTTCATAGTTATTGCCTGCAGTATGCAGGGAAAAAAAAAAGTAGCAGGAGATTGTGAAGGCATTTATATAAAGCTGAAAGAAAAGAGAATGCCGAGTTCAAGGAACTTGCCGAGTTCCTGTTCCTGACACTGAGAAAGTAAATGAACAGCTGCTTTAACCCACTTCCTAACTGAACTATATTGTGTTTACCTTATTAGTTGGCAGTATGTTTTGATTTAGAACAAAATATCCATTGAAGAAATGTTTGACATAGTTTGACGTTGTACCTGTTTTCTTACCCCAAGACCCAGTGTTTGAATGATCTTTCACTCCTGCCTGATGGCTAAAGGCATTCATGGATCCCGTTTTGTGCCTGCTGGTGCATGGGCACCTCTAGCTGTGTAGAAAACAAGTAAGCTAATTCTGTTTCCTGGGTGATTGCTATTTAGGCAAAAATACTGTCTGATCAAATGCTCCATTGCCTCCATGTCTGTGATTGCACCCAGTTTCCAGTAATTTTCATCACATTTGTAGTAGTTTTTTTCCATATTACTTTCTACCATTTTTGTAGTGCTTTGTCTGCCTGCCTGGTTTTGGCATTAAGCAAGCAGATGATTCAGCAAGTAGGAACGAGCTTACCTCCTACTTCTGTGCTGGGAGATATTTCTGCTCTGCCCCAGTCCTATGGCAGAGTCAAAATTCCTGTTTCTCTCAGTTCTCAGCTCCTTCTAAATTGGTATTGCAGTGGAATTTGGGCTTTAACCACCTCTGCTGGCTCTGGTGGCTCCAAGGGATTGTGATCCACTCTGCAGCTCTTAGAAAAATGGAAATCCAAAAGGCTGGAATTGGACCACCAAAAGCAGAATTCTAACATCAATAAGGATAATACTAGTAAACGTGAGTTTCATGAATGACCCATAAAATCTACGTTTGATGTCAAGTTCAAACTACATTTCTTAAAATTTGGACTACACATCTAAGAGGAGAAAGTCATGTTCTCATTCCATTTAATACACATTATTACTCCTACTTTGCACGTAGTTTATGATCTTTATCTTAAAAAAACCCTACTCCTGATGTCACCAAGTAGGATTAAATCTGACCAGGTTCTGCCACTGTAACTTTGCCCTCGTATCTTCAAGCAAAACAGTGCAGCTTGCACCACCAGTTTCTTATGAAGCACTTTCAAAAGACTTTGATCATCACTGATCTATTCTACATTTAGTTGCATCAGTGACATAAAGATGAAAGTCTTCTGGTCTCATTTCTCTTCTTTCAAGCTGTCTGAACTCTCACTAGCAGTGCACAGCAATTACAGTTTGGCCTGCATTTAGTGGCACCTTTGTTTGGCTGCTGATAGGCATAAATTTCATCTGCTGTGGAGGCTTACACTAGTGGAAGAACTGGCCTGATGCACTGGCAAATGCTTCAGTGGTCAGCAGGAAGCACAGTCCAAACTACAAACTTTATTATCCATTGATTCTGCTGGATAGTGGTCAGAAAGGCTCTTTCTTGTTCTTTTTTCCAGTGTGGATATTTTCTCCGAAATGATCCTGTATTGCTGAAATAGGTACTTGATATTCTGCCAAAACATTGAACTTCAGGGAAGTTTGAGAAATTATGTATTTGGATAACACTTGTGCATGGGTGTGAGGTTCCTAGTAGGTTCCAGCTGACTTACAAAGAATCTCAAGAATGGGAAACCTCGTCTTCTGTGTGGCAACAGGAAATTTCATTTAAGGATAGGTTGTATGACTGTAGCATTTGTAGGGAGGAGAGAGAATAATTAATAATATAGAAATGGAAATTGCGGTTTTGTGTCACATGACTGGATTGAGGGAAGAAATTAGAGTAGTTTGAGATCTCAAAGGCCCATCTTTTCCATTTCTTGAATTCTTATAATGCCTAGAGAAAACGAAAATATGAAAGAAACCTCCATACCACTGGATAGGCCAAAGCCCCATTTTAGATATTCAGAATTAGTAGCAAAAGGGAAGTCAATAAAAATATTTCACTTCCAGAGAAATTAAGCAGCACAGACCTATGACTGTTGTATTTTGGTAAACATCTAAATATACTGCCAAATGAGAACTGGTTTTAATATAGAAAAGATGGCCAAAAAAAAAAGGGAACTTTAAAGATTCAGGATTTCCCAAGAAATTAGACAGAAATGAAACAACTGTTGACATCTTGAAAAGGGATTTAATGGGTTGAGCAACCTGATCTAGCTTTGATATCAGTGCTGCTTTGAACAAGGGACTAATGGACCTCTAGAAGTCTCTCCTAACCTCAATTTTTCTATGAAAAATTTTTCTACTGACCCTGTGAGAAGAGGGTACTAATACAAAACATCAGGGATTGCTCTTGACACACATTGCCAAATTTTTCATTAGTGACCTTTACATAAACAGGAAGAACACGTAAATTAAATTAGCTGTTGACACAAAGCTGAGAGGCATCATCAATACAGCAGAGGATCAGAATATGGAAGGCAAGGAAGAATTTTGAGGAGTGAGCTAATAGAAATGGATGTATGTAACTACATGAGGTTCAAGGTCATGTGCTTAGTGAATAATCACACAATTTCCATTATACACTGTGCTTGCATCTATTGAAAAGGACAGAGAACAAAATAGTGTGTACTAGTCAATCATGGGCTAATTAGGTGTAACTGTTGTGATGTGGCTGTAAAATGAGCAAATGCCACAGAGCAGATAAGGCATTTTGAGTAGTGATAAGAAGGAACTGATACCATTGTTCTCAATTTAAAAAACCACAAATGCACAAAAACCCTATCCCAAAACAAAAGCAACAGCAAAACACAAAACAAACCAGGGATGAGAACAACAAAAAGCTCAAAAAGAAACTTCAAGAAGAGGCAACTTTTGTCATGAGAAAAAATGGCCATCAGCTGCCAACAGGTAGAAATTCAGATTGACAAAGAACATACCTAATTTTGAGACTTCAGGATAGTCTGTTACCATGAGCAGCAAGAGCTGTGGATGAGAGCACAACCTGTGCCAATGTCAGCTCCCAGCTCATCCTCTGTGGAGCAATGCTACTCCTTCTGCTCCCTCACATCCCTATTGCTGTTATATGCTCCTTAAACAGCTTGTGATATTCTAAAACCTTACAGGCAATATTGATGTCAATGAGTCAAGCCTGTTAATGGTCCCTGAAAGATGACTTAGTAATTCTCTGCCATTAATTTACAATTATCAGAGTAAATTCAAAAGGGTTGTATGAGCTCACTGTCAGGAGAGAGCTCAAAGCCAAAGTTAGTCCACTCCTCCAGCCACTAAACTGCATGTCTTCCCTCAAGAAGGGGTAGGCCTGCCCATGGTTAATGGAAGTATATCAGACTTTGCCTGCAGCAGTTTGCTATCTGAAATAATTACATGTCATCAAAGTGGAAGCTCTGCTTTCCCCAGATTCTTATTTTGCTGTAGTACATCTGATGGTGTCTCTATGGATAATATATGCTGTGGCACATCAAGGCCACATCCTGAAATAACAGGATGTAGGGAGCCTGGTAGAATACAAAGAAGCTATGGAAAAGTGAAATAATTTATTTGCAGTTAATTAATAGGTTCATCTATTTATTGGAATCAACCATTAAACTAACAGCAAAACAGCAGGTTGCAGTAATTTAACATCTATTAACTGCCAAAGAATATGAGTTCGTCCTAACTGCAGTTTATTTATGAAATTTGAACACATTCAAGCACCGATATACGGTGTGGTCAGATCTGCAACTGTGGTAAAGAGCTATTGGCCAAAAATGTCTCTGACCCAAAGCTTCAGAGATCAATCCAAGCAATCTCAGGCACAGTGAAAAATTGGCCACAATTCTGAGTTTCCAGGCTCAGAGTCCATGAGAAGATTTGGGAGTCAACAATGTTTATTGTAGCTTAAAAAAATCACAGAGAACCAAGCCTTATGGATTAGTCCACAGCACCAAACTTACGGGCTTGGTCCATTTCCTCATGCATAGGATTTTATTTCAATTTAATTTAAAATAAATGCAGATCAGAATGTATGTTCTGTATCAGAATGTGAGTCAGTAATATCCCTATCCCCAAACCTGCTATTCCTGAATACGTGATTTCAAAATTTGGATTTTAATTTTTGTCAAGGCTGGCTTATTCAGTCCCTGTTTTCACATTTGGTCTTCTGCCATGCAGTCTGTATCATAAACTAAGATCTATTTCAAATTTAAGTCCGGATCTATTATTAGTATTATTATGCATATTGAAATGCACTGATGAATTGAGCACTAATATAGTATGAGTCAGATAAATTAAGATCAATCTGATTATGCTCACAGATCAGAATTAACAACTGATTGTTGGGGGCACAGCAGTGGTGCCCAAGGAATGCTGTACACCCAAACGGTACAGTCCTGTGAAATGCTGTCATTGTTGCCCAGCTAAAGGAATTTTGCATTCAATTTGCTTTCTTCCACAAAATACCTGAAGTACTCAGCATTTCACGTCAGGGCTATCTATGGTGCAGTGATCTGGGCATTTACTAAAATGAGGGGTAGTCCAACTAGCCTCTCCTGTTTCAAAAACTCAAAATGTTGCTCATGTGACAACTTCGAGGCATCAACTAGGATGACCAGTTTTAAGGAATGTGGAGAAACACAAATGCTTCAGTCACTTGCCTATTCTCCTGATTACTGAACAGAGGGGTTTTCTTAATTTACAGAACATAACCGCCGCTTTTGGGCAGTTTTATTCTGTACATCCTATGTTTTCTGCATTTACTTTACCTGACTACAACCTTTGGTAATATCATAAATCAAACATTAAGTAGGATTCCCCACAGCTTGGATGCGAAAGTGTAAGAAACATAGTGTGACTTCCTTTGTATTAAAATATTGTCTAAACTCCATCTTTAGGAAATACCTACTGGAGTCTGCTGTAGACAGATGAAAGCAAGTCCTGGCTGTGTTTCTAACTAGAAGGGCATGAATCAGCTGTGATCCAGAAGATGTCTGACAGTGGTGCTGAGTCCAAACTTACCTTGGGCTTGGCCAGACACAACTGCAGCTACCTGGTGGTATTGGACAGTGGATATATAATTACACTGAACTACCCTATTGCGTCAGATTCTTCCCTCATTTACACCAGTCCAGCTTCTTGGAGGTCAGTAGCTTTGAAGTGGTAGGAGAGGTATTTGGCTGAGTTCCTCAGTTTTATGCAAATATCCTATGTAACATCAAAAAAGGAAATTTAGAGAGGAGGTGGAATAGCATTTAGAAATCAAGACCAGAAAATGTCTGCCTGCTGCTGAAGCAGGTAAACTACAGCAGCTGTAGTTTAGCTGTCGAGGGAAGTTTTCCCTAAAAGGGATTTCAGAGTTTGAGCTTCAAAGAAGCCATCCCAGCTTTCACATATTTACTTACCAAGAACTGAATGAAGAAGCTTCAGTGCTTGGACAAGCTGCTACAATTTGAATAAGGGACAAAATCCATGTTCAAAGCACTGTAGCATGGACATTAAATTAAGTATGATAATGGCAGCAGTTACGTGATCCATCAGGGTGACTCATGCCACCTAAGCTGGGCCCCTAGGATTCCCCAAATGGACAGTGGGCAATTTAGGTACTCAACGGAGGAGCATATTGCTCTTCATTGCCAATACAGGGAGTTTACTGAACATTTACAGGTGTGATTCATTTCTGAAAGACACTGAGTGGACATCTGGCTAGGTTCTGGGAAACAGCAGGCAAAGGTATATGCCTGGACAGGCTCTGGAGTCGGGTCTTTAACGTCCTGATGTATGCAGGAGTCATAATAGCAAATGTTGTTTTGATGCTGTCAGTATTAGGCATAGTCTGAGCACATCTAATAAATCCAGCCTCTCTGAGGTAGCATGTCAGAGCCTCATTGTCTGCCTCGGAGCTGCAACAATTTAGATGCTTAGTAAAGCAAACCTGACTGTTCCTCATAGGAGAAAATGTTGAGCACAACTCTGAGCACAAGAGGCTGAATAGATTTTTCACCACCTTCAATATCACACGGTCCTGAATACTGGAACAGGCCATCATTTTGGACCTAGAGTCTGTTTTCATAGATGTCCTAAATTCATTGTAACCTCTGCACCTACTCGGGGAGAAGTGAAGTGATTCAGAGGATGTAAGCAAGGCAGAGAGCAGGGAGTTGTTGACAGATGTCAACAGGAAAGAAGAGTACAAGGACTTGGGTGCAAAGGAGGTGATGAACATGGCTCTAAGCACCCAAATTCTACCAAAGACAGACACGGCCCAAATCTTTGGGCAAGCAGATCTTCTGGCACATTCCTACACACTGTGACCTGAGCCCATGGGCACTGCAACACATGTGCTACCAGAGGTGATGTAACTGGTGTTGGACTTGCAGTGACCCTGGCCAGAGGTTAAGCGCTGGTACCTTCTTTCTGCCTGCCTGCATACGGGGTGGTTTCACTTGACACTGAACATAACCAAAAAGGAATCCCCGCACTGCAGGGTGTGAGGCAATTAGCCAAACTGTCTCTCCTAAAATTGGATTTCATTGTACAGGTCTTTTTCATTCCTTCAGAGCTCATGCTTGAGAATTAATATGGCAATTATCGATCCCTTTTGTATACTATGGAAAAGGAGGTTCTATTCCTCAGAAGTGGATTTGCTCTGATGACACATAAACAAAGCCCTGAAGGGAGAAAGGTAAAACATAAAGAGGTGTTGACAAGCTGTACACCACTTGGTTATGCAAACACAGATGTGGTAAAGGGCAAAGAGCAATAATTTTGCAGAAGTTGAAAGTGTGGGAACGCTGGCGGTTGCTCTTTAATGATTATAACACAAAGGAATGCTGGCAACTTCTCTCACTGACTTTACATTATCAAACTGAGTCAGTGATGAGTAATAAGATATATATTGGAAGTATCCTTTAATGTACCAGCTCTTTATATACCAGCTTTTCTTACAAAGATGTAAAGCTTTCTATGAAATATTGTGGTGGTCCTAATGCCACCAGAGAACTCCTGTTTGCAGATGCAGTGCATCACTGCTTTCAGATCAGACCCACTGGCTTCTGCCTTTCTTGCTTATAAGTGAGCTGGGAATAGGAAAGTAAAATGGGATTGAGGTAGAGATCTCATGGGTAAGCTTGTCAAAAGTGTGATTTATGTAGCTTTCCTTCCATAGTTGCCCAGTTTGACATATCTGTCTTTTGTCTTCTAAAAATTAAGCTCTTCGAAAGGGCATTTCCAAGCTGACATCCATAGTTGTGCCTGGGTGCTGTAGCTGTTCAGTCTCTGCACTAGCACAGTTTGCCAGACTAGCTCTGTGGAGTTGGGTCCATCACACAGTGTTTGTGTTCCACAGGAATAAAAAGAAGACTTTTTATTTTTTCCCTCTAAGTTTGTGTGTTTATATGTCCCCAGCACTTGTGTGATGGTACACGTCCTGTATTCACAAGCCAAAGTGGTTGTTTGCCAGGCAAAAGATAAAAGATTCCTGCAGCCACTCAAACACATTCCTCATCTATTGATTTCTACCTCTGCAGGCAGGTCAGAGCCTGGCATTTGTTGCAGACCCCATCAGATTTGCACAACCTATTTTTATGGCTCTTGACCTTACATGCTCCAAAGTGCTGATGAGCTAAATACATGTCCTGAACACAAGAATATTGTTAGAAGAGTGCATGTGAGCACAGAAGTGAGGCAGAAATAACACAGGCAAAAAATTTGAGGGAACATTTGCTGTCCTTTTATGACCTATCCAACGGAAAGAGTAGATAAGAGCTTTTGCTGTAGAATTTCCTGCCACTCTGGGTTAGTCTGCTAGGATGGTGAGGCTGGTTAGTTTAGAAAAGTTTCTTTTGGAGAAACTGAAGTCAGATTTGCCTCTTCAGAGATTTAAGAGAAAAGGATTTTTCTTCCCATTTTTCTGTGAATATTCCCAAGTTGGAGATCAGTAATTCAAGCCAGGACATGCAAGGAGCATGTTCCTTGAGGTATGCTCACAACTACGCAGTCTGTCAGCAAGCGAAAATCATTGCATTGCTACCTCCACCCAGGCAGAGAACTGGCACACGAATAGGGAGGCTTCCATGCTGCTTCTTCTCCAGCTTTTTCTTTGGATGTGGCCCGGAGCTCATCCTCTCTTCTTTGCCCTGTAGTACACAGGGACATCTAGTGGCTGAGCAATCCTGAACACAGTTTTGGATCATGAATTACATAAGGGAGTAGGGATGCCTCATCCCGTGAGGAATTTAGCATGTCCTGAGAGTTAACATCCATGGGCATCTTCTGGGAAACAGATGGTCAGTGCTGTGGGTCAGTGCCGTGGGGACATTGTTAATGCTGAAGCAAGTGTGATATCAAATTCAGACCAGTTAATCTGAGAGTTTCCTTCTTAGTCAGCCAGACCTTTGAGCAAGGTCCAGCAAACCTCTTATCTGTAAACCAAGCATACTACTTCACAAAAGCTGGAGATAGTTTTTGGTAGCACTTTCAGTGCCTTGGATTTCATTCTTTCATTTCTCACAGGCTGTGTCTTACACAAAGGATTAATCTAAGAGCAACTTTAAGTATTCTCCATCCCATGGGCTACTCCTTTCCCTGCTGCTTTGATGGATGTTATCCCTGCTGCATCCCAGACTTAGGGCCCTCACTGGGGCCCTTGAGAAGACCTGAGGAAATGTGTCTCCTGATGCTCTGCTGCCTGCTCTGCTCAGTCCTGCCAGGCTCTTCCTCTTGGCTCCTGCTCCACTGCACTCTAGACCTTGGCTGAAGTCCATACCTGAGTGTGTGCTATCCAGAGAAGACAGAACTTGAGATTAGCCTCGAATCTACACTATGGTGCCTGCACAGGTGCACACAAATGGCAAATAGAGTTGACATTTTTCACAAGTCCCTGCCCAAAGTTGTTCCACTTACAGTAGTGATAAAATCAGGGAATGGCAGATGTTCTGAGACCTTCAGTCTTGTATTGGTGTGGTTTCTGCAAAAGCAGCAAGGGAAAGCCCAGTGGTACAGTGTCCTTCCTGCTTATTTCTTTCATGCATTGCAGGAGTGATCTCCAAATCCTAATAAAATTCTTAACATGATTGATTTTAAACAGCTGTGAATCTCTGTGACTAACTATGGGGAAGAGTTGAGCCAAAGCTTTAATGGCAATACTTTGAAGGCTTTTCTCATGAAGATCCAGGTAAAAGGATTTTCATCAGGCTATGGGCCTGTATAATGCATATTTTTGAGATGCAACAGCTCAGCTAAAAACCATGAACTTCTAGAATTTCTTTGTGAGTCCCTCACAAAAGATTCACCAGCATCTCTTTGCCCCATTTTTGGGCTGGTTCTTAAGGACGTAACATTCTTCAGTAACAGATGCCAAGACATCTCCTGAGATATTTTTTGAATAAGAACTTCCATCTGGCACTGTATCCTTAGAAGCTGTGACTTGGCTTCTTTGTCTGCAGGGTGGTTAATCCTAATGAAGCAAGCACAGCAATTTGCTGAGCAGAGATATATGCTTATCAGATCCTGTTACTGAGCTGATTCTCTTTTATAATTATTTATTCTGACTTCAGTAGATGAAGCAATGTGAAAACACTTAAACCCAGGGCTTTCATCAAGAAGACACAATCTCACACTCCTGTGAACAACTGAAAGCTGCCTATATAGAAACGGGTAACTGTACTGGTATAGCCGTCCCACTATATCCTCCCAGGCAAACTTCCCATTCTCTTCTATCTAAAGATAAATGTCCTGATTTAAATTATGTTGAGATGAGCTTCATAGAAAAGAAGTATTTTTTTTTAGAGGGACAGCAGTGTCCATAGAGGAAGAATTTTACTGGCATAGCTAAACTAGTATAATTATACTGGCATAATTATGCTGGTAATTTTCCCTGTGTATACAAGCTATGAGTCTCAAATTGTGCTTCACTGGCAGAAGAGCCTCCTTTGTTGGAGAGATTCTTTAGATCTGAATCAGGTCATTAATAAGTGCTTCAGCACTCAAGTCAATGCCTCACATTTTATAATGACTTTTACTCTTTGCCTCCCAGAGAACCCCAACTGTTTTATGCTTGTAACAGATTCTACATGAAACCCCATCTTATGATGAGGGAAAGCGAGCACAGGGGAGAAGCGTAGCAGCTACTTCCCATCAGCATCGTCAGTGGCACAAGGCCTTGGGGAGAGAGAGCTCAAACACCACGAAATAGCAGCAGACTGACATTGTGTGGGTTTGTTTCTTTGCCTTTCTATTTCTTCTGTTTTATATTTCCGTAGCCTGTTTTGCTCCCTGCTAACAAGATTTCTGTTCAAAGGAGGACTCTGTGTATGACTTGTAATACATATGAAAACAAAATCTGTGCATGATGGTTTATGAGAAGACATGAAAGCTCATAATGTAACCATGTGAAATGGCTTAAGTAATTTGAACAGAAATATCTTCAATGACAATGAGTCATCAGGACCAAGATGGGTGCCTCATGTGAAACATAACTGTGTCAAGTGGATGAGGCTGTAATACAGCCACAGCCTTTGCTAAATATAGCCATATACATGTATCAGTTGAACTGGAAGTATGCAGAACAGCAAAATAAATGGCTTAAACAGTCATTAGACAATAGAAAGCTAAACAAATATGGTAATTATATTTTCTATAAATAGCAAAGTAAACTCACCAATCAGTGGGTTTTCTTTATTAGTAATTATTGCTGAATGAAATGAATGAGAAATTATGATAGGTTTTACAGAATTACAGAGACACTGATTGGAACTAATTGGGACCAGCCTCCCTCATACAGGACTACTGCCAACACCTGCTGTCAGCTGTGGCTTTGTCTAGGCAAGTTGTGAAAATCCCCATGATGGTGATTTTGCAGCATCTCTGGGTACCTCCTCCACTGTTACCCTCCAAGTAAAGCTTTTCCTTATGTCCAAACTGAACCTCCCCAGCCACATCTTGTGACCATTGCTCATCATTCTCTTCATGGTCTCCCTGCCAGCTTTTTGAATGCAAAGTCATCTATCTTCTGGACAATTTGGTAGCTCTCTGCTGGGTCAGCTCCAATTTCTGCATACCTCTCCTAACTTGGGAGTGGGAGCATCCACAGTGGGACACAGAATTCCAGATGTGCAGAGGGGGATTGCAATTTGATCTGCTGGACACACTCCTCCTCTTGCTGCTCAGGATCTGGTTTGTCTTATGTACAGGGAGAGCTTCCTGTCCATTTCTATTCAGCTGGTGTCTACTTGCCCTTTTCACCATGCTTCTCCCCAGCAGCCAGTGTTTGGATGCCTGGGGTTGGCCCAGCCAAGTGCAGAACATCACACTTCACTGATATTCACATCATTTTTTGTTATCCTTGTCTTCAGGTTTATCAAGGACTAGCTTGAGTGAGGCTCTGCCTTTCAGAGTCTCAACCTCTCCTAATTTCCTAGCATCTTCAAAATTGCTGAGGATTTATTCTATTTTATTATTCAGGTCATTGATACTGTTTGTTACTGGCCAATAGCTGGTTGATGGCTACCAATCAAGACATGGATTGGTAGCCTTTGAGATCAACAGTCCAGACAGCTCTCTGGTGGAGTATAAATCCTCAGCTTCCAGATGAGAGGACTGTGGAGATGAGTCAGAAGTCTCAGTGAAATCAAGTATACTTTATCCAATACTCTCTCATCTTCAAAGCAAGAAGACATTTCATCCCTGGAGGCAATCAGGTCAGCCAGGCATGATCTGCCCTGGGTAAACCCACACTAAATGTTGCACTTAGGGCTTGTATCAACAAGACCACACATTTTGCAGTATAAGAGAAAACAGTGTGTCCACTGGATAGGTGAAATTCACTGTTGGTCAGTCTTCCTGCTTACCGATTCTGACCCTCCAGCCCAGGCTCAGAGCCTTCACTATGGCTCTTGAGGAGAGCCAAGGACAAGGTCTCCTGGTGCACTGTTGCCCTCTATGTTTAGTCCTGCCAAGTTTCTCCTCTTGGCTTTTGCTCTACTGCACTCTAGACCTTGGCTTGTATCCACATGGAGTGTGTGCTTACATATCCAAACAGATCAGGGAAAGAGTAAAATTTGAGATTAGACTCAAATCCACACTACAGTGCCTGCATAATTGCACCCACAGAGGGCAATGAAGTTGACATTTCTCACAAGTCCTTGCCAGGTGTGCTCCCAGTTGGGGTTCTGCAGCCTAAACCCACCAGGCAAACTTTGGAGCTTGTTTTGGTTGCAATTCCTCTCTGTCCTGGCTGGTCAGAGGTTTAGCAGTGCTCACTCTTAGATTCCCAGCTGGGCAAGCCACAAACCACAGGGAGGGTCTGTGTCTTCTTCTGCCATTAGGATCTACTAACACCATACATTATAAGGACTGTACATTTCTTTCAAACTCAACAAAATCAAACTGACTCTCTCTCAGTGTGTCATACAGGATTATTAGATTTAAGTAAATATTGGTCTTGATTTCATAGCTACTCCTGTGTTACAGGAGTTACATAGCTACTCTGTGCCCTGATATTCTTTCTGTCTTATTTTTCCAAGAAGGATGTTAACACATGTGGCTAAATAGACTCCCCAGTGCTTTAGGTTTTACAGCCATACAGTCCCCACAATTCTTAATTCATAAATTCCAGCACTGTTTTCTCAAGGAATTCAATTCTAAAGGGTGTCAAAATTCTTTGTGACTATTCATGCTACTGTTTTGTCTTTCAAGTAAGACTCCATACATCAAGATGATAAAAAAAATGGATAAAAAATTCTCCACTGAGTGACAACTTTGCCTCATTTTCTCAGTCTACACTGGATGAGGAGAATGGATTGCATCCTTTAAGGTTTACTTACCAGGGAGGCATAAAGACTTTTAATTTAGCCTGTAAATTGTCTTCCAAAATTTATTTTTTATGCTGTGATGAGGAAAGCCATTGCACATAGCAAAATGCTTTTTTTGCCCTCTCCATTTAGCCTGTTAAATCTGGCTTTCTCTAATGCTCTTTGTGATACAGAAGGCTAAACATTCTGTTCAGATCAGCTCCAAAATGCAATTCCCACTGGTCTTAAAGCTGCAGGAGATGTGGCAGTACTTTCATTAATCTGCCTGCCGTTACCTGAGCCAAGTTTGCAGCATCTGTACTTATTAATGAAATAAGACTGTGTGAAAAGCATAGCAATTGGTCTTTACCAGGGTTAGGAACAGTGTTAGAGCATTATAAGCCTCTGTAATGATGAGAGTATAGTTCCATTACCAGACCTAACTCTAAACTTTTCCAATAAAGGAGATGCCAGTTCTTCCATAATATTTAACAGTAGTTTATGATTCATGCACTGGATCTTTTTGAGGCTCGATCATGTTCTCACAAAAGGCAGTGTTGTGCCTTTCTTCCTTGTGAGGGTCCTTCACATCATTCTGACAACTTGCAAAATTGCATCTGTTCATCTCAGGGCTGCCCAGTGCTTGCACTTTGCAGACACATAGTGTTGGTTATGGAAGCAGACAGAAGTGATGCACTGAGCCAGTCTGTGCTGGGGAGCACCAGGGCACTACCCCAGGTCATGGGCAGGAGACCAGGTATCCCATAGATCATCACTTGGACCAACTTAGCCCTATTTTAAAAGCATCCTGCCTAATTTTTATGTGGAAACCTTTTTAAGAGGAGCATTTTTAATTCAGATTAAAGTCAGCTGAGGTTAGAAAGAAAGTTAACTTGCTCTGGACAATAAAAAAAAATTCTCCAACCTCCAATGGAGGACAACTCCCTTGTCCTTTTATGTATCATTTGTCACTATCTGCTCCTGTAACCATGATCAAAAAGGGAACGAAAGAGGAAAAAAAGAGAGAGTTAAGAAGAATCAACTCCCTCAGAAGCTTGTGTGACCTGTGAGCCAAACATGCTTTCAAAATGCACAAAATTGAGCATCTGCCCATACATGTGTGTGTGTACCACATTTTTACTGAGTATTAAATAAGAGGAGAGAAAAATACACCTGTGATGAAGCTGCTGCCTGTGTTTATCAAACAGGGTAAATCTTGTTATCCAGAGGTTTAAATGTTTGTTTCAAGTAACCAAAGAACAACCCATTTCAACAGCCACAGATTGCATTTGAGCTCTCTTTCCTCCTGTAGATCCAAGCTGACCTCTCTCCTTTTCTGCTGATGTTTGCAGGCAACCATCAAAAAAGATTAAACAGACTAATACCGTCAGAGCAGTGTAGCTGCACAGAATTTCTCTTGTCAGCTTAACAGAATGTGTTGACAGTGAATTCGCTTTGTAATGCTACAAGTTCACTTGATATTTCTATCCGGGATAATGATGTCCTGCCAGATCCATTGTGCTGGAGGAAAAAGTGTCCTTTGCCCTTCCAACGCTTGTGATGGAACAAGAGTTAGGCAAAAATAATTAGCTAATATTTGTCTAGGGGCTTATCTGCACAGAGAAGCCAGGCAAAAGGGATCTCATGCTTCTAGGAAAAAATTGCCAGAGTATAAAAGAAGGTTTCAAGGCCAGAATTGAACAAAATGTTCTCAACTCTTCAAAAAATAAAAAGTCATGGGAATCCACTGATTTTGATGAAAGCAAAATGCTACACAAGTGAAAAGAGTAATTTCTACTTTTTAATTTTACTTCAGTACCTCCAAAATAGTTCCTGAGTTCTTTCAACGTCAGAATGCTAAACTTAAGAGGTTATAAGTTACTTAATTATGTTTACACATTTTTGTTAACATAAACAAATAGCTGAATAGAACCATATATTGTACTTCAGATAGATATATTTATTTTTATATATAGATATATATTTTTAAAAAAATGTGTCTATGTATATATACATATGTATACATATATTAGCCTTACCCAAGTTATACACGAGATGTTTAGTGGCTTTTGTAGCCATGCCCCATAGCCCTGTAGCCCTCCCATGCTCAGAGGTGTCCCTGGCACATCAGGTAGAAGCTACAGCATCCTGGAACAGCCAGAGAGAAGACTGCTACTACCAGAAAAATTGTTTCATATTACAGACTGCTTCTGGCCCATTCCCAAGAAAAGTACAAGTCAATCAGCAACCCAAAATGCAGGTAGATTCTCCCAACATGTTCCCTAGCCCTTTTCTGCCTTAGCATTCACAGTCTGAAGACACAAAAAGGGGAAGATAAGAGGGATGAGGTGGCTCAGTCAGGATGGCAGATCAGTGGGACAGTCTGGGCTAAAACTCAGGTCCTTGGTAATCTATCCTGCCTCTTAGTGATGCAGTGCTGCCTTTAATTATACCTGCTGACTGTAAAGCCTGAAGTCTGCTGCACAGGTACGCTACTGGTAAGGAACTGCAATGCATGTACATAATTATTTCCTTAAGATATGGTGTTAATGACATTGTTCATTGAGTTCTAAACAATTCTGGATTTTGGAGAGGAAATTTTGCAACCTGGAGCCCAAGGCTTCTTAACTAAACTTGATTCTCATTTGGTTTGTTCCTCAAGAGATACTTGCAGGCCCCATCCTGAAAAAGTGGGAGTTCAAGGTGACTTTAAGATGAAAAGAGACAATGTAATTATCATCTTGGAAGCAAATGACTAAGGTTAACCAAAATTCTCACTGTGAGAGTGATCAGGTTAATAGTTATAGTTAATAGTGCACCTCACTTCTTTTTGAAGTGGCAAGGAAGGTCCCCAACAGATTTTTCAAGAAGATCATGACAATAATCTGACAACTCACCGAGTATTTAGCATGTTTCATTAATATCTTGATCTAGATATTAGAATGTTTCCCCTAGATAGAAACACAGTAATCCTTCAGGCTGTGCCATCCAATATTATGCCCCCTAATATTTAACTTATTTCTCTTAAATAATGCCTGAGAGAATGAATTTTTTTAGAATAATTTTAATGTGCCATTTTTCAAAATGTAAAATTCAAATTTGATGTATTTTCAGAGCCATAATCAGAGTGTTTCATTTGCAAATCACTAAGGAGACTGAGAGGCCCAAGTATTTAATTTATCCAAATCACCCAGAGAAGTTCATCTTCACCTGTAGTGTACTTTTTATTTTATTTTTTTCTAAACCTATGAGTGAATTCTCAGCAAACCCTGCTAGGGTTTGGCTTCTGCAGTCAACTTCAATCTCTTCAGAGTGGCCAAACCAGTGAAAATGGTCAATAGCTATTGCATACAGTAAGGGGATCTAAAACTTGTCTCCAATTTTGTAGATCTATAACTCAGAGAGGACATAACTGAAATCTACAGTCCTAGAAGTAAAAAGCAACTACAGAGGTTCTGAATCGAACACAGATTCAGAATTTCATTTTTGCTATTTATGACTTAATATTTTCTTGTTCAAGTAGGAAAGACTTACTGTACTGAGCAATTCCATGTTGTCTCATTGTAAATATTTTCAATACAGAGTCCATCTGAACTACCATTATTAATCCCCTTCACAACCAGCAGGGAAATACAGATATTAGTAGGTGATTCAGATAAATGTCTAAAAAAGATGAACCTCACACTCTGTAATTGCCAGTTTCTTCCCAATATTTATAAAAGTATCTTAGGATGTCTACACTCAGATGTAGACATCCACATTATAGATGGCTCACTTTAGTTGAGAGAAGTAACTTTTCAGAAGAAACCAGATCTGCTCTTTTCCCTGCCTACTGGACAGACGAATAAGATGGCTATTTCTCCTCTACATGATAGGTTCTGGAGATATCAGAGAAGAACCTTTGGGTTGAGCATTCAGAGAAGATGGAAGAAAGAAACAAAGAGGTAGGACAGGAAAATTTAAATATTCCATTATATGCTGGGGTCCTTTCTTCTGCCTGTCTGACTTTTTGCTGAGCAACATGGAGTCCTGCTGCTTTGGAAAGCAAACAGAGGTGAAACCCAGACAGAGGATAAAGTTGTGCAGTGTTGTAATGGCGCAAACAGAGGTGGTTGGACACATCCAAAAGGAAGTATGACACTTCAGCATTAAATTTTAAATGTACCTTTTGTTTTGCAACATATATTGACAATTTTAATTTTTTTAATCTTTATTTTGTATAGCCAAAAGTATCAGAACTTTGAGGTTTCACAAAAAATGGAAAACCTTCTGTTTAGCTCCACTTCTCTTATGCAAGGTGACTTCATTATGATTTCAGATATGTCACAGCTGAGGAATAACTCCTTACTAGTCTACATGAACATGTGTAGGAAGAGAATCTTATTGGTGTACTCCTACTGCAAGCAAAACACTTTGAACATACTAGCTTCAGCTATAGTTGCCTTTTAAATTGCTTTTGTCACCTAGAAGGTCAATGTAGAAGATTTTACAGAAAAGAGTGAAAAAGGGGGCAATAAAATGATACTGAAAGCAAAGAAGAAGAAGAAATATATCCAGGTGGTTTTGTATTCAAGGTGAAGCATTGTGAACAATTGCAGTTGAGCAAAATAGACAATTAATGGGATTAGGGAATATAAGAGATCAGACTGTTAGCTCCAACCATGAAGTGATGGAATGGAAGGACAATTCAATAAGATGATAAGAATGAAAAGCTGAAACTCTTTAATGTAATACTTTAATGAGGCATTGCAATAGATAATGTTGGAGCTCTACCAAAATCAGCTGCCTCCTACCTCCCACTTTTAATACCCAAGTCTAAAATTCAAATCCTCAGGGCAGCTGCACTGTTACCAACTGTTGGGGTTTTTAGTTTAGTCCTAGTTTTTTCCTGTTAAAGGAATTTTTTCCCATATGCATGTTGCTAGGGGACAAATGGCCGTACTTAAGAGAAGACAAAAAGGGCCTGGCCAGGCTTTTGTTTTCACTTGAGTGTGAGTTCAGTTCGCTCTCGGTGCCGGGAGAGAGAGGCTGCAGAGGGGGGAGCTGCTGGTTCCCGTTTTCGGCGTCTTTCTTTCTGCTGGAAACAACGCCGGGATCCCAAAGCTGCTTTCCCTACCCTGCTGGAGGCTGGGCTGTGGCTGCCCTGCCCCGCTGCTGCTTCGAGCCTTCGCTGCGTTGTAGCCGTGCTTACCCTGCCTGCCTGGAGCCCCGGGGGGTTCCCCTTTTGGATACATCTCGTCTGCCACCCGGGATTTGTGTTTGTGCCTGCCGCTCCAGCCTGCCATTCCAGCCTGCTGTTTCCGAGAGTCCGGGATTGGCTGCCCAGGGGTTTGTGAAGCCTTTGTCCCATCCCTTCCCGGGATCCCAGGGCACCAGTGCCGCGTGCTCCCCGAGCTCGCTCCGGAGCGCCCCCTGCAGCCGCGGGGGAACCATCGCACCTGCCCTGCTCACCGGGAGCCGCCAGCGCCCCTGCTGGCTGCGAGCGGAACTGCACCCGAGGGGAAAGGGCCCGACAGCCGAGAAGGCTGGGACTGGGTTTGTGATTGTTTGCTGTTACTGTCATAGTTATTGTTGTTTTGTTCAACTGGTTATATATCTATATATATATAGTAAAGAACTGTTATTCCTATTTCCCACATCTTTGCCTAAAGGCCCTTGATTTCAAAATTATAATAACTCAGAGGGAAAGGGGTTATATCTGCCACTTCAAGGGAGGCTTCTGCCTTCCTTAGCAGACACCTGTCTTTCAAAACCGAGACACAACCAAACCTGGAAGTGTCTACAGCCTACAGGTTCCTAGTCTGAGGTTTTGCTGTGAAAACCCAAGGAGCTATTTAAACAGAGATTTGAGAAGGGCATCCTCAGAACCTCATAAGCCAGGGATTTCTTTGCCTGATCCCCAGAAAACTCACAAAGTGTTTCCTGCAGATCTCCCTTGATGGTCATAATCTGGTGATCATTCTCAGCACATGGTTAAGCCTCAGCTAATGTGACTTTAGAGTGGCTTTAGCTGCTCAAGTTCTTCTTTGTAGGAAATACCTGAATGTGAATTGGATCTGGAAAGTGAATTCTCATTTCCCTTTCCCTAATTCACTGACTTAAACTAAACTGTGACCCAGAGAGCCATCCCTCTTCTCATGTGTTTTATCTCCTTTGTCGTCTCTCCTCCTTCCAATGAACAAATGACTTTAATTACTTTCCTTTCCAACGTGCCCCTGTCAGCCTCGTCCTGAGGGCATCTTATGTGACCTGGGAAAGGCAAAGGCAAGTCCTATCAGAGAGGTGCAATGGTGGGAAGGTGGGATGGGTAAAAAGCGTCAAAGCTTCTAGGAACTGAGTGCTTTTCCTGAGTAGTTTAATGGAGTACTGAGTAGCCTGGCTTGTCTGATTTTGTTTTTAAAGGACTGTGTTTATTTGGGTAATAGATATGTTTGGCCTTCCAAGGACCAACAGACCATTGGAGATGGTGAATAGTCTGTGTGCACATGGCCTTTTCTAATGGACTGTGGTGGAGTGATCTGGCAGTTTTACCACTTTGAGGGTTCTTTGCTCTCTAGGTCACTGGCCCAAAGAGTATTTTTGATGTCAACATAGAACAAAGTTTCCTGTGAACAGCTGCCTGTTTACTGCAAACTCACCTATGGCTGAAGCCTATTTAGAAGTAGAAGAAACTCCAGTACAGCAGGACAGTGAACTCTCTGGAGCAAAACTCTATAACAAGCCTTCTCCCAGGCAGAAACAATGAGTTTGTCCACATAAAACTCTCTTTCTGCCAGGCTCCTAGGCACCCTGACTGCTGGATCCCCAAATTTCTTGATCATCAAGGAGAAGACTATTTAGACTTTATTTTTATTAAGCAAACACACACTAACTTCCTCACAAATATCTGCAACATCTGGCATGGTTTCTCACACAACTCTGCACTGTTAACCAATTTGTGTTCCACTAATGCAAACATTGAATATAAAAAAATCAAGAAATAAATGACCTGCCTTTTCTCTTAAGAGTGTCTCCTGTTGGTTAAGCTTTCCACTTTCAGGCTTCACTGTTTGTGCTCTGTTTGAGGAAGCAGCTAAGCAAGTGCAGCTCTTTCAGTGCCTCACAGCAGTACATTTTATGTAATTTTCACATGATTTTGCTGTCTCTTCTCTTTACTCTCAAGAAGTGTCCTGGGTTGCAGTGTATTCTACTACCATCCTCATGAGCTGTTGAAATCAGGTGGGGCAGTGTTTCCTTGCCTCCTCCCCCCAGACTATATTTCTATTAATGCCCCATCATTGTCCTGCCCCATGACTCAGAGATAACTCCCTCCGGACTATCTTCTGTTAATGAGCCTAATCAACACTTGGCCTCAAGACTCATTACCCTATTGTGAGATGCTCCACCCAGAGGGAGGAACCAAGCATCCCATCGTGGATATAATCTGGGTCTCTGAACACCAGAGAGAAACCTTTTCACTGGATTTCCAGAGGACAGGAGCTACACAGCCACCACTGGACCTTCTGAGGAAGAGCAGACCCTTTTTTCTACAGGATCACTGCTTCAGAGGACTGCAGCCACCATTCTACCAGACTGCTACCACCACCCTGCCTAACAGGGACTCAGGTTGTATCTTGACTCTGTCAGTTTGAACCAGTGTTTTCTTTTACTTTCTTTTCCTTTTCTTTAATTTCCATTACATTGTTATTCTGACTTGGTGCCTCCCACTGGTTTGTTTCAAACTAGTACAATAAGCTTTTTTTAAGTATGTATTTTAAAGTGGACATCAAAGATAGATAGGGTACTCCGGCAAAATCCTTTTCATGCTCCACTGCTCATGCAATAAATTTTCTTATTTTTTCGCTAATCTGTGAACTCCTCTTTCTTATTATGATACAATTTCAAACTCTTCCTGTCAAATACTGAATTGGATTCTGCTGTCTATAGTTCAGAAATTTTCTTTCTCTTCATTGCAGCAGAAATTTTATCCATAAGAACCAGCCAAAGTATTTATAGCAAATAATTAATTACATTAGTTTCATTCTGTCGCTATTTGTTGTGCCTTTGTTTACAGCTTTGGAACTCTTTGTTGCATATATAATTCATTAATATTTCAATCCATTTGCTGTGCACAGGCTACTTCTGCCAACTGTGTCTCTGGCTATTCAGTTCTCTTGTTCAATCTACTTGGCATTTTTAAATGAAAAACAGACCTTGTCATGGGACTGCGTACTGAATCAGACAGACTTTTGCTCTGATCTGCTCTAATAATTTTTTATTTGTGCATACTTATACCCCAGAAAAAGAAAAAAAAATTCAGAAATAAAACTTGTGATATTGGGTTGTTTTAAGGAATCTAGAACAGTTAAAGAAAAAATGTTGATACACTCCAAATTTTCAATGTCCAAATGGAACATTTCTCTCTGTTCTTTGCAACAGTTTTTCACTTCAAAGCTTCAGCAAATGAAAATTAATTTTTAAAGGAAACAAATAATTATGGAAATTTTGAAGATTTTTTGGGTTTTGTCACGTTTTAGGGCAGGTATATACCACACAACTCCAGCTCCATTCCAGAGACATGACTGGTTTTTGGAGTCTTGTTGCTTTGTTTGTATGGCCAAAACTATTACATGCAATAGATGAGAAACAAACTTTAGCATTAGCTTTTACGCAATATCGTTGATATCCTATGGACATAAGAAAATATTCCTGAGAACTTTCATGGAAAAAGTGAAAAGTAGTAAGATTTAGTAATTTTCAATCTTTTTCTGAAAGTGGAAATAAATAAATTGAATTAATACTTATTTTTTAAGCATTTTCCAGTTCTAGTGTCTTTGTTTATATCAGGGAAGATCTTCAAGTCACTGCCAGAGGTGTAAGCTTTTTTTTTTATAGATAAAATGCTGTTTTCATAGTATCATGATCAACACCTGGGCCTGTCTCTTGCTGTCTGGCCTTGGGCAGATAACCTAAACTGTGTAGCTCACACTCTTTGTGTCTTTGTGTAGACAGTGGGTTAAAAAATTTTGTCTTCTACTCTTTTTCTCTTTTGTTTTTTTTACTCTACTCCCTTCTATGAGAAGGAAAGCTCAGATTTATCTTACCTATCTTTCAGCAATTCAGGTGCCTGCACTATTTATGTATAGCCAAGGCAGAGAATCACTTCCAGAGGGCAAGTGGCTGACAAATGTCTGAAGCATCCTACATAGTGTCCCATTGTTTATAGGAGAAGCATCAATTGATTTTGGTCCTAAATTAGATTTCTCAGGTAAATGTCTCAAGTTAGGTCTGCTGAATCCAGGCTGCACTGTCTTTCATTAATAAACACTACTTATCACAGAGGATCCTGATACAGGGGCTGCAAGTAAGATATGAATACTGACAAAATAGTAATAATGCTTGTATCCAGCAAATGACAAAGCTGGTGACCAAAGCTGTTAGATGTTTTTCCCTTTTTTAATAGCACCTGAACAAAGACAACAGTACAGGTTCTTTTACTATCAGGACCTAATCTTTAAAGTACATCAAAGTTACTTAAGTAAAGCCTAAAATGTCAATTTGACTGGAATCAAAGTCAAATAGACTCAGCCAAAAGGTTATTGTCCACTTGTGTTTCTAAAATGCCCTGTTCTTAGAACCGGAAAGGAAAATTATCGGGTGTCACCCCAGGTGACAACAGTTTGTCAACTCTTTCCTGCCTTTTTTAGGACCCTCAATCTTATCTTTTACAAATAAGGCTTCCAAAGTTCAAAGAACTGCTCTTCAAAATTCTGTGAAGTCAGGTCACCTTATCAGCACTCTCCTGTTTGAACCACTCTTACATGGTTTACTGTAAAGGCTGAACATGCAGGTTCAGAGCACTTGATTTATTTCTCTGTCCCTGCCTGCCCTGGGCTTGCAGGACTGTACAATAAAAGAGGATGATGCCAGAGCTCTTTTCCAGCAAATGAGAGTGTCCCTGTTAGGAAAATATTCTCTTGCAAATATTTACTCCACTTTTGGCCAAAAACTAAAAACAACGGTGCAGGCTGAACTGGCCAGAGGACACCCTGAGTTATCAGCATGTGTGTATTTCTGGGAGACAGGACATTGCAATGATTTACCTCTGATTTCTGGCACATTTCGGGCACATTTTTACTCCAAATTTGGGCTTGAAAACTCAGTTTATCTCCTTGTCTTAAGAAATAGGTGACTTTCCTTTCTGTTTACTTGAGGTCAGGGCAGTTTCTTCCCGCACTACGGAAAACAAGCACAGCTCCAGTCTCATCCCAGACTGTCTCCCAGTGGTGGATGACAAATCATGCTGGATCGTCAGC
This sequence comes from Aphelocoma coerulescens, assembly GCF_041296385.1. Lineage (NCBI taxonomy): Eukaryota > Metazoa > Chordata > Aves > Passeriformes > Corvidae > Aphelocoma > Aphelocoma coerulescens. The sequence goes on along the minus strand of NC_091015.1, from coordinate 157,981,774 downwards.
TGTGGCAGAGGCCTCCTCATCCCACAGGCATTTACATCTATGAGGTTACAAGTCCCACAGCTATATGTGAACATACATAAGAACATAAGAAAAACACATACATACATATATACATAAGAAATCTTAGCACAGCAAAGGATGTTTGAGTTCATGTTTAAGTTTGGCCCAGTATCAAAGAGTTTACGAAAATGCAAATGAAGGAAATCCATAACCAAACCTAAGCCCCAGGCTCCTGAAATCTTTAGGCTGAAGTTCTCAACCTTCACATAAGGACTTGGATGTTTCCTATCTAAAATCAAATTGCTCCCATCAAATCCCTCCCATCCCACCTGTCTAGACAAGGCCCACAGAGCAGAAATGCATTCTCGTCCCACATAAAATTACTGTCCTGTTCTTTTCCGTACACACACCAATTTGCACCTAAATTCTCTGCCATAATAGCCAGGTCATTTCCCCTTGCTATTTCCAATGTCTGTGTGTCAATACATGGAGGCACTCATGATGCAGGTGGGTAGAAGAAAGAAAATAGTGTGACTGAAATGGAGTTCCCCTCAGCGGGATCCAGTCTCCACCTTTATCATAAACTGATCTGCTGGTCATGACTAAGTATCGTTGTCTGGGTCTTACAGTCCAACAAATAAGGAATAAAAATAATCTACTTATTCCTTGTCCAACATTTCTGTTCATGTTTTAAGTTTTGAGGATTGAAGATTGCCTTGATGAAATGGCATTTGGATGGGAGAAACCAAAATCTAAATATTTCAGTGACAGAAATGTGACCTGTCGGAGCTGTTTGGGTGTTTGCTCAATCCTTCTTAATTTTTTTCTTCTGAGGTAATGCAAGAATAAGAGGATGCAATTTTATGGCATTTGAATAAGGTTCTGCTGTCCTTAAAAAATGATGGCTTTATGTGCAAATTGACATAATTTCAGTGCCTACTTATCTCTGTTTTTCTCTCAAACTAGGTATTGAAATAGTGTTTCTGTGTATTAAGAGAATGCTGTTTACTGGAAGCCTAAGGTACCGTTTTACAGAAAGAAACCACTTTTAAACAAAAATGATATATGAGAAAGAACTTGACCTCTGCACAAATATCCTTGTCTCCATCTAGCTTCAATAAAGCTGGTGGAAAGCTTCTAAGGAGAGCTGAGTTGGATGTTCTTGTGTGTAAACCAAGATATATGGCCTCATAACTTTTTCTCAGCATGTCTTATTTATTCAGTGAATTCCATTGTCTCTTTCCACAGGGACCCTTGCAATCTCCTCTGTCAATAATGCCAGTCATCAAATCCCAATGGCCAAATTGCCACAACCATAATTGTCACCTCCTTTCTGCTTTGCTGTGCTTCCTCACCTGCCAGCATCAATATATTTAAGACATAGCCTATAAAAACAACCAGGTAGCATACAGAGAATAACCAAGTACTCCTTCTGCTTCTCTTGTTTTCACTTCCGTTCTCTCTTTTTTATCTGACTTCTTTGTTGCATTAAATCCCAGTGATGAATTATAAAATAGTTTGGATTGGAAGGAGCCTCAAAGATTGTCTCATTCCAACCCCTCTCACTTCAAAGGGATAGTTTTCAGGAGATCAGGTTGCTCAAAGTCCCATCCAATCTGGCCTTGAACACTTCCGGAGATGGTGCATCCATAACTTCTCTGGGGAAACTGTGCCGATGTCCCACAACCCCAACAGTGAAGAATTTCTTCCTTGTATCTAACCCTACCCTCTCTTAAGTTTAAAGCCATTACCCCTTGTTCTATTATTACATACCTTTCCATAACAAGTCCCTCTCCAGCCCCCTTATAAGACCCCTTTAGGTACTGGGAGGCTGCCCTCAGGTGTCCCTGGAGCATTCTCCTCTCCAGGCTGAAAAGCCCCAACCCTCTCAACACTCTCCTGTCTATATAGGAGAGGTGCTCCATCCCTGTGACCATCTTTGTGACCCTCCTCTTGACTTGCTCCAGCAGGTCCAACATCCTTCTTATGTGGGGGATTTCAGAGGTGGACGTAGTACTTCAGGTGAGTTCTCATGAGACATCTCTCAACCGGCTAGCCACACTTCTTTTGATGCAGCCCAGGACATTGTGGTCTTCCAGGGCTGCAACTTCACATTGTCAGATGACATTGAACTTCTTGGAAATCAGCACCCCCAATTCTTTCTGCTCAGGGCTGCTCTTGACCCATTGTCCATCCAGCCAGTATTAGAAGCTAGGTGTAATTTAACTGAAGCAGAATCCAGCACAGACTGTCAGTCCTTCAGGCAAGGAATTGCTTTTTTTGCTGAAGTGCCCAGCATATTCTGAAGGAAGAGTTAGAATAATGACTATTGATGTTACCACACAGGGGAAGATCAATTGTTATCTGTGTCTTGCAGTTATTTTTTTCCACACTGCAAACAAGAGCAAGGAATGTGTATGTATGTTGTGTGGCACAATAACTGCACAACCAATTACTCGTGCCTTGCATTTCAAATGATAGGCAATTGTTGCACACCCACTCCTTTGTGTGTGATTGCTTAATTCATTTACTTAACTCATTTAGGCAGAAGAGTCCTTGGTGGTTCCAGCTGTCTGGCTTTCTAGGCTAGAGCTGTGGGCAGTCAATTAGCTCCACCAGTCTGAAAAGCAGAAATGCATGCATGTAGCCTTCCAACCCTACTTACAAGGGTAGTGCAAGCCATTTGTTATAGAATACAACTCCCAACAAGACCATTCTGATCTCTTTCCAAAACCATACTTCCTTCTAGGAGTCTGAGGGTTGTTTCTCGATAATCTGTAATAAATTGTATTGAGTTGTTTCTCAATAATCTGTACACTTTCTCTGTTTTCCCAAAGCCCTGAAAGGCTGCAGCCTGGGGAAGGGCCCATACCAGGGCAGTGAGACCCTTAGCCAAGGTTAAACCACTGCAGAAGGAAAGTGGTGGAAATTCTGCAGAGCAGGTTTATACCTAATACCAATTTTAGTCTTTATGTCACAACAGGCTTGAGTCAGCTGCAAGGCAGTGTCATATTGGGTCCTGGCACTGCTCTTGCTGACAAGGAAACCCTGGTGGAATCTCCTCCAAGTTTTCTTTGCCACAGTCCGTCTGTACATATGACAGCTTGGGGAGCGGGTGCTAAATTTGTCCCAACCCATCATGATCACATTACTGAAATGCTTCCTTTAAGCACCTAGACTGACTTGATTTGGGGCTTGGCGATCCCAGCGTACAGTAGGAGAAGACAGTTCAGGGAATTTAGGTACCTATGGAGGGCAAGTCATCATAGGTGTGAGCTATCTTGCCCTTTGGAAATGCCTATCTGTCTCCACTGATTATAAGAGGACCTACAGTCTAAGTAGGGTTGAATCTGTGCTACCTCTTGAGAACAGGAATGGAAGGCCATTTGGGACATACTTCCAACAAAGGGGACCCTATGTACATCTCTTTATAGCCTTGACTGATTCACAGCAACTTAGCCCAGCAGATACAGGACTGTAGGAAGACTGAAACTGTTGCTGTGGAGTTGGATGGTACAGTGCTGCGACCTTCCCAAAAGGCGTCTCCAGGAGAGCCGCTCGGTGCAGCCACTACACTCGCACATACACCTACACACCTACACACACACACACACACACACACACACACACACACACACACTGGACAGCTGGCAAAACAGTCTGACCATGAAGGAGCAGGAAGGGTCTTTGCATGGGGTTCTACGGGAGAGATTTACTGCAACCACACTTGTGCAAGGTTCCAGAGAAACTAGCCTGTGAACAATGGGGGGTCCAGGGTTCCATAGCGGAGTGGAGAAAGCATCAGAGACCAATGATCTGAGGGCAAGGGGCGATATAAAGGTGGGGCCAGGGTAAGGGAACCAGTAGGGAAACTCTGAGGGTGTATAAGGTAACAAGGGGTGTAGTGGCCAATGGAGCCAACCAGGGAAGCAGAAGTGGGGTATATTAACATAACAGAACAGAGCATTCTGGGGGAAGCTTTTTCAGCCACCCTAAGCTGGAAAGGAACCTAGGACTTGTCCCACCATAGGACTCCCTTTGTTCCTTGTCTAGCAGGCCCACCAGGCCCCACATGAAATATTCAAGAAAAAAAGGATTTGAAAGTGTCAGCATTTCCTCAGAGTTTCTGGCTGGCTGATGGGAAGGAGTTATACAATATCAACTCTGTATTGCAGACATTCATTGCATGAAACTTTACAATTTCAGCAAGAGATTTGGCATAACAGTGTCACAGCCCTCAGACATTGTGACAAGGTAATACCTCCCACTTTGAAGAGAAAAGCCTCAGATCCCTTGTGATACTTATTGGAGATTAATTCTTCAGAACGTCTGTAGAAGTGGGAGACGAATATCCCATGGCAATGCTTCACTTGATCAGACCAATCTCTTTAAGTGTGTGTATTTGATAATCTTTTTTGATTTGAGTTGGTTACTAACGGCCCATGGCTGTGTGGAGAACACCTTACAATTATCCAGCACCTTTCATCTGGAAGCCTTAGGGCTTTGCACATATTAATAGTTATATTAATAATTAATTGTGTTAATAGTAATGCCTCTTCCTTTATCAATGTGGGAATTGAGATTCAGAAAGGCTACTGAGTTTTTAAGCAAGGATATCTAAAGTTGGGGACTGTTTAGATGAAGGGAATCAGTGTTGCTGTAATTACTGCATAATTGCATTGCTGGAGACACCCAGTGAAGACAGACAGCTCCAGGACTAAACAAAGGAGTTGTTTTACTGGACTACTACAACGAATTTCAAAAAACCACAGGTTTCTGCCTACTCTTCCCTTCTGAGTATGTGCCTAAATAGTCAGAAGTTGAGATCATTCACATGCTCCAGTGAAGCTGATAAGACAGAGCAAATTCCACAGTCATAAACCTAACTTAGGGCTAAGCAGGACTGTATTTAAGTGGCTGCTAATGATAGTAAAGCACCAATTACTGACACACAATTATCTTTGGATCAGTGAGGATCCCCTGCAGTGGTGACTTCTATCTACCTCCCTGCAAATCTGCTAGGAGTTCCAGCACAGGGACCTGAGGAAGAGGGGAATGGTGGACTTTCAGTTTATTGTTCCAAGGATAAAAGCCCTTAGGCACCTGGGAGGAAAGCTTAGCAACAAAGCATTAAGCATGCATCTAAGCATCCTTTGAATAGGCAGTCATGAATGAAAGTGTAATTTGAGGGTGAGGGGGAGAGGGTGAGGTTCCAAGTACAAACCACAGTCAAAGGCATTGTGGAAAAACCCTCAAATAAGCAAGCCAGGCTGGTCCCTTCAGCAGAGCCAAGAGGGTGTTGGTGAGAAAGTCCTGGTCATATTACTTGATGTAATAGCACCTAGAGAATGTGAAGTGTTCCTGAAGTGCTGTGTATTTATTTTTATTCCTACCCACTCATTATTGTATCTGACACCAGTTCAAACAGACATTGTGCATGTCTTTATGATGTCTGTCCCTTTAAGAATTTCTGTGTGCATCTCCCATAATCTTCCCCTTCCCAAGCAGTCCTGTGGTGTGTGTGGCTAAGCAGCACATGATTGTAATAGGTTAAAGAGAGTAATTAACAGAGACCACATCAGAGCTCTTGCAAAACACACAATGTGTTTATTCAGCATCATGTCGGCTAATTCCTAATGAAAGGGCACTGCACAGCAGAGTGCAGGACCCCAGTGGTCAGAAATTGTTCCACTTAAATGTTATTTACCTATAAAGAGCTCAGTTCTAATTAGGGGCGTGGGAGCCAGCAAGGGTGAAATCAAATCCTCGTCCCAACCATATCCTCCATGCTGGTGCCTAAAAAAGTCTTTTAATAACACACGAACGCTCAGTTGCATTTGATTTGTATGCTTTTCTGCTCCCCTAAACTTCCTGCTTTTGGCTGGGACTGGAAGCAGGACAGAATGAAAGATCATTATAAGATTTGGCTCTGTGGTATTTGTAGAAACCTCATGCACACACAAAAAATTAAAAATTACCTGATCTCACAAGATGCTGTAGAGCACTGAGAGATAAACAAACTTTGGTTCCTTGTGCTAGGCTGGAGAGTGTAGAAGCTAAAACCTCCTTTGTTTTACATGATATATTTGCAGTCTATTTATGGTACTTACAAGGATGCTGCATCCTATGGAATCTCACCATTACAATTTTTTTTCATAAATATTTATTCCCCGAGCATCCCAGTAAATGAGAGGAATGTTATTATCCTCTATCAGAAACAGGGAACAGAGATTCATAAAAATGTTAAAATACTTATGAGATGCAGACAACCTTAAAGGCACCCTGATGGGCTTGAAAATTAGGTTTAGCTGGTTAAAGGCTTTGACTCCCAAGAGCAGCATATTTACATGGGGACAAGTAAATGGTTATAGTATCTGACTATTCCCTTGCTCCTCTGCTGGACATGTACACTCCCACCACTGAAATGGACAACTCTGGGGCACACATCCCAGCTCAGGTTAATATGCTTCTGCTCCAGAGACAGTCACCCTTTGAGGAAGTACCTGGGCATGGCAGATCTCTCAGGTTATTCTGTAAGAGATGGAGAGTTGGAGAAGGGTCACATTCCTACAGGGAACCAGGGTGGAAAGGAATGGGTAAGGATGCCTTCACTCCACGACTGGTGTCAGTCAGTTTGGTACTGCCTGCCTGTATCCTGTTGCTGGCTGCACTGAGCCCTCTATCTATGAGACAGACCTTCAGGGGCTAAGCATGTGACTTCTCTGGTGAATGAGCTAATCAAAATGGATCCCACCTGCTACTACAGGATTTATCCATAGAAATGAATCCTGAGAGTAGGGCAGGGTGATGAGAATCATTTGGCAACTGCTTGTAATCCCCAGGGTGAGAATCCTTGGGCCAGACAAAAGTGGAGGGTTCTTCCAAGCTGTCAGGAAATTTGGCAAGATGATGACAGGAATAATGAAAAAATGTACCAATTTGTGCTTGTGCTTCAGACTTATACCTTTGAGCATGTTCATCAAAAGGTTCATGAACTAGGGTTTGAAGAATACTTTTCTGTTCCATAATCTGATAATTTCCCTTTCATAAGCTTTTTCATTGTGTTTTGTTTTTGGTGCTAGGGACAGGAAAGTGTGAAACCTGTCAGTTCTCCTTCCCAGGTTTCCGCATGAACTTTCTCTTCAGTTAGTTATGAACCAGGCTGGTTCACTCCCAAGTTTCACTTTGAGTCTGAAGTTCAAACAATCCCAGAATCTCCGCACAAATCTCAGTCATGCGCAAAGGAAGGTGTAAACTGGTGTGAGTTGGCCCGTATTTTGTGAATGCAGTCATGTTCACGAGTGTCTGAGAGTCTGTGCATGCATCAGTTGTGCCTGTCCCTAGCACTCTCTATACACTGAGAAGTCCAATATCTTCTAACTTCCCCCAGTCCCTAATGACCACTGGGTCAGTTTAAACCCAGCCCAAATTGGCTACATGAAACCTGTCAAGTTGTAAATTGCAATGGGACTGCCTAACCTTGTAGGGATCTGTCTGTTTAACCAGAGAGTTCCCAAACTCTCACTTGGAACCCTTACACGTGCCCAGGAGGATCTTTCTGAGGAGAGATGAATGACAAGCCCCCATCCAGACCTCTGTGGTGATACAGAATTAGGTGTCAACCACCTAAAATCTTCCTACAGTCTTAAAAAATGCCATCAAGGGAGATGAGACGTTGGTTTGAGACTTAGAGCCACCTCTGTAATCTCATAAATCAGGTAGAGAGAGATGCGATGTGGCCTGATCTCCCCCTTCCTGTGTCTCTTTTGCAAGGTGGCATGCAGAGCAGCCCAACCTCAAGGAACTCCTGAAAGATGTATTACACACACAAAAGCACATAAAGAAAGTGGCAATGTCCAATTTTAGCCTTTTCCTCTCTGTCAGTCTAAGCACTTCAAATGTTTCTCAGTTTTCTCAGGTAGCAACATGATGTGTTCTTTTACCCTTGCCTCCAAAAAGTCACCCCTGGAGCAGAGTCCCAGACCATGAGGAAGTGCATCCATCTTCCCACACTTGCTAGCTTGCAGTGAAGTTTGTTTTCTTTGGTTTCAGCAATGAAACAAATGCAGCAACTTCACCTGCAAATGCTCTGACCAGGAGGGGCATAGGCAACCTGAGAATGAGCATCTGACAGACCCACACCACAATTTTCTGAGCAGCACCAACCCCCTTAAACTTACCTGTTGCCTTTTTTAAAAATTCCAAAATAGTTTGCATCTGATTACCAACTAGTTTGTGTTGGTTTGGCATGTTTTTAAATTTTGTTATTTGTTTGAAGATCCCATTTACTCTTATAGTGTAGGTAGACAAGTGGAAATCTCTCAGCAATGTATGACTAAGAAGGACTTCAAGAACTTGCAAATTGTAAGCCAGAGAGACAGAGGTTTGAGTTACATATAGAAAACCTCTGCCAAATTTATCTTATGTGAAAAACATGTATTTACCCAGGACAAGAGAAATGTGTAGTTAGTCTGATAAAGCCATGGATGTGTCTCTGTGGATTCCAGTGGGATTTTGAGTGTATATCTCCAGACTCTTATGATCCTGCATTTAAGACATTAATTTTAATTAAACTATAAATTATAGATATTTAAAATTGTCACATCTAAGTGAAAACACACCAGCACTTCTTACACAGATTTTATGGTACTGAGAGTTGTCAAATGCTGCAGCAATATCGACATTGCTCCTATTTGTTAACCATTATCTGAAAATTACTGCTTGTGACTTCTTGTTATGCCATAGGAAGAGACTGTGTTGCAGGAGGATGCAACAATGAAGTTGAAAAATTTTTCTCCCAGGTATTTTTATTCCCATGGCTAGCACTGCTAAGCTCACCTGGTCATTTGTTTTTTCCTTCAAAAATCAGTTACTCCAACCACTTTTTTTCCCCCCATACCCTGTCATCAATAATAAAAGGGGAAAAAAGAGCATCATAAAAAATTCCTATTTTGATTTTCTTCTCAGTTAAGGCTTTATTTCATCTCCCTTTGCTCCCCTCTAGCTTTCAGGTGCATCTCAGCACAGAATCATTGTGAGAGGCACCCCATTTCTCCTGATGCAAGAGCCATGAAGCCAGCCAAAATGCCATTCTTTAAAGCCAAATGGAAAGAAAATTACTTTGAAGCACAGGAAGACATGAACATTCAGCGTTTCCTTCCACCCCGTGGCTTTCAGTGAGGCACTCCCAATGACTTCTAAGGTATTATCTTTTGCTTTTTTAGCTTCTCATTGATTTTTTTTATTTTTTCATCCCAGTTGTAACATGAAAACTAAGTCCTGTCATGGACTTTCTATAAAACTTATAGAAGAGTGGATTATGATAAAGCCTTTTACTGTTTTCGTCCTGAGAGCTTCCACTTTTCCAAACAAGGGGGCAATGATTTAGCCAGCAGTGAGCAGCAAGTTGTTCAGGGACAATTAGTCTCTTTGGCTAATCAGAATCTTTCTGTCTAGCCCTTCTTTTGCACATGCTTTTTGTTCTGGTAGAGATGGTCTGCCTGAGAAGTATGAGACTGAGTGCCCTGTGACACCTTTGCACTGCCAGGGCCCTTGGGTTGTGTCTCAGTTTCAAAGACAGGTGTCTGCTAAGGAAGGCAGAAGCCTCCCTTGAAGTGGCAGATATAACCCCTTTCCCTCTGAGTTATTATAATTTTGAAATCAAGGGCCTTTAGGCAAAGATGTGGGAAATAGGAAAAATAGTTCTTTACTATATATATATATAGATATATAACCAGTCAAACAAACAGCAATAACTATGACAGTAACAGCAAACAATCACAAACCCAGTCCCAGCCTTCTCAGCTGTCGGGCCCTTTCCCCTTGGGTGCAGTTCCGCTCGCAGCCGGCAGGGGCGCTGACGGCTCCCGGTGAGCAGGGCAGGTGCGATGGTTCCCCCGCGGCTGCAGGGGGCGCTCCGGAGCGAGCTCGGGGAGCACGCGGCACCGGTGCCCTGGGATCCCGGGAAGGGATGGGACAAAGGCTTCACAAACCCCTGGGCAGCCAATCCCGGACTCTCAGGAAAAGCAGGCTGGAACGGCAGGATGGAGCGGCAGGCACAAACACAAATCCCGGGTGGCAGACGACATGTATCCAAAAAGGGGAACCCCCTGGAGGTCCAGGCAGGCAGGGCGAGCAGGGCTACAATGCAGCGAAGGCTCAAAGCAGCAGCGGGGCAGGGCGGCCACAGCCCAGCCTCCAGCAGGGCAGGGACAGCAGCCCTGGGATCCCGGCGTTGTTTCCAGCAGAAAGAAAGACAGCCGAAAAAAAAAAAAAAGAACCAGCAGCTCTTCTCTCTGCGGCTTCTCTCTCCAGACGATGAGAGTGAACTGAACTCACATCCAGGTGAAAACAAAAGCCTGGCCAGGCCCTTTTGTCTTCTCTTAAGTACGGCCTTTATCTCCTAGCAACATGCATATGGGAAAAAATTCCTTTAACAGAAAAAAACTAGGACTAAACTAAAACCCCAACAGGTTGGTGTTTCTTCTAACTAAAGTCCCCACAGATGCTACACACAACATTTTGAACATTAAGCTCCCTAAACATGATTTTGAAAAAAAACCAGCTGTAAGCTTATAGCATTTGAGCCTGGAAACCTCAGCTGAGGATTCCTACAGACTTTATTGCCCAACTAGTTAAGAGAAAGTGTGAAAAAACAGAAGAAAGGAAACCACATCATCTCCATTTTAGAGATACATTGCTCATATGTGAGAGATGCACAAAGAATGAATGGCAAGGTCTGAATCACCCATTTGGAGGACTAGTCCAGCACTTGAAATAAAAACCTCCAATTTCAGTTTTTTCTTTTAGCTGGAATAAATCAAAGCAGCAATGGAAAGCACAGGTGCAATCTCAACACCCTGTAGTGGCTCTGTTTGGAGAAGGAGGTGTAAAAGTACTTAATTTTTCAAATAAAAATTCTGTTCTGCAACTCAGCTCAGCTCAGAAAGAGATAAACTTCACTGTTCTGTGGAATTAAATTGTTCAAGAAAAGAAAACAAAAACAAGCGAAAGTAATATTCTGTTACACCAAGACAAGGTGAATTGAAGACGTCACGGGGGAGGATGATCCAGGGGCCCAGAATTTGCAACACCAGCTTAAATCAGCATGTGCTGTGGGTGCTCAGCACCTTCGAAAATCTGTCCCCTCAGCACGTTTTTCCTTAATCAGAAGCCCCGGATCATTGCCAAACACTAAAATGTTAGGTTAGGCAAAAGAAAGTTAGTTAACTTGTTGAGTCAAGTGATTTCATGTAACTTGCTTTAGAGGGAGGCTTTTTTGTTCTGACAGGAAGACAATGGTTAAATGTACTTTTAGAATTTATATATATTTAATTAGGAATTGGAAACTTGATAAGGCAAAAGGAACATGGGAGCATTGCTGCTTCCAGCATGTGAGAAATCACTTGAGTTTTTTGAGAAAGGAGGGAGATGGTCTGGAAAAAAATATTTTCAAGACAAAAGAAAAAGCATTCCATCTCAATGATAAGGAGGTATTGGTCTGTGGAACTTGAAATTTCTTAGCTGCCTTTCTTCCAGATCTAGAAATCTCATGTACTAAGCTAAGAAAGTGCAGATTTTATGTACAATTAAGCACAAGTTTTCTTTCTTTGGGCTGAAAGTCTCCTTCACCTAGAAAGTTTCCTTGAGATAAAATACAGCCATTACTTGTTCATCTTGAGGTACGTTTCAACTCTGGAGTTCAAGTGCTTGATCTGCAAGTTTTCTGCTTCAGCATCAGTTTGACTACATAGGAATCCCCTGTGGATGTTGGATTGCTGGGACACAAGATGGAGAGAAGGTGAAAATTTTACTTCTCATAGTCTTTCATGGCATAGTCCTCTCCTCTTGTAGTGCTAGGTTTAATTTAGCAAGCTGCAGCTTTCCCTGAGAGCTCAGCAGAGCTGCTTAGGGCAGTGCCACCATTTTGCCCTCCCGTAGTCCATTTAGGACAGCTCCACAGTTTTGCTCCATCTAGCTATCAGCTCTACAACACAGTGACAGCGAAAGAGGTGAGAAGGGTCTCTCCCCAAGGGTTTTAGAGGATCTTCAATCTTACATCTCGTCCCAAGGATCCCCAGAGGCAGAAAGACTTTGTGATCTGGGCTCAGGGGGGGTTTTGTCAGGAGCTCAGGGGCGGTCCCTGAGCAGAGTTGGAGTACAGGAACCAATAGGGAGAGCCTGAGGGAGTGGCCAGGGCTAGGGGCAGGGGAAAGTGAGGGCAACAATGCAAAAGGCATTTAATAAATGAATCAGTGGGAAATACAACACCACACTCTCCCAAGAAACTTCACACCAGGAATATGCCAAAATTCTAGGTTTACCTAAACCTGGGTGTCGCAGTGACCGCTACTGTCCACTGCCCAGGCTGGCTCCAGCGGTGTGTGGCAGGAGTGGGGAGCAGCAGAGGCACGGAGCTTTAAAGCTGCTCCTCTGAAGCCTCTGCTCTACCCAGGGGAGCACCGGCCCCAGACACTGTAGCAGTCAGCAGCCCTCGAGGAAAGGAGAGATAAAAAGTAGCGAGGAGGCTTGCCACAGGAGATAATCCAACTTTATTGGACAATATCCACAGAGAACAAGCCCCGACCACATCCGAACAACAATTTATAAAGGGAGGCGTTACAACGGGGATGGCTTGACAGGGGACCAATAGGCATCTTTATGGGAGGGATATGGACAGGGATAGACATTCACATAAACCAATAGCCTCGAGGGGTGGAGGGAAAGGGATCACATGCCCCAATGGGGCATCGAGGTTTAGGGGATTTCCAAGAGGGGAGGTATCCGAGGGGGCAGGGTCTCAGGGGATTGACGGGGACCATATAAGGGTAATTAGGGAGGGCTCAGGTGATGGACACTGAACTTTCTGGAACAACAGGAGGGGTTTGGGTGATTGATAGGGAAAGAGCCAGAACAAGGGGAGGGGATAACCACATTGGGAGCACCGGGGGAGCGGCTTGGATCTAGGGCAAACCAACTGGGAATAGAAGTAGGGATGGTAGGGATGAACCATTGGGGTACAAAGAATATACAAAGAACATATAAAAGCACAATAAAAACATCACATCACCACACCTGGGGTTTTTTTAAGTGTTTGGTAAAACAACCACAGACTGAAGAAATATTTTTCTATTTCTGGAAGAATTATTCTGTGAAGGAAGCTAATAAAGGCTCACACAAAGTATCTCTACTTTTTTTCTTTAAAGCCCTCACTTAAGATATTTTGAAGGGATTTAGATATTTTAACCTCAAATAAGGCGGAGATTTTAAATCTGATATCTCATTTTGTGGGTGAACAATGGTGGTCCATGGGTCTTTTGGGCTAATGCTTTATCTTCCACCCCCATTGAAGGGTTTTCAATTTTATTTCAGTATTTAAGTATCCATTTACAGTTACAGGCATTTACACTTACATTCAAGACAGACTCACAGCCTGCCATAAGGACTCTTGCCTGGAAGAGAGCACCGGTAGGTTGCAGCAACTCTTGTGACTTTTTAATCACAAAAGAGCACCACTTCAGAAAAAGTGATGAGCTTCTCAGTCAGCACCTCTTCTGAGAAAGAAGAAGCCTTTGACTCAGGTAAACTCTGAGCAGAGTGAACATGTCCATTCTGCAGTGCAGTGGGCTACCCTGTTGTGGAGATGCCAAAACAGGATCCCTCACCACAGGGGGTAGCTTTGTGAACAGTGCCCATGTCTCTTTGTTTCTTCGTCCTACTCTGAGCCAAAACATCCTGATATAGCAATGGCAGGACAAACCCTTTTGACACCTAATGAAACAGTTCCTTGACATTCGTATTTATCAGACTTGTGCACTTTATGAAGTGGTCACCTGCTTATGAAGTGGTCACCTGCTGTACAATAACTGCCTGGAGAAAACCCTGTAAATTAGAATAAGCTTTGTCCATATCTATGGTGGCAGTCAGTTCCAGGGTGGTGTTTTCTTTAAACCTTAATGGCACAGCACTTTTTGTTTCATACTTGCGATATCACTAAGCCAGGGATGAAAAGGAGGTACGTAAAGAGCTATCTTCAACCACAAACCCCAGTGTAAATTTCCATAGTAAATTTTCTTTCCTTTCTCTCTCGGCATTGGCAATAATTTGGGAAAACTAAAAAACAGAAGGTGAGAAAACATACATTAAGTGATCTTCGCATTATTCCTCAGACTCTTGACTGAGCTTATCTTCCTATTTAATACTGCAGGATGTGTTTCTGAAATGAAGAACACATTGAAAGAAAACATGATGGAGTCAGTTAATAATTAAACAACTGCAATTTGAAATACACCCATAGAGGGATCTACTTGATATCACAAGTCTTACATATTTGATAATTGCACAGGCAAGCTTTGTTTAATGAATGGTGATACTTGGGGGGAAAAAATCATGTTAGGAATTGTTGTGAAAGGTTTTATTTTAATAAAAGAATGTATGATCACACAAGCTCTTATATCATATTCTTTCCCACACAGGCTCTTGCATACTTCTGGCAAAAGCATTACCTGTTTACATTTGCTTTGTTTTCACTCCAGCAGCCTGTGACTAATCCTTGAATGCAATTGCTAAGGTTGACTGTCGAAAATGGCTTTGGTGGGGTTTGCTGTTTGTTTGCAATGATTGGGAATAAGAGAAAATCATTTCCTCTGAAACATAGCATAAAAAAAGGGCATCAGAGCAGCTGTACAGGGTCAACCCAAAGGGTTCCCCAGCCCTGCATCCTGTCTCTGAGCTTGGATAGGAGCAAAAAGGAAGAGTATAAGCTACAAAAGAGAGTACAAACAGAGTAAGTATGCAGAGACCCTTCCATCCTATCTGCTTTCATGGATTTTTGTCTCAGGCTTTCTTTGAGTTAGAAGAGTGTCAGTGTTTAGATCTTGGTAATGAGTATTGTTCACAGATAAAAGCTGGTACTAGCACTGAAGCTGACTATCTTGTCCTGATTTTATAAAAGTTTCTCTGTACTTCAGTCACTTTGCCACTCCATTGTCATGCTGCAGTTTCCAAGCCCTTACAGTGATCTCATGTTTGCTTAGTTTATCAGGGAAAATAAAAAGAAAGATGTGACAGAGTCAATCCACTAAATTCACAGCTTCTTAGTATAACATACTTGGACTTGTGCAAAGCATTTGTTACTGTCTCACAAAATATTCTTGTCTCTAAATTGGAAGGACATGGATTTGAGGGATGGATCACTTGGTAGATAAGGATTTGGCTGGATGGTCGCACTCAAAGTGTTGTGGTCAATGGCTTGATGTCCAAGCAGAGAAAGGTGATATTCCTTGGGGTCAGTGGGACAAGGGCTGTTTAACATCTTTGTTGGTGACACGGACTGGGATTGAGTGCACCCTCCCCAAGTCTGTTGATGACACCCAGAAAGCAAATGTGTCCTGGGCTGCAGCAAAACCAGCTTGGGCAGCAGATCAAAGAAGATGATTCTCACTTCTACTGTGCTCTGCTGAGACCCCACTGGGAGTGCTGTGCCAGTTATGGGGTCCCCAGGGTAAGAACACTGGACCTGTTGGACCTGCCAGAGCAAGTACAGAGGAGGGTCATGAGATGATCAGAGGGCTCTAACACCTTTCCTAGGAAGACAGGCTGAAAGAGTTGGAGCTCTGGAGAGACCTTAGAGCAGCCTTCCAGTACCTAAAGAGGGCTACATGAACGCTTCTAGAGGAAATTGTTTTACAAGGGCGAGTAGTTATAGAACAAGGGGGGAATAGCTTTAAACTGAAAGATGCTAGATTTCAATTAGATATAAAGAAGAAAATCTTCATGGTGAGGGTGGTAAGACACTGGAAAAGGTTGCCCAGACCAGTTGTGGATGCCCCATTCCTGAAAGTGTCAAGGCCAGGCTGGATGGGGTTTTGAGCAACTTGGTTTAGTGGAAGATGTCCCTGGACATGACAGGGGGATTGGGACTTGATGATCTTTAGAGTCCCTTTCAACTCTAACTATTCTATGATTCCCTGATTATATGATTAACATAGCCCTGGGTATGAATTAAGAGTTGAGAAAGAGAAAACCTTTGCTATTTCCAAACAAAACTATAATTAATGTATTTCTTGGAAGTTAAAGAACAAAACAACATTTTTCATGTTTTAAAGAATTGAAATATTTCAGTAGAAAAAGAAAAGCACATATAAACTGAACTTTGATCATGCTTTCAGGGTTTCTATGCTCCCAGTTTCCTATTAGCCCTGGAGAGTGGTCTTCTCTGTCAGGTTGCCCTCAAGAGCTCTGAACAAAGTTCACCTTTAAGCGCCTCTGCTTTGCTTTAGTAGTGCTGACACCTAAACCCTCAGATGTCCCAGGAGATTGTGGTCTCCCAAAGATGCCAGGCTGGTGGCAGTCTGAGAGCTCAAAGATCCCAAAGCTAAGGAGAGCATCCACCAAATCTGTGTCCCCACATATGCACCTTAAAACTTCAACTCTGTAAGAGAGCAGAGTCCTTACTTTCAGACCTGTGTTTTACCTAGCTGGTTTTTGACTAATATTTAGGTCCTGCTATCTTTATATCAGCAATGCTTTTCTTTGACCAAATATTATCCATCTCCCTTGAGAGGACTCCATTTCTAAAGAGGACTCTAAATATGAACCTCTGGTTGTGTGGATCACTTTCACACTCATATGTATGTTTGGTTGTAGGTTTGTCTCCTACATGCTCTTAGCAGAAAGGTGTATGGAGACAAGTTTTATGTCCTTGCAATCATCCATTGAAGACCCAGTTGATGCTTCAGAAGATGAGACCAGGAGACCACAAAGGACCAGAAGGCCATTCAGATTTGAGGAATGTACATGCTGTTAAAGAACAATCTGAACAGAGATGCAAAGTACTTGCTCCCATTGAATGGCAGCTTGCTATCAGACAGATCTCTTATTTCAAGCTTTAAGGTAATGGCTAGCAGTAGTCTGAGAAGCAAAAACTGGATTTGGGTCATTTACTAATTAGCATGTTTGTGTTTTTTCTTAATTTTTTGAGCTTAGAACTTGAATACATCTTTTTTTTTTGCTACTATGAAATGGCACAGTCAGAAGCAATTAAGTAAGGGCTGATATAGGATTATATTTTACTCTGACACTGATGTTTGACATCACTTAGCTACTTTCTTCTGCTATAGCAGTGTTCTATGGCTCTTGTTGAAATGGTGTTTTGAGAGCTAGGGTGTGGAAAATGTTATGGAAGAACCAAGAGTCTGACTAATCACTCTCAAATAGAGCAGGCAGGATTCCTGGATTCTGCCCTTGCCCTGCCTTGCTGCCATGCGTGAACTTGGCTGGATCCAGCTGATCTTTAACTTAGTTAGAATACTAGAATTATAATTTAATGAAAACCCCCGAATTAGAAAATATGTTGTTTATAAAAGCATCTACCTCATTCACTCCTTTAGCTCTTTCATTAACCTACTTCACCCTCCACTGCTGGCCCAGGAATATCTACACACAAACCTTTTAGGCATATGAGCTTCTCAGGTGGTGACAATCCTTTCTGTGTCTATTGTGTGTAAAGATAATTACTTGCAGCAACATTGGATTTCCTGGCCCGGAAGGTGTTTGTGGTTGTCGTAACAAAAGAATTAAAGAACAGCAGGAACAGTGGGGCTTAGAAAGCATCCCGGTAACAGCAAAAACACTCTGTACTTTGGAAATCTTGTTTTTCCTTTTTTGCCAAAACATAATTTTAACTACATCCTTTCCTTGACAGCTCACCCTGCTCAGAATCTCTTAACTATACAGTATGGGGGTCTGATACAAAACTCATTTAAATCAATGGAGATGCCTACAGACCCCTCTGATTTTGGGTTTGGAGGACTGCCATGTATGTGGCTCTTTCTTTAACATCTTAGCCCATCTTGCTTTGCTGTAGATGCTTTTTAAGCAAAGCAGGTTAGGTCAATCCTAATAAATGTCTTTTGTCTCTTCTGCCTCTCTTTTTTGATGTATTATTAGGCAAAGTAAAAATGTACTGTGTGCAGCTTCTTGAGTGGCATTATTGGAGTGATTTACACTGCTGTCAGTCCTAGATGAACAGGGTCCAGCTAGGAAGATTAAATTAGCTATAAATGAGAAAAGGATGCATTAGTGGCCCAGGTTTTAACTGTGATTTGAGATGCTTAGAGTTCATTTTGGCAGCTCTCCTGTGCAATCTCAGGCAAAACATTTTGGATGGGACCCGAAAAATTACTTACTCGCTTAAGTTCCAATTGAGGCAGATCCCCAGAGTGATACACAGATTTTAACTGCTATGGTACTTCTTAATACAGAGATGCCTACTTTTTTCCATATAGGCTTGCCAAAATGCTTCAGGTCACATGTGCTCATGCTGTAGATGTCCACAGGTGCCTTGCAATGAAAGGAGGTGCTGGTAATAAATAACATCAGGTAACACAAAGGAACCTGCCTCTCCCTGAGAGAGAAGTCAGCTCATCTGGAGACAGTATAGAATAGCAGGACAGCAGATGAAACATGGTAACTTTTTAACTTACTATCATTTCATTAATTCCTCAGGGAAAAAAAAGGACAAGGAAACAAACAAACAAACAAAACCCCAAACAAGGCAACCCTTGCAGGACTGAGGCAACCTCAACCATCTGCCTCAATAGCTGCCTTAATTCTCAGAGGTGCTGAGCACTTGCCACCCAGGTGGTACCTATATCCTGGAACAGAAGGATGCTTTGTCCTTTCAAGATGTTGTAGTTACATACACCATTTTTACTCCTTGAAATATCTGGCATGACTTGACAGTTTAACCTTTTTTATTTAACCTTATCACATTTTCAGCATTTTTCTTTCACTTGGATGTGGTTTTTTTAGTAGGTAACTTTCTTAGAAGTTGAATTGTTTTTTTTTATCATCACAGCTTGCAATTTCATCTCCTCAGAAGACTCAGTTTTGAAAGGAAGGGGTACTGCAATTGATTTTAAGTTCCTGGGTAGTCTTTCAGAAAACAGGGAGGTTGCTCTGTGAGCAGAGAACTGCCCTTTGGCCTAGGTACAAAGCCTCCATCACAGCAGTGGTTTCAGTCTACACACAGGGAGGGAGCTGTGACAGGGCCATGATCCCAAAGACAATTGAAAGGTAGGAGTAGGACTTCACACCTGGGGTGGAGACATGAGTAAAAGAACTCTTGGCCAAACAGGCTCCAACATAGGTGTGGAAAGATAAATTAGTGGTGTTCCAGTGCTGTCTCAAATGTTCTTTAAAGAAGTTCTGGGAATAATTTCTGTGAAAGACATTCACCCACAGGGCACAGTGAAATTGCTGATTTGGGAAATAGGGATGATTCACTTATGTAAGACACGCCCATATCATTAGCATATAAGATGCACTGCTTATCATAGGTTTTTTAGTGGCATTGTGCCTAATTAATTCATGATATCTTAATTAATAAGTATACAAAGAAATATCCCCACATGACCTAAGCATTATGGAGGAGGTTGTGCCCTAAAGACTCTGTCTAATGTTGATGTGAAGGAACACTTCCCAGTTTCTATAGGAGTTGAAAGTGTGTATGAAGTTTAATTCTAACTGTGATTATTTTTTCCTAAGGGTGATTTGAAACTACCACACTGAGGACCTGAAACCAAATAGTGTTCAAGGACAAAAGTATCCTCAAATCCTGAAGATTATTCATTCTACGCCCTAGCTTAACAGATGGTTTCCATCACTGTAAAGGGCCACACTGAAACCCAGAGCAGAAAATTCTCTGAACATCAGCCAAGTGGTATCAAGATATTTGTGTCTGAATACCTGGATGTACTGGTGGAATAAGACATGAAATACTAAAGAATTTCTTACCTCTTAACAGCTTCATAGCCATGGGGGGAAAAAAGAGTTCTATTTCATTTGGCTAGAAGCTCTTAGTAAAATCAGTTTAGGAGATAGTTCAAGTGCAGATGAGACACAAGAGTCATGGGCTTGGAAGTCACAAGACCATGCAGGTTTTTTAGAAATGTCCAGTGATAAGGACAGTGGGGATAAGTATCTACCAGATGAAGGTTAGACATCACTGCAAATATTCTAGGCTGGTTTTGCTCTCAGATGCATCTGATTTGCGTCATGAGTCCCCTGCTTTCCAAAGTGAGAACTATGGAATATTGCTTTTAAATCTCATTATCAATCACTGCAATATTTGCTAAACCACCAGTTTATGATTAAGATGTGCATATTCAGCTTGAGGGGCCTTAAATACATAATTTATCACTGTGTTTTAAAATATTGACATAAATATTTTACTGTTTTGTGCATTAGATACTTAACAGCCCCTCAGCAGTGTGAGGACTGAGATGTCACCTTGGAAATCTGTAGGTTCTTCTAGCTCATATTTCTGGCTGTGCCTAGAATGACAAACCTCAACTTTGTTCTGAGTAAGCTGAAGTTCTCGCCTGAATTCTGGTGTAAATTTTCAGCGAATCTAGCCATAGTTATGGTGCAGTAGGAAAATCAGACTATTTGGTCTTGAAGTAAGGATGCCAGTTCTGGGTAGGTTTTGATGTGCTTCTCTGAGTGCTTTGAACTCAGAGCAAAACTTCAGAGATGTGAACCCAAACAATCGGAAAACATCAGGTATACAAGGCTCTTTGGGTAAGATTTGCTTATTTTTCCTATTTACAAGACATTTGGTATGTTTTTGGGTATTTGGTCAGTGTACTCAAAGTAAAGGAAAACAAATTATTTTGTTCTCCAGGGATTCTCTTCAGCTCTCTTGAATTCTCCATCTAGGCCCAGGATTTTAGTTTCTACCCCTCAGGCTAAGGAAGATTGGATAGTTCATCCATGGAATGTATTAATACCACTTCTTAATCATCCAGAGCAATCACTGTAGGTTGTGCAACAGAGAACACTCCTTTTTTCTTCAGGGGCTGTGCTTCCTGACAGCCAAGGACAGAGCAAGACTGGAAATTAAATCCTGGTCCCCTCATATGGGGGCACTATCTCTTACCTGAAAATAAGAGCTCACTTTGACATGCATTATGATCACATGTAGGAGGCAATAACTTAGAAACAAACCAGCAGAAAATACCGAGGTACAAAAGTTGCTTTTGTGTCTATCAGATGAGGGTAGAAAAAGACACTTTGGATGAGGACTTCAGAAATGTGGGCTCCATCCTGGCACCAGTACAAAATTCCTGTATTGCCTTGAGCAAGGGACTTTGAAATTCAATTCTCCATTTGCAAGATGGAGGTAATAAAGACTCATAGCAAAGTTGGAAGGATAACTGCATTAATATTTATGATGTGCTTAGGTGTTCCAGTGCCAGGAGCCTTTAGAACTACCTACCCTACTAAAGGACACTCAAGTTCATGGTTATTTTGGTGAGGACACACACCAGAATGCTAACAGGAATTTGGCACTGTCTTTTTTGGAATTAGTTGAAAAAATGGAATAACTGCCTTTTGAAAAATGCAGGTATATCAGCACTTGTCTTCATCCTAAACAAAGGTAAAAAGTTGAACTAGATGCACATTATATAACTGGCTGTTACATGATGTACCACAATCTTCCAAGGGAAACGACTACTGCCTCCTGGGAGCTGTGGTTCCATGGCAGACAAGTATGTGGAATAACATGATTATAAATGATCATGTTCCATGGCTGCCACAAAGCCCTTCAGTCATTCAACTGCACATAGGCACTGGGATTGTTTTAAAAGGCACTATTTCATTTTGAGTTTCATGTTAGATTGTTTTACGGAAATCTGGGTTTACTGGTTTGTTTGCAGTCAGTTCCTCCCCACTGTAGATTTACTTGATGTTAGAGGTACTATATGATGGGAAAATGACATGTTGAGGAGTTAACTTTTCAGGTTTTTTTGAGTAGCCCTCAATCTTTTCACTAAGAGTTTTTTGAGCCACTCATCTTTTGGCATTGGGAACTTTACTTCCATCATATCAAGGCCCGATTTGTAAAGAAGATGAGATCAAAGGAAACTCTCTCTCCTTGTGTCTGTACATTTGAATTAACACTCCACAACAGGTCAGGGTACATTTGCCCCTGCCCTATGCTACCTGGAGATGTTATGAAACCATCATGTATCTTTTAAATGCTTTATCACTGCTTGGAACAGTGCTGGGTCTTGTGTTTCAGCATGTTTATTTTCTGTGGGAACGATGATCTGATTGCAGTGCACATGTGTGGGTGGGTAGATTATAAATTACAGACTCTGAGCTCAGGTGCACATCTTGGGAGTGACTTTTAAATAGCTGCATGATTAACAAACCCTTCTCCTTTGTGGAGTGGAAAGCAACTTTTGTCTCGAAGATCACTGCTTTACTTCAGGAATTATACCCCATGGAGCCTGCATGACTTGGTGCTGGAGGGGAAATATTTGTGTTATGAATGTGAAGCCAGCTAACTAGTGAACTATGGGATGATTTATAGTGAACAGAGTTTGAGGGTAGGAAGAGGAGGAGCTTTTCAGGAAACGTTCATAATTTTGGAGGGAGGTGGCATTTAGGAACAAATGAGACAGCCTTTTATGGATGTAGTGGTTTAAGAAGGTCTTGTGTCCATTTCTTCCTGGTTGTCCCTTGTCTGGAAGATCTCCTTAGCTGAACAGCACCTTTGTCTTTGACAAATTCTCCTCTTCCTTCAGTGCAAAGCCAGTGAGGTTGTTTTGAGCAGCCAGGAGCAGTGGATGCAGTGTGTTCATATAATTATTCAGGGTGGCACAGCTAGCTGCCCTGGAAGGCCAGCAATGAAGAGACAGTAATTAGACTAGATTCAGGGGAATTATATGACCTCACTCTTGGCTACCCTAAGATAGGTACTGCAGATTTATGGAGATAGATGCCATATAAATATCTAGATAGATTAACGATCTAATGGAGGCATTTTTGTCATTATGACAGCTTGAAACTCACTACCACTGTTAGTCCATCTGTGTATGGATTGCAGACCCAGGCCAAGAAATACTTAAGCAGATGCTTAACTTTAATTTTAGAAGCAGGCCCATTGATTTCAAGAAGAATACTTGCATTTTTTTTTTATTTAGCCATGTGTTTAATGCTTTCCTAAACATAGACCTAATCCAATAGTTTCCATAAAAAACAATGCCCAGCATGCCTCAAAATAAAAGGCTAAAAAAAAGTGGAATGGTTTTAGTACTACAAAAACCAGAGCAGCATTCTGATCAATTCTCCTTTTTAAGTGATTTCACAATTTTACTGCATAATCCAACTGGATTGTTCAGACAAAAGAGATGCAGTCAAATTTATGGAGTGTTTCTATTTAATGTTCCAAGTATCACTCTAGAGCATATGTACCTGATTCTGGAAATCTTCTGTTTGTAGAACATTAGTTGATTTTCACAGGCAATATGTGTGCTTCCTCCTCACGAAATGGAACCAAATATTTATTAGCAGTCAGAAATAGACCATTTATTTTTATATGTGACTTTCCACTGGCAGTGTTCATGGAGAAGGCACACACGGTATGTACTTCTTAAAAATCTTCTTTTGATACTGTTTGCTAGATCTCATTCATTTTAGTGTTTAAAAAATAAACAAATGAAGTAACCAAAACAAACTGGACTGAATTTAAAGGGTCAGTACCTCAGGGTAAATATGACCTCAAATGCAGAGATGGTAGAAACATACTTGCATACAGGAGTTTGCCAGTATTAGTATTGCCAGAGGTGGCTTTCATAAAAAAATAGACATACCCAGGTAAATAGCTTCCTATAGGATATAAATTCAAACAGTGTTCACCTGAGAAACTGCAAGTTTAAAGGAAAATGATTGGAAGTTAAATAGGATCAGCATAAAACTGACTCATGGCTAAATGCATAGAGAAATCTTGGGAAGACCAAAATATAGACAAGGGCAAACCAATGGATTATCATTAAATTATATACAAAAGAGTTCAGTCTGATTGTAGCAAATTTTAGTCAATAGGAGAAAAGTTCTCTAGGATTTTAAGGCCATATTTTATATTCACAGTACAAAGTACTCTAAAAGAAAATGCATTATTTGTATATGCATAAAAATCTCTGTATGTGTCTCTACACACATACCCCTAAAGAAAAAAAAAGCACATTGGTTTAAAAAAGTAATATATGCATTGCTTTCACTAGTTTAAATTTTCCTTGGCTAAACAATGTCTGTTTGAAGAAGTTGGCAAAATCTTATGTAGACAGTAATTCTTCCTTACTTCATATAATTTTTGTGAGAGACACAAAGTCACAACAGTTAGGGAAGAAGTTATAGCTTAGTCCAAGGTACAGGGCTTGAGAACAGCTCAGTCAGGAAGAAGTTACAAGGAACAGAAGCTGTTGCTGACAACAACTTTATGGTACTGGCTTCTCTGCTAGAAATGTCATTGGACAGACTTCTAGGTTGTTCATAATTTTCTTATGAAATGTTTTCAGTACAGAAATATAGGAATTTTTAAATTATTTTTTCCAGTGTAGCACACACTGTATAGTACTTTGAAGCTGGAAATACTTCCCATAGTTTTCAACTGAAAAAATTATTTTAATAATATTTGAACTAAAATATTCACAGAGCAACTACGAAAAAAAAAAAAAAGATTTCCAGGTCAGATCTAGCAGTTTTATATTAGGTGAAGATACGTGCGTTTAAGTGACCAATTTTTAAAATAGCACAATTTCTACCAAATTATAATTTTGATTGCACAGTTTTCATATATGAAAAAGACTGTTACATGATTGGAGGATTTATTCTGTTTCCTGTATCCATAATGGATTGGGAACGGACTGATGGGCTTTCATTGGAAAATTTCAGTCTGTGGTGTAAAGCTAACAAATCTCTGAGGTAAAAGGTACAAAGTGGTGACATGAATTATACAGGGTGAATGTGAAGACCATTAGCAACAAATAAAGATTTTGGGAATGATGTTGGCTTTGAGTTTGGAGAATATGCCCTACAGAGCCTTGGAGAACTGGTTGGTCATTGGAGATTAGGGTGTGGCCCATCTCATCAGCACACAGGTGTCCACAGCTGACCAGACAAACTGCATCCTAAACTCTACCAGCCAAGGCTCCACCAGCTGCACTGGAATGAGATAGGTAGTTTACATACACCCAAAGAGCTGGAGAGGGGTTTGCTTTCCTTGGTTTTAAACTGGTTTTATCTGCACCTGATCTTTTTGTTTGTTTGTTTTGTTTGTTTTCAAATACCACTCTGATCTGTAGAAATTCAGTAAGCACAGTCAGTCAGTCAGTGGATCCTCACAGTGCATCCATTGCATCCTACGAAAAACATGGGATTGGAGTGTACCTGTTTTTCCCTAGATTTATTTGTCACAGAGATTAGAGTTCCTAAACCAATGAGGGATCATCTGAGATGTAGACATCTTTGCTACATCTACATAGCTTGGGTGAAAAATACACCCTTAGAACCTGGTTAAAGGTGACCTTGCACTAAGACAAGGAAGACTGGTCTGACTTGAGGTCCTTTCCAGATTAATTTTATCCTTTCAAAGAGAAACTTTCAGATAAAAACTCCCACCAGAAATAAAGTTAGAAGAATGTTGTAGAGTTTCGACTCCAGGAACAAAGCGTTTCTGAAAAAAATCTCAGTTGAAAATGTGAAGCCAAGACACCTGGAGTTCTCAGAAGTGCTTGAGTTTTTCAGTTACACTGTTGAATGAGCCCTTAATCTTGAGTTTTTACCATTTGGGACTGGTAGTGTTGATATCCCTAATCTTAAGGATTTAAAACTTGGCATACAGCTGTGGCACAGGAGAAAGTGAAAAAAAATGGGTATGGGGGATCCATGGAGGCCCAGACAAGGACCCAAGGGATGAGTGCCAATGGCCTTCTCTTTGGAAAGCAAAAAAGAATTATAGAATATCCTGAGTTGGAAGGGGCCCGCAAGGATCATTGAAGCCATTGGACAACTGGGGAGCAACACCTCCTCTTCTTCGTTTCTGAATGGAGGTGATGGCAACTGCTGAGCTCTGCTCTTGAGGTTACTGGTGCTAAAATGTTTTAGCAATGGTATTACCCCCAGGGTAGGAGGGTGTCTTCTGATCCTGCAGTCAGAAAGCTGGTGCCATTGCTGTCCAATGCACTTGAGGACTAAGATGTGTCTTCCTCTGCCTTTTAGGAATTGAAGAGGGGACTCATATATTTTCCATCTAAACAGCCACTGAGGTGCCAGCTGCTATTTTGCTTCTCACTCAGAAGCCTAGGACACTGCATAAAAATAGATAAATCACTGGGCTTGTCTGGCTTTAGCACAGTAATTTTCCATTTGAAAATGTCAAGAGATTCTTTAGCATCAGTAGGAACAACCTTGTCAAAATGGATACAAATCAGAACCCTGGAAAAGCCTGATAGAGAGAAAAAATGAAGGTTCCAGATTTCCTTATGTCATTAGTTGAATGAACATTCTTTTTCCCTCTTTCTGAAGCCCACGTAAGTACTAATCATGTTACAAACTGCCCAGGAACAGTGCATGCAAACTGGACTCCTAAAAAATTACCAATTTTTTCCAAGGAGAGAGTGGGGAAATTGGAGCAATATAGGAGAGGGAAGGCAGGTTGGATTTGGAGATAGTTTTAGAAACAAAAGAGAACATTATCCAAGGTCACTTGGGGAGTGACACAGAAGGGAATGAGGAGCAGAGGCTCGGCACAACTGTGCTGCATGAGGTAAAGTCCATCTGGAGAAGAGACTGTAAGTGGGATACAAGATAGAAACTGCACAGAAACGTGGAAGTGGAAATAGGAGACAACTGTGAGAAGAGACAGGAGTGCTGCCATGTCTGGCTGGAGCAGGTGTAGCATGAGGAACAAATAAAAAATCCTGTCACTTGGAGTGAAAATGGGCATTAGGGAGAGCAGGAGACAGTGGAATAGGTAAGAGCACATATGGGAAATTTGTGTGGCAATGAGGGAGCGAGTGAGGCCCCTGTTGGGTAGAGGAAAGGGGTGGGAGGTTGGAAAAGGCATTTCTGATAAAGCAGGAAAGGGCTTGCAGGAGTCTCAGGAGGCAGTGTGGTGAGCTTGGACAACAGCGTTGCAGAATCGCAGTGTCACACATGGAACACCAGTGATTCTGATGAAAGGTTACAGCTGGAAAAGCTCCTTCAGGTCCACGAGAGCTGCACAGTCAGTGTCCACACTCCATCACACCCTGCCTTGCATCCAGACTTGGTGGAACCTATACACACAAACTGAACCCACATTCCTTGCATGGAGAAAATGTTGCAGCTGGAAGAAGACGACTGAATGGAAGCCCAGGGTACTGAGGGTACATGAGGACAAGCAGAGTTCACTGAAGGAGAGCACTCTCAGTGCATGGGCACCATTACATAGCCGGAGCAACAGCCAGGGGAACGAGCCAGGTGGAGGAGGCTGAGTATTTCTTCAAAGGTGCTGGCTGCAAGGCATGGGAGGAGAGCCAGTGAAAGAAGCGGGAGAAAACGGAGCAAGGCTAAGAACTTGGCATGAAGGGAGGGAAAGCTTGAGGGGAGATTTTTGTGCTATTAGGGATCCTCTGATAATAAATCAGATTCCTTTTTAAAAAGGGCAAAGAATCATTGAGGAAAAGACTAGCAGTGCAAGTTACAGAAGAAAGAAAAGTCTGATAGTGGGTGAGCTCCACAGTGTGCTCAGAAAAATAAGCTGTGTAACAATGCTTGTGCCTGCCACCCAGCTGCTGCAGGCAAGTGTGAAACAGTCCCTGCTGTCACTTCTCCTTCTTTCTGTGGTCAGCAGTGGCTCAGATGAGAGCATGTTCTTCATTCAAAGCTTACAGAGAGCATTACTCACAACTTTCTATCATCCTCCTGTCTCTGTTTGACTTTAAGAAGGACAAAGGAAGATTTATCCTTTCAGTTTTCCAGTAGTGTTTCTTAGCAAAATATTTTTGCAGCATCAAGGTTTTCTGTAAAGAAGCTTGGTTTAAATTTTGAGTTGAAATAATGTAGAAGCAAAAAAGGAGAAATACAGGAAAGCTGAGCAACTGCAATCACCAGGGAAGCTTCCTTTCCTATAATATTTTCTCTTCTAAAGAGAAAACAGCCACAAAAATGTAAGAAAATATTGTGTCTTAACCTTTTTAATGACCAGAACATTCTTCAGTGATGAGTCATGTTTCTGAGAAAATCTGAATTAAGATATGACGAAACTTTGATGCAATTTATGGAATTGGTGGAAAACGGTGAAGTAGGACTAGTCACTGTTGGGCAACAGATTTCTTGATTGAAAAATATATTAGCTCAGTAATGGATTTATGGAAATTTCTGCATATCCTGTTGAAAGAGGTAGACATTTTGGCCCTGATACAGAGAAAGGAAAAAAAAGAAAGAAAAAAAAAAAACAAAAAAAACACCAAAATATCAGTTAAGCCTTATTTATAATAAACTCTGAAAATGTAAACTTAAGGTAAACCAAAGTGACTATTCTAAGCTGGTTCTGCAGGGTGCCTGTCCAGTGAACAGAGAGAGAGGCACCTTGAGAGGGCAGTTTGTGCCTTTCTTTTCACTGCTTGTTCAAACACAAGGAAGAGTTTCTTTGGACTGATCCAGGAGTGTGGGCAATAGTCCTCATGCTGCCTCATGGGTAGTCATGCACTTGAGCTCAGCTGGCTTCACTCTGTCCTTCCTTTCAATTCATTTGTACCACACTGATTATTTAAATAAATGTTTTCTGAAAATTCTTCTTTTCTTGTAGTAGCACCTGCACAAGATTTCTAATGGATTCTGGAAAAGTGAACTCTCCTCCCCATGCTTTTAACTGACTAAACATGCTACTGTCTTCAGTGCCAGTTCAGATTCTTTCCCAAAACAAAAAATAACCCCCCAAAAACTTTCTAACTCAGCATTGTCTAAACATTTATTCTTTGCCTCACTGAGTCAAAATCTCCATACAGGAGGATATTGTGCCCCGGTGTGCTCCCACACAGCTGCAGCAGTCAGAGCAGATTAACTGCACTCTTCAGCCCACCAGATCTATTGTTAGTAAAGTGGAAGAAACAACCTCTCTTTGCTGATGAGCAAAAAGCTTCTATCTGTTGCACAAAGAAGAAAGGTTGTTTTTTTTTTTCCCAGATGCATCTCGAACTCACACGAATTCACATGTCTCGGTGGGAAGTAGGCGCGCAGATAAAGCAAGGGAAGTGCAGTGGCTGCTGAATGAGGTGGGTTGTTAAATGCCAGGGATCCAGCATCAGCTTTTTTCGTAGCTTTGTGTGGCTGTTGTGCAACTTCAGGATGATTCTTCTACCTGAAAGTGAGAAAGTGCTTCTTAGATTGTGTCAATGGGCTAAATAAAGGATAACACGGAAAAATAAGTCTTTTATCAGAGAAAAAATATTCTACCTAGAAGTAAGTTTTCTCGCTGATATTTCTTTCCTGAAATCTTTATTTGACTTGTAATGAAGGATTTACTAAAAAGAAATCAGCTGTGGTGCACAGTGGCTGACCAGCAGGGTTCTCCCTGAGATCCAGAGCTGATGTGACTGAGATTATAAGTAGAATGAGAACTTGGTATATTTGTGCTGTTACCTTCTGAGAGTATTTCAGGTGTGAGAAAACAGTGCAGTGCCTGTTGGCATGTAGGTGTGAATAAGGAGTAGGGTGGAGAAAAACAAAACTTTAAATTTTGTATCTGTGCGCTCTAAGTAGATGTGTTATCATCTCCAAGGGACTGTTTCTGCTGTTATTTTGATTTGTATTTGATATGCTAATTTGCACTGAGGATGTTTTCATTCATTAAGTCTTTTCACCATGAGAAGCTTAATTGATTTAAAGTACCCAGGTGAAAATCAAAGTTTGTTCTGCTTAATTTCTAGGATCGATAGATACTAAATAATAAATACTTTGTATTCCTCTCCTTTCCTATATTAGTCTACAACTCTGTTCTGCAGGTGAAGGATACAGCTAGCATATGATCTCCTCACAATTATGTGGAAAGACGGCAGAAAATTGACATATTCTTAAAAGCAGGATTCTGCACTTACTTGTTATAGAACAACCTAGTCAGGGCTAAGAAATAAATGATGTCACTTAGTTGTTTGCAGCAGCATTTTCCATGTATTGCCATACTTAGGTAAGACTATTCCTTGGGGACAGGTATACCCTGTTTTATCAGTAGCAGACAGGTGAGAATACATTGTCCCTCAAGCCAAACTATCAGGCAAAAAAACTATCTGGCAATTCAGGGAGGAGCATAGAAAAGGAAGAGGACTGTAGAAAAGACAAAGTAAGAGAAAATACTTTATTTCTTCAAGGCATATTATCTTGACCTGGGAAAGTGATGCCTTTGTCTATATAAAGACAATTGCAACATGAAGTTTCCTGCTTGTGAGCATTTATCTTTACCTTTGGGGACCACTTTAGGAAGCAAGAGATTTATGGCAGCTGTAGAGCTTCTATTTCTGTCCCTCTGGCTTGGGGAACTATACCTTTCCACACAGATTTTACAGCGCCTTTACAAGGCTTGATCTTTGAAATAAGAAGCCAAATTTCTTAAGCTATCTAAAAGTGTGTCTCTGTTTCCTATGTGCAGTTCTTGAACTCTGTTTCTCAGTCCTTCAGTAGAGATGGCCAACATCTGCTGCTGCCTGCTCCTGTTTCACCTGCTACCTTTTCAGCCAGCTATTAGTCACTTCTCACTCTGCTGTCCCAGAACAGGATTACAGAAGTACCTTTTGGAACGAGGTATCTTCACTGATCAAGGAGAGGCTCTCAGTACATCGGTGCAGTCACCACCCAGAGTTACAGAAGTGCTGTGATGGATTATTCATCCTGAGACATGGGAAAGCTACCGTATCATCTCCAGGGACCCCCTTTCCTGAAGTGACAAAGGCCTTTTAGCAGACCCTCATTTTGGGCTGGCAGCCACTGATCTGTGCTACAATCCCACTGAGAGCCATCTTTTCCCTGTGTGCAATCTCTCACAAAATAACATATGCAAAGAACACAACCTGGCTGTTGGATTCCAGCTGTCTCTCAGCCGCCTCTGCAACACCTTTCCAGCTTTCAGACTACCATGGCACTTTGTAAAGTGGGTTTTTATTATGCAGACCTTGCATTCACTGGAAACTAGGATGAACCTACAACCTTAGAGCAAAGGGCAGCTTGTCCTCTTTACCAGGACCCTGAGTTGCATCCAAAGTAAGTGAAAGTGGGGGAAAAGCACCATCCACCCTGGGCATTTTTGCTGGTTAGCTCTTCAGCTTCTGCTGAAGGAAACACAGCTTGCTGCCACTTGTTAATACAGTGGCAACAGTTTATTGCTGTGGGAGTGCCCGAAAAATGCTTCCTGTCTCCCGTGGCAACCTTGAGCTTGCATGGAACAAATTGTGAGCAAATCCTGCTGTACTTATTCACGCTCTTTGTGATTTACCACTCACGCCTGCTGCAAAACCAACAGCAAGAAACAACAGCGGAGCGCGCGGGCTCTGACTGATGCACGTTTTTATCTCCACAGTTGTTATTCTCTTGTTTCCTGTTCCTAACAGTTGACTTTGTGTGCTGATATCATGTATAAATCTCTAGTTCCATTCAAGGGTGGAAATTGTAGAGCAAGCGCTAACTGGAAAAGAATTGGTGACTCATAAGCCTAAACATCCTTCATATTTAGCAGGAATAAATACTGATGCTAGAGAGATTTAAATTTAATAATGGTTAAAAATTGCAGTATGTTGATGGGGAAGTCAGTTCCTTGTGCACCCGTGACTCCTATTGACTTTAGAGGTAGTTGCAGGGGTGCAGCAGAGGTTGGTTTTAGCATTTCTGAATTGTATTCTGTACTCCCACGGATTTCCGGGCAAGGGAAAAATGAGGAAGAGAATTGTCTTTGGAATTTTCATTTCATTCTTTAGGAGCAACTAACAAAGGGAAATATTTTGCCATGGTGATACACTTTCCTTTTCATGGAATTAAGATAGCCAGAGTGACATAATTTTCCACGGATTTCAATCAACAAAATTTTTTTACCATATAAAAGAAGAAAGGGTAGATCACTAGACATTGGTCAGTGGTATGCTGGATCAAATTCCACACATGCGTACGTGCATCCTGACCAAAAACTATGCACTTTATCAGTGGGAGGCATTATTATTTGCCTTTGTTTGTGAAGAGCAAGCCTAGGTTGGTGAAGGACAACCAAAGACTAGTGCAGCTCCCCAGTTCATCTGGGATCCTGTTTCCGCACTCATGCCTGTCCCTGTTGTGATGCAATCTGGCAGCTCTCACATGTCCTTGCAACAAGGATGTACCACTTTAAGCCTTTTTCAAGAAAGGAAGGAAAACCTCAAATTATGAACTCAGACTTGCAAAGGAAGATGGAAAATATAATTTTCAAATGCCTGATTTTTTTTATAAATTGCAAAGGTGTTTGTGCTTTTCTAAAGGAAGTCCTTCAAATCCCTGTTGTTCAAACCATGGTGTCCAGTTCTTAGGGGGAAAAGGTCCCAGAAGCTTATAACTTATGCTTAAAAATTGTGACAAATGCATCCAATTTGAAGTAGCCATTGGGAGAAAACTCATTAAGAATGAGTAGAGTATTTCTAAAAACATCAGCTAGGGGATGCAATTTGGCCTTGATTTAACTGTTAAATTTAAGAATATGGAGAAATTTTATAAACTCATGCACTAAAAAGAGATGTGCCAAAGTCAAAGGACTACTTGCAGGAGGGCTCACCAGAGGAGCAGTAGGCAGTGAGTCAGCTTATTTGCAGAGCTGGACAGCTTTTGCTCCCAGTCCTGTGTCCTATCACTACCAAATGTGTTTTGTCTCATCCTTAAGTCTTTCAGCAAAGAATTTAGCTGCTTCTAGCATTGATTTGAAATGAGTTCTAATGTAATATAAAAAATAATAAAAGTCATAATAGTTGCCATTTAATTTTCCTCTTCTTATTAGACACTAACAAAACCCTACCATTCTTCCCTAAATCCTATGTAAACAATTCAGTGCAGCCTTGAAACATAAACATCCACTGACAGCTGAAGCAGATTTCATTAGCCATTTCCTATATGATAAATATCCTGGTGTTATTAATGTCCTGCTAAGTAAACATTGGCAGTGTTAAAATGAATACTTAAAAAAAAAAATCATTAGACAGTACTATATTAACATGAGTGTCAATACAGTTCTCTGTTACTGTGGTCAAAATCATCCTGAGATGAATACACATGCTGAATTTTTTCCTCACTTTTATATCAGTTTTTGCATTACTGTGTCCACCTAAGTATTTTTTGATATTTGAAATAGGAAGCAAAGACATGAATCTTCTTTTTGCTTAGTTTTTCAACTAAGTACAATCCCTGCAACAGACTACACGTCTTGCCTGCCCTGAGTAGCATAAAATTTATGTAAGACAGAGAAACAGTATTGGCAAATCCCAAAAAAAAGTAATGAATTTTTAAAAATGTTATTAATTATTTTTACCTTGGATACCATTATTTATACAATTCTACCATATTAAGCCTCTCTAAATCCCTGAAGTCAGACTAGCCTCACTTCAACATATACTTATGTCTCCTGCCTGAAAAGCTTTCCTAGAGAGCCCCTTATTATTTTTGCCATCATTTACATGATGGAGCGTGTCCAGAGAAGGATGACGAAGCTGGTGAAGGATCTAGAGCACAAGTCTTGAGCAGAGGGAGCTGGAGGTGTTTAATCTCGAGAAAAGGAGGCTCAGGGGGAACTTCATTTCTCTCTACAACTGTAAAGAGGGTGTAGCCAGGTGGGGGTCAACCTCTTCTCCTAAGCAACAAGTGATAGGACAGGAGGAAACAGCCTCAAGTTGCATCTGGGGAGGTTTGGGCAAATTTTTTCACTGAAAAGTTTATCAAGCATTGGAGCATGCTGCCCAGGGAAGTGATTGAGTCACTATCCTTGGAAGTGTTCAAGAGACATATAGGTGTGGCACTTGGGGACATGGTTTAGTGGTGGATGTGGCAATGCTGGGTTAATGGTTGGACCCGAGGACCTCAGACGTATTTTCCAACCTTAATGCTTGTATGATTCTCTGATTCTGCATGATTTACCCATCCCTAGATATTTCACAGAAAGAGAACTTACATTGTGTCTTTATGGGGGTGAGTTACAAAACTTGTGAGTCCAGTGGAGCGGTGGGTGGAGCACTACAGGGAGAGCAGAGAGGCGCGAGCAGCGAGTGGTGCTGAGCGTGCGACCCCACCGGTCCTTTGGCCAGGTTGTCTGGCGTCTCCTCTTTCCCCAGCCCCCACAGGACTGGTAGATCTTTGCTACATCCCATGGGGCTGTGAGGATAAAGCCACTGTGAGTGTCTCAAATGCTATGAAGATACACAACCAAGTCCACAGAGCACCCCTTGAACCCTTCTTCAGTTTACTCTGGCAAATGTGTCTCATATTTGTTAGGCTCCATCTGATATCTGTGTTGGTTATCTTTGTTTTTTTTTAAAACACATAGTCATATTTAGAGTTTTTGGATATCTAGAGCTAATTTAGATTAGCTCTCGAGATCAGAACCTATAGAGGTACAGGCAGTCCTGGATGGCAATATGACAGAAAAATGCAGGAGGCTTTCAGGGTCTTTCCTGCAGAGACTTTTCAGAGAAATGCCACTGAAAAAACAAAATTACTTCACATCAACTCAACTCCATTGAGCAACACCAAGATGAGTTTTCT
Organism: Aphelocoma coerulescens; assembly: GCF_041296385.1. Classification (NCBI taxonomy): domain Eukaryota; kingdom Metazoa; phylum Chordata; class Aves; order Passeriformes; family Corvidae; genus Aphelocoma; species Aphelocoma coerulescens. Next base: position 157,947,184 of record NC_091015.1, on the reverse strand, counting down.
GAAAGCGGAACCTCATCTGGAAACTGCAGTTTGCAGAAAAATCTGTTTCACAGATGCTTTTGCTGAGCTATGAAACAATTCCATTAGCCATCATTTCTAGTAAAAGCTCAGTCTACCTCCATGAAAGGAGCAAAAATTTTGCTCCTTACATTGACAGGAGATAACTGGGATCTCTAAGAACTTCAGAGGTTTGCAACAGATGAATTATCTTGGCATTAGCCACAGTGGTTACTGACTCTCCCCATTTTGCACTTTCACCTTCCTGTTAGCAACCAAACGTTTGTTTTGTGACTAAAGCATAATGAAATTGCCATTCAATGGATAGCATTTGCCAGGGCTGACCGGATGTTTGCCTTGTGCTAAACAAGAATAAATATTGATAGGCTTAATCCTAAAAATCACAGCTGCACTAAAAAATAAACAGTACGACCCTGTTGTTAATGAGTTATTGAAGATCAAGTACATTTATACAATTGAGATATAACCTGCTTCCCTGTATGCCTTCTTTCCTGCTGTTGCTAGAATCTTTGTTTTCAGTTTTCCTTTAAATTTTTTCTGATAAATCACAGTGAGAAGCAATCAAGTGTTTTGCAATTATATTAATTTGCAATTAAATCTAGCAATAGTTCTGCTTTTCCTCATCCTGGTCTTGCTCTTTCATTCACACCGTTAATTTAATAGCCAGAATCATCCATCAAGGTGAATGACAAGGAAGCTGTTGCATGCAAGGACCAGCAAGACACCTCAAACTGCACTTGCTGCATCTGCAGGTGCATTCCTTGGCTTAACTGGGCCAGGCTGGTGTAGCTGTAGTGGAAGACTAGGAAGGCTGCAGAAAGATGTGCTGTGATATGAGCCATAGAACCTTCCCCTTAGGAGTGCAGAAGGGTGACACAGGGAGTCAGGACATGTATGCAGGAAATGCAGACATAGTAGGAAGACACTGCTTTTCTTGGAGAGGCCAGAAGTGCTGAATTTCTCTGGTTTGCCTCTGTGCTTCTCCATGCAGCTTCCTGACCAACCCAAGAGCATGTGCCCACGCTGTGCTCCTCAGGAAGCTAATGGCAGAGCCAGATGACTGCAATGGAAGGTGTACAGGAAACTTGCATGACAGGCTGGGAGTTTGCAACAGGGACATCACAAAAACAGGCAGCAAATTCCAGGCTACTGTGTTTTCCTGCATCCCTGGCCAAAGCTGGGACGTGCTGCTTCACGTAGAGGCAATGTGATGTTGGCAGGACTGATTGGGCAATGTCTTTCTGACAGACAATGCTTTCTTACCAAAAAAACTTTTGTTTGGAGAGGAAAACTATATTTTGGCACAGTGACCTTGAAGGATTGCCAGGATCTGATGGGAAATCTGCTCTTTGGCATCCTGTGAACCCTCGGGTTGTGTGGCACAAGTGACAGGGTGACATCAGTAAACAAGGAGCGCTCTGTAAGGATTGGCTGTTGCAAGAAGTGACACAGAGCAGGGCCCTCCCTTTTGATGCCTTCTCCAGTAGTTCCCATTGGTCCAACAATACCCACCTCCTTCTAGGACTGAATTAGTTATTTTTACAAATTCAAACTCATGGTTTATCTCTGGTTGTGAGAAGTGTTACAGTTTACAGCCTCATCCTAACCCTCTTGTATCAGCACTGAAATTAAGTAATAACTGTGTTCAATTACACGCAAAAACTTGTAGTATAAATTGCTTAAACAGAATGCGATGTATGCCATTTCTGAAGCTGGCCATAATGGACTCTCTTGTTTTGATACTATTCAAGCAAAGTATTAATCAATTAGAATTTGATGGGAAAGGATTATTTTTCTCTTCATTTTAAGTTTCTGTTTTCTATGAAAAGGTACTGAAAACACTTAGAAGTACTGCTTAACAATGCAAATGAGCACATTTACCTTACTAACAGAGTGTTTCTATTCTTAAGTGGAAAAAAAAAAAAGAAATAATGAGAATACCATTTTTGCAAAAGTATGAGGTTTGACACCTGCAGACTTCTGTGGTTGATCTAAAAAAAAAAAAAAAGAGTAAAAATGTTCTTGCTTCACTCTTTTCCGTTCCTTATTTGTGTGCACAGGCCCCAGCTGAAGGAGGCTAAGATAAAATGTTATCAAATGTCACTTCCATTACATTCCTGGTACATGCAGAATATCAGAACTTACAGAAACTAATTGGGCTGAATTCCAGGTAATTATTCCATTTTTCTGACACTGGATTTGTTTCATAGTAACTACTTTTTACTTGTGGGATTGTCTTTGCTGAACCTGGGCCAAAACCAATCTGTTCTTCCTTCACTGTGTAAATACATCTTGGCTTTTGCATCATTCACATAATCACCTGTTTGGGAATTCATCCCAATCACATTCTTTGTTTTAGGTAAGGCATACATCAATTTATCTATTCTGCTGACTTTGAGTAAGTCATAAATTTTGGCAGCAGAAAACATATCTTCTCAACTTACATGGTCCAGGAATAATCCATGAACTAAAAATTTATTTAGGTCTAGCTTCTACTGATTAAAGATACTATTAAGCTATACATCACACTGAGCAGCATTTTAAATATTACTGAGGTGTTTTAGTCATATACATGAGAGTAAGAGATTAAGTGCAGGAGCAGATTCTTTATTTCTCAGAGAAATATTTCCTTGACCTCCACTTGTCCTTGGCTTTCTTTAAATTTCTTCTCCAGGGTGCCTCTCATCCCTGTACTTGTGACTGTGACTGCTTAGTGACAGGAGCAGGCTTTCCAAATCATAACCAACCACATTACTGTTGGAAATCCAACCCTTTGGCAGTTATACTTGGATTTATGCCACATCTAACAGCCCACACTGGATCAATTCCACTTTACTCAAGGTTAGCCTGCTGTGGGAACACCCTGAAAGGGTCAGGGTCAATTTAAACCCCAAATATTGTCAGGAGCATGCTGAGACCCACCTCAAATCCCATCCACAGGCTGGACTGGTCAGGAGTCTCAGAACACTCAAATCTGTCGACTTAGCCTAGAAATTGCTGTCTCTTGAAAAATGCAGAAAAAAGACAAACTTTAGTTATCTTCACCTTCACATCTTTCCACAAAGCCACGTTAATATCAAAGCAGTGAGGAATAAGATCAATGCAAAGGATAGAGAATACCTTTTATCAATGCATTACATAGTATTGTCTCACAATGGAGAGCATTTCATGATCTAAAGTCACAGAGGTGCTTTGGAGCCTTTTTCACTTAAGCAAATGCATAGCAAACTATCAAGTATCTCAGTTTCTTCCAGGTGCATAACTGCTTTCCTGAGCAGTGCTGTCCATCTGCTCATAACTGGGTATCCATGCACCACAACCACTGATGGAGCTCGGGCTTATGGATCAGTTGTGAAATATCTTCATTAAAAATACCCAACCAACTCCCCCCCCTGTTATGTTAGACGAGTGCATACAGATATGTCATCCAGGAGAAGCTCCATTAGCTTCTAGTAGTGAAAATAAGCCAATGTCCAACACTTCTCAAAATCATGCCTAAAACACACACACACGTAAAGATAGAAAGGTTTACATGGTAGTTTTTATGTTTCTCTTGAACTGTAAGAGAAGATATCAGGCACTCAATTACATTGCCAGAGAACCAGTAAAAGATGGTTTCTGACTTTACAAGGAAAATTTTTACACCCAACTATTATTCCTGTTCAATACAAAACTTGTACTGCTGTCAGCAGGAGTATGAGTGGTGAAGTGAATCTAGCTATTTTTTAATTCTCCATGCTAATTAACTTAAAAGATGGAATAATGAACCTCTCAAATACACAGTAATTGCTTAGACTGTGTAAGCAAATAGTGATCCTTTTATGTATTTTTCTCTTCATTCCTGTGTCCCAGTGTCAGACTAAGTTTAGTCAAAGTAAATTAATGAAAGGCATTTTTCAAAAGACCATCATCTGTTTAAAGACCCTCAGTTTTTAGTGCTCAGCAGCCAGTTACAGACCAATCAGATTTTCAAATATGAAGTGTGGCACTAATGTTGGGTATGATTGGAGGTTTGGTGTTTTGAGGAGATTGGGACTTGCCTTTAGTGTATGCCCAGCTCAATCTCCATCCCCAGACACTGTTTGCTGGAGTTGCAAAAAAAGTAGCGTGTGGGTAGAAGAACCAGAAACAAATAGAAAAGACACGTTCAAATCACCTTTGTGTGCTGCATCAGGGGAAGAACCCTGTTCCAAGGCAATTTGATGTGACCTGGCTGGAATTTATTCTACCTGTATGGAGCAAACACTGTAGAAGCCACTCATCCTTCCTTAGTTTCCAACGTGTCCATACATAGGGATGTGGTTCATTACTTCTCTGTGATTAGCTGATCAAAGAATGACCTGACATATGAGTTGGGGATGAGGGAGTAAGGTGGTCCTGATGTGCATCTTGGAATGAGCCCTCTTGCAAGATAAGATGCACAGGGAGAGGGTGTTGGGTGATGAAGATAACGGGTCATACTTACAGCAGTTTGGGTTTGGGGATAGTGCAGCAGAGTTCTGAAGCTTAAAGGCTGAAACTGTGAGACTGCTGAGAAACTTTTCTCTGAGGAGCTCTGGCGAGTAAGCAGGTATTGGCTCACACCTTTGCATCGATAACCCAAGCACTGCTTCCTCCTTCCTAGCCACAACTAAACTCTGAGATGAGATTGGGAGCTGGTTTTTGCTGTAGTGCTGTAGTGTGCTTTTTACTTTGGCTTGTGTTTACTCTCCACGGCCCTCACAAGCAGACTGCAAAGATCCCTCAGCACACACCTCTGAAAACATACAGCATAAGCAGAAGAGGTTTGTTTCATGTGAGCCACTCAGGGCTGACCCTGCAGCATCACCTGCAGCCACAGTGAGGCTGGTAAATGAGGGAGATACTGTTCCTCTTTCAACATCCTGAGGGTGCATCCTGCCCCTGCACCACCAGCAGCTGTCTGTGTGGCTGCAGAGTTCACCTTTGTTCAGTCCTTGGCCCTCCCGAATCTGATGTGCCCCACACCATTTAAGAAAGATGTGAAGGTCCTTGAAAGCATCCAGAGGAGGGCAACAAAGCTGGTTGTAAGACTGGAGGGCATGTCCTGTGAGGAGCAGCTGAGAACTCTGGGCTTATCTGGTTTGAAGAAAAGGAGGCTGAGGGGTGGCCTCATTGCAGCTTTCTGAGGAGAGGAAGGGGAGAGGGAGGTGCTGAGCTCTTCTTCCGGTGTACTGGGTTTGTGTGGTAAAGTTTTGGTAGTGGGAGGGCTACAGGGCTGGGTTTGTGAGAAGCTGCCAGAAGCTTCTCCCATGCCCAACAGAGTCAATGCCAGCCAGTTCTAAGATGAACTTGCTGCTGGCCAAGCCCAAGCCCAAATCCAACTCCAAGCCCAAGCCCATTAGTGGAATGTCTACCACCCAGAGTGTAGCACCTCTGGGATAATGTATTTAATAAGGTGGGAAATAAACTGCTGCACAACAGCAGTTGGAGAGAGTGAGAATATGTGAGTGACACTGCCCAGCAAACACCTGGGTCAGTGAGGAAGAAGAGGAATAAGGTGATCCAGACACTGCAGCAGAGATTCCCCTGCAGCCCATGGTGCAGCCCATGGTGGGGCAGCTGTTCCCCTGAGCCCATGGAGGTCCACGGGGGAGCAGAGATCCATCTGCCACCCACGGCAGAGCCCATGCTGGAGCAGTTGGATGCCCAAAGGAGGCTCCGTGGGAAGCTCACACTGGAGCAGGCTCCTTGCAGGTCCTGTGGTGCCATGAAGAAAGGAGCCCAAACTGGAGCAGGTTTGCTGCCAGGACCTGTGACCCCACGAAGGACCCATGCCAGAGCAGCCTGTTCCTGAACGACTGTGCCCTGTGGAAGTGTCCCACACTGGAACAGTTCATGAAGAACTGCATCCCATGGGAAGGACTCCAATTGGAGAAGTTTGTGGAAGACTGTCTCTTGTGGAAGAAACCTCATGCTGGAGCAGGAGAAGAGTGTGGGTTCTCCTCCTGAGGAGGAAGCAGAGGCAAAGGCAATGTGTGATGAACTGATCAGAGACCCCATTCTCCACCCCCCTTCTCAGCTGGAGGGAAAGAGAGAGAAGTTAGAAGCAAAGTTGAGATGAGGAAGAAGGAAGGAGTAGGGATGAAGGTGTTTTAAGATTTTGGTTTATTTCTTATTATCCTACTCTGACTTGACTGGTAATAAATTAAACTAATTTCCCTGAATCAAGTTTGTTTTGCTCATGATGCTAACCAAAGTGAGTGATGTCTCCCTGACCTTATCTCAACCCATGAGACTTCTGTTATACTTTGTCTCCCCTGTCCAGCTGTAGAGGGGACTGACAGAGTGCCTTGGTGGGCACCAGGAGTTCAGCCAGGGTCAACCCACCACACCAGCGACAGGGCTCCTGGGAATGGTTCAAAGCTGTGCCAGAGGAGCTTCTGACTCAACATTAGGAAGCATTTCTATACCAAGAGAGTGGTCAAACACTGGAACAGGCTTCCTAGAGGGATGCCCAAGGCCTCAAGCCTGTCAGTGTTTAAGAGGTATTTGGACAATGCCCTTAACAACATGTTTTAATTCTTGGTCAGCCCTGAAATGGTCAGGCTGGATGAGACAGTTCTTGTAGTTCCCTTCCAAGTGAACAAGTCTCCTCTGACAGATAAAATCTCTACTTCAAAAATCTTAGAAGTGGCATAGCCTAAAACTGTGAGAGAAGTACTATGTGCATCACAGAAGCCCAGGAGCCTACTTTTAATGAAGTCTATGTCAAGACCTAGAAAGGAATATGCACTATTTTAATTATTTCTCTGTTACTTTCTAGCAATTGCTCCTTGATAGCATGCAGCAATAATGGCTTTGCCAATAACTACAGTTCAAATCCGTGAAGATGAAGAAAATAGTTTTACTGCAAAAGACACGCAAAATCTAATCAGGATTGTATTTTTAGTTTTTAAATGAAGACCAGTTTCTTGTGCATTCATTTGGACTCTTTCCTGCCATTGAACGGTCTCTCAAATCCCACTAATTTCTGTTGAAAATCAAAAAAACTCCAACCAAAACCCCCCAAATCAAACCAAAACAACTCAGCAACTGACCTGTTACCTCTGAAACCATTAAAGGTGACATACAACACATGACATCTCTTGACAACTCCACACCATTCTCTGTTGCTAAATAATATCTGCTAAGGAATCTTTGACACTTCCTGTTTTTTTTTTCTTCATATTTGCAACCTCTGCTCTGAGGAGACTTTGTGGAAATTTGCTCAGCTTGCAGGAAGAAAATGCATGAGTTGATAAAAGCTAAAAATAACTCAGCAGAAGGCTGTCCAATAAGTTAGATTTAAGTTGAGTCATGGAAAAGCCTAGGAGTATTGTCAGCATCTGAGTTTTATGGCTTTCTACTTCATTTGGACATGCTTGTGAAGTGTGTGAAACAATCTCATGAAAAGCAGTCATTGACTGTATTGATATTGCTGTACATCTTGCAAGAAATTTGGGGCTACTTATACTTCCTTTTGGGAATTAATTGTGCTGTATCTTGCAGGAACTGAGAAGGAAATAAAACTGGAAAAAAATTATCAAACCCTTTTGAATTTGTTCCATCTCACAGTAAGGTACTTTGGGAATAAGGGTGAAGCAGTAAATATTCTAATTTTCTAGTATGACCTTTTACTCTGACTCATATGCCCTATCTATGGGTGAGAGAGGACTAGAAAATAGAAGATAGATACCATATAGATAGTGCAAGGTAGAACTGTAGTAAGCAAAACTATCTGTAATACTGTTTTCAGAAAACAGTTACTTGTGATTTATTTCTAAATGGAAAGTTGTACTCAGTGTGTTTCTACAAGGGGCTCTTTTCTATCTTGTACTGTTGACATGTACCTTCTGCAATAAAATATACTTACTAAACCTCCAATCTCGGTGGCCAGAAGAGGTTGCAGGTGTAATGGAGAGCAAGAATAAAGATGCAAAGGATCTTGCCAAAGTAAATATGATGCTATTTAAAAACAGAGAAGTGCTGTGTTTTGCACTTTGGAGTCATCCCCCAGGAACAGTCTACAGCATACATCTAGGAATATATTCATACACTGAGGGGAATAACTAATCAGGCAGCTGCAAAAATCAGTATCTTTGAGCTAGATTGCCTCCTCAACTGCACACAAGATGACAATGTCCTGATATTGGGGGAAAAAGAGGAAAGATAAGCTTCCTACTTCTCATTAGGATCTATGATAAATCTTCTGTCTACTGAACCTTCAGAGAAGTGCAGAAATGCTCTTTCCATCATGACAGCACAGTCAGAAAGTGGTAGACTAATTGTCAAGCTTCCTGAAGAAAACTGTGAAAAAAGCCCTATTGTTTACAGCCAGAGACCTAGAAAACATGAACTTCTAAGAGAAGTTTGAGACAGTTGGGGCTTTAACCCTAAAGAAGAGAAAACTCAGGTGTAATGTAATAGTCTTCAGTTATGTAGAGACTGCTACAAGGAGGAAAAAATTATATTTTCCATGTCTATGGAAGACAGGACAAGAAATGATGGGCATAAATTCAGGAACAGAAAATGAAGCTGAACATTAGACACACGGATGTTGGACAGTCTCATGGTGAAAAGAATGAAGGCTGGGGATGGATGAGAAGGAGAGACTATGGTGATTTCATCTCTGAAGATATTTAAACAACCAGCTGAGGAAAACCTCTGCCTATGCTTTGAAGAAAGGGTGTGGAGAGGACACTGTCGTGTAACTTCCTTTGTGGAAATTGATTTTTCATGGTAAAGTAGTAAATTATGGGATGCCAAGCATTTCAGCTGGAATTGACCAGTCTTACTCCAAAGAATTTGCAGTAATAAAAAGAAAATGAAGAGCCAACCTGGGTTAAATAGGGCAAGGTTTTGCAACTCTGGGGTCATTTAGAGCAAATTACAGTGGTGAGAGGGCAATACTGGCTTTTTCCTGAAAGCTCTGTGGTAGAAAACGTTTTTGAGGAAAAGCTGAGAAGGAAGAAATGAGAGGTCTGAAGAAGCTATTTAAAATTATTATTCCACAAGTTCTACCAACATAGAAGTCCCAGGAAAGTCCCCATCTCTGAGCCTACAAAGTCAGTCTTGCACCAAATGCATGTATGTAAACAGTGCAGGGACACTGTAATCTAGGACGAGCATCTATCACAGGCATATTGAAGCTGCGGTTTCCTGAAGAGCTGTGCCGGATTACTGGTTTCTCACAGCCAAAAGGGAGAGATTTTGTGGCCATCCATCTCTGGCCTCCACCCCAGTGCTGTGTTGGTTCTTCTATTCAGTGCTGTCTCTGAGGGCTGACACAGCAGAAAGCTGCTGGGTTTTGTGCTGTGATGTTTTTGAGCACTATTGAGTTAAAGAGGTCACGGGAGGAGGTCTGGTAAGTGCCAGCCACAACATAAGCAGTTAAAGCATGCAGCCAGGCTGGGAAAATGGGGCAGCTGCTTCAGGACCTCCTTCCAAATCAGTGAGTGATTAGGTTGGCTCAGCAAGTCTTGTGGAAACCATGGCTTTGCTTCCATGTAGAGAAGCTCTTTTTTCAACTTGCAAGAAAGCCAGAGGAATAATGCAAAAAAAAAAAAAAAAAAAAGAAAAAAGAGGGGAAAATCACTAAGAAGGCTTATGTTGTTATAAAATAATTAATGCAAGAGGAAGAAGGAAAAAAATATTTGGAGCTAGCTGGACAGGAAGATGGAAATGTGCCCTTGATTTGAGGTTCTTTGTTGCACTCCCTTAACTGCATGGTCATGACTTGGCAGCTGTTCAGGCTCCAGGAGGCATTGTACAAGCCCCTGATAGGAGGGGTTTCCTCTGATGAGCTGGCCATTGTGACTTTACAAGAAATTGTACAGTACTTCCTCTCATCCATTAGAAACCACTATTTTCTGAATGAATTTTCTCCTCTTTTGTTTTTAACAGTTTAACCCTTAACCTTTCTGACTCATGTTTTCTATTCTGGTGTAGTGTGCAGCTCGAGGTGAAAATGGGGACAGCCCACACAAATGAGACTCCCCTGCCCGCGGTCTGACAGGGAAACCAAGCGTTGCACAGAACACTCCTTCTGCTGAAGAGCACCTTGCAGGCCTGGGAGTGTGGTATGAGCAAAAAAAAAGCCTCTCTTGCAAGTCAAATGAGGAAAGTCAGGCAGCTATTGAACTTATGGGTGATTCATCTGTACTCTCCAATTTGTACTAATTGCTAAACTCTGAAGATGTGGTGTGGGCAACAAGGGTAAAATGGTACAATTAGGGAAATGACCCTTTCACAATTAGTGGAATGAATTCATCTGAAGATGAGAAAGAGGACCAAGTAGTTATTGCAATGGTCAGATATGCTGGGCTAAATTCAGTGGTGATGTAAAAATACATCTCCCATTAGAGTACCTGCTAGGGAAGAAACCCTTTCTGCCCAAGCCAAGCACCGGATATTGTGAAATGCAGAAATACTAGTCTGTAAAACTAGCCAAGTAGGGACAGAAAGGGGATGTTCATAGTTGGAGTTCCCCTTGGGGTCACTATTGAGCACTTTGAAATTAGACTGGAAATTAAGGCTACGGTGCCTTAGAAAGGGTCTACCTTGGGTTATGAAAGGCCTTTGAGTATTTCCTCATGTAATCAGTGTAAAAGTCACAGTATGTGAAAAGCACTGGCTTTTACCTTCCCTCATACCTATGTCCAAAAGGGAATAATAAGAAGATATTTCTCAGTCACCCATGATAATGGATGGAACTAAGAATCCTGAGCAATGCCTGAAGAGGTGGAATCTTCCCAAGACCCTCTCAGGAGCTACCAGGTCTCGGTAAGCTCCCTAGGGTCCTGTTCCAAGTGGTTTACTGCTAAAAGGATGAATCAATATGTGACGGGAAGGCCAAGGGGATGCTTGACTTCCAAATCAGGTTACGGGATCAGTACTCTTTCTCCAAATGTGGAAAATACATTTTTTCCATAAGTAAAGTAAAATGATTTCTTTTCTAAATAATATTTTTTTTTAAAAGCCCTTGAACATTTTCCATATAAAGGTGGAAAATATTTGTAAAGTCTGTGACCTCCCTCACCATTGTCCTGCAGTGTTGATAAAGCTCGCGGTGATCTGGGTTCTTGGACGAAAGAGATACTTGGTAGGAAGGGAGAATCACTTACTAAAGATATTGTGGGAAACAGGGCTTAGACCTTAAAGTGAACTGATGGCTGAATCCAGCCCAGGAGGTGGATGGATGGATCTGAGAGGTAGCAGACAACTCTCTGCTAAAACCTTCTTTTGTTCTCAGAAAGGGATTAGAGCTTTGAGTCCCTCTCTTTAAAATGTTACACAACAGCCAGGATGAAAAGGCAGCATAAAATCGCTCCTGTAACACCAACAAAACTTTCAAAAACAATTTGATATGTGATATACTGCTACTTCAGCTTGTCAGGCTGATATCACCTTGGTCCCTCTCAGTCCATCCATCTGAGCTGACTTCTTGTCCCTCGTCTGTGGGAAATGATTCATTCCGTGCCTGTGAAGAGCCCGCGTCAGGAGGCTGCACTCCTGGGGCTCATAAAGGTTACTTCTGTCTAAAGCACAGCACCCTCGGACTGTGTGGCTGCAGTGCCTTCAGAATGATGGGAAGAGAGGGCAGGAAGCAGAGTATTTTAATAGATGGTGTGGAACATATCAACATATTTCAAGTAAATCAAAAACCTCACTTTTTTTTGTTTTCTGTCTTAGAATATTTTAGGTTATGTTTGTGATCTAATTTTGTCTTTTGTTTTTTTTTCTCTTCCCTATTTGGCTGCTGTCACTTGTCAGTGAGGCACAGTGATGCTGTATCTCTCTAATCATAATAAGGCCTAAAATTTCATCCTCTTCTAGATTATATTCTTCAAAGGAGGGGAAGATAGACTGCAAAAAGTAGGGACATTTCTATTAGCACATTAAGTGCTTCAGCTGCTACTATGGTTTTGATTTTGAGCAGTGCTATATGCACTTTAGTCAGTGAAGTGAAGCTATCATTTATTAGAAGGAAAAAAAGAAAAAGCATCTTTTCACTCAGTTCAGTCTTTGACATGTGTATTTGAGTCATATCTTGTCAGAGTGATGAACAAGGTACAGCCATGTCATTTTCTCCTCACAGAGCATCTTTCCTCTATTGAGTTTCAGAGCTCTTCACCAGTTGTCCTTCAGTCAGCAAGAAAATGGTCAAGTTGTGCTCCATTGCTAGTTCAATGCTTCTGCAAAAGCAAGTGGAGCCAGGCTACCAGTGAATAAAAATATCTGGGAAAGGGACAGCACAGGCCAGTCAATCAGTAGTGTTTAAATGCTAGAGTGGTGTGTAGCATGAGCTGGAAATGTGCCAAACTGCACTATCTCAAGTGATGCCTGGAGCATAGCATATGCTCCAGATTTTCCAATAGGCAGCACAGACAAGACTGCCCTGGATTTGGCCCCCTGTATGCTCCTGTACATGGTAGACTGTGCACCTGCAAACCCTGATGTTGCACTGAAGGAAGCTGACACACATTCTTTGTTTCACATTATGAAAATGTTAAATTAGTTCACAGAACTGGAAAAAACCCCACATCCAAAATGACATTTACATTTGAGGGCTACACAGGGCAAAGTTCTGTATAGTTCAGCTGTGGCCACTGTGCTGCTTGGCCACACAATGACAGAATATTCCTTTCTCATCTTTTATTTAATAAATAAATAGCCAGAGAAGCGCAGTGCAATATTATGCCTCATTATTACCACTTTGTACAACTCTGTAGGTGCAAAAGGAAAGGTTTTAAAATCCATTTATATATGACTATTGCCTCCTTGTAAGGTGGTCCCCTGTTGCCTTCAAGCACTTTCATTGCCGTACTGTGCTGGAAGAAAAGCACCTGGCCGTGTAATGATACCCCACTGGCCTTACTGATGTTGCTCCTGGTTAACAGGACTCCATGGGAGATGAGACTTCAATCCCCATGATTCAGGTCAAGATGAAAATGAATAGAACTTAATGGAATATACTGCCTAGGCTTCTCCCAGTGGGAAAAAGAGAAAGTACAGATTCTTTTTCATCTAAGCAAGTGGCTGTTACACAGCAGTACAGTAAGACTATGGATGTGGGACTGGATCCAAAAGGTTTGAGAGCCAGACATTCACTACACCTCTTTTGAGATAGTTTACAGACAGCAAGGAGGCAAAGTTTTGTTTCAGTAATTTAGATGAGTCCTTGGAAAAGCAGGAGATACCCTAGTTTGCATACAGCTGGCAAATTCTCATCTGTAGCTCCATGGTGGGCAGTCTTGCAATGCCTGGATTCATGGAGAAGGACTCTGGCTGCCATGTCCAGCTCTGTTTAGCACAGGTATAATCTGGGAAGTACTTTGACCGAAGAAATGCAGGAGAATCTTGAACTTTGTATCTTCCTGTCACTCCTTTTTCTTCTCCAGCTCCTGAGTTCTGCTATACCACAACCAAGGACCACTCCAATCCCACAGCGAGGAAAAGTGTTTTGGGAGAACTATGTCCAGGACTGCAGAACGGGAAAGGGAAATCACAAAGGGCGGGAGACCAGCAATTATGAAGCTTCAATGTATTTGGATGATTTGATTTGATGTAGGAACTGGGAGGAGACATAATAGAAAGCAGAGAAGCAAGCAAGCAGGCTTCTCTTTTAAAGCTGTTGTGGCTTAATTGACAGGGCTACTGGCTGCAATACCATGGTGCATGTGCTGCTGTCACCAAGGGCTGTTATGCTACAGGCATGACAAAAAACACTACAAAAAGAGGCTCCATGGCATAAACCTGGTCAAGTGAGGAAAACAAAAACAACCCCTTAACTGTGCAGTTTTGTCCAGGAAAATTGCATTCCATGGTTTGGGTTTTTTAAAGGTGATTTGGATGAAAAACACTAGGTTGTGTCTTCGGGGGTTTTTTCTGCTTTGTAGCATTTTAAGGGTACTTAAATAATTTTCTATTTTTTCCCCAAATTTTACTATATTAAACAGTGGGATTGTGAATTTCAGTTTCCTCCTAGCTTTTCTTGACTTTGTTTGGGGTGTATTTGGTTTTCTGCATGATTTTCTTTGTGTGTCATTGCATAATATGTTGGCTATTTTGGAAAAGTCAGATTATGAGGCTGAGTGCTGTTTGCTTGTTTGCCACGATATCACTTGTGCCAGCAAAACTTGTTTTGAAGGTCACAAAATAATATGCTTTACTGGAATAATGCTCTATAAAAAAAAGTTAAGCATCTCCTCTGTTTCAGGTAATTGCATCCTTAGACTAACATCTAATGCCTTAATGAAGGAGCTGAACTTTTTAAAGAGATTTTTTTTTTCTCTCGAGAGTATAAAATGGCCATTTACAGTAAGTAGCTGCTGAATAACATTTAGTGTTTGACTGAATTTCCCTGTTTTCCTCGGAAGTGCATGCTTCCCTTTTGCTCAGGGCTGTGTAGGATATTCTCTCATATGCATGTATCCCTACACACAACAAGGAATAGCGCCTGTGAATCTTCCGGCTCTCAGCCTGCAAGTTCAGACCATAAAACATCCTTCTCAGAACACGAGGGGTTAAGCCCTAGCCATAATTCATATGAGATGTAGGATGACTCCGTGTTGAGGGCATGAACCAGATTCAGTTCCCTTCTCTGATATGGTCTCTGAATGAAGTTATCAGCTGCTGTTAAAAAAAAAGGCAAACCCATTCCCTCTTTTCTTAATTCCCCTTTCTGATCCTGGGGCTTTCTTCCTCTTTACATGCTTTGGTGCTCAGCTGATATTTGGTTGAGCCAGTTCAATTCACACAGAAAATACTTATACTTTTCCCATGTTAGTTGTCTGCCAAGCTTGTGAGATGAATTGAATTCAGGAAACAGTCTGATAATCATCAGATCTGGCAAAGGAGGGGAAGATAGTTTTGAGAGAGAGAATAGTTTTGAGAGAGATAAGAGCAAGATCTACAGCATACCGCATCATCCTCTCTATGTGAATGGGAGTCACTTCTCCTTCTGTGAATGAAGAAAATGGAATAACCTTTCTTTTCTTCCTCTTAGGGTGCTTGTGTAACAACATTAAAGAATGACAGACGGCAGCAGTGAAGCGGAAATGGATTCAAGGTTTTGCTTTAAGTCTGTCCTTTATTAACTATTTATAAAAAATTTATTAAATCCTTTGGTGTTTTTCAACAGTCTTTTAATAATGTTTATTTTTTGAGGTTTGTTTTATCTTAGGAATTGCAAAATTTGTATACACCATCCCATAAATATTTTTAGTAGATGAACTCACTTTTGTTGTCTGGTAGGAAAGAAACAGGTAGAAAACAGGTAGAAAACTGCAACCCTGTGTTGCTTGAATCCACATATTTAAGTTTAACATCCTTCCCATTACCTTTAACTTGTGGTGTTGGATTTTTTTTCCCATTATGATCTCTATTTCTGTGGTTTTGAATAAAAATATCTCCTCCTTGGTTCCAGGTTGATGGCATTTGACTGTGAGGCTTTCAATCAATTCTTTCAAGGTTGCTCCTGGTTGTGTACTGACAGATAACTGAAAAGCAACCAGACTAACAAAGTTACACAGGGACAAGCAGAGACCATCAGGAGTCCCTGCAGGAACTGACAGATCTTCTGCATGTTAAATAAGGTTGCAAAACTTCCCCAAAACACAGAGCCTGCACTGAGCAGATCAGGCAAGATACTGTCTGTGGAGCATTTAAAATGCTAAGTAGTGAATCTCAGACTATAATTCATCTCCATTTTCAGCTAGGATCTGATGACTTAAGCTCTACTAATGATGACTGTGTTGCAACATGCATTTGGAAGGATGAAATAGACTTAAAATAAATTCTGTAGTTGGTTGCAGCAGGTATCCCTTTCAGTGCAGTGAGGCTGCAGTTGTTTAAATACAGTCTGGCTCTTCAGTCCAGAAGGGAGCCACAGAATCACAGAATATGGTGAGTTCGAAGGGACCTACAAGGATCACTGAGTCCAAATCCTGACTCTGCACAGGACCATCCCCAAGACTCATACCATGTGGCTGAGAGCTTTGTCCAAACACTTCTTGAACTCTGCTAGCTTTGGTGCTGTGACCACTTGCCTGGGGAGCCTGTTCCAGTGCCCAGACACCCTCTGGGTGAAGAAACATTTTCTAATATTCAACCTAAACCTTCTCTGACAGAACTTCAGGCCCTGTCACTGGTCACCAGAGAGAAGAGAAGTTGTACCTCTCAGTGAGGTCTCCCCTCAGTCTCCTCTTCTCCAGGCTGAACAGACCAAGTGACCTCAGCTGCTCCTCAAAGGCTTTCCTCTAAAGGTCCTTCACCATCTTTGTTGCCCTGCTTTGCACACACAGTTTAATGCCTTTCTTATACTGTGGTGCCCAAAACTCCCCCTGCACTCGAGGTGAGGCCACCTCAGTGCAGAGCAGAGCAGGACAATCCCCTCCCTTGCCCAGCTGGTGATGCTTTGCCTGATGCCCCCCAGGACACCCTTGGCTCTCCTGGCTGGAGGCCCCTCGACCAAGACCCCCAGGTAGGTCCCTTTCCATAGCACTGCTTTCCTGCCTCTCATTCCCCAGTCTGTCTGTACATCCAGGGTTCCCACATCCCAGGTGCAGAATCCAGCACTTTCCCTTATTGAACTTCATATGGTTGGTGATTTCCCAGTCCTCTGACTTGTCGAGGTCTCTCTGCAGGGCCTCCCTGCCTTTGAGGCAGTCATCAGCTCCTCCCAGCTTTGTATCATCTGTGAACTTTCTCAGCATCCTTTCCAGTCCTGCGTCCAGGTCGTTAATGAAGATGCTGAAGAGCACAGGGCCGAGGATGAAGCCCTGTGGAACCCCACTAGTGACAGGTCACCAGTCTGATGTCACTCCATTCACCACAATCCTTTGTGCCCGACCCCTGAGCCAGTTGCTCACACATCTCAGGATGTGTTTATCCAGCTGTGTGCTGGACATTTTGTCCAGAGGGTCCTGTGAGAGACAGTATGGAAATCTTTACTGAAATCTAAAAAGATAACATCAGCTGGCTTCCCTTGATCAGCTGGGTGGGTTACCTTGTCATAAAAAGAAATCAGGTTTGATAAGCAAGACTTTCCTTTCATGAGGCTGTGATGAATGATGTGTGCAGTCACCCAGAGCTGGGTGAGTTGCTGTGCCTGAGTGCACCAGGTCCTGGACAGAACATGTGCTGCTGGTCACTCCACTGGGCAAGAGCTACAGCTGCATAAAGCCTTTGGGTTGCACAGAGGATGCCATAGTCCAGAATCTGGTATCTGACAAGATGAGCTCTCTTTGGGAATCTTGAAGCAGGTACTTGACTCCTCATTTGGAAAGTACTGACAGCTTTTGACTTCAGGAGCCCTTCTCTTCACAAACCATGAACAACAACAACAACTCTGATTCTGTGCAGAGCTGCTTCCATGACACAAGAAGAAAAAGGAATGCCCTGAAACACCTTCCAGAGTGCAGTGCCTGTTATCCCTGACTCAATGGAAAGGTAGCTGGTAAAATCCTGCGGAACTGAGCTTTGTTTCATGGCTGGTTGGTTGACTCATGGCATGGACCTCAGCAGAACTGCATTAATAGGAAAGCAGCAAATCAGCTGAGAAACAAACCCTATGGCTCAGAGCTGTCCTGTGCTGTCTCCACCAGAGGCAGTAGGTCAATCTGTCATCTAGGATGCCCTGTTACCACAATCTCTGAGCTACTCACAGGGTTCCTGCAAAGTAAGGAAATCCTACTGGCCCCTGATACCGATGAGGAACTGACATCTTGGCTTCTAATCATGCACAGAAACACACTGTGAAATTTTCACAGCTGTCTTCTAGGCTGATTTGTTAGGCTGGTAAATGCCCTTAAATATATGCTTCCCCATGTAGGAAACAGGGTCACAAGCTTTTCCTTCCTCACAGTCTTTCAGTCTATGACTGAAGGCAGGGCTGAGCCCAAGGCAGCGGGGTCACAGGGGAGGTGAAGTGAACATACAGGAGCAAAGCTGAAGACACCTGGTCAGAAAACAGCAGCATCACAACTTTGGGGTACTATCAATACATGTGATTGGCAAACAGATTCAAGAGGTCTCAGATTTTTTCCTTAGCTTTATTATTTTGATTTTTTTTAAGCTTGATCATCTCCAGCAATGGAGTGCTTAGCTCTCAGTGCTCAGGTTACAGAAGCTTAGTGTGTGTTTGTGGAGCAAGATGAAGGTACAATTAAGTCCTTGTTGTCCATCAGTAATTTCTAATGCCCATGTAACACATTTTCCTGCATGGAGCTCCCTGTCTTAGCCCTGCAGCATGTGCTAAGGGCAGAGTGTGGTGATGCCCTTGAGTACAGGACATGCATTCAAGCAAGTCCCAAATGCTCCCTCCACCGAGCACATGTGCACAAGAGATGAATGAAGTCATGGTTTGTTCCCAGCTATACTCTAAGTTAGGTTATTCAGGGCTCTGGTCACTAGCATACAGATGCCAATTTCAAGGACTTAACTGTCAGATACTGAAAACCCAGCTCACAATGCATCACATCGTGCCAAAAAATCAGAGCACTCTAAGCCTTCCTGTTTGTGCATAGTTGGCTTTCTGCTTGCTCACATTACACAACACATCACTGAAACAAAGACAGTGCAAACACGAATAAATGTGTCGAAGAAACTGGCAGCAACACGAGTATAGGTCAAAGTTATCTACCTCCTGCCTAACCCAGAAATCAGGAATGGAGTGTGGGAAAGAGCAAAACCACAGTTTTTTTTCTTGAAAAGGTTTTAGTTCTTTTGCTGGAACATGTCCAGCAAAGGAGTTCTTGGCATTCAAAGCCTAGTTTACAGGTGTAGGCATTTGTGTGAGCATGTGGAGCAGAGGGAAACGGCATTCCCAGCGAGGATGGTTATTTCACAAAATAACTGCCATTTCACAAAACGAATCCAAAACACAGAGGATTTGGGGGAGTTATTTCCCTACATACACACAAAGTTATTGGTTTCTGGTTAGGACCATTCAGCAGTTCACAACTGAGCAAGCACAAGTTCAGCCTGCTTTGCTTTCCTTACATGAGCTTCTTGTAAAGTGGCAAATTCAATCTAAATTAACCTGGCTTCCCAGGATTTATGCAAAGGGAACTGTCTCTGTGTGCAAGCCCTCCTGTCTGTGGTTCTATAGGATGGGGTTTGTGTTCAGGTTTGTCAGAGTTCAAAATCCCCTTCCTCCTGCCTGAAGATGGAAGATATTAAGGTGTTATTTATACAGGCCATAATGTTGTGACTGTTATTCCATCAGAAAAATTCTAAGCCATCTCTCCTTCTTGCAAATCAGTTTTATGTTATGGTGAGGTTGTTCATAAAAAAATTTGGGGTAATGGGGACATTTCATTTTACAAGTCAATGTATGTACCTTTGATCATCAGCAGAGGAGCTGGGCAGCCCCCAAGAGCAGCTCAGATTGCCCTGCAGCTCTGTCCCTCTGCCAGGGTGAAGCTCACTTCTTGCTGACTAGAGGACACCCAGGAAAAATCCTGTCCTTGGAGCACACACAGTACCACCCCTTGTCTCCACTCATGCTGGGGCTGTTTCTTCTAACTGATCTGTTTGCAATCCCATTGAGGCTACAATAGCTATATTTGGCTACATAAGAATTACTTTTAGTGTTGCATAGAATATACTACACACATTTTGGGAGGGGGGGAGAAGAAGGTAAAGTTTATCATCCTCCCTTCTACTAGAGATATGTTGTTTTCCACCCTCCTTTCTTTTCCTGGGAGACAGAGAGGGTCTCTCTCAACAGAAGTCAGTACCCCAGGAGGCTGAAGTTGTTTTCAGCCATTCTCAGTAGAATTGCCCCACATTTAAATGTAATAGCAACCTCTCCATTCAGATCTTCTCCTCATGAGGCCTAATGGTAATAAAAAAACCATAGGAATAATAACCCCAAATTCATATGCATAGGTATTTTCTGATGATTTCCTCCTAGGATATGAATGTGCTGTTTAAGGAAACACTGCTTTCTCTCAAGGTACAGAGTGTGACATTAAGGTGAACGGGAGAAATGATTTCTCTACACGTTGTTCAAAAGGATTTGTGTGGTAGCACTAAGTGTGTGCTACAGCATCAGCCAAAGTCCGGACATTCTACTGTTGACTTCATCAGGAAACATGACCCTTCCTCTAACACGTGGTTATCTTGCTTCATAGAGAGCATCTGAAAAAGCAGAACAACAAAAATGTAATTCTGTCCACTGAACATTACCAGCCCTCAGGAATTAAGGGAAAGTATCTATAGGGAAGAATGATAGTCTTGTGGTTGAGACACGAGTCTCCGACTCAGGAAATGGGTAGAGTATCCTACCACAAGCTTCTAATGTGAACTGATGCTGCTTAAACTCTGCTGCTTCTGTTTCTGTACATCAGTAACATGGGATTAATGCATTCCTAGTATTGTTTCCCCGTTAGTTCTCCCTAGAAACTCTTTGATGCTTAGTCTTCTAAGATTTAGACTCAGGGCATCAGTAACAGGCTGAAGCAGGAATTAGAATCCTTGATGAACTTTTCATGTGGCTTCCTCCTTGTTATTAAACAAAATCTATTTTTCACTTTTCTGTGATCCATGTTTGTGGTATGAGCACAACCAAAGACAAGGAAGCTCCATTATAACATGCAGTGTTTTAAAAAAAAGTCAGTTCTGCAGTTCTTCAGCTGGCTGCACCCAGTTAATTTTTAATAATACAAGTTTTCATATTCATTTGTGAAGGTATCATAAGTATCTGACTTGTGAGTACTTTAGAAAATGACACTCTTTCTTAGTTATCTGTAAAAGCTTGAATGGCCTCTTTTATAGTTACTGGTAAAAGCTTGAGTGGCTCTTGTGCCTTACAGCTCCTCCTCTGGGTGAAAACATTTTTGGTAATGAATAGAACTTAGGGATCCCCTGCTTTGCAAAGTTGGAAAGCTTGAAGCCTGAGAACTGGCATGAAACTGGCATGAACTGGTAGGAAAACAATGCAAATATTTCTGGAAATGCTTTCTCAAAGAATTTTACCTTCAATGAATCAGTGCTTTTAGCAATAGCAAGGCTAGTCTTGGAGGCTAATTTTGAAGTGTTCCCAAGCTTTTGGCATGTCTCCACTCCCAGCCTTTCTTCAAGATCAGTGTCTCAGACATTTATGGTTGACCCATTACTCATATTTGACTTTTTGTTTGATTGAGTAAACAAGTTTTTTCTACCTGATTTGGAGACCCCAATGGCCAGGCTCTCTGCACTCTCATAGATTTGGTAGCTGTAAAGATGATTCAGT
This sequence comes from Aphelocoma coerulescens, assembly GCF_041296385.1. Taxonomy (NCBI): domain Eukaryota; kingdom Metazoa; phylum Chordata; class Aves; order Passeriformes; family Corvidae; genus Aphelocoma; species Aphelocoma coerulescens. Next base: position 157,925,928 of record NC_091015.1, on the reverse strand, counting down.
AACTTCATCATTCATCCACTAACACAGCTGGCAAAAGCTTCTTTGACCACAAGTATGAAGGATAAGGTTGGAGAGATTCCTCTGTAATGCCCTTGACCACTGTGAGCAAAAAGGAAATTCTTTCACTGCAGGAGTCAGTCCTGAGTATTTATCTTGCTATGTACTTTAAGGAACGAAGTGCCTTGAGCTTTCCACTGTCATTCCCAATGTGTGTGAAAGGTCAGCTTTTTACCCATTCCTGCTTTCTTTCTTGTTACACATTAAACCCTCATGTCTTTTATGTTGTGAGTCACTCATGCCTTCACTATGAGAGAAGAACTGGATAGTTTTGAGGCAAAGAAACCATTCATTTCACTCATCATCTACACTGTTTTACAGGGGCTGGAACATAATGACTCAAAGTTAAACCAATTTCAGAATGTCCACCTCCAGTATCTTTGGAAATTTGAGAGTAGTGTGCTTTACAGTCCAGTGGTCTCTACTTTCTCCACACCCAATTCATGTTTCCTGACTCAAATGTGTTCTGAGAGACTTACCACATTTCTTGCTTCCTCTCATTTTAACAATAAACAATTTTATCCCTCTATATCTCTTCCCTCTGTGTAATTCTTAATTCTCTTGCAATAACCATGTTTGATTTACCTGAGCCTTATGAAAACTCTTTTTGAGGTCAAGGGAAATATGCCCACAATATTCATCAGTCTGTGTGGATCAGGCATGTACTAGAATTGACTGGAAAACTTCCAAGGAAGTGCTGGAGGATTTGGATTTCTTTTTATTTTTTTTTTCCCTGAGGAATGTGATGATTCATTGTGGCTGAAACTTGTCTATGACTTTCATTGGGAAACAGCATATGCCCCTAAACCAGTCCAACTTCCTGCTCGACCCACTTCTAAACAGAATGTAGCCCTGATTTTTTTCTGTCTTGGATGTATACTCAAACAATGAGACTCTTCTGAGATGCATCTTCCCCAGGTCTCTTTTCAGTTTTCTGACTTTTAAAAATTAACATTTGTTGCTCTAGAGAAATTATTAAATTGTTAGAGCTCTCACCTGTAATGGATGAGAATGAAATTTAAGTTCCTGCTCTGAAGTAGGTAAAGTAAGATCTTGAACCTAGAATTTCCACGTCACAGGAAGATGTTCTGACACTGAAATGCTGTGGAATAATTTATTATTTTACCTATGCATGAAAATATTGTACATCCCCTGTGAGGGGGAAAACTTATTAAAAGCACACCTATTTGAATGGCTTGAAATCTTTCTCTGTTGTTCTGGTCCCTGTCTGGTGTAATCCATTCTGCTAATAAAGTTTCCTTCTACACAAACACTGGGGAGAAATAAGTAATAATATTTAAAAATTAACTTCCCCTTCATTGTCAGCAGACCAAATGTCACAAAACTTTCTGGTGGAAGTGTGGTTGCAGTGACTGCCAGTACTGACATAACTTTTAAAAGATGAGAGAATGTGTTGTATCACATTAACATCAACTGTATATATAGCTGTATCTATATAAAATATCCAGCTATGCAGTTCCAAGAACATCCTGCATCCAAAGATTCAAGAAAGCATTGGAATACAAAGGCCACAGCAGAGTGACATGCATCCCTGTTCACGTCTGGTACTGCAATTTGCACGTGCAGTAGAAAGAATTTCTGTGCCTGATGGCACCTATTTATGTAACTCTCCAAATGTCTTGAACAACATCAAACATTAAAAGGCATTAAACGATTTCATGAAAAATGTCTGCTCACCTGTCCTTCACCACCATTAAATAAAAAGTTAAAAATCTCTAATAATATTCTACCAGATCCTTTACAAATATCACTTATGTAGATGGTAACCAGTGCTTAATTTTTCCTTTTGCTCAGGAAAGTGTGCTGAAGGATTTCATCTTAGTATTTCGCACTTTAATGAGATTATAATTGTTCTGAAAGAAGCATAATAGATACAAGTATACTGGAATATCACCTAGCATTTTCCAGTTGATTTTCTAGTATATAACCCTCTATCCACAACCCTTTACATGAACTGGGTCTGGTCTTCCCTGGCTCTGTGAGTACTGGCTTTTGGTCCAGTTTCAACCTCATCAACCTTTCAGGTTCCAGTTGTCTTTGTGCTTTGTTTATTAAGGGGGATTACAGGAGGAAGGATGTTGGAAATTTTGTGGGTTTTTTTTTTTTTTTTAAGATTTCAGTGTTTAATTGAGCTCTCTTGCTTTAGTTTGGTTATTTCCTAGTCTTTAATTTCATCTTGCTAAGAACCACTCTGGGCACATGCTATCATAATTACAAATTGCTCTCTACAGGCAGACAGTGGTCACCAGAGAGCCCTGCCTCTGTCCTCACCAAAGCTGGGGTTTATCCTCTGCAGCAGACCACCAGAATTCCCATGTCCCCCAGCTAAGCTTTGGGTTAGAACTGGGAAAATGAATAGAATTTTATTTCAGGACAAGGGTTATTTCTTATCCAAAAAGGGATGTGTCTCAGTACTGACATCTACTGCACACTGACAAATTTGTTAAAACTTAGGTGAAAATACCACTTTCCCAGCAGTGTGCACAACACAGGGTTTAACTGGGTCTCAGCAGGACTCATGGGTAGGGTTCAGAGATGTGCCATCCCATGTTACCTCAAGCAAACATGTCCGACAAACAAATGATGGAGAGGAGAGTGGGAAAAGGAAGGGATGGTGTGACCTCCTCCTTCCTGAACAATGCTTATCACTGAGCATCAGGTGGGGGGTAGCCTCATAATCAGAGTAAGTGCTGCTCATTGCTGTTGTCTTGCAATCTACCAAAGAGCAACCTGGAATAATAAATCCCATGACATGTGCAGTAGAGAGACACAGAGAGAAATATTTTCCATCTCCAGGCCCAGTTTGTTTAGGGCAGTTGTGTAATTCACCTTTCTTTTGGCATGGAACCAGCCTAGAAGCAATTAATGGGTTGGAGCACCTTTTGGTAAATTCTCAGCTGAAGGGGGAAAATTGGTCATAGGAATAAACTTTAAATAATACTCCTTCAACAAGGACGTCACGCTGCCTACTTATCTCCTCACCCCAAACCACATCACATGCATTCACATGAGTGTCGGAAGTGAAAGTAGCTATAAACAGCCTAATTTCTCCTGGCTGGTTCACCTGGGGGGTTTAGGCCTCATGCTAGTGGACTCTGGTAAAATTCAGCAGAATCTGAAAAATGATAGTGTGCTAAATCTGGTGCAAGAGAGAGGAGAATTAGGCCACTGGAGGTCTGAACACTCAAATTATGTAAAAGCTTATACTCACATCTTAATGACAGGAAACAGAGTGTGTAGGTACTTCTGTGCTTCAGGAAGTACAAAGCTCAGAAAAAGCAGTAGAAAATATATACAGGAAGGTGAACTGAGTGGGTTCAAAGTCTGTGGGTATAAAACAGAACTTCTTTTATTTTTTACCACTGTTTTTGCTAAATGAGCAGTGGGGAGGGGAGCATGGGACACGGTGGGGGAGGGACACCAATCTCGTTGACTTTCTTGTTTTCCATAATTTAAAACAAGGGGATCTCCTTTTAACACTGGCTGATTTTCCAGTGCTGAAGACGTCAGTCCCTGCCAAGACTCATCAGTGTGACTGATGCTGTGACTGTTGCTACGACTATTTGGGGACACTGGGAAATTCTGTCTATTTACTGGAAATAAATATTTATGGAAGAAACAGAAAAACCAACCTGTGGGCTTTCAATATTGCACCCACAGATTCCTGAAAGCATACCACTGCTTAAGGAAATGAACTGGCTTTCCACAAGTAGTAAATACCTACAGTAGAAGAGAAGTGGCATAGTATTATGGTCAAAGAGATATTGATTTATTAACTCCTTATTTTCAGGTGTTTTTATCATGCCACCAGAAATATACTTTGGAGTGATAATGCTTAGGCATGCTGTGAGCCTAAAGGTGAATTTTATTCCTACAAAAGGTTTAGTGTAATGTGTTTGAATATTTAGATCAACCTAAGAGGAAAGAAGTTGAAAGGAGGTAGAACTGCTTTGAAACAAAAATAAAAGAACATATAGTCTTAAAAAAGTAAATGTTTTTTATAAAAATATGATTTTCAACAATTTCTCTGTGAAAGACAATATGAGCATTGTATAACTGAGTAAAAATTTCAGTTGTTCAAATGTTTTAAGTAGGGTAGGATTTTTTTGGATAAGTCTCACTTTCAGACATTGGTCTGTAGAATATATGCTAATACACTACTTAGAACAATGGGTCCTAATCTTGCCATGAACATGCAACCACCGGTGTGATAAAATAATATAGATTTTCTTTAGAGTCCTACCATAGAATTTAACTGAGAAGTTAAAAGAGCTTAATGAGAAAACTCATAAAATGTGGAGACGTGTTATAATTCTCTATTACAGTCCCTTAGATTTTATGTAATTTTTACCAGGGACTGTTTTTTTATTGTTTTAACTATTTATTTAACTATAGTTAAAATCTACTGTACTTCTCTGTGAGGTGGATCATTTGACATTTCGGTATTAACATCAAAAGACTTGCAGGGAAATTCACCGATGCGAATTTACCAGTTTCAGCAAATTTCAGCCAACCAAAGAAAGAGTTTCAAAGATACAACTGGGTTAACTGGAGCCAATGTCTTACCCTGGTTTTGATACATGAATGTCTAATTTCTTTGAACATGAAACTCTAGAGAAGCTATATAAATGTGACCCTATGCAAATCAAAAGAATGTTTTCATTACATTCTGTGAACTGAAACTGCTGAGTTTCACATCTCTTTAGATCTTAAGCTACTAAACTGGGGAATTTTCCTGTGCAGGTAATGAGGAAAACTTCATATTTCAACTTCAGAATTACTTTTTTACACTGTCCATTCTGTAACTCTGTCACTTATCAAGCCTCAAAACTTGTGTTTATTTGGCAGTGATATTAGGACAAGAAACTGGGAGAACTTTTATAGAATGGAAAAGTCACAAAAAACCTTAGGGGAAAATGGTCCTTTTATCTCTCAGGTCAGACATGAGCAGAGTGCCCTGAGCTTTAATAGCAGCCTTATGCGCTGGAAACCCTTCTTTAGTGTTATGTCTTCTGCAGTGTTTTGTCTTCAATGAATATTTGGAAGAAATTTCATTTGACTGAAAATGTTCCAATGTCCTTTAATGGCACAGTGAAGAATGTTCATATCACTGACTTTTGGCATTTAATTATGTTATTTGGCCACTCTCCTTTCTTTATATTTGAGGAGCACAGGGTATAAGTAAAGGATGAGTAAATCTGTCAGGACTGCCCAGGTTGTGGCAAAGGCAGTTCTCCCAGGGCATCACTGCCTACCTTCAACTCATGACCTTCTTTCCCCTCAAATTGCTATTTTTACTGGAATTCTTAGCCACTAGGCATGACCATTAACTGGTAGTTAAATGTAAGTCAAATTCCTGTTTAAAACCTGAGTAATTCTCATAAAAGTTTAGAAATTCTCTGTTAATTCTAATACATCAATATTTTTGTCCAAATCATGATGCAACAAGATAGGAAATGGAATGAATTATGGTGAAATGTCACTTCAGCACCACTTAGACATTTACATAACCATAAAAGCTTTCTTGGAGGGGATTCTGGAAATCACCTGTCCAACCTTCTGCTTTAAGCAGGACAGTCACCAGCACCAGAGCAGGTCAGTGGTGGCTTTGTAACTAAGACCAGAAAAACTCTATTGACAGAAGTATAATTTGATCTGAGATGATCAATAAGAAATGTAGTTTGTGCACATTTTGCTTCAGTTTTGCTTCTTGGGTAGGCTTTATCTTCTATGATTGAAGGGTCCTAGAAAGTGAAAAGATTCAATTCATCAAGAATGATCATCCTAAATGGGGCAATGGGAACTCAGACTCAAAGAACTGGTCTTAAGCTCAGCAGCAAGAAGAAAAATTGTGCCCTGTCCAAAAGTTTCAATATTCTTGACAAAGAGATGTGCCGCACAGATTTTTTAGAGAATGATGCTTTCTAATGAAACTGTTTTCCATGCAGAATTCTGCACTACACTGACTAAAAGGCCACTGTTACTGCTGAACAATGCTGTTCAAAATTAAAATGGTGAGGAATATCCATCTTAACACAGATTAACTAAAAAAAGTCTGGGCAAAGAAACATTAAAAAATAAATCAGGTGAGCAACTAACATATTGAAACTCAGCAAACAGTCAAGGACAATGAATTCCTACTCAGGAACATTTAACTGATCACCAAGACCATTTGATATTTTTACAGTAAAATGTGGGAAACTTCCTTTGATGTACATGATTGTTGGCAGGGGTAGGGTACATGATTGTTGGGCTGGGTAGCTCAAGTTTACCTCCCTTTACACGTCTTCTTGCTAGCTGGGCTGTGGTGTCCCACAATTTCCCATGCAGAGCTGTTTCAGATCCTTGTAGTATAATCTGAGAAGTGAAAACTCTGTCACCTGACCCAAATACCTTGTGTGAGTCCTTCAGGTTGAGTACATGATGACCCTTGGTTGTGGTATGTGTGTACAGAACAGCCCTCCCCTTGGCCTTCACTTCCCCACTCCCCCTCTCATGATATATTAGTCATCAAATCATGAGTGAGAGATATTTCCAATTCGTGGTGTTTCAGTCATCTAGCACCAAGGGAAATGTGAAAATAATTCCAGTTTGCAGCACCTGTTGCTTCAAAACCACATTGCAAGTTGTTGAATAGTATTCTCTCCCCCCCCCCACCTTTGTCTTTTTTTGTACAAGGTTACAAACTAATGAGTGTGAGACTGCCAGCAAAAGCGCTGACACAATTTTCACATTTCATGGGCTAATGAGGTAGAAAATAATTGTGTGATGACATAAATTAATTAGTAGTCACCAAATTTTGAAAACAGACACTGTATATTTCTGAGATTTAATCAGTCCAGGGTGACCTCTAAGCATTTATTTTTTGAAATTAAGGGGTGCAAAACACGGGAGAGCCAAAGCACTGGCAGAACTTCAATGCAATTTTTCCATTAGTGTAATTGGCTGAGTTTATCAGGGCAGGCTGAGAAGGAGCTGACAGACGGGGCTGCCTCTCTGCATGCAGCCAGCTCTTCATCCTGCAGAGCCCACTGTGTTGCACCAGAAGCTGCTGGCTCTCAGCGTGGCAGAGAGTGAGCTGCATGTCACCTTCCGTGTCACCCAGCAGTGTCACTGTGCAGCTGAGTCTGCAAACACATCTGTGATGTTTGGATAGGGACAGCTCGGGCTGCAGGTCTGACTCTGCTGCTGGAAGAAGCAAGTAGAGGGAAGGACAGCACAAGGACCTGCAGGAAGCCTAGACCCCCAGATATTTATATTCCTGTTCTCAGGTCACTTACAATGTATCTACTATAGTTATTTTCCATCTGGGAGAGGAAACTGAATACTGCTTGCCCTAGAAGGATGTAATAGAGATAAAATTCATAATAACAAGTCCATGTAATTGCTTAGGTATCTAGAAACAGCTTTGGAATTGAGAATGTCATATAGAAACCTTTACGTTGATCAAAATTCAGCCAGCTTCCACCCTTTCAGTATTCCCTGATCACCTATTTTACTCTGTGTACAATGCATCCCTGCCAGTGCAAGTCAGATACAACTCACTGTTAACCAAGGATGATTTCAGCCTTGTGCAATTTATATTTTTCTATAGCAGGCTGAATTTGAGTTCTGTACCTGCCACCTGTTTGTTTTCCTGTATTTGGGGATGAATGCACTACTCACATATAGCATGGCAGCCATAATTTTCCTCAGCTACAGAAGCTCATAGGATGTTCACGTGGGAATCCTTCTAAAAGGTACAGCAGGACCAGTGGGTTGGAGTGCATGCTAATTTCCAGAAAAAACTTCAGATGGAAGCCTCTTCTAGGGAAAAGGTTGGAACATAATTTCTTTGCCTGTGGGTGTAACCCTTCTGTTATGGCTCCAGGATGGACCCAGAATTCCTGTGAGAATGAACAAGAAAGAGCTATGTTTGAAGTGCCAAATTTCATGTCAGGTGGAGACTGAGTTAACCTGGTAGAGTTTCTTTGGTGAAATACTCTTCTAGTATTAAAAGATGTGTTGAAACCATACAGATGCTTAATGCTTTGATGTACTTGTCTGCACTGTCAGGTTTCAGCATACCTTAGATGCTCCAGAACATGAGAGGGATAAAAATACTCACAGATCCAGTATTCCATAAGATCTTGGAATATTTATTTGTCTGTGAGAGGAAATCACAGAAGCCGGTATTCAGTGGAGCAGAAGCTGCAAGCCTGGCCAAAACATTCACAAAATATTTGAAGGTGAGCTTGTCTTAAACATTTTCCTGAACAATCTTCTTGGAGCTTTTTAAAGCCATTGGCATTGTTGATTTCTTGATGAAAAAATTCTGTCATCACAGCATGTGCAAGGAGTGTGTTCTGCAGGGAATAAATCTGATCTTTATGTGTCATCCAGCATTCCCTCAGCAAGTGATGTCTGCTCCCTAAAGCCCTTCTCTCACCGTAATGGGACTGCTCACTGCATGTGAGCCCTGTTGGGTCTGGACAGTGAGCTGTGTGCTGTCAAATGCAGGGAGGAATGGGGACTCTCACAGGTGTTTCAGTGCACATATGGGCATCTTTAATATTTCAGATAACTTCTAATTAAAATTGATGTCTGTGGGCATTGCTAGGATCTTGGAGAAAAAAATCCTCCCTGCCTTCATGCTGATTTGCACAGCAATGCTCACAACAGCCTCAGTGTGTAATTTTGCTTTTCAAGCAGCTCTGAAGAGTTGCTGAAATCAATAGTTCTGAGCATCACCAGTAGCAGCTCTGATGTTGAGGGGGATACACTGTGTTCTGTCACTCAAGGAAAGGGAAGAAAGATGACAGGGCTGCTGGTAGGAACTGATGGAAGTCCATGGGCACATTGCAGGGCGGAAGGGTGTTGTTTTGCAAGTTCATTTATACCCTGGAGCATGAAATGCCATTTCCAAGAGCAGTTCTGTGAAGCCATGTATCTTTCTCCTTTTGCTTGGGAGGGACCTGTGGCCTTCTGACCTTGACAAGGCACAGGAAACCGCTGGAGCCAAGGGTCTGACTGACACTCCTTCCTCTCCTCCCTCCCTTGTTTTGGAGTGTAGACAAATGGCAAAAGATTGTGTGGCTTGGTCTGTCTCCTTCTGGTTAGTCCTTGCTGGTTTATGTTCACATCTCCCAGCCCTTTGTACTTTGAATCCAGAGATCTGAGTTACAGGCTGAGAGAATTAGTGTTGTTCAGCCTGAAGAAGAGAAGGCTCTGAGGAGACCTTACAGCACCTTCCAATTCCTAAAGAGGGTTTACAAGAAAGCTGGAGAGGGACAGTTCACAAGAGCATGCAGTGATAGGACAAGGGAGAATGGCTTTAAGCTGAAAGAGGGTAGATTTAGATTGGATTTGAGGAAGAAATGCTTTACTGCATGGTTGGGGAGGCACTAGAACAAGTTGCCCAGAGAAGTTGTTGATGTCCCATCCCATCCCTGAAATTTTTCAAGACCAGGCTCTGAGCAAGCTGGCCTAGAGGAAGGTTCCTTGCCCATGATAGGGGAGGTTTGTAGTGAGACAATCTAAGTTCTCTTCCAATCCAAACCAATCTATGATTCTATGATATGACTCTCTTTAACAATGCTTCATGAATTCCCTTATGGCCTGCACTTCCCTAGGGAACAGAGAGGGACTAAGTGATGCTACTGGGAACACATTTACCAGCTCAGCCCTAGAGCTGTTAGTATGACTGTGTACACATCAGACCAAATGTTCATTATTTCCCTGGATAGGCAGACAGAGTTGAAAGAGGGAGAGTAATGTTTGGTGTCATACACTGTAACAAACTGGTGTAGATGCAGGTGTGTCCCCACTGTTGTCCACACAGCTGAAAGGATGCAATGCACTGCATGGCACAAAATGGGCTGCCTGGTGAGTGTTCGGTCTGTAAATGCACATTCAACAGTGCCAGTATGCGGTTAGCATTTAGAACATTTTCAATAGTAATTCAAGCTTTCATGTACCTCCCTCTCTATTAGGCCTGATGTAAGTTCTCATCTGAGAACCTGTTATTCCTCTAGCATAAAGACATATTTTATTTCTGAAGGAATTCTATTTAAGAATCAAATTGGTGTTTTGTTCACTGCTTTCAGAAATGAAGATGTGTTGGGAAGCCACAATAGGTCCTTGGCAAGCCTTTATTTTTTCTAGGTTGATCCTAAACACTTATATGGCTTACAGTTCTTCTACAGCAGAGAACAGACAAATCTCACGATTTATGTTTGAGGTGCACTGAGCTGCTCCCCTCCAACACTGCAGCAGCCTTGCCCTCAACAATGGGACCTGGGGATACTTCTTTTGTGTGACACCCACCTGCCAGACATTGCTGAGGACACAGACATCCAACTTCATCTCAGAGGTCTGTGGTGGTGGTCTCTGCACCAGCAGAGGGCTGTGATATTAGAAAGATTTTGAGATAGCAACTTCTCACCCCTTTTTCTCCACAGCACATGACCCTATGTGCCATGAGTGCATTCCTTGTTGTGTGACTCAATACTGGAAGGTTTGTACTTTAAGGTTGGTGGACAACTAGGTGATCTACTCCTGCAACCTTAAAAATTGATCTCAGTTAAATAACACCCCTGGTTTTAACCTCTGATGGAAGCCAAGGAGTAGTGTAATCCCACTGCTATTGCTGGCAAAGCTTTGGAGTTCCAGTGTGACTTAACACAGCTCATGCAGTACCCCTCTGTCATGGTTTCCTTGTTTACTGAACAGAAATACTTACACTTTTCCATCCCACCTGGTGGATGAGGGAAAGGCTGTGGATGTTGTCTATTTGGACTCCAGCAAGGCCTTTGACACTGTGTCACACAGTAAACTCCTGGAAAAGCTGGCAGCCCACAGCTGGGACAGGAACACTCTTTGCTGGGTTAAGAACTGGCTGGATGGCCGGGCCCAGAGAGTGCTGGTGAACAGAGCTGCATCCAGCTGGTGGCCAGTCACTGGTGGTGTCCCTCAGGGGTCTGTGCTGAAGCCAGTTTCGTTTAATATTTTTATTGATGAGTCTACTATTAGTAAATTTGCAGGTAACACTAAGCCGTGAGCATGTGTTGACCTGTTGGAAGGTAGGAGGGCTCTGCAAAGAGACCTGGAATGGTTGGATGGATGGGCAGAGTCCAACAAGATGAAGTTTAACAAGTCCAAGTGCTGAGTCCTGCATTTTGGCCACAATAACCCCCTGCATGGCTATAGGCTGGGGACAGTGTGGCTGGACAGTGCCCAGGCAGAAAGGGACCTGAGGGTACTGGTTGAAGCTGACTGAACATGAGCCAGCAGTGTGCCCTGGTGGCCAAGAAGGCCAACGACATCCTGGCCTGTATCAGAGTGGCCAGCAGGAGCAGGGAGGCCATTCTTCCCCTGTACTCATCACTGGTGAGGCTGCACCTTGAGTGCTGTGTCCAGTTCTGGGCCCCTCAGTTTAGGAAGGACGTTGAGACACTTGAACGTGTCCAAAGAAGGGCAACAAGGCTGGTGAAGGGCTTGGAACACAAGCCCTATGAAGAATGACTGAGGGAGCTGGGATTGTTTAACCTGGAGAAAAGAAGGCTCAGAGTTGACCTTATCACTCTCCACAATTACCTGAAAGGTGGTTGTATTCAGGTGGGGGTCGGTCTCTTTTTCCAGGCAACAACTGACAGAAAGAGAGGACAAAGTCTCAAGCTGTGCCAAGGGAAATTTAGGTTGGATGTTAGGAAAAAGTTTTTTACTGAAAGAGTGATAAAGCTCTGGAATTGTCTGCCCAGGGAGGTGGTGGACTCACCAGGCCTGGATGTGTTTAAAAAAAGATTGGATGTGGCACTCAGTGCCATGGTTTAGTTGAGGTGGTGTTAGGGCATGGGTGGGACTCAGTGATCTTGAAGGTCTCTTCCAACCCGGTGGTTCTGTGATTCTGTCATCTCTGAGCAGCATCAAGAGTAAGAACATGCTTTGGATGGAGGCTGGGGCAAAATACTGAAGTCATCATCCTATGGGAGGTTGTAGTGGGATGATGTAGTGGATACATTTTTCTTTGAAAATACTGGCTCCAGCCATTCTGTAATTTGTATTGCTGTTTGAAAGGTGATGATTTCTCTACCTTCTCTTCAGTTTTAATCAGCCAATTTCTTCAACAAGTACTTTTTCTATGGCAGCTCTGTTACTCTCACCCTTGCTTGTTCATGGTATTGACGTTTTAGGGTCTCACGTGTGCATCTCACATTTACTTTTCCCAGAGAAGTGGGGAAACCCCTTTCACTCTTTAGAAGTGTATATGCAAACTCAATTGAGATGAACTAGAATTTACTCTCCCCCATCTGCGCAAGACCCAGAGGTAAATTTAAAAGGAGATCAACTTTATTAACCATCTGGCTGATGAAGATTTCATTCACCAAAATGTTCTATTCTTCTCTGTTTCTGCCTGAGAACATGAAACTTTCTGGGCAGAAAGGAAGGTTTTTATTTGAAGGCTTGTTTTTTCCTTCAGTAAAAATTATTTTCCAAAGGAAAATGAGTCTTTCTTTTCCATCTCAGTAAAATTATCTTCAGTTTTTCAATAACCTTCATGAAGTTCATTTTTTCAGTCATCCATTTAACCATGTGTTTATTTTTCTCTGATACTCCACTGTCTTTTCATAGGTACTGTCTTGGCATGCAAGGTCTAACATAAAGCTTTTTATTGATCTACTTCCCTCAGTGCATCAGGTGACATCTTAGGCTAACCAGATTTCTCCTATTTTGCATTTCATCTGTGTCAGCAAAAAAACCCAAACAACCTTCCTACCAACACACACGATTGTACTCCCAGCTCTGTTCCTTGCTAATGCACATTTTCCATCTCATGTGTAATTTATTACATCTTGTGTTTTGGAAAAACTGTCACTAAGCCATAGAAATTAAGGAGAGAGGGAGAAGGTCTTTTGATTAATGGAGTAGACTGAGGATGCAGGAGATTTGGGTTCTGTCCTTTGCCTATAATTTCTAGTGTGACCTTTGGCAGGTCACCGTTTGGGACAGAGAGCATGAAATTTGTGATCTGTTTGTATGGTGCCTATTTCAATAGACCTGTGGCCTCAGCTAAGTCCCATTATGGTAAAATAACCAACAAAACAATCCAGGGATGCAGCTAATTAAAGGCCTGGGCAACAGTATTGCCACAAGAAAATATACAACTGTATTTTTTTAGGCGGGGATCAGATGATACTCAGTGTTAATTTGAAGCCTCACTTTCTTCAAGGACAGTGCTGTTTCACTCAGCAGAGAGGAAAGGGAAGTTTTTCATTTAGTACACAGAGGATCAGCCCCCCGGACCCTGTAAACAGGAGCAGACTGGTGTGTTTGTGCAATGCTGCTTTCTGTAGGATGCAATCAGTTCCACTCCATTATAAGACAAATGGTTTATGGTGTTAACTGACATTAACTGGAGGTGGGGCTGGCCTAAAACAAAGAGTTCTCTTTCATAAAATAGAGAGAGAAAAATTTAGAAAAAAGGGACAAGTTTTCTAAAGCTGTTTTTGTTTTGCTCTGAAGGTAGGAAAAAGAAAAAAAAAATCCCACCATTTTTTTCCCTCAAATGCTCATGGGGATAAGAACCAAGGCTAGCCATAAACATTCATTGGGCATTTAGCATGACAGCAAAGGCAGAGTGGTGTCAGCTTAGCTTGATTTGAAAAAGGGATGTGAACTATGTCTTCTCTAGCTGAAGTGAGTGCCCTAAGCACTGGCCTGTCATTTAACATCAGTCTCTTCTTCTTCCTTTCTCACTTTTCCTCCTCCACCTGAACTTAACTTATGAAGCAGTTTGGCCTCAACCCCAAGACCAAGTCTATCTGTCTGCACTCCTCCAGGATGAGGAAGGCCTCTGCTCTTGGCACAAAGATGTCCATGTTTTGACTCACTCTTTATTAAACCCTGGTCAGTCCCTGTGTCAAATGGTGACAACTATGAACCCTTCTTGCTGTAACTATACTGTCAATGCAGATTGCATGGGCATACAAAAATTCTTTGGCTAATTGAAGAGATTGAGACATCTCACTCTTTAGTTAGGGATGGTCATGATGAAGTTCATGCATGTTTCTATCAGACGTGTAGTACCTTATCTCCCTGACTCCAGAAGTATATTTTCTTGGATATGAACATAAAATGTGCAGTTCTTACCCTGAAACACCTGTTCAAATTAGATATGATACAGTAGGGCAATAACTGGAAATAAGAAGTTCTGAGAGACAGGTTTTCTTGCACCTGCTGTATTTCACTTGCAGTCAATAAAATACTCAAACTGGAGGCCCACGATGGAAACAATCTGGAAAAGGAAAGTTAGTTTGAGGAACAGGAGGCATCTGATGAAAATACCAGGCACTTGCAGAGCTACCAAAAGAGTACAACATGAGCTCTAATAAGACTGATATGTGATAGAACTTGATGGGGATAGAAGTGTAATTGTGAAGCCACAGCCATCAGTATCAAGGGGTGGCATTTAGTACTGTACAGAAGGTGGCTAGAGTGCACTAAGGCATTCACGTTTTGGTGCTGTGGTAGAAGGCAATGGTCCCAGCCAGTTATTTTGCCTAGAAAGGAACTGTCTCTGTCTAGGGAGGTGAGGGTCTGAGATGCTCAGTAGGAGGACTGAGCAATCTCCCATCTGTCTTTAGCAAGCTGCTTCATTAATTAGTCATTATTATCTCAGTGAACAGAGTTCTCTCGTGGACTCACCTGTGGTTAGGACCCAATGCTAAAGTGTGTCTGTGAAAGGCAGAGCACCTAGGAGAGGTTTGACATGGTCAATCTTGGGGTGAGTTCTTTCTGCCCAAGCTGCTCTAAGTAAAACTGACTCTGAAATGTATTAATTCATCTAAAGCCATCTTCCAAACATATCTTTCAGTGATTCTTTTGTGGTAGTCGTGTTGATGAGCCATTTTCTCACTCCACAGAGAAAGGAATCTATTTGACCTCCAGAGACTTGCTCTGCTGTAGCTCTGCTCTGTGGTCAAGTTGGTTCCTGTGTCATTAACACGTATTTTGCAGTACTGGTTTGAGATGGGTCTAATTTCTCAATATCTATCACAGCTACAAAAGAAGCAGTGGATTAAGTGTTCTGGCACTACAAACACAGAGGTGACACTACGTATTTTAGTCTTTCATGTCCTGTGCTATGAGTAAATGTCTTTCATTCTCAGTGCGCCTCTATAAGAAGGGAAGAGCAGCTGTGCCTTGCTCAACAGTGACACCGCCTGCCTGGGGAAGGGCAGCAGTCCTGGAATGAATGATGCAGGCTGAGAGGGGAACAGGCTTTCATGGAAAGGAGGACAGGTTCTAGAGGATCTAGAGGATCAAAGCTGCCAAAAGTATAAACCTGCCAGTAAGACAAGACAATTTTATACATATGTTAATTGTGCAAGTGAAGACCAGGACATCTCCCTCAGCATTTTCCCACTGAGTCATCCAAGGAGTAGCAGATCTCCCAAAACAAACACTGGTTTTGGTCTTAAGACTTCTGAAATCTTCAGGGAAGATTGGTGCAATTTAAGTCGCTGGTAGCATTAACATAAGTCTAAATTGATCTGTCATGGACAAGGTCTCCCATGAGAAGAAGACAGTGGGTAAAGGGTTGTATAACCAAACACCTCAGTTAATTGAGTGACAAATGAGTGTTGTATGGGGCCCAGCAGGCAGAGCACATAAATAAAATTAGTCACTGAGGGGATCAGTCAAGTGAATTTAATCAGATATTTAATAAATAAGTTATCAGGCTTTAAGTCTATACAATTCTCTCAGTGCACTTGGATTTCACACTGTCTAAAGTGAAACCCATCTGACCAAGAATACTTACCACCAAGTCAGCTGTCTAAATTCAGTGAAGAGAAATGAGTGCTTCTGCAGCATGTTTAATTTAATATGTAAATTTGATATGACAAACAATTCAGGTCACATGACTCCTATCCTAGAAGTTTTCATGTCTTTCCTTTGACTACCAGGAGAGGTTAGTGGGACCAGTGCAGGTTCAGACTGGATTCAGCAGATCTGTAGAGGACAAAAAATTGGGTGCTGAGTTGCCTAAGCCCCCATTCATATCTACTTCACAGGCCATATAGGAATCTGACCTTTTCTGGTTCTATTGTTTGAACAATCATTTGCAGAAGAACACTTGCAGATTGAATCTTCTGGTTTTGTTTTGGCTGAAAGAAACACAGATCATGGTTCTAAGGCCATTCTGCACTGCTTAACCAAAGGGCAGCAGCTAGGAACAATTGGAAAATTCATTTTGAAAGTACATTGCTGTTGTAAACTAAAATGCTGAAGTCTCTAAACATAAGATTTATCTTGTGCTACGGATGCCATATCACCTTGTCTTGTGACCAAAGCTTATTTCTGGACCTGCCATCTGGCTGATTGACTGTGTCTCTCCTGATCTGAATGTGCTTTGGGCAAGTATTTCTGTGTTTGCTCACTAAATGATCACTGACTGGAAGAAGGAAGAGAAATGCCATAAGAACACTCCAAGCAAACACAGGAAGGAAGTAAATGTCAATAAAGTGTGGCGTGTTTCACTAATTTTTGGTATGGAAACTTCTCTGGAAGCAGTAAGACAAGGAATTCAGATAGGACAAAACAATTCAGGATGGAAAACATTTTGTTTATTTTCAAGTTATTCAACCTGTTAAAGCTTTCTAGGTAGAACTGAAGTAATTGTAACAACAGAATATTTATATTTTGGAGGCCAAATTTCTTTTTGCTATCATCTTTAGCCTCCTCTGTTAATTCATCAGTCTGAAAAAATATTACATTGATGCAACTTTTTCCCTTTCAACAGCTCTTGACTCTATGATTAAGTAGAACACAGATGTGCATTTCATTTCTTTCCTAACAAATGTGGTGAACTTTTTAATACATGGATGTGACTCAAGCCCTGTGCACAGTCCAAACCCAAGAGTTCATTAAAAGGTCCTTCACTTACACATAGTCCTGTTGTAATTGTTTTGTCCTCACATGACTGCAGGCCTTGTAGGAACACATCAGTGTTGCTACCAAAGAAGGTTTCAAACTGGGCAGATCTGCTCTTGCTTTTTTAGGAATATGAAAGAGGTCAGTGCCCTTTGGGTTATGAGTCCAGTCTCTTGCTATTGCAAACAGTCACACTGTATGTCTTTGCTTAAGTGCTTTTCAAAGCACTCAGATCAAGATCAAGCATAAGTTCTTTGTACTCCCTGTCATATAACAATTCTCTGAGGTCACTGTGGTAGAGAAATGACCAATGGAGTTGACCATTAGCAGTTTAAAGAAAAACACTAATTAATGGCTATTACATTCCAGTTTTTCTTAGCTCATCAGAAAATGAGTCTTGGAGAAGAATGCCTGATAGTAACAGGATTCTTCACAAAGACAACTCACATTGGAGAAAAGAAGCAAAGATAAAAATAACCCAGGATTTCATTTCACATTATCTCTTGATCCTGACTGAAGGCTCAGCTGTGCCAGAGGAATAGGAAAGATGAGGACCATACAGTGTCCAACATGACAGATTTGAAGACTCAGTTTCTTTTACTGTCTCAGCTCTGCCTGTGCATGCCATAATCACGCAATGAGTGTTCCCAAGTACAAAGAGGTCCAGGAAACTTAGGCGGCTTTCTTATCTCTCTGATAAGCTCTGGCACTCTCCCCATTACAGATGATTTCCTTGCAGACTTTTAAACATATTAAACAAAAGAGAAATGCAGCTGGTCTGGTTCTAGCAAAGGCACTGACACAGGATCTTCCTCTCACTCATTGGGATATCCTGCTGGTAGTAGCCATCAGTCAGATGTTGCTAAATTCAGGTCACAGTCCAGTGGAAAACAATTACAAATGTTTAATACATGACACTTCACTCAGTGTCTTCAAGCATTACAGCTGTACACACATTCAGAGACTGATAGTGTTTTTGGAGAAAGCGAATGTCCTGGCAGAAAGATGAAGCACCAATTGTTTACGCTTCTGAAGTCAACTATACATTACAGCCTATTCAGCCTTTAGGACTGCATAGTGGAATCATTATTTTAGCAAAGTCATATTTTCCCCTCGCAAAAAAGATAAAATAAAAGGTCTTCAAAAGGCAGAGCTTCTCTATAAACCACCACAACAATTTTTGTCCGTGTTGCACACTGCAACACAGAATTAGACCTAGAGCTGAACAAACTGTTCTGAGCAGACAGCATATTCACCAGATTTATGGCATATCTGCACTGAGTGCTACAAGTCTCAATGAAAACCCAGGAAACATTTTTCAGGGGATAAGGATGAAGATGAGGGAGGAAGTTTTACCCCTGAATTTTTGCTCCAAAACTTGAAAAATCTGACATCTAACTGTAGTCTCTTTTTTCTGTTAGAAATAACAATTGGTTTTTATATCAAAGACTAGTTGTCTACACTGTAGGCATAGAGCTTACTTAACACATGGAATTGGACAAAGGAGCCATAGGACTGATTATTTCAATCACCTGCATGATCTATTTTTTTTCTGTTGATGTCACTTTTTGGGAATGTTGCTGTACTAAACAGGAAAGAGTCTGCCTAAGTTTCTGGATGTGCTTGTTTTTCTTTAAAAATAAGGTTGAAGCTCTTAAAAACATTTTTTTTGGAGATAAGACTGTCTCTAGGGAATAGAAGAACAATCAAAACCTTTTCATTCTCTCTTTCACTAAAACACCACATTTGAACTAGTTGCATTATCTTCAGGTTTTAAAAAGCCCAAGTTCCTTCCTGACTAAGGTAGAAACACATAAATACTGGGATCAAGATTTATTGGCTATTTACAGACTACTTTACATTCCATTTTCTCCTGGCAAATCCAAGCAAAGTAATTGTGTTGGCATGTACATGCATGGCCTTGTTTGCGAAGGGTACGGCCACATATTCCCATGCAGCTGCATTGGTTGGTTGGTTTATTGACGTGCCCTGGCTGTACATTTCCCCTTGATGAAAAATATCCCTATACACCCCTGGACCCTCAGTTCACTCTTGTCCTGACTCAGGTGGAGACTGTTTCGGGAATTTTCAGAAAATTAAGTATTCTGAATCTATTTCCTTGCAATGTTCTAACTGTCCAGATTTATCATTTCCAACCAAACTAAAACCTCTGACATAAAATGAGGTAAAAATTTGAAAGACTGCATTTTTATGATGTCCTATCACATTTGAAATAAGTTGATGATTTCCTGGAAACTGCTGATCTTGCAGATCATTTTCCCCTGGAAATCTCTTCTTTCAGAAAGCTTTCCATTAGCCCCAAAAGCAGGAAGTTCAATGTTCCTCTCATATACAGCAATATTTCCTTTCTATGTACATTTGTGTTTGCCTCTCTCTGCCTCTATGTGTAGCCCTGTCCATCTGATAGACATCCCAAGCAAGTGGGTCAGTCTTTAGATAGGCAGTCAGGAAACCAGAGCTTTGGGTTTATCACTACCTTGCTATATAATTGTGGCTGTCACAAATCTCCCTTCAACCCGTTGCAGGAGCTGTTTATTTACACCTCAAGCTGGTCAGCACAGGGCCTTTCCTTTGTTGTCTAATAGATTCATGGAATCATAGACTATCCAGAGTTGGAAAAAGCCTACAAGGATCACCAAGTCCAGCTCCTGGCTCTGCACAGGACAACCCCAAGGATTACACCACATTGCTGAGAGAACTGTCCAAATGGTTCTTGAATTTTGTCAGGCTTTGTGCTGTGACCATTTCCCTGGGGATCCTGTTCCAATGCCCAACCACCCCCTGGGTTTCTGGTCTATAGATGGGGACTGTGGTCTTGTTTTGGCCTTTCACCACCACTGTCCCACAAAAAATTATGTCTATTTTGATTGATCTCTTCCCAGTGTTCTGCTTCGGGCAGCACTTGGCTCTAGGATCATCCCAATTTAAACTTCTCATATATTATTTAGATTATAAACTTTTTTATTCATTTTTCCCCATTTTGACCTGTAAGCATATCAGTCTGGTGTGTGTTGGTGCTTGTGGAGTACAGGTTTCTTGCACTGGTGTCCCCTCTGTGCAAACAGCAGCTCCCACATGCAACAAGGGGTGGAAAAGCGCAAGGAGAGGGGAGCACTCTCAGGACCAATGGGACAGTGGGGGTGTCCTCATTCCTTCAGAATTCATAGGTTTTTGTCCCTTTTGTCATATCCCTGACAACTGGCTATTTTCTCACTCTTTTTTCAGCTTTTCTTAATTCAGTTTTCTTCATTCAGCTTCATCTCTAGGTAAAGGTTTGACAACTTTGCTGCCACTGTTGTGCATAAGTGCTCCAGCAACAGCCACTTTCAGGTGCTCTGGAGCACTGTCTGTAGCAGCCATTAATAAAATGAGCCAGATGTGTGTGCTGCCAACTTCCAGGCAGCCTCTGCACAAAGCAGGGAATTCTGTTATCCCTGGGAAACCACACACCATTTCAGTGTGAGTGCTTCTCAGTGCCCACCTGACAACCTCTCTCAGCCTTGGTCGTATGCTTTCCCTGCAGCAAATGCACTGACTTTACAGCTTACTTAAAAGAACAAGCAAAGCTGTGGGCAGTGGAACTAAGGCAGCCCAGCTCCCTGCTGATTTGTGCTGCCTTGTTGTTCCCTCTGACACCTAGCAAAGTCTGAACTCAGATCTTAGCAGTTCCCCACTGCTGGGGCAGTCACAACGTTGCTTTTCTGAGCATAATCTGGTGTCTAATAAAGCCTGAATTAACAGAACAGCCTGCTTCTCAGTTGGGTGCACACGTAAGTTGCATCTATACTAATAAATTAAACAATACTCGGGAATGTTCCCAAGCACTGGAACCTGATCAACTATGTTGTTAAATTGTGAGAATATTGGCTGGCATAGTTTTGACCAGACAAAACTAGCACTCTTTTAATCAATTTCCAGGAACTGCTTAGGACTTAAAAGAGGGCAAGGTCCACCAAAATAGGCACTTGGACATGGTCATCCTCTTCGGGAGGGTAAGAGAGTTTAATGGTATGCAAACTGTGTGTTCTGTGCCAATTGGCTTCAGGAGCAGAGAACAGCATGAGGCATGATTAATTCACCACTGTAGATGTAGCCACAGTGTATTTTTGCTCCACCCAGTTACTGATTTTCATAACACTTGTGGGAATATAATGTCTTTGAAATTACCCTGCTTTTGTTACACTGGATTCAACTGACTGGTAGAGAGTGGTACACCTGCATCCATAAGCACATCCCCACCAACACATGCACACACCCAGACACACTTAAATATCTGTTTTCATATGCACCTCTATATGTGCATACTTAAACACATACCTGCATTTACAGAATTATGCATGTCATTTTTTTACTTAAAGACTCACAAAATCTTACCACAACTCCCTACAGATTTGTGGTTGAGAAACCATTTCCCAATTCACAAGGGCAGTGATTGACAGTATTTCAGGGGAAGATCTATCCTTTACTAAAGTAGGTTTATTTCCTAGGATCTGCAGGACTATTCCATTTAATAAATTTAAAGTCAGCCCAGACATTGCTGAGATGCACTGAAACTCTTGGTACCTTGACTGGTTGTGGGATGTTAGAGTCTTGTCTTGTGCTCTTTGGAGCTGGAGGAGCCATTGATGTGAAGGGTTTTGGGCTAATGAGTCATGTCAGGGACTTGGTGGATCTGAGTACCTGGCCTGAGTGATGCAGAGCCGCGAACATCACTCTGCAGAGAGCTCTACACTGATGAGTGATTCACGAGCAGCCAGAAAGAGCCCAGAGCAATGCCATATGCCTCTTTTCAGCTGTGCAGGTTCATACAAGGCTGCAAAAATAACAGGGCAAGATTTGCAGACTCAAAACCAGGCATTGATACCATGCCCATAGAAAAAGCAGAAACTTCATGTCCCAGTGAGCTTCCAACAGGATAAGTGAGCTAAACCCATTGAAACTCAGTGGGCTCATTTACCACAATTAGACCTTTCTCTGTTCTAGCTGTATCAGGGGTTACCTTGACAATCCTGTGTCACACTGGTTCAGTTTGGAGATCACAAGCTCATGCTTGGTTATGATCTGTACAGTTCTCTCAGGCTCTCTGAAGTCCACAAACCTGCCAAACACTCCTCGGTCAACTTGTGTGCATATCATCACTCTGAAAACCCCAGGTCTGTCTGTGTTTTTGGGGAATCCTCAGAGCCTACATCAATGATTAGCCTGACCCAAAATGTAAGGAAAGCTTTGTGGGATTTGGATTTCTCAAACTCCACAGGCTGCAGAGAGGATTTTGTCCCCAGGTATTTATTGTTAAATGAGGAGTAATAACCTGCACTGTGAGTAGAATACGATGAATTCTCTCAGTTACTATTTTTGTAAGCAAAGCAAGTTTTTTAAGGTGAGTTAATATGACCTTTCCTCTACAGCACTCAGCCCTGAAGACACCAAGTTGGAACAGATGGGTA
This sequence comes from Aphelocoma coerulescens, assembly GCF_041296385.1. Lineage (NCBI taxonomy): Eukaryota > Metazoa > Chordata > Aves > Passeriformes > Corvidae > Aphelocoma > Aphelocoma coerulescens. The sequence goes on along the minus strand of NC_091015.1, from coordinate 157,903,471 downwards.
ACACACTGGTATTTTGCAATATGTTCAGAGAAATAGCTGCACCCAGAAATTAAAATAAGGCTTTAGGTGCCAAATAGCTGAGAAGTTGGTTTTGGCTTTTTTTTAAGCATATGTTCTCATAAGCAAGAAAAATAATTCCGGCAGCAGCCTGAAGGGGAGAAACACCGTCTGTCAGGCAATTCCTCCGACATGCAAAAGCCAGTGATTTACCACATGAGCAGCACAGAGTGAACTTCCAAAGGCCTGCAGCTCCTGAGAGGTTTTGCATATGTCTTGCAGTGCCAAACTGCAGCTCCAGACTCTGGGCAAAACATCTGTACCCTGCCCACACAAGAGGAATGCTGGAGGTGACCTGGAAAGAGGAAAATTAAGAAGATTGCTTTCGTTCACTTCATTACCAGGAGGTCTAAAAGTCACCGCTCTCCATTTTTCCCTTTAAAAATCTCATGTTTGGGAGATCTTTTCTTTCTTTTGGTTCATCTATGATATAAAGTATTTTTTAACCAATGAATGAAGATTTTTGAGCCTTAGTTGCTAAGCTGGTAATGTGATTGTTTCACAGAATTCTCTTTTCCCAGTCCTTGGTCAGATATCTGAATTAATCATGAATACTTTGATGTGAATTAATAAACACTGGAACAGGTCTTTATTATTTTTTCTTCCGTTCTTGAATTTTTTATGAAATGCTGTGTAGACAAGTTTATAATCTTTGCTATTGAGACAAGATATATAATGTAAAATGAAGCAGGTGTGTTCAGAGAGGGGAACAACATTTTCTCTTGTTTTCATATATAGTTTTTTGAAGAAAGCAGAATACACATTGAAGATATTTATGCTGCTTCAAAGGTCACTATTTTAAAAAGTTGATCAAAAAATAACATGAAAAGGAACTGGTAGAGACAAAAATGAGAAATTGGATTTTAAGCACCTTCGTGAACCTCAGGTGATCTACATTAATACGAGCAGTTTGTGCAAAAGTAAAAAATGGCAGATATCTTTTGAACGTATCAGCTAAAAAGTGCATAAAGGAACAGTAGCAGTTATAATTTGTCAGATTTTCTACAGGTCTCAGAAGAATCTTTTCAGGAGACTTTTTAAAGAATTGAAATAGTCATGCATGAGATGTCAGGCTCTTTCATGAATTTGGAACTGTCAAAAAAGTTGGAAACAAAGAATAATGATTTCTCTTTTTTTCAGTACAGCATAAAGTTAAGCACTAGAAAGCCTGAGGGGCTGTTGCACTCATTATAGTTGTTAGGTGTACTGGAAATTTGAAAGAAGCAGCATGTAGTGATCAAAGAAGTAGCAAATCTGGAAGGTAATACAAGTATTTGCAGAAGTTGTGTTATTAGCCAACACAAAAGAGCTTTATAGAGACCTAGGAAAGACAAGTGAGTGGTCATCTATGATGGGCAAGGAGTTTCTATGCTTTGACAAACACAAATTTAATTCATTCTAGAAGAAATAATTTGAACTGTTTGCTGTGAGATTCTTACCCATTCAGGAATGAGATTTTTATGGCATTAGGCTCCAGAAATTTTTGTAAGAATGATTAAAGGATCTCTACCTCTACAGATATTTAAGTTCAAATATGAGAAACACCTCCTGAAGATTATCTGATCCAGACTCAAAGCCTGAGGAAGGACAAAATGATCTCCTAGGTCCCTTCCTAATAAACTATGATTAGGAAGGTCAATGTAAATATTTGCTGTATAAATAGCGTCATTCAGAAGAGTAATTCAGTATGTTAAGAATTTTACATATATCGGAATACTCACACACGTGTGTATATATATATACCTATACACATATATGTGTAGAATATATATAGATAGATATAGAGAGATACAGATACGTAACTTACCTGCAGAGAGGCACAGGGACACATTCCTCAGCACACTATTGCTTCGTTGTAATCAGGTCCTGGAACCTCACATGCAAAAGTACTTTCTCCATAATTACCATTTCTTAGAAACATAACTAGCAACACTCCCAACCTGCCCAAAATGTGGCAAAACTTAACTTAAGATCATTTCTGGCCAAAGCATGTTCTGTAGTGTCTGTCCTCACTCACAGCAAGCTCTCTGGGTTACATCAGCCTCAACACAGTTGTGCTCTACTGAAATGCCTCTGCAGATCACAGGGCAAAGAAAAACCTGGTTCATTTTAGCCTCTCTTTACTAATGAGGGTTTTCAGAGGAGGAAATTCCCAAATAGTAATGACCTGCAGGGGAGTAATGGTGTTATTTGTAACATTATAAACAACACAAAATTGATGACATTGTATTTTGGGGTCTTACTAGGACCTTTTTTCATGCTACAAATAGGGGTCAAATTGCTAAGCCTCTATCTATAACTATAATTTTGCATGTTAAATATGTTATAAATGTGCACATATTTCTAGGGATTTCTGTTCTAGGTACATTAGAAGTGCCAGTATGTAATGAGAGACACAGTACTTGTACTACTTCAGAAAGCCAGATAAGCAAACACTAGTATATGCACATTAATAGTTACATCCTATTCCAAGGTTATCAATATTTCCAGATTTTATTAAGAAATAAGCCCACTCATCAGTCAAAGTGGGGTAGCTCAGTGGTTCTGTTAGCTCTGATGTAGGTCTGCCTATGTTAACCAAGCTGCAGCAGTGTGTACCAACTGAGCATTTTCTTACCTTGACCTCAAGCTGTTAGTAAAAGGACTCGTTCTAGATATACCCAGAGTGGGTATTTTTCTATATTTAATTTTCTTTCTCCATCAGTTACATGATTTTTTTTCTTTGGAAGGAGAAACCTTCAGGATTTTGTAAAAACCTCCTTAGTTATTAAGTGTATGAAACCTCATTCTTAAAGCAGCACTGAATTTACAGAAACACAGATGAACTCTATCAACCAGTGGGAGAAAAAAACATAAAGGACATTGAGTAAGGCTTCTGTAACTTTCCTTAAATGCATGAAATGCTCCAGATTATTTTGAATGTTGGTAGAAAGATATCAGAAGTATTTTGTTGTCGTGTGTGTGTTTTAGCCTTTTGATGGAACCCTCTGCTGTGATGTCTGGTGTACAGTGCATTATTATTGTCATTTTGCTGGAAGTAGACTGGAGTGGAAGCATCAGACAGCACTCAGGTATAGCCCTCTGGCTCGCAGCCACTTGAAACATGCAAAATTAGGAGAAAAAGAGAGGCCAATCCTTCACTAGGTGAGGATTCCATTCTCCACTCTCTTCATGAGGATAAGTCATGTAACATAACATGTTCACTGTTTTTGACTTGTGAAACAAAGACTGAAGCCCTACTGAAGAAAAGTCCCATGATTCTTGCTCTTCTATACTGGCATCATGCCCTTCTTTCTATTTTCTTCCCACTGTTTTTGTTTCTTATCTTCTTGTAGATACTTAGCAATTCAAGAACACTGGAGCATGGTCAGCGCAGGTTTCAGAGGCTACAGATGAGTGAGTGCAGAAAAATCTCCCACGGAAGTCATGGGGTTAGAAAGGGTGAGGACTGTGGAATGGATTTATGGTTTTGAAAAGCACAGGATAATCTGATTTTCATGGTATGTGGCCCTACCTTTAAATTCATTGCCAAAGGGTGTTTTCTGGCCATTAGGACTTTATTGTTGTTACTATTAAATCATTAGAATGGCTTCTGGAATCCTTTGACCCGAAATTGCCAACTCTAAAACAGATCTTCAACATAATTTGGATGTTAGCACAAGTCAGAAGCCATTTCCAGCAGACTGCATGCAGCCATCATATATGACAAGGAAGGGGATTTCATAGTATGGACACAGACTCTTCTTCCATGAGATCTTGGTCCTCAAGAATGGTCCAGGATGTAGCTGTTGAGAGTAGAAACTTATGTCCAACCTACATGATCATGCAATATCTTTGTTCTACTGATTATTTCCCAGAGAACTGAATTAATTTTGAGTGAGATTCAACCATCTACATGTCTATCCAGACGTACCAAAACCCTCCAGAAAGTCACTTAGCATCCTATCTAGGCTCTTTCTTAGAACCATGCCTTCACAGCCTCCAGGATTTCCTCCTGAAGCAGAGGCCGATAGAGAGATAAAGGAGGGTTGCTGAGCAGACCTTAGACAAAACACCACTGGGCTGTTTGCTCTTGATTTTCATTGGGAAACTTGGGTCCTGGCTCTGAGGCAGCTCAGCTCTTAAGCTTCATGCTCCTAATTTCAATTTTTCCCTTCTAGCTGGTTTGAAATGAGAAGTCCTTGATAGCTTCTCACCCCAATGACTGTCTTTTATTTTGTTTTGAAGGCTGAACTGAACTAGGAGTTCAGCAGAGGATATACAATTTGGGAATGCAATTTTTTTCCCCAGAAATTTTGTTTTCAAGGCAAAAACTCACAATTGTAAGTGCACCATCTTTTTGGTGGTGGTGGTGGGTTTTTTTGCATGCCCCAAAATGGGAGGACAGACAGTCCTTAAATCAGAAAATCACCAGTATTCAATATAGTGTCATTTTATATTCACTTGGAATTTACTATTCTCTAATGACTTACTCCTCAAAGAGGCAACAGAAGAAATAAAAAGTGATCTACTCAATGCCTGTTTATACCTAAAATCTATAGATCCTCCCTAGAGAGTGTATCTGTTTTGTGAATGAAAAAATAGCCCTAACACTTTCTTTATGTTCTCCTTCCATTAGGAAAGGAAATAATTGTTTCTCATTGCATCAGATTCCCATTTTATTTATGGCAATCTTGCCCATTTGAAGGTGCCAAATAATTTTCTGAAACAAACTTGAAGAATATTTGATTAAACATCTTTTTTCAGTTGGATAGAAGAGTAATTGCAGAAGGCATATTTGTCAGTTGATGTAAGAAGGGGTCCTTTTATTCACTTGAGCACTATTTTCACAGACCAGTGCACTATCGCTTTGGCTCTTACACAGTTTAAGGACAAAATCACAAAGCAAGTGCCTACAGCATATTTTTTGAGCATCAAAGCTCAGGTTGCTGGTCTGCCAGTACAGCTCTAGTTCCAAATCACATCTGTTTACTCACTGTGCCCCAGCCCTGAACTGTGACAGGACAGCCTGGAAAATAATTTGTGCAACTCCAAATGCTTCAGATTTACTGTGGTCTGCCAGAAAACTGACAGGACAAGTAAAAGATAAAGAATGGTAACTTAGCACAGGCATCCTTGCTGTCTTTGAAAATATGTCTGCCAAGCTATTTCCACTGGAAAACAAAGTCCCAATATATAAATGCTTCCCTTTTCCATAGGGTGAAGGAGCCTGCACAACTTGGAGAATGAAGCCTCGCGACATGCAGACAAGGTGAAAAAGTTACAGAAAGATGAGTCCAGGTGTGGTGCAGACAGAGATGCAGCCAAAATTCATCCCAAGCTGGAAAAGGAACTGCAAGTTCTAACTCTCCATGTCTACCTCTAGGCATTCATCTTTCAATAGGGTAACACGAGGAGAGTTTTGTTATTCACCACATCTCTGATGTTGATTGATCTCTGATGAGATCAATTCCTCTGGGAAAATGAAAGTGAGGAATGCTGGAAAGACCTTTTCAAAGAAGTGCAATATAATTCCTTCCCCATTTGTTTTCCGACTGATTTTTTTTTTTGTTGAAAAACATTGCTTTGTAAATGGCATAATGCTTTAAAGAGTAGTAGACTTGGCATCAATGTCATTTGTAGGAGTTTTTAGGTCCATTATGGAGTTTGAGGTATGGATGAAGATTACAAACTTCCACCCCTGTTAGTTAGGAAGACGTACATTTGTGTCAGGCTTTTTTTTTTTTTTTTTTTTTTTTTTTTTTAAGGGAGAATTGGATTATCCCAAGGATCCTATTGCCTGGGTTCCTTCTCTTCCACGAATTCTTTCTCTTGAATTATTTCTTTTTCAAATTTGTTTCAAAAGTCATGTTCCACATCACAAAAGAAGGCTAAATCTGTAAAAAAAAATCAATGAGAGACATTTTTGTCTTAACACTAACATCAGCCTAGGATGGAGCCCTGTTTCCACCTCTACTGACTGGACCACATGAAAGCTTTTGACTTTGTTTCTGCCTCCAAGCTAGCAGATCTATTAATATAAGCAGGAATGCTTTTTATTTCCTTCTTCAAAAGGTCTTATGCTAAGGCATAAAGGGTCGAAACAAATAACAGAATATTTCCTACATACAGGGAAAATGCTGTTTTAGACTCATAGCAGCATCAATACAGACTCCTGGTCATTCTTCTACTGCTTCTTAGTTATTTTTTAAATTGTCTGCTCTTATACTCTCAGCATTTTTGCCAGTCATTGGTTTCACTGGCCCCATCAGGCTGCTATATTTGTGAATAAGCAACTACCTACTGAGATGTGCTAATGGAAAATGAGTACAAAGAGTGCGTTCAACCTCCCTGTCCCAGGAAGGGAAGGAAGGGCAGGAAGATGCACCAGGCACAAAGACTTCTTATAATTTCTTTTCTCAAAAGCTATAGAATTACAGTTTTCAAATAAAAATCACATTAGTATTGAAATCATCACATGCCTATGCATTTTTGATGATCTGTTAATTCATATCATATAGTCTGACCTCTTCCTTATTAACTAAATTTTTCATTTCACATTCAGTAATGTTTCTCTGGCCACCACTTAATGAATTAGCCACAGATTATGATGTCAGTGACATTCTTGTGTCCAAAAAGCTTCACAGGTGATGTAAAAAATGCAGTCAAGTTCTAGAAAGAATTGATTGATTTTAAATAACATCACGCCATTTGACAGGAGAGGCTTGAATAAGTGATCTTTCCAGAGAACATGTGTGAAGCTCAGACAAGTAAGTCAGAGGTAATTTTATGAATCCTAACAGTGTGAGGTCCAAACTCCAAAGGATCTTTCCATTCCTGGACCATAGTACAATGCTGTGGTTTCTCTTCTTCCACATTACACCCATTTTTTAGTTCTGCTTAGAGATCCTCCTGGCTTCCAGGGATAAGTGTTTAGGTGAGCTGTTCCTTTAGATTAAAGAAGTGTGTTTTATGAATTCTACCTTTCATTGAACTGCCTGTAATATGTGCAGCTGCTGGATTCATCTTTGAATTCTAGCAAGCAAGACCATGAGGAAGGCAGGAGTCTTGAGAAGTTATTCTGTTCACGTTTGGGTTTCTGTGAAGGCAAAAATTAATGTTCCTTGATCTCTGTATGGTTCTTCATATACTCTGTCCTTGTCATATTTAAGTGTTTCAAAATCACCTCTCATGTAAGATAATCTAACTTTATCTTCTGTAAGCATCTGCTTCTCTCCTTTGTTTGAAAAGGGCTGATCGAAGCACAAAGAATGGGCTTAGCCCAGATGCTCTTTTTTCAGATGGTTAAAATGAAGTGAAATCCATCCTTCTTGTCTAAATTAATTCTTTTTCTCTCAATCCAAGTTTCTGTCCCTTTCCTCCTTTTTACAGAGTCCACCTCCTGAGCCATTAAAAGACAATTTAATTAATGATACTCATTGTTAGTGCTTAGTCTAGTGTTGCAGTGGGAGGAATTTTGTGCGAGAGTTGAAGGAGAAATAGGTTTATGTAAATGTTTTATCTGCTGTTGATTTTACTTAGCAACTGGTGGGGCTGTGCTTAGTGGAGACGTTGCATAACTGAACTTGTCCCTAAGACTGTAGAACTTATGGATGTGTCTCTTCATCCAAGTTGTCCAGCAGTGTGGACATGACCTTCCCTTGTTCTTTTGTGTTGCAATGTAACTTGATAAAAGGCAGGACTTGCCACATTGGCTAGTTCAGAGGTCAATTAAATCATTATTCAGTCTGTAATTGACTGACGACAATGATGGGAAGCAGTGAAATAAATAAATCCATCATCCAAGAATTTAATGTTTGGGAATCTTCCACTAGGGAGGAGTTTTTGACGCCCCATCTGTCAGACACATGGTGGCATTGCACGTTAAATGTTCTGTGCTGCCTTCTCACATCAGCTCCTGTACCTGGTGGTGATTGGGGCCTGGGAGGTCCATGGGATGGACATGTCAGAAAGAAGTTCCCAGACTCTGTTGTTCCACAAAGATCTTTTCCAGGTTCCTCAAAAATAGTGCTAGAGAGAGGCACAACAGAAAGCACTGTACTAACCAAGAAGTCTCTCTTTTTCAGACTTCATATATCTCTGGAGCCATGAGCAGCTTTAAATTTTCTGGATTGCCTCCCCTATTGATTATTGCTACTTGGCAAAATGACAAGTGTGCCTGTTCCTGATTAGGAAAGGATTGTGTGCCTGTAATGGCCAGGGATCTCTCACAAATGTCCACAGAAATCACCTTGGGCACAGTCTCAGCAGGTGTGAACATTCCAACTCCATGTCAACTTTTTAAATACATTCCAGATATTAAGATGAAGTGCATGATTGCTGACTGGAAATAAAGATGCAAAGGCAGGAGAGAATGTGAAAACAGAGTATTGCAAATTCAAAAAACAGTGTCAGGATCCTTCCCATTATTTACCAGCATCTAGGTAGTATGGAGACTGGCTAGGATTTGATCTAATGCACATTAATATCAGTAGCTATCTTTCCAGTGCCTTGAATTATGTTGTTTCTGAGCAGAATATAAGATAAAAAATCCCATGTCAGGTAACGTGCACCCTTAGAGTGCCATTCTCCAAAGCAGTTGTCTTGAGAGTAAAGCCTGCACACAGAAATTGCTCCCTTGGGCCATAAACAGGGCATAAATGGACAACAGATTGGCAGCAGATGTACAAACCTGTGTGAAGCCAGTATCAGTGTGATGTTTCATTGGATCTTGTTCTGATGATTGCACTAGTTGGCATTTTAGGATGATGGAATATACATTTCTCAGTGGCAGAGCTGTTTTCTTCAGAGCAATTTTCCCATCTGTGTCTCTGCCAGCCCAGCTAGCAATGCAAACGGAGCAAGATAGATTTGCTGAATGAATGTGTTCCTCATCAACTTCACAAGTTTCAAGAGGATGCAGTAAATATGCTTTAATTGCATATTGTGTTTCAATTATTGCAGTAAACCCATTTACAGCAAATATAGTGTTGCTGTGCTGAAAGCCTTCAGCCTGTGTTTGCCCAATGTCAGTGGCAGCCAACTGTATTTCGTTAACTTCTAACACTCAGTGCATTTTTCACTGTTTTGACTGTGCTGCTTGTTCCTGCCTTGTTCACTTGCTTGCAGTAATGTCTGGGATCAAAATGGCAACAAGATCCAAACTTAACAGCTTTGTCCTTTGTTATTGGCAGTAGCACAGGAAGGAACATCATTTGGGTATCTGCTGAGGAAAAGCAAATTTCTTTGGGATCATTCTCTTCCAGGTGTTCAGAAAAACACATTTAGGCAATGGACACTTTACTCAGTGAATGACTCCCACTGCAGTTCAGGGGGATGCTGAGGCAGAGATGTAAATCCAAACCAATACAGGACACGGCTGCACTGTCACCCGTAAGCAAGAAGGACTTTCACACTGCACTAAGCAAATAGAGGTAGGCAGGAGAAAAAAACTGGGCAGGTGGCTCTTCCAAATTCCCCATTTCATCCTGTATGTCACAATTCTTACCAATCCCAGATACTGGACTTATGGACCTGATGGTCATACTGACCAGTTTGCTGATCATGAATTGATGGGGCAGAAACAAATCAGGACAGTACTACCTTTCCTCTGCTTTGGAGAACTTAGGGAATAATAAAATCAGCACTTCTGCTCAAATGCTTAATCTTATGCATTGGCTGGTAGCCAAAAAAAAGGGGGCCTCTTTAAGTGCTTGTGTTAACACCACAGTGATTTCTGTGGGCAGTGTGGATGTCCCTTCTGACTCTGTGTCATCTCTCGTGCAAGGGGACACTACAGGTGAACCAAAGCCAAGGCCAGCTGGGGGCCATACCTAGAGAGGCAACCAAGTGGAGTCAGCTTTGCTCTCAGCATAGCGTAGCTTCTCACAGCCTTTCTCCAGTTGTCTAAAGCATGGTTTTACATCCAAAAAATGTGAGTATGAGTGGCTTAATTATATATAAACCAGATGGCGTATATTTTTACAGTCTAAAATTATACCACTCCCCAAAAGTGTCTGAGAAATGGAAAGAAATAGATTATGAGGAGCTGTACTAGTAATTCGTCACTAAAAATAAAATAGAAATTAGAGACCAGGAATGCTATTACATTTGAAATGAAGTAGAGAATTTTTGCCAAAGCTTTCACTGTGTATTTGCTTATTTTCTTGTCATTCCTATGCCTCAATTGAGTTTCCAGAGCATCACTGATGTAATTTTTTATTGAAGATGTGCCAACTAGCTCTACGGTCATTGGGACAGTGGGGAATTCTGAGCATTCACCAGCAGCCCAGAGTCTAAACACTCTTGTTTTCTGTGTGTGTGTTCGCCTGATAAATTCAAAGCAGACACAGTCTGTCTGATTTTCCCAAGCAGGCCTCTATATATGAGAACCAGAAAGCAAACTGAACCCCAAGCAAGGAGCAGACCTTGTCTGGAGAACTTTCATATGCGTCCAGATTACAGACTTGTTTATCTAGGTTAGGTTTTTTTTTGGTTGGAACAGCTGTCTGATGTGGAACTTGCCCCTCCTACAGCAGAGATCATGCCATGATACAGAATAAAACCAAACAAAAGCAAATAATTAAGGAGAGAAAGAAAATTCCTTGTAAACCAGGGTAAGGAATAAATGGGAGTTAAGTTCAAAGCTATGTAAAGTGATTTGCATAAACTACAATTTGGTTAAACATGTTTGTTGGTTCCACAGAGAGCTCAGCTCAGCTAACTGATAGGTTTGTGTGATACCATGGATAGCTTTCAACATTGCATTTAAGGTATTTATTTATTCAAAGAAACCAGACCCTTCTGCTCTCCCACAGGGTTTTTCTACCTTCATTCACAGAATGATCCTGCTGGTGATCCCTTTCAGACTCATCTTTTTTAAAAGTTATACTAAATCAAAAATCTAACTAAATTCAGAATTTAGACATCAGGAAATTATATCATTTTAAAAATCCAATCATGAAAACAAAACGAAAATCTGTCCTCAACCACCTTTCTGAAAATGAGAAGATGGGGAAAACTAAGAGGTCAAAGAATGCCTATCAGATGCCATGAGACACCAAGTGGAGCAGAACACCTTCAGCAAGTCTATGCTTGACCTGTTCTAGGAAGTAGGACACCAGACCATGCACCATTAATGTCCTCACCCAAAGCAGCTTAGCTGGAATGTCATCTCTGAGAGGAGGATGAGAAAAAGGCAACAGGGATGAGTACAGTTAACTTGGGACTCTCCAAAGCAGAGACAGAGAAGCTGAAGGTCAATAAAAAAGATGAGTTCTTCTTCTCTGTGCATGTGGTAGGGCAAAAATGGTTCCATCTGAATGTTTCTAAGGGATTTGAAAAATCTTATTTCAGATCATGTAGCTGACAGGACTTTTACCACTTCCTGGAAAATCGGTATAATTTAATTTTTTGAATCCCCTTGAGGCTTGTGAGGGATATGTTGTAGGTATTAATAATGATAATAATGCTAGACTTATGTAAATTTTAACCTTTCAGGCAGTACCTCTTCAAAGACTTTTTTCTTCTTCTGCAAAGTGACATCTTTAGAAAATTTAATGAAATAGGCTAAAATAATTTGGTTTAGAGTTTTGGATTAATCTGGAACTTCTGGACAGAGAGTTATGGGCCAAATTTGGCAGTCCATGTATGAAGTAATCTCCTGTAGATTCAAAGGACTTTAGCGTAAAGAGATGAACAGTTCTCATTAAAGTTTTCTTCAGCATCAGAAAGTTCACTCAGACAGTGTCTATGACTGTTTCTGTTTTTTTTCTGCGAATGTTTGCTGCAGTGAGGTTTCATTCACAGAAATATTCATGAAAAGAAGGCATGAGAGATATCTGCAGGTGTGTATGTGGGGATGTGCTTGTGTGTGCTTGGAATGTTTACACTGGAAGCTTTGACATAGGCACCTTGAAGGTGTAGGGTAGACAAAAGGAAATCCACCTTGGGAACACATGCAACGATGTGGGGCCTCTGTGCCTGAGCCAGTAGCTGCTGGAGGTTTTGTCTGCACAGCAGGAGTTGGGAAAACTTTCCAGATCCTGGATAAAAAAAAGGCTGTGTGTTGCGATGAGACACAGATATCCGCAAACTTGTCATCACCCTTCCAAAACTTGGTTCCCATGCAAAGGGAATGCTGCAGGCTGGAAGGGGCACACAGCACATCTGTTAGCTCCTAACCTGGGAAGCAGAGCTCACCGTGGGCTCCTGGTGCAATACATCATTATCTAACCCAGGCTCTTTATTCTCCTGGTAAATCTTCCTAGCCCTACTAATGCCGAGCCGTTTCCAGGGATTCTCTAGAGTAAAAAGATGTTACTTCAAACTTTTCATTTGAAGTGCACATTCATAAAAACTAAAAGGATTATTTAAAAAAAAAACAACAACAGCATTTTTCTTTTTTTAATGGAATATAGAATGAGCCTTGAACCACTTCTCCTGTAAGGAAGATGATGCAAAATCTCTGAGTTTTCACCCTCAGGATTCCCTCGTGGGTTTGTCTGTGTTTTACCCAGAGAGGGCTGGTTTTTCCCCACAGTCTATGGAAAAGCCTGTGCTGCCTAAGCATAAACCTGGCAGATTTCCCAGGAATCCTCTGGAGTAAGTGCCAAGCAGAACAGCTGGGCTTTTACCTTTACTCTGAGCCCACAAACCCTGAGCCCTGCGCCTGCACATGCCTCTGCTCCCAGCTGGAGCAGCATGGGAGTGTCTGGGTAAGAGCTCTGGGCTGTGCACAACACAGGCAATATTTCCTCCCATTGATCAAAAAGTTTCAGTATCAAGTGATGCACATAAAAATTTCTTTATTAAAGACTCTCATTCAACAAAGTTTCTAAAAGTTTTTCTCAATTTTTCAGTAGCTAGACTGCGCTATATATATATATATATATATATATATATATATATATGTGTGTGTCCCAAACAAACTGTACAGTCTTATTTCTCACATATGATATATTTCATTGTTATGTTTCTGAAAAATTTGTCTCCATTTTATTCTGAGTCTCAGCAGCTACATGACGATTTCAGGGACTCTGACTCACAGAGTAAAACCAACAACTTCAGTGAAATGACAATGAACCATATGTGTGTACATATGCAACCAGTATATTTGCATTAGCATGCAGCTTATGGATTGTTTCTATTAGACCTCTTTTTCCACACTCAACAGCAGAGCACAGTTCTTCATCAAAAATACAATTTTTCAAAAGCATGGACTAAAAGAAACAGATTGTAAATGTAATTAATCAGACTAATTCACTAAGAACACATTTTGTTGTCTCCTTGAATATTTATTTCTTACTGCTAATTAAGCAAATCTTTCTAAAGAATTCACCAGAAAACAGACACATTATGTAAAAGAGATAACTCTCTTGGGCTTTCAATTACTGTTTTGTAATAATTGCATTGTCTTAATTTTTTGAATGTTGATGCCTTGGAAGCCAAGACCTTGTTTTTTCTGTCCAACCCAATACAGCTAACACTGGATGTGCCCCCGCTCTTGGTCTCATCCTTCCAAATATGTACCTATCACAGGCATAGAGATTCAGTTCAATATTTTTTTCTGATGCTAGACTCCAGATATCCTCTTTCTCAGTGGCTGTGAAGTGGCAATCCCTCAACTCCCACTGGCTGCTCTTACACAGGGTGCAGCCTCTGTACAGTGACTTCCTATAGCAGTTCCTTCTATTCTTCCCACTCTGTTACAGCTCCAGCTTACCTCAGATTTTCCTTCACTGTTCTAATTTCTCTTTTGGAGATCTTGATGTTGTCTACATCATGGGTTAGGAGTTCTTCTCTAATTTTACTCAGTTCGTTCACCTCCTACCCATATCTTTAGATAAACACTCTCCTTACTTGCTTTTAATCTTCTCCTGCCTTTCATACTTAGTGAAACAGATGCAATTTGGACTCTCTCATCCATGTTGTTTCCTTGTTTAACCAACTGGTATAGTTGCACAACTTTGAGGTAGGAAGCTCACTCTGTATTGAATAATTCTGTTGAGGATGTTGAGGAATCTCTGTGTGTATTTGAGATGAACCTGACTTGGACTTCATCAGTCTTTTCTTGAATGTAGAATGATACAAAGTGGAGATGAAAGAAAGTGGGACCAGAAATGTAATCCATCACAACAGGTGGGATTACAAAGCTTGGTCCTGTTTCTAGTTTTCTAACCATGTACTAATTGCCTCACCCAGTCCCCTGTTCCTGGTGCTGTATTGTCTCCTCGGTCTCCTGCAGGAACTTCTTCATGTTCACTTCTTTCTCCATTTCTCACACCACTTCTCTTTCTGTTTTTCTCTGGACATTTTGATAGTTGAATTAATATATTTTAATTCAAAAATGACCCTAAATTTGGCCCAAATCCTCTGCCCACGTAACTCAGAGTGAGCCTGCTGGAGTCAGTAGCACTATTGTTGTCAGCAAAAGACCTGTATTTTTAAATTTTATTGCCCTTGAAGGATATATATGTTTATTCACACAGTTTCTGACCTCAGGACAAATATGTCTAAGATTCTGAGGAAATGGAATGTCCTAATCTGTTCACTGGATTTAAAATTCTTGGAGAATATCACAACCTAAAATTTCTAATTTCTTTATTTATTTGCCATTTCATCTACCTTGCTTTGGGTTCCTATAAGTTCTGCTGGTGAAGGCCCAACTTTTAGCTGCTCTCTTACTACATTTATGGAATGCCTTTAGCTTGAATGCTTAGCAGTGGTTTCAGCCTTTTTAGATCCCTAAAAATATCCTTTCTTTTTCAATGCCCTGTACTATTGTTTGCTTATATTAGTGTAGTTGTCATAGTCATTGCATCATCCCTGCATGCTGCTGTTCCTTATAACCCATAGGAAACAGAAAAAATAAAACTGATGGAAAAAAAACACAGCACAAGGACATCTGCCAGCTGCTACAAAGAGGTGTGGGGAAAAATTGACTGTATAAGTCAAAATGAAAAAAAAGTATGATGTTAATATTGTTACATGAGGTCTTTTCCAAAAAAGGTCAGATTTTATTTTAGCTTTTATGATTTTTAATACTTAAAACTTCTAAAGGAACTGATAATGGTTTTCTGCAAGACTTCATAAAGTTCATATGAAATTAATAGTTAGATATCCTGTACTTCTTTGTGTCCCACATTTACCCTTTAGTTTAGCTAGAAGTTTTAGCTTTGGAAATAGTCAACGATCACAACAATACACATGTATTTCAGGCAAACAAGGTAATTCTTAAAAAAGGTTCTACTCTTATTCTCACTGATGGTGGAACTTTGATACATATATTTTAATACATATATTCAGGTATGTGCATAAGGGTGGCAACTGGCAGAAGAAATGAAGGGAATTTCCTCAATTTTAAGTTATTTGTGACTCAGACATTCAGATGTTTGCTATTAAAGTTGTTTTATTTTATTCTTTTTACTTCTTGTGTAGCTGTCACTCCTTGTGTGGAAATCTTAGGACTGACTGCCATATAAATACATAATAATAATAATAATAATAATAATAATAATAATAATAGTAATTTTCTTCAGTGCCTGATGAAGCTTTTGTTAGTTACAAATTATGGGAGACCTTTAATCAAATGCCCTAACAAATGAAGCCCATTATGTCATTTAAAGACATGCTGCCTTGCTTCTGCAAATATAAACATTGGCATGGTTTTTTTTCTCAAAGCCATTAAGCTGTCGTATGTGTTTTCTGCCTTTCTGTGCTGCTTGTCAAGCTTTTTGTGTATCTGTATCTTGGAGAGCAGCGACAATGAGAACGGAAGCACAGGAAAGAGGCCTGGCAGTTTAACGAGTCCTGGGTAACTTATGCCTCACCAAGGGGATCCCAGGCACTTTCATCTGAGTCTGTCCTTCCCCTGCCTGCCCCCGAGGCCAGGGCACAGTCTGAGCACACTTGGGTTGTGAACACATCCTCAAGGCAAGAATGAGCCAAAAGGTGACATAAGTGGGGCAAGAAATAGATATACCTCTATACCTATATGCTTCCCTCTTGTAAACAGGGATAGGAGGTATTTGCAAATTGAAAGGGGTCAAATCTTACCAATTCTTGTCCTCACGTCTGAAGAGTAGTGCTGGGATTGAACTTTTCACTGCATACAAGATTTCTTCTGGAAGGAACAAGTTAGTTTATTCAATAATGAAGTAATGTATGTTTAGTGTAGGTGGTAAGGATGCCAAGACTTAAAACTGAACCAGTCAGATAAAATATTTGACAGAAATAGACACATCTTGTGAACCATGTGTTTTCCATCTGTGTTGGTACTGTAGTTTAGCTAAGGAGATACTCTTCCAATATAAAAGGTCTGCCTCAAATCTGTCAGTAGTAATCTTTCAGATAAATCCATTGATCACTGTGTTTGGACCCAGGCACTGGGCTGTAGTTGTAGCTTAACTTCCAGATTAAGAAACGGCCAATCACAGTCTAGGTGCTTGTGTGATTCACTCACTGAGTACACAAAGAATCATTAGAAATGGCTTGCAGAATAGTTCAGTTCCTGGACCTGAAGCTGCGGACATAAAATATCTGGATGGATAATAAAATACTCATTGAAATGCATTAAAATTACACAAAAGTTAGATGGTCATTTTTTTTTCTTGAGCATACTGTGCCACATAAAATCCCTGTATGTAATCACTATTATAGCTCTAGTAATGTAGCTTATTTTGCCACCTGAAGCCTTCTGTTAAGATGCTGCAGAGAGGCGCATCATACAACTACACCTGCCTATTCTGTATGTTAAATAAATGGTCTTCCAGCTCCAGGGTGTTTGATGCCTGTAATTATATTTGATAGCAGTGAATAATCTATTTTATTATTAATAGGTTTTCAGTTGAGGAGGCTCCACAGGCTCTGCACTTGAGTTTCCTGACCTTCTAGTTTGCAGACAACTGAATCCTGTATCATACTGACTGTAAGGAAGGGCCCTTGGTGTCCTTTTTCTGATTTAAGGAGCATGAAAGAATGATTACTCCTTGAAACACTGTGCTGTTTAGAGATGCCTTTACTGCCTTTGTGAGCCAACCTGAATATTAGTGGTGTTTTTTGGCTTTTTTTTGTTTTTTGTTTTGTTTTGTTGGGTTTTTTAAATGTTCAGAAGATTTCATTTAGAAAAGGAAGGCAGAGATGTTAAGAAAGGTTTGCACTGATAGACCCTGGTTTCTGTGCCACTGGAGCCAGCTACAGCAGCAATGTTAACTCCCACTCCAGACTTTGTGCCTGTTGATCAGGCTTGCCAGCTCCTTGGGTAATAATGTCTTTCCCTATTTTAAAGAATTGAATGTACTATCAAGGTATTGGTACCACAGTTGGAAAAATGAACAGGCAGCAACAGAAAAACATCTATCCAAGTTTTTCCAAAATTGCTGGTGAGACTGAAATCCTCACATCTGGGGAACTCAGAGTGAGGCACCTCAAATTTCCAAGCCAGCTCGACATCCATGTGTCAGCCAATATCACCAATGCTATAAAGTTTTTCTGTAAACCTCTGTCCACTTTGGAGCTAATACAGGCACAATTTTTCAGAAGTAAGTAAATCTATGTTCCACTGTTAATTAGTAAACTGACAAAGGCAAAACACCATTTGAGATGTGAATTCCTAAATTTCAAAGACGCTCTTGAAGCTCTTAACATGGCCAATGCAAAAATCAAACTTACAACGGATAACAGTCACAATCCACTTTTGTACGCTCATGCAAGTTCCACAGTATATCAGTGTATAGTCTATATATAATAAAGCAAATATTTTTTCAGCACAGGAGTTCAGACTTTAATCCAGTTTAAATCACAGAAGAGGTGCTGAGCCCCTGGTTCTTCCATTCCTGGAACATACTGTCCCTGTGCCTCATGGGAGGCCTGTAAAAAACAGCTGCGTTTGTGAAAAAGAGTACAAATAATATCACTGGGACTTGTTGAATTCCATGATCAAAGTTTTCTGCACTCTATCATTAAGTAGACTATAGCTGTGGGTTAGATAAATGGGACAAGAATTACTTTGACCATTTTATGATCCGTAAAGCTAGACATCCAGCTATTTCAAAAGTACTTGGAAATTTTCCATGCCTCAGCTTGTGTTTGCTCAGTTTGGGGTACTTTATGTTGAAACATGCCATCAGGTGAGAAGTGCAGCTGAGTGAGAGCTGATAGCACTGGGCATCTGGGGCATCAGAGTCAACCCTAGGGGTCTGCATTCCATCAGCCCAGCCTGCAAGGCACAGCCTGGTGAGCTTTGTAATCATACATTGTATGGCTCGTCCTAGGTGGGTGCCCAACAGGCAGACTTGGCAGTCTGTGGGATTCCCTACAACCATTGGCTTTTGGATCCAGTACAAAGCCTTGCTTTTTCCGTATAAATCCCATCACCCCACTGTGCACAGATGCACAGAGCCGTCTTGGAGCAGCTGCAGCTTCTCCACATACGAGCTGTGTGTAACCGTAGCTATTTGTTTCCCAAATGTCATGGTTACTCCCTTCCAGGAAATGTAGAACAACTCTTAAATCTTTGCCATGATCAAGGGGTAAACACTGTCGTCAAACCTCATGAATATTCACATCAGAATAATTCAACTGAAGTCCCAAGGGACCAGGGAGCCAATTGAAAGCTCATATACACAGTTGTCTGGTTAAATGATGGGTCTGAACAATACTTCACCATCCAAATGACTCAACATGACATGTAAATAATTGCTCTTGATTGCAACATGCACCAAAGGTTTAGTTATTGATTCTTTAGCTTGCCTGTCATCGTTGGCTAAATATTATAGGAAGCTGTCAAAGCAGATTTTGTAGAGTGTGTCAGTGCATATGTAGGTGTAAAAGAGCTCAGGTTTTGGCTTTCTTCAATAAGACAGACTAAAATTGGGTTTTTGCAAAATAAGTGCAATTTGGATTGCTTCTGAATGCATGAAATGACTAAAAACCAATTTGTTACAACTTTAATTAGAGTTGCATGACTGTTCTCATATATCAATACTGACTGTTTTTGTTTAATTAGTCAGTAAATCCTAGTCTGCCGAAGATACTGGATTAGGGTATGATCTGGTCATTAACGAAGTTGAGATTGACATCATCAAAGAGCACTTCTATTTAATTTTTAATTAAAGATTAAAAAGACTCTCCTCCCTTGTATGAACTGCATTTATTTTTGTTTTTCAATGCATGGTACAATAGGAATACATAATTTGTGAACATGCAAATAACATTCTGGGAAGCATCTACATTTAAAGGCACAGCACATACACATTTCCCTGTGCAATATTCATGCAAATTAATTCAGTGAAAAATTCAGTGCACATTGCAATACGTATCTTACCTTCAGGCAGAATTATACTGCTGCCATATCTTTTCTTTGTTTCTGTTTCTTCTAACAACTTGGATTTTTTTTTATTTTCTGTCTCAGTTAGATGGTGACAGATTTCATTCAAAAAGAAAGAGCTAGCAACTCAGTCTATTTTGTTGTCTCGTCTTTAAGGATTTTTTTGACAAAGCTCTCAGAAGGGGCAGCAAAAATATGTGGTATGATTTTTCCCTTGGCATTTTCTCTACATCACAACTGCTTCTCTACAGTACTGTAGAGACTACCTGCCTACGCTGTAAAGAAAGCCTAGATGACTCAGAATAGCCACATTAACTTCCAGAAAGCAAGAGAGAAATGCTATGGATGTCACCACTTAAACGCCTCCATTTCATGGTGGTGTGTGTGGTTTTCTATCATCCAAATGGCCCAAAACATTTGTAAGTAAACCAGAAAAAATAACTGTGTAGAAAGATAAGGGCTTAAGAAATAAAAGGCAACAAGCCAGAAACAAACCATTCTATTGTAAGCAAAATCTGCCTTAGACACAGTTGTCCACTATGGTTATACCCTTTCTCCACTCAGGTCTGTAGCTCCAAAGCAGTAAAAAGGAGATTTATTTTTATCAGCCCCTATGTGTCATGGCCCAAAGTGGGCCATAAAAGAGGCTCCTCAGTCTAAAGATTCGGTGTAAATATATATTTTCCTAGCAAAATGCATGTTACAATAGCACTGCCAGTGGTACAGGCTATCTTTTATAACCAGTTATTATATTTGCCTAAAAATGCATGTTGAGGTTAATCAAAACAATTTGTGAATGGTTTAAAAAGAAGTAATGTCATGTGACATTTTATTTCGTCCTTTTGAAGAGATTTGCTACAGCAAATGACAGAATGGGTTTGAGTCTATTGGTAAATACCATACACCATATTTACACCATGCATAAAAAAGGGTAAGTAGTAGTTTCCTTATAATCTCACACCTCTGTGAGTGTCAAAGGGGTCACAAAAAAAGAGAGAGTCAAACTCACTGCTCCAGATTCAGCTTTTGTAAGTTGCAGTGCTTAATTCAGATGTTTCCTGGGTAGCCAAGGATGAGAGACACTTATAAACAGAACTTCTCTCAGGAGGTGTCTATTTCTCCTTTTACAGGAAGCCTTCCAATATAAACACCCAGATATTTAACATAAGAGAGATGGATGTCTGCCTTGGCGATTTAGCTAACTAACTTGGTGATTCCTTAGCTAATTTATTTTCAAAGTCTTAAAATGTTTCGTCCTCCATTAACACCACCTCAGCACCTCTGGCTTGCTAAATTAAAGCTACTGGTTGAGTGATAATCCACTCCTGCCATCACAGAAGGGTTGTCTTCAGCCATTTTGCAATAAGCAATCAAAATTCCTCTGTTAACTGTGCATCCCCTCTATCTGATTTATATGTGTAGCACACCTCAACCATCAGGCTGTATATTTGTTACGTATTGCCCCAGAGCAGAGTCTCGTTTCCTCCCTCCTCACACTCGGTCAGTTTGCACATCTGCTAAGAACTCAGTGTGCAGAAGTAATTAAATACACCTTACATCGTGTTAAATGCTGGAGGTTGTGCTGCTGGAGAAGGGAAGAGAGACAAAACATTTCAACAAATTGTTGAGTCCATTCTATGAACTGCACTCATCAATATTGCCATGACTTCTACAGTCATTTTTAAAGGCTTTTCACAATATTTAAAATAACACTATTTAGCAAAGAGGCTTTCTAAATTGTAGTATTTTTCAGAATACCATTTGGCAGATCTGAGTTAGACGTGGAAATTGTAATACTTTGTTCTGAGTAGAGTCTGGTTTAACTTTATCACCATCACAGGCACAGATTGCACAGCTGCTGTCTATCCAGTACAATTTGTCCTATCGCTCATCTTTACTTTTAAAAAGTGAGGCAACTCATTGACTCTAAACAGACAAACATAATGCAACTGAGATATTATGAAAGACTTATCATAAGCATATAACGACTTGAAAGGGATGGTTTTCTCCTTTCCTTATTTTCTTTTTTGCATCCAGGTAGATTTGAATGACTGTAGTTAAATTGTAGAGCTAAAATATATTCTTCTTTTAAATTATACTACAGGATTTTTTTCTTTTCTACCCCTGTGTCATCAGATACACCTGGACTCTTTTTTTCAGCTTTTCACATATGACAATAATCAGTTGGTAACTTTATGCTAATTTCCTAGTGAAAATGGACCAGATGTCTACAATATATTAAAAAAACCTTGGTTCCTTATTTTGTTTGGAGCTCACACTTCTATTGCAAATATCTATGGCAAACTGTCCTCATGGACCAATCTATCATTTTAAAGAGAGGACCAAAGAAAATAGATTAATCAAAAGGCCTGCAGTTATTGTCTCCCCTGTTAGCTCCAATTCATATATCATTAGAGAAAAAAGCCTGTCAGCACTGTGGGATGTTATCTCTTTGGAAAAAATAATCTTCAGCATAATAATTCATTTTTTTTTTAAATCTGATAACAACACACAGTATTAAAATATTGGCTTTCCTAACATTTCTATAAAGGAAAGCCAAGACAAGCAGTACAATACAGCACTTTCATACATCACAAATATTTTGCCTAAGCAAGGCTGCAGCACTTGCATGCAGTGCTGATAGTTTTGTACAGCTCTGTTCATTTTAATGTGATGTCAGGACAAGCACGATATAGACTATACTATAGATACCCCAAGGGCTTTGATAAAGTGCAACCAAAACAGTAAAATTTAGGAGGAGGAGCACAGAAAATAGCTTTGGAGCAGCCTTGGCATTGAATTTCAATCATTTTTGCCATAAGTTCATTTTCACTAGACACTTGATCTAAGCCCTTTGAAGTCACTGGCAAGAGAAATGGTCTTTGTTTCATGTAGCATTTTCATTAACATGAAAGAATACACATTTTTAAAATGAAGAAGTTTCTGGCTCTTTGTTAGAAGAACTAGGTAGGAAATGCTGGACTTTCAGCTGAGTGCAACACACATGCCTCCTTTCAGCTAGATCCATCTCAGTTAACCTCAGGCACCAAATGAACTGCACTCCAAGCATATCTGTGCAGGGTAACTGCTGCTTCAGTAACTCCACCCAACTTTTCAAGTTATTTGGGATGAAGGTCTACACCACCTCCAGCAACAGGATGACTATTTTCCATCTTCATGCCATTTTCTTCACAAGTCATAAACAGATTTGTCCAGCATTTTCCAGAGCTATTTGGGATTTTGGGTGGCTTTTTAAGCACAGGAAAATTTTGGACAGCCTGTTCTATTTCTATTATGTCCCCAGTAAAGGTTTTGTGTTTTTTTCTGGCCAGTGGAACATGCTTTAGCTCTCTCAAGCTTGGTTTTTACTGCAGTGTTTTTCATTTTTATGACACCTGCTCTTCCTTTTGCTGACATTACTGCTGGGTTACTTTAAACATAGTGATCTTTCACCCATGTGCCATCTCATATAGAAGGTTACCTCCTATGGCAGTCTTCGCTTTCATTTTGGATATTACCAGGTTATAAACTACCATTAGCCTGCTCCCAGCACTGCCAGATGCCTGGCATTTCTCTAGAGAGAGGCTCAGTTTACATACATTTGTAAACAGGCTGATACTTTTAAGGTTTAGACCAAGGGTTCTATGGAGAATTCTGGCCTCTTGACTGAATGGCTCGTGTAATGGTTTTGGTGTTACAATTAGAATTTTTGCCCTTAATAAATCTGCCCTCAGTAATCAGTAGTGGGAACTTATTTTTTGCCTGTTTCCTACTAAATAGTGCAACTCTCCAAGGTATCTATTGCTATGACTACTATTGCACCATTCCCTCCCTTTGAAAGAGTATTAGAAAGTCCAGCACTGTTTCATATCTTTGCAGCCTCTCTAATCCCATTTTTTCTCAAGCAGAATTTTGCATTTCAGTAATCTGTGGGATAGCATAGAGTTCACTCTCTTTTCAGTGTTCCTCCAAGCTCCATTGCCTTTTAGCCATTGTAGAACTGCTAGAACAAAACCCATAGAGAAAATTCTATCTCCTCCGGTCAAGAGATGGCAAATGTGTGATGCCAGATGCTGCATTTGCATTTCCCTGTTGCTTTTGATTGTGTGCATTGTGAACTGACAACTATAACATCCCACATTTGACCATCATTGGTCCAAACCCAGTTTTATAGCGCATCTTCCCTAAAATGGATGCTTGTCACTGGTGGTGCACTCATTCCACAGTTCAGATGCAACTCAAATTGGTTGTTGATGCAACTGTTTAGTTGTCCATAGCAAGTATTGGCATACTTTTCAGCAGTATAGGTAGCTTGCCTCTTCTTTCTCTAGAAACCATCCTGAGAATTCCATTGTCTTTCTTTCTTAGCTGATATATTAAGATATTATCTGCTCCTGTTTCCCAATTTTTTTTTTTTGCACTGCTGGTACAATTTGGGTGTTTGAGTTTTCCCATTTATTCTGTTTTCCACTGTTGTGTTAATGGACTTTTACACTCCCACCCAGCCTAACTTTCCTCAGTGGGTGACCTTGATTGCTATAGGATTCTCTGACACCCTAAGTGCACGACCCAGTTTACCTTATTTTCTGGATACATTTGCTTTCCCTGTCATCCTCAGGCATTTTTTCTAGAGTAAGATCAGTGTCTCAGTTCTCTGTGCTATATGTAGGCAGAGATCCTCCAGCGATCTTGTCTCTAATGAGGACATCTTTTATATTCCCAAAACTGCACCATATCCTTTGAAGTCCTTTGTAAAACTTATTGAGATGTGGTATTGAAGAGTGCTGTGAAGGGTGCTTTGAGCTCTCCTCTTGTTCTCCTGTTGAGTGATGGGGATTTTCACTCAGTCAATGATCATGTTTCAGTTCGGAGGTTGGTAAAATCCAGCTGAGGATGTGATGTGTTAACTTCTTAAACTATTTTCACTTGCTCATTTGTGATGGTCTGTCCTTCCCCTTCAGTTTTTATAACTGTGGTACTATCTGCTATTATGTCTAACTACAAAATTACATTCACTTCTTATTCTTTCCCTCCCATGAGGTAGTGAAACAAAAGTTCTACTTTTATTTTCTTATTTTAATCCCCCTAGGCAGTCCTCTATACAGACTGGATTCTTCTTTCCAATACTCTAAAGCTTTTGTTATACTTGCCTGAAGTTTTTCATTCCCATTGATCTGGATTCTTACTTTGTCCCTTTTCTAGGTACTATTTTGCTCATCTGTTCGTCACCTGCATTTTTCTCTGGTCATGTAGCTAATCACCTGCCAAGTGCAGATGCTGGGCAATAACATGTGGTGGGTTCTTGCTTCTAAATCCAAGGTGGCTTTTTACTGCATATTTCCTATATCTGCAGCTACCATTCTCACCTGCACAGACTGGCTTCTTGGGACACCCTTTAAGACAAATAAACTTCTGCACCTTCTATTTGTCTCTGAAAGGCCAATGCAGGTTACTGGAAACCAACTCTAGGGCTAAAATGGAAGCATGTTTGAAGGACTCCAATTTTAAGAAAATCTTTGCTTATTTCACCCTGCAACTCTCCTATTTTAGCAAAAAACACAAAGCCATATGACAACTATTCTTCATATATCCTAAATGAGCTTATGCGTTTTATCCAGGAAAAAGTGATGAAGTGTCCATCTCATGGAGATGGGTTGTAATTGGTACTGTGGGTTTGTTTTCAGTCTCTGTGGGGAAGGGAGAGGGGGGGAAGCAAAATCAAAAAGCAAAGATTGAAGACATTTTCAGGCTGCTTCAGCCTTCTACATACTGGGCAGCTTCTTTTGCTCATTTTTTCATCTGTGGGAGGGATGCAAATTGGGAATCTGAACAGTTTCTCTCAGAGAGAGCAGTGCAGGATGTGAAAGAATAGCTGCAGCCCTCTGCCTGCAGCCCTTCTGCTCATCACAGTCCCTCTCTCTCCAGGGTTCAACTCTGGCATTTTCCCTCTTTGAAGAAATAACAAAAACTTCACAGTTCAGATTTTGGTCAATCTGTAGCTGGAAGCATGTGATATCCAGGGGTTTATCTTTTTCTTTTAATACAAAACAATAAATTGGCTTCAATTCATTCATAACTAGCCTCAGGTTTAATCAAAAGACTCAACCCTTTTGACAAAACATGGGCTGGATACCACATCTGTAGGAAAAGTTGCAAACAGCTGAATTTTACTGTGCTTCAGGTTTCCTAACAAACATTTCACATTGCTCCAAAGCAGACTTCACATGAGTTGAAGGCATCATCCTGAATAAAGGTTAAGGGGAAAGAGATTATATGACAAGCTTTGTTACCTCCTGCCATTTCTATTTCTGTTTGTATTCAAAGGCTAGGAAGAAAGGAATAAATGATATAGTAAGACCATATGGTTTCTAAAAGGAATCTTTTTAGAAAATAATGCATTAGTTAAATAGTACTGCATCTGGCCAAAATGACATTATTATAATATCATCCCTTACCATTACTAGCACAGCTGAATCAATAATGTGGATAGCATAAAGAAAAAACTAGTTACAATGGCACTATAAATTCTGCAGAAATTATTGTAGCAATTTTCTAGTGGTTTGGAATAAGCTTCCTAAACCTCTCAACCATTTCAGCAGATTGTTTCCCCCATGCAACAATTCTGTTAAAAGTATCATTTGCTTGTGGCAATATTTTTTAGCTGGCAGGCACAAGTCAGGGGAATTTGCATCCCATGGAAATATAGATATGTCAGGAAAAGGTCACTTTTGCCTGCAACTTCTATCTATTGGCTTAGAGTATCCTAATAGATTTGATCTTGTTTTTCTAGTTAACTGGGTCAAATCTGCATTGTGTGACAGGTCTTAACTTACAGGAATTAGCAAAGAACAACTGAAATTAAAAAGAGTAACATCATTTAACTGTAGCTGAGGCACTATTCCTTGTTTTCAGCTAAGTGCTATTTCATTTCCATTCTGTATGCCACAGTGAATAAAATTTGGAACATATTAAAATTAATTTCCTGAATATATTTTGTCTGTAAAGTTAGACTGAAAATATAGTAATTCTTTCCAACACTTTTTGCTGTTAATTAATGTGCCCATAGCTCAAAGAAATAGTATTTTGCTGCATTTACTTCTTGTGTAGATAAATGCCAAATACAAAGGATTAAATAATACTCAGTTCCAAAAAAAAAAAAAAAAAATGTTTTTAGATCTGTAAAGAAACTGATTTTCTTTATGAGATTGTATTGGGCTGGTTCAACTAATGGCAGCACACACTGGCCGATAGCTAATTGTGGACTGAAAAGAATGAGAAGATTTTCAGCTAGAGAAGAGCTCCACCCAACTCCCTGTGCTTCAGTGGAGCTGCAAATGCTCAGCACCTGTTTCATCAGGCCAACAGATGGTCACAATTTAAGGAGACACATAGGCAAAACAACCTTCATTTACTTCAGGCTCTCATGATGTTCACATTTCTGTGCTTGCCTTAAAAGTTTTATGGATGAAGAAATTATGTGTTATATAAAAGAAGCAATGTATTCTTAACAGATCAGAACACACAGATTCACTACACTTGTCATGGGCCTCGTTAAAAATCTGTTGAAACTGATAGAGAGATTCCCAGGGGCTTTAACTTGGATCATGGCTTACAGAGAGATCCAGCTTTAATACTGGTCTAGTTGAAGATGTCCCTCATCATTGCAGAGGGGGTAGAATAGATGATACTTAAAGGTCCTTTCCAACCCAAACTATTTTATGTTTCCATAATATTGGTCCTTTTGGTCTGTGGGTTTCATGAGACTGATGGTTTTTGTTGAAATACCAGCTGATGTCTGGGTCCCAACCTCCTTCTGCTTGGATGTGATCCTACAGTGTATACAGCATTCAGGTGATCTAACCTAAAAGCAACAACAGTTGGATTTTGCTTTATTTGTTTTTGTTGTTTGGGGATTTTTTTTAAGATCTATTTCCTGATCTCCATCACAATGCATGTACAAGAACACTGTCTAGTAAAAGAGCCGGAATAAATAAAATAGAAACAGCCAGGAACAGAGATCAGCTGGAAACAAAACCAACTATAATAATCTTTCACTGTGATCCCCAGTTTCTGAAGGCAATTAATTTATTCAGAAGTACAAACTTTACTCAGAGAGGTGATTCTATCTACTGACATATGGCTATCCCATAATGATATACAAATACCATATTTTCCATTTCTTAATTTCAAGCCATGAGTAATTATTTAGATTATAACATCTGAAATCTAAATCAGGGATATCTATTGCACAGTTACCTGTGGAGCTTAGAAGACATAACTCTTAAGAATAAAAGTCCTACCTATAATTCAGCTGAACATGGGCCATCATGAATTGTCAAGGTTGAGTTCTTCTTGCTTCTTTCATGATGTTTAATTGACATGACTTTTGACATTGTGGTAAGATATACTCATATTTTGAGACTGAAACAAAAAGGACAGTGGATCTAGAGGGTGGAGGAAAAGCCCTCCAGTGGAGCAAGACTCAGGATTCATTACACTCTATAAACAGTGACATTTCCGGATCAGCAGCGCAGGAATGTTAGGGCATATCATATATTTGTCTGTTGACATGAAAAGATTAGACTCAACAATCATATTAAAGAATTGTCAGTGCCACAGTTCTCTGTTAGGCATGGATATAAGAATATAATTGTTTCTTTTCTTACACATTTCCTCGTAAGCCATCCATCTGAACACAGCAGAAAGATCCAAACAGACATTTTTCCCCAATAAAATATAAACACATAAGTAAACAATACAGTGTTCCACATTGTTTGATACTGATTTGTTTTGGTACTAGTGGGAATTCATATTTGAGAAAGAGTATTGAAAAGCTTTCTTGTACTCTGGAAGTCAAATAAATAGTCTCTTCACCTCAGGCAAGGGAGTTATATTGGTGAAATGACACGTTATACAGCAGGACAGATCTCTGCTTGCTTTACAAGACATCCTGGGAGTCCCAGTCAAGATAAGGATCTAGATACTGGTATGATCTGCCCTGGGTCAGAGACAGCTGGGCACAACCCACAAAGGTCAGAGCTGGTGGAAAGGAGGTGTCTGAGGATGTTTCAGGAAGTCTACTTGTCTAATTAGAGATTTTCTGTCATGATGTCCAATGGCTGTTGCAAAAGGGAAAGGAAAAGGGTTTCAGTTCCACTGATGGAGGAGGGAAAAGGACTGGTCGATGTGAGAAGACTTGCAAAAATGTCTGAACTGAAGGAAAACATTGAACCTAAGACTCCTTCAAGGGAAGGGCATCTACATTTTCCCTTAGGGACTAAAGAAACACCTTTGACAGATATTAGGAAAATAGGGTCCACTGAAGCAGAGGCTAAGATGTCTCAAGGATATCACTGCACAGGTGATGTTGCCACAGACATGAATTTGACAGAAGGAGTCAATATTTAAAATGCCTTTTTTTTTGGTTTGGGTTTTGGTTTGCTTTGCTTTTTGTTTTTGTTTTGGTTGTTTTTTGTTTTTTGTTTGGTTTGGTTTTGTTTTGTTTGTTGGGGGTTTTTGTGATGAAAGCTGTGACTTACTGCTTTTTAAAATACAATTTTATAGTTCTTTAGAAGCTAGTAGTTATGGATGTCTTGGCCACTATTGCACAGACACAAATTAAATTTCTACATGAGTTGCTTGGTGGAAAAGGACCTGGGAGAGCTGATCAACGGCAGCTGAACATGAGCCAACATGTGCCCAAGTTGCCAAGAAGGCCAATGGCATCCTAGCTTGTATCAGAAACAGAATGGCCAGCAGGACCAGGAAGGGATTTTCCCTCTGTACCCAGCACTGGTGACAGCACACCTCAAATACTGTGCTCAGTTTTGAGCCACTCACTTCAAGAAGGACATTGAGGTGCTGGAGCATGTCCAGAGAAGGGCAATGGACCTGGGAAAGAGTCTAGAGAGTCAGTCACATGAGGAGCAGCTGAAGGAACACTGGAACAGGATCCCCATGGAAGGGATCACACGACCAAGCCTGAGTTCAAGCAGGGCTCAGATAACACTCTCAGAAACATGCTGGGTTTCTTCAGGTGTCCTGTGCAGGGCCAGGAGTTGGATGTGACGGCTCTGATGGATCCTTTCCAACTCAGCATGTTCTATGATTCTATAATTCTATGTTTAGCCTGGAGAAAAGGAGGCTCAGTGGGGACCTTATCACTCTCTACAACTCCCTGAAAGGAGGCTGTGGCCAGGTGGGGCTTGGTCTCTTCTCCCAGGCAACTAGAGACAGGACAAGAGGCAAGGGCCTCAAGCTGTGCCAGGGAAGGTTCAGGATTGATATCAGGAGCAGTTTCTTCACAGAAAGGGTGGATAAAGACTGGAATGGACTGTTCAGGAAATTGGTGAAGTCAAAACCCCCGAAAGCGTTCAAGAAACTATTGGATGTGGCACTTAGTGCTGTGGTTTAGTTGACGAGATGATGTTCCATCAAGGTTGGACTCAATGACCACGGAGGTCTTTTACAACCTTAGTGATTCTATGAGCCTATGATTCTGTGATTGCCAGTTTGGTACTGTGATAACAGGGACATCTGTCTTTTAAAAACATAGTTATTAAAGATGGATACCATTCCAGTGCTGTGTGAGACTAAAAGTGACACGGTATTTTCCTATGAGAGGATCTCGATGAGCTTCCTAATGAGAGGTTCTTAGTGAATCCTGAATCTTAGCAGGTAACCTACAGCCATCTCTTGGCTAAATTCTCCTTGTGGTTTTCAGTTAAAATTATCTTTCAACTTTGCTCATACTCAGACGAGTCAGGTGTTAAACTGAGGTTAACTTCTGAATTGTTTTACACTGGCACAGAATTGGTATAGAATATCTGTGAGGACTTAATAGATGCCCTTTTAAAAGAGCTCATAATGATAATAGAGATCCTGTGTAGACCAGGAAACCTATAGCAATGTTTCCTTCCTGTCACATGTGCACCCAGAAAAACACTTAGTTCCCTTTATGAAAGCAATCAAACATTTTGATTCTAGTCATAGTAAAACTAAAAAGTGATGTAGAAACCTAAGGTACTAATAAACAATAACTACTGAGTCTATCAAGGATTACAACACCATAGAGGAAGCTATAAATGGATCTTTTCAAGACTGAGGTACAATATCTGCTAAGTTAGTAAGAAATAAAGTCATGTTGACTTCAGTATGCATGGGATCAGACTGTGGATATTTGATCAATGAGTCCTCAATGCTAGAAAATGTTATAAACATAACGGGCAAGTGAGGCACTGATCAAGTGGTCTTCCTGAAAGCTTGCTCTCACCTTTTGGACCCCACCATTTCCAGCAGAGCTATTGCAATTTACCAATTGGACAATATTTCTTCTTTTCTCTAGGTTTGCATCTGTCATGTGCTTGTCCATGAAAGAAGTTTTTTTCACATTTGAAAGGTTAGAAATCTTCTCCTTCAAGATATTCCCAGACCTTTTCTCATCCTGATTAGATTATTGGATAAGAATATTTCATAAGGACAGAGGGAGTGCTATGACCAGCTATTGTGATGCTATGAATAATAAAGGAGAAACAATATTTATTCTGTATTTCCTGCATAGACCTTAAATATTACTCCTCCGATAATTCTTGCAAACATGTCTCTACTCACTCCTTTCTTGTATGACTTTCAAGGAGAGGCAGAAGGCTAAAATATATCTTCCATAAGTTATGTCTAGTGCAAGTAGACACAATAAAGAAGTATCTCTACTCATGTCATATGTGTTAAGAAGGAATTTCACCCAGGAAGATGTTTCTAACAAAATAATTTTATTTATTAAAATATGCCTTCCAAGTCAATAATTTTTTTTCTTCATCATTGATGGTTGAAATTATTCCAATTCGCTGTACTCACTTGTACATCAATTTAGTAAAAGGATATATTGGTTCCTGTCCTGCCTAGCCTTTTATTGAAGTAAAATTAAACAATTTCAGGATTCAATTATTAATACCTTCCATCTATAAACCACATCTTCATCTATAAACCATATTGACATTCAGTCTAGACATCTCAAGAGGGGATTCACTTCATGAATATCAATAAACAGGTTGTAAGGAGACTGGGAATATTAAATTATTTCAAAGCGTTTGACAGTTGACAATGTTAATACAATAATTAAAAGCTCACATCCCTTAAAAAAAAAAAAAAAAAGCTGCTCAGCATTTCCATGTAGAAAGCAGCAAAGTCCTTAGAAGGTGAAAATCAGCACTGCTGGGCTCTTAGTACTGGATCTGTATGAATTTCCAGCAACCCCCACAGTACCTTCACAAATAAGGAAATCTTTTTTGCTCCAAGGATGGCTTTAAGACCTGCCTTAACCTCAATTTTTGACCAATATGGCATTAACTTTTTAGCCAGAAGGTGGTAAAAAAATCATCTGAAATTGCAAATCCTATCCTGCCTTAGACCACTGCTTGCAAAAGGAAGCAGCAGATAGCCTAAGACACGGCAGACCTGGCTCCCCACCTGAGAAACAGTTTGCAAAGCACTGAGTTGGAGATAAAATGGTAAAAATTCACAGTAGAGTATTTCTGCCTCTCTCAGTGCAGCTTGTGTAAAGCTTCCCTGGGTAGGAATCCATCAACTCAGAAAAATCTAATGATGAAAGACAGCAGATTTTTGTCAGGCATTTGTCTTAGCAATGACCTTCTGTGAGAAAATAGAACAATTGACCACTGGAACACAAATCATGTCAGAAGCTTCTTCGAAATTGCTTCTTGAGGTGGCTGGAACCCGATATCAATACTCCATGTGTGTGAAAATAAGGAAATAAAAAGAAAAAGAAGTAGCATTTAGAGTTCTCAAAAATAAAAAGCTAATGCAGTAAATATAACGCAGTCCTGTGTGGTAGTATCACATCATGTTCTAGTTTATTTTACTAAAATACCACTAGCTTAACATGTATATAGATTTGCTTGTGTAATGGACTGCTGAGTTGATCACTCAGTGATTCCTTTCCCCTACTGCTTGGATTGAAGGAAGGCTAAAAATTTTATTGTAATTTTCAGATAGGAACTGGGCAATGTGCTGGTTTTGGTTGGGGTAGAGTCAATTTTGTCCATAGCAGCTGGTATGGAACTGTGTTTAGGATTTGTGCTGGAAACAGTTGATAACGCAGGGATGTTTAGCCAATGCTGAGCAACACCGACACAGAGTAAAGGCCTTTTCTGCTCCTCATCATCACTTTTCTCTGCAAGGAGGCTGGAGGTACACAAGGACTTGGGAGGGGACACAGCCAGAACAGTTGGCCCCAGTTGGCAAAAGGGATGTATCCATAAGGGTGTGTTGATCTGCTGCAGATTAGGAAGGACCTGCAGAGGGTTCTGAACAAGCAGAGATGATAGGCTGAGGCCAGTGGTATAAAGTTCAACAAGATGAAGTGCTGGGTCCTGCACTTGGATCACAAGAGCCTCAGGCAGCACTACAGGCTCGGGACAGAGTGGCTGGAAAAAACTCCCAGAGGAAAAGGTCCTTTGAGTGCTGGTCAGAAGTGGCTGAACATGAGACAGTGTGTCTCAGACATCAGACACATGAGTGTGGGCCCAGGTGGTCAAGAAGGCCAATGGCACCTGGCCTGTATCAGAACTAATGCGGCCTGCAGGACCAGGGCAGTGATAGCCCCCTGTACTCAGCAGCGGGTGGGTGCACCTTGAATCTGTGTCCAGTTCTTGGTCCCTCATTGCAAGAAAGGCATTGAGGGGCTGGAGCGAGTCCAGAGAAGGGCAATGGGGCTGGGGAAGGGTCTGGAGCACAAGTCTGATGAGGGCCACCACAATTCCACCTCTCCATCAGCAGCTTCAGGACTGCCGATACAGAGCCCAGCCCAACCAACTTTGAAGCCTGGGCTCTGCCCAGACCCCTGTTGATGAAGTTACTCTGTCCTGCAAATTAGGGATGTCTCTCCCTGATCCAGCCAAGAAGTTGCACTCTTTCAAGAGTAAAACCCTGACAATCAGTTCCTAGAAGGAACAGCAGGGGAGTATTCCTGTGATGTTTGTGGTGCCCCTAGAACTTGTCTGGGGTGCTGCTCTATCCTGCCCCCTTCCCTTCCATAGCAATGGGATGCCAAGGATGCACCATGGACCCTGAAGCTGTTTTTAAACAAAGGACTATATCCCTGTTCCCCCAAACACCTCAGGGGATTGATTCAGATTTCTGTTGTATCAGGGGTGGTTTTGAAGAATTATTGATCCTCTCTAGTTGAAACGTACTAATTACTGTTCTGATATCTGTCTTCACTGCAGACAAATTGTTTTTCATTGTGAGGGAAATGCTGCCCTCCAGCTGTCAGGGCAAGTTATTTGTAATCCTGACCAATTTTATGCTTTAACAAATGCACATTATTAAAAAAAAAAATAAAAGGTATCAGGAAGAATAATGAACACTGCTCATAATCAGTAATCAATCAGGATTAAAAATTATTTTCATTAAAATACTTAGGGGGTGATACTGGCTTTTGAGGTGGCTGCAAGACACCATCTCTGAGTACACTGTTTTTCCATCAGACAGTGAAGATAAATGACTCAAAAGTTTCATTGTAAGAAAGGGATGAAGTGTTACAGTGGGGATACTGCAACACACATATCCAACAATGAGGGCCTTGTGGAAAAGAAATATATAAGGACTGATTCTTGCTAGATGTTTCAGAGATGTTTATTTCTCCAGCCACATGGCCGGAGCTCTGCTGAGGAACTGCTCAATCCCAGGACCCGAGGGTCCCTCCCCACGCAGGGGAACACAAAACAACCAATGGGGAACGAGGCTGAGCAGGGGCAGGGAAACCCCGTGTCTCCCCCCCAGGGCCCCTCTCCCAGGACCACATGGCAGGGGGGAAGACCCCAACAATGAAGTGTGCTTAAGATTAATATAACAGTAAGTTGAACAGGACTGGCTTCCATTTTATTCTGGCTGGGGCTGTTTCTCATTCTGGTTTTACCATAATTTAGGTGAAATAAGGATATTTTCCTTTAAGGAACAGTATCCAGTGGAGCATTGACATAACATATGGGTGTGTGTTTGTTGCAAATAAGTCTGCATCTGCACATTTATTTAATGATCTGGTAGGCTAAAAAGTGCCCCTTTGCTTGGTGCTGGTAAATGTAGTTAGGGGTATAGATGATGCTGAGCAAGGTCACAGGCTACTAAAATGCAGAATTGTATCAGAAACACATGCAGAGTGCTTGCTGGTTCCTTACTATTCCTCCTACACCACGTCCCTTTTCGTTTTCAAGGGCTTATTGAATTAAACGTGGAAAAACATGTCCCAGGAGGTATTTTGATGATTTAGGAAATTTAGTACTACCCTATAATTTTTAGCCATGTTTTTCCTACTTTGCATTTCCATATAAGACAATAAGTTTAAGAATAATTTGCACACTTAAATCCTTTCCCCTCTAATTTACATTTCCACTTAAACAAGGCTGATAAATCACTCTGCAAACAATAGTCAGAGTTCGTATGTTCTGCCATCAGGATCTCATGTAACTCTCATATGCTAACAAAACCAATATGTCGAGGTGCCTGTCACTCTTCTTGGCTGCTGTAGTGTATTGACAGCACCTAAAAGTCTCTTTGGATTTGATGGCTGGCATGTGTGGGGCTGGTGAATGGCTTTGCTCAGAATCATGGGGCTGTTCAAAAGTGTTTTTAGGAGCCTTTTACAATTCTCTCCTTTTGCAGTGTAGAGAAAATCCTTCCACAGTGTAGATCAGGTCACTTTTCTTCAGGTCAGTAAAAAACCATCAGCTGACCTCAGATTTGGATCCAAACCATGGTGTTTATAAGTGTTTTTGGAAGAAGGAAGGATGGTGCTCAGTGGTATTGGAGGTGGTGAAGTTCCCAGGTATTGTACTGTTGAAATTGAGCAGAGGAAAATGTACACTCTTTTTCTTTACCACTCCTCCTTAGGACACAGAGCTCTTCTATTTGCCTTTGGTGTTTTGCAGGACATAGCTGAAACATCAGAAGATATTTCTTCCTTTGTTTCTGATAATTTTGTACCAACAAGTAAATCCCCAAACAGGCAGTTAGTTTATATATCTTGTACTCCCTGATTTGCCATATTTGCTTTGACTAGTACATAAGATGAATACAAATAACTTAGGTATTAGTGATCCAAAATCTTATTGTGATTAACAGGTACCTGGTTTCTTCCTTGAAAAACACCTCTGAAACCTATATGAGATGGTATTAGAGAGAACACATAATTTTTGGAGTGTTAAACTCTACATCCCTATTAATCATAAAACTAGTACCTAATACCTTGAAATTAGGAATTAGACAGTAAGGGAAGCACATTGTTTTGGTATTAAGTAGAATTTAAAAAATTTTTTTTAATTCCCAATGCATTTCAGAAAACTCTGAGTTGTATCTTAATCCCAGATTCACAGGGACCAGCTGGACCAGCAGACTTTATATGTGACTAAATTTTTTAGAACCCATAAACTTTCCAAGACATTTTTAATTGCTCAAAGGACGAAGAGTAGTAATTGGGAGAGAGAATGCTGGCTCATATTTTCTGAAGGCTTATCTTTTCTGCAGGTAAGTGTTTTCTCTCTGTCCTAGCAAATCAGTATCTTTTTTTTTTTTTTTTTTTTGTCTGTTCAAACACCCTGCCTTGGTTGGGAACAACACAGTCAATTAGGGTAGGTAGGTAATCACCAGGGATTAGATCCACTTGTAATTGGGAACGTTAATCTGACAGGAAACACTTTCTTTAGGGAAGAGAGAAAAAAAAAAAAGAGAGACTGCTGTGCTGAGCTTTCCAGTGCCTGGAGCAGAACATGTCAGTGTCTCAGTTCCAAGGGTGGGGAAGTCCGTAAATCAGAGGGATTGCTGCTTTCTGTGGGAATACCGAACCTGTGTTTCGGTGACACATGTGAGAATTAAAGATTCCCAGAAGACTTGAAACTGTTTTCGAAAGGTGGAGAGCTTAATTACTAGAGGGGTTGTTCATTATCAACACTGAAAGGCTGTGTGTGGATCCTTTTGTGGGCTATGATGTGAATATAAAGTGTCAGACACCCTGAATACCAGACTGCCAGACCTCCTGGGCAAAACAAGCTGCTTTTTAGCAAGATGTCTCATTGGAGGCAGGTTCTACCTTGCAGTTTGCGCTTACTGTGGGGTACCTGCTACCAAGTGAACTTTCACACTCTTCATGTGAGTGTAAGGTGGTGCATTTTCACTCCAGGAGAAGCTACTGGACTGAAGGGTAGGGTGAGCATCCATAAGCCACAGTCTGGAAGAAGAGTAAGTTACCTCATACTTTCTGTATGCTAAGAGAATCTACACAGAGTGTAAGTGAATTGTAACTGGCATGTGGCAAGTCCCTACCCCAAAGTGCTGCACCAACTCTGACAGAGCTCTTTATAAAGAAAGGTTTGCAGTGACATATTTGCACAAAGTCTTGAGATCAAGGTATGCAAACTTTGCCACTCTGCTACCATTCATGGGCGCTTCGCAATAAAAAGAGCGGGCAGAAGGCACAAAATGCCCAGAATGCTGTGACCTTCTCCTTTAAAGATACTCTTTATTTTTCTGCCCATGAAGCCCAACAGAGCTCAAAAGCATGGCTCAGTGCCTGTTCTCCAGGGCTGCAATAGGCAGAATATTGCCAGCAGGTTCAGGGAGGTGATCCTGCCCCTCTGCTCTGTCCTGGTGAGGCACATCTGGGTGCCATGTGCAGAGCTTGGCCACTCACTGCAAAAGAGATATGGATATACTGGAGATTAGAAAGATGATTCATAGAATCAGAATCACAGAATATATCAAATTGGAAGAGACTCATAAAAATTATCAAGTCCAACTCCCTGCTCTTTGAAGGACCACCTTAACTTTAACCAGATCACTGGAAACAATGCTCCTTGAACTCTGGCAGGTTTGGTGCCCTGACCACTTCCCTGGTGGGCCCGTTCCAGTGACCCTCTCAACTAAGAACCTTTTCTCAGTGTCCAATATGAACTTCTTCTGATGCAGCATTATTCTATTTCCTCATGCCTTATCACTGGTCACCAGAGAGAGGACAACAGCACCTCCCTCTCCACCGGCCCCCTTGAGGAATGTTACCCTGTGACAAGGGCACCCCTCAGCCTTCTGTCCTCCAAGATGAACAAGCCAAGTGACCTCACCTGCTCCTCGTAAGTCTTGCTCTTGACACCTTTTACCAGCTTGGTCACCCTTCTTGGGACACATTAGGATGAACAAGTGCAGAGTGAGCTGGGAGTTTACCATTCCCCCAGTCATGATCTTCTAAGACAAGGATCTAGGTGTAGCAGGGCCCATAATCGGTGCTAAAAGGAGAGGCGGAGCAGGGAATAAACGTCTCAGTTTGTCTACATCCTTATTTGTGAGGTGACTGACCTCATCAAGTTATGGAGCAATGGTATCACTGTCCTTCTTTTCTATTTCAAAAAGTGGCCTTTTTGTTGTCCTTCATAGCTATGCCCAGCTCTAACTGACCTTTGTCCACATGGATTTTCTACCTACAGTGGCTAATGGCATCCCTGTAGTCTCCCTGAGTCACCTGTCCTTGTTTCCAATGTCTATAAACTTTCTTTCCCTGTTTGAGTTCTAGAAGATCCCTCCTCAGCCAAGCTGGCCTTCTGTACTGCTTGGGGCATCACTCACACAAAGGCAAGTTGAGAGAGCTGTGACTGTTCAGCCTGGAGAGGAGAAGGCTCGAGTGAGTATTTTCTGTGGGATAAATACCTGATGGGAGGGAATGAAGATAAGGGAGCCAGACTCTTCTCACCACTGTCCATTGACAGGAGAAAAAGCTAAGGACACAAACTAAAAAAAAAGGAAATCATGTTTAAAATAAGAAAAATAATTTTTACAGTGAAGATGTTCAAACACTGGTACAGGTTTCCCAGAGAGATTGCAGTCTCTGTCCTTGGAGATATTTAAACCCAACTGAACATGGTCCTGGACAAACAACTCCCTGCTTGAGAAGAGGGGTTAGACCAGACGACCTCCAGAGGTCCCTGCTAACCTCAGCTATTGATTTTGTAGTTGTGTATCATGACTGAATGGATGCCCTGCATCTCCTGTTCCGAGATGGCAAGGGCTGGTTTTCCTCCTGATTTTTCTCATCTTTTGCTACCACAGGCCCTGTTAACATTGAGTTGTCACAATGTCACTACCACAATGACATTGCAGGTGCTGCTACATCCTATCAGGTATGCTGATGTGCCCTGTGTTGCTCTGTCCTGTCAATTCACTGGACTCCTAATCCCTTTTTATGTTCCTACAGGGTCTCAGAAGCTGAGTGAAGTGAAAACAGTGGCCCAGTCCCAGCCTGCTCTTATAATCCTGTGCTTTATCCTGGCTGGACCTAAGAGATTCATGGCAATAACAAAAGGAGAAACAGGTACTCTTTTTTTCCCCATTCTTTACAACGAGGGGGAGCGGCATCATTTTCCTGAAAGATAAATTAGATATGTATTATGCTGATGCGACACTGAAACTACCATCTTTCCTTGTGCTGGAGGTGCAGGATGTGATGATAAGAGTGTTTAACCTCTTAAGCTAAAAAATGTGCATCTCTGCAGGTGATAATTGCCTGTCTTGTGTGCATGTTTGGTCTGTGCATATGACTGGTTTCTGCTTGCTTCCTGGAGAGCTGTGACTCAGAGCTGGGAGGTACAGGTAAGTAGTGGATCTCTGAGGGAGAAAGGCGTTACCACCAAGGAGTGGCAGGAACTCCAGCCTAACCAAAGAAAGAACATGGCAGGTGAGGGAACAGCAGCCACGGAGAGCACTGTAGGTGATCGAAACAGGGGAGAAGGAGACCATCCTCTTGATTTCAAAAACATGTCAGCAAGGATCTTGCACATTCTCTGAGGCTGATATTGGAGTTGAGTCAAGGGATTATGCCTGCAGAAGCCCTTTGTTCGGAATCCTTGCACAAAAAGACTCAGCCAGGTTCAATAGCAGAGGTATATGTTTGATTCACTCTGTTTCTGTTAGCTGTGTGCAATGCTGCAAGTGTCTTCATTTCTACTCTGGTCCATGACTGCCTGGTAAACAATGAGCACAAGATGTGCAGACACAAAACAGACACTTGCAAGAGTTGTCCAAAAGGTACCCAGAGCAGGATCATGACTGTTCAAACCCCCACACAGCCTGAAACATGCATGAGCTGCTTTGGCTTGAGAGGCTCTCTGAACATGAGTTTTCAAAAAAACATTTTGGGGGAGCACTGATGGCAGAAGGAATGTTCTAGGGCAGGATTACTTTTCTTGCTTGCTTCACATCGATTCAAAGTGTTTGGCATGAAACACTGTGAATCACTAAGCTTGCTGCTGTGTAAGTATTACACTGGCATGATTATGCCTGATGGTTCCTTTGTAAAAAGTCTCCTCCCCATATCAAATACAAAGACACTCAAATCCATGGTACACCAAATGCGATGAAAGTGAGGATTGGAAAGTAGTGCCTTAACAAGAATGAAAAAAGGTTTGTTCAGCAGTGGAGTCTGTTCCCTCAGGACAACCTCGTGTTGCAACACAGGTTTATCTCTTGTTCCAGACACTTCTCAGCACAAAACACATGTCCCTAGAGTGCATAGCATTTGCTTAGCCGGGTGCAAACTACTCCAAAGGTGAAGCTAAAATCAGAGGAAAAGGAAATGTGGTTTAAAGCCTGAAGCCAGAGGACTTAAAGTTCAGATTCTTTGGTGCTACAAAGAAAGGGGAATTCTTGGTGGGAACAATCCACAATCTTTCATAAACAGGATAATTTCCTGTTGAAACCTCAGTAATTCAACTCCTATCTAATAAAATCAAAATATTTCTAGTAATATTTCCCCTATTAAAATGTTTTTAATAAATTGTTTAAACCTAAATCAGCATGTTTCTTTTTTAATAAGCCAAATATTTTATTTTGTTTTAGTGCAATAAATCATTATCCTTCATTTCCCTATTAGCATACTGATTTATGTGAGGTGTAATCTAGGTCCCCCTTCAATCCTACATCTTGGGCTCCCAGGAGCAACGTATTTCCCACAACACGCTGTGGATTTCATGGGGCTCATTGGTGGTTACTCAGATTTTGAAGAATGAAAAATTAAGATTTCCAGGTACAAGGTTCTTCAAGGCATCTTGCCACTATGGGAAAAAGATAGTGGTGAATTTAATAGTTTTAAAAAAAGCAGCATTTAATGTACATTAAGTAAAAGGAAGATACTTTATGAACATTAAAACATTTCATCTAAACCAAAATATCTCAACAAAATAGCTGAGGTTGCCAGTAGAAATTCTAAAAAGATACAGCCACAAACGTTTTGTAGATTTTAAAGTTCTGCTCTGATTAGAGACAAAACCAAACTGGAAACTTGTGTCCCACAGGACTGGTCCAGTGCTCAGTTGCTCCCTGTTCTCTTTGCTGATTTAAATGCTGGTTCAACCAAAGATAATTGGTAACCCATGAAATAGAATAATTGCAAAACGTGTGTCTAGAATAAGACGATATATTTTCAATGAACTTACAGTCTACAAGTCTATCTACTAATGAGATAATTAATTGCTTTCAAAATATTTGGGTGAAAAAGATATATCTTAGCTTATAGATAAGGTCATGGAATATTCTGAGTTGGAAGAGACTCCCAAGGACTGAGTCTAACTCTTAAGTGAATGGCTTATATGGGCATCGAACCCACAACCTTGGCACTATTAACAACATTCTCTATCTGATATATCCTTACAGTCCAAAATCTCTCTAGATATTTTTTTCAGGAGTAAGACCACTTGCCTTTTTAAAGTTTTCCAGTTGCTCTTAAATGGCTTTTCCCAAGCTCTCTACTGGAGAGAAGATGACCTGCTTTGCTAAACCCTACCATCTGCGACATTTACAAATAATTTTAATTTGGCCAGGGTGTAGTTATACTAACAAACACAATTTGGGTTTTGCCTGTATAAACAAGATCAAAATCATTTCATAACTCATTAGGGAAGCATATGACGGCTTTAAACAATTGCAATTGTAGAATAGTTCCTTTGGTCATGATGTTAATATGATCTCGCCTGCTACACACAAGAAAGAAAGAACATCTGAAGAGAGTACATTGTAATTTGGATTGTAATTATGGTATAGGCAAAGCCAAGAGGAGCAGAGCAGGAGCAGTGTTCGTGCTGGTTATGGGGTGCCATCCACCACGGAGGAAATTCTAGGTGAGGCTAAGATGAGCTTAGGACACCTTCAAGTTTCCATTTTACGTGTTGCTACTTGATCTATGTTGTATGTGAACACTCAGTACCCAACTCCTGGTGCTCTTTGTGCAAGTGAACACAGCCACTGCACCAAAAAGCATCCTGAATACAAAGAACATAAAGTTATCTTTTCAAGACATTCAACAAGTCATCATCCTGTCTTGTAGAACTAGAAAATCATCTTGTAAGAGGACCAGAATAGTAAATCTAATAGAAAATATCTTAAGATCTGTGCTGAATTATGAAATTGAGGCTCAGCTATTCCTAACATGTGATGTCAGTTTTGTTTGACCAAGAGAAAATGCGGCTTAGAGGAACACACACTTGTTGAAAAATAAGACCAAATCCTGCACAAATCTGAAATGTCCTCATTCTTGTTCTAGGTCAAGGTCTAACATTAAAAGCACAGGCTGACAAGGTTGGCATGGTCAGTGTAGAGATGTTAGAGGAACAACTCGAGAAAACTGCAGAAGGGACAAGATAATTGTTGCCCAGTTCATTTTCTGTCTCATTTACTGTATGAATGCATTATGATGAAAGCTCACTCATTCTGTCCAAGAAATTGGTATATCTTACATGGACAATTAACCAGGCTGCATGTTACCTGCTAAAAATCAAGTAATCTTGGAGAAGAATATGCTAACTCTTGCAAGAAGAATGTGCTACCTTCAAAAATGTGTTTTCTTTATATAGACTGGTTCTCATAAGACTTAGTCTTTTCCGTACATCAGTTGGCTTCATTATAGTGTTCTTGATAGTATACTGTGATTAAACTGCAGGATCCACAAGTGGTTCATCAGCAGGGCTATAGAGTACTGAATTATGAAGGACACAGTGTTAAATCTATCAAAAGATAAAGGAGTAAAAATATCCTTTCATTATAAATTAACAATGAGATGTTAAACATTAGAACTGCCTAGAAAAGCAAATCAGGCATTCTGGGAAGCATGTTAAATAGAAATAGCCCACTTTTATGCTGCCCAAAAGATGGCAACTCATTACATGTTCTTTTGCCTGGTAGGGAGTCTGGATAGCAAATGTAAATGGGGAAAATGCTAAATTTGCTGTAGAACTGAAAGCTAGATTTTTTAATGAGGTTTAGAAAAGATAATGTTATTTTTAAACTAGGTAATATTTTAATTTAATTTTAATATTTTAATTTTATTGAATTTTAATTTCCAGCAATGGGTACTGATTACAGACTGTAGGTATCCTATCAGCATCAACTAGGAATTCAAAGCAAGATAAAACAGCTATGCCTCTCTCTGTAAATACTCACACACAGGATTAAGCCCAGTCCTATTAATGTCAGGGAAATTCTCAATCACACTAGATTAATAATCAATAAGATCTTCATGAAAGAGATATAATGTCATGCAATCTCATCTGGAGAAGCAAAGATTGTAGGTACATCTTTCAGAGAAATGCTCTGAAATGTGTGATCAGTGTGATCACAGTGGAACACTCTCCTTAAAAGGAATTCTTTTTTGTTGACATGATTATTAATTATTGTTGTTAAGCGCTATAGGAGATCCAAAGGTTGAAGAGTTTAGAGAGATTCTACTCTGAAAGATTAAACCTTACTTAACAACAGGGTTAGAGGTGTTATATAGGTTTTATTCATGAGGTTTTGGTTTGTGAGAGTTAATATATATGTGGTGTTATGAAAAACACGTCAAGCAATACAACAGGATACAGCCTTGGACACTTTGTATCCAAAACCAAATGTTATCTATGGGTAGAAAATTTCCTGTCACAGTATTTTTCACTCTTTATCTAACCATTTCATTGTAATAAGAGTTGTATGAACAAAAATTATCACATATTTTAAAAAATATGTTATTATAGCTTCACCCACGCACATAATTAGACCTCACTTTATAGAGATAGACAATTTGGCTCCTCCAAGCAGATTGTGTTTTTCCCAAGGGAAAAGAAGTTTCTATAGATTTATATAATTGTTTCTAAATTAACCCAGTCATTTTGAAGCTTATAGCATTATGATTTTCAGGATAAGTTTTTTTAACTCCAGGTTGCCAGTATACTTCTAGGGGTACAAATAGTGTAGTGTGCTTAATAAAAATTAAAAAATGCTGGGTTTCTAACTAATATGTAGCATTTATGATGGATCTATTTCCAGACCAGCTTACAGTGTGATTCCTCTTGGTGTTGGAAAAATTCCAGCCTAATATCCACCTCTTTTAATTGGGTTTGTAAAGGGCCCAAGAAAATTTTTGAACATCAAATTCAGTGCTTTGAAGTGGCCTGTTCATTTACCTCTTCCACACCAAAATTTCTGAGGATTAAGCAGATATATACATTCAGTTGTATTAGTGGTGGGTTACGCATAAAGGCCCATAAAATTTTCAATTTACAAGAAATTTATGTAAGTTCAGACCTTGCTCAGGTGG
Organism: Aphelocoma coerulescens; assembly: GCF_041296385.1. Taxonomy (NCBI): domain Eukaryota; kingdom Metazoa; phylum Chordata; class Aves; order Passeriformes; family Corvidae; genus Aphelocoma; species Aphelocoma coerulescens. The sequence continues at coordinate 157,859,489 of NC_091015.1, read as the reverse complement.
TCTGTTTTGATGACACCAGATTTGCCATTACACTTATGCCTTATCAAAACAAGGTCTCATTAGAGTTTAAATCATGATAGTTCACACTGGAAATCCATTGGCAACAAGCAGATTGAACTGTCTCAACAAGCAAACAAGGTCAAGAAAATTAAGAAAAGATTCACTTTTGTTTAAAAAAGGTGATTTTTTTTCTTTGCAGAAAGGCAGATTTGCAACCAAACATTTCAACAAAGAAAACAAAGCCAAAGTAATTTTCATGTGGAAGTGGACTCTCAAGGATGCTCTTTATAACCTTTTTTCCTAGAGTATAAAAAAAAGAATAAAGCTCGTCCATATCAGCTTCACAGAAACAGAAGCTTTAGTGTGGGTTTCTACAACCTCAATACTAATGGGTTACACAGTTAAAGGTAAAACACCTCTATTTAAACAGGACAGTAAATGTGTATGAAGTGTGGAAGCAAACAAAGGGTATTGTGGGACCAGGAGAACTAAACTAACTAAGCAGTAATTTTACTAATCTTTTCAGTACCAAAACTTTAAATAATAAATAATAAATAATAATAATCCTAATAAATATATTTAGGAATTGACCATCAGCCTCTAAAAATAACATCAAAGAATATTTTAATAATATCTTGCGTTTCAAACATACAATATTCTCAGTACCCTTTTTGGCTAACAGGGTCTCTAAAAAAGAGAAGAATTGGAAAGGCAAATGTAAAAATTAAGTTGCATTAATAACTTAACCCACCAGCAGATCCACTCCCCAGGCCTGGCAATTAGTGCAAAGGGATGCAGAGGTATCACTTGTTTCCCTGAGTGGGAGGGTGACTGGTTAGTGCTAATGGCACACAGAACTTTGGTTCATGCTGGACTGAAATTGGAGTTTTTTTAATATTTCTGACCAAAATTCTGTTCACACTAGTGGCTAACGTTATGCAGAGGGGCTCTGTTGGATGTTCTTGCATTTTCATTTTTGGGGGAAAGGTGAAGGATTAAATCTCTTTAGAAGGTATTGTAACTGACTCTCATACATAATTGCATATGCACAGAGTGAGTGAGAATCCTTCTTGCAGAGCAGAAATTGAATTGAGGGGGGCACCTAATAAAATTACATGTGATTATTGTAATCTTGAGTATTTAATTACAATTTTTAACCCATGGGCTCTCAGACTCCCCCAGTGGAGCTATAATCAAACTGTGTCCCTATCGGGAGCAAAAATCCAGCATTCATAACAAAAAAAAAAATGACAGCAGCAAATGGCAGTGGTTTGTACAAGAAATGCCAACATGAAAATGCTTGAGGCTGCTATGGCAAGCGATAAATACCTTGCAAAATCAGGATGAATAAATGCTTTAACTATGTCTTTGCTGCAATATATGCTACTTTGTCACACTCTGGTTAAATTTTGTTCTGCTACCATTCAGGTTTCAGGGTTGTCAGAGCTACAGTCTGATATCAAAGTCTTAGCCAGGCAACCTTGTCTTTTTTTTTGGGTGCAGGTGGTAGGGCTCAGATTCTCTGCAAATCCTGGGGTGTGGAGCCAATTTGCTGTTTCAGTCTCTGGGCTGATACCATACAGGCTCTGTGAATACTGAAGGAGGAGAAAAGATCATCCATTTTCTCCCGCAGAAATAGGAAACAGGTGAATGTCCTTCCAGAAAGCGTAGCATCTGTAAGGGAAAAGGAAGCTAGACCTAAACTGTGAAAGGTAGAGAGGAAGAAATACCTTCAGGCAAGTGTTAGGAAGACAGAGGGGACATAAAACAGGGAGACATGGGATAAATGGGAAATCCAGTGCCAGCAGTTCTGGGGTATTTTGGGGGTGGGGAGGGGGAAGGAGAAATAAAAAATCACTGCATCCTTGTATCCCTGAACTTTTCTGGTAGAAAACCTCTTGTGTTACTGAGCTGTTGTTTTTCTTCTACAGCTTCTCCTTTCCAATTCTTTTTCTGCTACTGTGTAGGATACAATGATGCACAAAACATACTTTCAGTACCAAGTGGGGAGGATGCCAATCAAGCAGCAAAGTCTTCACCTGCAGCAGCAGAGACTTTTTGGAACCCCTTTGCTTTGTTCTTAAAACCACAAGAACAGCCAACACAAGTCAGCCCAAGGGGTTGCCTGGTCCCTTCTCCTGCCTCGGCCTCAGAAAGAATATAAAAAGCATATCCAGAAATATTTCACTGCACATATTCCAGCATCCAGTAATCTGCAGTTCATGCACCTGCTGAAACAGTGCTGATGCCTCTGTGTGTAACTGCCCTAGCTGGATTTTCCAGCTAAGAAATCTCCACTATTTACATGGACCTTCTTTTTCCCCACATTGTCTCTTTCTCACTGGAGAGCACAATATTGTTCAAAATCTGCCACAAAGTGTGACATGTACCCAGAGGATAAAACACTTCCATCCTTGAGGCTAATCAAATTACAGTAATTTACCACCTCCTAGACTCTACACACTGTTTTAGTTGCCTGAAGCAGACAATACATTCACTCCATGAAGAAAACTTCAAGAAGAACATCTGAGGTAATTTCAATAGAAAAATCTTTGATAAAAAGAATGTCTAAACAAAGAAACAACATGCCTTGCACAAAAAGGTTCTACTGAATACTTTCACAAAAACATTTATTATTTCTAAATTACCACATGTTGTCTGATGAAAGGAGAATTGGGAAAAAGAAAAAAAGTCAGTTTGACATGTGGACACATTCAATCTATAGAGGATAGGAATTTCAACAGAGTAAGGATTGTTTCCTACACCAACGATATTTATGCCACCAGTAATATTCCCAGGCATCTGAAAGTTAGGATATTTTACTAGCTGTCTTCTTTACTTGCATCACTTAACCCATAAAAGATGTGTTTGCTCTTATTTTTTAAATGTATACTTGCTTTCCTTCTCCTCTTTCCATCAGACAAGAAAAAAGTACTACAGGGGGAACTCTTTTTACTTAAAGTACACAAACACCTTTCCTGATCAATATTTCTATTGACATTTCTACAGTCATTAACATTTTGCGTTTGTTGTTCTCATAGCCTTCACTTGTTTGTATGTGAAATAAAGCATGTTTTCCCCCTAAGACTGATAAGTTAAGTTTAAGCAGTGTGTGTTATATTCTGGTACCAACTGCATTCAAACCAGACTATGACATTAGATGACCACCAGATAAAATGTAATCATCTGTGTTGTGTGTGTTTTCGCTTTTAGAACACAGTAGTCAAAATATTTACTAGTAAGTAAAGGGACCATTTCAGCACATGGAGATAGTCTGAGTATTTTAAAGCAGGGGAAATGCATATATTGGAAAAGAATAAATTATTAAGGCAAAGTCAAAAAGTATTTGCATTTGAATTCAGTGTTAAACCTAATTTGTCTTTTCTTTGTATGTGCTTCTGAAATGAGGAATGACCAAAACGCAGGTTTCTGACACTGGAAAACTGTGCTTCTTCACATTTTTCACACTAATTCAATAGATAGTCTCATTTTACAGTTACTTATAACATTTGCCTCTCACTTAAAGAAAAGTACTATGAAAAGAAGAAAATGTTCACCATACACTACCTGTTAACATGAAAGTTTTTAGTTTTCTTGAAAACTAAAACTCCTTTCTGAACAGACTAGTTTATATTGTGGTTTACTCATATTTTTTAAAAATTTATCTTTCAACTCCACTGTCTGTATATATCCATATATCCATATATTCATATGTATCCATATATATCTGCATATACTCCCCACCAGGATTCCTGCCTTCAGCTCTGGGTCCTCCAGCATGAGAAGGACATGGACCCAGAGGAGGGTCACAAAGGTGAATGGAGGGCTGGAGCACCTCTCCTCTAAGGACAGGCTGAGGGAATTGTGGCTGTTCAGCCTCAAGAAGGGAAGGCTCTGGGAAGACTTTACAGCACCTTCCAGTACATAAAGGGGCTACAAGAAAACTGGAGAGGGACTGTTCACAAGGACATGGAGTGACAGGACAAGGTGGAATGGCTTTAAAATGAAAGAGGATAGGGTTAGATTAGCTACAAGAAATTTTTTACTGTGAGGGTGGTGAGGCACTAGCACAGGTTGCCCAGAGAGGTTGTAGAACCCCCATCCCTGGAGGTGTTCAGTGCCAGGTTGGATGGGGCTTTGAGCAGCCTGGTCTAGTAGAAAGTGTCCCTGCCCATGGCAGGGGGAATGGAATGAGATGATCTTTAAGATCCCTTCCAACCCAAACCATTCTGTGATCGTACAGACCTGTGAACATAAGATGGTACCTTCTCTGTGAGAGCAAATAGAGCTTAGGTTTGATCAGGGCTAAATGTCTCAGAATGGCCACTAAGAACATTTTAAATAGTCTTTCCCTCAATATATTTCTATCTTCTAAAACAATGAGAAGGGTGATATAATGTGCATACTATATCCTTATGTTCATGCACTTACATCAAAATTTATTGGTTTAACAAACTGGAAATTATCTTAAAAAGAAAAAAAACAGATTTGATTATTTTCTTTGGGCAATTACTTAGAATTAGTAGGATTATTTCTCAGATTTATTGTGACGCTTCCAGACTTACACACAGCACAACAAAGTCTGATTTGCAACCTGTTTACAGCACACAGACAATACAGTGCACTAACCAGAAGGAAGCAAATCAGTGTAGCTGATTAACAAAAGGCATCAGAGGACAATCTGAAATTATTGGATACTTCTATTCTATGTTTTTGCTCTGCTTGTTCTGATTTGCCACACAATAATAATAGTAATAAGTAACTTGGCATTTCCATAATGTTGTTCTTCCTCAGCTCAGAATGGTTCTTTCCAGGTTTACTTCAGATAAAACAGGTCAATACCCAGTAGACTGAGGGCAATCAAGCCAGAACTACTCATTCAAGACTTCATTTTCAAGTGTGTTCTCGATTTTATCAGGTGCACACAACCCTACCTTCACCTGCTTTTAATTCCTCTGAGTAAATGAAGCAAGAGGAAGTCTCTGGATTGGATACGAAATAGCTCTGAGAGAATATACTTCTGACCTTTAGTCGGTGTTGTCTTTAATTTGCCATTTGCTACTAGCTAATCCTGTAGGTTAACAACTCAGCAAAGAGAAAGCCTGTTAGGAAGAGGAATGTGAAGATAAACTAGGTTTTAAAAAATATAAACTATTGCTTGCCCATGCAAATAATGCATGTGCATCAACCACTTCATTCTTAGGCTGAAAAACCTTCTGCAGCACAAGTGCAAATCAAATCAGGTTATTCAAAATATGTCTGATTTAATTATTTTCCCAAGTTGTGTTTGTAATGCAATTGTGTGTTACTATAATCTCTGTCTCACAAGGTCTCTGTTGAAATCATGATAAAAATCTCCTTTGGCCCTGTTGGAAGAGGACAGAGACCTGCAGCTTTGGAAAATTTAGTAATCTGGGGATTGCATGCAAGTTTTCTATAAGCATACAATTAAGTCTGTGACTACTGAAACAAATAAGTTTGGGCTTACTATGAATTTGTGACATGGTCAGATGAATCCTCAGGGGTTCTTGGCAGCATAGACTGAAACTTTTGGCAGAGAAGTTAATGTTGCAGCATTTTCCTGACCTATCACATCACTATAGACTCTCCTATGTGGCCTCACATCCTCCCACTGCTATTGATCCTGTAGGGACATAAAACGTCCCAGAGTTTTAACCGCTGACAAACATGGAAAAAAAACAATAGGGCCTCTAAAACAGAAGCAAAGATCCCACAAGGCTTGTTTCTTTAGGAAACCAGGTGTTAAGACCTTATCTACTGAACTTGTTTACTTCTTGATTCCTTGTATTTTTGTCAGGAGGCTCAGGAAAAATACAGACAATCCAGGTAAGTTGCATTCTGTCAATTGAATTGCTATTCCCTATGTAGCAATTCTTGGTTAGAGACTCACACTTGTGATTCATCAGCCGGAAAATTCTGACTTCATCTTACCTAGCAACATGAGTTCTTAGGACACTAGACAAGCTGATGTGCTTGGATTTATCCTTCAGATGTTGAAAAGGATCTGATGCCCTGCAGCCTGTAGGAACACAGCCTTTGCAAGAGCTGTGCTGCCGACAGGGGAAGACAGCAGGAAAGGAAAGAGTCTTGGAAGGAAATTTGGAGTTAATAGACATCTCTTGCTTTAGCAGGGTGAACCCATAGGAACTTCAGTAGAGCAGCAAAACCTGTTGCCCGCAGTGAAGAAACAGTTGAGAATGGAAACCCATGGGAATTTCTTGTCCTTTAAGCAGGTTTTTCCTGTATACGAAATAACCTGGCCCCTTGTTACTACTCTCTTTCTTATTATCTCCCATGCACACAGAGGACATAAATATTGTTGAAATGCCAGTCTTGATCATCATCAGCTGTTCACTCTCTCTGAGCTACAGACTGCATTTTCACATGCAACCCCTTCTGATAGCCCAGAACATTTCACTGAACTTAAATGTGTCATCTAATAACATCACAGAACAGACAGAATTAAGGATTAAAGGCAGAACTGTTGAAAAAATTGTACTTCTTAAAAAAAAGTTTAAAAATTAAAAAAAAAAAATCTGTATCTCTGTTGATTTGAAGTTGACTCTAATTTAGGTTCCAAACAGAAATAAATTCATATTAAAAACATTGTTATTTCTACTGAGCTGGAAAAGAAATAAGGCTTATGGTATTCTTAAAAAAAGCAGTATCTTTTTTTTGTGCATTATTATCCTACTAAGCCATTCATGGAATATAAACCTTTCCAATGTTTCCACTGGAAATTCCTCTTTCTCTCCATGACACTTGGAAATTTTGAAATAAAATAACACAGCTGCCATCGTTTTCCTGAATATTTTTGTATTGAAACCTTTATCAGTGCTACCTGTGCCTCTAGCTAAATCTATTCTAGAAACAGGGATTTTCTAATAAAAAACAAAACGCCAGTCAGCACTCCACTCACTTCAAATGATGTCACTTGGCACTTAAGATCAACCAGCATCTCATCTCAGATTTAGACCAATTCAGTACCAAGAGCTTTACTCAATTTTATGTTATAGGGGTTTGGCATATCAAATCAAAGTTTTGAGTCCAATGTAACCTTTGATCACTAGCAACCCCAAAATGCTGTCAAGCCATCAAATGAAAATGTGAAAACTTCAGAACATGACTCAGTTCCAGTTAAGTGAATGAGTTCAGTTTTCAGATCTGTTTTTCATGAGAATCTGTTCTTTTGCTATTTAGTATCATTCAGTACTTTCTGATAAAAAATTCAGATTAAAATTCTTTCTAATAAAGAATACAGAATTAATTTAGCAAAAGGGGTAGTAGGAAAGCTATTGTATAAAATTTATAAAATAAAGCCAGAACTGCTGCAGAATAAAATTATTATCTTGCAAGCAATGGCCCTTTCTACTACGATCTTTAAATATAACTCATTGAAATTAAAACACCCTGCTGGTTTTGGTATAAAGTTAATTTTCTCCATAGTATCTGCATGGGGCTGTGTTTTGGATTTGTGCTGGAAACAGTGTGGTAATACAGGGATGTTTCATTACTGATGAGCAGTGCTGACATAGTGTCAAGGCCTTTTCTGCTCCTCACCCCACCAGTGAGGAGGCCAAGGGTGCACAACAAGTTGGAAAGGGACACAGCCAGGACAGCTGACCCCAACTGACCCAAGGGACATCCCACACCATTTGGCATCATGCTCAGCTCATAAAGCTGGGAAAGAAGGAGGAAGGGAGGACATTCCAAGTGATAGTATTTGTTTTCCAAAGTCACTGTTATGTGTGATGGAGCCCTGCTTTCCCAGGGGTGGCTGAACACCTGCTTGCCCATGGGGAGTGGTGAATGAATTCCTTGTTTGGCTTTGCTGGCATGTGTGGCTTTTGCTTTACCTGTTAAATTGTCTTTATCTTAACCCATGATTTTTCTCAGTTTTACCATTATGATTCCATCCTCCATCCTCCCTGGCACTAGGGCAGAGTAAGAGAGCAGCTGTGTGGGGCTGAGTTGCCGACTGGGATTAAACTACAACAATTTTCAATATTCAAAATTAAGGCCCCTCATCTTCATATAGAGAGTTACATCCACAGACATATCTTCAAAGACTTTTTTTTTCCAAGTAGTAATATGGGAATACTGAACAAAAACTCTGCTAGGAGAAGAACTGGAAGGACACAATTTCATTCTTCAGATTCAATCATCCTTGAGTGACTTCAAGAAAATGATAAACCACTTTTCACGGTGGATTTAATTGATGACTCTTATTAAAAGACAGTTTCAGTATCTTACTACACTGAAGTTTAGAAACTGTTTTGTTTCTAGCCTTAATGTGTTTAAAGATAACATCATTTTTTTCTGATGCTACTATTTCTTTTAGAAAAATAGCTCTTCACAGTGCTCATTCTGATCCCCAACACGTAATTATAACCTCCCATCTCATCATAGTGTTCATTCTGTGAGGAAAAATAATCATTGCTAAGTATCATCACATTTGTCCTACAAGACTTAAGTTAAAAAGTCTGCTCCCTACATGGACCATGACTTGGTTTGATGGTTAAATTGTTCTATTATTAGCATTTGATAATTTAGGAATAAATAATCTTGAGTATGTATGGAAACTTAAGGGCATAATATGCTGCATTTTCTCAGAGATGAAGTGTATCTTTGTTGTCCAGTGCAAAAATGTCTCCATTTTTCTCTCTTTTCCCTCCTGCCACAGCATCATAATCAGCTGACTTTTGCATTCAAAAGCCAAAAAAGGTAGTGACCAAAAGAACTAAAGATTTTCATAGGTTAAGATGATAGTCACAGGAATAAATTTGGAGTACGTTAGATTTCTTTTTACTATTCCACATAATTTAACATAATTTCTACAATTGCTATTTATGTTTTTATGCTGTAAAAGTAATGACTTCAATGTCTTTTGTGTGGAGTGTACAGTAAATCTTTTCCCAAGTATTCGTAGTGTCTTGGGGTGACTTTATGACGTGTATCCCCTATCACTGCTCTATGCCCAGAAATTAATTTTGTGCCTTTCTGGGCCTTTAAACTGAGAGGGGGGAGAGGAGAAGAAACTGATCAAAACTTTTCAAAGTGGTTTGTTCAAGGACACAGAGATACACAGACTCCTCTGCGTTCTTCTGTGGCAGCGAGAGCGGAGGGAAGCGCCCTGCTTACTTTTCAGCCAGCTTTTTGCTTCTTTTGTTTCTCCGGAGGGAGACGGAGAGCTGAACTTTTGTTTTCCTGGGACGTTGGTTTTTTCTCTTCTTCTTTTTCTGGACTGTTTCAACATCAGAACACATTGGGAGAGTTCTCCACCGAGGCCTTGGAGGTGGGCCCACACCGACCCAGCTCCGAGGAGGGGGAGAGAGAGATCTACGGAAGGACTCTGAAATTTTCCCAGGTTTCTCTCCACAGCAAGAGGTTTTATTATTTAGCATTATTATCCTTTTCTTGTGTGTTTGTTAAACAAATAGTTTTTTTATCTCTTTCACTTTCCTCTGAGAATTTTTTTTTTTTCCTGAACCTGGTGGGGAAGGGCTGGTTGTAACCTGCCTTCTATCAGAGGACATTTTCCTCCAAATTTGTCCAAATCGGCACACATAGCAAGCTTAGGTCTCTTTGTTGATTTCAACCACATCTAAATAGGAAAATAACTGGATTTGTAGAGATGTATTCTCTGTACTGATGAATAATTTTGGTAAGGATTACCAGTAGGAGAAGTATTCTCATTTTTGTGATCTCTAGAGGGAGACTATGTCAGCATGGTAAATCAGCAATTTTCCTTTTTATACAAAGGAGATTTTGGAAAGCATTATTACTTAATGTCCATTTGATGTATCTTTGACATAAATTTGACAGGTCACACATTTGGTGAATACCTCCAGGTTTCATTGCTATGTCTTTACCTCATTCTGATCTACCTTGATGAAAGTGGTGCGACCACATTTACAGCAGTGGAGCTCTATCCCAGCAAAACCTGAATAAGTAACCTGCAAGCTGGATCTTCAGACTGTTGCTTCTTAATTTAAATTTGAAATGAAGTCTGAAAAATTCATACTTAATATTACATTTCATAAAATTTCTGTTTAAATGGAGGATACCACAAACTCTATGCAGTTTCAATGCACCAGTTCCAGTCATGCCAGTTTCCAAAAAATCACTGTAAATTTTTTGAAGTTGTCAAGATGGAAGGAACTTTTATCAGAATAAAAATGTTGAGTTTTTATCAGTGTGACCTTTGTGCTATGGCCATTTGGTGGAATGTGTCTCATAGTTCCTAGAAAAAGTCCTGCAAGTCCTACTCAAATATGATCCCACCAGCCATCTCAGTACATTGCCCTGTTGGGTTGTTTGAATCAATGAAAATCATGTCAGGAAACAGGCTTGATTTTCTGGTTGTTAAGTAGGATCCATAGGAGATGGCCACAGATCCCATTCTAATAGCCTATAACTTTACCTCATTTGCACACTGAGGTTGTATTTTGAAAGTCTTATGCTGGAGTTAATACCTTCCCACAGTATTAACGTTTATCCAGCTGACTGAAACACCTGTAAGAACATCCACAGCTCTCACAGAAGAGAGCTAGAAATGAAATTCAAAGTCTCTCTCCATGCCTATGTATTCATGTGTGTCTCGGAAAACAAGGCCAAGGATTTGGCTCATTATTGGTTATAGCCCTAATAGTGAATTCTTTTGCTGAGAATGACAAGCATTCTGAGCACACCTAAATCCATCCTGCCCTTACCCTGAAGGCAGCTTATTCTTTTCTTAAACCTGTCTTTGGATAGTTTGAACAAATAGTAGCTCAGACTAGTTATGACCTGTTTTTCCCCTCTTTTAATTGTTTTGACAATTATCTGGGCTTCTAAAATTTTTCTCACTTGATTCACATATGTCTTTCTTCTGCCCAGCATGGCAATTGTATGTGTGTGAAAGAAAATGCAAGGCAGGTTGTAGCCATGCTCTTTCCCTTAATAGAAAATTATATAATTTCAAAGTTATAAAGACACTTGTCTTTACTACACAGTACACAGCAGCTGGTTTCTTCCTCATTTCGTATTTACATTAGGTCTTTTGCATCAACAGTACAGCTGTTGCATATATTTGGTGGGGAATTCAGTAGTGTGACAGTTTCAGATATGGAATACTTTCTTCACCCAGGGCAGTTGGGATCTTACCAATAACAATTGGTAGTTTTCAAAAGGGAACATTTTACTGAGTGAAAAGCAATGAAAATGGAACTTTCTCTAAAAGAAATCCAAGTCTAAAATTTAACTGTAATAATGACTATGATAATAATGGCATATTAAATTCAAAAAATAAGCAATCAGCATGAACATGGACCTCTAAAAGGTTCGTATTAGTGATGCCATGTACAGAAGACCCATCTGAAAAGCTGACACATCATTTTTAGTACTGTGCTAAGCATCAGAGTTCTTAAATCTGCAGCCTAAATGGAATAATCAGAGGCTGATAAGCAAAGTGATTTCTCTGACTAAAGTCACATGAGAAGCCTGTGGCAGACACAAGGAAAAAGCCAGGTGTCCTGGATCCTCTGCCAGTGGTTCACACACTGTGCTGCATTGTCTTTCTGTACCTTCTAAGAGGGTTTCCAGACCCTTTCATGCTGTGCACACAGACATCTCTATGCTGTAAGCCCTTCATGTGCCATGCCTGGAATGCAGCATAGCTGCATGAAACAGCACAAAAGCAGCATGCCAGGTAGAGTGTTAGAAATGAAGAAAATGTTATTCAGATGGCATTGGAAACTCAGCTTATTCAAATAGTAAGCTAAAAAATACAAGCTAAAAATGTTGTGTTCCCAGTGCATCATTCTTCTCCTGCAGAATATTAGTCACAAAGATTTGGAAGGGGGTATGAACTATTCAATATGGACTACTGCTATTATAGAGACACAGTAGAATGAATGTAGCATGAGTATCTGCAAGCAACAAATAACGCAACATATTCTCTGTTACATTATTCCATCATCCACTTAAAAATTTGGGAAGAATCAGTGGGATAGTGTCAGGTTTACAGAATTTGTAAATATCTTCTCCTGACCTGTTTCTCAGTAATAAAATAGGGTGTCTTATCTGAACAATCCTAGCTCAAGAAGGGAGTTGCCATTAGCTTCAGGATCAAGCATTCATTAACCTTGTTCAAAGGCAACAGTGATCTCTACAGGACAGTCCTAAGAGAAGTAGTAAGGATCTGATATGGCTGTGTGTATGTCTAGGGCTTTCACGAAAACAGTCTGTGTGTCAGTAGATAATTATTTTGTACGAGTTCTGGATGTTGGCCCAGATAAACAAAGGCATTTAGTAGATGAAGCTACAGTTGTTTAATGCTGAAATGTTTTGCAAAGCCTTTCCAAGAGCTGTCAGCTCTTTCAGGCTGACCTGTGGCAAGCTGAAAAAAAGACGGTGCATGTTTTATTTATGATGTTTCATTTTTATCTGTTCACATATTCATTGTTTTGATAGACAGAACAATCTTTAAATTACTTCTGTGGAAAGATGCCTTTCCATTAGCAAACTTCTTTTTAAGATGCAATCTGCAGCAATGGTCAGATATTGAGCCCATTCAGGACAGTACCCGAGGAGGAAAAACGTCTCACTAATAATAAACTCTGCTGTCTCTAACATTTGGGTTTGAATATCTTTTAATTCTTCTTGTTATCCCAGGAAGAGGGTGGAGATTTTCTATAATGAAGTCTGTATAATACTAAACATAAAGGGGAAAGTACTGAAAATCCATTTTGCCACACAGAACTAGGACAGACGGTCCAAGAGAGGCCTCTATGTCAAAGAATTATTCCTTATGGGGAACGAGATGCGAGGGGTTAAAGACTGTGATGAAGAGGGAAAGGTACTCCAGACCTCAGAGCCTGGAGAGAAGTACAACACCTCTGTATGACCACCCTGACATGACAGCAATCTGACATCAGGTCCAGAGAGAGCCAATTCTTAAAAACATCTAGCACAATGTGTCACTGAAAAAAGATTTCAGGCACCTCTAAGAGATTTTTTTTCTACACTATACTCACAAAGACATTCATGGTACTGGAAACGTAGATCTGCTAACTCCAACCAAGCCTTTTAAAGCTGGGAGCCCTTCACTCCACTACTCAGGGGAGAAACAGAGCTCTGCATTTCTTCCCTTCTGGGAGACACATGGGGCAGGCCTGGGTGCAGCAGTCAGGGTCAGGTAAGCAGAACTCAGCACACAGCAAGAAGGGCATACCTTGCCCCATGCATGGGGGAGTTAAAATGAAGCAGGCTGCCCCCATTCAGCTGAAAGTCAGATGGACCTGTGTCCTCAGAAATGAAATTCCTACTATTCCTACCACAGAATCCATCCTTTGAGGAATTACTCAGGCCTTAATGTAGAGAAATGCAGTTGTTTGGCCAGAACCACAATGAGTTTGCAGCTAGCTCAGAGCTATTGTGTCTTAGCTCACCCTGCAGACTCAAAAGAATTGGGGTTTACACTTTTTGTCAATGCAGCATTCAGAGGGACCTCAGGTTTCCTGTCATGCATGTCAGTACTCAGACCTTGTGGGAAGGAATCCAAGAGGTACTGATGGAGACATCTTCACTTGGATGTCTCCAGGACAGTCAGAGAGTGAAAAGTAACAGGCAGGGCAAAGTTAATGTGAAAATTTACAACTTTGTGAAAAATCTATCTACTTTGTGGCTTCTCCTCTCCCCTGTGTCAAGCTATATTCACTTCTTAATTATCATGGTGAAAGTCCAGTGTAACATTAAAGTCCTTCATATTAATTCATATGCATTGGTAAGAATTAAATTCGAATACAGCTCTCAAAAATTAGCATTTGCATATCTCACTAGAGCAAATGAATTGCACTGAGTCACCATGAAAATTGACTGGGTAAGCTAAACGCATGGTTTGGCTAGAGTCAGCAAGCAAGATACTTTGTCTCCACTCCCACAGACAGAAATCCACACCAAGATTTTTTGGTGTGCAAATGAGCCTGATTTACTTTGATTATAAAACAGACTCATAGCTTAATAAAAGAAACCAAATTGCCTTAACTTGCATGTGCATGTGGAACCTCCATAAATTATGGACACATATAATGAATGGAATAAAGCCACAAAGTTTCATGAAAGCAAATGTTCCAATCAAACTTATGCTATGGTGCAAATCTGAAGTGACTTCACCAAAGTCAGTGAAGTTTCCCTGAGTTTACATTGGCTTAGCTGAAAACAGATTCTCCTCATTAGCATTCAGCTGAAAATTTCATATGACAATCAGCATCATGAGGCTGATTTTTAAAGGTGCAGCTTTCTTCACATTACATGTAAGATTCCTGCTCCCTGTGCAGCCTGAAAATAACATCTTGGAAAAATATTGCTTCTGAAGGAGACTGGTCAGTATTTAACATTTTTTGTCATCATATACTTCTACATGTGTGCTTGCTATACTTAACAGTCCCCTTCTCCTGGGTACAAAATACCCAACATTCAAGCATTGGTAAAGATCAGATTTCACTTGGCTCTCTGCTTCCAGTGTTTGTTTCAGGGAAGGCATCCCCACCAAATTATGAGTGCTGACTTTTTCTACCAAGAGTTGGGAGTCTGTCTTTCATATTTCCTAAGGAAATGCGTCAGGAGCAAGTGCATAGCCCTGTTTTAAAATTCAGCATTCAGGACAGCCATTGTTCAAAGTCTTAGACTGATAAAAAGGACAGAAAAATCTGTGAAATTCCAGCCACCGTGTATTTAATATGCCAAGGGGGTGGAACTGCAGACCTGTGCTGCAAGTTTGCCTCCCTTTACAGGATGGCAGGTGGGTGCTCTGGCATGAGTGTGTGATGCAGGAGCTGGTGTGAGCCCACCCCCCCAGCAGGCAGAATTAGGAAATAACCCCAGAGATCACCACCTGAGCTGATGCCCCTTTCAGTGACTGTGACATTGCAACAGCTCCAGCTGCCACCAACACGTTCTTCAGTAGATGAATCACTGGGATGGTTTACAAAAGGTGTTTATGTGCCTGGCACAGAAATTATTTCTGCTGTTGACTTGTGAATTAAATGAACTCACCAACACGCACCATGTTCCTCTCTTACTCACAGTTTTTGATTCTGACATTTTGAGCCCTTCTGACAGAAGAACATAAATCTTAACTCCAGCTTCACGTTTACCTCTGAGCAATGGCTATGCGTGGGAGTAACTGCTGACAGAAATTTTGACCAGAGTTAGACCAAGTAAAGTCACTCCACATTCACTTTTCTCTTTCTCACGCACAGGAATTCTCCTATAGAAGGATGTTGTAATGAGGGTGTGACACACAGGAATGTCAGGGAAAAAATGAACTGCATTTTTTTTTTCTGGCATATAGAGATCTAGGGTAAGGGTTAAAACATTTACTGCACTTTCCTGATGTTAAAGGTGGATGGAGAAAACTACTTTTGGGGACCTTGATAACCTCAGAAGAAGCCCCCCAGCTCTCATACCTCATAGGAAACGTTAACTGCTGCCATGAAAGCTTGTCTTGGATCTCAGCAGCTGTCTTTTAGAGAGGTGAAATTCTCACCCCACACAGAGCTGGAAACTTCAACAGGAGCCAGGAGCATAGCATGAACTTGACAGACTCAGCCTCTTAAATAACCAAGATGCTTTGTGGGAAACACAGGAGATCCCGGAGCCAGAAACACCTGCCCACTGTTGCCAAAGAGGGCTGCCACATTCCTTCTGTGCTGTGACTGCAGTGGGCAGCCGAGCCAGGAGCAGCTGTCTGCCCTCGAGGGAAAGCATTGTGAACAGAGCTTGTTCACACTCCTTTTTACTCTGAAAAGCATGTATTTACCGATGTTTAAAAACACACAGTCGAAGTTATGAATGACTGCCACATCCTGCTCCTCTCGGAGTACTGCTTTTATCACAACAGGGGCTGGGTTAAGGCTGCCATTGCATGGTGGGAAGTGCAGGGCTCCATGCTTTAGAATAGCTTCATTAGGAAAAACACAAACAAACACCTCCCTGGAAGGAGCAGGTTTTCTGTTTACTGTCTCCCCAGTTTCCAGCTGAGAAGCAACTTGAACCTTACTCTGCCTTGTGGTTTTATTGCTGTTTTCAATGAGCTTAGCATCATGAAGGCAGGTTTGAAGCTGTTCTCCTCTCCCCGGAAGTCATGGCTGAGACCTTTTTCCAGTGCTGAGGATGGGATTGAAGTAATCAACCCAATTCCAAGGTGAACAGGTGATGGAGACTATAATCTGCTCACCATATGCCAGAGTGGAGACATGGAGCAGCAGCAAAGAGGAGTGGCCAGGAGCACTGACTTTCCTTGGAACTTCAAAATCATTCTTCCTGAGAAAAAGAGAATGAACAAAATTCAGAGGTTTAAATACCAAAATACCCCCCTTCTTCTTTCCCACAGGACCTTAGCTTAGGCCGTGTTGTGGGTGTCACACTTGAGCTAATGACTGTGACCTCCTTTGTGTCCACTCACTGACGGAGGACACACACTGACATAAAACCATCTCCATCCATGCCCAAACTTCTCCTGTGCAAAGGGAGCTAGGGAGGGACTGTGTTTTGAGCTGAGACAGTTGAAGTAGGTTTGATAAAATTAATTTTGGATGTCAGGCCAAAGTATGAGCCAAGTAAGAATAAGGTAATCTTGAAATGAAGGACAACTTGCAGCAGCTTCTGGGATTTCTTGGTACAGAGCCAGGGAGGAGTTTGGAGTCTCAGAGCCTGCTCTGCTCTCTTCTTGACAGAGGGCAGCAGTTCACTGTGAACTGGTCAAAGGGTTGCATCCTACTGTTTCAGAGTGTGAAGCATTTGGGAGCTGCTGAATGGGGCCAAAATAAGATCATAGATGCAATGAGGACTTTTCCTCAGACATATGCCCTAATACTGCAGATTTGTTCCAGCAAAACTATCTCATCCACAAGTATAAGGACAGCCCATCATAGCAGCCTTTTACACCTTCTGGAAAGCCATCTCAAGAGATTCCTGGTGATAAAACATTTCATTTGCTCCAGTTAGGGTCCTTAGATGATCAGATCAGATTTCATATAGATAAATAGCAGCCAGCTAGATAGAAAACAGTAAAATACTTCACTCGACACTTCCAATTTCAAGTTCAACTCAATGTCACAGAAATAGCCTTGCTTAGAAAATATCTGTGAATCAAGATACTTAGTGCTTCAAGTACATCCAACAATATATATCTAAATAGCAGCATTAACAAAATGATTGTGTGTCCAGCTTCTATGTGCAATAAAAGAGAAAGCACTGAGATTTTCTGCTTCACTGTGTTTAACTCTTCAATGAAATTTTTCATCTGTATTTCTAGACTTTAGGATTTTTCTCTGTAAGTGGTCAGCAAACTCTGCCTCACAAAGTAGAATTTTCTGCAGCAGTTTTAGTGTGTTGCAAAATTTGAGTTTTGAAACACAACAAAGAAAAGCAGTGAGTCCCTGTGGACAGGACTCAAACTGTTTACAAGCAAGTAGAGAAAGCCCCTCATGGTGGAAAAGATACAGCAACAACAAAATTTTCATTTAAACAAACACCAGATACGAACTAGCTCACTCTTTCAGATAACATCCATGACTTACTGAACTGTTGCAAAAACATAGTCATTGTTTTGCTAAAAGAAAGTGAATGTTTGGTTTAAACACAGCTGCAAAAATACCTGGGAAGAAACCTAGAGTCTTGAGTCTCATATCGTTGTCAAAATGAAGTGAAATGACAAGGAGGACCTACCAAATGAAATACTTTTACATTCTTCTCAATCACAGTTTGCATTGTGCAAGTAAAAAATCATAAGATTTTGTAGCTAAATCTGACCGAACTAATTATCCATAAATTTACAATGTATAAACCATTCAAAGGAATTTCTGAATCAAGCTGCTAGTGAAGTTTGCCTTTCTGCAGAACAAAGCCCTCGCAACTGCACAGCCATTCTCAGATTTTAACTGGGATCTAAGGCACCCTTGTACAGTAAGTGATTCCACAAAACTTTTGTTTTGGTTTTGTTTTTTGGGGGATTTTTTTGTTGCTGTTGTTTGGGGGTTTTTTGGGGTTTTGTTTGTTTGGTTTGGGGGTTTTCTGTTTGTTTTTGTTGTTTTTTTTTTTGGTTTTTGTTTTTTTTGTAATTCAGAGGCAAACAGAGTTTCTGCAATAGAGTCTATGCCTGAAATAGAGGGAAAGATTCTCCATCTGTGCCTGTGCTGACCAGTGAGTTGAGAAAAAGTGAAAGTATAGAAACCTTATCACTCATACACTTTCTATCTGTATTGGTGGCTCAGGCTTGGCATTGAGTACTTGTGGCTTCCTTTTACACAAAGGCTGTATGTCACTAATTGTAGGTGTCCCAAATGAAGGCATCTACATCTGTACAAGTCACCTTGGGCTGCTGTCACAGCCAATGCAATTCCCACAGACTGCATGTGATGCAGCTAAGTGACTATGTTTGGTCACATAAACCTGACTGTATTGACACAGCCCTCAGTGAAAGGCTAGCAAGTTGTACTAGTTTGAAAACAAACCAGTGAGAGGCACCAAGTCAGAATAACAATTTAATGGAAATTAAAGAAAAGGAAAAGAAAGTAAAAGAAAACACTGACAGAGCCAAGATACAACCTGAGTCCCTATTAGGCAGGGTAGTGGTAGCAGTCTGGTGGAATGGTGGCTGCAATCCTCTGAAGTGGTGATCTTGTAGTAGAAGGGGTCTGCTCTTCCTCAGAAAGTCCAGTGGTGGCTGTGTAGCTCCTATCCTCTGGAAATCCAGTGGAGCCAGTGTCTTTGGTACTCAGAGTCCCAGATTATATCCACGATGGCATGCTTGGTTCCTCCCTCTGGGTGGAGCATCTCACAATAGGGTAATGAGTCATGAGGCCAAGTGTTGATTAGGCTCGTTAACAGAAGATAGTCCGGAGGGAGTTATCTCTGAGCCATGGGGCAGGACAATGATGGGCCATTAACAGCAAGATAGTCTGGGGGGAGGAGGCAAGGAAACACTGCCCCACCTGATTTCAACAGCTCATGAGGATGGTAATAGAATACACCTCAACCCAGGACACAAGTACACTGGATAGGCTTGGGCAAAAGGATGCTGTCCCCAGGGACTTGCACAGGCTTGGGAGGTGGCCCCGTGCAAACCTCATAAAGTTCAGAAAGGCCAAGTGCAAGGTCCTGCACCTGGGTCAGGGAAATCCTCGGTATCAAGCAGGCAGGGTCATGGATGAACTGAGAAAGACTTGGGGATATAAGTGGACAAAAGTTAGATATGGTCTGGCAATGTGCACTCACATCCCAGAAAGCCAGCCACATCCTGGGCTGCATAACAAGCAGCATGGCCAGCACGTCAAGGGAAGTGATCCTGCCCCTCTACTCTACTCTCATGAAGAAAGGCTGAGAGAGCTGGGGTTCTTCATCCTGAAGAAGGGAAGGCTTTGGGGACAGCTCCTTGCAGCCTTTCAATGTATAGAGGGGCCTTACAAGAAAGACGAAGAAAGACTTTTTCTGGGGCTTCTACTAAGAGGACAAGGGGTACTGGCTTTAAACTAAAAGAACATGAAAAGGACATAAATAATTTTTTACAATGAGGGTAATGAGGCAGAGAAACAGGTTTCCCAGAGAAGCTGTGAATGCTTCATCCCTGCAAGTGTTCAAAGCCAGATTGGATGGTCCATGGCAGTGCAGGCTGGGATAAATGATCTTTGAAGGTCCCTTCCAACCCAAATCGTTCTGTGATTCTGTGATAAGTAGCTCAGATGTAGGAACTGCACTGTTGTCCTCTACTGCTAGGAGAGATGGATCCCTTCTCTGGAAAGGATGTGTGCTGGGCTGGGAAGTGTCAAGGCTGAGATACCTGACAGTGTACAGGTCTGCAATGGTCAAGACAGTTGAAGCCAAGGCTGTGTGAAAAAACCCCCTTGAACTCATGTTAAAGTATTTAACACACTTAGAATTTGCTGTTATGAGAAGCAGGTTTGGTCTGGCAAAGGCTTTGTGGTGCAGGTAAGTCCTGAAAGATTTGTTAGCCCCGTTGTAAGAGACCAAGTACACAAGCCCTCATTATCTTCTGCACACTTTTTAGCAGATACTGAATGTACGCAACCAGTCAAAATAAAATTAACTTCTTCCTTTTTGACATTACCTAATTAGATGTTTGTTATTCTATCTGTATTGTCTATGCCTGCATTAGCCTTAAAAATCTATTCTGATCTCTGTACATGTGAAGACAACTACATTTTTAACACAGCAGCTCTATGCAAGATGGCTCCTAATGCCAAGAAATAGTAAAGCTTTGAGGAATGCACGTCAACACGTCTGTTCCACTCCTGTGAACATAATCACCATCCACCATTGTATCAGAATTAAAGGACAAAATTGCATTTGGTGGGAAAGGAAGTGTGTGGGTAACTACTGAAGTAGCTTCTGGATATAGTGGGCAGGACAAGAATAATGAGTTCTGCTTCTGGCAAGCAAGATTTACGTCAGACATTAGGAAATATTTCTAAATGATAAGAACAGCAAAGAACAGGAATTGCCTGAGGATGCTGTGACACCTCTACACTGGAGGTCTTTAAAAACAAGTCAGATTCACATCTGTCAGGAGTGGTCTGGGTACAGGAGATCCTGCCTTGGGTATCCGTACCTACCAGGTAACCTTCTTTCAGCTCCATGCTGCCACCATCCACAACATTTCCCTATGGTCTTGTTTTGGGCTTGTGAAACAAAAAAAAAAAAGAGAAATAAACCAATGACACTCTTTAGGTATTATTCTTACCAGGAAGCTTACCAGAAAACAGGGAACTTTTTAGAGAGATCTCAGGATCCTGAAGTCTTCATCAAGTCCCTTTAGCCAGCAGAAAATTATAATCCCTTACTTCACTCAGATGAGACCCAAGAGGTGGTGGCCATGACCCTTGAGCCATTCAGTCACCTGATGTTTGAGTTCTAGGAGATTACCAAGCAGGACACAATGGGAAAGAGTGGAAAAATCTCCCAGGCATATTTCAGAAAACACACAGGCAGTGCAGTGATCTCTCATGGCACACTGGTTTGTAAGCTACTAATAGACCAAACCTGATCCTGGCTGGGAAAATGAAATTCTCCAAAATGAAATGTCAGTGTTTTCACCCATGAACAGATGACAGTTATATAAGATAAAAGGCATCATAAGCAGTACTGCACTTAGACACGTAGAGGCAACTACAGGAAAATTTTATGTTATAAAAAATATACATAAAGAAAATCTGATCAGCAGTAAATAATGTTTCAAGTGCTTTAGGTTTTCTCCTGTCATTTCTCTGACAGGCAGGAAGGACTTCTGGGACTGATACAGCTGAGTCTATCTCTGTGAGACACAGAGATATTTATCTCTAGATTCTCTATTTCCTTTTGTAGAGGGATAAAGAACAGGGCTTACATGTCTTCTAATTTTTTAAGTCTTGGTTATTTCCTACACACGTATGCTTCTTCTCCTTCCTTCATGAGCAGATAATTTCTTGCATCAAGTTGCTGGAGGGTCTGCCAATTTATAAAATTTTATACTATTTAAAACCAAAAAAAACCACCAAAAAAACAACAACAACAACAACAAAAAACACTAGAGAGAAAATTATATGCAGTTCCAGCGGCCAGGAAAACAACACACACACTGATTTCTGATTATCAGTGTCTTTGGTCAGTATGTGTCATACGTAACTGGTGAAGAGCCTTTGGTCTGACATTCACTTGCACAGTAAAATAGTATTTTTGAATAAATTCAAATAGCAAATAAAGATCTAAATACCTACTTGTTCCCAAAGTAGCCAGGAAAAAAGGGAAGTGGTCTCAGTTCTCTACCACATTTATCATAATATCTAAAGCCAAGTTTTAACTTGCTTTAAAATCTGGAATAATCCTATGAATCCTATGAATGGAATAATCCTTCATACATAGCGAAGAAATTGCCAGCAACTGTAGACTTCCTCTCACAGATCTATAAGGGGTTTATGGAAAGCACTCAGCAGTGGCCAAATACTGTTTTACTGGAGTAAACAGCAGTAAAAACTCTGAAAAGTCTCATATAATAGTTCTGCGGAGGAGAATTAAACTTAAGTGACATTTTAATTATCACAGTTTCAGAGAGAAATAGAGCTGCTTCCATGGAGGCTCCCAGTCCAGTTCAGTGTCATAGGGAATAACAGAACAGGACCTTTTCCCTCATACCATAGGTAGTGCTTACAGTAAGGATTACCCATGTTTCTCCTTTGCCCCACACAGCATTTAACACGCTCTACACAAACATGGGTGGAACATTTTCTGAATAAAAGGTTGTTCAAAGGCAAATGGGCACAAGCAATAAGGGAGAACCCAGAAGAATTGTCCATACTAGAGCTCCATCTAGCTCTTAACTCATCTTCTTTATCAAACACAAGGAGCAGCCTTGCAGATAGCTCACCATGAAAATGCACACGGTTATGATCCAGCTGGACCAAAAGGAAACATATTCTCCTATTAATGTGCAAATGAGCAGTGTCTAATAGTGCTAATCAATGGTGCCCAGGGAAAAAAAGTGTCCTTAAAAAGATAATGGTAAGTAGCTGATGAGCAGAAGGGTTTTCTAGTGACTAGTTAGCCACTCCCTGCGCTGCCCACTGATGCTTCAGTACACTTGTTTCATTAGGAGAAGCTCCACATCAAGCCAAGCTGCTTTTTCAAATAGAAAACTATCCAATTAAGAACCTTATTTCTTCTGAGCAGCCAACTCTGTAGGCTTAACTGAACTCCTGATGATGACTAAATCTTTTTATCCTTTGTAATATATTTTTGCTGTGTACCCCTGTGTGAGACGGAAATACTTAAACTGATAATGACAAGTGGGTGGAAAGGTATGTGTCAGGCAAAATGCTGTGACTAAACTCCCATTTGCAGTGAGGCAGCAAGCTCAGGCACTGGCAGGAAAAACATCTCATTGAATCAGCACTTCCCAAACCAGTGTGTGAAACAAACATGCAGCAGCACTGCCAAGTTTTGCTGCAGAGAACAAAGGATGCCTGGGAGTTGAATTGGATCCTAGCGCTTAAAATCTTTCAGTATAGGATGCTGCCCTACTTCTGATTCTTTTGTTAGCTTATGTTGCGTTGGCTTGGGTATCTCTCCACAGCATTACTCTACATAGTGCAGACAGGCAGACTCCTACTTGTTTTATTCATCAATTCTCCCCACATTTTGCTATTCCTGCACTCTTTTATCCATTTTTAGGATAAGTAAATAGACTTTGCTTAGTTCCTATTGAGCAGCAATAATAGTCTAAGCCATGGGAGTGGGAACATTTCCCCGTTTGTCTTGCCATGCTTTCCAAGACATGCTGCTGAAGGGGAGGGTGTTTGCAGGGAACTCAGTGATCTTGGCTTTACCCAGGGAAAATTCCTTGCACACTGGGGAGGTTTTGGGAAAAGAAATCATTCTGTGACCCTGTTACTGAAAAGCTTCGGACTGGTGTAAAACTATACCTGCCAATCCTTTGCAAATGGCAGCCACTTTAATGCCATTTGAGAATATGCTTTAGATGTTCCTCTAGGACACTGCACATGTCCTGACTGGCAAAGCAATGCAGTTATTACAACTGACCTAGACTTAACCTTTGATCCTTGGAGAAGAACTCTTAAGTCATTTTTTATTAGTCATCTCTTCTGGGTCATGCCTCTGCATCTTCCTCTGTCACAATCCTTTTCTAATTCACCTCCAGGACAGATGCTGGCTGGCTCCTGGCTGTATATGCCAAGGGAGAAATACACTCTACCTACTTCTGTTAATACCCCAAGGGCCCCACTTATCTTTCTGAAGGAAGCCTGGGAAAGTCTAGTAAAAGCAGGCAGGGCTGTGTTTTATACCTCTGAAGCCTCTGATGAGAATACAGATTGCAGTACAGAGTTGACTCAAGGTATGCCACAGGGCAGCCAACTCTGAGGGCAGTCCGAGTGAGTAAAGCACTGCCTGGCTTGTCTGCTGGGACACAAGGATACTGCAGCAACTCCTGGCACAGGGATGTCCTTGCGCCTTGCAGAACGGGGTCCTTCCAGCCTGGGCTTGGAGATGCAGGTGATAAACCAGTCAGAAAAGGATGGCAAAGCTATATCCATTGCCATACTCTGCAGAAGATAAAGAAAGAACCACCCAAGCCCTGAGGCTGTCATGAGGGGAGCTAAGTCTCTTGTGTATTCTTCCATGCTACTGCCAGCATTTCTTTGCAAATCACAGCCTCAGGTATTGTCACTTTATTTTTTGATTACAATAAAGACCCAACTGGCTTCGCCAAGTTGTTTTCTTTCAAAAATATGCTTAATATGGTACAAGGGTGAATAGCCTCCACCCAGCTCTGTGATGTACTCACTGAGGTCTCCAAATAGCTGTAGTGGGTTTACCCTGGCTGGACACCAGATGTCCACCAAAGCTGCTTTTGTCACTCCCCTACTTAGCTGGACACAGGAGACAAAATATAATAAAAAGTCTTTTATTATTTTAAAAATGGATCAAGGTAAGGACAGGGAAAGATCACTCACCAGTTACCATCAAGGGCACCAAAACAGCCTCAACTTGGGGAAAATAATTTGATTGATTCCCAAACAAATCAGAGCAGGATAATGAGAAATAAGACCAAATCTTGAAACACCTTCTCCCCACTCATCCTTTCTCCTTGGGCTCAACTGCACTTACCATTCTCTCTCCCTGCTCCTTCCCAGCAGTGCAGGAGGATGAGGAATGGAAGCTCATAAAAGCAGTCAGTTCACCACTTGTTGTCTTTCTCCTTCCTCCTCAGGGGGACGACTCCTCACATTCTTCCATCTCTAGTGTGAGGTGTCTCCTGCGGGAGACAGTTCTCCATGAACTTCTCCAGCGTGAGTCCTTACCACAGGTTAGAGTTCTTGATGTTCTTGCCAGCAAACCTGCTCCAGCATGGGCTCCTCTGTCCACAGGGCCACAGATCCTGCGAAGAGCCTGCTCTACCATGGCCTTCCCACAGGCTCTCAACCTCCTTCAGGCATCTTCCTGCTCTGGTGTGGTGTCTTCCATGGGCTGCAGGTGGATCTCTGTTCCCCCATGGACCTCCATGGGCTGCAGGGGCACAGCTGCATCACCAGAGGTTGCACCATGGGCTGCAGGGGAATCTCTGCTCCAGCTCCTGGAACACTTCCTTCCCCTCCTTCCTTGCTGACTTGGGTGTCTGCAGGGCTGTTTCCCTCACATGTTCTCACTCTGGCTGCTGTTGAGCAGCAATTTTCCCCACTTTCTTAAATCTGTTATGCCAGAGGCATTACCGCTGTCACTGCTGGGCTCAGCCTCGACCAGTGTGGGTCCATCCTGGAGCAGGCTGACAGACATGACTCTGTAAGACATGGAGGAAATTTCTGGCAGCCTTTCACAGAAGCCTCCCACTATGAAAACTTGGCCACACAAACCCAGTGCAAAAGCAGAGGGCTCAGACATGGACACAGCATCTTGCAGAGCTGAAGAGAATGGGAACTCTGAAAATATCCCACAGGAGATCACAACTCCTGAGTATCAGGGCCATGCTAAAGTGTTGCAGAGAGCTGCAAACTCCAGCAAACTTCGTAACTTTGCATTGTTCTGTGTTTTGAGATTGAGCAGAGCTCCCTGCCATTATCCTGATAGTAGGCCCAGCTCAGGAGCCCCAGCGTGCTTCCTGACAACAGGTAATCCATCACTGCCTGGCATGCTGTAGGCAGGCATCACCTCGTGTGTGTTCACTTGTGGAGCTGAAATTCTCCTCAGGCTCCCAGCAGTACTCTAGTGAGACCGGCCCACTGCTGCTCTTCCTGTCTTGGGAATGTCCTTCTGGGGATGATTGAGGATATTTGGCTAGCTACAATTTTCACATCAAATGCGTAAGCTGGGTCAATCCCTACTAGAAACTCTCCTCCTTTTCAGGACTTGGAGATCTCAGAATCTCAAGAGTGTATTTTTTAAAGGCAGCATTATCTTGACTATCACAGCACACAGTGGGGGAAAAATATGG
Source organism: Aphelocoma coerulescens (assembly GCF_041296385.1). NCBI lineage: Eukaryota > Metazoa > Chordata > Aves > Passeriformes > Corvidae > Aphelocoma > Aphelocoma coerulescens. The sequence goes on along the minus strand of NC_091015.1, from coordinate 157,833,487 downwards.
AGAACACACCAGGCATACAGATGGCTCTAGACACAAGTGTAGCATCATGGATTTGATAGAGCTAATACATAAAACATATGGGATTAAAGCACACAGCACCTTGACCCAGCTGTTAAAGGAACTGGGATTCTCAACACTTCTGACATGGGTCGTTAGTCCAAAACCAAAGAAATAATTCATCACTGACTGCACACTACTGGCCTTTTGTCTTAAATAAAAGTGATGAGAAGTGCTGTCACATAAACTCTACTGTCTTGCCTTGATTTTAACACAGTGGATTCTGACCCAGATCTGCTCGAGACTTTTCAGAGATGGAACAGAGGTGTGTGCCCCACCAGAGGGGGTGAGGATGGCTTCTCTGGTTGCAGGCAAAGGATGTGGTAGGGAAGAGGCTGAGTAAGGCTGCAGGGCTGTGCCAGAGGGATGCAGCTGAGGTGATGAGATGCATGGTAGCAGTGTTGCTTTTCCTTCCCCTTCCACAAGTATCCCACCTCCTTCCAAGACTACATCCTACCTGTCCCCTGTCCTGATGTCATGAACTAAGCACCAGCATCATAATCCTTTTAATACCCAGAAGTCGGATATCTGCTTTGTCAAGTTCATGACACCGGCCCTGATTCTCAACCACAAACTGCAGTGAGAAAAGCAACTTAACCAGCTGAGGTGGAGCACAGAGTCTGAAAAGCTGAGGTTTGATGTAGCGCCTGTTGAAACAATAACAAAGATTCACACTGGTCTTAGTGAATCAGTAACCAATCCCCATGTGGCAGCCTGCTTGTTTCGAGTCCATCTTGCAAGGGTAAATTACTGTATTAGCTGCTTCGGGGTTTTTTGCTTATTGTTTTGTTTGGGTTATTGGCCATGAGAAACAATCTCATCCACATCACAAACATATGCATGACTCCCAGACCACCTTGCATGATTTGTTTATTTTCCTCAAAAACCACAAAGGGTGAAGAGCTGCCCTATTTTAATGCACCAGGTCATAGTCAAAAGAGTCAAGTAATATTTCCCTGTAAGGGCTTGTATTTACTATATGAACCAACTATCAAATCAATCTGACAAGTTAATTCATTAACCTAACATTCATCTAATAAATACCAAAGAGAACAGATTCCTGTTGATCTTAGCTGTCACAGGGACTTTGGATTCTTTAAACTCAGTACTGGCTGTAGTTAATGGGACCATCAGAGTTAAACCCTCCACAGATGCTGTCTGCTTTCTCATGTCTTAAAAATAATTCCCTGAGCCATTACTCTTATCTGCTCCAGCCACTTCTTCATTTACTTATTTGTTTATACTTATCCCGTGCTCTCACACTGAGTTCATCCCTGAAAACCTTCAGCAAGCTGTTTTCTTCTTCCACAGGATTTACTCCACCTAATCTGATGTTACATTCTTAAAGAAGCCATACCGCAAAATAGATTTGCTTGTCTCCTGTGATCATCATTTCTAGGCTCTCATTGGCACAAGAGCCAGGCCCAAACCTCCATCATTATTCTGGGAAACCCTCTTACCCATTTCACTGAGATTCACACTTGTGACAGCTCATGTCCCCACTGAAAGGCAGTGTAAGAAAGGCAGTATTGGCACAGCAGAATCAAGCAGAGAGTAAAGCCCTGCTGGCTGTCAGCAGTTTATAACAGAATTATACAGTTTGATTTTAGTCTGAAAGAAAAAATTTCATTAGACGTTCCCTAGAAAACCCAGATATGGTGTCCAACCCCATGACTGACCCATCTTAGTCTCTGGCTTGTCAGGTGTGAGCAAACAAATGACCTTCTCAAATCTCAAACTGCGGGGAATAGCAGTTGGTGAATTAACCCCCACATAATGCAAGTTGGCCCACCCCGATTTACCAAATCTGTTGGATTTTACCAAAAGAATTTCCACCTTCTCCATGCTCACTCCCTCTGTTGCTCTCTAAATTTTGGCACCCGTTTTTACACCATTGCAGATTGCAGGCTGAAAACACACAGTGACCACTTTGTGACTTTCTTCACAAAGAAGAAAGAATCTCCCTTCTGCTTCCTATCAGCATCAAGAAACCCACATGCAAGTTGGATTTCACATAATTGTTCTCTTGAACTTACACTACTTGCATTCCCCACAAAAGGCAGTCTGAACATGGTTCTTGCTTCATGCAGATTGTGGAGTTTCTCAAGTCTCAGTTTCTTTTGCTCTGGCCACAAAATCAGCTTTTTGATATTCTATGAGTTAACAGTACTCAAGAAGCTGCATCATCTTGTTCTTTTGGGAAGTCATATCTCACACCTTTTCTTTAAGTTAAATTTTCACATAATTCTTAATTTGTAAGAGAATAGTACAGGATTCACTATTAACATATTGACTTAAAGCTAAGATGTTTAAACAGACAAGCTTAGAAAATCAATGATGACATCACAACATTTATAAAGGTGATTAAAATCTTGGAAAAACCAACAACAGCTTGTGAATAAAGGTAATCAGTACTTTTTTTTCTTTCCTTTTTAGAAGAATGGGACATCTGTTCTAAATGTCTTTCTCCATAAACATAATCTATCCCATTATATTTGCACTACTATAGAATGGACTTCTTTTCCTTTTGTTTTCCTTTTGTTTTTAACTCTTTTAAAAGGAAAAACATCACTGAAAGGGAAGCTACACCAGAGCATAAATGTCAGGGGTATAAAGGAAGCCATCATCAGCCACCCCTAGTGACTAATAAATGCCAGTAAAATTCATTCCACATCTGGAATGTGGTCTGTAGAAAAGCCGACAAGTATAAATCAGTACCCCCGATCAGAATACAAATCCTGACATGATGCAAATAATGCATAGTTCGTGTGTTTGTGTATTTTACTGTGGTATCAGGAGGAGGAAGGAAGGGCCAGGTGACAGGATACAGGGAAGTTAGAAAATAACTTTGCCCATTTCAAGAAACAATACACTGCTTCCACCGGAAGAATATTTTTTAGAAAGGAAATTTACTCTCTCCTGCTTCACCACTGCTAACTCCTCCTCCCCCAATTTAGAAGCCTCCAGCAAAAATGAAATTAAGATATTTTGAACTCTGCAATCAGAAGGTCATGAAATACCAGCTTGGCTATGCTGGCTACATTCACTTTTCCTTTGTACACCAGTTATTTGGATCAGATGTAACTACATGTCCTGCTTCATCTCCTTGGAATATTTGCTCCTTCCCCCATGGCTGCAGTTCACCACAGGGTCACGCCAGCAGCTTCTCACTGATTTTCAAGAGACCAGGTCTCACAAAGGTGACTGTCAACCAAAGCAGTCAAGCTAACACTGTCTTTCTCTATTTTTTCCCCAGGAGATGGTTAGCTATGTATGGCACACAGGCTTGTTCCAAAGCCCTCAAAAGCCAACAAAAAACGTAAAGGAAAATTCCCTGTATGGGTTTCACAACATGGGTGTATGGCAAGGGGCACCTTTTCTACTCTGACTCTGAACATGGAGCTGTGCAGCACACAGCAAAAGCACAGCTTTGGTGACTGACTGGGAAACAGTCTCTCCCCCATGGATTTGTTGCTTGATACTTTCCTCACAGTTCCTGATTACCTCTTCAATACACTAGATTTCCACAAGAAAAACAAACAAAAAAGTTTATTAAAACTCATGGTTAACTGTTAAATTGTGGATCTGAGATGCTGCTGTGTGTGAGCAGGGTGTCCCCATTCACACTGCCCATCCCAGACACACAAAGGTTCCCACTTGTGTAGTGCCCTCCTCAAAGGCAGAGGGGCTTCCACTCATCATGTTAGCATAAATCATAAAAGCTTCACTGAAATTTTCACATGGTTTCTGTGTGTGTTATCTAGGGAGGAAAAAGAGATTTGAAGAAGCATGTGACAGACATTCTTCACACAAACACAAGAAGACAAATTCAGGACCCAGGAAAGTGGCTGTAAATGTGGAGTAATTCCATTTTAGATTTATACCATTCAAAACTGTAAAAGAATTGGGCATCAAATAAGTAAAATAAAAATAATAAATAAAACTGCAGTTTTATTATTATTAAAAGCAGTTACACGGCATCACAAACTGTAAGGAAAGACCACCTTCATGCACAAGTGCAGTGGGCTGAATCTTGGATCACTGCTAATTTGAAGTGGTTACTTCAGGATCTGACCCAGGGAATTTTAATGGGATAAAAACAGGGCATCTATGGAGAAAATGTAAGCCTGCTCAGATATTATATAAGATTAAAAGATTTCCCTATCCACTAGAGAGAACTTCTATTATGTAGCAGAGAAAGCTCTTAGTTAATCCTCGAAAGGCTTGCCTTTTCTGTCCTACTAAAGTACATTCTTTATCAATTTTTGTTAGGGACTCTTTACACACAGACTGCCACGCTCATGCTCGTGAATCAGATGCTGAGGCAGCGCAGCTGGTCCCTGAGTGTCCCACAAGGAGTCTGCTCAGGGCAGAGCACTGATAACTCTTGTGCCCTCACTCAGCACCGCAGGCAGGTGAAGGTGCAAAAAACACAAGCAGTGAAGTGGGTAACACCAGACACAAAGAAGCTGGAGAGGGTCTTTATATGGAGTTCCATGGACAGGGTTTACTCTGAGTGTGAACAAATCCAGGGACAAAGAGCCCAGATAACAGAGGGTCCAGGGACTAAGTACAGGGAGGAGAAGGGGCAGGGAAAGGCCAGGAACCAATGGAGTGAGGACTTCAGGGAGGAGCTTAGGTGGGGCCAGGGGACATAAACCAATGGAAGAACATGAAGGGAGGAATTGGGATACAAGACCAATGGGGTGTCGAGGAAAGGAGAACATTCTGGAACTAAATAAGGGAAAAAGGGGAGGAGGACCAACAGGCCAGCTATTGCAGGATAATCTACACTACAAATGGAGGCCTATGGGAAGTCACCCTAACCACAGGGATACCTCTATACACTGACACCTGCCCACCAGCGTCCCTCCACTGTTCTAGGGCCTTGTGGCTCCTTGGTCATTTCTGTGGTGGCCTTGACCACCGCACCAACAGACATCTTCATTGGAAAACCAACACAGGCAAGAAGTGCCTTAATTGTGTGACTTTTCTGTGTTTGAATGAGCCTCCTACCCTTTAGAGTGGAGTATGAAACTGTCCTACTAAAGGCCAAGGAAAGTTTACCTGCATCTTAAGTATTATGTTTCAGTCCACACACTCTAGATAGTCTAAAGTGCCCCCCCAAAATGCAGACAGCGTTAACACTGAGTCCCGGGTACAACCTGTCACACTGTCTGGATCTGCTCCTACAATACAGCACTAATTAGTAGTGCAGACAGGCCACTCTGCAGTTTTACTGGAAGCTCTTCTGGGAGGCGGTTCCCATATTTTACTGATTGTTGTAGTTGCTAGATTTAGCTTAGCAGGCTGCAGCTTTCGTGAGAGCTCAGCAGGGATGCTTAGACAGCGTGACCATGGTTGCGCTCCCGTAATCCATTTCGGACAGCCCCGCGGTTCTTGTTCCGGCAGCCAGCAGCGCTACAACCAGTGATGGCAAAGGAGGCAGAGAAGGGTCTCCCATGAGGGTTTGAGATGACTTTAATCACATGTTGTTCCAGCGACCCTCCGAGGCAGAGAGACCTCGTGATCCAGGCACAGGGGTCTTTTCTCAGGGGCTCAGGGGCGGTGCATGGGAGGGGTTGGGGTACAGGAACCAATAGAGAGGGCCCGAGGGAGTGGCCAAGGCAAGAGCAGGGGAGAGCGGGATGGGGAGCATGGCATCAGAAAAGCAGTGGGTTAACAGATCACCACAACTGATAACACAAGAACTGTCTTGGTGTCACAGCAACACTGATGTATCTTGCTCATCTCTACATTAAATTTCATTCCCCCTCTCCTCTTGCAAAATTTAACCAGGGTTTTGGAGGCTGTGGTTATTATTATCATCATTTTTTCAGTTAGGCGTTCCTTTGTCCTGTTTTCTCTAGAAGTTTTTTTTTGAGGAACAAGTTATGACATTGCAGGTACCTCTTGGTATGCTATAAAGCAACAAAAGAGATCACTACTTGTTAGTTCACCTTGAGAAAACACAGAGTTCAGGTCAGCCTCAGGTGTGTTCCTGATGGTGCCAGGTGTCAATACAAAGCTCTCTAATGACTCATTTCCTAATTAAAGGCTTCCCTCCCCTGAAACACAGATCACAGTTCAGTTCACAAAGTTGAATATTCTGGCAGCTACCTACTGAATCTTTCACACTTACAGACCAGAGATACTCAAAGGTTGCTTTGAAACCTCTGAGATTTTAATAGTCTTTTTAAAAAACATTGGCTTTCTAAATACAGAAATGCTATGAACCAAAGAGTTGGGTGCTACTAAATTTGACATCACTAAATTAATTTCAGTGAAAAATTCAGGGAAAAGAAAAAAAAAACCAAAAAACAAGCTTCATCCCAGGACTGTGGTCCTCCAGTGGCAAGGGATAATCTGGTGGGAAAGGTATGCTGGAGGACAGGAGAAAGAATAGGCTTTTTTGATTTCTGGAGAGTAGTTGAAGTAGATTCCTATTCTCTGACTTTTATCCCTTGTATAAGCTTTCTTGTGAGCTTAAATTAAATGTGATCTACAGTAACAATATTTTTACTAAATCTCAAGTCAAAGCTCATAAGTTCATAGAAACAACACAGCACCAGAAAATTTGAACATGTTTTTACCTGTGAGAGTCCCGGAAAAGATGCTTTTGGATTTGAATTCAGCTATAGACAGAGTTACAGTGTTGGAACCACTGTTATTTAATGAGCAGCCACTTCTCAGCAGAGGAATTTAGGCTGTCATGGGACAGGAAGAAAACTCTCACTTGAGCCAGTCATAGCAGTCCCACTGTCACATCAAGCCTTCCAAACCACATGGCTTTCCAATAAGCTTTGGGGTAAATCTCTCAGCTACTGCTATTAATGCAAAAATTGAAGGAATTTCAAGCAGGGACCAAACCCCATGGTCATGAAATTGCTATAGACATGAAGAGAAAGGGCTCTCTCCCACTCCAAACACAACAATAGATGGACACAGATGGGTGAGTGGAGGGAAACAATAGGAGATTCATATCATGAAGCAGCAGCAGAGGAGAAGTTAGCCATCTAGTCTCAGCTAGCTGTCCAGGCACAACGGTTTGTTGGCTGTACTGTGAACTGGAACAGGGAAGCAATCCAGTTTCTTCAAGCCTGGTCCTCTGCAAGCTGCAGCAGTTCCCAGAGCCACTGCACAACACAACTGCGTGGGCTGCTGCGTTATCCCAGCTGGAAAGATGGTGCTAATGTATGGGACAGGAACACGCGACAGGAAAATAAAAATACTACAAGCTGATCCTGTTGGTGAAAATTGTGTGCTGAAACAAGAGTTGCAGAGTGTTTGCTTCAGATAAGGAGTCTCCTGGCTTACCACTTGACACTGGTAATGGTGCAGCACTACCATGTCCATCCAGGGCTACTTGTGGATTTTTTCCAGGGGGATTTTCAGCTCTTGAGCCAGCAATTTTTCTCTCTTTGAGATAGTTTATGCATCATTAATGACACATGCACCTTAACCCAGAAACTCTTGAGAGAGATGAATAAGTGGGGTTATGATAAGACTTATTTTCATACAGATAAAAAGAATATCCAGAGCTATAAATATTGATAACCAATAACTCTTTGCTGTTCAACTTCATTCTTCAAAGTTTAAGACAAAATCTAAATATTACAGATATAAACCAGACCTACTGGAGTAGGAAAGGGGAGAAAAGGAGAAACACTACCCCTTGCCTCCCAATTAAGTGAATCTTAAACCTTTCTCTAGACAGCCAAACCCACATCTTGGTGAAGATTTGGAATCAGAGGCCAGATGAGCCTTTACTCAGCTCCAGGAGCTCTCGTCCTCTTGCTTTCTGTTGACTGTATGGATTTCTGCTGGAATGTGGATCACATAATTAGTGCCATACTAATGGATAAGGGATTCATCATGATCATTCCTGAACCCGACAGGGTCTTCAAAAAGTTTCTGAAAGAAAACAGGAAGCTGCCAAAAAGAAGTGGACATCTCTGGTCCAACAGTTGGCTCTTTTGTTTGAAACCAAGAAAAGCACCATTCAGGCCTCTAATTGATTAAAACTGAGTGCAATTGCCAGAGCACCAATAATTGCTGGAAGAGGGCAACGGTCACCCTAACGCGTTGTCACTTCAGAGGAAGTTGAACACTAACAACCGATCAAGCAGCATTAGTTAAAAGTAACCTTTTAATGACCCCTGATTTCTCCTAGAGGAAATATTTCCTACAGAACTGTATTATGGTTTGCAATGCTAGTGCATTTGTCTTTGAATACCTTATTTATTTTAAATTTTAAAATATGCAGAACTCTTCACTGCTCCATTCTGGCTGTGCACTCTAAATGCCTTCTGTCTTGATTTTCAGATGAACCCTGGGCATTTTGCAGCTCATCTAAATTTGTCTCATCCTTCCTGTTTGTTCACAATAAAACCACTTCTTTGCTAACTTTTCTGCAGCTGCCATTTCTCCTACTTGTCTTTTTTTTCTTGATTACTTACCCACAATTAACTCTCACTAACTTAGTTTTATTTTTTTGTTCCCTCACTTATGTGTAACATACGCATCTTTCTTTTCCACAATGTTATGTTCAGCATTGCAAGAATGCTACTGATAGTCCCATAAACTTTATGGTTTTTTTCCAGCCTGAAGGTTGGATTAGCATGTAAACCCTGGAATCACCACTCTTATTTACACAGGGGGAAAAAAACCAACATATTGCACTTCAGGCTTTTTCAATGAAGATGTAAAATTTAACACTACTTCAGAAAACCTGGTGCAAGGAAAATGCACTCAAAAGTTCTGTGAAAACGTATCTACCCTTCAGGTCATCTGGATTCTTTGTTTTTAAAGGAATTACTTTTTCAGTTGTGCTAGAACCTCTGAAAGTCTGATACTAGCTTTGTTTTATTTTTCTTTGGTGACACATTTCTTATATTCCCTTATTCTGCTAAGTGATGTATACATATTAAAATACCTCTTTTGAAACCTCCAATCTTTATTACAAAGAAGAATCAAACCAAGAAGACATATACCAGCATCTTGGTATACCAATATCTTGAATACCAGCATCTCTATATTCCCATATTTTTCTACTTCACATTGTTCATTGACCTTTTTTTATTGCTTATAGTGTTGTTTAAAAACATACTAAAAACATTTAAAAGCCTTTTATATGTTGCCAAATCTCCAGAAACCTCTAGAAGACTTTGTAAATATCAAAGTATTAATAACTTCATATTTTTTAAAATATCAATTAATAAACCTTCTCTTTGCAAGTGAGAAGTGAAATTATGAGAAGTAATCTCACCCTGTAAAGACAGAATAAAACCCCATTAATGAAGAGGCCTGTAATTTTAAACCCAGGGAAACCTTGTGAGGAAGGAGAGAATTTTAGGTGCAGAGAAACAGAATGATCAAATTAGAGATGCTTCAAACAGAAGTAGGAGAGTACTTCACCTCTGCCCTTCCCTATACCAAGATCAGCTCACAAAGTAGAGGTGATCCCAGAGCAAGAATGGGACGAAGAGGCTTCCCCTGCAAGCAGGAAGGAGAACAAACATGAATTACTAAATAGGTTGGAGGCAGCTGACACCAGAAGAGATTGGATGACACATCTCTTAGAGCTTTGGGAGAGAAGAAGACCAATAACTTCCAAGTGAGTGATGTGATTCAGTGAAGAAGGGTGGACAAAAGCATCTTTATTTGGAGGATCGTATCCTTGTACTGGTGTAGTCAAACTCGTCCAGATCATCATCTTGCCCTGAACATCCTGCACAGCAGAAAACATGGCTGTGTCCCAGCCCAACCAGGTAAGTTATTTCAACACAACTAAACTGAAATAAGAGAAAAAGGTCCCTGGGAAGTATGAAGGATAATAAGATTTTTGCTGGGTCGACATCCAAGCATCTCTGCACCTAAGTAGGAGAGGGAATAATTTTTGACCCTAAAAATAGATTTTCATTTTGGGCACTGCTGCCACCAATGCATGTGTGCGGGAGTGCTTGTTTACACTAAAGTTTTATCTTCTGCCTGAATCCAGGTGTGCTGCTTTTTTGCTGGAAAGATTTTTTAACATGCAAAAATACTACTTTTGTCCTAAAAAACACTTGTTTCCTTGTTCCAAGTTGACCACAAAACCTTGCAAGTTCTCTCCTTTCATCTCTGATCTTAAAATAATATTGGACACTTATCCCTTTCGTCAGTATCAAAGTGGTACATTCTTCTCCAGGACTCTGTGTTTTAGCTCCTTTTTTTAGTTGAGGTAGATGATGTATTTGGGATTCATTTGTAACATTCAAAAGCTTTTAGATAACACATCTGTTTTGTAAGGGTAGCACGCACTATCCTAAGTGTTGAGGAAGGAAGGGAATATTGGGCTTTTGCAGACTCTCTCTCTACAAAGGGGAAGCAGTCGTTCCTCTGGGGTCAAAGTCCAGAGGGTCTGCACTTTGTTCATTCTCTCCTGCCTGCAAACAGGGAATCAGGAAACATAAACACCCACAAGATAAAAGCAAAACCTAAACCTAGAGAAACAAGCAGTGTTGATCTGACTCTGGATTAGACCCTTGCAACACACACTGGAGTCTGCCATCAGCTACTGTGGGTCACACTACAGTGGAGGACAGGACTTATCACATTGAGAATTACCTTTGCAGCAGAGACACTAAGAATCAGGTATAAAATCAGACACAAGGAAGGGTACAGGATAACAAAACAATGTTAATTTACTGTGAGAAGAGCAAGAATCTTTATATGAGGGGGTGTAGTGGAGAACGTCAGGTATGTACATAAAATAAAAGGTTGTTGCAACAAACCCAGAATACTTTGCTAATCTTCACTGAGAAATCAGCATGAAAAATTCATCATTGCAAAGTCAGTTTGCCCTGTCCTGTCTGTTACCCAATCTATTTGACTCAGACCATGATAAAGAGAAAGGTAAAAGAGATACTGATTTCTGATGGACTTCCCTGGAGAACTTGTTGCCCGAGGGGAAAGGTCTGGCTCAGCAGAGGGTTTGCAGAGCTCTGCAGATGTGTGTCTGTGGGGTGCACACAGGGAATTCAGACATCTACAGTTCTCCCCCTACAAGTTTGTCTTAGCCTTATTCTCTTCCTCATCCATTGCTTTGTAGTCCTGATCCGTCGGACTTTGGCCCCATTTAATCAAAGCTCTTGTAGTGAACTGGCTTATCATAAACCTGGTCATTCTAAATTTGTCTGCTTCATCTCCTACCAGCATCACATTGGTATCACTGAGTCTAGATATTTATTAGCTCTGTAAGCCCCCATGTTCATTTCCATTTTTTGGAGTGTTTAAAGAAAAAGCTCATCCAGGCTGGAATAGGGAAGAAAAAATCTGACAAGTCAGGAACAAAAAAAGAAAGTCAAAAATGGATCAAATGATTAGTCTTGAGAATTCAAAAATGAAATTTGAGCAATGAACTCCCTCTATTTGCCCTTCAGGTTGGATTTTATGTGATTATATGACACCACACCTCTCTTCTGCTCTGTAACTCATTTGTCAGATCCTGATTTGCCTGGGGACAAGTAGGAGAGATGCTGCAGCACTGGGCTGCAGTCGGACAACATGCCCCTGTTCCTGGGGCCCTCAAAGCCACGCTCCTCTGCTGCAGCCAGCACCAGCTCCTACCGAGGCATACACCATGTGTGCAGTCTACTTTGCGACTTCAATCATGTGCTAGAGCTGGATACATTTGAGAAGTCAGAGGGCACAATGAGCATGAAGGACAGTAGGTAGATCCTTACATAAACATCATCTGACAGAGAGGAGAATGGTGTCTTCTGCTTTCAAAGAAAGCAGTTGGAATCAAGCTCAGAAATTCTCTGCAGCTATCATAACTCAGCCACACTGCACAGAAACCTGAAGACGCAGAAATGATGCAGTATGAAAGTGATAGAAGTGCTGTAGTTTGGCTTAAAATTGCACTGGGAACTGGAATTTCACATTTCTGAGCTATGAGTGTACTTCAGCTCACAGATACCATGTATTAATACTGACTTCCCACAGTTAAGGTTGTTAGAAAAGGTTCAGCAAAGTGGTAACATGCATGAGCCCTCTCTCCAAGAGCTACATTTTGTAAAAGTATATGCTTCCCACTGGCTTTATGGAGAATTTTTCATTTGGATGCTTGGACAGCCTGCAGCTCCTGGCCCTTTCAGTTGGTTGTTCTGACAGCGGTTTGTATTTTAATATGTGATGCAGAATCACTCTGTCTTAAGTCCTTATGCTGCCTGCGGTCTTAAAGAGCTGCTGTTTGTCTTCTCTGAGTGGATGCATTTCAGTGTCAAGAGAATAGATCCCAGCACAGCACAGGCAGAACTCTCCACTGCTCTGTGCTTTTCTCTAAGCAGCTGCATTCCTGCAAGGTGGGTGTGGAAGGCTGCCAATTCCTAGTGGCTGTCTTTCACGCCCTTATTTCATGGGTTTTTACAGTAGTTACGAGGCAATGAAGCTATCAGACGTATATATCAGCTTAGGGCTTTATGCATACTTTAGGAACCAGTTTAACAATGGCTTGTGTTTATGCATTTGATTAAGAGTTCAAACACATGCATTGAAAGAAAAGGAAACCCAAGACAGTCGAGAGCAGTTGCTGTTACAAGTGGCTGTGATTCTGTTCATCACAGCAGTGCTGGGTCATTTTACACAGGTGATCTGGCTCTGGGAGCTGGTGACTCAAGGAATAGAATGAAATGGTTATATTGATGTTATCTCTCCAACAATATTTTAGAGACAAAAGATGAAAGGGCAGAAAGTCTTTAAGAAGCTGCTTTATCAGCATGGTATCAGACTATTGCAATCTACAACTGGGGTACCAGAATATGCTTGGTAAGCATATTTTTGCCTTTTTAGGGTGGTCAAAGATCATTTGCTCCTTGCAGTAACTTACTGAAAAGAATGTAGAAGCACAGAATACTAAATTATCAGTATAGTACAAAGTTATGTATTATTTACAAGCACAGTGTGAGCTGTCAGGTCAGTTAAATCAATTATTCACCATTTGTTCAATTTAGCTTTGTGTAAATCTTCATTTTCTCACTCAGCAAATTCCAAATTTACTACAAAGCCTTATGCCATGTCTGTAATGAGAACAGACTGAAAAGTAGAAAAAGGCAGACAGCTAACTAAATTTATAAGCAAATGCTTGAAAAAAAGAATGATCAATGTCTACACTTTGCTTTACCTAGTGTGATTTTTGTGTGTAAATCATATATGATATATATAAAAATTTACATTTTGAGATAGAAGTATTAAATTCCATCCATTTTTAGTCTGTTACATACAGCAAGAGATTAAGACATTCCTGTAAGTACTGAGGGACTGATTAGAAGAGGGATACATGGACTTTTAAGGCTAGAAAGGACCATTATGGACTGTGATATCTTGGATCACGTAGACCATAAACTTCACATAGTAATGATTGTAACAAGGCTGTGTCTTCTGATTGAACTAGACTGTATCAGAAGAACTTTTCATACTTAATTTGGCCATAATATGCTGCTTCACATAGGTGGAAGTATTTATATAGACCAAGGTAAAAAAGAAAAATTTTCCAATTTGTATAACCAGAGAACCGGCAGTCAGGCTAGATCTAAAATCTGATCTGCTGCATGATGTACAACTGGAATGCACTGTTAGGTGAAGTTATTTGCTTTAGAGATTTGAGTGCAGTATTATTGAAGGAGTGTGGAAACTGAGGTTATCTACCTTACTTATAGACCTCCACTTTGCCCAAGAAAAACCCTCAGCTGAGAAGATAATTCAACCTCTCTCTTTTCCATGCTTGGCTTTTCTCGAGAGGACCCTGGCTATGTCCATGTATTGGGAAAATAATAATGCATGAAAACAACTGATTTTTTGAATTATTGACTAAAGTTTACAATTCATTAGCTGAGCAAGGGGAGCTGGCCATATATGCATTTAGTGTGGCTTGCTTGTGAACCAAAATGAGTTGGGTCAAACTAGAAATGATGATATCTAAGGCTAGTCTGCTTTCCTACAGTGGTCATTACTGATGTCTGTAGTGGTCGCTGTTGTATTCACTGAAATGATGTATAATGAGGTCTCTGGTGTACTAAATGAGATTCTTTTACTCTCTGTACTTCTCTCTTGAACAAAAAATTCTTTTATGAGGAAATATTAAATCATGCCTTTCTTTTCCCTATGTCCAAAATTTGAGCTGAACAGAATTCTTCAAAGGAGTGCTCATAAGAAGGTCCAGGCTCTGTATTTGTTTACCATGGTGTAGGATGTAGTTCTACCCCCAGCTCCTTCAGAAAAAAGGTTTCCAGTTCTGTGCACAGTGAATTAGGCCTCCATAGCTGAGTTGTCTCTATGGAGTACGGCCATCCTCATGATCTGTCCTTGTCACTAAGTGCTTTGAAAGTGAGTTGTGGTACTTTGAGTAGAAAATGGAAGAGGACCTAGCATTGAGCAGAAGAATTATAACACATGGAAGACATCCCCAGAACACCAGGGAGAAAAAGATGAAATCTGCAGGGTCAAAATTCTTGTATTGCATTCATAATGTCATTCTATTAACTACAAGTGTTTAGAGAGAATGAAACAAGTAAACTATGCAATCTTCTTGGTCATTTGGTTTTAAATTTGGATTAAAAAGGTCATAAAACTTGCCCAAAAGGAGGTGATATGAGTTTAGCTGAAAGATGGGTATATATATTCAAAGTGTTTCCATTTCTGACTATCATAATTTCTATTGTTCCCCAAGGCCTGTCACAACCCAGAGTGATAGCTTTTGGAGCAAGGGGGATTATTTCTGTATAATGAGGTGCGGATGGCTGGGGACCACCTGAACAGAAGCAGCACAGTTCAATCTGTCTATACTGCATAGCAGGTAAATACTGCAAAGGTGAGAGATGGGCTGTTTGCTTTTGAGAGACCAGAATAAGAAGAGGTTTTCAGTGCTCCACAGTGAAAGAATACTGGGAGGTGAGCTGTAAAGTTGTTTTTCTCTTGCAGGTGTTTTTCTGTCAGTCTGTCCTTGTGGTTGACTGGACCAAAAAACATTAAATGGGATAAGTCAGTCACTGCTGCAGGACAGGCTGCTCTCTGTGTCACAGTTACCATCTCACTGTGTGGCAGAGTGAAACCTGGATAAGCAGCATAAGTTACAGATGAGCATTTGGAAAATATAAATCATACGGTCTCAAATCTTTCCTTGGACAGGTCTTTTAGAAAAGGTGTTGTATATCAAAAATTGAGAGCCTCTGTATTTTCTAAAGGAGTTTGATAATGAGAGAGGTGTTCAACTTAAAGCATGGCAGATGTCCTTTATTATACTGTAATTGACTTCCCATTCCTGAGTAGCCACTTACATTTTTGTGCCTTTTGTTTCCTCATCAACAAGGACAAAATGTCTCTGAAAAGTGAGGAGATAATATGTGCAATTCTGAAATACAATTTAAAAATTGCACATTTCTTTGTTTCTAAATATGGGGTATTTGGAAGGAAAAAAAAAAAACATTAGACATCCCAACAAAATATCAAAATCCTGTCTCAGAAAAATATGATCATGAAATCATTAATTATGTAAAAGTCCATCATCTTAGTTAGTGAAGCTTGCTCCAGAGAGTGTCCTGCAAGATGTTTTAGCCCATGGAAATTAGCATGTCAAAATAGGTTGCAAGTCTGACATTTTTTTTCTTGTCTATCCATGCAAGGAAGTAATCGAAGAAAAAACTAAATTAAACATTCATGACAGAAAAAAAAAAGCTGTTTGAAAGCTGCCATAAGAACTAACACTAATATGTCAACTTTCCAGTCTGGTACCTTGCAGACAAGCTTTGTCCCTGACTAGTCTGTCTATGTTTCTTAGCTATTTAAAAAGTATTGTTATTGAGAAAACACTCCTTGTTACTTAGCTAGGAGTTTATTCCTTCCCTGCAGTTTCTAAAAATGAGGGGTTCTTTTTAAATGGCAAAATATGCCCATGTTGAAGCATGTGCACAGTATTGCATAGCCAAAGGAGAAACTGGCCTATAGCCTCAAAGAGACTACCAGTCCCTGAAAATCCTCTTAAAAATAAGAGCATCGTAGAATCAGAGAACAGTCTGGGTTGGAAGGGACCTTTAAAACTCATCTAGTCCAACCACTTTACCAGGGGCAGGACCCCTTCCACAAGACCAGGTTGCTCAGAGCCTTATCCAAGCTGACCTTGGAGATGGGATATCTACATTCCCTTTGGGCAACCTGTGCCTCAGAGTAAAAAATTTCTTTCTCACATCCAATCTAAATCAATCCTTTTTCAGTTTAAAACCATTATTTCCTGCTATTGCAACAGGCCCTGCTAAAAGTCCATCCCCCTTTTTCTTACAAGCTTCCTTTAAGGATTGAGAGGCCACAAAAAGGTCTTCTTTGAAACCTTCTCTTCTCCAAGCTGAACAACCCCAACTCTCTCAGCCTTTCCACACAGGACAGGTGTTCTAACCTTCTCATCATTTTTGTGGCCCTCTGGAGTCCCTCCATTTCCTTCTTGCATTAAGGACTCAAGAGTCGGATTCAGTGCTCCAGGTGGGTCTCACCAGAGCAGAGTACAGGGGAAGAATCACCTCCCTTGATCTGCTGTTCATACTTCTTTTGATGCAACCCAGGGCATGTTGGATTCTGGACCACGAGCACACACTGCTGGCTCATGTCCAGCCTGCCTTCTGTCACCATTCCCAAGTCCTGCTTCACAGGGCTGCTCTCAATCCTTCATTCCCCAGCCTTTACTGACAACAGGGATTAGCCCAACTCATGGGCAGGACCTTGCATTTGGCCTTGAACCTTATGAGGTAGAAGGCTTCCCCATTTCCAGTCACCAGGGACTTCACTTGACTTCATTTATCATATATGGCAACTACATCAGCCAGCTCCCTTAGGACCAAGTGTCTTGTCAGGTCCCACAGACTTATGTGTGTTGGGGTTTCTCAGCTGGTCACAAACATGATCTTGTCTTATAGTGGGAGGAATTCTGTTCCCCCAGTCACTGCCTTGCAGCCCATCCGGTACCAGGAAGAGTAACTACCTGCCTTGTGAAATATACTGCTGTCTTTCAGCAGTTTCTCTGGGAAAATATTAGTAAAAATACATGCATTTGGCAATTGCTATTGAGGTACTTGGTGCAAGTCACAAGGATAGATTTTAAAACAGCTGCTGGTTCTCTTTGGGAGAAGTATTCCAAGCACAATGCTTCCCAAAACCAGCAACATAGTCCTGGATACTGTTTCAGCCTAGATTTCCATAGGGTCAAACATTTGAAGCAATTCAAAAAAGAGGATCAACACCATGACCCAATGCAAACATTGTCACATTACACTGGTTCTTAAAAATCCTGCTTTGCTAACAGGCAGGCTGGACTTGTTGCAAGTCCCTAGGAGGGAGAGAAGGGGAAAGGATATTTGTGTCAGTGCTCCCACTTGAAAGGCAGCTTATGGTTTCCTGCAGATCTGGTGGACGTAACCTTGACGGAGATGAAAAAAGGGTGTTTGCTACTTGGGCTCTGACCATTAGGAAGTGTTGGAATCAAGAGAGGCTTTCCAAGCAAAGGTTTGACAAGCAGATATTGAAGATATTCAGTCATCTTCTCATATTTTGACAAAGAAGGGGTATCTCTGAGGAGTGATTTTACACAAAAACAAACAAATAAATAAATAATCAGAGCTATACAAAAATTAAAAGAAAGAACAGTCCTGAAACCTGAATCATCAGGAGAAATGAACAAATTATTTTTAGTGTAGGTGGTCACTGCTCAACATCTACAGCACAGTTCAGGAAATGGACCACTATCCAATACATTGTGTTCTGCCTGAGCCATAGAAAGGTTTTTATTATCCTGGTCAGTTGTCTAGTTCTTCATTCTCTGTCATCTCTATTAAGGCAAACTCAAGATGTGGAGGATGACATATTTTTCTGTGAGCCACCTTTCTCCTCTAAAGGATCTTCTCAGGCCATCTGTAACTCATTCTGCAAAGGCTAAATATATAAGCCCTGATGTCAGAGTATATTTACAGAAGTGTTTAGCAACACAAAATCAGCTGAAGATGCTGTACAAGAGTAATAAGTTGATAATATTTTCCAAATAAACCACTCAGGATAAAAATAACTTCCTTTATTTTCTGTAATGTCAAACTAAAGGATGAGTGTTGCATCAGCAGACTTTCACAACACATTAAAAATCCCAGAGAAACAATGTATCACACATGAAGAGCTTCCTACCAGATTCATGCAGCTAATGAAATTCTACACAACTTCTTCCAGGAAAATGGCTTGCGTACTCTAAAGCTGTATCCACGATTTTTACAAACTGTTCTGCATGATTCATTCAGTGCTCGGTAGATTAGATGTTACTGAATTCACATGAGTTCAGGCTAAATAAATAAAATGAAATGCAACAGCTGGGGCTACTCATCACTCAAGCATATGACACCTATTGCCAAACCCAAGAGAGCCTCAGTAGTGTTGTAATTACCAGGCTGGGTCAGTGGTGAAGTAGAAAGTGGGGATGTTATAACAACTCCTTGGATTATCTGTGATCAGAAAAAAATATCAGAGAGGTTTGTACTATATGGCAAACAGTAGTGTTCCATTAACCATTACAGAGAGGAGTAGGATTTCATCCTGTAAAACTCCATTTCATGGAAAAGGGGTAAGTTGTAACAGTCTTATCCCACACATTATAGTGAATTGAATGCCATGTGTAAGTGCCACACATGCAGAAATCCAGCAGAGATAAGGGAGCACAGATTTCTGTCCCCGGGTTTCTCCCCAAATGGCTGTTCACAGCTCTGTGCTTGGTCTGTCCTTTTGCCAGGACCAGGCACAGGAGCAGAAGCAGAGGAAATTAAGAAAAAAGAGGTATGTGACTATAGAACAAGTCTGTGTCAGGGAAGAGCAAAGGCTCGAGATCAGTGTGTGCCAGGCACAAGCAGGACTGATTTCACACTACAGGAAAGAAGGAGATGACAGCTCTGGGCACTTCAAGGCTGTTTTACTCACATTAGGTCAGGCTCCACAACAAAGCTCTCAAGCCTATATCCAGCACAAGCTAGAAATACTAATGTACACCAAGAGGAGTCAGGGGAACAATGTGGCTGGCACAGCATCTGGCTTGTTTGAACTTTTCTACCCTTCAAGACCAGGAACAGCTGCAGAGAAGGAGTGGCCTTTGGCTGCAAGACTCACTCTCAGAATTTCCATTCTACAGCAAGACACCTTCACCACTCAGCACCCCACCCCTGGCGTGTGCATACTCATTCTTTGTTGTGATAAGCAAATCAGGACGTACCTTAATGTATTATACCTGGGGGAATTTGACTTTGTACGTTGAGCTGAGGTTCCAAGAGGATGTAGTTATTTTTGACGCCACTAATTTGTTATTTTGTTTCTCTTCCAAAAAAAAAAAAAAAAAAAAAAAAGGCTAGCACTGGATTTTTGCCTGCTTTCCATTCTAAATCACCATTTATCCCCTTCCTCAGCTGACACCACTGGAAACATCAGAAAAATCTTTATCTTGCAAACTATCATAAAGAATAGAATCATAGAAACCAAAAATAACTGAAGAGGATATAGGAATCACTACTCAGCTCTTGCACTCATCCTTGTCACTGCAGTCTGTAATGCTCAAGCATTTGACCCCTGGAATGGCAAATAGCCCGGCCTCACAACCACCTAAGGATGCACATGCCTGGGTTCCACCTAGGATCCAACTCACAGATTGCAGCACACACCCTCTGGTCACCTGTTATCCACCTCGGAGCATCTAAAACTCTGCACATGACTCAATTTTCACCTAGGAAATCACCTAAAATCTGCCTTTGTACATACAGAAATGCATTTTTCTTTCAAGAGATAAGCAATGAGAAGTCATAAACAATATTTAAAGGCTTCAGAAATTAGTTGATCCTCACTTAAAAAAGTAAAGAATCTCACTCAGAAATCTGAAGAGTGCCCAGAATGAAGGAGTAGCTGCACATTCTTGTAAACCTCACTCCTGTGGGATGCTGAATTTGGGCATTGGTGAATGCAACAGGGAATTACAGAAAGTGGGTGACAATGTCACCATAAGCTATCTCTCTAATGTGCTCCAATTGAAACATAAGAGTTCAAGTCAGTAATTGATTGTTGATATTAGCAGTCATACAGAAACACCCAGAGCCATTTCCCAGCTGTTCAGACTCTGTCTATAAATGTTTCTTAACTTGCCTGCTATTGTAGGACTGGCTTGAGGCAACTCTCAGCTCTGATTTCCAGTTATTCATCCCCTAAGAACACAGCGCCAAAGATGGGAGACTTTATCAGGCTCTTTTAAGGAAAACTTTAGAAATTTTGATGGCAAGGAAACACGGGGATGCAGATGCCAAGTGTTACCTATTGTAGCTTTCATGGAGAGCTATTTTTAAAGCAGCCAGCTCAGCTGGCATGAATGGTGCAGAGCCACAGAATAGAAAGGGTCCTCCTAATGCTGAGCCTGCCACTTCATACAGCCATGCTGGGTTGGGGAAGAGGGAGAGGGATCCTCCACAAGTAGTAAATGTCTCATGGCTAAAAAATCATTGCAAGCCTTTCAATTGAAACAGCTATAAGAAGGGTACTGAGAAGACTGAAACTTTGAATATCTCTTGTTCAGCAAGCTGTCTCACTGGGCTGGGAATGTGTTGGAGCTTGCAGTTGTGGAGTTTAACATGCTGCCTGTGTTTGTTTGTTCACTCTTCCATGATCTTATAGCTGCTTTATATAACAAGCACACAGGCACCTTACACTGCTGGGTGTGTGTAGAAGTAAGATTTTAGCTGCCACTCTAAACTGTAGGTGGGCTGGTATTTTTTTTTAAAGCTGCAATATTCTTCTTTCAGTTTTCAGTATCCCTCAAGGGTATTTCTGGCACTTTGGGGCAAAAGATACTGCAGAGCATCCAGATAAAGCAATTTTGAGTGCTTTTGCATTTTTACAGGAGAAGAGTGTTTGAACCACACATTTTCACTAGAGCCAAGCAAGCCAAGATTTTCACTAGAGTCCTCAAATGTGTCATATACAGGCAGCATTCAGCTCCCCCACAAGACCTGCCAAGACTCATGTGCCAAAAGTGGGATTCACACAGCCAAATACTCCTCCTCCAGATACTGCTCCCTCCTGGCACCTCCTCCTTCCCTTACAGCACAGCCCCTCTCTTCCCCTGCCTCCCTCCTGCTTCGGGACCTGGTCAGTGTTTCTGGACTATCCAGTCTGCTCCATCTCAACGATGCGGCCCCAGTCCTTGAGTGCATGTGCTGCAGGGATTTATTTCTTTTTTTCCCACTCAGGTCAGTCACTCACTCTTCAGTGAGTTTTTCCCTGTGATTTGACAGCAGATAGCACTGCCTTCTGCCTCTAAGAGGATGTCTGCATTCAGTTTCTGGAGATGAAGGTTATGTGACAGCCTTTTCCATCTGTGCTGTTACTAATCCCATTTCTTTCAGGCCAATATATGGTCAATTTTGTCAACTCCAACTCTCCTGGCAGGAGGCACAAACCAAGTGACCAACGTTAAGGTGTGCAAGGGCCTCAGAGCTCTTTTAACTAAGCCTCACATCCCAAACCACTGTGCAAATTTAAAGCCAGAGGGATGGCTCTGGCTATCAGATCTGACCTGAATGATGCAAAACACAGGAATTCATGTGGTCATTTCCTCATTCAGCACTGTCATGGGCCATCTGTCTGTGCAAGAAGTGAAAAGGGAACCATATAAATCAGATTATTTGACCATGGGGGGATATCAACACAGCAGGGAATAGGGTGATCCATTGCTCCAGCTTCTGCCCTCTGAGACTGCAGTTAATTAAGTTTAATGCCTTGGATATAAGCAGCTGCTGTAAGACACATCCCCCCAGCTCTCAGAGTACAAGGGGGAAATTCGGGATGGCTCCTGTGTGATCCTGCTTTTGGCAGCCACTTCTGATAGAGTGGAGGGTAGGAGCAGATGAGGAAGCAAGGGCAGGCTGGACTACTGCCCAGGGGCAAAGGAGTTCATTCCTTCATGTTGTTATAAGCACAAGTGGTAATTACAGGATAATTTGGATTGACTTTCAAACTGTGCTAAAGCCCCTTTATGCAGCTTTGGCAACATAAGGTGACCTTGCTGAGGGGACAGAAACAGCTCAAGAATATGGTGTGGCAAGGGCATGGGTGAGGAAGAACAAGCTGGCCCTCTCAATGCCCATCTAAAGGGCAGGGTCAGGAGAAAATATATCCAAGTTCTGCTGGCTGCTGCTCTCTCCCTGCAGCAAAACAGGTTTGGTATTTGGTCTGGGATGATAGGTTGAGTTGTGGTCACTGGTGAGCAGAACATGTCAGTGGCAGCTAGAAGAAAGGGATTAAGAGCAGCAAACACGTCCTAGTGCAGGTCTAGCCTAGAACAGTGCTCCTGCTGCAGAGAGCAAAATGACCCAGAACAGAGCTGATACTGGGTAGTTTTGCCCCACTTTGGCTGGGAAAGCCTAGAGGAAGGTTGGAGGTGGAGGAAGCTGCAACTGCATCCCAGAGTGCTCTGGCTAATCTCTTCTCAAAGCTGCCCTAAGATCTGGACAGCCCCAGGCTGCCTAGGAGCAAGGGGAAGAAGAAAGGTTAAAGAAAGGCTTGTCTGTCCTCTTCTCTCTTGCCCCAAGCATAAGAAGCAGACTTAGGCCTGCTGGGTTTCTGCAAGCAGGGCATGTTTCTTTAGCAGCCCTGTCTCTCTGCTCCATAGAACCATGGAGTTGTTTTGGTTAGAAAAGACCTCACTGCACGGTTTGGAAGAAAACCCACAGTTCTCGTGCCTGAGGGGCTGCGGTGTCAGGATGCCCTCCCCCAGCACCACATCAGGGGCTGCAGTGATGGGGAAGCGGCCGCAGGAGACTCTCACCAGTGCTTTGGGTGTGCAGTGACCAAAGCTGTGCTACACACGCCGGCTCTGTTGTCTCGCGGTATTTAACACCGAATACTTTAAATAAATAAATAAATAAATAAATAAAGCAATTATCTTTCTATCCTGCTTTTAAGAAGGACTTTGGCGAAGGAGAACACTGACTTACGCCTTCCCCGCGCACTCCCCTCCTCCCGCTGCCCGGCCGTGCGGGCGGTGCCCGGCGGGCCCCGGTGGGGACATGCTGCCATCCAGTGGGCTCCCCGGGACCCGCCGCAGCCCCGCCCTGCTCGGGGCCGGAGGATGCTCCGGGGCAGGGACAGGAGCCAATCCGCCGATGGAGGCTGCGGGGGCCGTCCTCGCTGTCTCCCGCTGCCCCCGCAGCACCGCGGGCAGGCGGCGTGGAGAGACGGTGCCCGCCAGCTCACGGGCGCCTTGGTGCCCGGTTAACCCTCCCGCCCAGCTTCCCTCCAGCAAAGGGCTTCACAGAAGGGAAAGGGGAGCCGGACTTCCCCGCTTAGGTCCCTTTTCTGTTTCTTTTTCTTCCTCCCCCTCTGTTTGGAAAGGATAGGCAAAGACTTGATTTGTAAAGATTTGTAAGATTTTTTTAAAAGATCTTTAAGTGATGACACCCAATTTATCTCTCCTTTTTGAAGCTGGTGATCCTCCTAAATCAGTGAGGGTTTAGCAGCTATGGAGATGACACTAAAGCAAGTTGATGCATTTAAATAAAATACTAGAGAAATCACAGCCTAGAACATTAATCCACGACCACTCCCCCTATTTATGTCTCTCAAACAGAATCTTAGAATGGCTTGGGTTGGAAGGGAACATTTTAGACCAACTAATCCAGCCCCCCCCCCCCCCCCCCCCCCCCGCCATGTGCAGAGGGACATCGCTCATAGATCAGGCTGCTCGGAGCCTTGTCTGACCTGACCTTGAATATTTCCAGGGATGGGGCATCTAGCACCTCTCTGGTAACGTGTGCCAGTGTTTTACCATCCTTATGGTATAAAACTTCTTCCTTATAACTAAACTAAATCATTCCCTCCTTCAGTTTAGAACCATTGCCCCCTGTCCTATCCCAACAGACCCTGCTAGAAAGTTTGTCCCCATCTTTCCTAGAGAGTGGAGGTCACTATGCAGGACAAGCCTGCTAGAACCTGACACCATGGTGTGAGATACATCCCAGCACTGCAGCTGGTGATACCAGCTCAGGTATTCTTGCCCCATCCTTCCTTACACTGCTCAATCCAGCCCTTGCTGCATTCATGTCAGTTTGACCCTTAGTTCTGTCAATCTGTTTAAATTTCAAATAGGTTTCTTCCTGTATCCGAGTCACCAGGTCTTGCATTACAAGAGACACCAGCTTGATTGAAGAGATGATAAGATGTATCAGGGCAGGAACCAAACTGCATCTCAAGACACAGAGTCTGCTACATTGCTTCATGTGGGACTTGCAGTGAGGTACAGGATGGTGTTCTGCCACAGGGCTCTTAAACACAAAGATCTTTAAAGTGTCAGATGCCCAGCAGCAGCTCAGTACCTTGAGCTGTCTACAACTTAGGATTCAACCTTCTGTCCAAGAGAGCACATGTTACACATGCAGATAAGGTGACACCTCACACCTTCCCAGCATGGCAAGGCAACAGTCAAATGGATCTTCATGTGCACCTCAAGAGACCTGACAGTCCTGCGTGACACAGTGGATGTCAGCTTTGCCTGTAACTGTACATACACACATTAACACTCATTATTGATGGGCCAAGATCTTAAACAAAATACAGCGTGGACAACTGATGCCAGAGATTTTCTAAGATTAAGGAATAAAGCAAAGGCTTTGCTTTATTGTTGTGGTTTTTTCTCTCCATATGTGAACTCTGAACAGTTTTAAGAGCAAGACTGAACCTGGAGAGAGTGACAAATTACAATTGCAAAGTCCAGATAATATGCTGGCAAATTCCATCCTGCTTATCATGTACAAATGTAGATCAGGGAGGAAAACTGTGCCTCAGCCAGACCAGCCAACATCAATATACCAGCTAACAAACCCAACTCAGCATGAAGGGAAGGAAGCCTCCTTTATGGGGAGTATGAGGGAAGATGGGACAAGGACATTTGAGGTCATCAGTTGTGCTGTGGGGCCCACTGGTGTTTCGTGGAGTGGAATTTGCTGGAGGTGAGCTCTGCTAGTTGCAAACTCCAGATGAGTATCTTGTAGTCCTACATGGGATTG
The DNA here is from genome assembly GCF_041296385.1 of Aphelocoma coerulescens. NCBI lineage: Eukaryota > Metazoa > Chordata > Aves > Passeriformes > Corvidae > Aphelocoma > Aphelocoma coerulescens. Next base: position 157,808,336 of record NC_091015.1, on the reverse strand, counting down.
CAGCAAACTATACCCTATTTTTCAAACCCTCCATCAGGAGGGCACCTTGACTGCTGCTTCTGAAGGACTCTGTTGTCCAAACATTGGGTTTCTCTGCACTGAAGGACTTATCAAGCTGCAGTCTGAGATGTTTTTTTTGTTCTACCTTTTTCTTTGCTTGTCAGTGCCTGATGATAAGGGGCTTTAAGGTCTAGAACTGAGGACTCCCAGGCATTTAAAAATGCAATGAAAATCCATATGGAGAGTTTTCATCTAGTTTGAATTACGTTTTATACTTATTTTGACGAGAATCCTCAAAACTATTGCCTTTTGCTTGTGTCTCTGGGAGGTTAAATGCAGTGTGGTACATTGTTCTTTTGAATCTCCAAATGAGTGAGGAAGATTGAGGCCACAGAGGAACATGCTCATAATTAGGCTCATCTTCCTACAGCAATTCTCATGTGTGCACCATCTTCACACTTTCAGAGAGAAAGTGGGGAACACCTTGAAGCAAGCAGAGATCTATTGGGATCACTCCTCTTCACAGTGTCAATGGGAATGAAGGAACCAAGGGTTTAAATGTCTCCTCACCATCTAATCCCCTCTGATCCTTGGAGGTGACAACATAGAAATATATGGAAACCTCTAACCCTACTGAATTCAAAAGGAAGAGTGAGGGCTCTGGGGTTTCAGGAGCACACAGATGGGTAACTAGTGTCTTTTTATTTCTGTTCATTTTCAAATGCATGTATTAAAAAAGCTGCTGGTCCCAGTTCTGTGAGATTTCTGTCTGAGAAATAACACTGTCACATTTGGGAACAGGAGAACAGGACACTCTACACTACCTCAAAAGGGCAAAGGGAGGGGGTTGTTTCACCACCAATTTTCTCTCCTACAACCAGTTTAACTGGGGTTCCTAAGGGCCTGGTGATCAAAAGAGAATTCTCTGGGTTTTATGTAAAAAATTACTCCCCTCTGCAGTATCACTCCTGCCTCTCCCCACCTCTTCTCTGCATCTGAATCTGTTCTCAAGCCCTTTACACCCCACTTAATCCCCCCTCCTCTTCTCATGGTCAAATCAGTCCTCCACACCAGGCTTCAGCTGTTTTTTGGAGCTTGTCTACTCACATCACTGAGCAAGGGATGAAGTAATGAAAATTACAAGCTGTGGAAATTTGATCTCTCTATTCTGTAATTACTGCTCTCTGAAATCTGAGAATATATATTTACTTTAATATTCTTGCAGAGGAGGGAAGTATCCCCAAGGCATAAAGGAAAGAGACAGAGAACTGGGAAGAAGGAATAGCACAAAACCATTTGTACTTGATTAAATGTTATATACAGTAGTGAGTGGATCTTGCCTTTAAGGCTGGCACAAAATCACAGCATTGAACTCATCTTGGTATTTAGAAGTAGTTAACAATTCCTCTTTGCAATGTACATTTATATATACTCATTTGAAGGTGAGGAGTTGTCATCTTCTGCTTTCCCAACACAAATTACCAGTGTTTTCTGTTTCATGATGATATATTGTCATTTTGCTTAGGAGCCTAGATCCTGGAGTCTTGTAAATGCAGTAAGAATCATAGTTGTCAGTCATAAAATAAAGTGAAAGAAACTCAATTTATTGGTCTTGAAATTATCACATAAAGCTAGAAAATATGATTAGAGTAAACCCTAAAGGGTCAAAATCTGAAGTGAATTAAAATATCTGCTAGAATTTGTTTTGAACTTGTATAGAACTTCTGAAAATGTCATGATTTTGTGAAAGCAAATTGGCACATGCTATGTCAAAACTACTATTGATGTTGCAATAATATCTAATTTGGTAGTTGCTATATAAAGCAAAGTCAGTCTCTGCCATGAAAAGTTTAGACTCTATCTTCTATGATTTTACTGTTCAGATAAAACCATAGAATAAACATGAATGGCAAGTTGAGCATCAAGCTGACCAGGACTAAAGGGCTAAGGAAACTCTGGCCTTCACTAGTGTAAATCTCCAATGTTTTGGTTTGCTGGCCCTCTAAAACCTGTGAAGGAAAATGTTCAACAAATGTCTTTCCAGAACTGTGTGGTTTTTCTTTCTTATAACATTCTTACACATATGTGTTCATTGTAGCCATTGTCTTCCTGGCTCTATTGTACCTTGGATTTCTTTAATGAAAGAGAAAATAAGTTTAAAATTGCATGATCAAAAAAATGCTGCTAACAACAGTCTTGTGTTTCAGAGCTATCTGAATGACAAGACCTTCTTTTTGTTTCTGACCCAATCTAGTTCAAGAGTCATTGCCTTCATCTGCTTCACATATTTACAATAAATATAATCCTTTCTGGAATATAAGTTGAGTAACAATGAAAGTCTGGCAGCTGACTTGCCTCCAAAAAGGCAGCCAAATCCATCTCCCAAGATTTTCTCTACTTCTTTTTTCCTCTCCAGGAAAAGCATGCCCTGAAGTACTACATCTTGAGGGATTTCAGAACCATACTTTTTGAACCCTCTCGTTCCCGGTAGCTTGGTATCACAAAGGCATGAGAACCAAAACAGGGAACATTCTAGAGCACAAAGTACCAGCTTCTGATTGCCAGCGAGTAATGGCTGATGCATTTCTGGGAGAAGTCCATTGTTAAAGCTATTCTGTAATGCTCTTACCCTTGTGCTCAGCACACTATGAGGAGTAGGGGCCTCAGTGGATGCTGTTTGTCCTGTGTCACCCCCTCAGTATTTTTTTTCAGAAAAACTTCATGAAGAAGTGTCTATGCAGAAATTGTTCTTCATATGTTTTTATTTTTCCCCTTGGTTTATTAATTATATGAAAGGACAATATGTTATCTCTTTCCCAGTTTCCTTTCTCTCACTGTTCTCAGGACATTTGCAGACCTAGGCAAGTAATTAACACATGCAGTTGATTTAATTTCATATCTGTTTGCCGCCTGCAACAAATTTACCCTGTAAGCACTGGGCCATCCCTAGAGGATATAGCTTTTGTTACAGCTTCTGCTTTTATAACTTTCTGCTGCTATTGAGAAGATTTTCTAAGTTATTAAAAAGTCTTACAGACCAAGAGTTAAGTCTAAGTGATCTTTGAATTCTGCCTAAGTTAGGCTTGGCCCCACAAATTGTTGCAGGGAATTTATTCAAAGTACTAAACTCAAAATCTAAAAAGAAGTAATTTTTTTCATTATCTAGTCAACAATGCTGTGAGAAATTTAGGATTTTCTGATATTCTGGCTTGCCTATTTTTGAAAATTATCTGAAATTTGCATGAAGTTTTTATAGCCTTGAGCTAAAACACATTTCTTGTGCCTGTACCCATCATCTTTCACCAAAGAATGAGAAGCAAATTATTTTAAATGCAATATGCATTTAAATGCAATATGTCTGCTTGTAGGTGCATCTCTTCAGTTTGAATTACAAAAATCTATCACTCACTTTTGAATGAAAGCTAAAAACCAGATATCTACTCTCCCTCTGTCACAAGTGCAGAGAAAACAGACATTTCCGGAGAGAGGTTCTTGTCACCAGATATAGCTACCGACATCCCAAGGCCTGCAGGGAGTCTAGATGACCAAAAACCTGGATGTTGAGCTTGCAGATGAGAGGATGCTCACTTAAAAAGGTGAGATGAGTCACCTCAAGATTCTTAGAGTATCTACAGCTCATACCCGCTTCCACATAGCCAGACTGTTCAAATAATTGGTCGTTAGGAGTAATTCAAGAAACTATTTGTACCTATATGGATCTAGGGTTTTTCTTCAGCTGTGGACTGATGGAAATAAAACCATTTGTGAGATCTTTCCTAGAGCTTTCACCTGCTCCTGAAGTGATGACAACAGTAAGTCAATCAAATCCAGAGCACCCCAAAGGCCCTAAGGATTTTGATTTCACGGACTAATTCATGGTTAGAATGTCTAAAATAACACAGTGAAGAATAAGTTTGTTATAAATGGCTTACTACATCCTCCTGCCACTCCAGCCACAACCCACATCCAAGATAAACCTGAGACATACAAGAGCCAAACAGCCATAGGTCACTTTTCCATCCCCTAGCTCATCTCATTTCTGACAGAAAGCAGTTGACAAGGCAAGTTAAAGCCAACACCACTGGAAGTTGCCTCCCTGCTTTAGGGAATTGGATAAGCTTCTTTTGCAGCTGTTCTGGTCCATCAGAGCGGAACAGAACAATTAGGGTCTGTATCTGATGTATGGATCCCTGTGTCGGGAAAGCCACTGTTAATAGAATCTTTTTTGCACATAACACTCAATACTTACTCCTGACCTTATTTATATTAGTCCAGCAACCAATAGTGCTTCTACCTACAGTGAAGCTGCAACTGGTTTTAACCATACATGTGATCTCAGAGTCATCAAAATCAGATGTAAAAAACACCAAATAAATCACTTTCCTGACTAACTAGAATTACTCTTTACTCTATATTCCAGTGCCCAGTCTGAATATCTCTTCTCCAGAAAGATTCTGTGTAAATTAAAAGCTCAAGAGAAGCTGTTCCAATCAATTGGATCAATGACACAGCAACTAAAACTACATTAAGTAGGGCCTTGATACAATAAACTACAACAACTAGGAAAGGAGTTGTTTGATTTTATTGGGACATTGATTTGTGAACTAAAGTTTCCCTAAGTTATCTACTGTAACAGATTGCAACAGCTACTTTAGAGACCTTGCAAACCTCTTCTGGGTCAGTGATCTAAAAAAGTATTTCTAAGCTGTAACCTTGAAAGAATCTCCTTTAGTCACATAGCCACAGCAAAACATACATTTAGTGGACTACCTTTAGTTGTACTTGTTACTTTGCTTGAACTTACATTTGTCCCACTTGAATAGGTTGCTGACCTTTCCTCATATTGAATATTGTAGAATCATTGAATCATTTGGGTTGGAAGGGACCTTAAAGATTCAAACCCCCTGACATGGGCAGGGAACCTTCCACTGGATCAGGTTTCTGAAAGCCCCATCCAGCCTGGTCTTGGCCACCTCCAGGGATGGAGCACCTACAACCTTTCTGGGCAATACGTTCCAGTGCCTCACCACCCTCACAATAAAGAATTTCTTCCTAATATCTAATCTAAACCTGCTCTTCTTCAGCTTAAGGCCATTCTCCTTGTCCTACCACTATATTGTGAAAAGTCCCTCTCCAGCCTTCTTGTAGGCCTACCTTCAGGTACTGGAAAGTTCTATAAGGTCTCCCCAGAGCCTTCTCTTCTCCAGGATGAAGACCCCCAACTCTCTCATCCTGTCTTCATAAGAGAGGTGTTCCTGTCCTGTGATCAACTTCGCATCCCTCCTCTGGGAACAAGTCCATGTCCTTCTTGTGTTGGGGGCCCCAGAGGTGGATGCAGGACTCCAGGGTGTCACAAGGGCAGAGTAGAGGGCAAGAATCACCCTCTCGACCTGCTGGCCACACTTCTTTTTGATTCAGCCCCAAGTGCAATAGAGTGCTACTGAGCTTTTCACCAACCAACACCCCCCAAGTCCTTTTCCCCAGGGCTGCTCTCAGTCCATTCTGCACCCATGCTGTATATTTGCTTGGGATTGCCATGACCCAGGTGCAGGACCTTGCATTTGGCCTTGCTGAACTTCATGAGCTTCACACAAGCCCATGTCTCCAACCTGTCTAGATTCCTCTGGATGGCATCCCTTCCCTATAGTGACTTGGCACAGCTTGGTGTGGTCAGAAAATTTGCCATGTTGACAACAATAAATTCAACGTTCTTCAAATAAAACCCAATATTTTTTAATTTATCCTTCTTCAGGAGATTTAATACCTTAAGGCTGGTTTTCTAATCAAAGCTAATTGTCAAGGTTCCCACAATTTTAAAGAGAATGTGAGGAACATCTGCAGTGTGATTTATTTCCCCTTCCTTAATCAAGATGGGCTGAATTGCTTTCTTGAAGTAGATTTCTATAAGAAAAGATAAGTGTTACCTTGGAATGCCTGACTTTATATCTTCAGTTGCTTTTATCTCTTTATAGTCCTTCAATATATTAACTCACAGCCTCAGCATTAACTCTGGGCCACGAGTCATTGTCCTGTTGTTGCCCTCAAGTGTTAGGGTGTTGTAAACCACTGAGTTGTCTTCAAATTTGGTGCAGTGTCTCTTTTGTGCAATCAATGCAGTCAACACAGTATTTCTGATATACCTCAGAAAGGCAGATTCCATAATGTTTGATGAGTCATGTAGCATATTCATTAAATTATTATCGATCTGTTTTCTTAGCTAGTGGCTCCATGCACATAATGAGGAATCTCACCTGCACGGTCAGGACAGATTTTTCCAGCCAGTTTACACTCCATGGTGACCAGGACTTTGGCACCAACTGAAGAGCAGTTCCTCAGATGATAAACCACAGCTCCCTGATATGCACTCAGCTCTGCTTAGGTGTTAAAGTCAAATGAGTCAAATAGAGGACCTGTGTTTTATCACAGTTTCACAAGAAAGTGAGAGAAAGGCTGGGCAGGGAAGTCTGAAGTTACATTTCGCTTTCTTCCCCTTCTCCAGCAAACACCAGACCTATCCCTTGCTTGTGGATGGTGGCACATTCTCATAGGTGTGTAACACATGGACTTGTTAAAGAGATAAAGTGGTGTGTGTTCAGGAACACACCTGTATTTATTCATCAGGGGGCACCAGAGAAATGAAGAGGAGACAGTTAAATGCAAGAGGAACTCTGACCCAGGGGCTCTGCTGACATGTGTTCCAGGCAATGAGTGATAAGGCCTCTTGAAAGTCCACTTTATGGGAATAGATGGACTTTAAATAAAATAAATAAGATTTGCTGTGTATGTTACAACATGATCATTTTCACAGCAGTTATTTTTCATCCTAAGTTGTGCAGGGCATTCAGAAACAAGGTATGGAGGACTGACAAGGAAGGGAAACTTGTCACATAGATTGCTAGAAATAGCACAAAGGTTTCATACGGATCAGCTAAGACAGTTCACACCTTGTGACTCTGTGATGATAAATCCTCACTTGTTTACATAAAATATGGAGGATGATAATATCCTAAGATGAATACCCATCCATAGCTTACTTCATTGGTTTTGACAAAAAAAGACAAAACTTTTCCAGGCACTTGATTGTCTATCCATGCCCTGAAAAAATAAATGCTTTCTGGTAAAGGACCCTGTAACACAACTAGGATCTAAATGTCTAGTAAAGGACAACATCAAATTATTCCTAGATAATTCAACCATCTCTGCAAGAAATGATGCATAAACTGCTATGAAAGTTTTAAAAAGTAAGCTGGGAAAGAACCATGAGTTTCTAGACATAAAGAAGATGACACAGGATTCATGACTGAATTCTTCTCTAATCTCTGATAACAAAAATAAAACAATCTAGGCAAATTCCAGGCAAAAACTACAAACTGTAAGAAACTGAGTTGTCTTACACTTTTTTGTATACATAAGACCCAGAGTGCCCTGAAGGCTTTACTTTTAAAACTGAGAGTATCTTGGTGAGAGGCTTATCTTTGTGCCTCCAGTTGGAGGACAGTATTACAATTGTAGGGGAATATATTGCAATTGTCTCTGAAGAAAATTGAAACAGAAAGGCTTCATCTGGTGATGGGGGGAATTTAATCATGGTGTATCAAAATGGTTTGTGCAACCATTCCTCTAGTATTCTGCTTCTCTGCCTCAAAGTCAGGTTAGAAATAGGAGCATCCAAAGAAAAATAGCAGCTGGAAAACCCATATCCATGTAGCTAGTACTGTTAAAGATAATATTATTTTATTATTGCTATGGTATTACAGAAGTGCCTATATATTTCCTCTGAGATTTATCTAGAGTTGTGTTAGATGCTGTATAAGTAGGATAAGGTAGTCCCTGCTGAAGTCAATGAAAAGATCCTTTGGTAGAATTTAGATCAAGCCACAGATGTTCTGAAGTTCCCAAAAGGTAGCTATTTGTAACTCTTTTCTGCCTCTCTAAATTCACATGGGGGGAACTGACAAACAAAAATATCAATACAAGGTTTAACATGATGCAACAGATCTGTTGGAAAAGATGGTAGAAGTAGGATAAAGGCAGGTGTATCCTGGAAAGAGTGATATTAAACCAGATGCTGCACTTCAGTTTTAATGTATTTAACAACCTTTGGAGCATCCACTTAGCCAGCAAGGTCATTCCATCTTTGAACTCATGTCAGCTCAGACTTGGGAGTATTGCTTGGTTAAATTTCCATGTCCTCTTGTACTAATAGTGTAAACATTCTCCACCCTCGAAACAGCCCCCAATGTTTGTCTTTATTATCTTCATATAAATGTCAAACGCTATTTGCTTGCATTTGCATAGAGCCGCTCTGCTTGTCACTATGATTAAAGAACTGGTATCACAGCTGCACAGCACAACCTGAGGGGGAAGAAGGAAGAGTCAGTCTGCTCCTCTCAGGCAGAAAATATTGTGGAATTGTTGGCACAGTGGGTAGGTGCACTTGTTCTGGGGAAAGAAGGGAAAATGTATTCATCAGAACCAGTAACAGAAATAAGGCAAGTGAAATGATAAACTACTTGTTCCCTAGGGGGAGGAATCTGCACATCCTTTTCCTTTCTCTCCCATTGACTGATTTTGTAATTAGGCATTAATCACTTCAGCCTCTTGCCCAGTGTTTCCCTTTCCACAGTTTATTTAAATCTGTTTAGATCTTGATGTCTTCAAAGAAAAGTTTCCCTCCTACTCTATTTTTATACTGCACCTAGCACAAAGTAGCAGCAACCATTGTTTCAGTGTCTATTTGCTGAAATCTAGAAGGTTATTAAGAGAAGGAAGTTAAGATGCTTATGGGAATAGATCAGTAATTAGGAAGGATGTGAATACTTTGTATAAAGAACAGAATATAGATATTTCAGATCCCTTTGAATTGCTGGGTAATGTCACTGAGTAGCAAAGGGAAGCTTATCCTCGAGCCTGTTGTGCTCCCCTTGTGTCTGGAAGGACTCAGAGGGACAGAACTTGCACAGCCCAAGAACAGCTGATCTGGCACCAGTCAATGTTGTGAGAGCCTCCATCTTTTTGTAACACCTTGTCTTTACGTAGTGCCACTTGTCAGTAAACTTAAGTGCTTCCCCTTCTCTGCTTAATACCTGAATACCGTGAGGCTCAGGCAGCTGGAGTGCAGCTTGGGATGACTCCATTTGCCCCAGCCTTGAGGGCAAAAAAGGCTGTGCTGGTAATGGGTACTGAGCTGGAGGTGGTGAGCTAATAGCAAACTACAACAGAATGCACTGATGACAGTCTGTGCTACAGCTGTTAGGCAATACAGCCACACATGTAGCTGATTATGTCCCTGAATAAATCCCTCCTTAACCTGGAACATGACAGTTTGATATCTCAATGAATACTCTTGTCCTCTCTAGCAGAATTGCCAATCATCTCCTACTAAATAATTTTAGACTAGTTTTTTTGTACATGTGTGTAAAACTCTAGCTAATGCAAATGCCTGAGCATGAATTCAGGTGCATAATTTCAAGCACACAGGTTTAAGAAAAGATCTATTTATGTATGGATTTGTTTTAATTTTGATACGGTTGGTGCTGTCATGTGATGCTGACACTCTCTCTGTAGCATTCATTACAACAAGAAATTGTTCTTTTCTTATCTTGTCAACCTATTCCATGCCACTGAAAGTCTGTATACTGTTGGCTAATGATAGTGGTAAAAAGTAGCCCCTTTTTCATTTTATTCCATATACTTTTTGTCTATATGTTATTTTGACTTCCTTCTTCCTCCAAGGGTCTGTATGTGCTCCTTCAAAGTCTACGAGAAGATGCTGGATAAAATCCTTTGTAAATCTATCCCTCCATTCCCATGTGTGGATTTTCCATTCCTGTTATAATTTCTGAAACCAACCTCTGCCTCTCCCCACCTCTATTTTTGCCATGTCTCACTACAGCTGGATGCAGAATTCCAGGTGAGGAAGTAATATTTTCTCTAGTATTTTCTGTTTTTTTCCATGTTCTTGCTTGCTGCTGGGTTGGTTTTCAGCTACCAGTCCAGGGAGGAAAGGCAGTACACCAGCAAGCCAAGGCTGCTTTCTTCAGCTTAACAGAATCTGTTCATGTGCTTGCAGCATCCTCAAAGGGCCTCTGTGTTTTGCTTTTGGCTGGGATAGAGTTCATTTTCTCCATAGCACCTGGCATAGGGTTGTATTTTGGATTTGTGCTGGAAACAGTGTTGATAACACAGGAATGTTTCTGTGTTATCTGTCAGCCCAGCAGTGCTGACACAGAGTCAAGGCCTTTTCTGCTCCTCACCCACCCCACCAGCGAGGAGTGCACAAGGCGTTGGAAGGGGACACAGTTTAAATAGTTGACCCCAACTGACCCAAGAGATATTCCATACCATATGGAATCATATAAATCTGGGGAAGAAGAAGTAAGGAGAGTGTTTTTGGAGTGATTTTCAGAGTATTTTTTTTCCCAGAACACAGTTATGTGTGATGGTGCCCTGCTTTTCCTAAGGGTGGCTGAACATCTGCCTGCCTATGGGAAGGAGTCAATCAATTCCTTGTTTTGTGCACACTGCTTTTGCTTTACCCATAAAGCTGTCTTTATCTAAACACATGAGTTTTCTCACTTTTTTGATTCTCTACCCCATCCCATTGAGGGGAAAGTGAACAAGCAGCTGTGTGGGGCTGAGTTTCCAGCTGGGCTTAAACCACAACACTGACTTCTGGTTTATCTGTAGGACTTTAGAGAAACGGGAGTCAACCATGATGCCTTTTCAAAACAATTGAGCTACCAAACACAGTAAAAACTTTGCTTTTAGCTTCCTGGGGAAGCTCAAGCTTCAGGGAAGAGCTGTGTGTAAATTTTCTGATTTTTACTCCTATATGTTTCTGTTAGCCCTGATTTGCATGTTATTCAGGTTTCTCCATTAGCTCTTTCTATCCTGCACATCTTCCTCCTGGACACCCAGCTCCAATTGCTCTCTGATAGTTGCTTGAGATTTGTGCATTGTTGTCTCACACCAGAGTGGTCCAGTTTTGCTATCAAACACTGTGCCAGGAATGTGCTTCTGGGGAACTCCTTTAGAGAAAATTAAAGTGCTCCATGGCAGGCTATCACTTCTTGCCAGGGTTTAAATCTGTGATTGAACACAAATCTGACAGCACTGTGGCTGCTGTGGGGCTGTGGCTGCTGCCCACCAATTATCTCTTGACACCAAATCAGCCTCCACAATAATTGATGGCAGTTTTATCCACCTATAACTAACTCTCTGGTCTCAGCTGACCCATTATGTTCTTTTGACAGTCAGCAGAAATCTTTCGGTGGTTTATACAGCTTATTCATCTTCAGCATCAAAATTACATGTACATATAACTAAATATTCCATGGTCTCTGTATTGTTGAGGCCAGCTGACACATGAGGCCTCATGCCAACTCTCACAAGTCCAGAACAGAGTAGCTGCATAAAAACCATGCTTAGGACCAGCGTGGAGATTCAAGTGCCAGTACCTGGGTACATGGCTTGGCTTTCAAGTTCATGGTGCCATGGAGTCCAGAAGGACTTGGATGTATTGTAACTGTGCAGCTTGGCCTCTGCTTCAAGATGAAGTACCACCAGAGAAGTGCTCCTCACCCTAGCTGTTATGGCATAGATTTTCTTAGGACAACAGATCCCTGTTGCCATCACACTCACAGTTATTCTGGGGATGACATGTTATTCATGTTTCCTGTTAAAGCTGGCCCACTGTATGGAAGAGAGCTCAAGAGTCTTGGGTGAGGTAAAGGAAGCAAAAATAAGCAAAAGTAAGTCTGATCCACAGCCTTGTGAGATCACTCACTTGGCTGAGGAGTCCTGAGTTCCAGTCTTTTCTTTTAGGGATTTTTCATGTGTCTTTCTTTTTTTCTCCTTCTTTTTTTTCTTTTTTTTTTTTTTTTTTTTTTTTCAGGGGAGTGTTCACTGTGACATGAATAGGCAGACAAATGGAGTAAGCTCTGCAGTCCAGAAGTCACTGCATCTGGACTATTCTGGACTACTCCTTCTCTATGCACTAATCACTTTGCCAAGCATTGCAAGGCCTAAGGCTCCTTTAGGGTCTACTCTGCACTTTATATTATATAAGAAGCATTTAATTACCAGATAAACAGAATCATCCACTCACAAAAGATGCTTGAACAGAACTCAACCCATAGGCCACATGATAGCAGGGTATTTGCAGTTCGGGGCAACTTCTCATGCCCAGATGTCACAGCATCCAGCCCTTGTGTGCCTCTTGCTGCCCTAAGTAAAGGCACAGTCATCCTCCCATGAAGGATTTGTCTCTGACAAATCAAGAGAAGATGATCCCCAGCACAATCTGCCCGACTGCTGGAACTGTCAGTCCAGCAAAAATTCTACCCCAATAAGGTCATTGTAGCCTATTAGAAAAGAATTTTTGGCAGCTTCTCATGGTTTGTGAATACTAATCATTTGCTAATTGTCTGTCTCTTTGATGGAATGCTGGACTCTGCCAAGAGGCATTGCTCTAGGCACAGCTTTCTACTTAATATAACAACTCAAGGCCAAAACTGCTCCTGATAGATTCCCCATGGAAACTCATTGGCTTTAATGAGATTGTGCTGTTTGTGAACCAAGAAGGAGTTTGGCACCAAGATCCTGATTGTATTGATTCATAAGCTAATAACTACAAAGGACCATTAAGACATTCTAGACATTAGCAATTACTCAGGAAAGAAAATAAACTTCCTGAAAGTGATGATGTTGATCCAAATAGTCTTTAGAAAGATGTGCCAGTTCAAGAGAAATGGGTTGGCATAGAGTGCTTTCCAAAGCCCTGCTTATAAGAGGCTCTGAGCAAACTCACCCACAGAAGTGGGGTTGTGACAAACTGGGCTTTAGTGTGGGCTTGTGGCACCCAAGTCATAAGGGAGGGCAGCTGCTTTGCCCTGAGCTAGCAGCAGGGCTCACCAGTTCCAGCTTAGCCACGCTGCAGTCACATAGTCTATCTCTTGTTAACATGCTAAATTACCTTTGCCTCACATGCTATTCCTGTGCCTTAGCATCTCCACTCCATTTCGGTTTGCCATGCAATGCTCCTTCTCCACGTTGCATTTCCCTCTCCCCATTTTTCCTTTGAAAGCAGAGGCAGGAGTTGAGCGTGTCTGTACATATGGCTTCCCTTTCCTAGTCAGGGAACAACTGAAGGCTGACAACTTCCCTTTTCACATCTTAATTTAGGTGAGAAGCGCTTTGCTAGAGACAGTGACCTTTACTTCTCTGAAAATGCTATTCACAATTATGCCACTGTCTAAATAATGTCTGTGGGTATATTGAGGTGAACTGGGCACCTCGTAAATAATTCCGCTAAAGTCCATTACTGGTGAAACAAAGAACAGAGAGAAACTTACTTACAGGAGAGATTTTCAATTTGAGACATTGCCTCATTTATTTTCCTTCCTTTGTCTGTCCCACAGTAGGAGGAGGAATACAGCAAGGGGAAAGGAAAAAAAAAGAAAGTGAGGTTTCTGAAAATATGAGAGCTTCATCTTCATTTTTCTTTTCAGGAATATACATTTGGAAATTGGAATATTTTGGTGAATTAAGTTCACCAAGCTTGTAGAAACAGATTTATCTAGGACAAGTTCATTTTGTCCATTTTATTGGCTATATGACACCAAACTCAGAAGAACTTGCCTATTAGGGACAAAATGCATCTAATGATACCCTGCAAACCTCTGAAATGCTATTAATAAAGACAAATGAAACTCAAGGACAAAAAAATTATTTCTAAGCATATGAAATGCTTCTTATACACTTTTTTCACTGGACTTGAAAGAAAAAAATCATTAAAAACACCAGAATATATGCTTTATTGTTGCTTTGAAATGTGAGTCATTAAAAAAACACCAGTTAAGAAAATGAGTGGTCTTTGAAGGTATCAAAAAGACTAATGCTATAGATACTTATCTGCAGTTATAGAACTTAATTTAATTCTTGCTTGCCACCATTTTTTAGTAGTTTAATTTCAGCAGTTCCTTCACAAAATACAGAGTAGATTTTGCTCAGCTCCATTTCAAATGCTTCAGGGAATGAAATAATTTCCAAAACTGTGCAGATCATTCTGAATCTTTCTGTGAGTGACAGGAGTAGTTAGCAAGAATTGGTTTTAATTTTATCATATTGTTAAGGTAAGCATACCTGTCATTCAGAGCAGAATAACAAAGTGCCAATCAATTTATTTAATTACTAATTACTAAACGTTGAGTGCAACCTAAAGACTTCATGGACAAATGCACAGTTGCAACAGCTGCTTTGTTCATGACTTTTTCTTTACTTATGTCTCCTCTTTGGAGATCAGCTCTAATTTTTCAGGATCAAAATCTCTGTCATGTAAGAATATACTTGTGATTCTTGATTGTGTGAAAAAAAACTCCCAAAACTCTATGCAGACACCTACAGCTGATAATACAATTCTGCTGTGCTGGGGAAAATAGATGACTTTGCATGGATTAGGTCTGCAGCCAGAACACAACCAGGACCAGGACCACTTCTGGAGAAAGCAAGATGATTACAAGCTGGAGTGTTTGACCTGTGAAAAGAGGCTTGCTCAGTCTGCAAAAAAGGAGGCATTGGAAGGATCTGATAGCAGCTTTTCAGTGCTTACAGGAAGGTCATTGATAAGCACAGCTGTCTTTAGGAATTCTGCCAGCCCTGAAAGGGCATTTGACAATAGATCAGGGGGTCCAGGATTCTTCCTACAAGAGTCCTCATATCATTAGTGGGAATTTCTGTGTAGGCTGAATTCAGGCATGATGAAATTTTCAGTGATTTAAAAAATCCTATGTGAGAATTTCATATAAGCTCCACAAGTATAAACCCCTCTGCTCTTCATTTAGAGGATAGAAAATACAGGGAAGTGTGAAAGTCCCAGAAACCATCTGAGTGTGGTGAATAAATGTGTTAGGGAACTGTGGAAGCACCAACTTTATCATCAGCTCTCCACATTCAGATAAGTTTGGATCAACTGGATACCCAGGAATCTCCATCATCTTTCTGGAAATCTGCATTCACCTCTAGATTCAGCATCTTCAGCCAGCAACCTTCAGAACTGCCTCTAGACCCTGGCAAATGAAATAAAAATCTAAGAGATACTTTATAATTCTGGAATTCTTTCAAATGGTATTTCTCTGGGGTTGAAATGCCAGACTACTTATCTTCCTTGAGTACTGTGTTCAGTTTTCAGTCACTCCCTTCAAAAAGGACATTGAGATGCTGGAGCATGTCCAAAGATGCGCAACAAGTCTGATAAGGAGCTGCTGAGTGAGCTGGGGGTGTTTAGTCTGGAGAAGAGGCTCAGGACAGACCTTACCACTCTCTAGAACTCCCTGAAAGGATGTTGTAGCCAGGTGGGGGTCAAGTCCTTCTGCCATGTCTCAAACAAAAGAATGGGAGGAAATTACCTTAAGTTGCAGCAAAGGAGGTTCAGATTACATATTAAAAAAAAAAATTCACTGAAAGACTGGTTAGGCATTGGAATAAGTTGCCCAGGGTGTTTGAGTCACTGTCTCTGGAAGTGTTCAAGGCTTGTCTGGATGTGGCACTTGGGATTGGTTTAGAAGCAGTTATGGTGGTGCTGGTTTGACAGTTGGGCAAGATAATTTTGAAGGTCTCTTCCAGCCTTGATGATTCTGTGATTCTGTGACTCCTGAATGGTTGCTCCTATATCTGGGAGACCTAAGTGATTTTTATACATCATTGAAACTGATGGGACTTCATTATGGTGCTGACCATGACCTTTGAAAAGGCACTGCATCTCCAGAGGTCCACTTCTGCTGCCATCCATTGATAATGAAGGAAACTGTTATTGATGGAGTGTGCAGGACACACAGCTGAATTTTTCTAGTTCTGTCTGATACAGAAGAATCTGCTCCATATATACAAGTTAATTTACAATGTGGGCACAGTAGTGGCTAGTTAGGGTTGAGCTTAGAGAACAGCACCATGCTATCTCTGAATTTGTAAAATGACTGCTATTTGCTTCTAATATATACAGACTGGTTATAAAAATTGCTGGCAGATTTATAGTTTTCTGTATTTCATAACGAAAAGAACAAAATCTAAAGTACTCAGGAGGACAGAATCACACTTGGACATATAGGCAAGCATTAAGTTGCCTTTCTAGGGAAGTCCCAGCACTTTCTTAAATAGCGGTTAAAAAGTCTCTCTCAAACAATTTCCTTATAAATGCACATACTCCAAAGGTCAAGCCAGAGCCATTGTGAAATATGCTTTAAAAGAAGCATAAAAATCCTGTCTGACACAGAGTCGGTGGCAATTGAAAAAGCAAAGACTGGGAAGGTGAAAGGCTAATTACTAGAAGAAATCTGGCCTGCTGGCCTGAGGTCTTTTGAGTGGGAGCAGAGTCAAATTGGAGTTGTGGGATTAATTGGGTGAAAGACATTGTCACCTTGACATTCATGAAAGTACTTGAGAAGAGCACTGTTTGCTGATATACTGCGGACAGTTCGTTTGAACCACAGAGGTAAGATATCTCTTTTCCACAAAGACTTCACCTTTGCTTTTTAATTGGTGTCAAATACAAAAATTAAAATCTCCATTGTGAGAAACCATGGCACATATTTTCTGAAGTTTGTAAATGTCTTCCTGCTCTCACTGTAATATATGAAAAGTAAATGTATATCCCAAGGACAAAATTTTCAAAAACCCTTGGCTTAACAAAACGAAGAGTGTAAAACTTGCAAGCTGTAAGTCCCTTTGGAGCTCTTTGTGCTGTAGGAACATAATGAGCAGCTCTTTGTGCTTTTTATAAATAACGCCGACATCCACTGATCAGCAGCGTGACCTCAAGCCAGGCAATTCAGCTCTCTACTTCTCTTTACCCAATAATTGTGATACCGTGAATAGATATCTTATCATGGGGGATGACAGTTTGGCTACATGGGAACCAGGTACAGTCCTATGCATAATAAATACTGTTTGCTGCAAAATTTCACTGCAGTCCTATTATATCAATGCACGGAATTGTCCTTTCCTTCTGCTACATCATTTACTCATGTTCACTCTTCTGCGCCATGGCATAAGATACCTCTTCATTAAAGTTTAGACTTCAGGGTACTTTTATCCCTTCAGGCTACTTTTGAAGCATGGCGTAGGACATGCTTGGACAGTTTTGTGAACAGGAAGTATAAATTAACACTGCTGATCCTGCCTTATTAATGCTTCAGAATACCTCAGATCTTGTAAAGGCCAGTGAATACAGTGCAGGTCTCTCTCATTGATATTTTTTTTTATTTTTTTTCACCTCAGCATCACACTCTAGCAGAAAATAAATGAGATTTCAAGAGAAATTCCCCCGCTTTCAAATCTGAATCCTGTCCAGCATGCTAGTCTCACTCCTGTGCAGAAGCATGATAAGCATTAAGAGCCTGGTAAATCCTCAGCAGATACAGCCGACATCCACTCTGGTTCAGCACTCTTCATACAGCTCCCAAAGCCTGCACAGGGTTTCTGTGTGATATGATAATCCAGTGATTCTAGAGGAGTCGTCTTTCACGGTGACAAAAACTTTGCACATCTGGAAATTTAGTTTGGTCAAGTATTATGGAAGGACTGGTATACACAGTCTCCCCAAAACTGGACACAGCAGTTCCCTGAATCCAAAATGGAAGAAAAGCTCTGGTCTGCTTTTCAAGTGCTTTAGAAGACATAATAATCCTCCAAACCCTTAGTTGAGTTACGATTCTAGTGAAAAGGACTGGTCATTTTTATGAGATATAATTATCTCACAGTGTTCATCTGTTAAGCCTGCACTATGAAATACTCTATTGAAGGTAATCAATGTTTCACTGCCAGTGGATGTGAGACCAGGATTTCAGACACAGAATATCAATGGCAAGTTATGTGGCTTGAGAAGTGAGACAGCCAAAGATCTTTTACTTTCTCATTAATTCAGATGGGAATATGCACTGAATGCTGCATTTTAGTGAAAGCAAGTGCCTCATGGAGCATTTCAAACAAGGTGACTTTCACCTTAACAAAGGAAAGAAGAAGCAAGCTCATGACCAAGTGGGAATCTTTCTGTCAATTCAAAATCTTCAGAAAGTGAAACATGTCCAGTTTATTCTGTTCTAAGAGTGTTTTCACTGTTTACCAGATAGAAGAAGTAAAAAGTTTTAAATAGGAATTCTCAGATTATTGATTTAAATTGAATTTTGAGGTTACAGTTCAAGTTCAAAGAAACCATTTGTTGGGCCAGAAATTCACAAGCATGAAAAGTCCTACTCAGTCCCAGCCTGCAGATCTAACTTACTATAGCAGCTCTATTGAAAGCAGACTGTCACAAGGTGAAGAAAAAAAGTAAGAGTGATAGATGCAACAAAAGTCATGGATGCACAAAAGCCAGCACCAAAAATCAGAGGTGGACAAAAGCCACTTAAGCTAAAAGATCACATTTATCATTTTAACAAATGCTTGCAAATTGTGCCTAGATATATTTAGTTAGAAAGTAGAAGCCAGTTTCTGGTCTCAAAGGAGTAAATATGTTTATCAGCCTCCTCAATATGAAAATTGGGAATAAACTTAAGATGGCATTTATAAAGGTATAAATGGAATCAGGGACAGCTTCAGGTACACACAAACTATGCAGCTGCTAGTGTAGGTACTAGGGTGACCAGAGCAACAAAAAATTGATCAGACTCCCTAGACATCTCTATTTCAGAGCAGATTTGTGAGTCAAACTCAGGCAAACCTTCCATTTTTTGTAAGAAACAGCCCCATGACCCCTCCTGTCCCTCCTATCAGGGTGGGAGCAGCTGTGCCAGTGCCATCTCTGCACGAAGGAAGCAGGGCTGGACCATGGGCTGGAGGTGTTCCCACAGCCAGAGGCCTTGGCCTTGGACATGGTGTGGGATGGACACGGTGTAAGCGAGCAGTGCTGCGAGGTCATATTTAGGGACAGAGGCCATGTGCCATCTGTGTCTTCAGTGCTCAGGAATGGGGGTGTTACAGAGCAGCCATCAAAGTAAAAGCTGCCTGCACTAATGAGAAATGGGAACTGACTGTGGTGGTCTGCAGTTTTCTGTTTGGTTTTCAGTCCACATTCCTAACTTCAGTCCTCATCAAGTCAGTTCTGCCCTAGCCTCTTACATTATGAAAACTGATTTACATATCCAAACAAATGGCCTTCGATGGGAATATTCAGGCTGACAAAACATAATTCATGCTCATCCATTTTAGAGCTATCTTTGCATTAAAGAAAGATTAACAAACAAAACCAAGGAGATAAAGAAAGAAATGTCCTGGAACCACTGGGAATTTTGAGAAACTATTCAACCATCCATGTACATTCATGAAGAAGGGGTTGGAGGTATAGAGATTTCCCAGTTGACACGTTTCTCCACTTGTGAACATGCTGAAAGATCACTCATACGTTTTCAATGAAGTCACTGACAGTCAAGAATGCTGGAGGCAACAGCTGTTGGAGATTGATTTACCCCAAGGCTATTTAATCTCTCAGCCTCTCATAAGGATGCTTGCTAGGGGGGAAGGTAAAAAAGCACAACTAAAAATTGTATTGCTTTCAGCAGCTGTTGTTATTCCTGAAAGCCAAGAATGGGTCAAAAAATGTGATGAAAGTCTTGGATTGTTATCAGCTATAGGGGTGGCCAAAGCTTACTGCTTCCTTTGGGGGTAGGATTTCCTTTGTGGAATGAAATACAGTAAAATTGCTAACTCCAAGAGGGCTTAGTTGCCTGGGAGTTACCGTGAAGTGTATATATGCCTTGGAATTTCCAGAATTATAAGTATATTATGTCAGTGTGGAGTGATACAGGTCGTGAAAGGCGGCCCTTGTGTTCAGTAACAGAAGCTGGGACAATTGAGCAGCAAGAAAAGATAACATAAAACATTCATTAAAATGGTGGGAAAAAATTACTGAAAAGCAGAGTGCAGCTGCTGTACATGCCAGTTACTATTTCTGAATGGTCTCCTCCTGTGAAACTGAGTTCTTATTAAATCACATTGTCCAACCATGCATTAGACAAGTAAGACATTTGCCTACCTAGCTGAAAATGCAGCGCACACATGCATCTCCCAGCAGAGCTTCTTTTTGTAACCATGTGTTTTCTGAGGTTTGTTAGCAGAACTTTTGAAACAGGGACTGCACCTTCAGTGGAGAAGGAAATAAATTAGCATCTTTGGCTCACCAGGGATTTCGTTGCTGTGAACACATAGGATGCCTTGTGGCTTCTCAGATCCCACCCTTGGGCATAAAACTTCTGTCTGTTCCCTCCAGCAGTGCAAGCTGTTGAAGTGTTCCATCCTGGGTATTACCTGTCTACAGTCTGACAACCTTGCAAATCTTTCCAGCATATCACTCAGGATGTATCTACACCAGGGCTTTAGTTTGGATCAAGAAAATTTGCTTTTGAAGCAAATCTCACATTATCCCCACTTATGGTGTTTTGGTTCCCATCACGAATCTGTCTTGGAGACCATGAGCCAGATTCCTGTCAGACAAAATTGGAGTGGGACGTTTGCTTCAGGAGCATACCTCCTTGCACTGCACCACAAAGAGTATTGCAAGACCAGATTAAAGCTAGCTCAGAATGGAATAACTCTGAAAAGTGAATAATATGGACACTGGACCTTTAGTACCAGCTGTTTCATTATGCAGATTCACTCCTATCAGTCCACAAAGGTATCTGATATCCACATAGCCAGATAAATATAACAGATAATTAAAATCCTCTTCATAAAGGGGAAAAAAACACAAGAGAAAAAAACCAAGACAACATCATGTAGCAGAACAATGGATCTATGGATGTAAAAGACACAGTTATGCTGAAAATTAATATAATCTGAGAAGGATGAGTAGTTTTCATGCCATTGCTCTCTCAACTATAGAAGAGTTGTCAGGAATAACACAAATGGCAGCAAAGATAAAAGAATTCAAAAATGGAAACCTTTGGTTCTAATAGGCTTAAGTTTGCTTTAACTGTTCTTCAGGAGCTGAAAAAAAATGACAAAGCCACAGAAAAGGTCATAATGATGAAAACTAGGTAGTGTGCTCCTATGTCAGCAGTTAATTGTGCAGTGTATTTAGTCACACCACTGCAGCACAGACTATGGATGTCTGTATAGACTATATAGGACCTGTTTAGCACAGGGCCTTGGAATTATTATTTAGTCCTGTGAACTTGATTAATAAATTAATTTTATCCAACCTGTTTAAAATTTTTAGCTCTGAGAAAAAACTATAAAGGGCCATTTTTGGTGAGTGGTTTTGGTCTATTGGTAAGAAATAATCAAATTACTAAAAATTTCTGTCCTACATGTATTTAAAAGAAGAGAAAAGTAACTTTTTGTTGTTATTGAGAAGTTGTCTCTCTGCACAAAGTGGAAATTGGAAAAAGAAGAAATTCAGAAATTAGAGAAAAATTAATTGTGGATTCTGTCCATCAGAATCTAAAAATAGCTTTTCTGCTGATTACACCAAAGGTTGCTTCAAGCAGTTTTGTTACTAGTTTTCAGAACATTTGGTAGCTTCACAGTGGTATGACTAGATAGATATCCAACTCCTTTTTTATATCCACTTGCCACCAAGCTGACAGCAATTTTACACTAGTGATGGATACAGTTCCTGCAGCATGTTGACCTTCCTAAGCAAGAAGTGTCATGCAAAGATTATTCAATTTCCTAACTGCAGTTAAAAAAAAAAAAGAAAACCAACAAAAAACCCAACTAATGCAATCCCCTCCGCATTCCACCCCCCCCCCCCCTTCCCCCAAAAAAACCCCAAAGCCTAAAGCTTCTGAGCCAGAGACTAGATGGTAACTAGATGTAAAAATGGATTAATGAAAACATCTGACACTTGCATGAATTTACCCTCTGGCAATCTAACAACATACACCAGTACTTATCAAAACATCCACCAAAGTGCAGCCATTCCTGGTCCATGGATAACCCTTGTCCTTAGAGCATCACGGCACAGATGTCTGTGCTCTTTTTTTCAGTAATTGTAGGCACAAAGTGAAGCTTGCAGGGGCCTGACCAAGGCTCCTGCTGACCTCACTGGCTGTAGATCACAGCCTTTTCATGGGGCTGTCCCTCAGCAACTTAAAGATAAGGGATTTGTTCAATTCCAGCTCCAGTGTTTACAGAAGTATGATCCATCCAAAATCCATCCTCACACGTCTCCAGGATAATTTTATTTTTCCTGTGTATTTGAACATATCTTTCCACATCTTCTCTTGTAGACACCTGAAGAGATCCTGATGCATCTGCTTCCCCTGTCATCTTGCAACAGCAAGAAAGTAGGTTTATTTTCAGCCACCAGACAGATTTCTATGATACTTGAAAACAGTTTTGTTTTGTTTTTTATTTTGCTTTTGGTTTGTGGGGATTATTTTGGTTTTGGGGTTTTTTTGGTTTTTTTTTTGTTTGTTTGTTGGGTTTTTTTTTTAATTTTAGCCCAAATTTGTCATTTCTATTTGTTCAGGGAAGCATTTCTATTCCTCCTGAAGATACACTCTATAAATGCTCTGCAACACTGAGTATTCACAGACAAACCTTGCTTCAGGAAAGCTTTTGTGCTGCCTGCTCATGAAGCAGCAGCACCAGCACTGAAGGTATGAAGATGCTTCCTTCTGAGCTTGTTCCAAGCACAATCTGAGGTTATATTCACATCCCATACATGCTCTTCCAGAAGAAGTCTGTTCAAGCAGAGCAAGCAGAGGAGGAAAGAAGAAACTCTCAGTCCCTCAGCCTGGAGCCAACTGTGCAGATGTACCCTGGGCAGAGCCATGGCCATCCTGGCTGAGTCCTTCTCACCTCAGCCTTTGCAGACAAAATCACCTGTTCCTACAGGGCAGAGAAGGGGACAGGGATGGTTCCTATCAGGGCTCAGTGCAAAGGGAGCTGTAGCCAACAGAGCCCCTGACGTCTTGCTGTTGCAATGACACACTTGGCTCATGTCAGAAAGACAGATGTAGGCTTAGCAAAGGACCCATTTGCATTACGGAACATTTTAGTGTGTTTTTAACTTGGTAAGTTATAGTAATAGCTGATAACATTACAAATGAGTGAGTTAAAGATATTATAAATCAGATATCAAACATACTTCTCAGCCCTATTTGTTTCTCTCTTTAGACCAATTTCATAACATTTGGTTCTATAATACAACTGCCTCGATCAGTGCTGGAACGTGTAGAAAAATATAACTCAATTTCATGAAAGAGTCAGGATCAAGACAATCTGGCAGGTGTCTGATCATTTTAAAGCCTTCTCATATACAATCACCCTCCTACTGTAGATGGAAATCTTGGGGACAAGAGACAGTTGCTTCTGTCCTGTTCTTAGGTGTGAAAATCAGTAGAGGAATGTGAAAGACTTAGAACATGCCATCCCAGAGCAATAAGTCTCAGCTTGCAGAGGACACTCTAGTTAGGCAATGACAAATTCCTTCCTCTCGTTAGAGACTAGATCCTCAGTATCAGGAGCCTTGCCTGGAATGTGTCTTTGAGCTCCAAGGTCATTCTAATGATGGAAAAAAGAGATCTTGATGGTCTAAAGCAAAATCATGCGAAGCAGCTTTCTCACACCCACAGGCCTGTTGTGTAGGAAAGAGCAGCAGCCCACAAAGCTGTGATCTGTGTCTTACAGTGCATGGCAAGGTCAGCTCCTGGGGCAAGCACAGGGAGACAGATAAGAAATCACCCACACCATTTCAAAATCTGTATCCAGGCAAAACAGTTTTGTTTTCCACAAAATGGGCCAAAAAGAAAGGAGAACCTTTTGTGGCCCTTTCCACTGGTAAGGATACATTGGGTGATGGCAGAAAGCAAGGAAGCAAGTTCAGTTCCTGAGCTCTGTGATACTGCAGATCCTCAAGGTCAGTGGGACCAGCATGACAAAGGAGAACAAATACAGAAAGAGTAAAAGAAATATTTTGATCCCCCCAGCCTCATCACCCATGAATGACAGGAACATGGAAACTCAAAAAAATCACTGAAAATGGCTTTCATTTACCTGTCCAATCCTCTGCATCCAGAGACAATGGGGAGTTCAGAGCCACAAGGTACTACTATGACAAAAAGCAAGAGAAAAGACAGGAGGGAGGGTTAGTATTGGTCTTGAAGTAAAACATCATCCCTACAGAAAGCCATTAAAATAATTAACGATTCATAGGAAACGTTGAAGAGACTCTTGAAAACATTACTAGTTTTATACTCAGGCCAAAGAATACAAGTCAGCTGAATTTAGGAAAATTATCTTTACTTATTTGCATGTAAGTGCCTAATTAATTGCCTATTACAAAACTTAGACACTTGCTTCTAACACAAGAAGGTTTTGTTTTCATTGTTAATGACTGAACATCAGACTAGATAACCTAAACATTTCAGGGAAAACCTAAGTTCTGAAATGTTCCACTCATCTTCTGAGATGTCTTGGTCAAAAGAGGAAAATCCCAAATCTCTCAGCTTCCATATTAGATCACTTTTTAATGAGTGAAGCTTTTTGCTGGTGGAAAAAAAGAAAAAAAAAAAAAAAAAAAAAAAAAAAGGAAAAGAGCCACAGTAAATGTATATATAAGCAGAATGTGGAAACTTAAACAGGTGTGTATTCATTTATATAGTGTTACCTTCTTAGAATCAGCATGAGTCCCAGGCTGACTGCAATGCCCTTTAAAAAACATTGATCAGACTGTTGTGTGAAGGTAGTATGGAGGCTTTCTTCCAAAACACTTCCTCGTAAAAATGTCTTGAAGGAGAAATGAGTTAAAAAAAGCCTGTGTTTGTGTACCTGTGTCTGCCCATGTGATTTCAGACTGAAGGCAGGAAGGAATGCTCTGCCACACAGGGGAATCTCTGTGTGCCAGATTATTGCAAATGGGGTGAAAAATGATAAAAATTAGCATGATGCCTGGTCCTATATCTCAATTCCTCATGGAGCCTGGAGGCACAAACTATTCAGCAGCTGGGCTGGGAAAGAAAATTCCCCCTCCATGAAACATTACAGCACAGTTGAGCGCATTTACGGCTGCACAAAACTTTTCATGGCATCAGCTATTTTCTTTTGGGAAAGACAAAATACTTGAAAGCACAGCCCTGTTCTGCTGCTGCAATTTTCTAAAGAAATTTTCTCTTTAGCCTGAAAGAATAGTCAGTCATGAATATGCATGTGTATGTAGGCTCTGGGCAAGCCAGGAGAGCAGAGTGCCTTTCCCAGGGACCCTGCCTGCAGGATGTCCCAGAGGAGTTGCCCACTTCCAGTGCCCACCAGTTCAGCCTCCCAGTGGGTCTCGGCACAAGATGATGGCCTGTTGGAGGTGATCTGAACAAGTCTACTTAAGCACAGTGCATTGCCCTAAAGAATCAATTTGAACACTGTTTTAAGTTTGTTTCTACTCTCCACCACAAAAATCATGAGGAGACAACTGGATAAAAAGAAACAAAATGCAGGAAGATGTAACATCTGGAGAGCAGGAGTGAGGGCTGTCTTGATTGATTGCTGTGATTTCTTTATCACTTCTGAAGTTATGTTGTCTATGTGGGATGTGGTAGAATAGAAATATATTATGTAATATATATATATATTCAAATATGTGGTAATGTAGAAATGGAGTTATTTGTTTTTCGCCTTTCCTTATCCTGAGGTCAGAGTGATTCCAGAGCTTCTGGATAACAAGAAGGCAGTCCTCTGCCAGGCCTGTGTTGGGACCATAAATGCTACAGCCCCTTGCATGTTCAACAGAGAATCAAAGAATATCCAAGCACATTTATACAGAAAGAGTGCATCAGGGAAAAGCAGGCATCATGGGGGTCAGAAGGGGAACAAGCACCTTTCCAACATGATGTGAACTCTAGGGGTTTTCCAGTGTGCACAAGATCTTAGAAGTGTGTCAGAAAACTGAGTTTGTCATGTTCTTCCTCACCCTAATGTGACTTGGCTCGGGAATCAGTAGTTTATAGGGTTTGTTTTACTACCATAGCATCACCCTAGCTCAAATCCATTTATTGTGAAGCCACAAAATCCCATCCTGAAGCAGGAGTTGTATGTAAGATTAGGATGGGGAATTGGTGAGAAGGAGATTTTCAGCTTTTGCTTTGTTTAGTATTTTTTTTTTTTTTTGTTAAACACAGTCTCTGAGTTTGGTTACACATCTCAGATGCCATTAAAAGTTGCAAGTACCTAACATTTGTATAAAATAGGTTCCTGATATGCCTCACCATACTGTTTCAAATTTTGGAAGCTGGTTTTGAGCCTACATTTTTAAAACACCTCCTTGAACTGGCCTCCACGTTCTAAGATCCACATCTCAGCCCTTTTTCTATCGTAACACCAGAGTCACTTGTGCAGAAACAAACTCCAAAGGGCTTCTTCTGAGATTCCTAGCCCTAAAGTGAGCCAGCCCATGGATGCCAGTTGGCCAAAGAAAATGCTATCTGCATCTGCATATGAACAACACAACAGATACTTCTTCCCATTGTAAAGTCCATGGGATTTACAAGACGTGGAATGGAACATTACATGACTGAACAGTTCTGATATTTTTATATTCAGCATACTTTTTTCTCTCAGAGTGGAATCCACAAAATTAGAAAAAGTGCAGCCACCGTGCTCCCAGGAATAAGTAAACCTGAGATACCGGAAAAGAGTTTATCTTATTTGCTTCAGAAGGAATGCTTCAAGATGCTAACTGATAGGTATCATCCTCCTGTCTGAAATCAACTGACATGTCCATTACCAATGTCTGTTTGGGTAGAGAAAAGTACTGGAAAAGGTGGAAGGTTAGAAATGCAGCAAAACAGAGAACTCAGCCTGCCTGACAAGTTGGACAAGTGACTACTTCTAGAGTTTTGTTACCTTTGAGAGGAAAAAAAACTCTGTCTAGAAATGAACCCTTTTTGTGAGCACAAGGACCATGCAGCTAGGTTATCTTTCCATCTTTCAATAATATTAATATTAAACCAGCCTCATTGTGGGGGTTTTTTGGTTTTGTTTTTTTTTTTTCAGGGGAGGGGTTTCCTAGGTACAGCATATTAATTTAGGAGACTAAGAGTTTGAAGTCACAGTGCTGGACTCATCACATGATATGGGACTTTCAATATGCCAACATTTCAATTCCCACTTTTTAATCTTGACAGGTAAATGGTATAATACATGGAAATATTTAGATGTTTACTCTGTGCCTTGGAAGATGTTTAGGCATTTGAATTAACCTGAGTTTCAGCAATGTAGTTCTGCTGAAGACAAGTTTTGGGTTTTTTTGGTAGTGTCTAGACAAGAGAACGGAGATGTCAGATTCACAGTCCAGACCTACCAACTCAAACTCTTTGTTCAGGAATTCTTTTTGTTTGCTTGTTTTCAGTTACTACTCAGATCTCAGAGCTTTCCAGACCCATGCAAGGGGGACCCTATCCCTTGTAAGTGTTTTTGACTTGAATGCTGTCCAGACACCTGAGTGTAGACTGCAGTTTTGAGATGTCTGTCCTCCAGCCACAGAATCCTTAGTAACAATTTTCCTTAGCAATGTTTTTGACAACTATTACTGTACTGTAAAACTGATGTAGAAGAAATACTCAAAACATTTTCTGATATTGATGGTTTCATATTTCTTCCAAATAAGCAGCTTCAGAGATGCTAAAAGCAGGATTCATGAGACTGGAGGTGTTTCCAGTGTAAGCATCTACGTTTATGTTCACTGCCTAAGCAGCTTCTAGTCAGTGGTGAGTTACTTGGTACTACTTAGGGAGTACTTTCAAAGTAAAATGCATTCTCACATCTGGTCCAGTGAATCACATCCTAAATACAGTTGACTTTATTGACTGGATCTCTACTGAATTTCAGAGCAGCTCAGACACCTTATCCACACACATATGCATTGTAGACAACTAAAATTAGCAGATATAAATCCCACCTTAGTGTCTCACTTCCATTAATACAAAATAGAAAGGATGCTTTCTAGATAAAACTTTTTTTATACTCAAGGGTAAAGCTTGGCATTTGGATTCTTGTTATTAAAATCTAAAATGTAAATTTTCATCATTCCTTGCACTCAGATACATTTAACTCATTACCAAAACTATTGGATCCCATACTTATATTTTGTCTCCTCTACGTTTTTGATTGCAGCTTTAAGAGGAAATCTGGTCCTTCCCTGAAGAGATATTTTTCAGCACTACGAATCAGCTGGGATTAACCAAAGTTCTTTGGACTTTTTGAGAGATGCTCATGCAAGTGCTGGTTCTCTTTCTTCTTCTGTTTTCAAAGAAGTTGGCACTGCTTTATCTCGCATACCCACAAGAAGGAAAGCAAGGGAAAAACTCCCAAACACTGTGATATGTTCCCCCCTTCAAAGAATACTAATGTCAACATCACACTTTGATCCTCACAGGCAGCCAGAAGTGTTTCAGAAATATCTTGTTATTCAAATATTTAAGAACTTACAGTGAAGATCCACAGCAGGAAACATAATTTAGAGGTTGTAGAACTCTGTTCTATAATAAAACATACTGCTGTCCTTATACTTAGCTGCACCAGATTTTGCTCTCAAAGCAAAGTCAAAGGACCTCTCACCCTGGTATAAAACTGGGATAACCCTGCCAAACTGAACAGAATTAAAAGCCTGTGAAATAGAGTAAATCACAGCCACAGCAACTCATTTAATTTTAGCAGAGCTGCTCCAGGTTCCCAGCAGTCTAACTAATTGCTTGGCCTTGTTCCACTTTCCCTAAAGACTGAAGCATACATTTTTTTTCTATTAAATATTAACAGGAGCCTATGTATCACTTGTCAGAAGATGCTTAGCAAACTGAACATCCTTCAGCAGCCCCTCTGCAGCCCACTCCAAACTTCAGCTCTAGGCTTTGTCCTAATCCCAATTGTAGGTCAAGGCTTTGACTGAATCTTAGCCCAAGATCCTCAGCTATGGTCCAGAACGGAAAGCTTTCACCAGAGACTTCTCTGTGCAGTCTACCCCTTCCTTTGGCAGCCTCCTGCAGCCACAATCCAACTGAATTTTTATTCAGGACAAAACTAAAAGGTGTACAGTGATCAAAACAATAGACACAGAGAAATGCACCCAAGAGTAAGATGACCAAAGCAAAACAGATTAAATACCAGCACATGTGAGTGGTAGCTGAGAAGAATAATTGTGGATAACAGCAATAAGGCAGTGTCCTAACAGCTGTTCTCAATTCCATGCTTTTCAGCCTATTTTTCTTTTAATAGGTGACATTCCCTGTCATGCCCCTCACAACTTTATTGCTGTTTGTACAGTGTAGCTTCCATGCCCAAAGGCTATATGCCTGACAGAGGAATGTATGTAAATAAGATTTTCCCTGTATTCCCCTGGAGGAGGCAGTGCATCTTCCACTTAGAAATGTGACAGTTCGGAAAACTTACCAGCAACACTGGTGGGCTTTGGGGCCAAAATGGTAGCGATCGAGTGGAGGACACTGAGACACAATACGTATGACCCAAAAATCTTTTGAGTTGCGGCTGTCTCCCTGCATGGGCTGGGTACAAATCCCAGGCTCGTGGGAGAGAGGCAGATTGTAAAGTCATTTGGTGCCCTCTAACGGCTAGGATGCTTTTAACCAAAATGTTCTGATGAACGCACTTCAACCCCAAAACGGTCACCGTCATTGCTGACAAGCTCAGTTCAACTGGCATGGCCCTATTTTCAAGCATTAGTTGGTTCTCTTGACTGATGGGATCACTCTCTCACACTAGATAATTTATGTTATTTATCATCTGGGCTTTGAAGAAGAAACATCTTGTGAATTCAAATAAGTGAGATCCTACTAAGCTTTTTGAGGACTGTGAAGACACAGCCACCCTCTCAGCCCTGCCACACGAGGAATGATGTCTGTTTGCCCTGTCTGAGCTGCCAGAAAACTCTGCTGGTGGGGATATGCATGCTTCATCTGCAGTTACCAAAATAAGCACTGAGCAGTGCATAACACGTGCATGCCTTTTGTGCAGATGAATTTTATGAACTACAGAGTATATTTCTTAAAGATTCAGAATTTAGTGGAGTAAAATGAGCAGTTCAGCATTCCCTGTAATGTGAATAAATCATTCACCTTCTGGAGTCAGATCATGGGTGTTAACCTGAAAGAAGAACATGACTAATCACTGATCAGGCCACATTGTCTGGGAAAAATGGAAAACTATTTATAAATGGAAAATTATTTATAAATTTAGGCTTTTCCTTTTATTGCTGCTCTCTCACTCCAAGCTGGTGGTGCTGTCACCAAAAATTATCTAAGCCCTATCAGAGTATCCTGAGAGTTTTTGTAAGATACATGCCCACGGAGCAATGCAGGAAGCTGCAAGTTTCTGTGCACCTTGTGTGCACTGGCAGAATGGAAACTGACTGTCATTTGTTCACATGTTGGTTAAAATCAATGAGCCTTGGAAGATCTGTGGAAGAATCATAAGATGCAAAGTAGCTGAGTGATAACATAATGATGTAATTTAGCAAAGATAAATCTAAAGTAATGAACATAAACAAAACCAAACACAACTCTATCTAGATAGAGTGATAGCCTCTAAATCAGATTTTACCACTGAGAAAAGTGATCTTGTAGTAATTGTTCATGCAGCAACTCTGATAAAGGCAAATTGAATCACTGAAAAAACGAGAAGATTAAACAAAACATCATCATGACATTATGTTCAAATTCTTTCGTGTGTCTAAAGCTGTCTGTCTCTGGTAGTCTCTGCTCAGCAACTGACAGTAGAAGTAGAAAGCATGCAGGGAAGCATGGCAGAGATGATCAGCAACATAGAGTAGCTTCCATACAAGAAACAATTGAAGAGTCAAAGACACACAAAATCATGGAAAATGTGGAGAGACCAGTTGAGAGAGACCATGTGCTAGCTTTCACAGCCCAGGAAATTGAGGGACCAACTGCTTTTTAGCCACAGGTTTAAAAGCAAAAAGTGATCATTTATCTCATATGCCCCACCTCCATTAAATATTGTAACTAATTCCCACAGGATTTTGGGGGAGGTATAAAGATGAGCTGGTCTCATGCCTTAGGAGTGGATTCATCAAGAACTGCAGGATCATGATAGATCTTGCGTTCAGGGATTTCCTATCATCCATGGTGGAAGCTGGAAGGAGGAAGAGAGAAATTGTTCATAGAGGCAAGGGAAAGGAAAGGTAGTCAGAAGTTTGACTTAGAGACCTACAGCTCTGCAGGTCTTACAGATTTTGTCTGCTTTGTACTGCTGAATGTGAGAAAAAGAGCATGTGAGAGAGTGACCCATGGCTGAAGCAATAATGAAGGTCTGTGTCCCCCGTGGCTCAATCAGGTATTTAACTCTTTTCTGAAAATCATGAGACAGAGAAAAAGCAGATGCATGTGTGATGTTTATTTTGGCATTTACCAATAATATAAAAGCTTGGCATTGTTCAAAATGTTCTATGTTGAAACCCTTCCCTAGAATATTCAAGTACTGATAAAAAACAGTTTAAAGCTAGGAGATGTCATTTCTTCTCATCTGGCACCCAAAGACTGCTTTTTCTTCCCAGCTGCCCTTGAATTTTGTCTACTGATTTCTCTTCAGAATCTGTCTCCTAGAAAGACCATCAATTTGGATACGAGGGTATTAAGGTTTGGTAGATCCACTGTTCTCTTCAGCTCATTCCAACAGCAAATCTCAATGTTAAAAACAGTTAGCTAATTATCATTTGAATTCCTCTTGTTTTTTCACTCAACCATGAATTCCTACTATGCCTTCTTCTACAGAATAAAATTCCAAACCTAGTGCTTTTCTCTCTGGAGAGCTGATCACACACTAACCATGTCTCTTGCTGTGGTATTTGCAGTACATGGACAGAAGTTCTGTGCAGTGCAAGGTTGCTCTCATCCTCTTGCCTCTGCACTAGTTTATGTGTTCCCCTGACTGAACCCTTTAGAAGCATGCTCTGTCAGGAGTCTCAACCTCCTTTTGGATAAACTAAGGAAAGAAAACTCTTCAAGTTCTTGAGTCTGTCAAGAAAAGCATCATTCTTCAGACTTCAAATAACATTTATGGTTGCTTCCTACCTCACAACATTCTTTAAAACCCTGACAAATTAAATGATTTCAGGATCCCTGTAGCAACAGAAAAGGCACCAGAGGAAAAATGCTTCTACTCCCTCTCCAAAATTTTTGTACTGTACAATTACACCAGGACTTCATGCCTTATTTCTTGCCCAATACCCCTTCTTTCTTCCCCATTTTTTTTCCAGAGAGCTGGCTGTGGAGGATACAGATCCAGTTTGGCAACTCTTACCCAAACAGCCTGGTCCTAAATGCCACAACTACTGTGAAAACACAATTACTCCACAGTAGTTCATCAGATTCGTAACTTCCCCAAAAAATCAATATACGGGCTGGAAAGTATCCCAGAAGAAAGATTAATTTTCAATAGACTGAGTCTTGGTATGCTTCCATGGGATTCACATTTAACCTCTGACCCAGCTGAAGGCTGTGAAGGGGCCAGGCACAAAAGCAGTATTCTAGTTCCTGGCCCATATAATGTATATCCCAAATGAATATCCGGTATCTGCAGGCACCATAAATTACAATTCAGAGAGTTGGAGGGAGGCTCTTGGTGTCACAAAGTGAGACGCCGAGCCAGGGGTTAGCCTGGAGGTCCGGCTGCGTCTCGCTGAGAGGCAACTTGGTGCCCAACAGCTCTAGGGGACGAGCTCCTCTCCATAAGGAGTTAGCCCCAAGCTCTGATGACAGGCACATCAGCAGAGGCAAAGAAGCAGGAGGGGGTCCTTCGTATAGGTTCCACAAGCTCATTTTATTCCAGGAGCAGGCAAAGGATCCAGGGACAAAGAACCAGGATAACAAGAGGGTCCAAGGGTTTATACTTTGTTTGAGAATAGGGCAGAGTTGAGGGGAACAGCCAATGAGGAAAAGCAGAGGGCAACCAATAGGAGTAACATGTAGGAGGGGTCCACAGCAGGGAGCCAATGGGGGTGTTGAGGAGGGGAGAACTTTCTAGAACTCATACATAAGCAAACAGGGAATTTACATATTCAGTACCTGAGACATTAAACAGAGAGGAAAAATGTGAACCAACCAACCAACATCAAGTAGTCAAATTAGGAGTGCAAAGGCTTGTGGGCACTCGCCACAACTAGGAGCGGCCACACACCAGTGCCTTGCCCCCAAGGCTCATGATGCTGTGTGTCGATGGTTGTGGCTACAGCCACGTGCACAGCAACAACAAAGTGGAGTAAAGTGGAGTATTGGGATCAACAAAGGAACACCCTCCCAAGAGGGTCACTTCAGTGAAAACACAACTAAAGTGGTGGTGTCTTTCAGAGAGTTTTCTGTCCGTGGGTAAGCAGTTTGGTTACATTGTGCTACTGCTGCTAAGAGAAAGATTGTAAGCTTTAGAGCTGAGAAAATCTTCGTTATGGTTCCATACCCTTAGGCATGTGAAAACCATGTGCTTCAGCTCCTTTCAGGATTAAACTGATAAAGATGAGAAGAAAATACATTCTGGAGCAATGAGCTATTAAAAGACCAGATAAATAATTTAAGCAGAGGCATTTTTTTGGTGTGCTTGCATTTATTCTGGAGAATGGTTATCTATTTCCTCCTTGCTGTTACACACCTGCACAAATGGTTAGTACTTCAGAAGGTAAAAAAAAATATCCCTGAATAGCTTCCCTGAATGTCAAAATGCTTTTCCTTCAGGGTCTCTGCTTAGAGTCTGGTATACAATGCTCAGTCTGAAATTCAGCAATAGCTGCCTTTGCTTGCAGCCACATCTGGATCCACCATATACAAGTACCAAACCAAAACCAAAGAATCACAGAGTTACTTAGGTTGGAAAAGACCTCCAAGATCATCGAGTCCAACCTTTGACTGATCATCACTTTGTCAACTAGACCATGACACTAAGTGCCACATCCAGTCATTTGTTGAACACCTCCACGGATGGTGTCCTGGCTCTGGCCAGGACAGGGTTCATTTTTGCAGTAGACAGAAGGGGCATGGCCAGAGGCTGTTCTACACCACCCCATGTCATGCACGGGGTCCCTTTTGGTGGGGTGGTGGTGAAGCCTGGGGTCAGGGTAGCACTGGGCTCCGCAGGGTGAGCACTTTTGTGTGAATCATTCATCTATCTTGTACACTGTTATGAATACTGTGCTGTTACTGTTTATTTTCTTATTTCATTTGCTGTGTCCAGTAAATTGTTTTAATCTCAACCTGTGATCTTTACCTTCTGTGCCTCCAGTTCTCTCCATCCTGCCTCAGAGAGAGCAAGAGGTGGGACTGTTTCAGTTGGAACACTAAATTGGGGAATACCATTCCTAAACCATGACAGATGGTGAGTCCACCATTTCCATGAATCCGTTCCACTGCTTAACAACCCTTTCTGGGAAGAAATTTCTGCTGATGTCCAGCCTGAACCTGCCCTGGTGCTGCTTGAGGCCATGTGTTCTTGTTGTGTTGCTTGTTACCTGGGAGAAGAAAGCAAGACTCACCTGGCTCAGCCTCCTTTCAGGGAGTTGTAGACAGCAATGAGGTCTCCCCTGAGCCTCCTTTTCCTCAGGCCAAACACCCCCAGCTCCCTCATACAATTTGTGCTCCAGACCCTTCCCCAGCTCCATTGCCCTTCTCTGGACACACTCCAGCACCTCAGTGTCTTTCCTGCAGCAAGGGGCCTTGAAGCCAGGATTTGAGGTGCAGCCTCACCAGTGCTGAGTATTGGGGCACAATCACTTCCCTAAAAATGTATAGTATTTTACTAAGAGCCACATTCAGGAGTTCATTATAACTCACAATAAAGAAGAGTTTGGGTTTGTGAGAAGGTGAAGGATCAGACAAGGAACATGACAATTAAGGCCCAACCAGAGCAGTTCCCCAAAAACCAGAGTTATCTCATCCATCAATGCTGCAGAAAGTTACTAGCAAGACAGTTTCCTTTCTGGAAAGTCCTATTGATCTGAGCTGGGATGAAAACAATATGATGGCAAAAGCAGAATATGGAACGAGATTCTTCCCATTATTCAAACAAAAATCAGGGTGTGCAGCCTTCTGTACAATGACCTCCATGCTGCTTCAGAAAGGACCTACCTTTAAGGTGTTGCTTTGCACACAGTCCTAATGAAAGGGGAAAGATCCTGAACTCTCCCAGATATCCCACTGGAACCTCCCTTCCACAAAAAAAAACCAAAACCAAAACAAAAAATAAACAAACAAATAATAATAATAAAACCACAAACAAAAACCCCAAAACCAAAACAAACCAAACCAAACAAAAAAACTCTACAGGAAAGCTATAATAAAGCAGTGTTATCCTTTGCTGTACTCTGCAGTACTTTCCTCTAAAGAGCATACTAAAGAAAGCTTTCCAAAAAGCATAATTTCTGCCTTAAGAAAGATGGTCCCTGCTATTCCCAGCTGCAGGGACAATCACTTTATGTCTATTACATGCTCACATCAGAGCATGGTGGCCAAGAGCTGTCAGATGTTTGTCACCACAACAACCACATCTCCCTAGTTTTGAAACATCAGCTCCCGTTTTCCCAGCTATTCAAAGGCAGTTTGTTTTCCTGGCAATGACCACACGGTGGTGATGTATTACCATCAGTTCAACCTTCAGGCCTCGCTCCCGGCAACTCAATACTTTGTTAGAGGAGCTGGCAACTTAGAGCAGTGCTCTTTTACAAGGATGTTTGTAGAGTGAGCCCTCTAAGGCTGCTTTACCTCACAATTTATACTCGGTGTTTAATTGTTTCATTTATGGGGTTGTGTAGCTTTCCAGCCAAAAATATTGTAGAGTTTTTCTAAGAGCAGATGCATCTCTCAGCAGGTACATTCAAACGCAGCAGTATTCAAAGTTACTCATAGCAAGTTTAATTTATTTGTCCATCTGATTCAGCTACTAACCTGTTTCTTTTTCCTTGTTTTTGTTTGTTTGGTTAGCTGGTATGGGTTTTTGTTTGGATTTTGCAGGTTTGCTTTGGTTGGTTGTGTGGGGTTTTTTGTTTATATCCTTTGGTACTTCATCAACTTCCCAGAAATGAAAAAAAAAAAAGAAAAAAAAAAGAAAAAATAAAGTGCTTCTGCAAACTCCTTTAGAGTCAGGTAATGATGAAAGCTCTTTGTTTCAAATTTCTTCCTAAATGTCTTCCTCAACAAAGTTTTCCAGCCACCTTTCACCAAGGGCATGTGCTAAATGGAATGTGTACTGCATGGTCATTGTCCTTTCCATCCTATTCACACTATAGGCCTTAAATTAGCTACTGTATGTCCTTGGCTGCATGTAGACAGTGACAGCCTGATCTAATATGCAGTGAAGTCAATGAGAACCTTTTGGTTTTCCTTCACTTGGCCCTGAATCAAGTTCAAAGTTGTCAGATCTTCTGTGCTTGTACAAGGATGATTATTCTCCAATACAGATGTAGGTTACAAAAAAAATCCATTACAACTTTGTGCACAAAAGGAGCTATAAGTAACAAAGACAGCATGTCTCAAACCAACAGAGATATTAGCTCCAGCTTAATTGGTTTGAAACAAGGGCAGATCATCAACTGGGACAGGAGAACTGGTTTGGACTTAATAAAAAATGCATAATTTCCCACTCACAAATTTTACTGCAAACTCACACTGAAGTTTTAGATTCAAAGTTATTTTAGTGATCTTTTTGCTTGCATTTTTATGGGTCTTTCTGCTTTTAAATTTTGTCAAGGATCAGAGAAATACACACCACCACAGAAAGAGGGCTCTTTTTGCAAAGGGAGTGACCAAATACAGGAAATATAAGAAATGTCATAAAATACTGTATTCAAGTATATATTCTAGACCAAATGCACACAGGCTCTGACTGTTCATACAGGACACTCTAATAACATTTTACCCTCTTGACTGGAAAAATCCTTCTGTGCTTTGGAAGTGTAGTGTGTTTGGTATCACACCCCTCTGTTGGTGTAGACAGGTCTCAGTATGCCTATCTTTGGAAACAGACATGTTAATCCACATCCACCTATTTCACATATTTATTAGATACTTGAAGTCCCCATGCAGCTTCTGCCCACCCAGGAAGAACTGAAATTCCCTGCCCTTTTTTGCTGCTGTATGTTTGTGGATCCATGCAAGTCCTCACAATACAACAAAGATGAATATTTCCTTCCTGTGACTGCCCCAACTTTAGACAGCTCCACTACTGTTTTCACACAACACTCACTGAATTAGGCCTCGCTGAAAGGCTGGCATGCAGGACTTTCTGCCCTGCAGATGAAATTTAATGTATTAGAGCTCCTATTGGGATCTGGGTTCTTCTCTTTTTGCTTTGGATGAGACCTTGAATCAAAATCTTAGAATCACGGTCATAGAAAGGTTTGGGTTGGAAGGGGCACTTAAACAACATCTAGTTTCACCTCCCCTGCAATGAGCAGGGACATCTTCAACTCAATCACATTCCTCAGAGTCCTGTCCAGCCTGGACTTGAGTGTTTCCAGGGATGGGGTACCTAGCACCTCTCTGGGCAATGTTCCACTGTTTCACTACCTACATCATATGATATGCCTTCCTTATATCTAGTCTAAATGTACCCTCTTTCAAGCCGTTGCACCTTGTTCTATCACAACAAGCCCTAACAACTCTGTCCCCATCTTGCTTACAAGATGCCTTTAAGTACTAAAAGGCTGCTATGTGGAGTCTTCTCCAACTTAGAGTTGAACAGCCCCAGCTCCCTCAGCCTTTCCTCACAGCCCTCTGATCATCTTCATGGCCCATCTCCAAACTCCCTCCATGTCTTTCATGCACCTAGAGCTGGATGCAGCACTCCAGGTGGGGGCTCACCAGAGCCAGGATCATCTCCCAGGAAAAGAGGGCCAGGATCATCTCCCTTGTCCTGCTGTCCATGGGGCTTTTGATGCAGCCCAGGTCCTGTTTGGCTTTCTGGGCTGCAAGAACACACTGCTGGCTCATGTCCAGCTTTTCTTCTACTGGTATTTCCAAGTCTTTCTTCACAGGCCTGCTCCTTCTTCACAGGGCTGCTCTCAATCCCTCCATCCTCCAGCCTGTATTGTACCAGGGGCTGGTCAGACCCACATGCAGGACCTTGCACTTGGCGTTGTCAAACCTCATGAGGTTCATGTGGGTCTCACTTCTTGAGCTTGTCCAAGTCCCTCTAATTGGCATTCCATCCCTCAGGTGTGTCAACCGCAGCCTCAGCGTGGTGTCACCTGCAAACTTCCTGAGGGTCTACTCGATTCCACAGTCTGTGTCATTGACAAAGATATTGAATAACACTGGCCCCAATATGGATCTTTGAGGGACACACTGGTCACTGATCTCTGCTTGGACATTGAGCCATTGACCGCTACCTCTGGATGTGACTCTCCAACCAATTCCTCATCCACCAAACATTCCACCCACCAAATCCCTCTCTCTCTAATTTAGAGAGAAGGATGTTGTGAGGCGCTGTGTCAGAGGCCTTACAGAAGTCCAGATAGATGCTTTTCTACTTCCAAGAGCAGATCCTGAACCTGGTCTATATGGCATTTGGAGAGTTCTTCACTATTTAAATTGCTTCTCGCATAAATTATATAAACACCAAGAAAATTACTGGAAATATTTCTAGAGCCTATGGTCAACGTTCTTAGTTGAAAAAGCAAAGAAGAAAGCTTAGACCTGTCTTTTCTCAAAATCCACAGCAAATGAAGCAAGTGAGTTATTGTTATGGTTTGGAAAGGAGATACCTCTTTAGAAACAGGAGTAGGTGTCTGATCCAGATCTATCAAGGATGCTAGAAGCTGAATGCTGCAGAACAGCTCAACTGACCCTCAAATTAGACAGAAAATGTAATTTATAAAGCAGAATATGGCAGGAATTAGATCAGTCACAAGGGTGGTGTCATAGGTTATCAAGCATAGTCCCGGAAGGGATGTCCTTGCAAAGGGGTGCTTACAGCTTCCTCTGGGACCTGATAGAACCTATCAGCTGGCCAGTTTGAATATGGACAATTCTTTAAGCCACTTAAAGTTGTGACCGCCTCTGTGATCCACACTTAAGAATAGACAAACTCCCCCCCCCAAGCTCTCTCTCGTTTCCGGTGCTGGGACAGGTGGCTGCAGGCCCCGTGCGGGGGCCAGCGGGCCCAGCCCAGGCCCTGCTTGGGCCAGGCCGGGCCGGGCCACGGCCATCCTGGAGCCATGGGCCTGTTCCAGCCATGGAACCCCCCCCACTGCCTTGCCGTGGGCGGCCAGAGAGGCTCGGAACCCCCCCCCCTCCACTGAGGCCGAGATTCAGCAAAGCGGCACCTCTGTCCGGCAGAGGCCAGTGACCAACTGCGATAAGCCACATTCCAGCTGCAAGGCCGAGGTGAGATTAACCCTGTTATTGCTGTGAAGAGCTGAAAACCTGAGGGAAGACAGAGAGGAGATGCTTAAAGCTGAAATTCTGTTGTGAAGCTATGATATGTCAGAGTATCCCGTTGTAATTTCATGAAGATATGGGGGGTGGAGTGTTCAACTCGTAAGCAATAGGCAGATGCTGCCGCAGCTGTAATTTCATGAGAAGTTTGGACAGAGTGAGATGAACCAGATGAACCAG
Source organism: Aphelocoma coerulescens (assembly GCF_041296385.1). Lineage (NCBI taxonomy): Eukaryota > Metazoa > Chordata > Aves > Passeriformes > Corvidae > Aphelocoma > Aphelocoma coerulescens. The sequence goes on along the minus strand of NC_091015.1, from coordinate 157,768,782 downwards.
ATGAGAACTTTTGCTCCAAATGGGAAAGGAGAAAACTTCAGTTCCTAGAGATGCTCCCAGAGATAGTCCTAACGATGAAAATGAGGAAGACCCTTTGCTCCCAGGGAAGGAGAAGGGCCTCCATTTCTTTGTTTCTGAATGGCTCAACCTTAAAATTGTACCCCAAAAAACTTCAAGAGTGGACCCTCGAAAGCAGTTGTAGGAAAAGCTGCAAGTTGTGGGAAGGGACTCACATTGCGAGCAGAGAGACTCCTCTTCCTAAATGGACTGAACAATATTTGGAAGTGGGTGGCTGTCTTGTTGTGATAATGTTTTCATAGCACGAGCAAAAAGAGACTTCTCTTTCTAAATGGACTGAACAAGGTTATTATGGAAGTGGTAAACAGACTGAACATCTTAAGGGTTGTCTTTTTACCTTGTCAGTGGGAGAAGGGAGGAAGGTGGGGGGAGGAGGAGAGTTCTGAAGGTGGTATAATTTTTTTTTTTCTTTTCTTCTTTTAGGTCTGTTAATAAACTTCTTTATATTCTTTCAAGTTGGTGCCTACTTTGCATTTCTCCTAATTCTTATCTCACAGAAGATAAACAGTGATGAGTGTTTTGGCCCAGGCCACTACACTAAATTGGTGTTTCCGCCCGGTTACAAAACCCAACCTGCGACAGGTGGCTAAATTTTCTCTCCCTGATTTTTTGAAAACTGCTGGATTTTTTTTTGTTTTGTACTTAGAAGAATTAGGTGTTCCATCCTCTTAATGAGGATATTGTGTCCTCTCAGTGTTCTACGCTTGACCTTTCTTTGGTCATTATGTGACCACTGCAATGTTCAGAACATAAGGTTCTTCCAGTGCTTGTACTACACAGTCTAATGAAATCCCATAGTGCCTTAGTGACAATGGTTGCTTCAGGGACACAGAGACAGTCTCTCAGCTTTTTCACAAGTGACAGAAGGGCAATGTCTTACCTGGAATTACACAGTAAGATAAGCTGGGGTGAGACACCCACTTCTCTGCTTAGTATCCTTCGTAAACATGAGTTGAGACTGTGTTAACCAAAGCAGAGAGCTCAGAGCTCCTTACCTGCATAGCACCACCCAGCATGTCCTGTCCTTCTACACCTTCCCCTGGCACCACAGACAAACACCGTTCTCCAGTGGCTCATCCAGGAAGGACTCATTTCCTCTGCTTCCTCTCCTTGCTTCTGCAACATGGGAAGATTGAAGCACCCCTTTCATACCTTTAATTTTTTCTTGCTCCTCAATTGATCTGCTGATGTCTGCCCAAAGGAATATTTTGCTCCTTTCAGTTGTCACTGCCTATTGCATTTATTGGGGACTGGATGCCAAAGGTTCCGTGTTCTCTTACAGTGTGGGTGGAAGAAAATTGGAACCAGGTAAAGCCTGTGCTTTGATCCTGAATTAGCCAAAGACAATTGTCCCAAATCCCTTGACCCTTTGTGCTGGAGGCAACCCAGCTGGGAAATTGAATGAAAAGAACAATTTCACTGCAGATCCAACATAGCATCTGAGCTGAGCTCTCCTGGGCCAGTGAGTGGCTAAAAAATCTCATCTGAGCACAGGATCTGATTATAACCTGGGAAAGATGGTAGAATTAACAAAATTAGTTCTTTGTAAAAACACTTAGCTGAATCTAGGCTCAGAAACACCACTCTGTATGGGCAAAGCTCATCTTTTGTTTGCAATACTGGGGCCTGTTTGCTGGGCACCTCCAGAGATGTTAGTTAAAAATATAAATTGCTGCATATCGGTCAGACCTTTCCCTGAACTAACACCATGGCAGCTCCCTTTTTCTCTCTGGGAAGTATCCCAGACCTAGGAGTGCAGATCTGCACATGTGGAGGAATATTCACAGGGCTTTTCACTTGGCCAAAAGGAGCTTTCCTCTCACCTCTAGACCTGTCATGAGCAGGAAAAAAATACATCTGCTAAAAATGACTAGGTGGCCCCAGTTTGCTATATGTTATCATGTGGCCCAGAGCATTTTCTTCCAACTTCAAAACTTCAGCATCTCTGTTAAGCAAGACTGGTAAGCCACTAGTTCTGCTTAGGAGAAACTTTGAAGTGCAGCCATAGCAACCTCCCCTGATCTCAACTCATTTGAAATCCTCTTGGGCTAAACAGTTATGCCAGCCCCCTCCCTCAGCACATTCCTCAGCACTGATAACCAGGACTGGAAGGGATGCAGAGCAAGTTCCCAGAAGATACAAAACTGGGAGGAGCTGTTGACTCCCTCGAGGGCAGGGAGGCCCTGCAGAGAGACCTCGACAAGTCAGAGGACTGGGAAATCACCAACCATAAGAAGCTCAACAAGGGAAAGTGCTGGATTCTGCACCTGGGATGGGGCAACCCTGGATGTACGGACAGACCGGGGAATGAGACACTGGAAAGCAGTGCTGTGGAAAGGGACCTGGGGGTCCTGGTCTGTGGAAAGTTGAACACGAGTCGGCAGTGCCCTGGCAGCCAGGAGGGCCATCCCTGTCCTGGGGGGCATCAGGCAGAGCATCACTTGATGGACAAGGGAAGGGATTGTCCTGCTCTGTTCTGCACTGGGGCAGCCTCACCTCGAGTCCTGGGGGCAGTTTTGGGTGACAAAATATAGAACAGAAATGAAACCATTAGAGTGTCCAAAGGAGGGCAACAAAGATGGTGAAGAGCCTTGAGGGGAAGCTGTGTGAGGAGCAGCTGAGGTCACTTGGTCTGTTCAGCTTGCAGAAGAGAGTGAGGGAGACCTCATCACAGTCTACAACTTCCTCTTGAGGGGAAACTGAGGGGCAGACATTGATCTCTTCTCTGTGGTGACCAGTGACAGGACCTGAGGGAATGGCCTGAAGTTGTGTCAGGGAAGGTTTAACTTGAATATTAAAAAAAGATTCTTCACCCAGAGGGTGTCTGGGCACTGGAACAGGTTCTGCAGGGAAGTGGTCACAGCACCAAGCCTGAGAGAGCTCAAGAAGCATTTGGACAATGCTCTCAGGAACATGGTGTGAGTCTTGGGGATGGTCCTGAGCAGGAACAGGAGCTGGACTCAATGAGTCTTGTGGGTCCCTTCCAACTCAGCATATTCTGTGATTCTGTGATTCTGTGAAATTGCTTTCCACCAAGAGACACAGAGGGCAGAGTTCCTCTGACCAAATAGAGGTGTTTCCAGTGTCTTCAGTTAAAATTAGAGTCAAAGAGACTCAGGAACAACTAGATCAAAGGGAATCTTTAGTAAATCTTTATGTAAATCAAAGCCCACATGTTGTGTGGAGCTCACCTGGCCTAACATTCGGTGTCTCTGACACAAGTGTCTATCTCAGGTAATATCTGGTCTGTGGATGGTCAGTAGAGATTTAGCCAGTACAGTCAACAGATATTTTGATGTGATTCATCCCCTCAAACATAGAATGTAGTTCACAGAGGTGAGTGGCATCATAAACACCACTGAGTCTGTGAATGGGGCCCCAGGGTGCCTTGCTCAGCTGTATGTACTCCATCAAGGCACTGCCAGAATATGTGAGATGCAGAAACTCACAAGACCACAAATTGTGCTGAGCTCTGGATTGCCATATTCATTCCTTTATACAGCTGTCAGTCAGGAATGATTGTAGCATATTTCAAACCACACAGGTGTGACAACCCTCCCTTTCGAATCTTAAGTGCTTCCTTCCCCTTAAAGGAGGGTCCTCACAACAGACCTACTTATTGAACAAATATAGCAGTGTTGAATAAACCTTTCCTGTGTGACTGCTGTAGCATCACTCAGAGGGGACCCTTTGCAATATCCAAGATGTAATTTTTTAAATGAAAATTAGAAATAAACAGTCACTACAGATTCTGTGGACCTTCTCTCCTATTCCTGTGGTGCTAACTTCTTTTTGACAATCTATCATGTGTTAACTGTAGTACCTGGAGAAAAGAGATTGACTTCAGCCCTAACACAGCCCCAGAGGAGCACCCTGTGTTTCTCTGCTGAGTCCCTGATTGCTCCCTGGTTGCTATTGAGTATGGGGGCTGTGGCTGAGCAAGTGGTGATTTCCCTTTAACATCCTGCTGGAAGAACTCCTGCAAGTCCAGACGTTAGACCATCTAATAGAAGTAATAAAGCTGATACCAGGTACATTTATTTTAACTATACAATAAGGCACAATGTTAAAACTGCAAAGTGCAAGACTGGTTTTCTGCAATATGTAATATTTCTTGCATTTTTTTACAGTAACCAGAAAGGCATAAACATGTCAGAGTAACTACCCAGGATGCAGAAATATTCCTTGCAGAGTCACATAAGGAAAGGCAGGCACCATTCTTTAAAACCAAGCATGCACAATTAACTAGAAAAATATTGCCAATAAAAAGGGGAAAGATGGCCAGTGAGTATAATTAGATGGGATAGTTCAGGGTGTGGGTTTGGCAAGAAAATGACAACTAGAAGTAACAAAAGCACTTTCAAGACAACAGATGCTTGTAGCTGCAGTTTCACAGAATCTTGTATACAAATGGAGCTTCACAGAGGATTCATGGCTGAAGCTCATGGTGAGTGTCTGTCAGAGAAGAGTTGAGTGGGATCCCAGAATGGTCATAGGTTTGGTTTTCAATGGGAAAAGATCCAAAAGATATCACTGTTGTTATTTATCTCCAGTGAAGGGTCAGACTCAAAGGTGTTTAGGTGTCAAGGTTTCAAAACTGGGATGTAAAATCTAGCTTGACAAAGTTCCCCTCAATTCATTGACTAAGTATTTCTGAGCACCTGGCCTGAATTGATTTGAAAAAGGACAAAGGAAAGTACTATAGAGACACTGGGAATACAACATATATCATGAGGTCCACGTTTTGTGCATTACTCTTTACTCATGCACTGAAGAGCTGGCACAGCCACCCATGTCCCCTGACCCCTGTCCCACCTGAACCAACCCCCTGGTCATGACGTGCCCACCCCCATGAAACTCCTCTGAGGCAGAAGATCATCAACTGCTCCATTGGGATCTAAGATAAAAGTTAATATAGCCATATGGTGATGCCTTAGGTTTTAACTCATATTTTTCAAACCCTGTACTGCCTAGTGTGTAACTCTGAAGTTTCTTGTAGCCTGTTAATTTCTGCTCTCTCATGCTAGGTAGACATAGCAAAGCCTCTCCAGGCCTGCTCTCCAAGGATATTCAGACTGTCCTAGGCCCAAAATGTGTAAACCAAAAGGCTTTGAAAGGGGGGGCAAGCTGAGGGTAAATTACATCATTAAACTGAAGTGTTAACTGGAGAATTAACCCTGATATGCAAATGAAATAAACCTATAAAAGTGTGAAGAACTCGTGACCTGTCATCCATCTTGGGGTCCATCTTGGCAGTAGCCTCTGGCTCCCCAGGGGGTACCTTTGGAGGCCTTTCAAATAAATACCTACTTTTAATCCCTTACTCCTGTCTAATCTCTGTTTTTAAGTGGACTCTTAAGGCATTAATGGAAATGCTGTGTCAAAACAAGCACTGGACTGTGCTCCTTGCCTTTATTGAGATTCCTTTGTCACCAAGCTCTTCATCAGATCATTGCATTTAGGAATACAGATCATCTCTTGTCTCTATATTGCCACAATAACAAACAGCTCAAACTCAATGGGTTCAGCTCCAGAAAGTATCCATATGGGAACATTCAGTGAAATCCAAGGACTGTGTTGGAAACAGCTGGCAAATATACAGAACTGGAGGCAAGACTGCAAGCAGTACAGCAGTAGGCACCACAAATTCAGTATGGAGAGTGTCTTTTAAAATGTAAACATCCTCGGTGCTTTGCAGCAAGAAGCAATAAATGTTTTATAACATTTTAATTGAAAGCACATAAACGGAAATGATTTGAAAGAAACAATCCATGAGTGTATATTCAGTGTTAAAGAGACATAGAAGCAGATTTGTGTCAAATCCTATTTTGAATTATACATTGAATGGGTTGATCTCGAAAATCCTTGAATTACACAAAATTGGCCTGGAAGAGACCTCAAAGACTCATGTAGCCTAGTCCTCATGTCCCAGAGCACGACTGAAGAAGCTCAAAATTGTCTTTATCATTGTTTAAATCCTCCAGTGAGAACATCCTAGGGACTTCTCAGGCAGAATAAAAGCGCTGTTCTTCCATGGAGAAGCTCAAAAACTCGAAGGTCAATTCATAATATACCAAAAGGAAACTTAAATGTGTGAGGTACCTTCCCCAAATATCTTCCATCCTCATGCCTGCTTTTGCCATGTCAAGGGTGGGTTCAGAGTATCCTTACTGAGTATTCATTATCTGACAATTTTTCTTTGTCAGCACACTTGGCCACAAGGCTTGCATATGGTTCCAGATGAGGAAACCAAAACAAGAAAAGGTCTTTTTAGCTAGAGAGAAATGTGTCTTGTCTGTAAAGCTCAAAAAGTGCAGTAACATTCAAAGCCAGCTTTCATCCCTGGAGGAACCCTGCAGGGTACCCTGGAGAGGGGCAGGACAGATTAGGTCAGTCACAGGGGAGCAAATCCACTCTCACAACCAGAGAGAGGCTTTGCTGGAAAAAAGCCCAATGTATCATAACCTATGTTAAAAAAAAAGCCATGCAATTGTAAAAAGGTCTGATCTTAAGAAAACTGGTATAGGATAATCCGTGTTTTCTAATTTGACAGATTAGTAATGATTATATTATGCCAGAAAACAGAGCTGCACTACAATCAACTACTCTTTTATTATACAAAGTGCCCTCCTGTTTTATTTAAGTAATAAGGGATAATGACTCTATCTAGCAAACGTGCTGTGCTCTGTTCTGACTGTCAGGTCTAGTTGACTGTCTGCTTCTTGCCCTGCCCCCAGGGCAGTGCAGCAGAGCTCTCTCCTGTACTGGGCTGGATTGCAAGTTTTATTCCAGCCTGCTTAGTAACTGAATATAGATGAGTTTAATGTGAAAGCTCTGCTAGCGATTTCTGAAAATATGCATGTTTTGCTCTTTAAGCAAACTTGAGGGGTGAGAAGACACAAGCTTTACTATCTTTGCTATGGATACCTTTTCTGTGGACATCTTTACAAAGTACCTTCCTAAGCATTTTGATTGCAGGACTCCAGGAATACCAGAACAAGAGAAAATAGGAGTCACTGTACTGAGTCAAATCACCACTTTCCAGCAGTTTCCAGCCTGTGTAAGGGGTCAAGAGGGTTCTTAGGGAAACATTTTAATCGTGAGGGCAAACATGCTACCTCCCCAAACATTTTATTACCTGCCAACAGTTATCAGGACAAAATCATGAAAGAGCAGTCACATCTTTATGTCCAGTAGACCTTAATGGATTTTTCTTCCTTAAACTCATTCTGTTCCTCTCTGATTTGGTAGTCAGTTCTTGAACCCACAACAACCTGTGGTGTGGTGCTCCACAGCTCAGGCATGCAATATCCAAAGAGCCCTCTCTTTCTGTGCACTTTGAACTCATCATTTTCTAGCTGCACTCAGTGCCCACTGATCCTATTCTTGGAAGAGACAGGGAATGATAATTACCTATGTACCCACTTCTGGCCACTCATGGTTCTATAGACCTCTATCATATATCCCCTCAATAGTCCCTGAGGTGTCCTAATCAGTTTAATTGTTCCTTGCAGAGAAGTTGTTCCATACCTTTATTATCCTTGTTGCCTTTTCCTGAACCTTTCGCAATCTTGTTATAACTCCCCTGAGACACAGGGAGCAGGAACATGCACCAACATGTGGTATTTATATAGACACACTGTGCTGGTTTTGGCTGGACTAGAATTAATTTTCCCTGTAGTACGTGGCATGAGGCTGTGTTTGGGATTTGTGCTGGAAACAGTATTGATAACACAGAGATGTTTTAGTTGATAGTGGGCAGTGCTGACACAGAGTCAAGGCCTTTTCTGCTCCTCAGCCCACCAGCAAGGAGGCTGGTGGTGCACAAGGAGCTGGGAAGGGACACAGCCAGGACAGCTGACCCCAACTGACCCCAGGGACATCGCACATCATACGGCGTCATGCTCAGCATATAAAGCTGGGGATAGAAGAAGAAGGGGGAGGAAATTCAGGGTGATGGCATTTGTCTTCCCACGTCACTGTTAGACGTGATGGAGCCCTGCTTTCCTGGGGGTGGCTGAACACCTGCCTGCCCATGGGACGTTGTAAATGAATTCCTTGTTTATCTCTACTGACACATGTGGCTTTTGCTTTACCTGTTAAGTTGTCTTTATCTCAACCCAAGATTTTTCTTACTTTTGCTCTTCTGACTGTCTTCCCCATTCCACCAGGGAGGAGTGAGTGAGCAGCTGAGCTGCTGTCTGGGGTTAAACCATGACACATACACATCTACTCTGTTCATCAGCCCTTTCCAAAAACTCCTAGACTAGATTTGTTTTTCCAAGTGTGTGATGACTGACAAAAAGTTTATTAAGATAGTATCTTTGTAAACAAGATACCCAGGGATAATGTTCCTGAGTGGTAAAATCATAAAAGCTCATCTCGCATTCAGAAAGTTTGGGACCATTTTTATGCATTTGTATTATTTGTTCACACTGAATTTATCTGCCATAATATTGCTAGGGCAATACCTTTTGCAGTTCCTCAGAGCTGGACTTTGTTTCTGTTATCTTAACTTTGTCCTTCTTTCCTAGATCATTGATAAATATGTTGGGCAGAATGGGCCACAGCAATCTTCTTGTAGAACTCCACTCTATGATGACAAATAATCATTTATTTCTGTCTTCTATTTCCTGTCTTTTATCTAATTCTTTGTCGGAGAGCTTATGCTGAAATTCTTGTGCCTGTATGAGCATTTTAGAGATTATGTCAGCCAGAAGAGTTGATTTACGTCACTGGTTTCTACCTGATATTAATTTTAAGTGAAGACAGATCCCAGCATTAGCTCTCAGAGGTTACAATCTGAATATGATAGTCTGGCAGATAACATGTGAGCACTACCCCAAGATAAGATCTTCTTTTCAACACCATCCTCCTCTCCATCTTCTTCCCATCTTTGGAAAAATCATGGTATCATGGACTAACTTAGGCTGGAAGAGGCCTCAGGGGGCCACATGCCCTACTCAAAACAGGCTTTGATGCTTGGTCAGGTTATCAAGGCTTTGTCTACTCAAGCTTTCCATATCTCTAAGAATGCAGAAACCACATATATTGAACCACATTATACATGAGGAGAGAACTGGCATACAGTTAACTGCAGCATATGTATTTGGGGTTCCTCTAACATGACACAGTTATGTTTTCCTTTGGCTTTCGGTGGTGATGTATTTCTCCCATCTCACCTTTACTGTTGAACTGGTGCTTTGTACAATGTGTATTAGGACAATGTTGGTGGGACTTGGTTACCTAAATATAGATATGTGCAATCTGAGATGCCTTAGTGTATTCCTTTCAGCTTCTAACCCAGGCTGCTGAAAAACACAGGTGGCTGCTTTATCTTATGTTATATTGGTGAGTGCCCAGATGTGTCTTAGACACAAAGGGCCCATCAAATAGCACTGATGTTTGTGTTTAGTCAACTAGGTCATTTTAGCACAGTATTTTCCCCTCTCCCCTTTATATTTGTTAGATTCAGTCTAGGCAAAATCCATTTAGGTTTGGCTCTTCATCTGAAGGGAAGAATGTTCAATCACAGCTCTCCCCTCACAGCGTCACTACTATCAGTAGATGAAGGCCAAAGTTAAATGTTTTCTTCCTCGTGGTAGAAGAGAACAGCTTTTCCACTGCACTGTACCTGTGCATGCCACTCTCTTTTGCACCATAAAACAATGCTTGAAGTGATGGGGAGTAAGCAAAGCGTAGTTCCTAGGGTGGTGGGGCTGGCTCAGGGAGAGCTGAGAACCTCCTTGTCCTCTTGCTACACAGAAGCATCCTCAACATGCATCTCAAGTCCAAGTCTTAGATACAAATAATGTTATAATAAGAAAAACTACAGGGAGCTCCTCCCCTTGCTTATGGGTTATTTTACTCGAAAGTTACAGATGAAACGGGAAATGGGAAACTCATGGACCACAAAGCAAACTGATAATATAAAATGAGCTGGTGGATCCAAAGCATTTCTTTTTGTATTCTTCAGTAAAAAAAATTTCATTGACATCTTCTGCCCATGCTGTAAGCACAAGCAAGTGTTGCCTTTTACTTTATTTGGGACAATCTCTTTGAAACTCCGTTCACTTTACAAAAAACAAATCCTGCTTCAAATGATATGTTAAATGAAGCCTGAGTGCTGTGGAAAGGGTTGTATTGGCTTCTGAGGAACAGGGAAACTATTTTGTATAGAATGGATTTAATTACACAGAAGTTTGCATTTACCAGTGTGAGTTGATCTGTGAAACAGTGAAAGAGGGGAGTGTGAATCTCTGTCTTGTTCCATTAGGGTAATATTAATAGAAACTAACTTAGAAATTTCAGCCCTTTGACTAACTTAACTAGCTGAACAGGGTATTCCTCCCCATTTCTCTCTGCCACTACATGAAAGGAGGTTGTAGCAAGGTGGGGGTTAGTCTCTTATGTCCTCAAATTCTGCCAGGAGAGATTTAGATTAGATGTTAGGAAAAATTTCTTCACTGAAAAGGTTGTCAAGCATTGGAATATGCTGCCCAGGGAAGTGGTAGAGTCATCATCCCTAGAAATATTCAAAAATCATGTAGGTGTGGTGCTTAGGGATATGGTTTAGTAGTGGATCTGAGAGTGTCAGCTTAATGTTTTGACTCTATGATCTTAAAGGTCTTTTCCAACCCTAAAGATTCTACAGTTCTCACAGGTCACATAATCCCTTTCAAAAAGTAGTTGAACTACTTCTTAAAACTGTTTTTCTGTTCTCTTCCCATATGAAGAGAACACTTCGATTTTCCACCATTAATTTATTCACAACCAGCCTTTGTCCATTGTTTTCATGGCAGTGTTGTCCTGAAGGCCAAGCAGCTCCCATCTTCTTCCTGGTGCTTGCCTTCATGTTGTGTGTGCATTCAGAAACTGATCCCGTCCGCCTTCCCTGGTGCCTGCAGAGCACTCAGAGTGCTCTGTCTCCACAGTCCTTTTTCTGTCCTTTTCCAGGCTGTGTTCATCTTTTCTGATGAAGGATGACTGGCTTTTACTGTCACAGTGTCCAAATCCCTTGGAATGTGCAGTGTTCTTAGAAGACAAGCAAATGCTTAAATCAATGGAAAAACAGGCAAAGGACAACCAGACATGATGGTTGCCATGCTGGAAAATGTTACCACCCTGGCAGCAAAGAGGTGATCTCTGACAGCATGTGTGTTCCTTGTCCCTTCTAACGCCAAGCTGGTTCACTGCGGTGGCTGCAGAAACTAAGCTTTATCCCAAGTTTATTTCCCATTATAATTCACTGTATTCATGGACAAGGTTTTTCTCTGCAACTTAGCTGGCATGGCAGTGATTTTCAGTTCAGGGACCGACTGGGATTTCCCTTTGCTCATTCAGTGAAGAAATACTCTTAGATTTCCAAGAGACTGCTTTGCAGAAGAAGCAGCCCACCTACATGAGGATGGATAGCTGTAGATACAAAAAATGCTGCTAGCAAGGATTTTCTTGCTATTTTCTAATTCCGTGAGAGACTTTTCTCTCATGGAGAAGAGGTAGCAGGGAATGTAAACAACCAAACCACCTGCAACCTTGAAAAGTCTTGTTTATGGTATAATAGAAAAGTATTTTGACAAGGGATGTTTCAGGATTTTAGCCAATCACCCCCAAGGGGTGGCTGATCCTTTGTCCAATTAGACTATGAAGAAAAAGTCTGTAAAAGAGTTTGTAAAATAATTAAACAAATCAATCTTGCTGCACAATTCCTGCCTGCTGGATCTTCTCTCCTCCTCCTCCCTATGGCTGCGGGACACGGTGATATACCCTAGGGCCCAGGCCTGAGGTAATAGATAGCCAAGATCTATCTGCAATATCTAATCCTGTTCTTAATCTCAGCAGGAGCCTACACTTTGGAGAAAAAGCAACAAGTATAAACCTATGAAATTACTGACAAAGCAGGGGCATTAATGTGGAGAAGCCTGACACTGAGATTTGTTAGGCTCTGGAACTGTTTCCCAAGGTTAATGATAAAAACACCATCCATCATTTAGGTCTTCTAAAACTAGTCAAAGTACTAGAAAAAAATGCACTTTCAGAAAACAATGTTCTATTATCAGGAAGATGGACTGGATGACCTGATAAATCTTTTCTACCTCTGATCTTTTGTTCTACTAAAAGCATCGAAAGGCTTTTTTTATTTTTTTTTCCCCAGGAGTAGATCTGCCAAATATGGCTGGTTGGGAGGTAGAATAGGTAGAATTTTATTCTGGACAATTCTGAAGTGACGCTTTTATATCGGATCCCTTTTAGAGATTTTTTTTTCAGTCTCCCTTAATATTCCCAGTTGTAAATATTTGAAATTGTCTTCAAAATTCTGACATGTTCTGTTAGCCCCTCACCAGAAGACCAGTAGTTTTGCTGACAAATGACAAGATTTAGTTTTATACAATACCTGCTCATCTATCCTTATCAGTACAATGGACAAAGACACCCATCAATGATAATGGCTGGTAGGGAATCAGTGTAGAGATAATTTCATGGTATTCTGGTCAGTTCCTGGTTTTAAGCTCCTGTACAAAAGACTATCAGTGCAACAGATTTAATCCCCATTTGTACCTACATCAAAGACAAAGCAAGACCTTGCCGTGATAGTCATCAGCCAGCTCTGAAAACTGTCCCAAGCACGATGAGTAGACCTGACCCAGCATAAGACTGGTTTCTAGCAAAGGCTTTTAGGTGATTAACTATTAAAGGCAGCAGGCAGAAAAATGGTTTCAGAAGAGGAAAAATAAAATGCTAGGTCCCTCTCTTGTCATGAACCTTTGCCTTAAGTATAATTCTGAGAATGGTTTGGAATAATTCACTCCCAGGTGCCTTTACAGTAACATGATGGGACTTAACAGTTCCATCTGTAATATGTAAGAGAAAATTTTCTCCTTGCCGCAGAATTGTAGGGGTGGCTCAAGAATCCTGAAGAAAGGATAATGTTTTCCATTTAGTACTTTAGACTTTTTTGAGTAATTTTGATAGATGTCCATTATATTGTTCTGTTATTTCTAAAATGAAATCTAGGAATCTAAGTGGTTATTTTCAAAGTGATAGCAGTCTTTAACATAAAAGGCATCAAGAACCAGACAGGGCTGAAGTACAGCTGTGTACACTGTGACTTTTTTCATTTGGGATAAAAGATTTCCCCATGTATACAGCTGTGTTTACAGATTTGCTTCTATAAAAAACGTGAAACAAGCTAACAGTGAGACATCATCTTTGCCTGGATTGGCAGAGCTAAATCCTGATTTACACAGCTGGCATCCTTTTACTCAGCAAACTACCCACAGTAGCATCTCCCCAGCCTACTTGTCAGATGCTTTTTCCCTAAGCATCCTTGTTTTTCTCTTTCCTACACTTTGTAAGAATTTACCTAATACTAAGTGCCACAAATCCAAGTGTTCCTTCTTAACTACCACATGGGAAGAGGAACTTCTTTAGAGTAATTTTATTGTCTGCCAATAACTTACCATAACATGGTCCTCACAGGTTTTCTTAGTGGCTCTGAAGCTCTCTTATATCCTGTCATAACCCTGGCTCTGCAGAAAAGAAAAGTCTCTTCCCAGATCCCCTGCAGATTCCAGATCCTCTTCCTCTTTTCCAAAAAGCTAAGCAAGGTGACTACAAGGAAACACATCTTCCAGAAAAGAGCCACCTGAACACACATCATACATAGCACAGTGGAGCTCAGGCTTAGTGGCTATGTGCCCATAACCAGACAGGTATCATCAGCAAATATCTCTTCCAGCTTCCACAGCAGACAGTGAAGGGCTATAAATGCCATCACTATTATCCCTGCTGGAAGTACCTCTGTGTTGTGTTGCTTGGTCCACAAATTAACTAGGCTGACAAGAAGACTGGGGAGCCTGAGATAGCAGTTCCATGATAAGGAGGATGATTCAGTGGCTGTGATGGTTTAATGAGTTGCCAGGACAACTTTGGGAAAAAATGTTTCTTCTTCCACCAGCCAGCCAAATAAGCCAGTATGTTGGTTTTGCACAGCCTGGTTTTTGGTAGCAGGTGGAGAGCCACAGAGGTGGCTTCTGTGAGAAGCTGCTAGAAGCTTCCACTGTGTCCAGCAGACCCAATCCCTGATGGCTCTGAAGATGGACGTGCTGCTGGCCAAGGCTGGGGCAATCAGAAATGGTGGTAACGCCTCTGTGTTAACATATTTAACAATAAATCAAAACAAAGGCAGTGGGGCAGTTTTAATTCCAGCTAGAGAAGAGGGGGAAGTGAGAACATGTGAGGGAAACAACCTGGCGGCACCAAGGTCAGTGGAGAAGGAGGGGCAGGAGGTGCTCCAGGCACCGGAGCCGAGGTGCCTCTGCAGGCCGTGGTGAAGCAGCTGTGCCCCTGCAGCCCATGGGTCCGTGGGGGATGCAGAGATCCACCCACAGCCCATGGGGATCCACGGGGGATGCAGAGATCCACCCACAGCCCCTGGGGATCCACGGGGGATGCAGAGATCCACCCACAGCCCCTGGGGGAGGTGCCCATGCTGGAGCAGGTGGATGCCAGGAGGAGGCTGTGATCCGGGAGACCTGGTGCAGAGAGAGGGCCCTGCTCCCAGGCTGGAGCAGCCTGGCCTTGGAGCACTGCACCTGTGGAAGGGTTCCGCAGCAGTTTTGGGAGGACTGTGTGCCCGTGGGGGCAATTCACATTGCAGCAGGTTTGGCAGGACTGCTGCTTGTGAGTGGACCCACGCTGGGGAAGTTCACAGAGAACTGTGTCCCATGGGAGGGACCCCACGGTCTCACAGGGGAAGGACTCCTCTCCCGGAGCAGCAGAAGAAAACCTCGGGTGACGAACTGATCAAAACCCCCACACTTTGTCTCCTTGTGCTGTTGGTGGGAAGGAGGGAGGGGTTGGGGAAAAAAGGTGTTTTAAGGGCTTAATTTACTTCTTTTTATCCTCCTCGGATTTTGTTAGTGATAAAATCACTTTGTATCTCTAAGATGAGCCTGTTCTGCCCTTGGAGTGTTTCTTTCCTGTCCTTATCTCAACTCATGAAGCCTTCATTAAATTTTTCTCTCCTCTGGCCAGCTGTAACAGGAGGATGAGTGAGCAGCTTTCATGGGTGCCTGGCGTTCGGCCAGTGTCAAACCACGACAGCCAATTTTGGCACAGCCCCCAGGCAGGCACAAGGGAGGGACAGAGGCAGCATTTTCTGATGCTGGCATTCCCCAACAAGATCCTTCTGTTGTTCCTAAGGTCATTATTTCTTCAGCCTGAGCCCTCTGCTGAAGAAATCCACTCATGTTCTGCTTGTGCCCGTTGTACAGTTAACAGAAAGTGAATCATGGGGCAGAGTTTCCCTGCATCTGGCTGGTAACAGGATGGCTTATTTCTCTGAGGATCAGGAATGAATGAAAGCCTGGAGTACCCAAGCTGAGACACTCCAATACGCAGTGAATCATTAACAGCAGCTACTACACCTTGGAAAGGCAGTATCCAGCCCCGTGCCAGGCTCAATGTTGCAGCAGTGACAGGACCAGGAGAAATAGCTTTTTACATCTCTGAAGACAGAGCTGTAAAGCAGTGAGATGCTTTTACTGTGACAGGGACACACTACCAGACCACTCATAAGGGTAAGTCACACCTCCATAATTTCTTGGGGTGTTTTGAGAAGGCTGAGAAGGGAATGTGTGAAGAAGAGGTTGGGAGCTCATCATGATCAGTCGCCAGTGTTCCAAAGGGCTGTTTTGAAACTCTTGGTAGTTGCAGCTCCACAGTGAAGAACGAGCATCAGGGCTCAGGGCTTAGGGCTCAAGGCTTAGGGCAATGGTGAGGACTTGAGTCCAGATTTCACCAAATAACAGATTTCTCCATTGTAATGGAGATTAAGAGGAAAATGTGACACAACCTCTCATGTCATGTTGATGGGTTGGATTCCCTCTTCTGAGGGAATTTTGGCCAGTACAACATGATGGCTGCATTCCTGCCAAAGATGAGACTGGAGCTGCTGATACTGCAGCAGAAGCGTCTGTGCTTCATACAGATGTCTCTGGCCATCCTGTAGACCAGTGAGATTTGCAAATTAG
The DNA here is from genome assembly GCF_041296385.1 of Aphelocoma coerulescens. Lineage (NCBI taxonomy): Eukaryota > Metazoa > Chordata > Aves > Passeriformes > Corvidae > Aphelocoma > Aphelocoma coerulescens. The sequence continues at coordinate 157,752,670 of NC_091015.1, read as the reverse complement.
CCCCATGGCAAGTTTTTCAACAATGGGGGCTGTTCCAGCTGCTTTCTCTGGCAGATCCCTGACAAGAGCAACAAAGCCAAAAACCTCTTCACTCACACAAATCTTTTTCTGCCCCTTTTAGCAAAATCAGTGAAAGCAGTAGTATCAGAACTCCTTTTTTTAAGAAAAGATTTGTCGCCCAAACACTGGAAATGCACATTTATCTATACTTATTTTAGCTCTGTTTTACTTCTCAGCGTCAAACCCTACCATCTCTCTTCAGTTTCTAAACACTGTGCTCCAGAGCTGACACATTGCTAACCCCATGCTAAAGCACAAGCTGTAATAATACTATCAGACCAACATTTCAGAGAGTTTTTCCTCACTAACCTGTGTCTGACCTTTAATTGATAAACAGCAAAGTGGATCTGATAGTGGGGTGATGCAGAGGCCTTATATCTCTCTATAACTTCAACTGATTGCTCCTAAAATTGAGATAAAGTGATACAAGACCACAGTGCCTGATATGAGAAAACACATTACTTGGCACACAAGCTGAATGCCAAGGCAGAGCATGGAAGGATTAGAAAAGTAGAAGAAGGAGGAGGGAATGTGGAACAAAAATGTCTATGTTGAGAATCTTGGTTGATCTGTCAGAATTAGTCATTCGGTTGTATACAGATTAAAACCACCTTATTTGATTAGTCTCAAAGCTTACTAGGGAATTTAGCCACACAACACATTAATTTCAATTAGCATGTTTGTGGCTAACTACCTTTGTTGACTCTGAAAAAGTGGAAGTCTTGATATGACATATTTCTTCCCAAGAGCTTCTCATGGACTGAGAGCAGCAACAATGAAGTGTTCCTATATGTGTGAGTTTATCCAAAGGGGTGCTTAATGTGGTGATTTATTTTCAGCTGCTACTGCTGTTATTAAGAAGAAGATGAATATAGAAATATTTCTATAAATAGAAAGCCATGCTCATGACCATGTGCTGTGAGTCATCACTGTTAATTATTCAGATGTATTTTCAAAGATACCTGGGGATTTGCAAAAACGAATGGTTGCACAGTAAGAGTTTAGCTATTTAACATTTTTACTGACGTGTATGTATATGTCTAGATACATATCTATTTGGTTTTCTTCTGTTTACAATTTCTCTGTGTAAATAAAGAGGAGGAACTGTATCACATATTAGAAATGGCTAGTCACATGATGCAGTGAATAATGAACTGTGAGTGCAAATCAGCTGATAAATCCCCCATGCTAAGCTTTATTGTATGCAAACTATTTGTCAGGTGCTTGTGACTAACAGATGGATTTTTCTAGTAATCATAACCAGCTAGTGGACAGCAGACTAATCCAAAAAGTTATGGTATTTCTAATGTGTGGTGTTCATATAATAAATTGCTTTCATAGTTTATTAGCTACCATGATCAGCCAGGGGAGTGCTTTGGTTCTGTGCCCATTTTAGTTGTGGAGTTGGAGTGGTTTTCTATAAGAGCAGTAGCAACAGCATACAGAAAGAGTGAGACCATACAGGAGTAAGGTTCCCCTTTGAGACTGGTTATATCAAATCAAGGATAGCCTCAAGAATCATTACTTTATTTGAAAACTAAACAATACAGGGAATATTCCCAGCCTGGAATTATCTGCGCTGATAAGTGCTACAATAGTTCACAGCCTGATTCAGATCTGGGACCACTAATACAACATCTTCCCAAACCATTCCCAGGTGCAGCTCAGCAAGTAGCACCAGTCAGGGATCATTCCTGGCAGGTTTTGTATGTGGAGCCATGCAATTTCAGAGACTTAGGGACCAAGACATCAACAGCATGGATGTGAAGTCTTCTACAGGAGTTGTTCTCACTGTCCAAAAAATATAAAAAACTCAGTCTACTAAGGTTGGTGTAACCCCTGTGCCCAGGAAAGCTTTTCACTGTGCACCAACTCCTCTGCTTCCCAGATAGGTGGGATACCACCTTTTTGCTGTCCTCATTCCTGGTCCCTAGGATTGTTTTGGTTTCATCAGCATCTTTATCTGTCCTTGCCTTCTTGCTCTCTGTGAGGAGGAAGCTGGCTTGGTCTCTCGCTAAGCCGACATTCAGCCCCACAGTTCAGCATATGCAGAAGTTGCAAGGGGTATGCTCTGCACAAGTCCACCTCACTGTCAGTATAAGGTTTACAGGCTGTCCCTTCCAGAACTTAATGTTTTTCAATTTATATCTCCTTGTTTCTTAAGATTCATAGAATCACAGAATGTTATGGGGTTAGAAGGGACCGTAAAGATTATCTAGTCCCAACCCCCCTGCCATGGTCAGGGACACCTCCCCTTAGACCAGGTTGCTCGAGGCCTTACCCAGCCTGGCTTTGAACACTGCCAGGGTTGGGGCATTCACAACGTCCCTGGGCAACCTGTTCCAGTGTCTCATCACCCACACCCACGCACTACAGAATTTCTTCCTAATATCTAACCTAAATTTCCCCTCTTTCAATTTGTACCTTTTACCCCTTGTCCTATCAATCACTACAATACCCCTTATTGTTTTACAAATCACTCTGGGACCTTCCAGCATCTTATCTCGGTCCCAAAGTGCCTCCACTCAATGCAGTGAATAATCAACTCGTCTTCACTCAGCTTATTTTCTCCAGGAGGCAAAATCCACCTCTGTTTTCTCATTATTTCCCCTGGCTACCATTCTGTAGCAAATGCCAGGATTCTTCCTTCAGAGAACAGCCAAGATGAGCTTTATCTCAGATGTGCCAATATCAGAAGTAAATGATAAAAATAACATAATAATAATAATAATAATAATAATAATAAGCGAAAGCAAAGCCATATCACCTCCTATCAACTATTTTTGTGGTGTCTGATAAGTTGTGTGGACCATGCACACAACAAATGGTGCTGCTTGGCAGCACAAATTTTCTCTGAGATCACAGAATAGCCAGTGGTTTTGAACATATGATTCAATAATGCATTTGTTGAAATCCAAGACCACTGTCACTAAAATCCTGAGCTTTCTCAGTGCTTACAAAAAACACCATTGCTTTCACATTTGTAGGGAAACTTTACCATGTACCTCCAGAAGACCAGAATAACTTCTGCTGCACAAGATCAGTGGAGCTCAGGGTGAAGGATGGTGCATAAATATGAAATCTCTGACCCACATACTCCTTTCTCAGCTCCACATCTTCTCCAGAGCAAGCAGAAAGGGGGTTTCCATGCATATACAGAAGAAAGAAAATCAGCTCTCCTCACAGCTGGAATATTTGGTCATGCCCTGGGAGCTCAATTAAAAAAGGTCTGTCTGATGTACTAGAGATGTAAGAGAGCCCTTCCCTCACACCAGTTGTCCATGTCTTTAGCAGGACTGATATGAATTCCTCACTGCACTCAGTGTTGGGGATACCACTGTGCTGGCCAGTAATTGCTTACCCTGATAAAACCTCAGAGAGCCTGGAAGCAGCCCTACCTCCTCCTCCTGGTGCACGCTGCGAAACAGCTGTGCCACTGCTGCTGGGGATGTTGACAAGAACAGAACCTCTACAAAGAGCCATTGTTCCCCAGCCAACACAGATGCAATATGTTGCTTCTTTATAGCTCATGCTGGCCAATTAAACCTATCAACCAACTAATTTATTACTTTATGCCTTGTAATGGGTGAGGTAACAGGAAAAAAAGTGTTTTGTTTAATCCTCATCTACGTGGCAGATGTCAGCAGGTTTAGTGCAATAATGTATATAAAATTGTCGGGCGCCAGGTGAAGCACTGGAGCAGGCTGAGGAGAGATCCACTGTGACTCCATTTCCAGAGTTTGTGCAGAGCCTCCACATTCAATCATCACCAAAAGGAGCTGCTTGGCTTTGCCAAGGCAGCTCCTGAAAGGCTCAGTACAAAGAAGCACCAATAAAAACCAAATGCAGGAATTTGTGCCCCTCTTTTTCTTTGTGACCAGAACAACTGACCTAAGAACTGGTTCTCATTACCCTGCATCTTTGAAATCCATGTCATTGAGCAGGGTTTGCTTCTGTGGCTAAATCCTTGTCTTGCCACCCTGGAACAAATTTGGAAGGTCTCCATGTAAACACTAAAGGGTCAACTTTATATTCTTATTAAAGAGAAGAGCATTCCTCTTCTCAGGTTTTTGTAACACAGAATCTTTTTATTTCCTTTTTCTTTTCTTTCCTCATCTTTTTTCTTTCCTTCTTTTTTTGTGTTTTTTTTTTTTTTTGTAACTATGCATTTGTAATCTTCTAATAATTTTTTCATCAGAACAATTTAAAATAACCAAATCAGTTTGTAAGTTGCTACAGATTGTTGCTATGAATTATCCCAAAGCCTTTGTGCCAGCATATTGATTGCGTTAAAGTCAAGTGAAAATAGATGCACAGCTTAGAAGAGCCATAAAAAACCCTCTACAAGAGCAAAGAGATTATTCATCTGTATCATTTAAAAACATAGCTTGTAGGCACATGAGTATGATTAGCGAATAAGTGCAGCTCTGACAGCTTCAAAATTGTGACACACACACGCAGTCAACTGTCTGCCAATTCCTTAAATAAACTGATTGTCTAGAAGGAAGCTTTTGTGATTAGTAATAGAAGATTCAGGTAAGGATTTTCCTTTTTTTTTTTTTTTTTAAGGTCTAAGGAGTTGATTTGTAGTCAAATTTTATAACACTAACCAAATCAAAGCATTGTTTCAAATATTTATTAGAATTGTTGCTGTGGATGTATCCTTATTCTGCAGTGAGCTGTTTTATAATTTATGATTTATAATTGTATAGATTCTCAGTGTGCTGTAGCTAGACTTTGTTCCTCTCTCTGCCTGTCAACTCAATTGGTTGCTATCTCTTCCATGCTAGATTAGCGCTTATTAGTTCTGATAGATGTTATCCTTTCAAGTTGTTGCTAGCTTGACTTTGTGGCTGGGTTAGGAGGAAAGTGTTTATTAGAACCAGAGCTGAGAGCAAGCCCTTCAATGCAGATTTTTAACTCTCATGGCTGCTGCTGGTTGTTAGACTGCTCTGCTCATTGGTGCTGTACCACGGCTGGAACCGGCACCGAGCAAAGGGAGGCTGCAGATGTTCTAAAGCAGATGTTCTGAAGCAGCCATTCCTACCCAGCCTCATCGACCCAGCCTTGCCAGCTGCTGAGTTACTTTTCACATAACATCTGAAAGCTGCTCAGCAACCTCAGTGAAGTGAAGGAGGCCAGTCTTCGTGAAGAAGTCACTCTGACTAGAAATGTCCTCTCAGTTCTGCCAGGCATGCCAACAGAATGGGATGGCCCAAGTCACCACCTGCATGGTCCTCTCTGCTTGGGGATGCAAATCAGTGATCAGATCTTCACCTGCAGTGGAGCTCTAGCATCTAATGTATGTGGAGACACCCACCTGTAGATGTGGTAATCTGGAGTTGTCTCCCACATCCAATTTCCCTCTCTTGTCAGGGGAGTTACAGGGATGCCAAAGGATGGTCCATCCCAACCTGTTATCTAGAAGTGGAGTGTGTCACTGCCTGTAGGTACCTGTGTCCGTGCACTCATTGGAGAGGATACCCAGAATGCCAGCTTAACCTGGATAGCAGTTACCACAGGGATGGAATTAGATAAAATCAATCCCTGTGATTCCCTTAATCCTAGCAAAGGCTGCAGCCAGCACCAATGGTTTCAGAGGGATTGGAGCAAGACATTTACCCCAAGGAAGGTTCCTACCTGTCAGTGTTTGGGGAAAATGTGTGCAACTTGCATGAAGATTAGCTTGGAGCCCTTCAAACGTAATTGTTTCCCATTGATACTGGATGTTATTGTCTTCTGTAAAAACAATCTGTTTCTGAATTTCATGACACTCTTTAAAGTTTATCTCTTATGGTAATGAATTCCTCAGGCAAATTGTGCATTGTCTGAGAAGATCTCCTAGCATCATTTTTTTCTGAATATATTTGTTATACTAATTAAAGGACTTCACTTCCCTCAACATTTCCCTTTAATGTTAGCTTGAACTCTGCAGGTTGGAGACGGCTGCTACATGCATAGAGGCTAATCACAGGACTGGAATTAGGGAATTTATGAGTTCCTTAAAGCTCCTCTAATATGAATTGCTCATAAAAGGCTCTTCATTAAGCATTCATTTGCCTCTGTGTTTTGCTCAATCTGTACTAATTTTACATGCATGTACATATATTTTCGTGTTAGCCCTGAACAAGGAGAGGACCACTGGGCCCTGGTGGATGCAGATAGTTTTCTCCTCTGAGGTCCATTTACCAGCTGGATTTACCAATGTAAGAAGTCTGTCCTTCAGGGGAGAAATTAAAACCCCATAATTTTTTTAACCTGTGAGTTTAGTGCAAACTGACCACTGTGACACCTCTGAAGTGCTGGGAGGTCCTACCAGAAAAGGCCCAGTTTGGTGTCCTGAGATTACAGAGAGAACCAGTTCTGCTGGTTCACTGCCACAGATTAAACAAGCACAGACTGGTATTTGTTTTCTTTCCCATGAATGTGTTTAGTGGGGCTCAAAATCGATCAGGAAAGAGATGTTTGGAGCTAAAAGACAGAAACTTTTCTTTTTGTTTGGCTGTGTTGGGGATTTTTGTGTTAGGAAAAGCCTTTTGGCTTTGAAAGCTGCCTGCCTCAGCTATATAGGTATATCAGGAGGGAAACTGTCAGAAAAAAAAATGGACATTTGGCAGGGAAAAATTTTCAAGTCAGACATAGTAATTAATCCTGATTAGGTTTATTAGGGTTTCAAGAAGGGTAAGTATTTATTCCATGCACTCTTAATTGCTCTGTGTTCTGGTCTGGTTTTGTTTTGTTCCTCCCAGCTTTCTAAGCTTCAATTTATATGACACAAACCAATTACCAAACGGTGCTGCCTTAACCTTTCTTTGTGCTGATCCACTCAAGAGCAGAGACAGTCACTCTTCAATAGTTCATTGTGCTTCCAGAAGGGTTGTTGTAAACCAAATGAGCTGCACTGTGTGTGCCCTTCAGCATCTTCTGGCATTGCTGATAATGGGCTTTTACCTTCCCCTGGCTGCCGGTATCTCTGCCACTTTCAGCATTTAGGCAGATAATCTTTGGGGCAGGGTCGTACAGCTAGAGTTGACAAAGACACGGAGGGTGGTTCTGCTTCATGGAGCAGTGGAAACTGAACGGGAACAACCTCTGAATTTAGATTCAGAACCCCTGAGAGCTGAATAATCTTGAAGCAGCTGTGGTACAGCCCAGCTCACAAAAGGGTGCACCCCAAAACAGCTCCCAGTGCTGGATGAAAGCACCTCTCAGTTCCCTCTGTGCCTGCAGGAAGCTGCTTGAAGAGTACAAAGCTAAAGCTGACATCTCTGAAGGGTGGAGGTGTCCAGGAGGGACAATGTCCTTGGCACCCATTTCCTGATGCTCCAGTCTGCCTGCAGTGGGGCAAGAAACAATCATGGCTGAGTTCTCCAAGCTGTTTAGTAAAGCAGAGACAATAAAGAATCTGAGGATTTTTATATGACTGTTACAAACCCTTGAAAACACAAATTAGCTCCCGTTTTTCTGCCACCTTGGCTTAACTCAGGCTCTGGGATGTACATTGCTATGAAGAAGTCTCTGTGAAAGACCTTTGCCATTCCTAAAAGGTAAGAACTGGGAAGGAGGCAGCACTGAGCTTGTTCTGGGGCCTCTGGCTGACATTTCTTCACTCTTTGATCCAGAGAGGGAGTGCAGGATAAGCAAAAAGGCAGGTTTGCCTGTCAGTAGTGACTGGAGGAGGGTTTTTGGAGGAGCCTTTGGGCTAGTTTCCTCCCCCCACATTCCTGTCCCTGTTATGGCTTCAGCGGCTCAGACAAATGGTCAGATACACTTGAGTGCACAGCCCTGCAGTGCAATGGGGATGCTGCCCTCATCATGACTCCTGTGTTTAGGCATTTTGAGCGGAAGGAGGGGTTGGGAAGGAGAAAAGAATGAGATAAGAATGTGTGAACTACTTTTTGCTTGCTGAGTCTTTGCTAGAAAAGCTGTCAGTTGTGCAGTGTTATGTCAAAAAACTGCAAATCTCTTCGTATGGACAGCAAGGTCCTGCTCCAAACACTGAAAAAATTCAATTGGAGCGTTATGATCAGCCTTCCTCAAAAACTGATCATGCTTTGCTCAAAGCAGTAGTGCAGGCAGCACTGCTGAAGCCCAAGTTTTGACTTTGGTCACTGGTGTGAAGCCTCATTAGGGCTGGATGGCTCTAAATGGGAGCAGGGCTTGGTTAGAAATGTGCTCCACAAAACAGACCACTGCTGACTTTATGTGACTCACTGAGGTCAGCCCTTGGGTATCGTACCAAGACACTGCAATCCCCACACAACTCCGTGTGTGTGTGCTCTGCATCTGCAAGCAATTTATCAGGGGTACACTTCACAAGCCTCTAGGAACACAGACATCATGTGATGGAATTTGAGTCCCCTTTATGCTCAGCTGGGACTGGAGAGAGGGGACATGTGCCATTCTCTCAGATTTTAGTTTTCTTAGCAAAGAGAGGTAACAAGTCAGGTGTCACATGCAAACAAGGATTATTTTCTCTTGCTTTTCCCTTTAGCAGCCGAGCACTGGGCAGATATTTGAGTGAAAGGACAGGCTCAGTTTGCCTGGAACCAGTTGAAATCTGAAGTTATGCAGTTGAAACCAATAAAGAGACGGATCAAAATCTGGCTTTGTGCCCCGCTGTAGAGTCCTTTCTGAACAGACTACGGGAGAAATAGCTGTGGATTGCAGACCATGTCTGCAAGAGAAAGCGTAATTTGCCAGTGAAGAAAACTTCTCACTTATAAAGCTTTTGAGCAACTTGCTTTGAGATATTTGCAGCGCCTTTAAAAAAAAACCTCAGCTGTAATGAGCTTATGTGTTAAATGAACAAATGTGGAAATTAGGACATGAGATATTTGCATAGCAGCCAGGAGTTAATTACTGGTGATAGTCCAAGCTGAAGAATAGTATCTATTGTTTCCAGAAAACTAGTTTTTATAAAACAACATGAACTTCCTGTACTCAAAACACTCACATCATCAATGCCTACAATGTTATGTAGCAAAACTATTAACAGATCAGGTACATGGGGAAAAAAATCCCATCCTGGACAAACTGTAAAGCATCAAACCTAATTAATCATTAAACCTAATAATACAGTATGTTTAGAATGTCTCTGTACTACATATCTTTCAATTAGTATAAAGTGCAAATATATGCTGGTGAAAACCACTGGATTTTAGTTACAGAATGGCTAGATTTTAGGCATATTTATACACATGCAGAAATGTAGACATTAGTTAATGACCCCTTAGGTCAGGAGGCCTGCAAGACCTGGGGATCCCCTTTTGGGCAGGACTAGGACTAGTTCAAGGTTTAGTCTAAGAGGGTTGGCTTGTAACATACACTAGGAAATATAATTAGTCACTAGCAAAAGAACTCTTCTTTACTCCGGCACCATGTGAGTTCAGTTCTCTCAATGTGAAATGCAGCCACCCAGATTGAGACCTCTGAGACTCATTTTTGTTTGGTGAAACAGTAATTAATGCTGCATAAGGGAAAAAAAATAAAAAGCTGAAAGAGCACTGATGGCAAAGTGGCAAATGCCACAGGGAGTTTTAGGTCAATAAGCAGGGAGGACAAGCCTGCCAGACCTGCCTCGTTTGTAAGCCTAACCTCTCAACTGATAAAAAAGATGCTCTTTAGTTGGAAATTTCCTGTGGAGGTATGCAAATGGAATAATGAAAATCAAATCTGAATTCATACTTTAAGTGACATGGAAACTCTGAGTGGCCTGGAAAACCCCATTATTTGCTTGATGTTACATTTCTCCTCCCTGTGCATCTGCCCTGGGTTGCTGCTGGAGACAGATGCATGGGCTGAGAGCACCCAGGGCTGGCGTGCTCTGTTCGTCCTCGTGTTCTGTGACTCCTGACAACAAACTGCTAAAAATGGTGCTGATTGGTTTCAGAGACAGAGATCCAGAAGGCCAGGTCTCAATTATACCCAGTTATGCTGGACTTACTATTAAATCAACTAGCAATCAAGGCTCAGTGTCTTAAACAGTTCTATGAACATCTCTGACACTTCTCCTAGTGACTTCCCTAAAACTCCTCATGAATTTACCAGGACCTCCGTGCCAGTGAGAATGGAGCAAAGTGTTGAATGTTTGCCTGAGTGCTCTTTTTGTCCTCCCTGTCAGTCTGTGTCACACCAGCAGATGCTGGGAGCAAAAGGCCAGGCCCCATGTGGTCTCAGCTACAGAAGCTCCATGGCAGCAAGCAGAGCAGTGCCAGGCTAAATCGCTTCACAGATCGTATCATCAGGACTGGAGAGGATTATAATATGTGTAATTTTTATCCTGCTCACCAGAAACCCCCCATGATTTTTTCTTTCTGTTACTTTCCTCATTCTTGTCACTCTTCCAAGGTCATCTTTTGATAGGAAACAAGTGGTCAGATACTGTTAAAATATGTGTGGCAGAAGAAGGCAAGATCAGAGATGCCATAAAATGGCTGTACACAGACAGAATATTCATTTCCAGGGAAATTGGTGTTTGCTATTTAAGCCTACTTAAATCTACTCTGCCTACTCCCTCCCACAAAACAGACAGACCTCCTCACAGTCTTTTCACAACACTCTGTTTTATCTTGTTGTCATTTTGCAATAGCTCAGGGAAAACCACTGTCATCCCCTTCTACTCCGTAGGAAGTGGACAGAGGTCCCAAGCCTCAGAGGTACAGAGGCAACTACCTTTGAAGAGTCCTTGAAGAGTCACACCAGACATGTCTACACAGAGTAACAAGCAGAGTTTGGGAGAGTTCTGGGAGCCAATCCCAAGTCCTCCAATAGCTGAACAAGTGCACAATTCATCCCACTTGGCTTCTCACAGAGGTGGCCCCTTCCCTGGGACTACCCATGAGTCAGGCTCTCGGGTTGTAATTGCAGTGGAGAAAGAATTAATTAGAGAAGGGATGGCTGCATAAGTAGGGGAAGGAAGGAAGGAATTCGGAAGGAATTCGGAAGGAAGGAAGGAAGGAAGGAAGGAAGGAAGGAAGGAAGGAAGGAAGGAAGGAAGGAAGGAAGGAAGGAAGGAAGGAAGGAAGGAAGGAAGGAAGGAAGGAAGGAATTCGGAAGGAAGGAATTCGGAAGGAAGGAATTCGGAAGGAAGGAAGGAAGGAAGGAAGGAAGGAAGGAAGGAAGGAAGGAAGGAAGGAAGGAAGGAAGGAAGGAAAGGAAAGTACACATACCCACCTAACACAAAGTTTCAGTGCTCTAAGTTGATGTGTTTCAGTGACTAATATCATGGGAAAGATGTGTAGGTGTGAATGTGTGTAGGAGAGTGCAGCACAGGGATATAACTGGGATAACTGAAGAAGCTGAGTAAATCAATTAGAATAAGCTGACCAGGATGGGACAAGGACAGTCTCAGAACGTAGGGGTTGGTCTGGGGGTGCTAAGATGGGACTGCAAACCATCTCCGATTGCTCCCAGGCTCAGGAATAGCAGGCTTAGTGCATGCTTGTAAATACACAGAACTGCATTCAAGATCTCTCCTGGTTTGTCTTCCTAATTAAAATTGCCTATAATAGCTGAGAATGTGGCAGTCTATACAGATCAGACTATTCCTCTTCATGCTTCTATTTCAAAATGAAGACATCTCAAGTTGGTGATTTACCATTTTATCCTCCCAGTTCATATCTAGATGATCATTTCTGTTGTTCCGTTATTCAACTCAGAAAGAGCACTGATAAGGTTTTCAAAAACACGGTCTTGGGAGAGCCATGCCCTTAGACCATCCATATCTCATCTCATGCACCATGCAAGTACTGTGCTCAGAAGGAAAGATAGGAAATATATAATCTATTCTCCCTCATACCTCTGTGCCATTGGGAATCAAACAAACCTGCATTCCAGTTTCTTTCACTGAAAGGAAACTCCCTCTCTAGCAGACTTATCAAACTGGGATGCCCCTCCAATGCCTTAGGCAATTAACAAAACTTCTTTATATTCTGAAGGCTCCGCCCACAGCAATCTTTGACACAGACACACACAAACACACATATTCAAAGGGGTTTATTCTCCTGTCACTTGTTGCTTAAGGATGGGTTGGTAAAAGGAGGAAAATGTTCAGAGATGTCAGTGACAATAACAGTCATGGATATTATGATGTCAAGGGATGCTACCTGGCCCTGCTGAATACAGCCAATGTATCCTGCTGCATTGCACTGGAGACACAGTAAAGATACACATACATGACATAAGACCAATTTATATGTAAGAATATTTCATTGATTTGTGGTATAGCAAAACCAGTGAACTAGGCAAACATTCCAAACAGATTTTAGATCACATACTGCACATGAACTTTTGACATGGCCGTCTCCCTGCTGTTGTTCACTGTATGCCATAATCCCATCCTCTCCTACCAGATTTCTATCTGTACCACATAACCCTTGCTATTCCTCCAAGAAAGGATTTCAGCAGCATCATAGATTTTTTACAAGAATTCCAGTTGAAAGTCATTCTTGCGGTTAGCCTTCTGGCATGCAATCGTTTAATATGTTTTAGACTCTCAGATCGGTTCTCAGGAGTTTGCAGGTCTCATACTCAGTAACAGGATTCTATCTTTGGATAAAGAACAAGAAACCACTGAAGAGTGGAGAAGCCAGAGCTCCTATAATATGCAGGTAGGAACAAAGTTTTCAGAAAAGAACAACGGGTTTTAATCCTCTGTGTAGGGGTCACATGTTCAAAAGTGCCTAATGCTTTAATAGCTCCCACTATAATCCTTTTTGATAAAATTGAAAAGCCTGTATTTGCTTTTAGACCCTCTTGATTCAGTAGTGAGAGTTGAGCTCAGAAAAATTCAGCTTCCTTTTACGAACAAAGCCTAAATAAATATTACTAAATATTAAATATTACAGTCTGAAAATAAGAAAGAAAGAGAGAAAGAGAGAAAGAAAGCGAGAAAGCGAGAAAGCAAGCAAGAAAAAGGAAGGAAGGAAGGAAGGAAGGAAGGAAGGAAGGAAGGAAGGAAGGAAGGAAGGAAGGAAGGAAGGAAGGAAGGAAGGAAGGAAGGAAGGAAGGAAGGAAGGAAGGAAGGAAGGAAGGAAGGAAACTAATATGGTAGCTTCCCTTGTTACCTTGTTGATTTCAGTTTGGTGGGAGCTGCACAAAAGTGGTTCTACTAAGGAAAAACACTGATTGGAAATTTTATATCAACATTTGAATAAGTTAAAAAAATAACTCGATAATATCTTGCTTGATGTGAGTGTAGTTGCATGGACTTCAAATTCCATCTCAGGCAAAACTCAAGAATTTGTTTGAAGCAGGAATATTAGAGACCCTCACTGCTTTCTGCAACTGGGGTTACCCTGAAGGGTTTATACCTTTCCTTTGCTTCCTGAGATGAAATTTTGTGATATCAGCTGGTTTGTCTGTAGGTTGTTCTAAATCATTTGATAAATGCTCAAGTGATTCTTATTGTGTTTTCATTGTTGTATATAAACAGCAGACAGACCAAAAGATAAGAGGGGCTCAGATCAAAGTCCAAAGAACCAGTAACCATCTGGTATCAGTCTGACAACTGAATATTGACATGGTATGACTTCAGTAACCAGGGTTATTTCTACTCCTCTTAGCCCAGGATGCTATGCCCCAAACCTGCAACATTTAACATAAAATCATAGAATGGTATGGATTGAAAGGGACCTTAGAGATCATCTTGTTCCAACTCCCCCTGCCATGGGGAGGGACACTTTCCAGCAGACCAAGTTGCTCAGAGCCCCAAACAGCCTGGTCTTGAACACTCCCAGGGATGGGCATCCACAGCTTCTCTGAGAAACCTGTTCCAGTGTCTCACCACCCTCACAGTAAAGAATTTTTTTCTAATATTGAATCTAAACCTACTCTCTTTCACTTTGAAGCCATTCCTCCTTATCCTATCACCACATACCCTTGTAAAACATTTCTCTCTGTCTTTCCTGTAGGCTCCCTTCACGTACTGGAAGGCCACAACAGGGTCACCCCGAAGCCTTCTCCAGGCTGAGCAAACCCAGTTGTCTCAGGCTTTCCTCATTGGAGAGGTGATCCATCCCTCTAACCATTTTGGTGGCCTCCTCTGGACTTGCTCCAACAAGTCAATGTTCTTCCTGTGCTGGGGGCCTCAGGCTGGGTGCAGCACTTATGAGTGTGAATATAAGATTCTTAGGTTATTCTTAGGGTAATATAACTTCATTTGGTGCAGAATTTTAATAATTTTTTCTTACATCATAGAATCACAGAATCATTTAGGTTAGAAAAGATGTCTAAGATCAAGTTCAACTGTTCACTCAGCCCAGCCATCTCCACCACTTAACCGTGCCCTTAAGTGTCATATCTATAGATCTTTTAAACATTTCCAGGGATAGTGGTTCCAACATTTCTGTGGACAGTCTGTTTCAGTGCTTGATAACATTTTCTGTGAAAAGATTTTTTCCCAGTATCCAAACTAAGTCTTCCCTGGTACAACATACTGTGGGGTATGCCCAGCCCCGGCCCTGGAGGGATGTCTGCTGAGATAAGGAGAGTGCTTAACCTCCCAGCAGGATTCCCTGGAAAGGCAACCACTTTTCAGCTACAGCAAGAAGAAGACAGACCCAGAATCCTCTGGGAGACCCTATGCAGATCCTTTGTAACCCATTGGCCTTTACCCTCTGTATCCCTATAAAGCTGGGCCTCTACCCCTGTGAGGGAGAGAGAAGCTTGTCCCTGGCCTCCCTTTGTCGAGCGCAGACTAATAAAGCTGTCTCGTGCGGAACTGCTAAACAGGTCTCTTGTCTCTCTCCTCCTGGTCTGGCTTGGAGATTGCCCACAGAGCAAGAGCTGAATTCACTAGCTGAAAATCACTAAAGAGCTGACAGCCTCTGCACAGGCAGTCTGGCTAGCAGCGGAGGGAAGACACCGGGACCTGGGAAGACAATCCTCCACGGGACCATCTCTCCGGACCGGTCACAGCTTCCTGGGTCAGAGCTACTGACCCCACACCAGCTGCATTTACATGCAACCATTTCCTCTTGTCCTGCCACTTGTTACCTGGGAGAAGAGACCGACACCCACCTCTCTACAACCTCCTCTCAGGGAGCTGTAGAGAGCTGTAAGGTTTCTCCTGAGCCTCCTCTTCCCCAGGCTGAACACTCCCAGCTCCTTCAGCTGCTCCTCATCAGACTTGTGCTCCCGACCTCTCCTCAGCCCTTCTCTGGACTCGCTCTAGCCCCTCAATGTCTTTCTTGCAGTAAAGGCCCAAAATTTGACACTTATTCAAGGCACAGCCTCAGCAGTGCTGAGTAAAGGGTGATGATCATTTCCCTAGTCCTGCTGTACCATTGTTTCACATCCACATGTCTTAAAGTCATCCGATGACCTTGAAGTTGGGTAGAGGACAACTTCAATGCCCGTAGAAAACGAGAAATCTCTGTAGGTACAAATAAAATGACAACTTGTGTTACCACTGCAGAGAAGCTGGAAAGAGGTGGAAGTGAGAGAATTCCCTCACAATCCAGAGAAGATGTCTGAGAGAAGAAAAATTAGGTGCTGTAAATAGAAAAATCTGAAATTCAGTTTTAAGGTTTTTTGTGAGCAACATGTCAGACAAATAAGTTATGTTCAGCATTGCCAAGGTTACTAAAACCCTTTATGATCTGCTGGCTACCGTCTTGTTACATAATCTAAAATGACTTGGGTGACCTGCTCATGCAAACACATTTTTCTCCTGACATTTAAGTGACAGGAAAGACGGTAGTAGATGACTGGTTATATCAGGAGAGATAGTGAAGTATTAATATAGGGCTCTGCTGAAATTATGTGGAATGCAGTGTGTAACCACATTCAGGAATACTGAATTCAAACTGGGATGGGCAGAGAAGGACTCCTAATATTCCCAAGGGAACCTAACTTACTAGAGAAGAAAAAAATACTGGAGTGTCACTGTTCCTACTAAGTCTGCCAGATAGTAAAAACTAACAAGGAATAAAAATACTTAAGAGACAATGTGGGGCCCATGTGAAGCCAAGCACTGGGACAGCTGCCTGCCCTTGGCAGTAGCTAAGTTGCATTGCCATTTCATTGTGGAGAACTAAGTTGCTGAGGTGCAATCCAGAGGTGGAGAGAGAGACACCAAAAGCCTCTGAGACTAATCCACTAGGAGAACTCAAACTGCACTTAGTAGAGCTGAGAGCAGGAGGAATGCACCTCCTGCAGTGGAGCCTGGAGTCACACAACTGACTGATGAGGTGGAAACACAAATCCTAGGCATTTTTCCACCAAAGACAGTATAAATGATATCCTTATGTCTTCTGGGAGTGATGAAACCACTCTGTGATAATTCAGTGGTGGGGAGAATACCTTGTTTTAGCTGATGAGCAACCACCTAGCAATCAGCAGAAGTGCCTGTTTCAAAAACAGCATGTATTTTTCGCCCAGAAAGGTCATTACATTAAATACACCCACAGGCACTGGAAATAGATAAAAGAATCCAGTACTGTTCTGCCACAGCCCCATTAAATTGGCTAAAGGATCAGAATCCTTCTGGATTCACATATCATACATTTGTTTTTTGCACAGTGGCCCATCTTCATCAGAGAGTATAGTCCCATGAAGATTTTAGATCACATTGGTGGAAAAACACTCCTAGAGGATAAGAGCTGCAGCACCTTTCTCAGGCAGATGAAAATCTTGGTCCCAGACTTGCTTCTTTCTCACAAGGGTTCTAGCCAGAAGACAAGGGACAAAATTCAGCTGCAGATGGTTCTTTGTCTTCCTTCTAGGTCAGCCATGTTCCCTCGGAAAACACGGGTTTGTGGCCCAGTATTTGACCTGGAGAAACGAATGGAGAAAGGTCATTTTGTTGCACTCATCCACAAAGAGCCTAAGATAAGGTCCTGAGACAGCTCTTCTGATCTGGGACACAGTGAGCCAGCCTGCAGAAGATCCTGAACAGAGGTTAGAGAGAGCTTCAGTCAGTCTGGGATGCAAAACACCCACGTCCCTTAGGGAGGTATGCTGGTGTCTCAGCAAGGCAGCTGTAATGTGCTGTCTGAATAATGACAGCTATTAACATGAAAACAAATAAATACAAACTGGATGGGAATAAATGCAGCATGTAAATAGAGGGAAATGTAAACATCATTATGAAGGTGAATAAGATTCTAGAGTGACATTATGGAAGTATTAGGGGGAAGAAAAAAGGTAATTGATTAAGGACAGGAACCAACACATGGAAACAGGAATGTTGGCCACACGGGCCCAAAGATTTCATTGTTCTTTACTGGACACTGCTTTTTCCATGGTCTGCTCTTTTTATGCTCTGTATCAGAGGGAACTTTCACCCTCTGATTACATCTCCCCTCTCATTCTTTCTAGATGGACACAGACTGTTGAAAGTGGAAGGCGTATTTTTGCACTATCCACTTCTTCATTCAAATTACCTTTAAGCTCATTGAAAACTGAGGTCTAAATAAAGGTGGAATACAGCCTGAAGAATTGTAATAAAAATGCCTAAGGGCTTCTGCAGGATGTTAATTAACCTGGTTCATGTGGGGAAGATGGTTGATAACTCAGTGAATATTTGAGCCATTTCAACTGTAGAAGAAATTAACTGTTTTACATACCATACTCTGTAGAAATCCCCCACTGGATTTCATCCACTAATGTCTATAAAAAAAGGCAATACATATTCTTAGCACATAAGCAACAAATAGGAAATGCTCTTATGGGATGCACGTTAGTTCCCACAATAAGAGAACACAAATCAAACCCAGCAGCTAAAGAGAAGATGAGCGAATGATTATTTTGGGCCTCTAATGAAATGATATTGTGAAAGGCATTAGAAAGATTGATTAGAGCTCAGCTGATTAACAAAACTGCCCATGCTGTACACCATTATAATGAATCTACCTAAACTATTTCCTTGAGTGTGCACTGGTGTGTGCATCCCTGTGCATGCGTGTCTTTGTGCTTCACAACTAATTATTCACTGCTGTTTCTTTATAGTTCAAAAAACAGTCTAACTTGTACAGATCTATGTTTTAGAATTAGCTATGAATACACTCTCTGGGTAGGACTCCTGCAAGGATTCAATTTCAGTATATCTGACAGTCATTTCAATTAACACATTTATCAGCATATTTACAACATGCAGCGTGAAATAAAGATCCTGTTAAAGAAAGAAGCAAACTGAATCAAGCCTCTCAGATTAAAACCCAGTCAAAATTAAATCATTACCACAAGTTAATATTGAAGCTAAAAGCATAGTAAGAATAGAAATTAAGATTGGATATTTATACCATTAAGGAGGGTATTCAGAGAAAAAATATCAGGATTAAAAAGTAAGTAAGATCAAGATCTTTTGCTGTATAAATGTTATTTGTTCCATTTGCTTTAGCAGAACTCTGCCAACAGCCATTAGTGATGGATGGGACATGCAGTCTTAGAACCTGTAAATTTCAGGTATAGCTTGAGATCAAGGTTTGGAAATGATTCCTGGAAACAAAGATCTGCATGTGGAATAATTAAAGGCAACACCTCAGGCTGAGGAGTGATTGTCTAGGAATCACCCCTGCAGAAGAGATCTGGGGTGGTGAGGGACAGGGAGTTGAACATGGGTTGTGCCAAACAGCTTTATAGTGACAAATGCCAACTGCATAAAGACTGTGTTGGCAAAAACACAGCTGAGAGTCTGAGCAAGTGGATTTCCCCCTCTGCTTTCCACTTGTGAAGAGAACACATCCAGACTACGGTGCTCAGTTTGGCCTCCACAGGATAACAAAGTTATTCATGAGCTAAAGGAAGCTTTTCACTTGGGTGGTTAGGGACCAAAGCATATGATGGACAAGATGAGGTTCAGAAGCCAAGCTTGTTTAGCTGCAAAAAAAGAAGGCTAAGGGGGCATAATGTTAGTATTTTCAACTACCCAAAGGGAGTTTTAAAAAAGAGATTAAGCCAGACTAAGAGCTGGCGGATACAGAGTACAGCAAATGGAAACTAGAAATACCAATTAGCTATAAGGGAAAAGTTGTTCACAGTGAGGGTGGACAAACATTACAACAGAGACCCAGAGAGGCTGTGCAGCCTCCATCCTTGGAGATATTCAAAGCAAGGCAGCACAAAGGCCTTGAGGGAGCTGATCCAACACTGATGCCACCCTGCTTTGCCCTTTGGAGATCCCTGTCAATCATATCTTTGTAAGGTTTTAGAGAAGACTAGAAATGAGGTGTAGGGAGAAAAACAGAAATGTCACTGCACAAAATGAGATTCAATAATCAAGGAATATGTAAGGCAGACAGAAAAGAAGTGCCTAAGTTGAATACTAAGCCAGGCCTAAAGAACTGTCATCTGGTTATAATAGGCTGAACAAAGACAAACTTCATCTCCCTTTGAAATCAAAGCCCTGCAGGCTTCTTGTAGGAGGTAATTGAAGACAAGAATAACCTTGAGCTCTAGTCACACTGTACTTATTCATTGCTTATTTAAGACATAGCAACCTATTGTATATTGCTGCAATTTGTATAGCTAATTATATAGAACTCCAGTTACACATTGTGTCTAATTGTTGGAATATACATCCTCTGAAGCCATTAGGAATGCTACCACTGGTTCATTTGAAGAGTCTAATTTAGCCACCTAAATTATCTGACTCATCTTAGTAGGCTCATCTCAGCAGGCTTTTCTAATGTTGCCCTTTGGAGGAGCTTGTGTCTGTACGGAGAGCCTGGGGAGACCAACCTGAGGGACATGCTCAGTGCTCTGGGAATGCTGCCCCTTCTTTCCTCCTTGATAAAGGAGGGATGGTAATAATTGCATACCTTCACATTTGATATGAGAATCAGTTGATGTCAGAGTAATTTAACAACAGGAATACTAAAAAATCTATTCAGTTTGCCAGAGTATAAAAATGACCTTGTTGAGGGATTGGAAGGATGTGTGGGAGGAAGGGTTGCTGAGCACTAAAATGCCAGATATTCAATATCAATTAATATGGTGTTTTCAGGGCTGTCTGAATACCCTGGCATTAAAACAGTGTCTAAAGGAGGTCCAGTTAATTAGGGTTTGCAGAAACCAGAAGATAGGAAAAATCCTATAATAAATACTGAACTAAGGAGGCAAATCAGTAGTAGGATGGCTTCAGTGAATAAGGCAGTGTGCTGAGTTTTCTTCTCTGTGATTTGTGGTCATTGAGTGGTTACACAGGTATTCAGGGGGCTTATGAGGCATAAAAATGTTTGAAGAAGCACATAAAATAAAATACAAATTCTAGAATATTCAAGGCACAGCAATGTTTCTGAGGTCAAATACAGCTGCTGCCGCTGAGTTATATAGTCTATACAAAAATATACTCTATATTCTTACAGATATTCTGTATATTCTACTCTACTGAAATAGAATTGTTGCTGTACCTTTATGGTAAATGAATAGGGCAGGAGAAGGGCCACAAATATTTCATTTCTAGAATAGAGTTACCACTTCAGAGAACAAATGAGAAATATGATGAAGAAAGAGTTACAGATGGGGAGAAAGGTGTAAGAGAATTGGTCATGGAAGATACAGCTGATATGCCAAAGAGAGCTGAGGGTGGAATGCTGGTTTGGAGCAGGTCATTATGGTTAGTGCAGTGTCAAAGGAGCTGAAGGAAGGGATTAGGAAGCATCTAGAATCATCAAAGTCTGACTCTAAGTACTGCACTTAGCATGTGCAGGGTTGAAAACAATGGGTTTGATAAATTAAATTAAAATAAAGTAGGCCTATATTTTAGAAAAAAATATGTCCTCTGAGTGGAGAAGGAGCATGAAGGAGGGAATGAGAATAGGATGAAAGGCAGACAGGCAATAGGTTGGGATGCTGACCATAACCAAAGCAGTAGAGGTCACATAAAGTGAGAGTTCTTGAAGGAAGGAATTGTTGGATATGTTTTATCTGATATACAATATCTGATCTGGAGAGAAATCAGTGAAATTTTGTGTGGAGAGCAAAGCAGAAAAGAGGGCTTAAGAAATGACCTACCTCCAGGAACGTGTGATATACTTCATATGAATGAACCTCAGTAGGCTTCAGCAGAGAAGTAAGGTGAGGATAAGCACTACAAGAAGTAAACTCAGAGCTGAAGAAGGAAACCTCTGCAGGACCCTATTGAAATTACTGCTGGGACAGCTGTGCTGGAGCCACCTCACTCTGTGAGACCTCCATGAATGACCTGGCCTGTCCTGTGCTCTGGACAGTGCCAAAGACCAGATCCCACTCCCACGGCTGAGGCCACTGAGCTGTGTCTCTTTATCTGAGGGAACATTATGCAGCTGGGGACAGTCTCATGGCTTGTTGTAAGCATTTCCTTCAGGCTTTCAAAACACTGTAGCCACATTGGCTCTCAGCAGAGATGCACCTTATTCTACCTGAAGCCATGCAACTTCGGCACAGACAAGCCAGATGGTTAAAATGATTAATATTTTCCACTTATCATTCAACCTTCAAGCTCTCTTGAATTTCTTCTGGTGTCTGGACAGCCTGCTTTGCTAGGCCATGCCCTAAGACAGCCAAGTGCATTTCCAGATGTGGACAATAAAAAACCCACCTATGCTACACAGAAAAGGGCTTCTAAAGGCTTCAGACTGCAGCTGTCTAAAGAGTGTTTTGCAAATTTTGTGTTGGTTCTGGCAAAATGTCTTCCATTAACTAATTTTATTAAGGTCTATTAAGATCCCTGCATCTGCTTAAGATCTCAGCACCATGGTTGCCAACTTCAGCAACACGTCAGCATTTGTCAAGACAGGAGAGCTTTTGCAAAGGCATCTCTGTGCACAGACTGAAATGGGGTGTTATTCATCTCTTTAAATTAGGTTGTCTCTGTTGGCTGCATTCCTGTTACAGTCACTGGAGATCTGGTCAATACAGCCATGAGGCATCAGTCAGTTTATTCTAAAGCAGACACTCACATTTAGGTCAGATGAATCATGCCCCACGTATTATGGATAGTATTGACTGGCTCTCCATAAACATAGCTGAATTTCATGTAACTGCCTCAAAGGTAAGCTTACATTTTAGAAATGTCAAGTTAGAAAGCAGCAACACAACTAATCCCCCTAATAGTCACTTGGGGATCAGAGTGATAACCCAGGTCTTGGGTGGTTCACATAAATTCCCACCAGGAAGGATGAACTCACAGCCGTACAAATGCTCCGAGAGCATCGTTTCAGTCCTGACCTCACCACAAACTGCATCTGCCACCTCCTCTGTAACCAAGTCACTTTGTTTCTCTACACTTTTGTCTGTCACATGGACACAGTGACTTGACACTTCCCACAGTGTTCTGTTGCCTACACAGACTGGGAGCTCCTCCTGCATCTTACAGGACTTAGCATGTGCAATCTTGTATTTTATTTCAAACCTCCAGTTGCTACTGTGATATGAGTAAATAATGGAGAGGACACAACAGCTAGTCAGGAGAGCTTTCAGTTCCAAGAATGATTGTACTTTTAACTAAGAAAAGTATGTTTTCATATTGGATTTTGTTCTCTTTTTTTGTGTGCATTATTGTTACTGCAGCTGAGACAACTGATTTATTTCAATGTTTCCTCTTGTTCAAAAAGAAGAAAGCTTAACCCTCGCCCTTTCAAGAGTAAAAGTAACCCTACAGGGTATATAATAAATATTTAAAATGGATAAATTGAAGGAGGAAGGGGAAAAAATCATGTCACAGAAGGATAGCAAGGATTTTATTTCAGGGTACTGACAGCTTCTGTTGTCTCTGCCATCAAATAACTCTGAACTCAGGAAAGCTGCTGCATGCAAATGAAGGCAAATGAAATATAGGTGTGCACATGAAGAGCATCATTGTCATCCAAGTGGCAGGTGGGTCTCCTCAACACAGAGGCCAGGCAGTGGATGCTGAGTGCTCCCACATTAGGGGTGGTCCCCTGAGGACAAGGTTGAAACTGGTTAAAAGCACAGCAGGGAGGGCCTTGCATTGCACCTTCCTTCAGTGTCTTAATTTTGGATTGGATTTCCTCCCTCAGTGCTGTCAGGCCACTATGTTCCTTCAGCGATGGAATTTATTTTATCCCTGCTCTAAATCATGAGAGAGGAATTGTATGCTGATGAGGTGATAAGCTGTCGCCATCCTACCAGGCAGCTACTCCACACCTGTCTTGAAATCAAATGCTGGTCCTGAGCACCGTTTGCAGCAGAGACATGGAATGCCAATCTGGGCAGGAGAGACCATCCTTCCAGAGCCCCTGCTTTTCACCTTTGCCTCTCAAAAAAAAAAAGAGCAGCAGATTGACTGTGGTTTTCTTGTGCACTCCTGGTTTCCAGGGGAGTCAATGCAAGTCATTATGCAGGTACATTTTTTATTTAGGGAAACTGAGATACAGTACGTTGAGCATTTTATTCATCTTCCATTGGGAGTCTGGCAGAGTAAGGAGCTGGTCCTGGCTCTCCAAAGCCATGCAAGCTCTCTGGCCATGGACCACCCTTACGAATCACAGGGATCCAGTCAGACTCGTGGTTGTTCTCTTCTCAGAACCACATCAATGCCTACCCTGCTGGAAAGAGCTTATGGTTTTGCACCTCAGCTTTTCCACATTCTGCAATGCCACTGACTCCACTTCACAGCCATGACTTTCTACATTCCCTTGAGCTCAGTAAGACAAGAAATAACAAAGCAGTAAAAGGCCAGCGTAACATAGAAGTGACTCCTCCCAATGCAGAGTGCAGAGTATGTGTTTTAATTACTCTTCTGACCTGGTAATGGTGTAAATCACTAGCAAGCTACAAAGTGATGATGACAGTACAAAAAAAACCACAAAACTGGTTAACTAAAAAAATAGAACACATCTCTGAGGAGGATCTTCTCAAATGTTACTCATTGAAATGGTTTTAGTCCTCTAATTGTGCTGAAAAACATATCTAAATCTAAACCCATTTTATATACTTAAGAATGGCTGAAATAAAAATTGCTTTTACTAACAAATTATCAAGTAATATTAAAATGTTGTTATCACATTTATCTGTTTACCAGCTGGAGTCCTAATTGAAATTTGTTCAGAACTCATAATAGCATTAGGTCATGTTATGCTTACAACATTTAGCAATGATTACATCTGTGACTTTTGTTTTTAATTACCTTTTTTTAGTTATCAGGGAGAGATAGAACCTTTCAAGATCATAAGTCACTTTTGATTACAATGGAAAGAGAAAAAAATCAAGTCATCTTAAAGAAGAATGTGCAACTGTATAATTTAAATTCCTGACTCTGGGTCTGTTAAATCTGACTGTATTTTGATTTCCTTTCACTCATCGGTTTTGTTAATTGGGTCTTGATGCCAATGAGGTGTGCTGGCATTTGCACATTTGGGGATTTAAAATACCTTTTTTCAAAATAGAGATGAGTGCCTATTGTCTCTTCCTTTCCCACTGGCAGTACAGAAGGACCACTTTTAACCCAAAGTACTGAAAAACAGACCGCTTTGTATCAGCCGTGCAGCTGGACATAGCCAGAGGTGAATTTTAAAGGGGTCTCAAATGCAGCTGTAGCTGTGATTCTGTCATAGGTTAGCAAGCATAGTCTCGGACGGGATGTCCTTGCAAAGGGGTGCTTACAGCTTCCTCTGGGACCTGATAGAACCTATCAGCTGGCCAGTTTGAATATGGACAATTCTTTAAGCCATTTAAAGTTGTGACCGCCTCTGTGATCCACACTTAAGAACAGACAAACTCCCCCCCCAAGCTCTCTCTCGTTTCTGGTGCTGGGACAGGTGGCTGCGGGGCCCGAGCGGGGCCCAGTGGGCCCAGCCCAGGCCCTGCTTGGGCCAGGCCGGGCCGGGCTATGGCTCCAGGATGACCCCCCCAGCAGGGCTGTGGGCAGCCAGAGCGGCTCGGAACCCCCCCCTCCACTGCGGCCAAGATTTCAGCAAAGCGGCACCTCTGTCCGGCAGAGGTCAGGTGACCAACAGTGATAAGGGACACAGCTGCAAGGCCGAGGTGAGATTAACCCTTTTAGTGCTGTGAAGAGCTGAAAACCTGAGGGAAGAGAGAGAGGAGATGCTTAAAGCTGAAAGTCTGTTGTGAAGCTATGATATATCAGAGTATCCCGTTGTAATTTCATGAAGATATGGGGGGTGGAGTGTTCAACTCGTAAGCAAAAGCACCTGCGCTGAGATAGGCAGATGCTGACGCAGCTGTAATTTCATGAGAAGTTTGGACAGGGAGAGATGGACCAGATGAGGACTTTTGCTCCAAATGGGAAAGGAGAAACCTCAGTTCCTAGAGATGCTCCCAGAGATAGTCCTAACGATGAAGATGAGGAAGACTCTTTGCTCCCAGGGAAGGAGAAGGGCCTCTGTTTTTGTTTCTGAACGGCTCAACCTTAAAATTGTACCCCAAAAAACTTCAAGAGTGGACCCTCGAAAGCAGTTGCGGGAAAAGCTGCAAGGTGAGGGAAGGGACTCGCATGCAAGCAGAGAACCAACCCGGGTGGCTGTCTTGTTGTGATACTGTTTTCATAGCACGAGCAAAAAGAGACTTCTCTTTCTAAATGGGCTGAACAAGGTTATTATGGAAGTGGTAAACAGACTGAACATCTTAAGGGTTGTCTTTTTACATTGTCAGTGGGAGAAGGGAGGAAGGTGGGGGGAGGAGGAGAGTTCTGAAGGTGGTATAATTTTTTTTCCTTCTTTTAGGTCTGTTAATAAACTTCTTTATATTCTTTCAAGTTTGGTGCCTGCTTTGCATTTCTCCTAATTCTTATCTCACAGAAGATAAGCAGTAATGAGTATTTTGGACCAAACCACTACAGATTCAGAAAAGTGTTTCATCACGTGTCTTCATCATTCATCCCAGCCAGCAAACACACACATGATTACTCACCTGCTTTAGCTTAAACATCTTGCTGAGTCTCATCCTATGGAAAGGGCAAGCCATGGCAAGCAGCAGGCCCAAAGCAGGACTTCACATGCCCTCATCAGTGGGACTGACACCAACTGCTAGTTAGTAATGAACTGACTCCAGCTGGTGCCTGGACTAGAAGTGCCCTGGCTGCCCTCTTTCTTCAAACTCTTGCTTAGCTTGTTGTAACAAGCCATGCTTGGAAGAGCAGAAAAGTAACTCTACGAGCCAAAACAGGGAATAATCAGCCTTAATCTGCTGGAATGAGTAACTGAGAGAGATGGAGCAGCCCCACTCACTCTTCTCTGAACTCTGAGAGTCTGGAGGCATCCATGGCCCAGCAAATCTCCCACAGACACAGGCTCACCATTCTGTGCCACTTCTGTGCTCTTAACACACAGCAGAAAAGAGAACCTGAACATGGGCAGCCATGGGAATTTGGTGGCACTGTTTGCTGGGCAAGTGCTTATGATGATGAATTAAATAGGGTTGGTAGGCTATGGGAAAAGAACAAGGTCATTTATTTCTGCACACCTATGGAAATGTGAGGCACACAGAGTGGCAACCACAAGAAATCAAGTCTGATGAGCTTACATGATAGTGACTGGTATCCCTGGAGGGGTAACAGGGAATGTATGAATGTAAAAAATGGGCTCAGAAGGGATGTTGAGATGCAACATAATCCATTCCCCTGCCGAGATGAAAAAGGGGTGAATTGCCCATAAGACATATTGTCTATAATTCTCTTGCTCTGCTCAGAGCCAGAGGAGTTCAGCAGTTGTACTATATCTAGTTGGAAAAACAGCTTTCAGGAACTGAAACAAGAATTATAGAAAATTTAGGGTGGAGTAACAAGAATGGCCCAAGATCTAAAATACACCTCTATCATTCAGTCAGTCTCTGCAAATGAGTATAACAAGTTAATACCACTTGGAGGTGAAAACATGTAGACTGGGTTTCAAAGTGTCTGACCTGATTTCCCTGCCTACATATCAGAAAGTTATACTTCCCCTCATGACATCTCACTATGCCCAAGCAATTTCTTTTCTGTTGACCTGAGCCACTGGTCCAAAGGCTCAGTCTTTTATTGCTTTTCAGAGAAGAAAGGGAGAGGCTTTTCCCCCATTGCTAAATGAGCCTGTGGTACCTGTACCAGGGCACAGCTTGCACAGACATTTTCAGTGAGCACAGGAACATCTCACTAGGGCAGGTTAAATGCATCCTTTCCCTCCTTGGGGCAATTGGTCTGTAGGGGAGTGATCCTCTATGGTTATTCTGGAGCAAAGCATTGAGGAGTTTTGGGCAGGCTGTCAGTGTCTGCTAGGATGGGATGCTCAGCCCTGCTGGCAAGGGAGGTGAAGGACTTTCCCATGGCAAGCTCCTGCCATGCTGTGCTTTCTAACTGCTCAGAGCTATTGGACACTGGGTTGAGGGTCTTCCTTGACTCTGCGAACAGACAACTTTGCATCTCTGCTTATATGAACTGGTAGTTCTGAAACAGCCATGTGAGGCCTAATGCTGGAGGGCAGCAACACCAATTTTTTTTTGAAAAAGCATCAGATTCTGTGCTCTTTTACTGCCTTGCCTGCAGTGACCTGTGAGATGGGGATAGCCTGAACAGGACAAATATCTGAGCTGGGAAGAGACCAATCTCTTCCTGTTGACACCTTGCACTGTCAGGAGGCCACATGAGGTTGCAGATGTGGGTTAATCCCACATGGGACAGGTGCCAACCAAGGAGACACAGTCACAGGTGCAGCCTGCAGTGGCTGCACAGGGAAACCTGGGAGCAGATAGACTAAAAGTGATGCTGAAATGAATTTCATTGAGGATGAATGTGGCAGCAAGAGGCCATTCCTGTCACTGCTGACAGCCACTGCAGCCTTTACTGAGGACAAGATGGGCAGCACTGGAGCTGTTATAAAAAAACCTGTCCTTCTCTTGCTCTGTATTTTGTACTTGTTCCTAACCAGTGAAGTTTAGGGGTTTTTTCTCAGTGAAAAAATAGGGGACAATAAGATTCAAGGGTCATTATTTATCAAGCACCTTTGCTAAGGTGCAGGAGTCATTTTTATTTCTAGTCTCGTTTCAGACCAGCTAACACTGAGACTCAAACCTGCCCTTTCTACACTGTAAGGCAGTAACCCAGCTGCCCAAGCACTGGTTATGCTGGGGCTGCTTGGGATTTAGCAAAATTCCTCCTGGGACCTGAACAGTCTTTCACAGGCAAAATTTCAGTGATGTGAGTGTACTGCCACAGAAAAGTGCTGGCTCATTTCCTAAACTCAGAGTAGGGAAAAAAAAATCCAACTCAGTCTAAATGTCAATGTAACACCATTAAAGCAATGTAACAAAAATAACTCTGGCCCAAAGACTTAGAGATTTAAGTGAGACTAGAATAGGCCTTTAATTACTTCCATTTTTACTCTTCATCAGCCTCAACAGGACTAAAATAGTTCCTTCTCTCCTGTTCCCACTGTGTCAGTAGGACAGAGCCCTGCATGAAGATTCACACGCTCCCTAATGTTGTGCCTCCTTAGACACAACAATACCTCTCTTAGCTTTCTCTCTCCTCCCACAGCAGGCATTCAGCGTGCATCAGCCATTCCACAGCCAAAATGAGAGGCATGAAGGTGGATTTCCTTTTCAGTCTCAGCTTTGTCCCTTTTTTCCCTTCCTTTTTTTGGAGGAGATGCAGATGGCAGTCACTCCCTTTGCTGTGTGCAAATGTCTAGACAGGAAAAAACTCCCCACAGCTTGTCCAATTTTCTGAGCTGCCTTCTGCTCACCTCTACCTCCTCATTTTCCTCGTTATCTGCTTTCAGTATTCTCCATGTTGCTATTGGTCCTGTGAAAATGAACACATCAAAGCCATAAGTAGTAGCTTTTTTGCTGCTCCTATGTCCTCTCTCCCCCCTCTTCTTTTAACATTAATATTAATAGCTACTATACCTTTCTTCACTGTTGCTTTCTTCTTGATCCTCAAGGGAGTAAGCCTTTTCTTGGACTTTCTGCTACTGTGAATGCCTGTTTGAAGGAATGCTAGGGCATGCTGGGAAGCACAACACCGGTGATGCCTGTGATGCAATATTGGGTCGAGCAGCAAAGATATTAAATCCTATCGTATTTATCAGAAGAATCAAACATTCTTTTATACCTGCCACATATGGCTAGGGTTTCTTTCCTTGTTGCTTTCCTAGCAAAAATAGCTTTTTAATCAGTCCAAAATCTCCAAGGAGAAGAGGAGAAGGGAAAAAAAACCCCTCTTTCCTATGCCCTCCTTGATGCTATTCCACAGGGCAGCTGCCTGAAGAGTACAGAAGCAAGTGCTGTTTCCCGCCTGTTGTCAAAGCACACAGACACAGATGCACACTACAGGGACACTAGTCACCAGCACCCTCATCACTGCTATTACTTAAAGCACTGAGTTAATGAGCTCCCCTGCCCTCCAAGGTTTGCCTGCCTGTTGCTAGTCCCTGGGGCTGAGGGCTGAACTCCTCATGCCTGCGTCAGCCTGGCTCTCACATTTGTATTCCGTAGTGCGGTTGCGTGTCTGGAGTGCTGGGAAGAAATCCCCCAGGTTGGATTTCACTCACACACGTATAATGGAAAAAGGCGGCCGCAGCGAGCGTGACGTCTGTGCTCTGTGGGGGCTGCACACAGTCCATGGCCAAGGTGCTGCCTGGGATCACAGGGTGCCCAAAAGGCTGAAGGTGAATTTCCTGATGCCGTCGTCACAAGGAACAGGTACCATGGTAATGATGAAACTCACTATAACCCTCAGAGCAAGTTATTCCAAGCATGATTTCTGCCTAGATGGACGTAAAGGTTATTATTTGCTCCTGTCTTGACAGCGGGGATCATCTCCCTTTGATAGCAAGGACTACTTTATTGTGCAGAAGCAAAACACGCATCTGGGACAGGAGGGATTGGGGCACTCAAATGAGATTCCCCTTACACTTCTCCAGTGACATGTGCTGCAACTGGACACCATGATGAGTAACCTCCTTCCCCCCTCCTGTGCTCTCCCAGAGCTGCTGTTGATGTGAAACCAGTGGTTGTTATGGCCAGTGGAAAGACCCCCATGAACAGCAGTGGGTTTGCATCAGCTGGAGAAAGGACTGAGAGAGGTTTGGTGCTGGATTGGTGCTGGCTTTCAAGTTATGGCCCCTTCCTATCTTTTCCTTCTCCAGCAAAGCTTTTTGCAGGTTCCTAGACACAGACTGGCTGCCTTTTAGTCTGGGGAAATCTCCCCTATTCTAACAAAAAGGCTGCAGGACTGAAATGTGCTGTACTGGCACCACAGCTATGACCTGAGGACAAAAACTGATGGGGGAGAAGAACAGTACACTTATGAACTAACTTATGAACTGGAGAGAAATGCCAAACACTTGTACAAAAGCCCACTGCAACCAAAGAAGCTGCAGATTACAGAGACACAGCTCAGGCTCCTATTGCAGCCTTTTTGAGAAAATAAAGCCTCACATAAGCACAGCCTTATATCCAGCAGTACCAGTCTCACTCATTTCAGCTCCAACCTGCATCACCACAAGAGCTCTAAAGGAAGAATGGCAGATTGTTTGCCCCAAGAGTCAAGAGAGCCAACAGTCCAAACAAACAAAAGGAGGTGGGGGGACGTATTTGCTGGTCATAATCATCAGTTTGATCTTCTAAAACATGTGCAGCAGCTTCAGAATCTAATGGAGATGCCTTGTGTTTGCAAATGTGAAACCTAAACAGTTTCAGGCAGTGATCGGAGAATGCTTTTGAGATCTCTGCCGGAAACCTAATAGGAAAATTCAAATAAGGTCATATACTTTGCTGCTTGTCTACAAGCTTCTCCCAAAGGTCTCCCTGCTCTCCCAGCTTATGAGCCTAATTAACCCCCTGCACCTGGTTTCCAGGCATGGAGTTTTACTCATTATAGGGGTGCGTGGCTTCCTTAGCAGCACGTCAAACTCTTCATGTCACATTCCAAGCGCTGGAATTTGCCTTGCACTTCTTCGTTCAGTGTTGCAGGAGGTGGCCAGCTATCTGCACATGCAAAAACTCCACTGAAGGGATCAATTTACAGGCAGTCTTTGGACCAAGGGGGATAACATTACCCCCAGAGGATCTTTCTGGTTTCTGCAGCACACTGGAGCAGGAGGTTCTGAGTCTAAGTTGCCCTTAGATGTTTTAAACTACTTCACAGGCATTAACTATGCCCATTTCATACACACAATCCTACCTTAACCAGCTCCCCTGAGTAACGTGGATGGTGTGCGAGCTTTCTGCATATTCAGCTGGCAAGGGACAGCCCGAAGAATCTACACTGCTCCCACAACTCTTTACACATTCCTCATTAGAGAGACTGAATTGAAGGAATAAAAACAGTAACCAGGAAAAAAATCTCAGAGCAGCATGCAGAGATCCAGGAATCAGACAGGAACTTTGGCACAGGCTGCTATTGAGGTTGTCCTCTCTGAATTTGTCTTTCCATTGTAGTAATGAATCCCTGGCTATCCTGTGACTTGGTGAAGTGTAGAAGGCACCTTTGCACACCCCACTGTCCCTTTAGATTCTACTACCCTGATGTTCAAGGCTTTTTCATGGAGTTCAGAAGTCACAGTCAAACCTCCTCAGGTGGAGAAGGACTCCAAACTCTCAAATCCCACCTCTTACTGGGTGTTTTCACCACAGTGTCAGTAGGCAAAATGGTGTCAGAAGTATTTTAAGAGTCTCCAAATATATGATCTTGGTTTAAGAGTGGTTTCAGACTCTGAGCAGCAGGACCAATAAGCACAGATGATAGTCTCTCAAACTTTTTTGGTTTGTTTCTTGGTTGTCTTGGAGGACCCAATGCTCAGCACATTAGAGGTAAATCGCATAGTACCTATCACAAGTAATTATTTTCCCCACCATTCATTACAAAAGGAATTGGGAAGTTGCTCAGTAATGTACTAAATTTACACTAATTTTATGGCACTGAATTTAAAGTAGTGTAAATTCCCAGAGCCTGAGCCTGCTTGGAGGATCTGCAGTCTCAGTATCATCATGTCCAAAGAGCAATGGAGCTGGTGAAGGGTCTGGAGCACAAGTCCTCTGAGGAGCAGCTGAGGGAGCTGGGGCGGCTAAGCCTGGAGAAAAGGAGGCTCATGGGGGACCTTATGATTCTCTACAACTCCCTGATAGGAGATTGTAGCAAGGTGGGGGTTGGCTTCCCAGGTAACAAGCAATGGGACAAGAGGAAATGGCCTCAACTTTCACCAGGGGAGGTCGAGATTGGATATAAGGAAAAAATTTCTTCATGCAAAGGGTGAACAGGCACTGGGACAAGTTGCCTAAAGAAGTACTGGAATTACCGTCCCTGGAAGCATTCAAAAATGTGTGCTGTGGCACATGGGGACATGGGTTAGTGATGAACAGAGCAGTGCTAGGCTAACTGTAGGATCTGAGAGGTCTGTTCCAACCTTAAAAATTCTATGATTCTATCATTCTACACAACGTAGACATGAAGCACTCTCTGTCTAAACTTCTCTCTCCACCTTAAGGAGTATTTAGGCCACTCATGTATAGCTGTGCATGGTAGGTTTCTATTTCAAGAGGAATCCTTATACATTGGAAATCCTTTTGGCTGCTGTCAGAAAAAGGCGTACAAGTCTTTCACTGAATTTGAAGACTGCCTTGTATGATGTAGTCATTGCAGCAGCCTTCATGACATCTTTTTTGATTTAACTCTACTTTGCATTTTGTTGTCCTGTATACTGAGACAGCAGTAGATTTTTCTATGGCCAGTAATGCACTGTTAAAACAATTAAGTGTACTAGAAATATTTTCAAACGACCGGGAGTAAGCTGTATAAAATGGATGCGTAAAAAACTTAGTAAATGGCATGCCAGTTTAACAAATCAGGGGATGATGGCACAAATTCTGACAGCACACAACCTATGCAGGTTCCTAAAGATGTACTCTTACAGTTATGCGTATTCTAAGTTGGCCTCCATGAACAGTTTGGACTACTAAATGTTGACAACCAATCAGAGATGCAAGTAACTGTAGTTTTAAATATCTTCTAAGAAGATATCACTGTCCTATAGCATTCTGAGGTAATTATTTGATTAACCAGTTGATTAACCATTTATTTCAAGCACTTACTAGTCCTGTGACCTGCTGAATAAAGCATGTACCTTGATTCAGGAGTTAGCATCCACAAATCTTACTTAGTGGTGACTTTTCCTTTCTCTGGTTCAGTTTCTGCAGATATAAAACAGGGATAATGATAATGACCTCCTTAGTAATGCCATCAGGGATTTACTAATAAGCTAATCATTATTGGGGAGTAAAACTTTATGTGAAGAACCATTTATTAAAGCATCCTCATGGTTTACTCAGACTCCAAAAGTGATTTATGAATGAAGCCTTAGAGGGAAGGTGGATGACAAATGCACCAGTCCTAAAGCAGCAAAGATCCAAAACTCATGGCCACAACTCTAGCAAATAGGTGTGTGTCCAGGCAGAGATGTGCACAAATTCTCAGTAGTTCCTTGTTGGGGTCTCCTCCCTGCAACAGTTCCTCATCTTTATGTCTCTCCTCAACCTTCCTCAGTTGCTGCTTTTGCTGGAGTAGGAGAGGCGAGGGGTTTTTCTGTAATCCTTTTGGTGCAAAATATGGGATCCTTTCATGTTCAATCCTGTCACCAAATGAGTTGCAAATACTTCCCCTGCAACTGTTTCTGCAGTGTTACACGGTTGGTACCAAGGGAAAACATGAGAAAGAACTGTCCTGGAATGAGTATATTGAATGCAGGTGGAGAGAGCTTCCTTATATGGCCTGGAGCACACACCAGGACCTTTCAGACCATGACAGTGATGAACAGTACACAAAAACTTCATCTCCCACCTTATTTTTCTTCTACGTGGACAATCTGAAAGGTTAATAATGTATTTCTTTTTCTTTTCCCTTCCTCCTACTGGCCTCTTTCTCTAAAAACCCTTTATCACACATTCCTATTTAAGCCTCTGCAGAGCACTTGGCTTCCTCAGGTGCAAAATTTACTTGGACTGCGAAACTTTGAGATTTGACTAGGTGCCAAATGTGGCTCATTGGCTCCTACCATCCCCTCAAATAAGGATTTTAGTTTACTTCTAAAAATAGGAATTCATCACTGCAAATTACAGTAAGGTTGCAGTTGAACATTTGAAGCACAAGTACTGCTCTCCTCTACCCTTCCAGTTGCAGGAAATGATGGGGGAAGAAATAGGAAGAACAGCAGCCCAATACCTGACTCTGAACCTGCTGCCACTGGCAGAATTTTGGGTTTTCTGTTCATGAGCTGGTCTACATGACACCAGGCCTGCTAGAAATATTGGGTATGCCTCTCTCAAAGAGGGAAAGGAACTGTGCAGGAGACAGCAGGGCTCACTGAAAGACCTTTAAGATAGATTCGAAGGGGAAAAAGGATAAAACTAGGATCATTAGAGATAAGCCTGGCATCATGCCAATATTTGGGGGATGGTGTGCTAGCAAGGCCCTGCTGTCTCAGTGAAGGTAGAGATGAAGATCCATGTGTCAGCAAAGACATAAGGGTTACTGATGTGATAGAAACCACAGAAGTTCCTGAGGATGGTCACATAGGAATTAGGGCTTCCCACTCAAAAGAGATGGTGGGATCAACAACCCAACTTGGCCAACAAGGCCAAGTGCCAAGTCCTGCACTTGGATCACAAAAACCCCCTGCAGCATTACAGGCTTGGGGAAGAGCGGCTGGAAAGCTGCCCAGAGGAAAAGGACCTGGGTGTATTGGTCAACCAGCTGAACATAAGCCAGCAGATGATGATGATGTCCAAGTGGCCAAGAAGGTCAATGGTATCCTGGCTTGTATCAGCAATAGTGTGACCAGCAGGACCAGGGCAGGGATTGTCCCCCTGTACTCAACACTGGTGAGGCCACACCTCAAGTGCTGTGTCCAGTTCTGGGGCCCTCACTGCAAGGAAGACACTGCGGGGCTGGAGCCCCCAGATAAGGGCAACTCAGGAATTGGTGAAGGGTCTGGAGCACAAGTCTGATGAGGAGTGGCTGAGGGAGCTAGAGATGTTTAGCCTAGAAAAAAAGGAGGTTCAGGAGAGACCTTATCACTCTCTTCAACCACCTGAAAAGAGGTTGCAGCCTGGTGGAGGTCAGTCTTTTCTCTGAGGTAAAATGGTATGGTATCTTCATAGCCAAAAACATTACCTCAAAATCTGTGCATAGAATCTTCATCAAGTGAAATTATTAAAATTAATCTGTAGGAATTATGAAGGTTTATGATCAGTGGAAACTGGCTTAGATGGAACTATGATTCATTTCAAAGTTCATATATATTGAATAGAAACTGACATTCAACTTCACTGTAAAACACTGGCCTTTCAAAGCTTGGTGTATGAGAAGACGCAAAGAGGGCCTGGCTTTTCACAGAGGCCATGTGCTGCAATTTGTTCAAGGTGAGCAGACTGCTTAGAGGGAATAGCACTGGAAGAGGAGGTGTCTGCGCATTGTGCAGCCAGGTTTGCTTTGCAGCCACATGCTGGACAAGGTTTTCCCATTGAAGGAAAGAAAGGCTCTGATTATCTTTATCTTACACCACTGTAAGTAACATGGGCTGTACACATTGGAAAAGAGAATTCAGCTTAGATGAGAGCTAGCCCAGAGAGAGGAAATTTGTCACCTGACAGTCTGCTCTGCAGGTGTTTCTTCTGTTACAGATATACAAAACCTCCAGTGCATTGCAGTTTGAATCCAACTGGGCCCAGGTAAGAACTGTTGTAAGAAGCACAACTGCCTCCTTTCTTAGGTCACTGATGTGGTGGGGCCCCAGTTGTGCTGTCAGGAATCCCCACAGTCCTCTTGGTAAATGACTGGGGAGGGACACCTCATACAAACTCACAAGACAAATTATACTAAAAATTAAAAGTGAAAAAATAAACAGCTCGACTGGGACTTCAATGAATAGTAGCTGCACTGTGTGTATTTCAGTCACAGCTTTTATGGCTGAATGGCTTTTGGAAATACTAAGGGACTGGTTTTGCAAATCTCCCATGTGCAGAATCCCTGGGAGTTAGGACCACTCTGTCCTGACTGTGCAATTCTTACCTGCTCGTTTCTGCTTCCCTCTTACCATTGCAAGATGTACCAACACCACATGTGGGCAAGGCCCAGCTGGCATCTTTTGCCCAAGGCAGGTGCTTAAGTGACACAAAAACCTGAACAGAAGTGTAAAAGCCCTAAAGCTGGAAATATAACTCAGGTTCCCATACAGGCCCCTTTCTCTGGAGAGAAATGATTTTCTGTGCTTTCTAGTCTGGTAGCAGTTACACAACGGTTTCTGCTTGAATGCTTCCTGTCTTGGGAAAATTGCCATCACCATTAGCAAACTCTGTACCAGATGGACAGAGATCTTCCCCACCTATTTCTGTGTGTTTACAAAATATCC
The DNA here is from genome assembly GCF_041296385.1 of Aphelocoma coerulescens. Classification (NCBI taxonomy): domain Eukaryota; kingdom Metazoa; phylum Chordata; class Aves; order Passeriformes; family Corvidae; genus Aphelocoma; species Aphelocoma coerulescens. The sequence continues at coordinate 157,716,326 of NC_091015.1, read as the reverse complement.
CCCCTCTGCACCTAAAACAAGATTACTCAGGCACTTCTTTTAAAGACCAGATCCCAAGACTTCTATCTATGCTGATAAGATGCCAGTGCTAGTTTCAGAAGAACAGAAACTGTGCTAATTTCAGGGGGACTCCTCTGTGCTAATGAGTGTACCAGTATCTAGCTGAAGGTTTTTAGTCTTCAGAAATTGCCTGCAGCAAGGTCCCCACACTCTGTCCTTCCCGTGATGCCCCTCTCTCTGAAGGAGAGAAGCTGCCCTTTGCCCATGGGATCCTGCAGTTGAGAACAATTCTGCAAGAGAAGTTGGTCATGAAAGTCACCTTGAATATCTTCTTAAACACTTGCCTCCACCATGTACCTGAGAATCCTGTCTTATATGAAATCCAAGGTCCTGATGTAACTTCAGGTTGAAGTCATAAAGGATTTTTTAAACTGGTGACTAAGCATTCGTCAGAAAATGAAATTATGTTGGAAGAAAGTGAGTGCAGGATCTACCCGTATTTTAAAATTCAATTAGCAGCACAACCATGAAGAACAGCCCTGTGGTTATGCAGATTTAGTAAAGTCATTAAGATCTAAGATTACATGGGGTCCTATTTCCCCTTACTCTCCCTTTTGCTGCCCCCAGCAATCCTGCCTATTTTCAGCCTATCACAATACAAACGGAAACAAATCACCAGGGGTTAAACAGCCTAAATTGGATTACAGTCACACTGTTCAGAAAATAGAGTATTGCTGGTAATTGCATTCCATTGAATAAATATCTCTACACTAGTTTACATCACATTAGTATTCTGACAGTGATTATTCTCATTGTAATTTCCCTGTCCATGATTAAGTGTAACACAGCTCAGAATACAAACAATTGATGTGTTCTGAGTGCTGGTATTTGTTTTGAAGATTAAACAGCATCCTGGTTGGACATTAATAAAACCTTAGATCAAAAAACTCCTAGACCCTTTTTCTTTCAATCTTGCTGCAGATTTATGAGCCAAATAACTCAAGGCCCAAATTTGTTCCTGGTGAAGTCAATAGGAATTCTGCTAATTTCACTTGCTCCACGACCCTCAAAATTCCTTTTATTTGCATCACAGTTGCCTCCTAAGTTTGCTGGTTCCAAAATATTTATGGATAGTCTGTGACGCCTATCTCAATATCAAAGAATTCCAGTCTAAAACAGGCTGGCACAGTTATGGGTAAACTTTACATTTGATCACTACTCAGGTATTTTATTGCAGCTTCTAGGTAACAGCCTTTCTTAGAAGTCTCCATACCTCCAGCTTTACTGGGACCACTGACTGCAGCCTCCAAGCAGTTCAACCACTTCGAATATTTTTTAGTGCCTGCTGTTCTTTACTTTCTCAGGGAAAGAGACAATGCCCTGGCTGGCAGATGAAACAGGATATAAAGCAAAAAATGTAAAGAGCAATTTAGTCTGTCACTTCTCTAAGTTTCATGGGGTCATGGAAGACACATGTCAGATTTCTCAGTTTCTTTGTTCCTCCAGCTGACTTTGTCTCTGAGACCTTTGATATTGCCCAGGGGGAGTTTAGGGTCCCCAGGTTCAGTGGGTTGACTGTCTAGCAAGTAAGAGCATCACCACTGTTTATGGGCCAGCAAGCTCTGGTGTGGAGCTAAGAAGATAAGAGGAGGCAACACTGACAGGTAGACAGACTGAAATTCCACTTCATTCCTTGCTGTCAGCTCAAGAACAACCACATCACCCCACTGAGCACATTTTGTAAAGCAGCCTGTAGCCCTCTCGTGAAAGAAAAACCCAATGGCTGGATACCTTAAAGTGGGCATTTGTGCTAATTATTCCTTTCCCTTGCCATAGGTCCAGTAATTAAAAAATGTCCCAGGAGTACTGCAGCATTCTTTTCTCTCTGCCACTTAGCAGAGGCATGAGCTATCAGTGACATGAAGATTCCATAGTACTGTGCAACTGGCCCAAGTGCCTGTCTATCTCATCTGTCACATCAGAATATTTTAGGCACTGACATTTCCTTGCTTCCAGGAGAGTATCTTAGTGATTATGACTTCTTATGGCACTACTCTGCATAGAAAAGGTTGGTTGTTTTTTTTTTTTGGAAGAGATATCAGCTTTTTTGCATAAAATGAAAGAAAAAAAGAAAAAAAAAAGACTGTGAGGGCAAAGGAAGAGGGGACTGACATGAAGGAACAGAGATGAGTATGATGATCAAAACCTGAATTAGCTGCACCTGTATAAGCATAAAGCTGAGAAGCAGGTCATTGTTTACAATATAAGCATAATATTAGAATAAGGCTATCAATAATGGACAGCCACTGGGAGGCAAAACCTACCGTGGCTGGCTTTTTCCAAAGAATTATGGCACCTTGGAGTCCAATTTCCACAGTACTCCGGCCTGTAATCTTGTTGATAAATCACTTCCCACATGTAGGACTTGATGCTAAACACTGAGAACAATCCACATTTTACTGCCAGTTCCAAGTGCATAGGGGAAGAACAAAGCACTTTGCAAAAACTGTTATGAAACTGGAAACAGGAAGCAATACAGGGCTGCATGAAAATGAAGTGCAGCAAGGAACCCAACACTTTAGTCCTTTTCCTGGCAGCTGACACCATATATTCCAAAGACTGAAAGTGGCTCTATGCAGTGTTGATTGTCTGAAAAACAGTTACAAGACAGGACTCACACAATCCCTCTCAGCAGCATCTTATTCTGGTGTCAGTGGTGGAAAGACTTTAAACACCATTGCTATTTGTTGTCATCATTTTTGATCTGATGAAGTTGAAGGCAAGAGTGAAAGCCAGGCCACTGCAGAAGGCTCCATCCAGGCACAGGCACCACAAGGGCCCTTTGGCAATACAGAAGTAGATTGTGTTTGGAATCTGGTAGGCATGGGGACAGCTGACCAAGAGGACCAAGGATGGTATGGTAATGGTGACGCTGCCCGAGGCATCAGCATTGCACCCTTGAACTTTAGGAACATGAATATCCATTTTTTATTGTACATTTTGTTCATAAGTATATCACAAACTCATGTGCATTTGAGGCTGGGGGAAATGAAGATGTATCTGTTCTCCACATCATAGACCTACCCTCTTCCAGGCCTCAAATCCTGCAAGATCTGTAAACATCAGCAGAAGACTTCCCTCTTCATTTAAGCAAAGGGACAAATACACCCTCCTGAAGGAATTCCACCAATCTCCTTCTGCTGAAACCTAACACAAGAAAACCCAGTGACAATGATAAAAGCTGGGCCATGTTTCCCTGAATGAGGCATAATGCAGCATTAATTCATCCGGGTTTTTAAATAGGAGAGCTAATAACTTCAGTCAGGAATTTACGAAAATTGAACTTAGGCCACTGACCCAAGACACAGCAATTTGGAAGCTGGAAGAGAGATAAACAGAACCCATTACATGGGAGCAGCATTTAACTATAGCAAGAGTGCTGATATCTGACATCTGAGTCTTGGATCAGTAGCTACAGATACCGTAAAACCACCATGTGCAATTAGACACAATCTGTGATGTGCATTTCATAATGAGGCCAGCAGTACCACAGCACAGTTACTGACATCATTCACAAAATACAAGCACATTTTTTCCAGGTCACATTTAAGGTCATTTTTAGCAACAGCAAAAAATATTCTTGTTTCCTGACAGGTATTTAGAATCTCCCTGAGGTCTTGTTAATTAGTCAGATTTTATTTTGCTTATGACATTAGCCTTGAGGAGGGGGGCAGTGGTGAACCACAGAAAAAAAGTGAGGAAAAAAAATCCTGTTCCAGAAAAGTAAAACCCATAAATCTGATCATGTTCCATTTTTTCATTAGTATGCAAAAATAAAACACATTCTAAATTTTTACTGAAACGCAAAAGCTGGTTTTGCAATCTTCATTTAAAACAGCCTAACCCCCCAATATGTTAGTGGTAAGTACCGCTTTTCTTTTCTTTTTTTTCCCATATGAGTTACAAATATAAAACATTAGATCTGACCCTTCCCTCCCCAAAACCATTATCAAAACCACATGCAAAACTGATCCTTCCGGAAGCCCAATTTACTTGAAGCACCTTCGCTCCACTTGGCTAAAGAAGGAGCAATAATCCATGTGCTGGTCTCTGCTTATAAGCCATTTCTAAGAAACAAATACCTTAATCTTAGCAACAACAGGGTTTGGTATTTCCAACCAGAAGCTTTTAACAGAGAAACCTTTTTGGAAAAGTTAAAACCTAAGCAATCAACTTTTCAAAGCCTCTTTTGTGAGTGAATAAGGCCAGCTTCAAACCAGAGGAACCCAGACATGCACAGCTCTCAGTGACTTCACCCCAGATGCCACCCAGTTGTCCATCACAAGCACTGAACAGAGCAGTACCAAAAAGACCATAGTCCTTGAGAGCCAAGCTCCCACGGCCTTGCCTGCAAGAGTAGCACCTTCTCACAAGCCTGTTTAGATCAGCAAAGAATGGAAGCAACCTCCTGCCTTGAAGCACGTATTTATTTGGGATTTGTAATGCCTATCTTTCGTAAGACCTGGCACTGCAGTCAGTGTAGTACTACACTGAGCTTGGATTTCAGACTTAAGCCCATCAGTACTAATATGCCAAAATTTCTAACGGGGAAGGAAATTCACAAAACCCTTGACCGTAAGAACCCTTGACTGCTCCAGCCTGTCAGCCCCATCCTAGGGCAGCGACAAGGTCCCATGGGCTCCACCCAAGGTAACTGAGAGGGTGCTGTTCACCATGGATAGAGCGCACACACAGCCCTACAATGAACAAACAGCGGGGGAAGAACCGGGGAAGCAGTTTGGGGTCATTTGTTGAGATGACCCGGTATACCTGCAAAGATAAGGAAAGTTATATTCTCTGGCATCCACAGACAAAGACATTTCCAGGCAGAAAAGTGTTCTGCCTTTGAAGTCCAGGAAATTCAGAACTTAAGTATTTAGACAAGGAGAGCCTCGAGAATTTCTTTTCTCTTCACAGAATGTCAAACTGAGCAGAAGATTTTATCTAGTTCTTCCTGAATCAGACTACAGGATGGAATTGAAAGAGGCTGTACATTATATTCATTGGATCTGGTAGGCAGTATTAATAAGCAGACTTGTTGTGACCTGTGAGAATCATAGAATCATAATTTGGCCTGAAAGAGACCTGCAGAGGTCATCTAATTCAACCCTTTGCAAAGAAGGTCTACTTAGATCAGGTTGTTCTGGGATGGATCCAGTCTTTAATGTTTTCAAAGATGAAGACTAAGCAATGTCTCTGGGGAAAATATTTCAGTATTTGACCACTCTCTTGGTAAAAAACCAAAACCAAAACCCCCACTCCTTTAATATTTAAAATGGAATTTTACAGATTTCAGCTTGTGTCTGTTGGCTCTGTCACTTTTCTTCTTCTGCTGGGGAGCCCAGAAGTGAAGCAGCACTCCAGATGCAATTTCCTAAGTGTTGAACAGAGGTGAAAGATCACTTTGCTGGATCTGTTGGCTACACTCTTATTAACACAGCCCAGGACACAGTCTGCCTTGAAAGGACACGCTTGAAATCTGGCTATTATATGGCTTTAATTAGTCTGTACTGGAAACCTAGAACTGGCAATGTTTCCCCTCTGCACATATAAAAGAAAGTGCAACAGAGACTGTGACTGAGGCCACAGATTGTTCAGAGTTCCTCATGGATGAAGAGTGAAATGAAAAAAAAAAAAAATTAAAAATTACATTCACTAGACTGGTGAGTCTTGCTGAGTTTCATCAATACACAAAATTACTCTGTGTGGCACAGTCATGGAAGCACCTCTTTAGAGGATCCAAAATCAGACTAATTCGTCATTTTTTCTGTTGTAACCAAGCTACAGTTCATTAATCTATCCCAAAGTCATTACCTTCGTGTGGCTTTTACTGTTACTTTGAACAAGGAAATGGCATAGACGGTAGGAATTGTTTTGCCTGATCTATTCTATAGCAGCAAAATAACACTGTCTTCTTTCCAATTACTCCTAGGATCAGTAGATTGTAAACGTTAAAAAGAGAGGACACCCAGTAGAATTAGACCATTGAATCAGTGTATCCCTGAAAGAGCACAATGCACACAACTTAATTTTTCTCCCCTTGAAGTAATTTGGAATTTTTTCCCTCAAGTTAACCATGGGTTGGGTTAAGTTTATAGCAATAAACGAGGGACCTGTCAGGTGAAAAATGAGAAGCTGAATCTTCCATACAGGAGTGTTTTTACACTGCTCATTCTGATACAAAAATGCACTGAAAAATGGCTTTGCATTGAAATCACTTTGAATTTAAGGCAGTAGAGATTTAAGCTGATAGTTGCAGACATTTGCTACAGTAAGTGTTTTGGTCCCTTGGCATGGTGGCCTTGCTGCCTTCCAAAAAACAGTGTTTCTATCTTCCCCTACAGATGATTTATCTTTACCCACAGCTTTGCTCATGCTGTTATCTCCTTCATGTGGAACCATAAAACACTTGAATCAGAGCAAGAGAACACCATGTTACATAGAAAAAGCCAAGAAAAGGGATTCGGTGTCGAGCTGACAACTTTAACCTATACAGAGGCTGTCTGAAATGAAGCACTGCCTGTAAGCATGAGCATCAAGCCCAGTCTGCAGCTGGTATCACATGTGAGGATGGAAAGCATCAAACTGCTTGGAGTGCTGCTGAGCTGAGACAAGTTCAGAGCCCTGCCCTGAGCCTCCTCCTGTGCTCTGATGGATGGCAGAGGAGGATGAACTCGGATGGCCAAGGGGCTTCCCTGCAGCAGCTGATGTGATCCGTCAGGCTCCTGCCTAAAAGACAGCCCAGGGAAGGAAAGAGGGAGGGAAGGAGGGAAAGGAATAAAAAAGGGAATGAAATAACAATGAACAGCACATTGCTCATGCTGTCCTCTTTCCCCAGCTGGAATCAACCCACATAACCAGGGGGGAGAACATCTGTCTCCAGAAAGACAAACACATAGGGCTCTCAGTCCTAACAGGTATGAAAGTCATTATTACTATCACACACATCATTATCCAGAGACCACTTTATAAATCCAACCCAGCCCTGCCATCCAGCAGACCAGAAGCTTTCTTGACAGTAGAGCCTACTAGGAATATGGTTTTCATCTAACTAGTTCACAGGATTTAAGGAATAACCATCTGCTCCTTGCTCTCCTCCCACAGGCACTATCAGAAAGGGCTTAGTGGAAGACAAGGATAATACTGATGCTTTCTTAAACAAGAAGCACAGCGGCTTTTCCTCGTGCCTATGTACCTTCCACAAAGGGGCAGCAATAGCAGAAGCTGTACCTGCTATTTGTCTACAAGCTGCAGAGGTTGTCTCAAGGTGTGCATTTGACTAAGGTGGAAAATGGTTCTTGGCAGCAGGCAGTAATGAATGAATCTACAGGAGTGACTCCAGCCTGCCTGGGCTTGGCTGGTCCCCTGCAGCCTGCAACAACTCAGCAGCATCATTAGTGAGTTATGGGAGAGGGTTGCTTGCAGCTGACTGAAAATCACCTCTCTGGAAGGTGTTTGGTGTGTGTGCTGCAGGGAACTTCCTGCATGTTTTTTCTAGAGGAAGGCCTTAGTTAGGAGTCAGGGACCTCCCTGAGCACTGTGGACATCAGCAGGATGATTCAAATTTGGATACTCCTGCTCCTTGAAAAAACATGTCACCTACCTAGCAATCTCCCTCTCTGTCTCCATGGTCCTTGTTAGCAGGCACTCTGAGCACCTCAGGACCTTAATGGTTTTATCATTGCAGCACTTCAGTGTAACAAGTATGAGTAGGTGCTATTCACAAATGGAGACCAGAGCCCTGAAAGCATTGATCTTCCCATTTCATTTCATTAGAAGTCCAAATTCATTGCTAAAGCACGCTTGGTGCTCTCAAGGGTGTCTTACTGCTCACACCCAGCTTTGCTGTGCCTCAGTCTGATGGGAGTGTGTGCAAAACTGCATCAGACCAATGCAAACTGCAGCCCATGAGCTCTGCCTCAACACTCATGCCCCAGAGCAGATCCTTCAGCTGCCTGTTCCCTCCTTGTCTTGCTCAGCAGATTTCCCTTCCACAGGCATACCCATAACACACCTGCAGCTGATGCAGGTTCATTCTGTGCATCCATCTGTGGTGAGGACTCTGGGAGATAAGCAGTGTGACAGGAAGCTTCTGAGAGGGCTACATGGAGGGCAAGCTGTCACCAGCCCTTTCCCACTCGCCACACACACACACCATGAGCCAGGTTAGCCCAAGGCCTTCCCTGGTCCAGGTGTCTGTGTACAAGCCACACAGCTGCTACCCCTGCAGCATTGCAGCCTCAGCAACTGAGACCAGCCAGGAGCTGAGTCCTGCTCTGCTGGATTTGGAACAGGTCCAGCAGAAAGCCCTAAACATCACCCTCACAGATGGTTTGAGGCTTTGCATCTCTGTTGCTTTCCTTTGGCTAAGGAAGAAAAAAATATTAACCTGTTTCTCAGTCTAATGGATGAATGACAAGGTGGATTATCTGCTCAGGTATTGCTGCCGTACTTTGCCATGGATCTGCAGAAGTTGCAGGGAGCAGCTATGGCCAGTATTTCTGGGTCAAGTTAGCAAGCACCCAAAGCTGGGCTGCGGAGAGCAGACCCCACACACTTCCAGCTGTGTTACCACCTTGTGTACGGCCACTTGGTCTGACCTCACCAGCCTCACATTCTGGCACAAACACCACCCACAGGAGACTTCGCTCCATTTCCTCTGCTCCTCCCCATTTAAATGGGAGCAAAAGCACACAGTCATAGATTCATAGAATGGTTTGGGTTGGAACAGACCTTAAAGTTACAACCCCATGGCATAGGCAGGGACACCTTCCACTAGATCAGGCTGCTTGAAGTCCCATCCAGTCTGGCCTTGAACACTACCAGGGATAGGGCAACCACAGTTTCTCTGAGTAACCTGCAATCACATCACAGATTTGCTGGAAAGAGTGATGCGTTTACCTCATATTAATACTTTCATGTTTTATCATCAGTATGGCAACAGCCAAAGAAAAGACTCCTTCCTTTTACTAATGGCTTCTGCTTAGGTACTGCACACCAGGAGCAATCATCAGAAGCTTCTTCCATCAGAAGCTCTACCCCTTCCCAGCTGCAAGGACATGCTGTGCTACCAAGGCAGCCAGCAGTCCTGTGACGTGCAAAAAGACACATCACAGGAGGAGCTTCCAGGGCAGAAGCTCAGCATGAAACAGATGAGAGATGCAAGGGATGAGTAGTTCTCATGCCAAAAAGATGTGTGTGCTGTACCTCCTTCCTTGTTATGTTTGAAATATAGTTGCTATTTCCTGGTAAAAAAAAAATATGGACTATATTTTAATTAAGCTTTTCCTGCTGCTCAAGTCAGTTTGATAGCAATTCCTACGAATCCAGGCCCCTACTGACATATGAATTACTTCATTTTCATTTGCTGAAATGCACCAATTAAAAACTCAGAGTGGAAGAGCTTCTGAGATACAGCTTGGATGTCTCAGTTAAAAACTCTGTAGCTTTGGCAATCTCAGCAATTTATTTTGCCACAGATCACTTTTAGTCACAAATTACAGTGTTGGAAGTAGATAACATAGCCATAAACTTTGAGCAAGAGTTTTAGAAAATACAGAATTTTCTCTCTGATGTGGGATTTTTTCCTATCTGCAGTTTTCTAACTTTCCTTTCTTGAATATATGGTAAGCCATGCTACACTATAAGCAATAGCAAAGATCATATGTTTAGAAGTGCACAGATGTCAATCTCTCATCGATGCCATCAAAGATTTGTCAGCTAAATGCAGATAAAACCTTGCTGACACCAGAGGCTCATTATCTCTTTCATGTTATGTCAAATATCATGAAACTCAAGGTTCAGAAATACCAGCATTTTCACTATAATTTTTCAACATTTTGAGGTGCATAAATTTTCTGATTCTCAAAATTCCTGATATTTCTCCTGGAGACACAAGCAGAACCACTGAGTAGTACCAGCATTTCCCACAGAAGCCCAAACTCATGTCACAAACTCTTGTTTCTGCATTCATGAGGCCTGGCCCAGCAGAGATATCAGTATGGCAGGGCTCTAACACAACAGAAAACAAGAGAAGCTGATATCTAATAGCATCTGGGTTACACCAGTCATGCAGGATATGTGAGACCCAGAGGTCCAATCTCTTCCAGGGTAGACATGAAGAAAACTCTCTCATGAGCACATCCTAAAACCAAAACTTTCAGATCCTTCTGATGGGTCTGTCTGAATGATTCTTGATGAAGATATTGCATGACTGTGAGACATCTGAATATTCATAGAGAGGACCTCAGAGCACTCTCATCCCCATCCTGCATCTGATCTAAGAGATATTTTCATTCTTTTTTTTCAGACTGATTGAATGGGTATTTAATGAATCCATACAAAGCTGAACAGCTTCATGGGACAGAGAAAGCAAGACTTGCTCAAAAAGAGCTTACAGTCTGGTGGCTTTCAGCACCCTCCTGGGAGATATCAGTTCAAGTTCCTTCAGTGAGATATGAGACTTCAACCTTGGTCTTTCATATCCCACGGAAGCAATCTTAAATATTAATGCTTTTATTAACTGGCGTGGCACCATTTCCTCTTGTGTGTGAGAATATCCAACCTCATTAACGCACTTAACCTTGGGAGAGTATTAGGCAGTGTAACACAAGTGAACAGAAGCACCATATTCCAGCAGCTGTCAGGACAGTAACTCTCTGTCCTATTCCCCACCAGCTACCTCTGGCATGCCAGGTTTGATAAATCTCATTTTAGGTGGCATTCCTGGCTTTACAGAACCTTGGTGCCTGACTCGGGGATACAGCTTCCACTGGAGGACAAAGAGGTCACAAAAGAAATGTTACAATTCTGAATCCAAATATCCTTGGTGGACTTAGCTATGGTGTCATAGAAGGACACCATCCATCAAGTGACTCTCAGGTCATACACTTCCCTCAGTTAAGGGCATGATTGATTTCTACAGAACTTCATGGAAGAACTTCCATGGACTTCACTAGGAAGTGGTTTATTTCTCCAGTGCCCCTAATTCCACCATGGTGTTTAAGCACTCTAGATCACTAGGTCTATGATGCAGAGTGCTTACCTGCCAAATGGAGCATAGTTTATATCAGTTCTCATAAAACTCTACTGCAAAAAAGAAATGGAAGCTATTAAATAATTCAAGGGTGTCATAGCCATCAGCTGGCTGAATACCTATGAAACAAAATCTGCTTACAGAATATGACACTAAACCTTGTCTTACTCAGAAGCACTGCTAAGAAAAAATATAAACACATAGCAAAACCTTTTTCTTCTCATCCCGGATATCTTTTAATAACAATGTGATCACAGCATTTCATATCCAAGTAAGGATGAATTGTGATTTCAAATCAACATCACCTTTTTAATCTTTGGACGTAAAATATGGAGCAACAAGATGATATACCACTGGGACAACAAAATAACTGTTCCATCTAATTCTCAAAATTAGCTTTAAGTTCAAAGCAACCAAAACTAACACTACAAAGGCCCCTGGATCATAGCAGCTACATAGATTAATAGAAGTTACTTGCTCCATAGACCTCACAGAGTTTTTAAGCCAAGAGGTGCAGTCCCCTCTCTGTACATCAATGGACTATATAAGCAAGCAGCTTTGGCTTCCCAAAGAGCCATCCAGCATGGCAGGTATTTTTGCTTTAAAAGGGGCTATCAAATTTTCAGGCATATCAAATACCATATGAGCCATTTTAAGACCCACCAGAATAGTATTTTTATGTCAGGAACCTGTAGATATGTGTTGCTGCATTCAACAATAGATTGAAAGCATATGGATGTGAAATTCAGCTGTGAAAGTGTTAGAGGGCTGTGTAGAGCTGAGCGAGACAGATCTCATGTAGATTCAACCTTGCTTCCTTGCACTCTTTGTGGGGATTCAGATAAGGGAGTTGCTGGTGTGAACCCACTCCAGCAGCAAAGCTGTGTTTTGTCTGGGGTGGAGCTTTCTCTCCAAAACAGAATTTACAAAGAACAAATACTTACACAATCTGAACAAGCAAGTGACTGGAACCTGGGAGTGACCCCAGGGAGGTACAGTATTGAACAGTGTGAGCTTCCCTGTTGACTTCAGTATGTGTTGAAGCACAGCTCTATCTGTGGTGTCCATGTGTTCCCTCTGCGACGTGCACAAAGCTCAGTACCTCAAAACTGGGTAACAAATGCCACCACATTAGGACTCGCCTAACTGTGGACCCTCCAATAGCAAGGTCAGGGGTGTGCCTTCAACTCTGCCCTGCTGCAATTTGGGCTCTCAGCTCAGGAATTGCACAACCATTCCTGCCTCTACTCAATATCCAAAGGCTGCATTATCTTTAGCGGATAAGCACCAAAGTCCTCTTTTTTTTTTTCTTTTTTTTTTTTTTTTTCCAAATGCTATACAAGAAGTCAATTCTCTCTCTAAAAGCACAGTCACTGAGGTAGCATGCACTGTCACCAGCTGCCCTGCCATCCATGTGCCTGCAGAGTTTAGCTGCTTTGAGGCTTAGAGGTTAAGCATGAAGAAGTTTTAAGCATCATAATTTCAGGCACTAGTCCAAGTGATATATAGGCACTGTAAATTCTTTGGGGATTTTCCACCCAATTCCTTACCTGTGTATGCAGCAAGCCATTATGGATGCGAGTTACGATACAAAAATACTCACCAATGGTCTCTTATCCCAGAAGGTAGCTGATTGAACAGACAATATGGATTCCATGGAGCAGTCATGGCAAGGAAATTCAAAGAGATCAAAGCAGCTGACAAGATGCAGAAAATTAAGCACTGAGGTCAATTGAAGCAGACAAGAAAAAGAGAAAACACGATAGAGAGCTGCAAATATTTGTGGATGTGCATGAACACACGAGTGACTGCCTGGACCGTACTGAGTTTCCACTCATACACAGACACAACTTTCTACACATTGCATCAGATTTAAAAAGAAATTTGGCCTTGAACACAGGGCTGCCAAACCATTTTAGTGAAGAAACATAAGTGCTCCAGAGATAGTAAGGTACAGTGCTGAGACAAAGCTTCCAATGGAAATGGGAGAACGTCAAAAAATCCCTTCTATGTTCAGTTTAGCTTTTAGCTAGTCTCACACATGTCCATCTTTAATTACTGAAGCAATTTCACAATGCTCTGACTATGAAGTAGGGCCTCTTTTGTCCAGCAGCAGCTATGGAGAGGAACTGCAGAGGGAAGCAGGCAGTGCCCAGAAATCACATTGCATTCAACACATTTTGGACATTTGCTCAGCTAGCCTTGGTCCAACCCTGCCGCTAGAGTATATCTAGTTTGGTTGGATGTGAGAGAAACGTTCACAATTTGAAAATATACTGGGATGCAAACCAAAGTGCATGCGTGTCAGGGGTGGGTGTTCATTTCAAAAATGCTCCCATGGACAACCACCAGCTGAACCCAAAACAGAAAGGTCCTGATCTGCCTGTCTGTCACTGCTGAAATGGCTTGCAATGTCCCACCATCCCAAGCAGAGCAGAGAGCTCATCTCCCCAGCCCCAGATACAGTAATTCTCCCCACCTCAAAGGGCAGGTCTGTATCTGAAACCACAGAGATGTAGAAGCTGATGGAAATTGTATTCTTTGAGCCTGTGGGCAGCGCCCAGTGCCCTGGTAACATTACATTTGTTCCTTCATTTGCTGCTATTTAGTGGATTCTCAGAACAGCAGCATTGCAGTTAGGCTTACAAATTACAAGACAACAGACAAAGGGAATAAATGAGACAAAATTAAAGACATTACTCCTACCTCCCATAAGTTATCTCTGTAGTCTATTTTAACAGCGTGATTTTTCCAGTGTATGTTAAAATAGTATGAAAAATAAACCCTCCTAGAACACTAACTAGGCATTAATGAAAAAGCAGAATATTGTTTTGTGTTCTCCAAAACACAGAAAGAAAAATATTCCCACTAGATCTCATAATGCCTTTCCAGGGGAGAAAGAATCATAATCTTCTATATTGAAAAAGAGACTTAGCTCTTGGAGTCGGAAAGAAAATAAATTAATAAACCTAATTACACACTCCGCGCATGGAGGAATCGAAGGCGCTAAGTCAGCCCAGGAGAACCGGGCGCTTTGATTGTGTTCACTTTACAACTTCCCCTGTCACGGTGCGCGGCCCCAGGGAGGCACCTCCTGGCGCTCCCGCGGGGGCTGCGCGGGGCGGGCGCGTCCCCCGGGGCAGCTGCGCGGCTCTGCGCGGGGCACGGCGGCACTCGTGCGGCCACGCACCGAGGCTCCGCTTCGCCTCTCGGCGCCGTCCCGGGCAAACTCCGGCGGCGGAGCCTCCCCCGAGCTCACCGGCGGGCTGGGCTGCTGTGGCACCGCTCCCTTAAAGGCGCCGCGCCCGTGCGAGTTCGGGCTGAGCGCGCTGCACGCCCGGTGCCCGCGCAGAGCTGCGCAGCGGCGGCGCAGACAGCCCTGTGCCCGACCTCCGCCTGCCACCAGCCTCGGTGGGGAGCAAAGCGCTTGGCATGTAGGAGCGAAGAGAGGGAAAAGGTGCGGGGCGGAGGGAGGTGTGGGGGAGGAAGGCGGGAGGGGGGGGTGAAAGGGGGGGGGGGGGGGGGGAAAGAGCTGCCTCTTTAAATACTGGGGGCTGAGCGCTTGCCGGGGCGTCCGCGGCGGATCCAGCCTCCCTCCCTCCCTTCGGCCGTGCCTCTCCGGCGCTCATGCCCAGCCGCGGAGCCGGCGGCGCGGCGCTCGGGCGCTGCCGCTGCGCGGGGAGCAGGAGCCGCGCCGGGCCGGGGCCATGATCCAGCGGCGCCGCCGCCCCGCCGCCCGCTCGCCCTGAGCCGCTCCCGGCGCCGCGCAGCCGCCGGCCCCGCGGGGTAAGTTCGCGGCCGCCCGGTGCCGGGGGAGGGCGGGGGAGGCGCACCTGGCCGGCGGCCCGGCCCGGCTCACCTGGGCGGCGGGCGGGTGCGCTCTCGGCCGTCCCAAGCTCGGACCTCCCGACCTCCCCCGGCGCTCTCAGCCCCCTTCTAACAGGTGGCTCGGTGCCTGCCCTCTCTCAGGCGGCTCCTGCGCCGCTCTCTTCCTCCTCGCCGCCGCCTAACAGGTGGTGGTGCCGCCGCGCCTTCCTCCGTGCAGGTAGGGAAGTGTCGTGTCCCTCCTTCCCCCGTTCCCGAGGGGCTCCCGCAGCTCTGGGACGCTGGTAGGGACTGCGCTGAGCGGGGGGAGCCGCGCTCATGCCCCCGCTGCTTCTCTGGGAGCCGCTCACCCGCGCCCGCCCTCATGGCCCCGCCGTGTGTCTGTCGTTGCAGCGGGCATGGGGAACCAGGTGGAGAAGCTGACCCATCTCAACTACAAGGAAGTTCCCACGGCCGACCCGACAGGTATGGACAGAGATGAAGGGCCCAGGATCGGGGTTTCCTACATCTTTTCGAATGACGATGATGAGCTGGAGCAGCAGCAGGATTCGGTTCATGACCTGGGGGGTGAAAACCCTGCCCTGCAGCCCTACGATCCCCAGCTGCACGAGGTGGAGTGCTCAGTCTATTACCGGGATGAGTGTATTTACCAGAAGAGCTTTTCAGAGGAGGACACGCAGCTAGAGGAGGGTGATGAAGGAGGTGGGGGGCATCTGAGCACCTACACCCCGGAGAACCTGCTGAATAGGTGTAAACCAGGTGACCTGGTGGAGTTTGTGTGCCAAGCTCAGTATCCGCACTGGGTGGTCTATGTCGGGGATTTTCAAGTTGTGCACCTGCATCGGCTGGAGGTGGTGAACAGCTTCCTCACCGATGCCAGCCAGGGCAGACGGGGCCGCATTGCCAACCAGCTGTACCGCTACAAACCCCTCAGCCCGGCCGTGGTGGTGCGCAATGCCCTGGAGCAGGTGGGTTGCAAGGATCGGGACTTGAGCTGGAGAAACTCTGAGTGTTTTGCTGCCTGGTGCCGATACGGCAAGCGAGAGTTTAAAATCGGCGGGGAGCTGCGCATAGGCAAGCAGCCCTACCGATTGCAGATCCGGCTGGGTGACAAGCGCAGCCACACGCTGGAGTTTCAGAGCCTGGAGGATCTGATAATGGAGAAGAGGAGAAATGACCAGATTGGTAGGGCTGCTGTGATCCAGGAGCTCTCCAGCCACCTGCAGGCTGCAGAGGAGGAGGAGGAAGACCATCATCATCCAGGTGCTCAGACTGCTGTGGAGTAGCAGTCTCAGCACCACCATACTGCTTAGCCTGGGTGATGGGGATTAAAACTGAAGGCTGCGAAATTGAGCTGTTATAAGCCCTTTGGGCTGCTTCGGTGCAGCTTCGTTCCAATCACATGTGAAAGGAAGGGGGAAAGCTGATTAAGTGTCTGTGCTTTAGTGCTTAACTCCTTCAGTGCTTGCTGATAAAACCCCTGACTTATTTGTAGAGGATAAAACTCAGGGCAATTCTACCCCTCTCCTCTCTCACTTCTTTCCCTTCCTCTCTGCCGTGTTTGCACGTAGCCTTTTCCTCAACCATCTGCCAGTAGGCTTGACCCTACAAGATTCTATATGCCTTTGACATCTACTTATCAGCAGAAGTTAATAGTATTTAATACCATTAAGAAGTAGTCAACAACTTCCAGGACATGACCATGTAGCTCTGAGTATGAGGATATTGTTTTCCCTTCTCTGCTGCTGTTTCTCTTCAGCTGTGGCTTCTGCTGGTATTGCAAGGAGCTGTCTCTCGCCTGGTTCAAGGCTCTGTGGGTTAGTAACCAGTCTCCCAGAAGGTGTAAGGCAGAAATCTCCACCAATTTTAACGAAATGGGTTTGATGTGCCTGGTGCCTTCATAATTGGTAGGAAGCTGAACGTGGGCTGGGGGACCTTCTCCTTTGCTATCAGCATGTGGCTTTGGGGACAGAAGATGTATTTATTGCTAACAGGTCCCAGGGAAGGAATTTTGCTACCCCAGTTACACTCTGCACACTAGCATGTGCTGGGACTCCTACAGGCAGATGCTGAGCTGTGTCAGGGCTCATTACAGGCTGCCTTGGCTTCTCCTGAAGCAAATGGCAGAGCTCCTGATTATGTCTGTAGTACACACAGAGGTAGTAGAAGCAGGTTGCTTATATGTAAGAGCATGTCTTGTGTAAGCTGTCCCTCGAGAGGGTGACCTCTTGGCTGGGTGCTTATGGCTGTGAGCATGGCACAGGTTCTGCACCACAGTGAACACAGGTCTGTGATGGAAGGGAGCACAGGCTGGAAGACATTACAGGCAGGGGCGTTTGGGTGTTCCAAAGCAGTTTCCTCTTCATTAGGGATTTCATGTTTCCTTTTTTAGCTAATTTCTATAGTATGCAGCTGAGCTATAGCATTAGAGGAGAGGACATGCCTCCAAAGTTGTGTGAGTCCATCAGGAGGGGGAGTGCAGTGCTGCCTGCCCTGAATATTCCCTGAACTTTTTTTCAGCTGTTGAACTGATCTCCCACACAGGCAGCACTGTCAGGTCTTTGTCCTAGGATCTAGGGTATGTGAACAATTACTGATTTGGAGGTAGTTTCTAATGCAAAATTTCTTCCCCTTAAAGCACAATATGATGATGTGAACTTGAACACAAGCTTGAGTTAATTTAAATAATGGAAGCTAACAGTGTGCTGTAAACTTGAGGCATAGTTAATACGGTCTTCCCCGCAGCTGTTTACAGTTATACCACAAATAGCAAAGTACTCCATGTCCTTTCCACCCCTGGGACAGGAGCAAAGTTTGTCATTTAACAATAGGTAGATACAAGCTTTCAACTAGTTAAGATTATATGAAGCAACTTTGCCAATGTGAGCCAAATAGATTGTGGTGTCATGTTTTCTGCCTAGAATATACAAGCTAGGATTTGGCCTATGAAACACCCATATCCACGGGAGAGTTTAACACCAAGCTCCCTTAGAATGCTATAGCTCAGGTGCCTGCACTAAGTGTTGTTTTTTTCACCAATATGCAATTGAGTTATACTCAGGTTACTGTGGTTGTTGAGCAGATGTCTAACCTTATTTTGATAGGATATCTACCCATATCTGATTGTGATAGGGTTAATATGTGGATGTCTGCACACAGGTTTTATACAACTACCAGTAACTACTAAAAGCTGAAATGATCACTGAGACAGTCTGAAAAAGAGTGGAGAAGAGCCTCTCTGTTGTACTACTGACTGATAGAGACAACAGATTATCTAGACTGTGAGCAAATGTCTAGCTGTGATTTCTTTCATACTGAAACCTTGTACATAACAAAGTTTATTTCACTGTGTAATATAGCTATGTAAAATAATATTTTCCTAGAGATATTTTTGAAAGTTTAAAAAAACCCTTCATAACCTTGCATTTGAAAGTAAGTTGTTATGCACGTTATTTTCCAGTCCTCTGAATGGGTTTATTTTTCATTCATGATCTAAAGTATATTCTAGGTCATAAAGTATAGAAACTGCTATAAATGTCAAATATTACGTATCTACAGGGTACTAAACAGTAAACTAGTTGTGAAAATATTTTTCCCTTGTGTCTGAAACATCAGAACTATGACACTTAGCCATTTCTCTCCTTCTGAGATAAGCCAGACTGTGCAGGCTTGTTTTCTATTCTTTTTTTTTCCACTTCATTTGTTTTAATAAAAAACGGACCAAATCTGCTTGGGAATGGAGAGCAAAGCTTCTTTGACTAACTGAAATCTTGTCTTGTGCTGGTCTTGGTGCTTCTCTGTACCGGTCATGCCTTTTGGGATAAATCCCCCACAGGCACAGGGCCTTAGGAAAGAATTCCAGAGCTTGCAGTGCTTTGCTAGGACAGAGAGCGAAGGGGGAGCTTGTCTCACAGCAGAGTCTGGCATGCATTCTGCTGTGTTCTAAAACTTCTGTGCTCCTCTGGCACCTGGGATACAGGTGTTTGATATTTGGAATTTTAAAATTTCCCTGCAAGCTATGTTTGGGAATTTACTGTCCCCTGACATTCCATTATGTGTAAAAAGTAGAAGAGAGGAGGGAACCTTGGCATTGTTTTTATTTTGTCTGAAAGAGGGCTACCTCTATACAAGGATTTCTTATTCCAGCAGATAAAGATGCAACTGTTGAATCTTTAACAGGCAGGTCCTTTTCCCCTACCTGTTGATTAGGCAGTGTTATATAATAGGTGCTACTAAACACCTCTGCACACATTTCTAGTTTTAAAGCCATGGACCTGTAATGACCTGGATGCGAGAACAGAAATTATTGTAGAAGCACATCACAACTGCTTGGTTTCTTGTCTTTGTTGTACTTTGCTCAGTTACTGTCTGCAGAGTAAGCTGGGATTTCTGGAGCTTGATTTAAAAAAAAAAAAAAAAGATCTCCCAGGAAAACTGACTCTTTTATATATGTGTCCACTTCAGGACTTTTGCATAGATCACAAAAGAGAGGGAAAAGGAATAGATAGAAGTGTTCTTCTCTGCAGCTGCTTTAACAGAGAAATGCAGGTGTGATCCCTCTGCAGAGCTTGTGCTTCTGCAAAGGCTTTAAACCTGTACTGAGTTTAAAGTTTTGAGTAGACCTTACCTACCTGAGGCCACTTGAGAATCAGTAAGCCTATTCCTGTGCTCGAAATTAAGTGTATATTTACATTTCTTTGTGAATGAGGGTCTGGAATTTCAATGTGAGGTCTGGTGGGAGCGTGGAGGATCTGAGGTTGCATAATCAACAGGGGAGAACAAGCAGTGCAGTGAAAGCTGTTTCTCAAAGGACCTCTTGTCCAAAGAGAGCTCATGGAACCCAGCCCAAACTTTGGCCTCAGTTTCCCCCTGGAGATCCAGGAGCTGCACTGATTTGGTGAGAGGTGTCTTACACAGCAGTTGTAAGCTAAGCTGGTGATCTGCTGCAGATTTCTCTGGTATCTTTGTCTTGTCATGCTTGAACTTTCCCTTGCGTTTTTAACATTTAAAGTTAATATAATTTGTTTTAAAAGCCCTTTGATTGTGCAAACATTTAATCATCTATATGAATTTACTCATTTGGGCATACCTACTGCTGCGAATATCAATATGCACATGTGAAGGCTGGCAAGACTGAGCCCCAGATGTGTAAATGTAGCTCCAGCTAGGAAATGTAGATGAGCACTCTTATTTCCCTGGAGTATTGGCATGTTTGATGCAAATAATGCCTTGGAAAAGGTGTTATAGTAAAACCTACAAGTATCTGTTGGTTGAGTAATTTTAAAAACACAGTTTAGACATTCACCTTCCATGGCAGTGAACAAAGACATAAACTGAAGACTATTTTGTTATCCCTGATTCTGTGTGAATGCACAGTATTGGTTACAGCAACTCTAGAGCTCCTCTGGCCAACATGGTAGGCAGTTGTAGAGTAGGCAGGGAAAATTCCCAAAAGCTACTTCAAAAACTGTATTTCTTACTTGGAAAAATGTATTCTTCAGACTGAAGGACCCTAGACTATGGAAGTAAACTTTGAATTGTTTTGTATAAATGAAACCTTAGGCAAACTCCTTTTGTTCATTTGATTTCATTATTCCACTCAGTACTGTAATAGGTGATATTGTGTGATTAATCTGTTGCAGATTTTGAATGTAATGGTGGTTTTCTTTTTCTCTTCTCCTTTGGTTAAGTTTTACCAAAGGTCTGTCTCTGGGTATGTGAAGTGTGTTGTCGAGTGGTTTCCCACCTGTGCTTTTCTGACAATTAACAGCACCAACCATAAAGCTGACAGCCATGTAGGAACAAATATTTTTTGAAAGCAAAATGTTAATTTTGTATGAGAGATCAGAGACTGGTAACTAAGTAGAGGTAGGAAATACATTGTTTCCAACAGCAGTTTCTGTTTGCAAGAAATCTACTGTTAATTGGGTGTGCTTGACTACTCTTAAAAATCAGTGTGCAGTGATAAGGCCAGGAGTATTGTATCACGGGCTTAGACTTTCAGATTAGGCTTTTTCTTTAACTGTGAATAGGAAGAAATCAGGCTGATTTTGAACACCAGTGGTTTAGATGGTTCAAATTCCTTTGCATTAATACTGGATTAGAAGCTTTCTTTAAATGCACACTTGAAATTCCTGACATTGTAACACTTCATGAAATCATTCACAATAAGAAGTGTAATCACAAATACGATTTTTTTCCACCATGAGCATTTTCTGTAAGCTGTCTTTTGTCAGTAAATGTTGAATTGTTAGTGCAAATATCTTCTTTTCCTGAGAAAGAAGTACACATCATTGATTGTACCATTTCCTTCAAAATGAAGGGCATTGCATAGTAACTCAAAAGAAATAAAAGATTTATAGTATCTTTTACAACCTTTCTTTCTTTTCTTTGTTTTTTGAATGGCATGTTTTTCTCCAGCTTTTTGAAAAAGTCATAATTTCTCATGATGGATGCATCAGACACAAAACAATCAATATTTTCACTGCCTTCACGCACCAGATCAAAATCTAACTCTTTGGTTGTGTTTTTGCTACAAAGAGAGAGGAGGAATAATCTCTATACAAGGCCAGACTATCAGATGCTTAATAGGTGATAGCTGTATTAAATCCAATGAGGATCTGGCTCATAATTTAATTTTTAAGTGGAAAATTAATTCAGCAGCAGATCATATAGTATTAGCTGGCACTGGGGCTTGTCTTGTCTGCCAGCAACTGCTAAAGGAGCAGATGTAGTGTCTGCTAGAGGGAGAAACGAGAGAACAGAACTCAGAGTTTTTGGGGAAATCTGTACAACTGTTCAGTTTGTGTGGTGGTTTGTCTCGTGGCTGGTCCATGGCTGGTGTGGGATCTGTGTTGTACCCACACCAGGCTTAGGGACATTTCTTAATCAAGGTGACAAGGGTCGTGTGTTGTGGTAAGATATATCCATAGGGTAACCATTGTTAATTCATTAAAGCCTTCCACTGGGTGCATATTCACAATGGCAAAAACAGTGATACAACCAACAAACTGTACTTGTCCTCAAGATCCTGACCACAAGGAGCTATTTAAATCTCACACAAAAGGACTGAGTCAGCTCCAGCAAGAACTCTTTGAATAAAACCATCCTGAGGAAATCTAGTTGTAACAAGATGAGACTTCTGCTGAAAGTATCGGTGGAGATTTAGCTCTTCTGTGGGTGGCAGCTGTCCGTGACAGCTGTCTTATAGGTGAGAGAAAGTGAGACAAATTCTTATATCAGAGACAGCAGCTGTCAAGGCTCAGAGCTGCAGGTGTGAATTTACCATAATATCAAATTTGTAGCTCTGGTATGCATGGACTTAGGTGACTTTGAACAAGATGTATGAGGTACCCAGCTGTGCTCTATGTGACTGCAAGAGTGCCTCAATTTTCAGGTGTCTGATACTAGATTTGAAAACATGAAGAACCAAAAACGTGATTTGGGTGACTGGATCAATATGTGAAAATCCCTGCTCAGTTATCACCTAGCACTGGAGGCCACTGAACTCTGAAGCTTCATAGTTTAACCTGTTTTTTTGTGCATGTGTGTTTAGTTAATCACCAGAGTGTTTTCATAATCTTGAAGTTCTGGGTCTTTTTTTTCACCCCAGAGTTTCTCCAGGTACATAAAGTAAAGCAGTCCATTAATTCTCACAGCCCGTGTCCATAGGGAGGGAGATCCAGCAAGCAGGATCTCCCTCCCAGTGGCTGCTTCCAGAATGTATGTGACATCAGATACCGAAAAGAAGCATCTTGAAACGGACATTTGCATTTCCCTTTTATGTCAGAACACACCTGAGCCAGAAATAGGATAATGTAAAATGCATGTACAGGGATGCAGACTGTGACAAGGTCTCTGCACTCTTGCCTGGTTGCTCTGAGCCACTGGACTTCTACAGAGAGGTTTTCTCTTCAGTTCCCTCTTCAATCCACTGTGGGTCACTTCAGTACAACACCCATGAAGGTCCTCACACCACAAAAATTTGGAAATGATGGGAAGATTGAATCCCCATCATCCCCAGGCAGAAGAGGAAATCAGTTTTCAGTCTTCATGCATCCTGAAATTCTGCTCAGATCTCTGGGATACTCTATAAAGTCCGACCACTAACACCTCCATTGTTGTTGTAAAGGTGCCCAAGTTGCAATTTGAGAGTGGTTGCCTTTTGCTTTTTCCAAAGAGCTCTGCACATGGCCAAGGGCAAGGGGCCCAAGGACTAGAGGGGAAAGGAAGGGAACGGGGAACAGCAGACTTGCAGAATCATGGCAAATCCAGAGAGGTGGAAGGGACCTCTGGAGATCCCCTAATCTACCCCTTTGCTCAAGGCACATGCAAATGCAGCAGGTTCCTCAGTGCTGAATCCAGTCCTATTTTCCATAACTCCAATTATGGAGGCTGAGGACTTCTTCAAGCAACCTTTTACCACTTATATGGTAAAGGTCCTTTGTGTTTGAGTTTTGTCAAGGACCTCTTGATCATCCATGGCACCTCTGCTTGACTTCTTGCACACAGGAATGGACCATTTTCTCTCTGTTTTCCAATCCAATAAGCACAGACTGCCTGTCCCTCCTTCAGCTGAAGGGTCAGACTCCCTTGTAACCTGGAGTGCATCCAGTCAACCTCCTTTTCATCATCTGTGTAGCTCCACAGCATGCTGACCTCCTGCTGCAGCTCCTTCCCTTGGTCACAGATGTGCTCCATCACCACAGACCTGCAGAAAAGGAGCACCCTGCAGCCTGAGACTGCACAGCTAATTCCTCCCTGTGGTGAGGGCCCCAAGCCTCCACAGTTGCTCTCTCACTCTTACTGAGCAAGAGTAGATGGAAAAACTTGTGGGTTGAGATGAAGACAGGGACATCAGTGACACATGACTGTCACAGGCAAACCAGACACATAATGGGGAAAATTACGTGTATTGTCAACTAAAATATATTTGAATGGTGAGAAAGAAAGAAAAAAATTAAACCTTTCCTCCCTTTCCCCCATGACACCAAGGGGCATAGGGGTGGAGATGGGATGTAGCTGGTCCCTCCCAGCCCCTCCTGGCCGTTCCTACCTCCTTCCCCATCTCCCCTGTCCCAGCACAGGCCCTTCCCTGGGCTCCAGGAGTGTCTCTGCTCCAGTGGGGTCTCTCCAGTGCTGCCTGAGGGGGATCTCTGCTCTGGGCCTGCAGCCCCTCCTGCCCTTCTCCTCCTCCAGCCCCCCTTGGGGCGTCCCTCCTCTGCTGCTCCCTCCTTGGATGCCAGTGGCACGTCAGCACCATTGCTGAGCGTCTCTGTTGCTCTCAGTGCAGTTTCTGGCCCCTTCTGGGCAAGTGACTGCCCTTGTCAGCCACAACACATTGGTGGCTGTGTGCCAGGGCCAGCCACCACATGGGCGCATCTCTCCCAAACACTGGATGCAAAGTCCAGTGGAAATTAAGAACTCAAAGCACCCTCTGGTCAGGAAGATCTGGCAGAGCTTGTGGGAAGGGTTTGGAACTTGCAAGAAACCTATGTCAAATGATCAGTTAGACTCATTTGTCTCACTCTGGGTCACTGAGAACTGTAGTCAGTCCCTATGTCAAAACCAGAATTTGTTGCTAGCATTAAGTTAGTCAGCAGAAATTAACTGGGAATATTAACAGTTGAGGACCATATTAAAGTCTGTGCTCTAATTTTTTTTTCTCCTGAGCTTCTTCCATCCTGTCCTATTCAGAAGAATCGTTCTGGGACAAGCCCTGTTCTTTGTACAGTACTTAGTGTGATGAGGTCTCAAGGTGTTTACAAAGTATTAACTAACTCAATCACCGGAGGGCAGAGGAAATGAAATGAGTATGTTCTGGACCATGAAATAGATGACTCACATCCATGGAAAAGGTTTAATTGAGCAAAACAGGTACACAGGTGTACCTGGCTCACCACAGAAATTGTACAGGAAGATGAGCCTTGAGAGAGAAGGATCGAGGCACCCTGACAGCACACAGAGAAATGTGTGAAGTGCTTATGTAAATTGTGTCTGTGGAAAACACGTCTCTGTACACAACTCATCCAGCTCCCACAGAAGGCAGCTGGCAGCACTCCTCTTTACAAAGCTTTCATTAGAGCTGTTGCTCATGTCCAGTGGGGAAAAGGTGCTCTGCTGGGAACCTCAGCACTGCACACACAGTGAGGAACATATCCCTGATGCCCAAAGGTGTTACTCCTTTCATGGTGTTGTTTTGTCTTTGTGTTTTCTATACTTTTGTTCCTCAGCTTGTCAAGAAAGCAATGCACCCTTGAAAGGGATGTGCAGAAGAGGGAAACATTCAGTAGTGGGGCAGACTGGTGTGCACACTTAGCTGTGGTGTTCTCTGCTGCAACCTGTCCCCTGGAGCTGGGTTCTGCAGCTCTCACTGCAAACTGAAGAAATGAGATCCCCACACCCATACTTACAGGTAAATGGGCAGCTCACTCAGCTGTGTTTTCCTGGAAAGTGGTTTCAAACCTCTGCTCTGCCTAATTCAGAACACGGTCTTGAACTTGAGCAAATGCTTTAAGCAGTGCTTAGGGCCAGACCCATTTGCATTCTCTGGATCATATCAAAGCAGAAGAGCACTACCAGCAGGAAACAAGAAACCTTGTGGAAGTCTTGCAGCTACAGTGTTCTCTGGAGAAGTGGGACACCAAGGCTTCAGTTCTTTCAGCATTTGAGGATGGCAGTGACAGATCTCATCTCTTCCATGTGATAAACACAGCAGCACAGCACTAAGCAAGAGAAAGAGACAAAATCCCATGGTGGTCTGTTCAATGTCAGGCTCGAAGTGTCTCTGTAGTATCTGCTTCAGGTATGTTTTCAGGAGGCAGGAGTGCCCACAGCTCATGGTCATGCACAAGTGCATGCAAGATGATGTTTGGAGGTGTTGGGCCAGATCTCCTCAGCCCAGGAAGTCAAGGATGCCACCTTAAACATCAGTGGACAAAACTTGGTTGGTTTTACTATTATTATAACAAACTACAGATATGATTGAAAGACACATCCAACTATCAAAAAGGTAGTTTCTGATTAACCCCAAGGATAAAATAATGTATTCTTTCCATCCACAGCTCTGCATTTGTCCACCTTAAATAGGCCCTAACACAGGTTTTAGGGCTGTTTACAGCCCTTACATGTCCAGATGCATCTCAGATCCCGAAGTCTAATGAGTTCCCATCACATGGATTAATTATACAACAAAGCTCAGGAAAGAAAGCTGTTAAATCTTAAATTAAGTTATTAAAATATTACTTCAGAAATTCAGTAGCAGCTTTTAGCCTGTGGGAAGTGAGTCTTCAGGGAAAAACACCATTTGCAGGTGAGGTGGCACTTGGAGCCCTTATCATATTCATGGAGAGGAGGTGCTGACCCCTGCAGAGAAGCTGCAATTATAATGAGTCTCTTATCCAGTTATCTCAATACATTTGTGATGGAAGCTGAGGTACTAAATAAGATGCTAGCAGGATATAAATAATGAGGTGGTACATGGCTGTGTGTTGGAAATGAGCCACTAAAGCAAGATAATGGCAAAGGCACAAGCTTAACTTACATTGTGTTATTCCTGTGGGAAAGGGGGTGGGAGGATAATGCCACATGGAAAGCTGATTCCTCAACTTGTAGTGAGTAACATAACTCCATAGCCCCACTTGTCTTTGTTCAGAGCTGGAACAAGCAGAGTTGCATTATTGCAGAGGTCTAGCCCTAGGTGTGAGGCAGGATTCCAGCTGAATGTGTTCTCAAAGTCTAAACATACAAAGGCCGTTTCTGGCTTCACATAACTAAACCCATGCTGAGAAAGGGAAGAAGCTGCTGAATGCCTGGGCCTAGATTCGTCAAAGAATGAATTAATCAATGTCCCGCTGAAAAGGATTTGAACTTATGCATGACTGCTGTGATAGTCTGAGACTATCAGAGTATACATTATTTTATGGTGGTTTCTTGTTACTATGCAAAGCATAACTCACATTTCTAATTAAACATGTTAATGTAACACAGCATGTATGTGTCTCATGATACAGCATAGTAAAGACTCAAGTTGGGGTTTTTTAAAAGAGCAGTGATTTTTTTAACCACCAGCCCCAATGCTTTTCAACATGATTGTACGCTGCCCTTACCCTCTGCTGCAAAACCTGTGGCAAGAATTCCTAACAGGAACATCAGTCAATTGTACAGCAGTGTGTGTTGTGACGGGTTTGCTCAAATATCTTTCACTGAGATAAAGCAGTTTCAAAGAAAAATGACACTATTGTGAATTTTCCCTATTTTGTAACTCTATACGGCCAGATTTACAGATTGCTGAAATGCTTTACTGCTTTGATTAAAGAACAAAGAATTAAGTAAACTTCTCTGCTGATTTTAATGGAGAAAAATAATTACTAGTAATCACATTCCTTTTTAAAGTGCATTACACTGTTAACTGGCCTGGCCTCCCACAAGCTAAATCTATAGTCCAACAAAATAAAAAAATGGCTTTCCACTGAGACAGGATCAAGGATGTATTGTGTGTAGCTGATCACTGGTGAACTGCAGCAGAGAAAAGAGTGATTTTTTTTTTTTGTAAATGAGATTGCAGCTAATGCCTTATAACTACTCTGTGCAATATTCCGTGGCATTCCCCTTGTGACAAACTGAGTACATGAGAGCACTGAGCTCCTTGCTAACTGAAAGGCTGAGGTTTTTTGAAGTCTCTGGTGAGCCTGTCAACTCCTCCGTGATCACAGTAAAAAGGGACGTCCCTTCGCAGCCTGTGTTAGAAACCAGATATTCCATGCAGTCACATTTGCAGACCATAGCTGTGACTGGCATAATGACTACAACATACTTAATGTTCCAGTTGTCCCATAATGTGCCATAGTGAAGAGTGAAGGGCTGGAGCTGGGAGGCAGTCCTAGCCACCTCTTTTTAGGGATCTGGTTACAAAGGAAAAGTATTCCTTTAGTTCCCATCCAAAGTGCTCCCGGATACCAAATTAAAATAAACCCTCAGTTCTCTGTTCCGTTATGGCTTTTCCTAGATTCATGGCTAATTGTTCTGACCAGCAGGTTTCCTCAGGGAATCATTATTAGGTCTCTCTTACCCTCCTTTTTCAGTCACTTCCTCTCCACTGAGCTGATGGTTTCTGCAGCTTGAAAAGGTCTGTCCACCCTCTTTGCTTTAGCTCAGCAGTCTCCACCTCTCTCAGGGCAGCAGCAGGGTTAACTCACCACTCCGTAGCTCTGACAGAGCTATTGGAACAGTAGCATTGTTGCAGGAATAAAGGCATTATAAAAAGAATCATTCTTCAAATAATGCAGAGATTATCAGAATGTCTCATTCTATATACCTTTAACAATTTCTACATGTAGACCAAGAACAGTTCCTTGCTGTTCTCTAGGGCTTTTTCACCCCAAAGTGTCTTCAATCAGTAGCACACCATCCCTCTTCTGTGTCAAGCTGGTCTTGCTGTAAAGTTTCTACTTCTCTCCCTGCCACCTTCTTGAACCACATAAAAATAGGATATTTCCTCTGTGACCAAAAGGTATAGGAGACTGCAATTCCTTTAGGGAATGTACTTCCTTGCCTGACCCATTTAACCGGGAACACAATTGATAGCAGAACCTGTAGGAGATACGTAAATTCATAACACCGATGAACAGTCTGTCAGTGCTGAATGTTGGAACCCTGGGTTCAGAAAATTTAGGTTTATGGGATATAGTAATATACATGTAACAAGATGGAGAATTTTGGGTGTAGGTTAGTTCTTCTTTCTTCTTTCTTCTTCACAAGCCTGGGTGATCTGGTATTGGTTCAAAAAACCTGCAGTGCAGAACATGAATGATTAGTTACTGGATTATAAGTAAAAATAAATTAGTTGGAATTCCGTAATTGGGAAGTTTGGGCTTTAAAAGGCCTTGGAAGGTAGAACTCGGGGGCCATTTCCTCCTTGTTAACTTAGAGGCACATTATGTGCAGCTGTGCCATAGATAAGAAATAATAAATATCTGAGTCAGAAGAAAAGCTCGGCTTCTCCTGCATTTTAATCTGAACTCTGAGTAAAAGAACTCACAAAACAGATGCAAAGAAGAAAAGAATACAACAGAAAATTTAATAGCTGAAGATGCCCACAGCATCTGTCCCTTCGCCGTCTGATAGACCTTGAATAATAAATGACATTGCTGCTGCCACAGGTGGTCCCATGATGAATATTTTCAGCCTGGTTCCTTAGAGGTGTGAGCCTAAGTGACTGACGAGCTGTGCTGTTGTGTGTGTGTTCTACCTGGGATAGCAGTTCTCCTTTTGGGAGAGGGCTAGATGAGGAATCACCACCCAGCACAGACACCAACATTGCTCACTGCTCAGCTGAACATTCTCAGCCTCACTGTCTTGCAGGTTCCTCTGCACAGACATCATTTCTTGGGCATGGGGATCTGTGCCAGCATCCCACCCCTGCACCCTTCCTGTGTGAAATACCTGATGCCCTTTAGCTGCTGCTTCACATTCCTGGAATAGGCTGTGGTTAAGGTGACTATAAAAACACTTTTAAGAGTTCTTTTTTTTTTTTCTCACAAGAAATTGTCACTGAGATTACAAACACCTTTCAAAGATACTTGCCTAAATATGCCACAGAGAAACAACAGATGATAACATTGCAAAGCAGACATGTTGTCTGTGTCAAGATCTTCAAAGCACAAGATGTTCTTTCTTGGCCTTTTGGACTGCTTTGCTCCAGAGATTGTAAAGGGTTGAAAGAAATTCTCTGAAAGCTTTTGATGTCCTGATAAATAACCATTTATTGTCTATCAGTAGCTGAGGTATATCAATGTATTAAGCTTATGAACACTACTTTGGGCCTGCTAGCATGTAATTTTACATTGCAATAAGAACTAAGATTTTTCTAATACAAGTCAAGAAGTTCACAGAATTTAGTCATTTGTGTTGCAGGAGAGCATTTTGTGAGCCTGATGTTAGGCAGGCAAATGATGCACCTGGTCTGACAGGGTTTCTTATCTATAAAAAAAGACAGACTTCTCTTAGAATTAATCCAATCACCCAGATCAGAAACCCTCAAAGGCAGCCTGTCTTTAGAGGCTTCAACTAGAAACAACACTTAGTTTGCTGGATCTCAACTTCCCACCTGAATAAAACCTATCACATGTGGTGACTCCTTCCTTGGGAGAATTTTCACATGATTTTAATATGATGTCATTTAATTAAATAAAATCTACTTAGAAGATCATAAGCAAACTGCAAAAAGGAAAGACAACAGTAGAGGAAATGACAACAAGGTTCATAAATAAAGTTTACCAGGGCTAGATCTTTCTCTCTCTGCTATGTAATGAGACCAGAGACCTCCATATTCTCTTCTGAATCAGAGATTTATGCATACAAATGGCCTATGTGTCTTTTAGGTGATTTCTGTTTTCTAGTGCCACCATGCTTTCCCAAAACCAAAATGGAACAATTCTAGCTTGTCTGCTAATTAAGTGTAAAGTTGTCTGAATGTCTTTATTATACAAATTTTAGTGTGCTCATTGATTGGAATATATTTTGCTTCCCCTTGCTTCTGATCTTACCAGGTTTTGCTATATTTGTACTGTAATCTTTTCCACTCCTCTACAGATGAGAAGGAAAGGCCCAGACTATTACTTACATAGAACATCAGTTTGTCAAGCATTTTGTGCATCCTCTGGGATTAGAGGAGCTATGAAATTGTATCATTATCATTGCCTGCTGCATTACTGAACCACCAGGCAGGGCCTGAGAGAATATGCATGCATGTTTGTGCAATGACATTTTTAAGCCACCCTTTGCCTTTTCATTTCTTCCCGCATACTAATCCAGCCCCAAAATACTCCAGGCTAGTGCCCAGAACCAGAATTTCCTTCTCTGTTTTAAACAAGGATTTTTTCAGGTATTTGAGCTATTTCACCCAAGCCCATTATTTACAGATGGGAGAACAGCTGCTTTTTGCTTAGACACATTTACAGCTTCTGAAGAGAGAGGCAGACTTGCAGACTGCTGTGAAGTGGTTTGGGTTTCAACCTTTGTCTCCACAGCAAGCCTTTGAAAAACAGGCCACTTGTAGACACAGAATTCATGTCTGCAAACACTGAAACGTGCACATAAAGATAAATTGCAACAGCAGAGCCATGACAGCATAGAGGCCTTACGTAAAAGCATGGATAGGCCTGGAAGCACTTCATTTATGACAAATTCAGGTTTTCCACTTTGTTACAGCAAAACAAGTTCTAGAGCTAAGTAAGCCCCAAGCTGACGGGAAACTCATAAGCCTGTTAGGGAGGGAAGTGGACTTGAAAGAACGCTCTGACACTCTGCGGAAGTTCCTGCTTCTTTGTAAGCCTGCACCCAAAAAAATGCTTCTGAATCGAGTCTGAAAATGAACGATTAAGTGATAAAGCCTCATCTCAGTGTTTGCTGTTGCTCCAGCTCTGCCTCACCAGGGGATTCTCTCCCTGTTGGTCCCTGGGGACTGCTCAGAGAGCTGGCACTGAATAAAAGCTGTCGACATTTGCAGGGTGTGACTGGGCTTTTGGACACAGCCCTAAACAAACAGTGGTGTCAAACTTCTCAGTGCTGCAAGGGAAGTCACCATGACGCAGCTAGTCATGCTAAACTGGGCTAGGCACAATTAACTCGTCCCAAGGCAAGGCATCTTCCTCTTCCTTGTTGTTCAAATCTGAGCAGAGGGCTCACTCACCCACTTCTCATTCTACCTTTCCTCTTCTGTTAGCCTGGTGACCAGAGAGGTAAAGACTTCCATGTATTGCCAATATGTGGTTGTGGAGGGTGTGAGAGGTTTGAAATCCCTCATGCACTTTTGCAGAAGCACGAAGGTTAAAGCCACGTGAACACTGCAAACTGAACAAACTGAGGAAACATGGTCCAGACAGCCTGCCAGCTCTGCTGATGTCCAATATATTTTCTGCAGACTAATGTTGTGGTAGGCTGTAATGTTGTTTTGAAAGATGAAAACAGGGTGATTGCTTACGTTGTATCATGAAATGTAATTCTAGAGAGAATTTCATAAATCTGTACAAAACTTTTGGTTCATATTTTTAAACTATACCGTTATATGTAGCTTCTGAAAAACAAGATGTGTAATGCAAATAAGTGGTGTGTAATGTTAGAAAGTGAAATAGAGATCTCGAATGGGAAAAAAAGGAGTTGGGTATTTTCACACAAATATGTTTTGAATTTGTGGATGGTTTTGCCTGTTTTTTCAAGAAGGGAAATTACAGTAATTTCCTGCCAATTTACTTCCACTCTTAAGACCATTATTATAGGATACTGCAGTTAGTGTTTTGTGATTTAATAAAGAAGCCCACCTACAAATGGGGCAAAATACAAATTGTAAATTTTAAAGTGTTATGTTAACAAAAATGTTTTTCAAATTTGAGGAAAGGACAGAGAAACTGAATTTCAAGAATTTAATTTGCCATTCATTGGTCTTTATTCTCTTTTGGCTGCAAATGAGACATCCTACTGTGGTGCATGAAAAGAAACAGAGATAGAGAATATGAGTCATTATTCCTGGTATATAAAAGCAAAATGAGTGAAGTTTGTGATCTGGACTTTGATCTCAAGCAGCCATTTTTGCTTTAGATAAGTTTTCAAAAGTCTGTTATCATTTTAGGCTGTGTGATAACTAGCACAAACTGTTTACTTAGCAAGCAGAGCCTGTTTCAAGCTATGCTGAGAGGGATTTCCGTTCAGGCACTAACATACACTTCAGTATCTCTGATGGAGAAACAAAAATACAGCCTAGCCAAAAACAGAGGGTATGTTCTAACAGAGGCCAAATGGAAGCTACTGCTACAAGGAAAGGGCATGTGAAAGATATGATTATTTATTGGTAGCAGTGCCCACTATTTCGTCTTTCTGAGTCAAAAATCCTACACTGATGTGAACTAAATTCAGTGCAATCTTGAAATTAAGATTTTCTTCTTTCCAGTTTCTCACAGAAGGATTATCTGCAGATTGGAAAGTGGGATGGGGAGCAAATAAGATGCAGATGTGTACACAGAACTAAAATTTTGGCTTGAGGAAGTCTCAGTCTTGTTCAGTGGCTATGTGGAAGTGTCACCATGGATAATGTGAGCAGCATTGTGCCATTCATGCACAGAAAGTTGATGTGAGATCAAGGAGCAATTCCAACATTCAGATTTGGAAGAAATTGGACCTCCTCAGTTAAACATTAACAGTTATACAGTTTAACACAATTTACATGGCTAAACCTCCACAAACAGAAACATTCTTCAATAGGTATTTTCACAAACATACCAGGTTCTGAATAACAAGCTGAGTGCTATGAATAAGGACCAAGAGTGTTAAATTCTTTCTTCAGCCTCTTGCACTGAACTCTTGTGGGTGTTGGTAGCCCTTAGAGATTCTGCCCTGAGATTAGGAAAGGGGGCAACTAAACACCCTTGTTTTCATATGTCAAAAAGTCACTAAATGCAATTATGTTTTTCCTGTTCTCTTAAGGAAATGTACTACTACAACAGCTTTATAAACAGGTAGACACTCCCATTGATTTAAGCAATGTTTTATCAATACAATTTTTCTGTATTAAATAACAACAGCCTTTGACAGAACTGGTCAAATGTTCCTCCTTCTTGAAGAAGCAGTCATCTCAGATGCAGGCTTTAAAACAAGAGGTTAAAATGTCAACAATTCATGAAGTAGAAAGAAGATTGAGAAGGTGCCCTGTTGTGTACTCAGTGTCACTGGGCCTATTGTGGAAAGACAAACCATCTTCTGCATTTGGGGCTTGCCAAAGTATGCGAAAACGAGTCTGGACTGGCTGGAGTTGAAAGGAGGTTTGGGTGGTGTGAATTCACTTGTTTGGCTCAGCCTTGCAGCACTGAGAACCATTTTAGTGTAGAAATTGTGAAGTGTTCTGCATGGACCTCAGACTAGCAGATCATCCAGACTAAGACCAGCAATATGTTAAACAACAAGTTTTAAAGGGAGAATTGAACTAGAATGGTTTGAAACATAAGCGACAGAGACAGTATAAAATATATTGTTTTTCAAAGCGGAAAAGGTTCCCTAAATTTTTATTTATTCAGTTCTTTCTGCTAACAAAAAGAGTTTTGAGTTCAGGAGAAACGTCTGTATTCTTGCACAGAAGCACTGTGTACGTGTCTGAGAATGCAAAAGCAAAAGTGATTGGGCACTGATTGGTAATAAAGGTGAAAGTCCACAGTTCATTTCCCCTGCCCACAGTGGAAGAAAGAACAAAGAAAACAATCAGAATTAAAAGCCAAGTTAATTAAATTCCAAACACCTTTCAGTGTAATAAATTACCTCAGAATTAGTAGCACAAGCTAGGAAATGTATTACTAAAAATAGCCTTTTTTCAGCCTGCCTAGGTTTTCTCAGTACTTAGCAAAGAGAAGCAAACACATCCAGAGGGCATTTTGGATCTTAGGAGAACTGAATTATTTTCTCATAGGTACTCAGTCTCTTTACTTTTGTCTGTATCAATATAAATGTACACACAGTCACACACACACACACACACAAGGAAAGATTTATATGTGTATACACACGTCTGTGTGAGCATATAGGTTGCACACACATTTTTGTGTGCATTTGCTAACAGTACCCTGCAAGCTGCTCTCTGAATCCAAGACTGTCGCCCACACTTACATTGGATAAATCCAATTGTGGAGTTTGACAGAGCAAATTATGATTCTGCTCTTTCCCTGTTTTTATGACTATGCTGCATAGAAGAGTTTCATACGACTTACACTGATTTACTTCATATTAGTAAAAGGCTTTGAAAATAAACCATATCAGATAATATCACAGAATCATGGAATCACAGAACATTCTCCAGTTGGAAGGGACCCAAAAGGATTTTTTTAGAATAATATTTATATGGCTTTAAATAGAAGCTGGTATTTAAGTAGTTAACACATAGTTCAGCAAACTAAATATCATACCTGGGAGATATGTAGTCACATCTTAAGCTCATGGAAATGAGCTCAAGACCCCAGTCCTCCACAGACTAATTGAGGGACTAGTAACAGCCTCCCTTGATCAGCATTTGGGTTTGCCTGCGTGTCCCTGTGGGACCATTTTGCCTCAGGTTTTCTTCTGCAATGCTCTTAGACCAGGCAAATCCCTTCCTTCCAGCCTGGGCTGTGCCCTTGGTTCTCTCTGACCCAGAGGTGGCATTTCAGCTCTCTTTTGAGCATGGTAGAAAAAAAAACCTCTGGTGATACCAATGTAAAATGCATGAGCATTACTGAGTCACATGCACCCTGTGCAGTGCTCACGGAAGAAGGCTTAACCTCCCACATGCAGGAGAACAAGATCTTGGCTCTTGTTTGCAGGTCACTACAAGGCTTATGGCAGAAAGTAAATATATATCCTACTCCAGTCACAGACAAGCTTGGGCTGGAGCTGCTCCATCTCAATCAGATAAACACAAAACATTTTACCTTTTAGTAAAAATATGGTTATCACAGTGTGACTCTTATTGTTGAGTTTCACCATCTTTTAAGATTACTAAATATAACCAGAGATAAACATGTAAACTCTGTGTCTGCAGTCTTTGCCTGCATAAGAAATACCAGGAACATCAGGAATGCCAGGCTTATCTTACTGCAAATAGTTATCCAGTTACCTAATGCAGCTCACAGGATTTAAAGGAATTCCTTAAATTGTGATGGCTGAGAGTCTTGAGTAAAAAGCTCTGTAGCTGCACAACATGTTCTCCCTATACAAGTGGTTATTATTACATTAGAGTGATTCCTGTCATTCCTCACCTTCTAGCTAAAAATTCAAAGCAGGTTGGCTAAAGGAGAGCACCAAAAGTGGGGTGGCACACATACCCCTGGAGTGCCAGCCCCACACCCTGATCACAGTCTCTAGTTTTCATGTGGCAGACAGTGATTTTTAAGCAGCACTGGCCAAAATCAACTCCCTCATCTTTCCATGCAAAGGAGACTGCTGGGACTCAGAGATTATGTCCAATCTTCCACTCAGAGTCACCTAAAGAACTGGGAGTAAATATCAGAATATGGGTACATACTATTTCCACCAATGGTGTTGCAGTTCTCCCCATTCTTTTACTATACTCCACCAGAAGGAGATGGTTCTAGGTTATTAATTATTTGCTTTGTTTTTCTGCAGGGTAAGCCTGTTATCTGCTGTGGAAATCTATAGACACCACAACAATTTTCACCCTGGCATGTATAACTTAGATTTATGCTTTAGTAGCTATGGTTAAATGTTAGAACTGAGTCATCACTACTATTACCACTGAGTGGAGCTGGTTACTTCCAGTGTCCATAAACAAAATGGGATTCTAGTCATGGGAAAACTTATTTTTCCTGCTTGTATGCTGCCTATTTTGTCATTCTCCTCAATATGAACTTTCAACTCAGGTTATCTTATCATGCCAAAACTTTGATGCCTAAGAAAAAAGGAACATTGAGCTTGATGAGGATTCTGTTCAGGCATGGAGCTGACCTCTAGCTACAATGTAAACAACAAGGTCACACACTGGAGTAGATTCTTCTCTGTAACTCCTCAGAAATCAGGAGGTGCTGAAAAAGTAGTCAAAACAAACTACATAGGTGGTAAAGCTCTAAGAAGGTAAAGGTTTACTGAGCATATCTAAGATGAAATGACTTGATGAATACATCATGAACTGATAGGCAAGTGACTTATCTCTGTGTCACCAGTGAGTTACTTCTCTGTTAACTCCATAAAGACGGTTTCATGTGTTTCCCTCTGTCTTTATTAATGTTTCAAACTGATTGCTGGAGTATTTCGGTTTGTCCAAACCTGAACCACTGTCACTTTATTGATATTAACTTAGTTTTTTAGCCCATTAGAATCCTTGCAGTGCTGAGGAACTTTTTTTCTTCTCCCCCTGTGGGTGAATCATTTTCTAGGAAGCATGGATATATTTACTTCAGCACATAAACAGGATATGGCATGCATTGGTGCTCAGTGGCTTTAGTACATCAGGTCTAGTAGTGGACATAGTGAACTGGACATCTGTTCTGAGATGTCCTAGCAAGGCAGCAGAGAGGGGAGGTCATAACAAGCCAAACCACACCCCCCGCAAAAACTGAGCACTCACCAGTCGTTCTGAGATGGCCTTTCTTGTGCTCCTTCATCCTCCTTTCCTAGCTGCTCATAACCTGCTGTATCACTTATCAGCCCATCTCAAAACTTGCCTTTCCTCTTGATTTAGACTTCAGTTCTTGATTCTTCCATCCACGTCTGTGTTAATTTGCCTCCTTCATGTTGAACAGAGAGCAGATCAAGGGCTGTCATTCTGCTGAGCTTAATCTCCAAGCAGAAAATGTACAAAAACAACCATTTCTGAAACTCACTGATTAGTCAGCGGAACCACTGTCTTGGTAACGGCCGGGGAGAACACACCTCTGTCACTGCACCCACACAGGACAGTGACAGTCGCCTCAAACAGACCCTGTAAGCCAAGAGACTTCTCAGTCCTCAAGGTAAAATTTGGGTTCTGGCAGCCTCAAAGTGGCTGTGCAATTTTCTCAGCAGCATGTCAAACAGCACCACACAAAATAGGGCTGCTAAGATAGAGCTGCATCTGTAGCAGGCTGTGGTGAATGTGCTATGCTGGGCACCCTTAAACTTGGTGCCCCAATGTCACCTCCTCCACCTCCATTTGCCACCTGGGAGGTACCATGAATATCCTTGCATACAGAAAATGCTAAAGAATCATAATAGACCAAGTCCCTGTTTGCTTAGTGTGGATGATTAGCAATACTACAGTACATTTTGTCATGTATTCTGTGTTGTAGCTGATATCCTCCAGCAGATAAGGGCAGTGGAGTATTTGGTAGAGCTGCTAAGGGCTTCAGGAAGGAAGCTGAAGAGCCCATTGTATTCAACATGAAAGGCCTTGCAAAAATCCTGGCAAGGTAAGGGATTAAATTGAATCAGGTATCTTGCCACAGATGTTTTTGAGGCACTGAATGACTGCTCAGTGCATGTGCTCTGCTGGCATGGAAAAGTGCACAGCTTTACAGTACAATCAACATTAGCATCATCAGCCTCTCTCTTTAAAGAACACATTCAGATTGAATCCTCATGAGGGATTTATGCGCCTTTCTCTTAAATAATGCACAACTTTGTAGCTTGTGCAGTCTCTAGGAAACACTGGCAACCTGCAGTCAGGAGAGGCGGGGGATTCTTTGGAGACAGCTGTTTTCACATATTTTCTGCTCCTGTTCATGTTCCCAGTTCAGCTGTAGGGGAAGCTGATACTGTAACTGATATGATGTAAACATTGCATAGCACACATGTATGCATATGCACATCCTCACTCTAAAGACACACTCACATACACACACACACAATATATATTCGCACATTTCTTGTCGGGATTGAACTTCTTCTGGAGCAGAGTCTTTGCTGAATTTGTTGCTCTGTGCTGTCAATTGTAAAATAAAAAGTGCTGTTCCGTGAAATCACCTGGATACTCATACCTCATCTATCAGCTCTCCTTTTCAAGTGTCAGGAACGTGACAACTCAATGACTACAGATACATAGGATATGTAGGGTTTTCTATAGTTCTTTTATGTACGAATGTACCTCTACATATAAAGTGACAGATCTCCAGTTGATATATTGATTAATAAACCAATACTGCTCTGCAGATGCCACTGAATCTCTCTTGATTTACATCTGTAGAGCATCTGGTCTGTGATATACTGTGATGTACACAAGCCACAATATTGTGGTGCAGCATTCTTAACCTTTTAGGTGTAACTTAATAAACAGAAAGAGTGGCAAAACAGAATAAAAAATGCTGGACACTAAATAAAGATTAGCCTAAGTCTAGCCTGCTAAAAATTCTGTATACAAGCAAGAGTGCTTTTTCTTTTTTTTAAATTTATTTTTCATTTTACTAATATTTCCATTGTTCAATCTAAAGATGATTTACTTACCCTGATCCAAAGCAAAACTTCAGAGTGAAAAGAAAATAAAGATATTTCACATTCCTCAAACTGGATCTGTTGTTTAAAAGAAACCCTCATGTTGTATATTCAGCACTCACTGTGACCAGTGATAGATGAATACTGTTTGTTACTCATGCAGGCAGAGATTAAATATTATCTATTTTGAATTCAGTCACAGTAATTTGAGGAATGAAATTCTGTTTGGAAACAGAAGATAACACTTCATGTACAGGTTGATTATAAAAAGAAAGACAGTGAAACATAGCAGCTGTCTGAAAGCATGCAGAAGTTCAGAAGGTTAAAAAGGTTGAGCCACTATTTTCCCACAAATAAGATTATAGATAAAGATAAACAGAAAGCAATTTTTCTCACTATCTGTGGCAGTAAATGTTAACGCCCTATGAAGTGCCTTGTTGCAATCTCTGAAACCAGGAACCATACATCCATAAGACCTGTAAAAGTTCTCAGCAAAGCACTATATGCCCAAAGCTGGGCAGCATTGTGGACATCTTCAAATTTCATAATAGAATGAGGAAGTTAAACAGAAGGTTAATACCACAGCTAAAAACCAACATGAACAAGTACTTTGAAATTACTTGGAGACCATGCTTCAGTGCATCTGTACTGTGTTAGTGATGAAAGATTTCAGAGGTTTTATGTGACAAAGGGAAACAGAACTTGACCAAAAGGTGCTGGATCAGTAATGACAGAAGCAGCAGTCAGAATTCAGGGACACACAAAGTGACTCAATAAACAAGGTAAAACATCAAATGAGCTCTGAAGATCATGAGTCATGCCCCAGGTTCTTCTGTCTCCAGTGTAAGAGTTCATTTTAAGTGAACTTGTACATGTGAATTATCTACAAGTATCACATCGACATCAAGGGCAGGACCACAGGTGGTAGACGTCAACTGGCATCTGCCCTGGGGGTGGTCCCTTGTTCATGTTTGGCCAAATTTAGAAATATATCCTCTGAGAGAAGGCACAACCACCCCTCCCCCACCAGGTTCGGGAAAAAATATCTTCAGATAACACAGGGAAGGGAAAAAGGTAGTTTTTTCTTTTGAGGAAGAAAGGCACAGGAGTTAATGTACCCCATATTGTAAATAAAAGCAGCCACAACCAACAAAGCAGTGGTGAACCTAATTAGTTCTAATGGAGGCTCTAAAGGTGCTGCATTTCACTCCTCAGTAACCATCTGTACCACCAGCACCAGGCTGAACCAGGTGTCTGTAGAGATGGGCTTGTTCCTACCCAGGTGGATGCTATCCATGTGAATGCATTGGTATCCATTCAACCACAACAGAAAAGGCAAAATCATACTGTATCTGTTAATGGTGTCCTCAGGAGAACAAGGTTAAACTCAGCGAAAAAAAAAAAAAAAAACTAATTTACAAGCTTTTTCTATCCAGTAAGCCTGAAAAGTTCATGAGCAGAGCAACTCAAGACCCTTCACCTCTCTGAGAATTATAAAGGTAGAAGTCCACAAATCTGATAAGCATGGCAGTCCCCAGATTGAAGGTTTCCTGGAAATGGAAGGCAAATGCCAAAAGTTCTGTAAATATAGTGTGGTGTACATGATAACTGAGGAGAAGGCGCCTGTCTGTGCAAATGCTAAGTGGGGTTCATACACCCGGAAATTTTGCAGTAAACCAGGAAAGATTCATTAAAATTTTACTAGGGTTGAGACTAACCTCACCTCAGACAAACAGGTACACTCCTGTGCACTCCTCAGCACTGGAGATGTCTCCCCTCAGGCTCCACAGGTTCAACAAGGGGTCAAAGTCACAAGCATCACTTCTCTGTCTGCCTCACTCCTATCACAGCAAAGGTACTTGTATTAAATTATTACCACACATTCATCAGCATCTGAAGGAATATTTTCTCTGATATGGATGCACAAGACAAGTTTAAACCACTCCCTACAAAACTGGAGCAGGCTATACATAGGTGAGTGCAGGAAATTATGTAAATCATTCTATTAAATGAATACCCAGAAGATTTATAGCAGCACCAATCTCAGAAAAAAAAATGGTTCACACTTTTACGGTGACCAGGCATCATGGATAGCTGAGAAAAGAAAACAAAATCCCATCAAACAAATAACACAAACTCTTAAAGCCAGGGAAGCAGAGTTATCTATAGAGCTCAGGCACAATGGGCAGACATGAGAAAAATATGCCTTCATATTTGAAATGGGGAGAAAAGGTGATAGTTTTAGCAACTTCCACAACCCATCAAAGCTCAGACAGATTTTTGCTGCTGGAGACCAACCACAGTATTTGACACAAGCAGTCTATGGGCATAAAGACTTTCTGAGCTACATGGCACATTCACATTTCCCAGTAGCTTCCTAGAGCTGGAAATGATTAGTGAAACCCTGGAAACAAAGCTCATTCATTAGCTGTGTTCCTTTCAAAATACAGAACAGGAATTACAACAGGAGCAAGCACAGCCCAAGTGTTGATGATGTAATAGAAAGTAAAATTTAATTTGGATTTATTCATCCTGGTGAGAAGGGAAAATACTATGGAAGCAAAATCCCAAGTTTCTTTTTTAAGTGGGTTTTGTAGTTTAATGATGCAGAAGCTGCACGTAAGAAAAGCTGGCCTTATATCTTTTGGATCAAGTCTCTAGATAAAACCTCCTAGACACCATTCCCACTGGTCCTAGTAAGCAGAGTAAGTGATAATATGGATTTGATATCCATACACCTAATTCCCCCTCTCCAAGCCCCTGCCCTCAGCACAAGATGTTCAAGCCCACAACAGCTGCTCTGTGCTGGCCCCAAATCATTGCCAGGGCAATCTGTGGGCAACCCCTCACTGGTGTGAGCCAACCACACACTGAGGATTGTGCTCATCCTGGAACAGAACAGGCCTCTGTGGGACAGAGCATGGCCCTGTGCCATGGCACTGCTTTGTCTGTGATCATCCAGGCAGCTTTAGAGCCTCTTCAGGCTGTGAACACATTCCAGGGAAATCAGGCTGGGAACACATTCCAGGGAAATCAGGCTGGGGTTCATTCGAAGCGTGGTATCTGAGCCTTTTGTGTGATGACCAAGAGCCAGTGCCAGAAGACTGAAAGAAGCATGGAGTGCCTTCAGAGCAACATCCCACAGGTGTGGAGAGCTGACACTCATTTGCAACACTGCACCTGGGTTCTACATTGAAAGTTCAGTAAAGTGGTCAGCATGGTTGTCAAAGTTAGGCAGCTGCTTGGTGTAGCAGAGCCTCGCCCCTTTCATTTCCTGTTTTTAATTTGATAGAAATTACACAAACACACACATATCCACACACATTTGCCATGCTTAGTGATGCAGCTAAGTAATTCTGGTGTGTTATATTCTGGTGTGTTATACTGGAACTCAGAGACCTTTTCAGAGAGTCTATTTAAAAACTCTCTGGACAACGATACATACATTGACACATAAGCATTAGTCCTGCAAACATTTAAGTCACATTCATTTCTTTGACTTTATATTTCTACCAAAAAATTAAAAATTTGCTTCAGCTAAGCAGATAAAATTTAGCATAACTATATATAGTATTTTATACAAACACTGACAACATCTGGGTGAGAAAGGAACTGGTTAAAAGGAAGATGATTTTTGTGTTTGTTCAGAAGATGGGCAGTTGCCTGAAAAAAATGCAATGATATATTTGTCTCTGTAAGACTGATTTTTGCTTTGGGCAAAGATTTCATTTGATTTAAATCCTTGATTGAGGGAATCTGCAATAGATGCTGCAGGGGGAAGTATCAATGCTTATTACAGTTTATGCAGCCTCATTTCAACACTGCTGGAGAAGGGAGCTGAATCAGTCTGTTTAACTACAGTGTCTACTCCTCCTTTACAGAAAAAAACCCACCAAACTTATACTTTTGTATGATTATTGACATCATAAGTGGATTTCCAATTTAAGTAAGTTGTCTAGGAATCCACAGAAAAAAATGCTGTCATCTGCAGCAAGCATAGCAGAAAACATATTTTAGATAACTCAGACGATAACATCCTGTTTCCTAAGGTGCCATTTGGGCCAATTCACTGTTTGTAAGCTGAATGGTTCCAGTTGCTTATTCAGAGACGCACATGTGCCATTGCTTGCATAACTTTCATCTTATTTGCAAGCCAAGGTTACATGAATAAAGAGTGTTTCACTTCAGTTGCTGTTTCTTTTAGGAGACGCTCTGTCCCTGGAAATGGAAAGGACTCCATTTAATGATTAACCATCAAAATAGATTCCCTCTTTATAATCTCCTAGGGAAACAGTAAATCACTTTGACCAGTATACTTTCAGAACAACTCATTTCAAATAAAGAGAACAGAATAGCCAGTGTCTCTAATACAACTATAGAAAATGCAAATTGGAAAAATGTATAGAAAGCCTCTGTTGTGTTAGAAATCCTTCTGTCCTCTATACCTCAGGGTGTATCACTAACTACAAAAAAACAGCTCTCTGCCTCCAGCAATTCGCTTCATAGTTCTTCCAGTACTGGGAAACCATGCTTGGTGAGATTGGTTTTCTTCCTCCAGGACATTTTGATATAGGAGTGTTGTTTTATGCATCTTTATTTCAATAAATAAAGTTGATCGTTGCTGTGTTTGCTTTTCTGGTTTTAGTATTTTTACTGTGTGTAACAGATGGAGCTGCTAGCAACACAGAGAGATAAGGTTGCTTAACGTTTCCCATGCTAAGTCTCTGTTTTCAGTTGCTTATATCTCATTTTATCCACTTGGGCTACAGCATTTCGTGCTTGCTTCTTGCCTCAGATTGATTTTTCCTCCCTGGTTTTCAGTACATTATTCTGTTACTTCTGAGAATGAAAAAACTAGAAAAATTAAAAAAAAAAAAAAAAAGAAAATCCGCTGTCCCCTGAAATAAATACATTTTCTAATGTTAATTTCTTTCTTGTAAGGTCTTTGCATATGGGACAAGAGTGTTGCATTTTGGTAGGAAGGTTGTGGTGGGGGAGTTAAATTAGCAGGTTACAACTTCTAATCCATGAGCTAATCTCACTAACAATAAAACCACTGTGAACAAAGTATGAACCTTCCTGTGTAGGACTGGCTTTTGAGCTCTGTGTTTTTAGAAAAATTAATTTAAAGACATAAAAAACTTGGAACTAATACAATCACAGCAAAAGCAAACCAGAAACTCTAATATCCTGCTTCTTTAGCTAGTATATTGTCACACACACAAATATCCATGGAGCAGATCACAGCCTTATATTTTGAAGATATACAGCCATGACCCAAAGACTTTAGGCAAAATGCTACTACCATCAAAATAGTTGGAATATTTTCCTGATGACTTTGCTGGGAAAAGTGTTGTTTCCTTGGTGAAGCTCCCTGAAACCTTACATTTTAAGTAAAGTTATGCAGCTCAAACTGCTCCTACGCAGAAAATACAGCTTTTGCCTTCCATGCTTCCACATCCTCTGCACACATGCCGGTGCAGCAGCAGCTCCTGCTCTTTCCTCAGCCATTTCCAGGCTTCAGACAAGCACTTGAATGTCAGAGAATTACTCTCTGCAGGGGCAGGTGTTTTCCACACTGTTTGTCTGAACACCTTTAACACTGGTGGTGAGAAAACCTCCAGGGCTGGCAG
This sequence comes from Aphelocoma coerulescens, assembly GCF_041296385.1. Lineage (NCBI taxonomy): Eukaryota > Metazoa > Chordata > Aves > Passeriformes > Corvidae > Aphelocoma > Aphelocoma coerulescens. The sequence goes on along the minus strand of NC_091015.1, from coordinate 157,671,839 downwards.
TGCTTTGTCCCTGAACAGCAAGTGTTGTGCCAGTGTCCAGGACATTAGCTATATATGACATATATTTCTCTAGGAAATGAAGATCCCCCCAGGGAATGGTAACTTAATAATGCCTGAAAAAAAAAGTAAACTAATAAATATAGATTTGTCAAGTAATTCCTCTAAGAATTGGTCTACACAACTGAAATTAATCCATTAAAATAATTAGCCTTATAGTTTGTATGTCTGGCTAATTATATAAACATTTACCATGCATATTTTCAAGCTAAACTTCACTAGCTTCCATACAGAAACTCCCTCAGTGTAAGAGATTGTACCACAAATTACACAGTTCACATGTTTAATATATGTCAATATATTGTCAAGAACATTTACATAATATATGCAAATGTATTGAGTCTTAGCTCTTGCAAATTCTAATCCCATCCTTAACATCTAAGTCATACACAGCAATATGTGATGTGGGTGTTGTTTTTTTTTTTTTAATTATAACTGACCAACTCCTCCTCCAATTTAAGTAAATTAGTGAGGCTGCTGGAATCTGCTCCACAGGGGACCCTGCTCTGGGACTGCTTGGGCACTGGAGCAAAGGCAGGATGCGGCTTGGTTATTAAATGAAGTGGTTCATTGGAGATGTGGTAAAGTTAGAAATCCAGTTTTTGCTGCTTGCCATTTACCTTCCAGTTAGAGAACCAAGGTGTTGGTCTCAGCCTATAAAATCTTGGATGATTTGGGCTTGGTCAGAAGGGATAGTGTTACTCTCCTCATGATAAATAGCTGCAGTAATACCTGGAGATCAAGCAAAATGCACAGGATTAATTATATTATATGAACTGAAAGGGATATTGGTCTCCAGGCAGGCTACCATGCTTCCAAGCTCCCATATTCCAAGCACTGCTACAAAATACCTTGTATTAGCACATATATTTTTCATTTCTTTAGAGCTAGAGGAGTTTGAGGTTTGACTTTCCAGCACTGAACCAGCCTTCAACAGCAAAGTCACGGCACAATGTCACAGAATCATGGAGCTATAGATTAGAATCAAAAAGAAATAACCTTCTGTCAGGTCCAGTATTTAGAGTCAGATGGGAACACCTCACCTTGTTTTCTCTTTAAGTCTCATTGAGAGAGTTAAAACTGTGTAAACGATCCAGTCCAAATGCTCCCAATGCACTTAAAATTCTCAATGCAAGATGGCCAAACTCCAGCCTCACTTTGAGACCTTTGTGCATTCTCTGCTATTGCTCTGGCTCATCTGGTCTCTGTGATGGAAAACCTGTTATTAGGTAATTAATTAATATTGAGTAGAATTAAAATGCTCCAAATTCAAACTTCAAAATGTCCCTTAGACTCTTTCCAAATGCCACTGGCGTTCCCACTGGAGACATCACGGTCCCTACAGTAACCTGTCACCACTGATTATTGTCAAGGCACTGAACACACAGAATTATCTGTGACATGCAGCAGGGAAGAGAGCTCCAGTGCAAGCCCTTCTCCGGGCTGCAGCCCTTCAGGGACAGCTGCTCCTACCAGCACTCTCCATGCCACAGTTCCTGCAAGAAATACCCTCCTGCTATGGTGTGGGGCCCTCCCCTGGTGGCAGGGTCGCTCTAGGGACCAGTTGTGGCCATTCCTGCTGTACTCCAAAGCCACCGGAGAACCTTTTCTCAAACAGGGGAGGAGTGCAGCCACTCATGGTAAAGGCTTTTGCACCTGGATCCAGCTCCACGGGAAAGCTGGGACAAGAGACACGTGGCTGGGGACATGTGTGCATCGGTCCCGCAGCAGCTCCTGCCCTCTCCGACAGACAGAAAGGAGGTGCAGATGTTTGGCTGGAGGGTGAGTGGGAACCAACAGCATCAGAGACAGGGGGGAAGCAGTAGGAAGCACTGAGAACAAGGAAATAGTCATGAAGTGTGGCCACAGTTACAGGCTGCAGAAATACCACAAATCAGTGCATTTCTATGATTTCTTTACAGCAAACTGGGCTCAGTTGCATACACAGGGACAGCCATGACTCATATTTCCAACTTATGCAGCATCAGTCACAGATTCCTTATTACACAAAGTTATTTTCCATATCCTATCTGCCACAAACGATAAAACTAAACAAATGGATGAATATAATTCATTCACTGGTTTATGAACTTGGAGTCCCACAGAGACAGTAGGATATGGCAATCCAAACTGCAGTGCTGCTAAAACTGAGGGACAAAATGGAGCACAAGATCAGAGTGTACCAGCTTACAAGGATTTATTCCAGGAAACCAAATGTGCTCTGGGATTGATGTTTCACTTCTTTCTGGGTTTGTTATCCTTACTGTAAAACATTTACCTATAAACATCAAACATCAAAAAGGCACCATGATTTCAAGGCAATACATGAATTCAGGATAGAAATGGATATGGGTTTACTTAGGGCTTTGAAATGTTTTGAGGTGTTAAGGTCAATGGTCCCTTTTAATGGAAAAGCCTGGTCTGCCCCTTTGGACACTGTAATGGTGCAATAAATATATACACAACAAGAGTATTTCTCTCATCACTGTATTGTTCCATCTGCTTTGGACTGCACTGAGCACGTAAAAGGGCAATCCAAAAATATCAGGTGGGCTGTAGATTTGCCATCCGGTTGAGATCATTGTTAGCTTGGCATGAACTTTGCACAAAAGTGGTGACAGCAAAGATAGCTGAGTGACACTGATGGGGGCTCAGTTGCGGAATTTTTACATTAAAAAAAAAACAAAACAAAACAGCTAAAGAAGAGGGAGTATCCCCCGTGCTCAGACAGAAATTGCACAATGCAGGAAAGGGAGCTCATTGGATAACTCTCTTGAGGACATCAGGAATATCCAGACTGACACTGAGGACATTTGCAAATGCAAGTTAATGCTTTTCAGGATTAGTTTTTAAACACACAATGATGCAAATGTTTATTTATCTGCAGTGGCAGATTGTTATTATTGCCTATGCCAAAATATGCTTTGGCTGCAATCCAATGACAAAGCCTTGTCTGAGAGATACTTATCAGTCTGGGGAGCTGAAGTGACACAGAAGAGATTTAAAAATCAAGGGGGCTTGTTCTCTGAGGCATACAGTATGTGTTAACTGTTATCAGCACGTAATTCTCTCCATCCTGTCTCCTGTACTGCAACCAGATGGGAAAAAAAGATATTTTGGGGCAACAGATATACTGGTTACCCTGCCTCTGGCAAAAGGGCTCAAAACCTCCTGACCTTTTTGTTTGAGTACTTGTATATTTTTGTGCACAGGTCTAAGAATCAGTTCAGAGTGTTCATCTTTAATTGCATAGTTTCTAAAACAGCACAGCACACTTCACCTGTACATACGGATTTTACACCATCTCACCTGCATTTATCCTGCAAAAATAAGGTGGTGTTGTGGCACTACAGCTGCTCTGTCATGCTGAGAGCGAGGGCTCCCCAGGCTGGAGCACCTCACATTTTTCTTAGCCATGCCCAGGGGAAATGCAATTGATGCCCAGCACAGATCATTATCCACCATGCCTCCATCTGCCTCAGCTTTCAAGGCTAGTTTTAATAACTTTGCAAGTTACAGTGAGACTTGCTTCGTTATGCTTTTATTAGTGATCTGTAATGGTCCCTAATTAAACATAATGCTGCTGCAGATACAGTTGAAAAAGGCTCTACCACCCCTTCATGCTCTGGAGTATTGAAAGAGTGCAAGTCTGCAATTTTCTTGGTTTGGTCCCCACAAGTGCGACACAGAATTCATCGTTCATCACCAAGACCGAATTAACATCATACATTCCCCAAAGGTGCCATGCACAGATTTCTTATTTGAGTTTTGCCATTGCTTGAAAGACCAAGAGATTTCCCCGTGGGCTGAGGAGCAGTTAACCAACTGACAGCAGACTGGAGAGTGGGGAGGAGTAGAGTGACATGGCAGAAAAACCTCATGGAAGTAAAGAAACTTTTGGCGTTATCATGCATTTAGACTTGGCATCTTTGGTCATCCAAACTCCACCTTAAAAAGTCATCAAGCCTTCTTTAATAGGAATCACCTACTTACAAAGCCTCAAGTTATTAGCTTTGTTACCATGTTACCATAATGGAAAACATCAACCACAAAAATGTATGAGGACCTCAAATATTAATGAGGAACAAAATGCTGAAAAATGGCAAAGCTTACTTAAGGTTATCAAATCCATGAAATTAGTTAGTGTTATCTGTCCAAAATTACTATTAATCATGAAACTCCACATTCTCATTGCTAACTAAGTAGTCCCCCATAGTCATACTGCAATAGAAAGAATGTTGGAAGAGTCTAAATTCAGCTGCTGGAAATTAGACAGAGTAGGGAGGACTGGTGTGCACAGAAAGCTCTCTATACATAGCTTCATCATTAAAATTTCCGTAGCATGAGCAGAAAAGTTATTAAATTCCCAATAAAAAATGTTTAAATGTCATTAAAAAGTTTCAGTTCTATCATAATTCTCCTTAATGGTAAAAATTTCAGTGCTGGTTCTCAGTCCCAAAATTGCATTTTCAAAGAATCTTGTGCTTTAAGTCTCAAATTGCCTAATTACCATATTTATTGCTGGATTCTGTTTTCTAATCCCTGATGACTTTGTCAGATATATTTATGTTCCCTTCATTTTCCTCTCCTGCAAGAAGGACATACAGGAGTTAGTGAGGATGGCATGTTGCAACCTGAGTTGGATAGACGGCTGTTATCACACCATATTAATACCTATTTAGCTACACAACATTAAAGATGGCAAACTATACAGTCCTGGATATGAAAAATCATAGCAGTTACATTCTCCTTAACATTTATCCATATTACACTCACAGGATGGTCATTATAATTGATATAAATTAAACCTCAAGAGTAAACCATTCAGTCTCAAGTTGACGGCACCAAAACCCATTTTGTTTCAATTGAAGATTTGAAGAACAATTCTTCTACTTCTCAGCTCCCTTTAATTAAAGCATTGCCACAAAAAATGTAATTCAAGGGAAGAACCAGGATAAAATATTAATAAAAGCTAGTATCCAGGCAGTCCAAAAGTAGTAAAATCTTTAAAATGTTCAAAGAAAGGCTCTAGTTTTATTTGGCTCCTGTAAATTTAGGAAGGGAATAAAAAAGACATGGAATTAATTCCTTGTTGTTTAAATTAAGGTTTCATTGAACAACAGTTCTCCTTTAAAATGGAGTATATAAAACCACCATGATAATATTACACATTTATTGTCCTTTCATATTTAATCAGCAACCCCCACTCAGCCAAATTTTCTTAGCTTTTAACCTTGTCAGCTCAGTGCACAGTCTGCCAGGCTAGATGTTTTTCCTATCTTGGAACTGATTGTTTAGATTCTGTTATTTCTTCCCACCACATGCTGGTGATAAAATTCAAGGTAGTAGAACTTCTTCAAATTAAAAATATTAGAAAGGTCAACAGCAAGCCTCAATCAAACATGTCTTGTTTCAACTTCAGCCTCATTATATTAAAACCATAAAACATTATCTGTACCATTAAACAAAAAAAAAGAGAGAAATTAAAATTTAAATATTGAAATATTAAGTATCATTTTGGCAGTTTTAAACTACATCTTTGAAGCAGAACACTATTTAAAAATGAACCTCCCACTTGAAAAATGCAGGGATTTGTGGGCATAAGATGATCTCTCAAGGGGCCTACAAACAGATCTGGCTGTTAAAAGCTATCCTATTGCTATCACAAATTAACAGATTTTGCATATGATCATGAGATTGGTGGTCATTACAAACTACCCCATGCTGGAAGTGACACTTAGCAAATAATAAAATTAATAAAAAGAAAATAAGATTGCAATTGTAGTCATTGCAATCAACAGATTTGATGCTGAAGAAACAGAGCGGGTCTCTCACACTTAGGTTTCATTTTAAATCTTATTTGAGTACAGACAATTTTTAAACCAGAAGCAAAGTCAAGTTGTGGTATTTTAATATGATAAATTAATGGATTACAAAATATTCAGAATTTGGGGGTTTGTGGAGCTAAAGAACAATTTGTGGTGGAGGGTCTATGCTGTCCTCAGATCTGACAGCAATCAGAATAAGGTGGTTAACTTCTTTGTTTGAAGTTCTATATGAACAGATCTGTACTTCTAATAATTACTGAATAAGAAAATACATGCCAGAACACTTTCTAAAAATAATAGAAAATGAATGACAAAGTACGAATGGTAGGAACATAAAAAAATTTCTGCTGCTTCTAAGGGGATGCTTTTTCTTACATTCTATTCCAGCAGGAATTTGTTTCATGCCACTATTTAAATATCTTCAAATTTTAATCAAATGTATGTGAAAATTACAATAATTTTTCAAATAAACTGAAAGCTGTGGATACTTTTAAAAAATGTTCTGCAAACATAGTTTAAAGAATGCAAAAATGTAAAGGATGTAGGATCTTATTGTGCAAAAAGAAGGTAATTATTTCGGTTGGACCTTAAATAAAAGTATTTGAATTCATTCTATCCAGAATGTAATGATGTGAATCACATATCACTTTTAGTAGATCAGATCTCCCCCCGAATCTCACAGATGGCAAAATGAATGAATTCAAGCAAAACTGTTTTCTTGTTTCATTTACCAGAGAAATAACTAGCACAAAGGCAGAAGTAGCTCCTCCTGGAAAGGACAATCCCAAGTAAAACAAGAAATCAGTCAGTTGCTCTAGTTACAAGCACCTTTTTGGTGTCAAGCATTTTAGGTATTTTCTACTCACTGGGTTTTCTGGCAGTGTGCTGTATCCATAAATAGTCACTAATTTTGGGAGCTGTGCTTAATGCGTGACACCAGCGTTGCTTCACTGTGTGCACCCCGCCTGCTTGGCCTAGGGAAATAAATACAGGATTTTGTCCAGAAAACAAAACTTATTAAAAATGGCTGGTGTATAAAACTAGGTAGTTTTCCACTGTGATAAGAAACTTGAGAGGATTTATTTTTATACCATCTTGAAAAGTCAAGCAGACCAGAAAGTGGGGACAGCTTCAGCAAATCATATGAAATTCTGTCTGCAGACAATTTGGTGTACAGCCAGCCATCAAGAATTGGGATATCCTGGCTCTCCAGTCAGTGAAGTTCCCACAGCATTTTTATGAGCAAAGATGGATAATTCTACTCCCCCAAATTAACTATGACTTCGCTTTCTTGAGAATCTCAGCTAAAATCCACTTCTTATTCCTCTGATGTTTTTAAATTGGCAGAACTTGGGTGAAATTGTACATTCACGATGTTTTCATTTAGCAGACAATGCTTTTCATCTTGGATGTCCATAACTCAGTGGGAGCTTCTTGGTGTCAGTCTTATGGGTTCCTTTCCTACTTCATGGAGGAACTGGAGGTTGTCCAAAGAAGGACAATGATGCTGGTGAAGAGTCTAGAAAATATTTGTTATGAGAAGCGGCTGAGGGAACTGAGGTTGTTTAGTCTGGACAAGAGAAAGCTTGGGAGGATCTTATTACTCTCCACAACTCCCTGAAAGGAGGCTGTATCCAGGTGGGATCAGTGCCTTCTGCCATGTCTCAAGTGAATGGACAAGAGGAAATGGCCTTAAGTTGTACCAGGGGAGGTTCAGATTGGATGTTAGAATTTTTTTTTTCACTGAAACAGTGGTCAGACATTGGAATAAGTTACCAGGGAGGTGGTTGGAGTCCCTGTCTCTGGAAGTGTTCAAGAGGAGTCTGGATACGACACTTGGGGTTTGGGGTGGTTATGGTGGTGCTGGATAGATGGCTGGACAAGATTATCTTGAAGGTCCCTTTCAACCCCATTGATTCTGAGATTCTGTGATTCCTATGGGCCTTGGAGGATGCAAATAAGAGCAGCTTGCAAAGTGGATTGAAAACTGGATGAAGGCTCTCTGAAGTGAATTATTATGAGAATAAGAAAACTAGACTAGATGGTCAAGGTAAAAAAGTAAAAACTACATCTTGCTATTAAAAAAGAGGCCATAGAAACTACACAAACAATAACTGAAATGATTAAAGCTATAAATAAAGCTAGAGAGGAAAACAATTTTAATCATTATAGCTCACAGCCGATTTGTAGTCATCTGATGTTAGATGCCTAAGGCAGGACATAAGTCTCAGGAGCCTCCCTATGTGGTCAATGAAGAGAGAGCAATTCAGTCAAGTACTCAATTTACGTGCCTAAATAAGCCTGGAAAGGCAAAGCAAGAGCTACTTTTTCTCTCCTGATTGCTCACACAGTGAAGGGAAAAAAGCTTTCAGATTTAAACATCTCAACTGGTTGTTTCATGTCACGCAGCAAAGATCCCCCAAGGACCTGAACTACTGGAAGGACCCGGCAAGAGTGTAAATGATACAAGGATGTATGAAACAACCTTTCCCCAGGGCATGCAGCCAGAGCAGAGAAAAAAAGGACATAATGGGGGTGGGAGAACAGAGGTAGTGATCCCAGCAGGTACAAAGGCCTGGCATGGTTTCATGAGTCACCGCTGCTCTGTGCCCCATTGCAAGAAAGACTGCTTGAATTAAAGGTGTTTTGTCACTGACAGGTCTTTGTTTGTATGAGGCAAGCAAAGGTGAGTTTCCTGTTTTCTCATACCAAAGAACTCCACCTCCTATTCAATTAGCTAACAAAAACCTTAACAGAGGAGTGGGTGGATTTTTTAATCCTATTATATTCCCCTTTCAGTGGCTAGGGATGTACTTTAATACCTCAGAGGGAAAACGTCCCACTGTCTGTGACAGAGCATACAATTGAACTGAACTGTCTGAAATCAGAGAAATCTGCCTCTCTTCTCAGAGTATGGGCATTAATCCTAACACCCTTTCCTTTGTAAGAAGCCATATAACTGGAAAAAGGTACCACAAAGGTAGAGTCTTGGGCCCCTCACTACAAGAAGAATGTGCTGGAGTATGTCCAGGGAAGGGCAGTGGAGCTGGGGAAGGGAGCACAAGTTCTAGGACGAGCATCTGAGGGAGCTGGGGATGTTTAGCCTGGAGAAAAGGAGGCTCAAGGGGGACCTTATCACTGTCTACAACTGCCTGAAAGAAGGGTGTAGCCAGCTGGGGGTCTGTCTATTCTCCAAAGTAACAACTGATAGGACAAGAGGAAACAGCCTCAAGTTGCAGCAGGCAAGGTTTAGATTGGATATTAGGAAAAATTTCTTCGTGGGAAGGGTTATCAAGCATTGGAACAGGTTAGCTAAGGTAGTGGTTGAGTCACCATCCTTGGAGGTGTTAAAAGATGTGAAGATGTGGCACTTAAGGACATTTAAGGGCAGTTTAGTGATGGACCTGGCAGCGTTAAGATAACAGTTGGACTTCATGATCTTAAAGGTTTTTTTCCACCCTAAATGATTCTATGACTGTAAAGATCAGGCTTTCAAAGAAGTGATTTTAAAGAAAGAATATTATTGAGGATGCCAAATCAGATGATGCCATCTCCAAAAGAATCTAAAACTCACAAATCTAGAACAAGCAGTTCCTCACAAATTTAAATCTATCAACTATCCCACACTAATGAAATTTATGGCACAAACTCAAGGCTCAGTAGCCTAAAATAAAAATTTTCATGTTTTCAGAGTTTTTTCTTTTATTACTTAACTCACAGAGAACTATGTTGTCTCAAGAAACACTAATTAAAACACAGATTTTTCCAAGATTTAATCTGAAATAACTACAAGACATCAGGTATTAGCAGAGTACTTTCATATCCATATATCCACCCATACACTTCTTCAATGCTCACATATTGCAATAAATTACTTTTCAGGGTATTAAAATGTATCATTTTCAAACTGTGTGCTGCAGCTTTCTGCTGAGTCAAAACATCTAGACCTTCTCTAAGTCAAAAGTGGGATCATTATTTTTGCTATTGATATTTAATCTTCACAGTGACACTATAGATCACATTAATACTCATTCTTTCACCAAGAGGGTTAACTGTACCTCAAAACTCAGCAGAGAATAATCATAAGAAGCCCAAGTCCTTGTAATAAACACTTCATTTTTTACAGTCATAAACTACAGCTGATTTTGAAACGCAGACTGTAAGATACAAAGAAAATGAATAAATGATAATTTTACACATTCCCAAAATTGCAGCTTTTTAGAAAAAAACACCATAATTCACACTAAATGAGTTATGCCATGCAAATAAGAAATATTATAAAAAATATTACTGAGCAGAGCATAATTAGATGACAGTCAATTTGAACATGGTCTTAGTCTCATTAAATTAATCCAGTTAATTAGGTAACTGTTGAGGTATGCTACAACTTTTGCAGAATTTTTCGGTGTCTCACCTATTCCTGGCACTATGCTGAACTTCTTGGTCTTAATGTTCAGGCTACAGAGAAAGGAGGGGTAATAAACCCTATCACAGTTTATTTCAACAATTACCTGTCATCCTGAACATCAAGAATCACAGAATCATAGAACGGTTTGGGTTGGAAGGGACTTTAGAGATCATCTCGTTCCAGCCCCCTGCCATGCTCGCAGACTTCTTCCACTAGGCCAGGTTCCTCAGATCCCCATCCAGGCAGGCCTTGAACAATTCCAGGGACAGGGCAGCTAAAGCTTCTTTGGGCAACCTCTTCCTGTGTCTCACCATCCTTACAGCAAAGATTTTTTTCCAATACCAAATCTGAACCTACTCTCTCTTAGTTTGAAGCCATCCGCCCTTGTCCTGTCACTACATGCCCTTGTAAAGAAGACATCAAATTGCTAAATAAACACATTTCTCAGCATGGCAGCAGATGAATAACACATTCAATGGTCAGTAAAGGGATAATCACACTTCAGCTTCTTTGCTGTTCCTTGCTGCCCTAGCATCATTCTTCAGGCTGTGCCTATGCAAGACCTTTTGGTCCAAGAGTGAATCACACTGAGGAACTGATCTGTATGGAAAACAAACCAAGGAAACTTAGTTTCAGCATTCAGCTGGCTTAGTTCCCCAAAATGGCTCACAACACAACTGTGCAAAGATTCACTTTAGCACAGAACAAGAACAAGAAGGCTCTAGCAACAGACAGAAATTGCAGATGGCAGTTTAAGCAGACTTCCTTCCCAGGTTCTTTGGCCTTATTTTCCCTTTCAAAATATTCCCAAAATACATACAAATTTTGGACACTTTTTCTGTTAGGCTCTATGATTTGAGCTCAAGCAATTAGCTCCTTCACTTTCATGGATTTCAAGTCCTGGGAGATGCTCCCCAGTGCACCAGTTTAAATAAGGTCAACTCATTGTCTAGACAGGATACTGAGAGCAAGGCCCTCGCCTTTTGTTCTATAAACCTACTTACATGTTTTCTGTACTGATGATCAGCAAGAGGGTTGAGGGTTTTAATTATCCTCTGAATCCCAGCCAGCAAAAATGTGCTAACTTTTGAAGCATATTCCTTTACATGTGAATTTATTTAATGTGTTTGTGTTTAAATTCATCGTTTTGTAAATTCCCTTGATATCTTAAGCAGAATAAACTCTACTACGCTTAGCTTTAAATGGTTTGCTGAGACTCAAAAAACAGAACAATCATAAAAGAATATCCACAAGAGTGTGTCTGATGGAGGAGTAGCCAATACAGGCTTTGTTTTTAAATAATAACCAGCCACTAATACACAAACATAATTTCTCTCTGATCTTATGAGCTTCTGTCTTTGATATCAAGCTGCTGAACATCAATAACACCCCCACCAATAATTATTTAAGAGAGAAATCCAAGGTACAACATGAAACAATATAATTTTCCATGCATAATATAGCCTTGTATTGCTTTGATGAGTTGCTTGTTCAGGGGAAGTCTCTGTTAACTCAGTGTTTTCTTCTCACTGAACTGGAACACAGAATGACAATGTGGAAATACAATTGCTTGATAAGTTCTTTTCCTCAGTTGGTAAAGATGAAGACTGTAATAGCTGTCTTGCAAACTTCAGGCCTGATTTCATGAAACCTGAATTCTTGGAGCAGAGATTGCTCCACTGAAGCCCTGGCTGGTGCTGGACCTACATACAGAGTTCCACTGTGTCCATCACACTGGGCAGGGGGCCACTGGCTGGCCCCAGTGAGAGCCCATGCAGGATGCAGGGCTTGCAGTCCCTTTTCTGAATTATTTCTAAGTGGTATTTTCCTCCAGGATTAATCCTTTGATTCCAGGTCTCACAATTTATTGCCATTTCTTGGATTTACTTCAAGCCCTGGTACAGCACCTCTCCTCAGGAAAAAGAGCAGGGCTGAACATGTGATAGCTTAGCAAAGCAAAATGCTGTCTGTTTAGAGGAAAAGCATTCTCTTTGAAAAACACATAACAAACGAACAAAAAATCTTTAAATTTAAGCCAATTTGCTAATCAAAGCTCCTTGCAACACCTGCCAAGGAGAAAGACACAGTGTCTCATTCTGGACAGGACCATCTTTTGGCACCATTTTTTGCTAGTTCTTTTGAACCAGAACAAACCAGGAATGGTTCCTCTCAAGGTGCAAACCTCCAGTGGGATTATAACCAGCACAGGTAACAGGCAAGAAATATCCCCCACTGACTTATGCCCAATGGACATCTCCAACAATTCTCTTTTAAATATACATTAACCATCTAAAAAGCTATCTAGTTGAAAATCTTATCTGAAAATCATAGGTTTTCAAACTTTTGCTCTTCTTCCTAGACCTGTTCAGGTAATTTAAAGAAAGAGGGTCAGAGGGGTATTTTTCCAATATGTTGTAAGAATATTCTGTCACAATAGTTAGAGCAGCAATTAAAACAACAGTATTTATAAGTACACACTACAAAGTGCTTTACTGAAAGAATTGCTTATTGGATGACTTAACAGGACACAATATTTTCCAGAGATGGGAATTTGGCAAAGGCAAAAAATACATGTATATGAAAACTTCCAAATTAAGCCCTCTCAGAATGCAGTAGTGAAAAATATTTCTAGACAACAGACTGTTGAAATCAGGAATCAAAGATATGAAGAAAATTATTACACGTAATGTAAATTAGATGGTTACTTCCATCTGGGCTAATATGTTGGAGAATGTGTTCTTTCCAAAAGGAGAACAGTGAAAGAATTGGGGATTTTCTTGCATCACTTCTCCTCATCCAAGCTTCCCCAGGTCTACCAAGGAGTCTGGAGCACAAATCTGATGAGGAGCAGCTGAGGGAGCTGGGGGTGTTTAGCCTGGAGAAAAGGACACAACTCCCGGAAAGGAGGTTGTGGTTGATGTGAGGGGTGGTCTCATCTCCCAGGTAATGAGTGACAAGATGAGAGGAAATGGCCTCAAGTTGCTCCAGGGGAGGATTTAGATTGATTAGGAAAAATTTCTTCTTGGAAAGGGTTATCAACCTTTGGAACAGGCTGCCCAGGAAAGGGGTGGAGTAACCATCCCTGGAGGTATTTAAAAGACCTGTGGGTGTGGCACTTGGGGACATGGTTCTGTGGTGGAGTTGGCAGTGCTGGGTGAACCGTTCCATGCAATGATCTTAAAGGAATTTTGCAAACTAAATGATTTTATGAATCTATGATTCTCCAGTCCAGGTGGAGTTACACAGTCTTAATAGAGGCTGCAGGAGTCTATCAGACCTTAGAAGATCCTAAAGAGGAATCAAACCTCTTTTCCTACTATAGAAATGACTCAGAAAACAATCAAGATGATACTGAAAGGCAGCCCTTTACACAGTATTCTCTGCAGAGCTAAAATAAGATGCCACATTTTCAGTCTTTCAGTAGAGACTGATGCTACCTCTTGCTGTCTACCTAGAGAGGGGACAGAATGAAGGCAGCTGCACATCCAAGTGGCTGTCAGGGGAGTAATGATGCTGAGCAGGAGCAAAAATGGACAAGTTGAAAGCAATGTGAGAAGCAGAGCTGTCTGACTGGCCAAGCAGTTCTTGCAGCTACATGAGATTATACTGTAGTAGTTTTGAAGCAACACAGCAATTTACTCTCAAATTTCTATTAAAACTGCGGCTCCTAATGCATGGCTCTAATGAACAAAATCAGAGTCCTAATAAAAGTAAGGCTTTAAGCTACTTCTGAGCATCTCTTTAGAGCTGAAGTGTAATGCCTGTAAGATTCATTCAACTGCAATTTCTAAATCTCCTCAAATCCAAGCCACATAGATATAACATAAGGCATAGGTCTTCACTATATGCAGTCATATTCATACAGAAATGAAGCAAATAATGGTGATGAAGGTGAATAAGGCCACTTCTGATTATGTGAATGACTTCCTTTGAATGGTCAGAAACCTGTGAAATTCTCTTTTTCTGCATCATGGGACACCAGAAATTTCTTGCCTGCAATTTTCAGGTTACAGGCAGGAATCCTCCACTGGTAGATTTGCCCACTGCAGTCTGGATACCATTTGTATTCCCACCTTATATAGCACTTGGTAGCAGAAGCCCTGTCTCCTGGAGTCCTGTGATTTCTTGAAAATGATAGTCCTTGCTTGCAGTGGGAAAAATGAAATGCTGAATCCAAAAGGATCAAAATCCTAAAATCTAACAATTCAAAGAGCAACTAAATAGAATATACATTTAAAACTCTCATCATTTTTAATCCATCTGAGGAAATTAATGATTTAGCCTTTGAGGTTTGACCACATTGGTTAACAAACTCAGAAAAAACATGATGTTACAAAGCAAAAAAAACCAAAAGAAAACAAGAGGAAAAAACACAAACACAGAAACAAACAAAACCCCAAACAAAACAAAATAAAAATCCCAAACAAAACACAAATTAGTGAAATAAACTGCATAGAAAAAATTGAATGTCTCGCATTTTGCTTTAATTGACTTTAAGGATAGATTACAAGCACTTTTTTACAAGCATGAAAAATGACACAGTACTAGAGAGACCCCTCTGGAGCACCAGCTTTATTAATTTATACTCTTGTCATATTTAAGTTAAGTTTAATCAAGCTACCGAAACTGGATCCCAGGGCAGTAATTTCTGGGGTCATCAGATTGATCCCACGTTCAATAAGTGAATACATACTGATAAACTGGTTGCTGACCTTGGGTTAATGTTGTTAAACCTTGGGCTTCTATTCATGCTCTACCATGATGAAGGTCTTGTGACTCTCATCCTCCTGACTTTTTTCCTGCAATTGAGAAGGTGCACAATTAGGTAAATAATCCTGCAAAAAGGCAGAATGGAGCAACACCCTTTGTTTTTGCTTTCCATCTGCAGGAGAGGGAGGACACTATTTTTCAGGGATAGGTGGCATCAGTTCCTGAGGCCCCAGTGGCTTGGAATAGAAGCTGACCAAAACTGAGAGAATATTGCCTTTCAAACTCCTATTTTTCAGAGTTCTTCCTTGCATCTAAGTGGAATAATTCAGATTAAAACTTCATTCTATTTAAGTGTACAAAGTAACTAAACAGTCAGGAAGCATCAAATCACTGAGCAAATTGTTCTCTTCTGTCAGCGAAGGAGGAACTCACCCTGCACAGATGAAAAAAAAAATGTTTTGTCTAACTTGTAACAATCTCGCCCTGAGTTCAAGGAAGGAAACATTGTTCCTAATCCACGAGGACCCATTTTGGGAAGCTCACAGGGCTGTGCAGCCACCTTATAGCCTGAAAGGAGGTTTCACTCTACTGGGCAGATTCTCATTTGCAGACACAACCACACCACAAACATAGGGAATACAAAGAGAGCTGCACTTTCTTTGGAACCCACAATAAAGATTATTAATTAATACTCTAAGTCTGCTGACACTTTTCATCCACCCCAGTGTGATGTGCCTTGGAGCCTGTGCCCATTCTGCTTTTTCACTGGCAAACTCACCCACCAAGACCTGGCTCTGACTCTGTTAGTCCACCTCCTGTCTGCTGCCAGATGCACACCAGATGGTGACTTTTCATTCTGTACATGAAGAGTGCTGTTTTTTGGGAAAGGGGACAACTTTCTAGCTGGTTTCAGACAGCCAAAACACAATGCAGTTCTGAATACTGACAATTTTGCTAGCCACTACTACCCATAACACAAATCATAACTTTGAGGCTGACTGTGATGGATCTAATGTCCATCCCCAGAGAGCGACTGTGAGGCCACATGAATGGCTACACATCTATAGAAACCTCCACAGTGTTTGAGAAGCCTGTTAGTGGAAAATGTGTACAAATTGGCAGTTCCTACCAGATTTTCCAGCCTGTTAGACGAACAAGCTCATTAGAGTAAAATTTACTTTAAATATGTAAAACCTGATGGTTTGAAACTGAGATGTTTTCTGGAACAGTTCAGCAACTGGTTATAATTGTAGCATGATTCAGCGCTTGGGTATCTTCCATATCTCAAGTGCTGTCTAAGCCACCAGCAGAGCTTCTGACAGCAGCTAGCCAGAATGTCACCCTCAGAACACTGGAGCAATTGTGCTTCCACCAGGCAGACAAAGATTTCCTAGAAGAATCCCTTGCTTCCTGCAAAGTTGAAAACATCTGATGAAGAAATACAGTATACCTACCACATCCCCCTCCCTGACCCCTTCCTAATTGTTACAGGTATTTTCCCAATCTTATCATTACCACCATTTTTGAAAACTTTGCCATCATCACTCCAGAGAGCAGGACTGTACTGGAATCCACATGTTCCATGTGGGGAAGTGGGACACAAAGAGGGGTGCCTCTAGGAAGACTTGAGACCTACCAAGGAAGGGAGGGTAAATCCAAGTCCTGGTGTAGTGACCCTCTCATAGGTAAATTTTCTTAATAAACCATTTCAGTCCTGCTGTTCCCAATTCTTTTCACACCATCTGGAACCATTGTCGTTAACTTTTGTGTAAAGGGATGGAGCACAATCGTACATTGAGCTATGTATTGTGCTTTCAGAGGCATTTTATCACATTCAGCTTTGCCTTTTCCACCCATTTCCATTGCAATCAGATTTCAGCTGATGTAGAGGGCTATTAGAAGAGACACCAACACTTGCAAGTATGTGCCAGATCAGAATATCAGCTTCAAACATTGCATGGCATTGTCTCTAAGTGGGTCAGTTCATAAAATATCATCTGTTGAAATGATGCCTATGCTGCAGTAAGAAAAAGGGGGAAATGCAGCAGTAATTGAAATTATATGATTTTGAAAGTCTTACACCTGGTGCATGTTCAAAGAACATTTCAGTGTCCCATTAATAATGCTTCTAGGACACAGGAAATCTGCAAAATGTTGCTCCTAAAGATTATGATCAGAAGTTAAAAGAAAAGACAAATAAAGGGATTTTTAAGAAAATTCTGTGTCTGGGTCTTGTGACATTATTATTTGCACATTTCCTTTCCTTTATTTTTGCAGAGAATGAGCTTTTGGGTGCACCCCTACCTCACATGCCTATTCAGTGTGCTAACGAGATAAGGAATATATAAAGAATATGTTGTGAAATAGGAAAGCATTAACTATTGCTCCATTTCCACATATTCTTTAATAACAGACAGTCTAATTCAGCAGAATATTTTACTGACCTTTCCACTTATTTCTAGTTCAGTGGTGTGTCTAGAGCTATCTTGTCACTTTGTAATTAATTTTTGTTTTAGCCTAAGTGACTGCTCAGAAGCAACAAGCTCTGCTGGAATGTCAAGCACAAGCTCCACTCTGGAGGCACTGAAATGAACCCCACAGCCACTGGGGAGCTGGGAAAGGGGCAGAAACTTGTGTAGGGGAGGTGACCCATGAGACAAAGCGAGATGTGCTCCTGCAGTCTGTACCAGCTGAAGTCCTGGCAGGCAGCGTTTCATCACTGTTGGGATTCTCAGTACTGAAGCCTGGAGGTTGCAGAGGTTGGGCCACATGGCCAGGCCTGCTACTGAGAACACAGGATGATATTTTCTGCCCAAGCACAATGGGAATTAATATTTTTCTTGGTGCATCTCCCTGAGTATTCTATAACCACCGGTCTCAAAATGAGGTAGGCTGTAAGAGATGAGGCCAGAATCCCTAGAGATTGGAAGAAATGGAAAAAAATTTTCAAGTTCCTTTCATTTTACAGAAGACTGGTTTTCCTCTGGGCCTTGAGAAGAAATAAACCACTTTGGTAAACTAAAAACTAGTTCCACTCTCCTGCTTAGTGGTCTATTCTAGAGAAAAGTGAGAAAATTTTATATTAACTTCAGACATGAACAAACTCTCTTTCACCCCACTCTTTATCTCTGACTTTTACTGCTCTCAAACCCAGTCAATGATGAAATGAGCAAATTGTGATGATGATGAGCAGTTGTCTACTTGATGCTAATATTTTTCTGTGTCTTCCTGTGTGGGATATGCCCAGCCCTTGCCCTGGAGGGATCTCTGCTGAGACAAGAGATTTCGCAATCGCCCAGCAGGACTCCCTGAAAAGGCAGCCACTTCTTGGTCATGGCGAGGAAAAGTGGACCCACAATCCTTTGAGAGACACTATGCAGATCTTTCTGTAACCCATTGGTCTGTCCCAGACCCTCTGTAACCCATTGGTCCCCCACTGATCCCCTGTATCCCTATAAAAGGAAGTCCCCTGGCTCTGTGGGGGGGAGAGCTCGTCCCTGGCTTTCCCCTTCGCCGGAGGGAACCAACAATAAAGCTACCTCTGTGCGGAACCAGCCACACGGGCCTTCTCGTCTCTCTCTGGTCTGGTTTGGCCTGGAGGCTGCCCTGCAGAGCTGAGCTGGAATCACGAGCTGATAATCACTAAAGAGCTGACAGCCTCTGCAAGGGCCCTCCTTTGCCAGCAGCTGAGAGGAAGACACTGGGCCTCGGGAAGGCGATCCCTTTCGGGACCATCTCTCCGGACCGGTCACCTCTTCCTGGGTCAGAGCCACGGACCCCACCACCAGCTGAAATATTCCTGGGCAATACTTATTACACTAATAAACTCTCCAGATCTCATGATCTTTGCCTGATACTTCAGAAGTTACTCTTTAAAAAAGAAACAAAAATTTACGGCTTGTGTTCACAGCTAAGAAGAATCCAAGGCACTGTTAATCCTTCGGTTTTTTTAAGCACCCCTGGGTGCAGAGCTTTCAGTCAATGCGAGCATTGGTTTGATTCCACTATGGTGGAGCTGAAACTGATGCATTTTCCTGGTCTTAAAATCAAGAGTCAAACACGGTTAGAAGGGGAAAAGGGATTTTACCTTGGTATTTATTTTAAGGATCCTTAGGTGCACACATCTAGGTCAAATGCACTGAAATGCACCCTGCCTCTCTCCAAAAGATCTGGTATAACATTATAGGTTTTACTAATTAGCATATCTATAAAAAATAACCTGGCAAAAGACTCAGAAGCCTACTCCAGAATTTTTTGTCCTCTGGTAGCATATTGGGTTTGGATGAACAAGCAATATTTTAATATGTTTGATATATTTTGGAGTCAACTACAACAGATTATCCAGGACAGTGTCCAGCCAGGTTTTGAGCATCTCCAAGGACTGAAGCTCAACAATCTCTCTGGGCAACCTTTTTCAGTGTTTGACCAACAACATAATAAAAAAGTTATTGTTATGTTTCAAAGCAATTTCCCACATATCATCTCATTCCTTTTACCTGCTGCCCTTTCAATAAACATAACTGAGAAAAGTCTGACTCTGTCTTCTTTACTGCCCTGTTATTTGGTCCACACTTCACCAGTTTATCTATGAGGATGTTATGGGAGTCACTATCCTCTTATCACAGAAGGGTATCAGGTTGGTCAGACTTGATTTCCCCTTCATAAATTCATGATGACTACTCTCAGTAACCTTCCTGTCATTGATAGGTTTGGAAATGCTTTCCAGTGTTATTTCTTCCAATACCTTCCCAGGGATCACGGTGAGGCTAACCAGCCCAGTGTTTCTCAGGTCCTCCTTCTTGCCCCTAGTGAAAATAGGGAGTGACATTTATTTTTTAGTGTATCTAAACTGGTCATTCTACCTCTCTGAGGAGTTATTGGGAAAAACCAGGCACTTCTAGGGCATTACATAGCACAAGTTCATTTGATATTTTCTTCATTAAAATGAAGAAAGGTGCAGGAGAAATGTCTTCTCTTATTTACCGTAAAGGGAGGGCAGATGACTAGGTCACAAGTGGATGACTATATGTGCACACCTGTATTTGGCTCAATAAGTCCAAAGATTTTAAGGAACCCCCAACTTTGCCATCCAGGACAAGCAGGTGATGATAATAAAGTTCATTTATCCCCACAAATGGAAGCCTTCCCCTGCAGCAGTTATACACCAGTCAGGACAGTTGGATGGATGAAACAATATATTTGATGGCAAAGGGACTTTCTATTTCTTTGCATTTGAACAATTCTTCTTCGGAGGGAAAGAACTGCAGTCCACACTCAGGTCCCCTTCTAATCTACCCTGTTTTGCTGAAATCCATGAAGTGCTGTGGCAGATTGGCTAGCCTTGCAAGGTGATCTGCTGGCTACCATCAAGCAATGAATGTCACGTGCTAAAGTAGCACAAGCCACAGTCAAATTGTAAACTGGTTTTTTTCCCCATATTTTTTTATCTATTATGGGTGATCACAGAAAGAAGAATGAAATATTAGCAGTGGAGTTTTATGTGAAAAGTGGCAGCAGTGTCTTTGGATACTTTAAATGACAGTGGGTCATTACCTTTCATGCTTTAGTCCTTTTGGCTACAATAAAGAGTGCCTTTCATTTTGATTCCAGGATACATAACCTGTCTTCAAATTTCTACAAAATTCAGCCTTTCAGTTAAAAAAAAGCAACAAAACACAAAACCAAACAAAAAACAACACACAAAAACATAAGAAAAATAGCTGTGAGAAAAATACAGCCTGAAGGGTTGATTCTTCCCTCTAGCACAGATTGCTTCCCAACCCAGTTTTCCTTGCCTAGCAGCAGCCTTTAAATTCTGTATCTGTCACCCTTGATACCTGGTGGAATCTGGATCCAAGGCCAGGTGTGTGTGTTGCACCCATAGCTGCATTCATGGCTGCCTGCCCTGTAGTGAGTCAAGCAGCTCCTGCAAGAGACCAGTTTTTCAGAGATTCAGGAGCAATGATCCCAGGTGGGTTTGACATATGATCTCAGAGTGGTGAAAGAAAAACATCCAGCCCCAATGTCATTCCTTTCCACTAGAGACTTTCTGAAAGGAAATGTTGAAGAAAATTAAAAAGCAAGCAAACAAAAAATTACCAAGGGAACAAGGAACAAGAGAGGCAGGACAAAGGGGGAAAAACATTTCCCTCTCCTGACAAGTCTCAGTTATGTACAGAAAGCCTGTGAGAAATACTGAGCCTGTGACAGCAGAAACATCCCAAAGAGAGCAGTGTGCAAGGGGAGCACAATTAATAATAAAGCCCTGTGGAATTTGTGAGGGTTCAGCACAAAAGCTTGAAGCCGTCTTTTGAGAAGCCGAATCAGCTTTAATTACTGTACTCTGGGTTATTCTTTTAAAATGCTTTTGCAGTGAAAGTTTCTCAGTCTGAGGGAGGGCAATGCTGCTCTGCTATCATTTCCCTTCATTGTTACAGGCTTCAGCACACAGTGAATGTGTGCGAGGACAAGCAGATCCTCAATGTCTTTCATTTCAAGTGTTATTTTTTTCCCTTTTCATTAACAGCCTTCAAGAAGAAAAAGAACTGCCTAGGGCAGGCTTTTCTTTTTCTTCTCTACTTCTCTTCTTTCCTTTTTTTTTTTTTTTTTTTTTTTTTTTTTGGCAGGCTGGGTGAGGCCTTTTGCATTCACTACACCTTGTTATCTTAAAACCAGTGTAATAGAGATACACATGTGATCATTACTAGTAGCTGTGCCTTCTTAATGCTTCCTATGATGGTATTTTCAGCTCATAATAGACAGTGGATGATCTGTGCAGAATAGTGAATGTGGTGTTGGCTTTTCCCTCACTTCAGCACAATCAGTAAGGGATGTCCCCAGTTTGTAACAGTGAGAAAGTGGAAAGAATTCACTCCCTGATGTGGCTTTCCAGAGCCTCGTTGCTGCAAAGCCTGACTCACCAACAGTAACAGAGTTTACCTCAGCAATAAGGTAGAAAGCTCTTAGTTTCTGGACTTTAGACACTGATGGAAAGAAGTTATGGTTTTTAGGGTGAACTAGATACATTATTTGAGAGGACAAAAGTAAGAAGATGAGGGGGAAGCAAAGTGGGAGGAGGAATCTAATAATTCATCAACTGCTGCTAGAAATGTTAGTAATGTGCAACCCAGAGGGGAAGAACACTGAGCATGAAAAAAAGCTTAGCCAAAACATGATTGCTGTTCCCCTCTGTCTTGTTTCATAGTGTATTTTATGTGGTTTTCAGTGTACTGGGTTTTAATAAAAATTAGAAGTGGCTACATGTCATTGTGTTCCATCACATAGCAGGAAGCACAGTCATGTCCACATTTGCCAATGTCTTTTAGAATATGTGTCATGGGAAGAAATACAGATAGAGAATTCCATGAGATACACAAAACCCAGTAAGTCATTTGCCCAAACCTGAAAACAATACAAACAGATACCTCTCTGGTTGGGAAAAGAGCTACCTGTACTGCTCTGGGGCTGGAGATTTCCAGTGTGATCAGCTCTAGAAAATACAAGATTTGAGTTGAAGTTATTTTCTTTTTGCGTAGAAACTGCTATGCAGTTTAGGATTATGCACTAAATCCCATGGATGGCACTTCCTTTATTCCAGTTAAATTCAGAGAGAGAGATGGTGAGGACAGACATTAAAGTAGGGCGTGATAGTTACAAAGGAAGAAGTATGATTGGAGGGTCTTCAGGACCAGCACTGAGGATTAGTTTTGAGGATGATTTAAGTGCATTTCTCTTGTGTCAAATACAGACTCATTCATCACTGTGTCTGTGCTCAATTGCAATTCCAAGGGTCAAATGCCCTCAGTGCCACCAGCAGACAGTTCCAGCTGTGGGAGCATAATTGTTTCCTCAGCTCCCATCACTACCTAACACTTTTTCTCAAGAGTGTCTGAACAGTGGATGAGATTAAGGCTGAAAACCACTTACAAAGTCATTGCCTACTCCTTTAAATACATTAAAACAAAACAAAACAAAACAAAACAAAACAAAAAGGAAAAATCCCAGCAGCAAAAACTATATATTCTTAGTACACAGTCTAAGGTCTTTTGAAATCCCATCCCACCCAATTCCACCTATGTTCCTCCCATTACCAGACATTCATTTCTAGCTATGGCCATCTGCACTCCCTCTCCTCTCTAGATCAGAACATCAAAGTTTGGGGCTTATTTGCTAATCTGACTGGAGCCAGACAAACAGATATTCCTTAATTAATATATGTCCCATTGTTTCGTTGAGGACTTCTGGAATTTCCTCAAGTCATATTCCATCTTTGTTATTGTCGCATTTCCTGCTTGTGCCGCCTCACCGTCTCCTGTGCCTGCACCAGTGGAGTAAACATGGAGCAGACTGCAGTGCAATCACACAGGGTAGCTCCTGTTCACTGCAAGGATCTTTTGTGAAAGCGAAGAAGGAAGTCTGGAAATAACTTATAATAAACAGCACTGAACTGACATACAAAAAAAATGATGTTCTGTAGGATCCCAGATAACAAAGTTGGATTTTACCCAACTGATAACTGGAAGCCTTTAGTGAGCAGGATTCTATAGCTAAGAAAGACCTTGGGAGCAAATGGGCTGCTACAGTTCAAGAAAAGCTGTCTTATCATTGGAGAAAAGTGATTTTTTCCTTTGTAGCAAATTGTTCTTGAAAGCACAGAAGTTATTAAAAAAGTTCCATGGGTTAGCACTTACTTCTTAACAAAGCCAGGAAATTCCAGTTCAACTCCACCTAGGAGGACTCCACTGCATGCAGGCAGGATAGTGTTCTGTACATTGAATAAGTTATACACATTTTTTTAATGTTTGATTCTCATCCAGTTCTCCCATGTTTAGGATGTAGGCAAAAATGTAAATTCATCATCTTCCAGATGAGAAGATTTTTAGATTAAAAATTGTCTTTTGAGATCTTTAACATAGATACATACCAAAACATAACAGTTTTGGTTGCTACAGACATCATAGCTTTACATTTATGGTTCCAAGGTGCCTTGTTTCTCCTAATTTATCAATAATGAAAGCTGTTCAAAAGTTACATTAATATACAATATTGTGCCCATCTTCAAACTAAAAAACCCACATTTTTTGCATGTTTTGATCACATTTTGCTTATTGGAATGGAGCTACTGAGTCCGTTTCTTCCCCCAGCTTCTCTTCAGTAGGGGCTGCCCTGCTCTGATGATCCTAATTGTCCTGAAGTTGTGGCTTTTGTACAGACAAGAGATTGCTTGTCAGAGCAAATAACAAGAGCTGAAAATACAGTAAGACTCTAAGAAGAAACTCTGTGTTATGGTTGGAGGACGTTTTTTGTTATTAGGGATGAATATGAGATCTTCCTGGATGTAAGACTGTGCTGTGGGGATCAATTTCAGTTTAATGCCCCTTGCACTATTCTTTTGAGTGTCAGCTTCCAGTGGCTAGACTCCTCTCATAAGAGGAGCATTGGTCTCTTCTACTGGAGTGAATTTTACCTAGTGCTGAAGCCAGGCAGCAGTGAAAAAGCCCTGGCAGAAGGAGTTCCTGCTGCTTTGATGTGGGAACATACTGGGTCTTCAGCTCAGCAACAGCTAGGATGCCATTAAGAGTCTCTGAAGAGACTCAGCCCTTGATTCAAGATGGGAAGGCCTATCAGCATAAGGACAAAATCATGTCTTTAAAAAGCTAAAAATGTTCTGTGGTGGTAGAACAACACACTCCTATGTATTCAGGAGCCAGTTTGTTTTCTCTTCAAATTCAACAGGGAGGGAAAAAATTGTGGATCATTTTGCCTAGTTTCAGAATGCAATGATTTACCTTTGGTCCATCTCAGAGTTCCAAGCTGGCAATAAATTGCAGCAATTAATTCACAATTGCTTATAAGTGTCCTTTTCATGCATTTCTTTTTTCTGTTTCAATTTGAAAACCATTCGGGTTAATTGAGATGCAGTCCTTAACAAGTGAATATTTGTTAAGGACATCGTTATATAGACACAGCTGAAGTGGCAAAAAAACTCACCATATTTGTCTGAGATGGAAACTCACCTTCTACCTTTCTTAGTACAGAATATGATTATATTGTCAGTGTAGTTATTCTGTTGTAAATGCTGTTTATGCCATCAGTATATCC
The DNA here is from genome assembly GCF_041296385.1 of Aphelocoma coerulescens. NCBI lineage: Eukaryota > Metazoa > Chordata > Aves > Passeriformes > Corvidae > Aphelocoma > Aphelocoma coerulescens. Next base: position 157,646,735 of record NC_091015.1, on the reverse strand, counting down.
TGCAAAAATAAATGAAGATTACAACCTCCTAGACAAATATAAATTTTCAGAAGTTTCATATGATGAAAAGATGAAGAATGACAAGTTTCAGACCCCACACTAGTGATGGCTGTCAAAGTAACACAGTACACACACAGAGAATTTATGTGACAGGATGTGCTGGGAAATTTTAGTGTACGCTTAGTGGATCAAAGCAATATACCACAAACAGTGGCCACCAGCAGCAGCAGCGTGGTGGACTCGTAAATTAAAAATACCTGGCATACCCCTCTATTTAAATCAAGGGGAGTGTTCATGAAGTGGATTCTCATCCTGAGCGTGACTGGCAGAGTGTGTGATTTAGCATCTGTTATTTAGTGTAGGGAGCTGTGTACGATTTTGTCAGGATGATTTCTCCCTTGTCATTAAATCTGGCCTGCAGAGGCTGGCCAGGAGTACCTGTCTTAAACTCCCACACAGAGAGGGTAGAAGAGGATCACTGAATAGGACTAGGATCCCACAGTTTAACTGTTGGTCTGGGTTTAAATGAAACCCATGTTGCACCCAGGCAGAGATGCCAAATAACTGACCTGGCACTCTGGCTTAGGAGCTATCAGTGCTGCACCAGGTGGGACAATCACATACCAGGTCTTACAGGAAAGGTGGGGAGCAGAGGATCAATAGAGAAAGGAAAGAGGGGTGGAGAGAATGGGGAGGAAAAGCTAGGAGGAGAGTGGGGTGTATGTCTGGGAGAAATTTTATTTCCTGGGGTGGTGTGGAGGACCTGAGAAGCCACAGAAGGGGACATGCCAGAACTCATCCTGACCTGTGCCTCAGTGACAGCAGTCCCAGCAGCCAGTCCCCTCAGACACTGGCACAGGTAATGGCAGTGCAGGGAGCAACACTGTGATGCTCTGCCTGGCCACACACCAAACCTACCAGGGTGCTCCCACAGAAAAATTAGCCCTACACTCAATTTCTACCTGTATGTGGGCCACTGGGAAACGTGAAGGATGGCCACTGCCTCCAACAGAGCCTGGCACTCGTGGCAGCAGCCAGACCGCACTCAAGGAAAAATTACTTTTTTGAAGTATAATTCTCTTTGTGACTCTCCCTGTCTTCAGAGGACAGTAACTTGCTGCTGGATTATTCCTGCAACAGTCAAATGCAGTGCAGGCAGATACTAGTTTTAGCCTAGTTTGGACTGGTTGTGGACCAGCTTTATAAGTTTTTCTGTCTTTCCCCCTTACTACTGCCAGCCATCCATGCCTTCCCCTTGCTCCCCAGTTGGCTGGTCCCTCAGCTGTGCTGGGACAATTCCTTACAGGCTGCATTCAATGCTTTCCAGAACTAAATCTGGAAAGGATTTATTCTAAACTGAGCTGGTTTTGTTATCTGGGCTTCAGAGCAGCCCTGAAAGCATTTGTGCTAGCTCAGCTGAGACAGGAACCGGGGCAGGAATAAGCAGGAAGAGGAGAGAGCTGAGGAGGGGAGGGCAGGTCCTTCAGCTGGCTTTGCCTCCAGAGTGGGTATCCTGCAAGAACAGGGCATTGGTAAGCTCTTTTGCACAGGCTCATGCAAAGTGGGTGCTTTTTAGGGGTAGTGATGTGAAAGATATCAATAGAGAGTCCCTTTCCAAACAGCTGTGCTGGGTGGGGGCACAGCTTAACTGAGCTTTAGAAACTGCACTTCTGCTGAAGCTTCTGAGGCAGCAGGTGCAGCTCTGCCCACAGAAGGACCCCTGCAAAGGATGAGTCTCTGCTCCAAGCAAATCCAGCCAAGGATCACTCGCTCCCTGCTGCTGAGGGTTTTCCTGCCCCCAGCACAATGTGCTCTCTGCTTCAAGTAAGTACAGAGCATATGATCTACCTGCTGCTGCGTGCGTGTCATCCAGAGCAGTGTTGGCAGAAGAACTGAATTGATCATACATAAAATTTAGGCTCAAGATTCAAGAAAATTAATTAAGCATTAAAAATCTGATATCAAGATGGCAAGACAGGAAATCGTGTCACAGCTTCCTGGAAGGGTCTGTCATAAAGCCCATGTATATTTTTCCCATTAACACTCAATTACAGCATATTTTCTAGTTCAGACATTGTTCTTGAAGTGTCATGTCAAGGGCACTAGAGACACTAACTACAGAGCAGAACCAAAAGAATCAGGATTTAAAAAAAAAAAAAGAAAAAAGAAAAAAGAAAAGAAGCAATGAATCTGAACAATGGCATTTTCAAAGAATTCAAGCAGATCATTTCAGAGTTCAGAACAAAAATCTATATAATACATATAATATATAATAGATGTATACATTTTATGTAATATAGGTAATGCCTCCAGCATGTCTCATGGGAAAAAAGACCCAGTTTACATATTATTTCATGGTATAAAAGATCTCTTAATTTTTAATTTTTTTTTTTTATTGCAGAAGGATTCACATTAGAGAGAATTTTGTACATTTAATGCTTCATTCTTTCATTGAATTTTAACATGAAGTCTGTTGAGACATATATCTGGCATTGCTCCTAGCCAGGTGCATTGTACAATGTGTGAGCAGTAATCTCATCTGGCATTATGTGTTTTTTCAACAAATCAAGTTAAACCAAATTATGATTGGACATTTTGTTTCAAGACTAGTCAGGACGTGGTACTATATTTACGTGGTAAACGAAAATCCTGAAGGAATGTAACTGCTGAAGTGCCCTAAAATCATATGTACCTGTTAGATAAATTGAGAGATTCACCCACTTGAAAAACATGACTGCCAGAAATGAATGAATATAAGAATGGTCGATTATGGTTTCTAACCAAAGATCCACTCCCTCACCCAGCTTTCCTGTGGAAATAGCCAGGAGCAGACACTTAGTAATAGCTTAAGACAAGTGCAAACCCAGAGTGATCCTTCCTCTCATGTGTACTTTGTTTATTCTATAAAACCACCTTATAATTTTTCTTTGTGTCATATAGCACTTGTGATATGATTAGCTAGGAAGTGACATAAGTTTCCTGCTTTATTCTCTATTTCCTTCCCAAAAATTCCTAACTTTCCGCTTGCATGTTGACCACCAGAAAACTATACAAAGTGACTCCACAGTCTCTTTGATAGTAATAGCTGATTTAGAGCTCATGATGGTATATGTGTGTATTCCCATGTGCTTTATCTTTTATCCATCAGCACTGAATTGCATCTGCCTTTTATAGCACAGACAGCATCTTGGGGATCTAATGAATTCCTTGCACTCATCTTCAGTTTCAGCTATTACTGTTAATTACATTCCATCAATAAACAATTTCGTTTTCTTCCTTTCCAGTTAAAGAGTACTCATATGATCCATTATAATTTCACAGCTGTGAGAGGTAGAAAAGTGAAATTTGGGGTGACATTCACTTCAATCACTCCTGCAAAATATCAGAGAACATTTTTGGCTTGAAGCTTCTCTCTTAGTATCTTGCTCCCACAACAGTAATTGAATAGTAGGCTTGCCAAAGTTTTCAGTTTTCTCCAACATTTTGTGTACAGTGTACCCACCTTTGTTTGCTGTACACAATACAGCAATATTTGCTTTGTACTTGAATTACATCTTGTCTTCCTCCTCTAAAGCTTTCTGCCATGGTTTTGATCCTAAATGATTTAATGGCTGCTGGATTGGAAAGACGATGGAAATGGCCAATCAGATTCAAAATCTTTCATAGGTTTACAGATAGTGTAACAGGGTCCATGACATGCTTATAGACCCCATAAGAAGACTTTGTAAATCCCATGTTTATGTTTAAAGTGAGCTGGGAGAGAAATGAGCTGCTTTTGATCACTTTCATATTCTTTTCTAGATCGGAAAAAGCCTTCTTTCAAGAGCTGTTTTTCCTCTTTGCCTGCATCTGAGATCAAACACTTAGCAAGAGAGGCTGACTTACAAGTGGAGTGCATATTGCAAAAGTATCCACAAACATTATTTCCCCATAGAAAACAAGGAGTTAATGAAGTGACTCGAACAATGGGGAAATTACCACTGAAAAGTCATATGAATCCTAATGAGAGGCGGAAATGCATCCAATTCGAAGCACACCACCACCTTGGAAGGTGCAGTACTTTGCTAACTCCTTATGTTCAAAATGGTAGTATTCCTTTCATGGACAATTTGGAATTGGAAATCTGCAGCTGTTCACTGAGCTTTTTTCTAAGCAGGCTGTCAAGCCAAAAATTGAAATAGTGCTGCTTTGGACAGAAGTCACATTTTAAAATGCAGTACAAACAGCCTAGTATTTTGGTTACAGCAATATTATTATTGTTGTTGTTATCATAATTATTATTAAATAACAATAACAGTAGCAAAAACATTAATAACAATAATGATGGTTATGATAATCATAATAACAATAATTATACTGATATGCAGGTTTCTTGTCTTCTTTTCATTGCATCAACAATATGGGTTGAGAACGGAGTTCCCATAAGACCCTGCTCTCCAACAGAACCCTGCTAGAGGTAATTTTCGCCTGGAGGTGAAAGAAACATTTTAAAATTTTGTATAAACTGATATGTTCAGTCTTTTATACTGAGAACAGCAGAGAAAGTGTCTGGAGCACCAGTTATGAAACAATTGCATAATTTACAAGGGGCATATAAGGAATATTATAGAACTATTCATTGGAATCTAGCCAGCCTCTGTGCAGTTTTCCAAGTGAAGGGGAAAGATACCAGGTAGAACACCAGCAGGGAAGAATTAGGACCTGTTTTGGGTGATAATTAAATCTGAACAAAAAAGGCCATGAAATACTTTATCAGCCTTCACACTGAATCTTAACACACCCCAGAATGTTATCAATTCACTGTCATTGTCTTCAAATTAGGAATAAACTGTCTGAAATCAAAACCCTGCGGTGCAGAGGAAGCTGAATTTAAATCTCCTCTTTCATTTTTGTTCATCTCCATTAATTTGCCACTTGTTAATAACAAGTGAAGAACAATCAATCTAAATAGAGTTCCAGCTACTGGCTCCCATAAAGCAAGAGCAAAGGAGATTAAATCATCATTATGAACCTACGGGGGGAATGTTATACATGGAGGGAAGGAGATGCAGGAAGGGGAGGTTTATTAAAACTGTGGCAGGAAGTAATTCTTATTTTACAGCTTCTCCATTTGATGAAGCTTTGAACGATCTTAGATCCAATTTCCTCTTTGAAACTGGGCAAATGAACTTCAAAAAATATACCATCACCAATATTACCATCATTGTGACCATCAAAATAATAAAGAACCATATTTAAGAAACCTGTAAGTACTTTATATACTGCCTTTTTATTTATTTTTTTCTTTTACATGGAATCATTAGAGAAATTTGTGCACTGAATTAAAATATTCTGCCTACATGTAGAACTCAGCTGTGTTTTACTGCTGGGCAAACAACTGATTATCAAGCTCGAAGGAATGCATCTTATTGTGACCAAATAAATGCAGGTCTTGTGAGGACAGACCTAGTTACATGTCTCACTGTTTTCAGGCCAGATGAGGCTCCTTGACTTTAGGGATAGGAGATTGATCTGTTTCTTTGGACTACTCATATAATGAAGTGCCTTCTCAAATTGGAAACAACCTGTCCTGGTTTGAGAAAAACACCAAAAAAGTCACCCCAATTTGCTCCATAATTTTAGTGGCCAGGGAGGCAATTTTCCACCGCAAATAATCAGTGTTTGGTCAGTCTACTGATCAGATACTGCATTTCTTAAAATTCAGAGAGAAGGAGATTTACAGCTCTATTCCTAATAGCTGCTGCAAGATCCATGCATCACTGTGTGCTTAACTTAGTAAAAAGATGATTTTTCATTCTAAATATATTTGGTAAAACTTGCCATGCTCTTCCTCCCATTGAATACTCCTTTCTACTAACATCTGACAGTCTAGTTCTTTGGGTAAAGGGCCATGTCGACAGATGGGACCAGAATTATTTCACTGCAGTAAACAGGAATAGGCAAGTTTACCTCAGCTGGGGATAAAGCTCAGTGATGGTCTAGATGACAGAAGAATTTTCCATCTACTGGACTCTGCTAAAATAATTACACCTCTCTTCAGTCCAATATGTGTCTTATTACTTGGACCACAGCAACATCTCCCTACCCTCTGGAATATTATTAACATACAGGAAATGCATTGCAGTTCTTCTTGTTAAAAAGCACCTTTCTGGGATTTGGTAATAGCAGCAGGGAATGGGCAAGGAAAAAAATATTAATTTCTGAGTAAGCAGTTTTAAAATTGTGTTAGCCATTCCTACCCCTTTCTGTCAAGACTCCAATTTACCTCCAGCTCTGTAACCACAACTGGTTGCTTAGCATTGCACTCCATAATGTAGTCCTAAATTAGAAAAACTCTGGGAAAAATCCATGTTGCTTGTACTTTAAATTCCCTGCACGCACGCAACCAGTTGAATTCCATGAGTTCTCAAGACTCCTGGCTTCACAACATTTTCTTTCTCTATTAAGGAGGGCCAAAAATTGCTCTGTCAAATCTGCCCACCCCTTCTGATGACAAAGAGCTAGAAGGGAATTGAGTGTAAGATCATTTTCCTTCCTCACTTCTCAGGACCAGCTCCTAGATGCTCTGAGAGCTACAGGCATCAAGGACAAGAAGACTGTCATGGCTGAGAACAGAAAGTTTTTTATTTGGGCTTTAGCAAATTGTAGCTCTTCACCAAGAGTTTGTTGTGTTTTCTGGTGGAGCTCTACATACTGTATTTCTTCAGGTGTCATCCACATATTAAGAAATATCTCTTTAGTTCAAACATGTGAAGTGGCAGAATATCCATACCATCACTCGACCAAATCTCTGGTAGGCTGGTTACAGATATTGCAGCAATTACAGTCAGATACCTCCATTTGAGGGTGTTTCCTAAATCAAAAAACAGGAAAAAAAATTGTATCATCTAGTAGTCTGAATGTTCACTGGTGAATAGAGAAAACCTGCTTCACAATATGAGCTTTCTATCGTATGGGAAGTGGAAAAGCATACAAAGAAGAAACTGATTAAAGTCCCATTGCATAACTATGTCCAAGCAGCTGAAGTGTTTAGGTATTCACAAAGGAGAAGGATATGTACTAATACTTTTTCAGATAAAGGAGGGATTTTGGTTTGGGGATCCCACAAGCTCTCAGTGTGCCTATACACTCTGATTTTGAAGGAAAGATCCCCTTGCCACCTCTGGTTTAGAAAGGTGTTTAAAAGCCTGAAAAGAACTGAAGAGGTTGATAAAGTTCATTTACTGTCTGTAGCACCTTCCACTGATATGAATCAGCAGGTCTTAGAGACCAAAATTTCCTCTCCTGAAGGGAGTCTGCACCCCAAAACTAGTCTATGTGTTCAAATGATATTAATGTCTCTAACACAAGATGTTATTTCTCACAAAAAATTTGGATTCCTCTGTGCCTTTAAATGTCCACAACTCTGGTAGCACTCTTCCTCTTGATTTTCCACATGTGAATGCACAAATTGAGATCAGCAGATTGCAAGATGCAAAAAGGTAGGATATTCAGGTGCCTTTATATATATATCTCCCAGATGGAATAGGAAAGCAGAAATGGAAGTCACAGGTTCTGCCCTGAACACCACCCCCCAAACTTTTTATGGCCATCAGTGACAATGCAAATACATGGTAATCCTCTAATCTCACTCCCTCTAAAATAGTGGGGCTACATCACACTAAGTAATTGGGGCTCTAAGCTGGCAGCTCAGTGTCTCTCTGTCAAACATTCAATCTTAATGCTAAAGAAAATAAATTGTCAATCAGCAGTTGCTCTTCTTGGTGACAAACCATCCCCAAAATGTGATACATTCAGTATCTAGTAAATTCTGTTGTTGAATTAAAGCAGCTGTGTGGCAGTACCAGTATCACAGAGTCAACCAGCTCCTTACTTATGCAAAAGACAGAAGGATACATTGCAGCAGAGCATGTAAAATGTCATTTTGCACCTCTGTCAAAGAAGCTGAATGACTGAAATGTCACATCTCTCAGGCAGGGATAGAGAAGATATAACTGTGAATATCTGCTATCAAAGTTAAACATACAAACATTTTAAAGGGGACCTGTTCTAGATGGAAATATAAAATTGTTTTTTTAAGGCAGCCAAGATAATTAATCTAATGTGCCTTAGTCTGTTACTGCTGTGCTGGGCCAGCACAAGTGAACATCCCCAGATGAGCAACTTTTAGAGAGTATTGTATTAAAAGTAGAGCTCTTAACAGAGCCAAGAATATTTCTTTTGCTTCTTGGCCAAAAGTAACACCAGTAATCATACTGCACCTCAGATATCCAGGTAAAGTAGATGACATATTTAAAATTGAATGAGAAAAATGGCTTAAAACCATAAACTGGGATCAGTGTCCTTAACTCCCAGTACATCGAGTGGTGGCAATTTATTGAATGTGGATTAGGAATTTATCTTAATTACACTTATCACCTATATTTGTTCATATCCATAACTGTAGTTCCCAAGCACTACAACTAGAGAAGAATACTCAGGGAGGTGCTTTAATTCTCTCCAGTGCTCTTCAACCACAGAAACACAAAGCACAGATTTTCATTCTCTATACCATTTATTTCATGGTCTGTAAAATGAAAGCTAATACTTTGATAATGATAATTAATATCAGACCTATTTAATCTGAATCAGCCATTGCCATGCAACCATACAAACTGTGGAAGCAGACATAACACAGAATCAAGCATGGTACAGACAAGCACCATATAACTGGGAATGGTGCAGACAAAAAACCTGATCTGGTCTAAAATATGATGAAAAAAACTAACTCAATTACATCCATTTGCAAAAAATTGAGCCAACAACATGAATTCGTACTCTATGAGAACTTAGTTATATTTGGCCACACTTTCTAATCCTCCTGAATGGAGGACATCTTATGGAGAGACACACCTCATTACCACATCACAGCCTGTGTGACACTGTGAGGATAATGGTGCAAAGTGAAAGAGGTTCAATTAAACCTTCACAGCACCACAGAGTTCATACAATGTCTCAGCTGATGGGATGACATGAAATAAGAGAACAATGTTCATAAGTTACAGAAAGGTAACCATTCGTTAAATCTTGACACTGCCTTTAGAAGAGAGAATATACATTTAGTCTTTTTAGGGGTTTTTATCCCTTTGTCTCTGTTTTCCTAAAGTTTGCCACATTCTGAAGTGTGAAAATGTGAAGGGTTGTCCTCATGGTACTTTTTTTGCCCTAAGTAGATGTAACAACCAGAAATGTGACAGTGTGATGGTTTTCCCAGTTCTGGTTTGCTGATTCCAGAAGTTCAGATGGATGAGGTCATTTATCTTCATTCAATTGCTAAAATTTTTTTCTGGCCATATAGTTATGCAGCAAGATTCTAATGGCTGTTTTCAAGGGTGCTGACCCACAGACAAACACACACCTCAGTGGAATTCATGAATTTATCATGCACATCCTTCAGATTCAAGTGATTAAACTCTTTCCTGAAGTGAAACTGGCACAGACAAAGAATCTGCTCCCCGACACATTTAGCTGCAGACAGAGCTCAAGGAGCCCAAACCAGAGCAATTCCCCTGGCTGCAAGAGCATGGGTTAGGATACTGATTTGAAAGATGTGTGCACCAGAGAAGGAAAGCCATAGCCCCAGAGCTGGAATGAGAAGCAGGACAGTTTCTTAAGCCAAGAATTCCCTTAAAATCCACAGACCTGTGGATTTGTGAGCCAGGATTTTGTGCTCTTGTTTATTTCTACAGAGTTTTGAAGATTGCACGGAGAATTTACATTACTTTTCAAGACAATTAATCTTCCTAATTAAAACGTTTGAACATTGACCAGTGATTCAGGTTACATTTTGCTCAGGTACAGCAATTTCTATCTTCTGGTTTATGAGAAAATAGGATTCCCATTATTCCACTCCCTTGTGTCTTAGGTCATTTACAAATGCAAAAAGCTGTATGTTTCTGTCGGAGGAAATCCATGCTCAGGGAAAGATCTGTGATTTAATAAAAAGCATAGCATACTATGTACTGCCCGTGTTTGAAGAGATGATCAAATAAAATTTATGAAAAATTTTGAATATTTCAAGTGCATTTAAAGCTGAGGCAGAGTTACAGCAATAGCAGTCTGCTTCTGGCCATTTGCTACACAACTGCTACCACGACTGCTGCTTCCTAAGCCTAATTCCTACATAAACAGAAATTTGCCCCGAGGTAAAAAGGCTAAAGATGCACAGTAAATCTCTCACGGTGAATATTTTTTTGCATGTTGTTTAGAAAGTTATTTCCTGTGGAATTTAGCTAACTCTATAAAAACAGAATCCTACAAATACCATGAAAAAATTCCTTATGGTCTGGTAGTATTGTTATTGAGTTACCCTGGGCAAGTTATTCAAGGCTGACTCACAACTATCAAACTGGAATGGAAATCTTTGCAGGACCATACCCTGCATTTCCAGGCAGACAGATAAGCTGTCATCTTTAACTCTGAATCACTCAATTTTTACCGCACAGCATTTTTAAAAACTGCTGCTTGTGTGTGCAGAATTATGAAGACAAACATTTGCACAGTGCAAAACAAAGAGAAATAATGGCATTTAACCCAAATATGCATAAGAAAAGATTCTGTCCAAGACAGAAAAAAACACCACTTGCAGGTACATTTGAGAAATTCCTGTCATTCTCGTTTCCTTCCTATCACAGCAGCAGTATTTCAGTACAATTTTATTCTTTCAGTGATGACCATCCTTGTCAGGAATCCTCTGTACTGCCTTATAGGAAGACCTCACCTCTATTTTCCCCACATAAACATCATAAGCTTATCTCCAGCCCCGATGACAGAACTCTTATTCAGAATTTGCCTTACAAGATCTTCAACAAAAAAGACATTTTCCACTTTTATTTTTTGTATCCTCTGAAAGCTGTTCACACCTACACATGGAACCACCTCATCCCTCCTTTCTCCAGGAAACTGCTACTATATGCTAAGATTAGTGTCTACTACCCAGGCTGTTCTGTTCTGTGCTCATTGTGCTATTTCCTCTGGGTTGTATCCTCCTCTTTGAAGAGAAGGACAGTATTTCATTTACGCTGGAAAACTCCAGTCCACACAGCACTGATATAAAGGGATTTATAGATTTAGTCACATCCAATATATTTTGGTCCCATCTGTTCTAGTTTCTGACTCTGTTTCTTGGAGACAATGTGGTCTTCAGAAAAGTCTAAGACAAACTGGGCTCAGGGATGGGAAATCAGAGAGATCCCTGAGTGGACAATGAAGTGCAAAGGCAAAGAAAATGGATGGGGAAGAAGAGTCAGAGGAAGAGGGAGACAAAAATGAGAGGTGGGAGGGGTCAGCATTCATGAAGACACCCTAAATTATGAGGGTGGTTATGAGATCCAGCCCCCTGGGGGGGCTTGCATGTAGCAAACACTAACAAAGAATAGATCATACTATTTAATGACAATTTTTTTCAAAGTTTTCTTGTGTCTTTAAATCTGGGGCAACAACCTGTCTTCACATTGCAGGTGTTTTGTAGAAATTAATGATCTGAGTAATTAATGTTTGTGCAGTATTCACATACTACACTGAAGCAGAGATGAATTGGTAATTCCATCCTCAGATCGACATCTGACTCACATTCAGCAAGTGCCAAGGAGCAGGGAAATGTATATTCAAGCAGCTGTCCCAGAGTCAGCGGGAACCTGTTGTCTTATGCAGAAGCTCACATTGTACAGAGCAGCTGGAATTTGGTCCTCTGTCAGGCATCATGGCTCTGGATTATTTCTAAACAGCAAAGAATAGTGCAAAAAAGGTCACCCACTGAGTGTGGGGAATCATAAAAAATATTGATTAGCTGATAATTAACAGAGCACACCCTGTCCTATGCAGCTTAAATTCTGTGGAAAATGTCTAAAATACATTAGTAAAGATTTGATTGTTTGCACAAGGGGAGTGAATTTAGAATTCTCAAATGAAATTAAAATCTGTCATTTCTTAATGCTTGGATTCATGCCCTTGAAAACTTCTGATATTTTTATTTCTATTTTTAATGGGGCTTTTTTACTCTGTCGAAGAGTTTCCATTAAGCAGTTTTGTCTGACACTATCATCTCACAAAACACAAGTTTCGTGATTAACAGCTTCCTTGTAAGATCATCTATCCCAAAAATGACATCTGGAAGAGACATAATCTCTAGACTGAGAGCCATCAGAGATGCTAGACAGCTGCCCAAGACACAGCACATTAGTGTAGCAATACTAATCAAGCCAAAGGAAAGGAGATTAGAGACACATGCATTTCCATCAGCATTGTTAAACAGATTTTCAGTCCCATGCAGTGACTCTCACAGCAGATGGAGTCAAAAGATGCTTCTAAGAAGTATTATCCTCAATTAATAATTTTCAAAATGAACTATTTCATCTGAAAAAAATATATAATTTGCTTCAATATTTTTCCAATTTAAACATTGTGAGATTTTGTATTGAAAATCTTTTTCATTTGGGTAACCCACAGTAAAAAAATCAAAAAGACATTAGAAAATAAAAGCAGGCTAAATAGCTTGAAAATTATTATTTCCTTTGGCATAAATAAACCATTTAAACTTAACCCTAATTATTGTCAAAACTTCTAGGTTTGTTTGTCCTGTTTGTTTCTTCCATTTTCATTTTGGCTGTAGTATACCCCAGCTCTCCACAAACTTTTGTTTGGAGGCTATCCCACTTCTCTAAGTGCTAATGCAGGTTCCTACCTGGTTTTGTTCTTAGTTCCCATCTTTTTAGCATGAAACTGAGTAGTCTGAGTGTAGTAATACACTGAACTCAAGTTCAAGAGTCATTCATGCTAATAAGCTCTCATTTTGCAGCCAGGATGGGGCTATGACAGCTCTCCATTAAGAGTTCTCCAATGTTACCCACATGCTTCACAGCCCTTGCTTTTCCTCTTTCCCACCTTCTGCATCAATTTGCAGACACGTTCCCCTAAAATTCACCAGGAGAGAGCTGACTCATGGATCCACATCCTGAAGTGCTTGGGAAATGTCTCTGCAGGCCTCTTAACAGCCTGATACTCCTGCTGACTCCTGAGGGAGATTAATGCATCCTTCTGCTGCCATACACATCCCCAAAGCAGGGGTTTGTCCCTATTTATTAACTGGTGGCAAATGACCAGTTGCTTTTGTGCGCTTTTGTGGTGGTGCATCAGTGCCCCCCCCCGCCCGTTTCTAGGCTACACTGTGATCTGAGAAATGTTCCTCAGGCCTCGGTCTTGATGAGCAGAACCTGGGCTCAGCTCCTCTTGAGCTTGTCAGAAACACTGCCTGCTCCCAGGAACTTGTGCTGTCTAATGAGCTCCTGCTTTTTTTTGAAGAACAGCCTTGAAAACTTTTTATTTTTTTCCTGAATGGAATAACATCCTCTTTCTCACATTTTCAAAGAGAGTGGCGGATCCAAAGTGCAGCCAGGATGAAACATTGTTATGACTAAAGCCAACTCTCTTGAGCTCTTCTAGATTTCGTGACCAGCAAACTCCCTCGAGTGGAGCTTCTCAGAGCCAGTGAACTCTCAAGTTTGCTGTACTCAGGGGATCACTGGACAATGACAGATCCTGGGCTGATCCCTCCACTCCTCAAAGCTCAACCTTTCACCTGTTGGGAAGATACAAAGTCACCTAAAGTGAGTATTTAACTGACTTTCAAGGGGAAATGTTCACAGGTACCTCACACTGATTCTCTATGTCTGTGTGCATACTATGCACATACGTTATGGCAAATATGAGAGAAATGCTGCTCTCTTAGATGTTTAAGTACCAGGTAAATTAGGCTTCTAGGCAAGTTACTGTTGTGATATAGTAAATCCTATATGAATGCTTTGCTAAAGTGGAAAGTTAAAAAGTTAGATGCTGTTAATTGTTGTTCCTTTGCTGAATTACTAAATTTAATTTAAATAATGAGTTAAGTACTGTTAAGTTTGAGTGCTGTTAAGCGCTTTAGCCCCCCATTCCTTTTTATCATTGCCCTTTCTATCCTTTTGTCACACACACACACACACACACACACACACACACACACACACACACACACACAGTTTTCAGTTTATTTCAGTTTGGATTGATTGAGTGGATTTTGTTTGTTGCTTTTTTCTTAGGTGTGCCTTAACCATCTAGTAAATAGTAGAATGAACCTTGCCAATGAACTTCATCATGCTGGTGCTTTTTATTAGATCTGGTTTTTACTGATACCTTTGCTAGTGATTCTTTAAGCAATCTCAAACACTCATTCATAACAACTTTTAGTGCTGTGTTACCCATCTGGCTGCACGTGTTTGGTGTGTGAATTTCTTCACAGTCTTCTGAAATAAAGGTGTTTCATTACAGGAAAAATGTTTTTCCCTGGGGATTTGCACTGACCTTCTCCATCCTGCTAACCTGCCGTGTTCACTGCACTCTGTGACGCAGACACGGCTTTGAAGGAAAAGCAAAACACTCAGTCAAAACTGCAGTACAATGTGAAAGCACATCACACACACACACACACACACACACACACACACACACACACACGTGCTCTTAACATGCAAATTTAACTGCGCTTTTCGTGGAACAAAGCCCTGTGCTGCATATAAATGAAGAGGATGGCTGAGCCTCACACAGAGGTTTCAGATTAGCCACTTCTTTCGGGCAAATACTGGAAAGCACCCAGGTAATGCAGTGCCAAGGCCGAGATAAGAACCTGCAGAAGATCAACCAGATCATGTATTTTACACAGCTGTGTCCAGCAAACAAAACACCACAGCCTGTTCCAGCAGACAGATGGGGAGCTGAGTTTTTCAGCACGAGTGCCAGCCATTTAAGTCAACTTTGTAGCAGCAGCAGTGCTGAGTAAGCTAAACATACAAAATACTGATTACATGTAGGGGAAAGCAATGGCAAAACACCAGCAAATAAACTCCACTGATACATGGAATGACCTCGTGCCTAAAGTATCTGAAGGAAATCTGCTATTCTAGTGTGCCTATGCTTAGAAAATAGAGCTCTCAGGATCTGATACTGAATCCAATAAACTGTAAAATCTGGGAAAAAAACCCACACAGACAGGAGACAAACCATCAGAAACAGTAGCCCATCAGCTCCACATGAAATCAAGTATTTCTTGTCATCCCCTCAGCCCCTATAAGGTTTGACTATGAAGCTGTGGATGACATTTCACACCATTCTTCTGCTGACTTTTATTAATCTCCTTTTTCAGTTCCTCCTCCACACTATCTCTGCTACAGTCATTGGTGATGAATACAGCATCTGGTACCTACCTGCTGGACAGGACACCTCTGCAAGACCCTTCCATTTCAAACACCCAGGATGTAATGAGCTGTAGATGAACCATTCATTCTGATTTCATCCAAAGTAGGAGAAATTTGGTGGGGCTCAGAAACGTAAATTGGCCTGTGCAGCAATCCAAATGGCTCTAATTAGGTTCTGACACCTACAAAAAATTATCTTAAAGAGACTTCAGTAGAAGAGGAGATTCGACCCTGCAATCTGCTTAGCAGGCAACAAGCAGGAAAACAGCATTTTACCTCAAAACATGCTTTGGTAATAATAACTTCCTTCTTTTCCCCAATATCCCATGACTATATTGTTTGAAACTTGAAACAGAAATAGAGACTTGTCCCCAACACTGCCAAGTTTGCAGTCACAGCCATATCACTTAGAACATTAATTTCAGATAAGGTGGGAAAAGAAAGATAAAACCTCTGTCTCATCATTAAACATTTATGGTCAGGTTCCTTGAAAATACTGGCCTTTAGTGCTACTTTTGTTTGGTTGGTTAATAATGCACTTCAAAAAATAAGCATATTGTCAACATTATAACATTTTCAGCATTACCTAGCCCACATTCAGTTTATTGTATTTTCTAGAATAAATTCAGCCAGATCCATTTGATTACTCTTGCCCTAAATTAAACCATCAGCCTATTTTCTATAACAAGCACTGTCTTATACCATAAATTATTATCAGAATTAATTTGTGTTGAGGTTTGCCTGAATAACAAGATGTGTCTTTCCCACTCAATGCTAAATGACTGAAGACACATCAGAGAAAGACAATTTCTATCACAGACATTTTGCATTGACATGTCACCCTCTTAAATGCTTCTCAGCTTTACTTTAATGACTTTGACTATCTCAGAGTTTCTTTAAATGGGACTTTTCCCCCTCCCTTTGCTATAGATGCAGGCTGCTTCTGAGTGCTGCTAGAGCTGCCTGGTGACTTCCAGACCTTGGGAAGTGAATTTACCACAAGGTAACGCAGGTTTACAATAAATACACTTGTTAACAAAGGACAAGTTCTGAGCACTGAGCTATCACTTTACTGCACTTGAAGAAAGGAGCTATGGAGAATAAAAAAGGATTTTCCAGTTAGAAACTGAGGTAAGACAGGGTGTGTTGCTTTCACAGAAGCTGCTCTAAAAGAGTCTGTAAAGGAATGCTGAAGGTGGACAAGGATTTAGATGGGGAGAGCTGGACTCACAAAGGAGGGGGAGCATCAGAAAAGTGGACCTTCAGTAATTTACCTTTAATGCAAGCCCAAGTAGTGAATTAGTTTTTAGCAGAAAAGATCCCTGCTAGATTGGCCAAGACAGGGACCCTCCTAATGCTGGAGGGAAAAGTTCAGCACACTATAACCACTGCCCTTGCAGCAGATAGGCAGCTCCCTGCATGTGCACAAAATGGTGGCAGAATTTCACTGCATGCACTGCTGTTATAACTCAGCTCACTATACTTGATAGGAACTGATGGCTGAAGAAATAGTCCTTAGAAAATAGTGTGCTGTGTTAAAAAAACAAAGACCAAAACAAAACAACCCACATCACTACTGAAATCAGGAGATGAGTTGAAGTGGTCCATCTCCCCCCTAAAAAAACAACACAAAGAGCTGCTCTCTGCCCAAAGCTGTCAGGTTGGTGTATAATTGCCACAATCACACAGAGCTTATTCCCAATTCTACCCTGTGATAAAGCTTTGTCAAAAAACTGTATGAAAAACAATGACATTGAGTTGACAAAGAAATGCAGAAGCTTTCTGGTTTACACAATTCTATGATAATAGCATTCTCTTTGCTTTCCTTCTTCTTATTTTAGGCTGTTCTTTATTGTTTACCCAATAGGTTAGATTGGCATTCAGTAACAGTTTCCCTGAGTGTTTCAATTACAAAGAAAACCCTGCACAGTTACGCAGGAAGCTTTTCCAGCTCTTGTGGACAGTGGGTGCACATGAGAAATGAAACAGCACTTCCCTCCTCAGGAAAATAATCCATGGCTCTTTTCTTAATTAATGCTGCATAACAACTTATAAGAGATGCTACTAGAATCTGCTTTACTTTGCTAATCACACTCACTCTTCTTCCCCATTGATTCATTTGGTTGTCAGAAAATCAGATTTTCCAATAGCAATAGATGCTAACTAACTCTCTGAAAAGGCAGGGCATATTGTAAAAAATTTTACTATAAAATGATAAGCACAAAAATAACTAAGTTTTCTGATATATTTTTGGAATAATACATACTTCTCTCATTTCAACTACATTTACTACCAGTTTCCTCACCACTTGTTCGGTGAAGATAAAGAGTCCTAAATCCTCTTCTTACAAAAGAAGCTTGTGGAAATTAGATACCAACATTTATTTGAATTAATTGAGTATCATGGATAGGTATTCATCACGTGTAACAGCCTGGTTTTCTGAGCTGAGGTAATTCAGCACAAATTTGTGAATGCTCTGACCTGCAGCATGGTGTGTATCAAAGGGCCTCTTCTGTGTCCTCATTTAACAACTGTGAATTTTTAACAGCTCCCAAACAAGTAGTTCCATCTGAAATTGCTGCTGGCTTTACTTTTTCGATCAAGTTTATATCTCCAGGTGATCAAGACAACTAGAGACTTGGTTTGTTTTCTTTTTTAAAGCTAAGGGCGATTGCTAACAAGGACTGGAGAAGGTGAAGGAACTGAGAGAGAAGATAAATCTCATTCCAGCACATAAAAGGAGTTCACACAGATTATTTTTTACATAAATTTTGATGAATGAGCCATCTGGACATTCCCATTACCTCTTCACATACACAGGAACAGATTCACAGCTAAGTTGGTTCTGGTTTAAACAGAATCAAGTTTACTGTCTTCAGTAGAACTTGCTTGACTTGAATAGTCTCCAAATCTGACCTCTTGGGAAAAGAAATTTAATTATATTGTCATAATTTGGTCCTTAGAATGATGAATTAATCTTGTCTCATGGCTATAACACACAAGCAACTGTTTCATAGTTAAAAATTCTTTTCTGCTAAAGATAATGTTGGTGAGACTGCTTTATTTAGTCTGGTTCTACTTATTTTGTTGCTGAAACTTAAATAGTGAATTCCAGTACTTCAAAGGACATACCTCTTACATAAGCCACAGAGAAAAACCTCAAATTTTATAGTAAAGCAGCATTATTACCGCCATAGAGGGGTAAACAAGAAATGAATATCAGATTTATATGTAATGAACTCTCTACAGTTTAAAAAGGATTAAATATTTGTAGTGTTGTAACACTCTCCAGAAAATGAAATTGCTATATCATCTGCTAAAGAGTGACATAATATCTCCTGTAAGACACAGCCTATACTCTTACTGAAATGTGCAGTACAAGTCCTTTCAACTTAATGAGAATTACATGAGGATCTGTAGTAGCAGGCTGTTTCTCCATCCCAGACTAGCAAATATCAATTCTTCTTAACCAAAGAAAACATAAGACACACATTTGTGATACGCAGAATACTCTATCTCATCAACACTAGCATAGGAGCCAGATTCAACAGTTTAAAAACACCTTTTTAAAATAGTCGACCTATGACTCAAACAACTGTGTTTTTATTTTTCAAAGGAAATGACATAACAGGAAAAATCCTTCAGATTAGACCAAGAAAGGTAGATCTCAGGAAAGGTTTCCACTGCAATATGCCTTAATCTCCTTGTTCTCTGGGATGAACAAGGAGAGCAAAAATCAGCACTGCAGAATTTCAGGTACCACCTCTGTGTTTATACCAGCTTTTCACAGAACTTTCTGATCTGTCTATGGAATTAAACCATTGCCAAAGTAATGCCCAGCTTCTGAAAGGTGTTGACATTTTGCCCACAGTTCCTCACTAGCATTCTCCAGCTTCCCTGTGCTGAAGAGGAGAAGAATCACAGATGATAGATAATGCCATTTTTGAAGGTCAGAGAAATTCCTTTGCACCAATGACCATGTGCAGAAATCTCTTTCAATGCACCCAGACATGAGGGCAAACACACCACAGGCTTGGTATCAGCCAAGCTCTTGGGCAGGTCCCAGAAAGCGCTTCTGGCAGAACCAGGGATGATGAGCAGGTTATAGAGCTCCTCATGGCAGAAAGAAGGGTCTACAGCACCTTTTCCACTTGCAAACTTATCTCCTGAAAGACTTAATTGCTCAGGAAGAAATTTTACCTTCCTTCCATACCCACTGAAGATCTTTGCTCTTGGGGAGGGGAAAACAGGAAACAGCTACAAGAAAGGCAAATGTGCACTTTTTTTTTTTCTGGGGTCACAGTCTGGTGATATTTGGAATATTCAGAAATCAAAGAAATAGCATACGTAGATCTCTGATCAATTTAAATAACTGTAGTCACACTAAGATAAATATTGGTATAGTAATCTGGGTCTGATTTTCCAAAATTTGATACTGACCACTGGGCCAGCATTTCCAAAAGAACATTTAGGTTAATAATGCTTAATTTTCTGTTTTCCCTCATGGAAGGAACCCACAGTGGAGCAGTTATTGAAAAACTGCAGTCTAGGGAAGAACTCAGCTCATGAAGGAGTATACCCTGTGGGAGGGATGCCACGCTGGAGCACGGAAGGAAGGAGGCAGTGGTAGAAGTACCATCTATGACTGTGACCCCCATTCCCCATCCCCTGCACTGCATGGAGGGAGGAGGAAGAATTGTCATGAATGAAGTTGAGTCTAGGAGGAAGAGGAAAGTGGGGGGAAGACACTTTTAGCTTTGGGTTTGTTTTTTTTTTCTGCTGTCCTACTATGTTATTAATTGGCAATAATTAACATTAATGTTCCTCAGGTCAGAACTGTTTTGCCCGTGACACTAAGTGGTAAGTGATCTCCCTGTCCTTATCTCAATGCATGAGTTTTTTCATCATATTTCTTCCCCACACCCTGTCCTTTTGAGGAGGGGGAGTGACGAGCACTTTGGTTGCCACATTGTGGCCAGCTAAGGTCAATCCATCACAAAACCAAACTCCTTGTATGTGTGTATGCCTGTGTAACTTTAAGCAGAAAAATCAAAACCCTGAGTGTAATTGTCATGGGCCCTGTGTTTAGATGCCTGTGTTAAATCCTCAGGATTCACTTCTGTAACAAGCCCAATTTCCCCCACCAGTTTCCCTGTTGGCAGCCACATGAACCTTTTGCTTTCTTGTGGCTTTGTGTCCAACTCTAACTTCATAGTCATTATGCAGTATGAATACATTATGTGGTGAAGTATGGTGCAGGTTTTCAGCTATCATCAGTCCAAGATGAAACATCAGCACAACAGAGTAGACCACTCTGTGGAGATAACAGGAAAAAAGGAGAGCAAACATCTTCTGGATATCATCATAAAGAAACAAAACATGTCAGTTTTAACTGCTGCTGGAATGACTGAGGTCATTCCATCACTCCATCCTTCAACAGATGAAAGATACTGAAGAGAGTATCATATCTGTATCAGAGATTTTCTTATTGCAAAAACAATTCCTACAGCTGTAATTTTTTTTCCCCAGGAATTTTTCAGTGAGGAAAAAAAAGGTGATGGGATTTTTACTCATAAGGTTTCCTAACACCTGTGAGTTTAGACATAGGTATTTGCTTTAGGGAGTACTTTAAAAAATGTAACATGAGAAGGGAAATGGTGTGACACATAGGAAGAAGCATAGTAGAAAACAAAATCAGGTATGGCACAAAGAAATTATTCCTGGACTAAGAAAAAGAGAATAGAGAGCTAGGAGGTCAAAAGCAGTTCAGGGCTAGATGAAAAGTCAGAATAGACAATTAGGAGTTCAGTCTGACACACAAAGGGAGAGAACCTGGTTAAGAAATGGAAGAAGGCAAGTAAAACAGGGAGTGGAAAGAACAATAGGCCACACAGTGGCATCTGCCACACAGTGAGGAAAGATGAGCTGAAAACTCATCATCACTATAAGACAGCTGGCTGAGAGTATCTCCACATTTTCAATTGTTCTGGATGAAAAATGGAAGGGCTGTGCCACAAAGGTGTGATTAAACACTGAGGAAGCAGCTTTTCTTCTTCCAGTCAGAATGTTTTATAATAACTCTCTCCCTCTCTGTTACCCTCTGAACTTCTCACAGGCCACAGTATCATATTTTTTGTACTGAAAGTGTCTTGCTCTTCAAGAGCTTCCAAGAACTGTTTCCTTTCACTGATGAAGAGTGGATCACCGCAGCAAGAAAATGAGGTGATTTTGAAACAAATAGGACTGAAACACCAATTTGTGTTTATGAGAACAGATGAGAAAGACTAAACCACCCCATTAGCTGTCACTTAAATTAAATCTAACTTAAAGTTCACCTTAATCAGGATCTAAAATGATGGTTAGAATGCTCTCTGTGCCACCCTCCTAAGGAATTAAGCTTTGTGCTGTCTCTCCTCATTAGGGTGGTTGCCATCCTTGTGTATACCTTTCTTATATGTCACCTTTGGCAGACACAGCTCAGCACAGTGAGTGGCACAATAGTCATATTTAATGGCACTGTGAAAGCGATACGTGTCGTGAAAGCAGGGCACAATAGAGACCAGATACCATGAAATAAAGCAGATTACTTTCTTTGCTTACTGGTATTAAGTAGAATTGGTGTCAGCCAACTGGAGGCAACTATTGTGGAACACTTGAGTCCCTCAAAGGGGATTTTTGACTGCTAAATCCTTCAATAGTTATGAAAATTATGAGTCAGAAGTAATCCAGTGCTAATATACAATCCTATTTCTTACTGCAATATAACGTATGTAAATTAAATTCGAATAAGGCCAGTTCAGCAGTGGGAAGCCAATTTATACTTCGAGTTCTGTATTACATTTTCTTATTGCAACTACACTGTAGATCAAACTGGTGTATCTATATCTACTACAAAAATATCTGCATGGGCAGGAATTTGAAAATGAGAGTTTAACAAAATTTTTCTTTCTCCTTTATCAAATATATTTTTTGTTCACTGCTTGGCATATTCCATTCTCTGAGAGCAGAAATACCATGAATAAACTGAGATATGTTATTTGACAAACAGTATTGTCATTTACTGTCCACCTTATTTTATTGTATTTAGCGCTGCATTACAAATTCTGATACTGAGAAGCTGTGTAAATTGAGACAGGAAATACACTGTGTTGATGTTTCAGTGGTCTTTGAGAGTGAGGCTCTGCAAGCAATAAAGAAAGGAGATAGAGACAAGGTCAGCTCTTGCGGAGCATGCCTAATGGAGCATTTTACCATTTTGTGTAGGGCCTCAGTTACCCAATCATAAATGCATATATGCACATAAATGCATATACATGTACATACATATACACTTAAGACACACATTTGCTCATGTATGTGTACATACATATAGGACAGGAAACACTGGGATGTAGTAAGCAGCTCCCTGGAAGTAGATAGCTCCCTGGATATGATCTCAGTGGCCACCCCAAACCTATCTGCAATATGGATATTGCTTTTGACAAAAGGTTGCAGAAAGTCCGAAGCAATTTATCCCACCCTGTCTTGTCACATCCACAGTGAAGGACTCTGCACAGCACAATTGTTGGGGTCTCCTCCCCCCGCCATATAGCCCAGGGAGAGGGGCCCTGAGGGCACAGACACACGGGGTTTCCCTGCCCCTGGTCAGCCTCGTTCCCCATTGGTTGGTTTGTGTTCCCCTGCGTGGGCAAAGGACCCCGAGTCCAGACTGTGAGGGTTCCTCAGCAGAGCCCGGCCATGCGGCTGGGGAAATAAACATCTCTGAAACATCTAGCAAGAATCTGTCCATATATATTTCTTTCCCACGGGACTCCTGGTTCCATATAGGCGTGATACAGTATCCCCACTGTAACAAATGGTGAGGAATCGAGAGCAGAATGATCCCCGATCCCTAAGCGACTGATTTGTGTGAGTAAACCCTGGAAACTTTGGATTCCTCTTCTTGGTTTTGTTTTGCTATTCCATATCTAAACTATGGAGGAACCGTGGGAAGACTCTTGGCTTTCAGAGCCGCATATGGACATTTATCTTAAACTTGAAAAGATTCTCGAATAACGATTTGTAAATTTTAGCTTGATTCAAGCTCAGAAAGAACTGAAACACTTCCTGGTATGGTTGTTTAAGAACTTTTTCTATGTTTCTTGGGATTTAATTCTTACCAAAGACTTTTGGAACACCGCTTGGACACATTTAATTTTTGAGTCAAATTACATGCCGATGGAAGAATATTTTTGTGAATATTATTTAATTACCAAGACTGTTGAGCAATGTCAGCTGTGTCCTGGTGAAGGGAAGCCTGGCTCAGGGACCGTGCGGCCTCGGCCACGTGCACCGAGTGCTCTGCGAGCAGCAGCGAGGCAGATCCTGCGCACGGGCGGAGGCACGCGAGCCGCAGTGTCGGTGGCAGAGCGGGGAGCGGCGGGACCCAGCGGTGCCCGCCCGACCCCGCGCAGCGCATGGTGGAGCGAGCCCCGAGAGCGCCCGAACGAGAGGGGCGGCGCGCGGGCGGCGGCTGGCAGCGGCAGAGTGGAGCCGTGCCCAGCCGAGACGCGCGCTGGAGCAGGGTGCGGGGGGGCCATCGCTCGGGGGCCTGGGCGAGATGCAGAGCCTGGCAGTGGCAACGCAGCTGAGAGCAGAGAAGGCGACGCACGGAGAACGGAGCGGCGTGGCCCGGCCCGGCCCGCGCGGCCCCGAACACGACCCTGGGAAGAAGGCGCAGGCACCAGCAGCTCCGACAATTCCAACACGGGAGCGACCGAAAGAGAGAGCAAAGACTCAGCGAGACAGAAAACAGCAGCCACTCGGAAAAAGGAAAAGACCATAGTAGCTAAGATCTTAGGGATAGTGAAATGGTATAATGTTCAGCAAAATTATGGTTTTATAACAAGGTGTGACAACCAGCAAGACATATTCGTGCATAGAACTGCTATTAAAAAGAATAACCCTGAAAAATGCATCCTAAGCTTGGGAGATGGAGAGGTGGTGGAATTCAAAATCGTACAAGGTAGAAAAGGGTTACAAGCAGCAGAGGTCACTGGGCCTGATGGTGTTCCTGTAAAAGGCAGTATATATGCAAAAAATCATGGTCATGTTAGACAATATCTCCATTGTAGGCCCCCCCTACAGTCTCCCTTTCCTAATCCCACCTTTCCCTTTTACCCTATGTCCTATTACCCCCAGTGTATTCCCAATCCATTTTTTCATCCATGGTTTCCCTCACAAAACCATGCCTTTGCCAGTTGTTTCCCCAAAAATCCCTTTCCAATGCTGAGTGGGGGATGAAAAGGGGGAGGGAAGAAATTAAACCCTCTCCTGCCTCAGTTTCCCCACAAAGCATGCTCAGAGAGTTCTGTCTCCCTTCTATCAGCTCTAAGATGCTCCAGAGAATCTGTTTGGACATCTAAAGACTCAGGAGGGTGGCTTGTTTTGTTTTGAAACTGTTCTTGTTAAGTTTATCCAGTTGTTTTCAATGTTAAGTTTTACATCTCTTTTGTTAAAAACAAACAGGTGAAATGTTGGGGTCTCCTCCCCCCGCCATGTAGCCCTGGGAGGAGGGGCCCTGAGGGCACAGACACACGGGGTTTCCCTGCCCCTGGTCAGCCTCGTTCCCCATTGGTTGGTTTGTGTTTCCTGCGCGGGCAAAGGACCCTCAGGTCCTGACTGTAACAGTTCCTTGGTAGAGCCCAGCCATGCGGCTGGAGAAATAAACATCTCTGAAACATCTAGCAAGAATCCGTCCATATATATTTCTTTTCCATGGGACTCCTGGTTTGATATAGGCGTGTTACAGTATCCCGGCTGTAACACACAATGTCCTTTATTTGTGTAAAAAACAACACCATTCATGACCCTGGGCTACCTGGGCCTTGCCCTCTTTTGAGCAAGGATTGAAATAAAGCTTCAGAAGTCCCTTCCTCTTCAGAAATTCTGTGGTCAGCCAAACACCAACCTCCACTTAGCATTTAGGAAGGTAATGCAATCCCACAAGTGACATCAGAATTCCTTCTAGGAAAGTGGGTTGGAACACCTGTACTGGGAATAGGGAAAGGAGAGAAAAACATCTCAGGTTGATCAGACCTATTTCTTACTAAGAAACAATATGGACCTGAGAATTCACTGTATTCTACGTCTTTTATCTTTTTTGATAGAATATGGATAAAAGCCCTTCACAACAGTCAGAATGAATCTGCAGTGAATTTGGTGGAGAGTCTGAGGGTCTGAAGTGGATATGATCCTACCTACAGAACATGTGGCAATGATTACAACTTCTACATGAGGCAGCTGAGCTAAAGAAGGGTATTCTCAATGAGCTTTGTTGAAACATGGAGAGATACATTATGTGTAGCAAAAATATCCAAAACTATACAAGATAGATTTTGAACATGACCCATCCAACCTAACCGGCCCTGAGGCCCACATTATTCAATGCCAGGCTCTAGGATCAGGAACTTTGGGGTGCTTTCTTTCACAAGTACCAAAGACAAGACAGACATGGGATTTGTACTTTGATGTGCATATACACCTGGGAGGAGGGAGCAAGAGGCTTATGTGATTAGAACTTCCACATCTCTTGATATTCATATTTTTAATATTTCAAATAAGAATGAATAGCAGACTTTTTGATGAACTTCTAGAAGCAGTGAAATACTGCTTATAAGATTTAGTTTCAGTTGTACGGTTGTTTCAATGACTCAGGTCCTTGCAATCACACAGAGACCATTTCAAACCACTAGAACTGTGTATACATACACATACAAAATCTCAGGTAGGGGGTCTGCCTCGTATATTCACACTGTAAAGCAGTTCAAACTTTCTCAATGAATTTTGTAAGACTTCATCTTCTCAGGTGTAGTTTAGCAAGGGAAATTTGCTTAGGAAATTGAGTTATTTCAAGCAAAACACTCAAACCTTTCTTTTTAATAAAACCAGAAAATACTACCAAGGCAATTCTTCAAAAGAAGTTCTATGCTCTGACCAGCTGAGCTGGTCATTAACTCAGCTGCCATAGCTGACCTTGAGAAATCTCATAATCATTGCCAATTATAACATGAAACTCAATAATATTTCTGTTGAATGTTAAGGCCATAGATGAAATCTGAACTGCCACAGTTCCATGACACAAACTGATGATCTAACTTAGGGTGCTTTGTTAAACCTGGAAGTCTGCAGGCTTCCTTTTTGGCTTCTATTAGGAAGATTAAGTCCTTCCATGGCATTGGGGCAGGCATGGAGGCTGCAGTGCAGTACTGGAGATCCATCAGCACCCTCACAAGCTATTGAATGTGCCACACTCCAGATGAAGCCACCTAGAGAGATGTGTGAGCCCTACAGCTGAGGGCATGCACTTCTCCTGAGCCAGATGGATATCACCCTCTGCAGGTATCGAATCTCAACACTTATTTTGCCACAGAGCCAAATAATACTTTTTTTCTTTCAGGGAAAGATAGACACAAAAATTTGGCTTTTATAGGTGTTTGAATTCATGATTTCAGCATTACCTTGCTGATTTTCTTGTGACAAAAAGGGAAATTACAGTTTGAAAGAAGATCTGTGATGCCCAGTTTTGAATGTAATGAAAATCATAAATGTTATAAAAATCTTTTATGTAACCTTGACTATTTTTAAAAAAGGAAACAAAACTTTCTGTTTGGACATTCTGTGTTATTACTTTCAGACTCCAATAAATGGGACTTTGTTATGAGTGCTACTTCTTAAAAAAGGCATTGCATGCTATGCTTCAATGCACATGGAAATTAAATCTCATGATAATTATTGAAGCTTTACAAACTGAGGTGAGTACACATTCCTTGCTTCAGTGACAAAAGCCCACAAAATCAAATAACAGTTTCTATGGTCACTGGATGTTTCTTCTGATCAAAGAGTAGTCACCCTGTGAGCTGGAAGCCCCCAGCAGCTCAGATGCCTGCCCTGTGGCAATGCATGTTCTGAGGCAATGAAGGCTAAGCCAGACTGAAAAGCAAAAGTTGCTGTACTCCAAACAAAACATTCAGTTACAGCCTCAAAAGATTCACTATATCCTCAGCAAAGGAGAAGGGTAACACTGGTTCAGTGGTTTAGCCTCCTGAGGGACATGTGGCTTCCAGGGCAAGGTTTTCCTGCCCTTGCTGTTGGAAGATGCAGTGCAGAGAGGAGCTGGGTTAAGAGATACATCCAGTGGTTGGTCCCTCTATCTAGGAACAGTGCCTCCTCTGTGAGTAACTCAAAACAAAACCATATACGTTTGTTGGTCAAACTCACCCATCACAAAAGAATCTTCTGCACAGGCAAGAGTGGAAACACTTCAGGCTACACAAGTGTTTGTCAGTACTGCAGATGTGCTCTTCCCATGATAAATATGTGCATTCTGATTAACTTGGATTTCCATTTTGGAAAAATTTATTGGTTTTGCCCTCCCACAAATAGTTGAGAAAGCCTGAAAGAGCGATTTGCTTTGTCTGCTCCAGAAACCTTTCCTAAGTCTGATTTTAGATGTTACCATGTCACTTAACAGTTGATCTTTTCTTTTGGCATCTCCTCCTTCCACAATCTTGTGTTCAACCTGAAGCTCTGCTGATCCTTCCCAGGGGTAGAGGCATTATTTTCCCTTGAGTCTTTCCAACGCAAAACTGAATGGCTCTAAACATTTGTATATAGGGAGCACCCACTGTGAGGTAAAATTTTATTCAGTGATCTGAGCAAAAAGTTTCATATCTAAAATTAAATTGACAGAGTAGGACAGTACTGGCAGCTTTGAAATCACAAGGGAAATCTTTCTATCTTAAAAGCTCTCTCTGCCCCCTCTCCTACCCCTTACCACTGAGATTTAAACATCAGCACAAGCAAGTCTTTGGCATTTATTGTAGAAAGACAGTAAAAGACTTTCATACCTAATGTACCCCAAATCCCTGGAAATATTTTCATTACCATGAATGGGATTTGGGTTAGGTCAATAATGAGTTGAATTAACAGTTATTAATTGTTTCATCACGCTGTTTTGTTCCTGCTCTGACAATGAATGTTTTACGCAAGGGAAAAATCCCATGGATTGAAGCCCTGTGTAATAGAAAACAGCCATTTGATACTTTATCTGGCTATTGTGCATGAAAATGAAAAACAGATGAACACCAGATTTGAAAGAATATGCTTGTGAGTGGCCTAAAAATATAACAGTGACTTCAACAAACAAAACAAGACTAATAAGATAAAGTTATATAGGCATTTATTTAAGTTACTGTGTGCCTCCTTCAGAATACATTGTAAGATTCCACAGAACTTTTAATTTCTGGCTGAATGACAACCAGAGTTTGAGGCAGGTCTGCCTAAAGGATATATTAATATGAAACCAGACTCCTCCCCAGTCCTAAGCTAGACCAAACTCTAAAAAGAGTAAACATTTTATTGTAATCCTGACTCACATGCTCCTGTCTGTATCTATATCATTGAAAAATATTTCATTCTGAAGGCCCAAAACCAAGGCAGATTTTAGAAAACCTTTGTAAAACTGGTATCTGACATACTATGTATTATTGCAAGCAAGGTCAATGGTAAGTGATTAGATTTGTGTAATGTGAACTTCCCATCATGTGACAACCAAGTGAGCTCTTTGGAGCTGAAAAATTCAGAGACGATTCCCAAGATGAGTTCTGGACTTCATTTCATCTAGACATTTATTAACTTAATAATCTGCCAGACTAAAAAGTGTGCTGCAGATGGATGTTGTGCTACAGACAGAGCTGTCACACAAGCAATTCAACAGGAACTTTAGGCTGTTGATAAAGAGCTAAAATGGAGGAATGACTAATTTCCCTGACAAAATATGGCTTTATTGATAGGACACAATAATATGGCATAGAGATAGATATTTCAATCACATATGATTGGTGTCTCACATGTCAACTTAGTGCCAACAATAAAGAGGGAAGGAAGAAACACAGCTGCAAAAGTGCTTAGATATGGAAAGAAAAAAAAATAGCTAACATTTTCTTTAAAAAGATACCATCTAAAAATTCTCTAAGAATCATCTGGAAATACCTTTTCAAGGATGAGAGTGATGCAGATAAGAATATAGGCTTCAATGAGTGTTTTATCAGTTGTCTTACAGAACACTCATTTCTCCATTAGCATTATTCTTCTGCTATCTGCTCCAGATTGCTGCAGACTAGAGCTTGTTACATCAAGTTTACATGAGTGCCATTCTTATTTCTGAATTCTAGTGATGTTGCACTCACATGAACTGCATCATCACCAAGCTAACTCAAGTAGTCAGTCTACAAACAGTGCCTACCTTTTGTATACCACTCCCAGGTTTTTAAAGAAATTAGCTGATTCACAGCTGATAGACTTGCTAAAGCAAGTCTGTATCACACTGGGAAAATAATAAAATGTCTTTTTCTGGCAGTATTTGGTTCTCCAGAGTCTACATGTCACAAAAGGCATATTTTCAGAAGTGGCAACTCATTTAACACAAATAAGTAGGAGCAGTGCAAACCTCAAATTCTCAGCCTTTCTTTTTGGAGTTAAGTGCTTAAAGATCGGCATTTGGAAGTTTGCATACCAATCTCTAATATTCATAGTTGAAAAAGTGATTTTCTAGATGTTTATCAATGTAACATCTGAAAGCTGTTCAGTCTGAGTTTATGAACAGGTAAGAAGCATTCTCTCATATCTGAGTTGCTTTTCTTCACCTCAGGAGCCTGTTCACCCTGAAATCTAATGAAGATAATTCAACTATCAACATTGATATTTATTTAATTTCTATAAAACCCAACAAAGGGAGGTACTAAATTCTTTCTCAAAGAAGGAAAATCATGAATATATAAAACAGGTTGCTAGGAGTCCTTACTTGAGTGGGCCTCAAGGTGTGGTGGTTCTGCATTACACGTAGCAGTGCCAGGAACCTGCTCTGTAGGGTACTGTGTAATAACTGTTGTTTCTCAAAGAAAAATGCCTGAGAGGTATTTCCCAGTGCAAAGCCTCTTCTATAGTGCCTGATTTGGTGAAAGGATACCTGTTGGTTGAGGGAAAATTATAAGCTTGTAATATGTTGGAAATGGCAATTCCATGACAGAAAAAGGCACTGACCATCTGCAGATGATGTTATACTTCCAGTTATTTGTACTTGCATCCTCCAGCTTTCTGGTTTGCCAGCTGAGTTCAGTATATTACAATTAAGATCCCCAGATTCTCCTGTTTATTCCCCATGATTCTTGCACCTGTTCAGCAGACTGACTCATTATTTTTCTTCCTCCTTTAACCTTTTTCTAATTATCAACATCTGGGTCATACTTTGGGCCTATAACCATGTCAGTCTCATTTATATCTTTCTCATTAAGAATTCTGTAATAAAGGGAACTTACTCCAAATTTCCTTATGCATTCTTCCTCCTTACATCACCACCCTTTAGTCAAGAGAACTAAGGTCCTGCTGGCAGGACCCTTCCAGCAGGCCCTGAATTTAAACCTAGGACACATCTGTGTCTTGTCCATGCCTGTTGGCTGGACTGGATGGATTGGAGAAATCAACATCAAGTCTTCCACTCCTGCACTTCTGTTTTATTGTACAGCTTCTCTGATAAGTTCAGAGTCAATACCCAGCAGGTACCCATTTGCTTAAAGAACCATCCCAACCTTTCTGTAGCAGCCCAAAAGTTTGCAAGCACCACAGAGCTTCTGAGGCAGAACATTTCATCGTGGTTGCGGGCTCAGGTCTGCAGACAGAAGGAGAGGAAAGACATCCTTTCCTTCAGGATGAACCAAGGTCAGGAGGAGGAGGTATGGCTTGCTAGAGAGTCACTGTTTGTTTAAAGCCCAGAAATATTTCTCTAGTTACAAGTAAGGTGAAAGGGATTAACCCAATCTTTTTCCCTGGTCTGGCAGGTTAATTTTGGCAGATACAGTCTGGAACAGGGATATAACTTTACTCTTTGAAGTTATTGAGGTACCTTGAGTTAACTTTCTCTCAAGGAAGCTTGACGGGTTAAAATCTTCCTTCTTTTAGTTAGAAATCCTAAAACCACATTTCTGACTAAGTGATCCGCTCACTATGTGCCTAATGCTGGTCAAGGACACCATGTGCCCTGCAAACCTATAATCTCCAGAAAATTCAGATTGAAATTAGCATTCTGTTCCTAAATTATGGCCTGTAAAGTGTAAAATAAATTACCCAACACACAAGCATAGTTCCAGCTGTGCTTCTCAATTGAAAGCAGCTGTCCTGATGAATGCAGTCACTGTAAATATTTAAATGGAAAACAGAAAAATTTTCCTTCAAAATATGAGCAAACAGTATCTCCTTATCTCTGCAAGACACCTTGGATGTCATCAGTGAGTTTTACATCACAGACACTAAAATAAGTAGATGAAATGTCACAGACTTCTTTCTATTGCTATTATCTGTAATGTGGAGTGTGTTGTGTATGCCTTCAGTACTGACTGAGAAACTGGGGAGGTGTTTCCAAGAAGCAGATTTCTGAAAAGGGTAAAAATATTTATGTCAGGGAGAAAAAAACAAAATGAAAACAATCCTTGGTTCCTGTGAGTCATCTTTAAATCTGCCAGTTTACCCACTATTTCCTATGCCAGAATAAAAAAACAACAAATTAAAAGACAACAAAATAGAATTATTTGGTGGTAAATTTGCAATCAATAAAATAAAAACAGGTTGTTCACATTGTGAATGGGTAATTAATATTTTCATGCCTTGAAACTCAGAGGGAGGCAGCATTACCTGAAAAGCTACTGAGACATTCAAGCCACAGAGAGAGCTGTACCCGTTAGGCTCATTAAGCCTGTCAGGCATGAAAGGATGGAGGGTCCTAGTAAACATTCCAGCAACTGTGTTTGCAGCAGGTGAGACAATTTCACCAGCGTCAGCTCATTTGGGCATTTTTCTTCCCTTCACTGTTTAAAGGTAGAAAAATAATTAACAAGGCAAGTACTGATGGCTCTACAGGCAGCAGGAAAAAAGGTCTGCTGAAGGACATTAAATTATCACTGGGTGATAGAGGTGTAGATGGTTCTGAACAGAATCAGTTCAGGGTTTGAAATGTAACACAGGTTTGTTCCTCAGCCCCAGCTGCAAGCATTTTGCATGGTATAAATATTTAGAGTGAGAACTTCATGACTGGCCCATAAAAAAAGACTAGTCTTCAAAATTTAACACTTAACTTTACAAAATTAATAAAATTAGGTTTCTCCATGTATTCCATAAGGAAGAAAAAGAGGTACACACCTAAGACTTCATTTCCTTTCTCAGTAATGACTAAGTGCAATTTCCCCCTGTTTTGGAGAGGAAAAATGTATTTTCATTGACAATCACAGTTCCCTGGGAACTATTTGTGTGAATACATATACCTATACTCTCCACCTCTCCATCTCCTCCTCACCCCATTCTAGCCTCCTCCAAAATTAACTGTGAACTGTTTAGATCACCCTGAAAATGGGTATGTTTTTTGGTGAAAAAGTATCCAAAAGTAGTTGCCCAATTCCTGCCTATAACACTTGGGAATCTACCATAGGCAGTGTGGATGCAGCTGGGACACTGTCATGCCATGAATCCTACCTTCTATAGTTACATAATCTGTTTGCAAAGTTACCAAAACTCTAACTGAAAGCAGCGTTTTTGTATTTCTTTTGAATATGGATGTTGATGTCAGCACAAATCACCAAGATGTTATGAAAAATGTTCATGAGCCTAGAAATAAGCCTCTGGAACATTTGATTTTACAATGAAAATTGCCAAACTGTGTGCCCTGTGACCTTTCTGAAGCCTGCTATCACTTGAAAAAGGATTTTCAGCATGCACAGGAGGCATAAAGATAAACAGAGAGAGAATTAATGTTTTAAAAAATCTTTATACTACTGTGGACCTGTATATTTATAGTAGTTTACTTCTAACTTTATTGAACTCCAGACTAGTATCACTATGAGAATGAGGAGGAAGGAAATGATGTGTGATGAGGACAACAAATGTTATACAGTGTATGTAGCTAGACAAGTACTCAATCAAAAAGGTCCCAGATTCCTTGCAATCCTCAGTCTGGTTCTATCTGAATCCACTAACTTGATTAATTTTTGTATTTGAAGTCTATGTTGTCACTAACAGATTTGAGCCCTTGTCCTTTATGGTGACTCTTTACAGCCATGTGAGTCTCACCTTCTGCACAAGACCAGCAACAAATGACAGACAAAAAAAGCTCTCTGCCTGGGAGGTTGGAAATTCTTCACCGGCCCATATTGTCACTCGGTCAAGGCTGTGCAGTTTTGGCTTGATATTCTTCAGTGGTAGAGAGGACATACTGATTTACGCCACACAACTTTTCATGATCAGGGCAGAGAGTGCAAAATCAGCTGCAAATCATGAAAACAAAATCGATGTTAAGTTTAAGCAGTGATTAGGGATTTAGTTCAAGTTCTAAGGAAAACATACAAAATACTTCATCATTTTGGATTGATCTGAATGCAAACATCTCCAAACAAACTTGTTTCATTTTTTAACTTTTTAATTATTATAATTTTGCAGTCCTCTGAGTTACTTCTAACAAATTAAATGCTGTGCTCTGTTAGTCTAGAAGATAAACTTATGGTAAGCTTTTGTCTATTGAGCTTTTAATTAAAAGAAACTGAATTAAGGATTGAAACTCATCAGCTGTGACTTTGTTTTTTAAATAGCTTTACTGCTTCAACTATAAAAAATTAGCAAATAGAACTGTATGTTATCATGATCCATGAATATTCCATTGTGGTGCATACTATTTTTGTCTCCTTGAGGATAGTATCTTACTCTTATATTTGGATAACAGCTATAACAAACAAGAATCAATCCTTATTAAAGCTTCCTATTATTCTGCTATTAAATTATAATTCATATGATTTATAACCTTTTATATAAGAACCCTTCACTCATTCATTTGTTCAGGACACTCCTTTTCAGACACTAGTTAACAAATAAACACACTACTCACAAGATTGAAACACACTTTCCCTCTCCCCATTTTTTAGTTAATATAAACTATTCAAGGTATTCATAATATCATTTTATCTCTCTTGCTGGATTAATAGTTTCAGGTGTTACCTTCTTTTGAGGTCATAGTCAGCACTGGGTGCATCACATCAGACAATGCTCATTCACAGGACAACAAACTTTTTTCACTTTGCTTTCCTAAGCCAGATTTAATTCAAATTCTTTGAGACACTGCCTGGTTGTTTTTTCTGCACTGGAGTTTACTCACACAGAAAACTGAATGCTGGAGAATGTCAGCTAGACAAAATGATCATCTAGTTAAGGTCTCTGCCTTCAGCTTGAATCAGCTCCTTCAAAGTCATCATTCCCACATGGTTATTCAACCATCAATCTTTAAAGCCCTCACTAAGGGGAACTCACATTCCTAGGCTGTCTCTTGAGTTACTTAAATACCTATTCAAATACTTGGCTGAATTGCTGGCATAGTCACCTTTCTTAAGACCAAAAGTTTTTGCCTTTCAAATGAAAACTTTAATCAGTAATTATATTGGAATTATATTTTATTATCATTAATTGGTTTTGTATTATATTTTTTTAGATTCTCTACCAGCAGAAAAGCAAATGGAATATACTGCCAAATAAAACTGTCAGCAGATTAAATCCTTAAATAGGTGGGAGCTAAAGATGGTCAGGATCCAGCAGGATCTGGCAAGGCATAAATAAATGAAAAAGAGCATTAGAATTTCATTCAAGGAGTTAACTGGCACACATTAATGAACCTGAAGGTAAAACAACAAAAGTTAGTGCCTTCCCTCTGCCACTATAAATCAACCAAATGAAATTCCCTTAGAGGGACACACAGGTAAAGGATATGAGAAGATCCTGTATTTTCTCTTAAGTATTATTACATGTTAAATAATTTTGCACAATGTAACACCTCTTGATAATTTATGTTGACAACAAATCATGATAATGTCTGTAGCAGACCATAAGTAGGAAAATTAATTTTCTATTGCAAATAGAATTTTCTGCTGAATTATGACAAAGGAAAATTTGCTGCAATGTAATGAGATGCCTGAATGTCTGAATGATAACTGAGCATATGTTTTTTCCTTAAATGACTCTGTTTAGGCTATAGTATTTAATGTTTGCGGTCAGCATTACACCTCATATAAAGACTTTCAATTCGCTGGAAGTTTAGCAGTTTATCTTTCCAGCTGGCTCATTTGCTACATTGTTCTACACTGTTCTTTTTTTCCTGCAATCAGTCATTAATATCTAGCTTAACCTTTAGCAGAAAGAAAAAAATAACATGAAAAGCCATAGCCAAGGCTGGTCAGTCAATGTTACTCAAGTTATATTAGTCTGAAGCACCCATTCAGCTGAATCCTTCAACAGAGTCCTAATTACAAGCACAGAGACCTGTACTCTTTCATTCATACGAATAAGCACTGCTGATGAGTCTGGTCATATGGAATCTGTGAGGTCACTGAGCTGTAGGCCCTCAAACAGCTCCTGAATCATGGTCAAAGGCATCGCAAGGCAGCTCTAAACAAAGCCACTGATCTTCAAAAGGCTAATAGCATTACTAAATAAAGGTGATGTTGTTAACAAAAACAATATTGTCAGCAAAAGAAATCCCTTTTAACCAAAAACATTCTTTCCTGAGCTCAGTTAATTACGAAGATCATCAAGGGAGAAGTTTGTGGCTCACTGCCTTAAGGAGTAAAAACTGAAAGTATTAACCAAATTTCAGAAGACAATCATTATTTGGAGAAAAACATTTGGGAGAAAAGAGAGGCAAAAGGATACGAGCTTCTGTTTCACATGTGAGGCATGACCAGATGAAAACAGGCTATGACACTGTAAAAAGTCCTATTTCCTGCTCAAAGTAGGGTGAATTTTTAAGAATCAGAAGGGAAAGGCCCATGTGAGAGTTTCATATATTCATAGTTTCTGCATCAATAGCTCTTGATTCATTACTAGTTATTCATTCCGCTGCTTTCACTCACTGAAAACTTGGAAACTCTTGAGAAAGAGAAGATGGAGACAATTTTTTCACATTAATGTATTTTGCCCTTGGAAAGAGAGTCATGCAGCAATCCAGAACATTTTCTTCCCTCATTTAAACAGTCTTTTTTTTACTGATCTTATTTTCTGCCCAGAAGCTACAAACAGCAGAAATCACTTTATGGGTGGGAAGATACATTTTTTGAGACTGACCCTTGGAGAGGGTCTTTTTGAATGGTCTGGCTGATGGCAGCAGACCTGTTGTGTGGGTAATCCCTCCTCATGGGATCAAGTCTTTGTCAGGACAGGATTTTTCTCTGAATTCTGGTGCATGACAACTTCTCTCACCCAGGGGAAAGGAACAAATTCCCTTTTGTTCTTACAGGAAAGCCAGAGACACAGATCATAACTGCCCTTCTCAACATAGAGGATCATTTTTGAATACGAGCAACACTTGGACCAAAAAATGACAAAACATTATTATTATCAAGGAGCTGAAGAAAAGGCCAAATCAAAAAGTCAAGTCCCTCTAGAAAAGAAGAACTCTTCATTTCTATCGACACTGGGATCATAGCAGAGTTTGTACCATGTTTGCATGCTGCCTACCACAAAAAGGCTCTGACACAGTGATAATACAGAGATATATTAACCTTATTGACATAGCCTGTAACAATCAAGTAATTGCTTATTGTTCTTGTTCTGTGATAATTTCACCCAGGAATCATGTCTGTGAGTGTGACACAATGTGCTTTTCCTCCCATAAGTCTTCTAAGTTCTTTCTTAACAACTGCATATGTGAGTGATAACTCACACACTCTTAAAGTATATTTTGGCTGTAGTGTGGAAATGATGCTTTCACAAATGCAGTAAGATTTTAGGATAAATATAGAAAAACTTTTAATCAGAAGTTTTATGGACAGTTTTGGTTAAGTGAAATATAATTAATCGTGTTGTACATAATTAGACTCTGACTAGGGCATGGCAGCTGGCAGTCTTCTGCTCACAAAAGGTTTTGTGGGATCATTTATGGTTATGATTAAATGGTTAAAATTAGAAGAGATCTTTCATCCTGTATGTACTGTTGTGGATTAACCTTAGCTGGCAACTCACTCACCAGTCACTCACTCATTCCCCAGTGGGATGGAGAAGAGAATCAGGACAAAAGTGAGAAAATTCATGGGTTGAAATAAAGACAGTTTAACAGGTAAAGCAAAAGCCACACATGCTGGAAAAGCTGAACAAGGAATTCTTTCAGCACTTCCCGTGGACAGGCAGTGTTCAGCCATCCTCAGGAAAGCAGGGCTCCATCACACATAGTCACCTCCAACAGTGACTATGTTTGGAGTCACTGTTGTGACTATCACTCCAAACGTTCCACCCCTTCCTTCTTCCCCTCAGCTTTTTATGCTGACCATGACACCATATGGTGTGGGATGTCCCTTGGGTCAGCTGGGGTCAGCTGTCCTTGGTGTGTACCCTTCCAGCTCCTTGTGCACCCTCAGCCTCCTCACTGGCGGGGTGAGGAGCAGAACTCTGCCAGCACTGCTCAGGAGTAACGAAACATCCCTGTATTACCACACTGTTTCCAGCACAAATCCAAAACACAGCCCCATACAGCAACTATGAAGAAAATTAGCTCTGCCTCAGCCCAAACTAGCACATGCATGACCATACCTACATTTGAGAAAGACTTCCCATCAGCCAGTTAAAGGGATAGAAAGAACAGCTCCTGGAGCTAGAACAAAGCACGAATCCATGTTGAAGTAATGCACAATTTATTTACCATTTTACGTTGGGGTCCAATAACCATCCTAACTATCCAAGGGTATTTGGCTGGAATTTGCCCTTCCAGTAACAAGTCTTGAAGCAAAGAAGGCACACAACCTTCTTGGCTTGTAGTTATTGCTGGAGGCAAAACAAGGGGCAACCACCTGCATTATATCTCTTCTAAAAACCATGCAATCACATAATATTGTCACTCTTTTAAAAATACCATTTTTTCCCTAAGTTTTGGTATGTCCCCAGCATGAGGAGACCTGCTTGGTGAAGTACTTGCTTGACAAACCAAGCCCAAGGAATTCAAATACTTGGGCTTTGCTGAAAAGTGCAATAAGAAAATGTGTTTATCAGCGGTGCCACTCTGTGCAACCATACATTCCTCAGAAATTCCGGTTCACATCAGTTCCATAGGGCCCCTAATTAATCTGTAGCTAATGGGTAATATTTACTGGTACTCACAGAATTAAGTGACTGGATACTGATCTGAGATCTGGTTCACCATAACTCATAGGGGCTGACCTGTCAGAGCAGACACCGTGCAGGTACAAATTGAAGCACTACACTGAAAGTACAACAGCAAAACTTTAAAAGGGCGTTATCAAAATTGGTGACTTTCTTACATATACATACTTTCATACATTCTTTTGCTTTTTTTTTGCTTTCAAATGGGACTGCCATTTCTCATCCAATATATCTGTGGTTAAAACCATAATATCTGGTAACAACCAGATCATAAAGAAGCACTCTTGGAGGCAACAAGGAGATGGCAGAGATCCCAAAGGAAATGTTTCAAAGAAGATCAATTTTGCTTATTTTACAGGAAGGTATGGTCTCAAGAAGTCTAACTGCAAATTTATTTAATATTGAATAGGCCACAGGTCAATACTTAAAGGAATAAGGGGAGTTAACTTTCTATTCAAGGAGGTGCCAAATGGCAAAACTGAAATGGTTGTATGTAAACGTAGATGTATGTATCTATGTGACAAGCCTCTTCTGCCATGGTATTACAGATCATTCCAGCACAAGTTTGTTGCAATAAAGAGATTTTGACCTGATTAGCCATCTGGCAAATGCCAGAAAAGTCAATGCCAAAATTCATAGTGTGATTCAAACGTAGTTTAAAAAGTGAATGGATATGATAAAAGAATAATATTTCATATATTAGTATCTTCTCTTTTTATAGAATAAGTTATCCAATTATTTCTCTTTTAATATTTGATCAGTCTGAGGCACATAGTGTCAAGAAAGTATATGCAAAGAGAGAAAATGTACATGTATTTATTCAGCATATCCTTTCATATCTACAGAATTTATTATTCATATTGCCCCATTCCTTTAACTGTGGTAGGTGATTTCCAAACACTGAGATGAAGTGAGTCTAAGAACAACAGCACCATCATATTACAAAGAAAAGCCTGTGAAGGGAGGCAAAGGGATATAACATATAATATAAACCAAGAACTGGAAAACAATTATTCATTCTATTAAACTCTATACTGTATGTCATTATTAGAGATGCCTACTGACATTGATATCTCCCCTGCTTGTGTTCAGACCTAAGGGGCAGGAAGGCAGACTAAGGATGTTATCCCAAGGACCCAGAGAGTTCAGACTTGTGGGGTGATCTTTAGAACATCCTGAAAACAGCTAAGGAAAGAACTGAGAATAAGAAACTTAATTTTTGTCTGAGTGTTGTTGTTGTCTCCAAATTTTTATCACCTTCCTTTTAAACTCTGCTTCATTTTATCATTGTAGTGAAACAAGTTTGTTATATTGAAGAGGGCCTACACTCAATTTTTCTGATCCTCTTTATATGTGCTTGATTGCAACTAATTGTCTCATTCTCAGTCCTATTGAATGCCAATAAGAAGAAAATCTCAAACCCTGTCACCTGCAAAAGGCAGAGCTTTAAATCTGAAATGTAGTTTTACAGCTCAGATTCCTATTAATTGCAGAATACAATGTATGCTGCCATATCCTTATTGTTGGATAAATTCAACAGACCTGAAGGTCACCATAGCTATTCACAGCATACCTGGCTAGTGGAATAAAATTACACAAAAATACACTATGTAATGGATACACAGCATGGAATAAATTACAACAAAAAGCTAGGAAAAGTCTTCTAAATTTATTTTTTAAAATCTAGTTTTCAAGGAATTTCTCTTCACATTTTGTTTCTAAATCCTCCGCTCACCAGTAGCCTTTTCATAATCCTTATTCCACTTTGTCCCTATAATGGCTGGTGGCCTTGCCTCAGTTCAAAGGCCTTTCCTCAGCTGGAAACATTTTCTAAAATAGGAAAAAGAAGTTGTTTGATTTTTAGCTGATTACCTCAGAAAGGGAGGGAGGAGGAGGAGGAAGGTAAAGGAAGAAAGAAAAATGAAAGAGAAAGATTCTTAATATTTTACCCATACTGAAATAATCTGGTAATTCTAAAAAGCCAGTATTTTTAACATGCTCTCTCTGCCTCAAAAGCACTGCAAGTAGTAGCTTGTCTTGAAGCGAAAATGTTGGGCTAGAAGCCAAAGAACCAGCTCAAAAAACAGAAGGTCTGTCAATGCTCAAAGAAAAATCCCAGCCCTTTACTGAACTGATAAAACGCCATCCCTTTTCTTTTCCCCCGCCTCTGTGGAAATTCCTTTTCTATTTCACCATCTTCCAATTGAGCCTGGCTATTCTTCTCAACCTCTGAGCTCCAATGCGGCTTGTCTATCCTTCTGTCCCTCCCCTCCTTAGTGTGTGATCTCAGCCACCTTTGTGTCTCCCATTATCAGCCCCAGCAGCATCTCTGCTGTGCTTTGACTGGCAGCACAATCAGAGCTTGTTCTCTCTGGGATGCACAACGTGCTCTGGGAGTGGACCCCCCTTGCATGAGGAATTAGACCTCAGCAACATCAAAGGGGTGCAGGAATAGCTGGCAGAATCCATGGGCCCCATGACAGGCATCTACAATAACTGCTCACCATCCAGTTGCCTTTCAAGGTTTTTGGAAAAGCAAGGAGGGATAATGAGTTTGCCAGACAAAAGAAGGAAGAAAACAGCATTTGCCGTTGCTGAAAAGAAGCATCAAAGCATTAGGGGAACTGAGAATGAGTGTAGAGTTTGCAAGGCAGAAGTTTGAAAATTCTCCAGTTTACAGGGAGGCCTTAACAACAGAACTCAGAGCAGATGTGGTCACTGTGAGGTGCTTTGACTGGATCTCTTTTTGTATTTTGGCACATCTCACTTGAGGTTATCTCAGATGTTTAGCAGTGTCTCCATCTCTAAGACACTGTATCTTTCTGATTACAAATTCTCAGTATACACCCCTGATGTTAAGCAGAGCGTGAAGCCTCTCTGATAGAAAGGTAAAGGTTTGAAAGCCTATGTACCTTGTCTTACAGGGAGGTCTATTGATCTATTGGTCTACCTTTTTCAGATCAAATTGAGAATTGTCCTCACCCAGATCAAACTGCTAAGTCACTCTTCCCTCATTCATAACATATTTTGACTGCAATAATCTCTGTTGTGCTAGGGCCTTCTCAGAAGTGGTGTTTGTATCTTCTGGGCTTGTTTCTAAGAGTGGGCAATAGGGACATGATGCCAGGTGCAAAAGGGAAGAAAATCAGGAGGAGGAGAGGCAGGGCTGATGTTTGGTGATGGCAACTGCCCATAGCCCACAGTTTTCAAGGATGTTCTGAACACAGCATAAGCACAGACAGGCCTCAGCAGAACTTCCCAGATGGATCTAGACATCTTCTGGGGTCAACTGAAGCTGTGCATTTGTAGCACAAACAGGGTGCACAGTACATACTGTAAACACAGGTAGCAGATTTAGGTCAGTGTCTCTACCAGTGCAAACACAGGCAATGCTCTGGCTGGTGCTCTGGCTTAAAAGTGAGGATAAGAGAGCTCTAAGTTTCCCACTTCCATACTTTCCCTTAATCTGTGTTGCAGGTGTGACACAGCTGCTTTAATAACAGCTCCTGCATCACCATAAAATTCTAACTCAGCACATTAAGGATGGTAAAAATTGGATGAGGGTTATTTTGACATGTAGTGCTAAATGTTTTACTCATCATGAGTACTACCACAAGTGAGGTAGAAACCTTTCAGAATGGGTGGAAATAAACCTGGTTCAGAGACTGAACAGATCAAACTATTTGTGTGAGTTTGTGCGAGCAGGAAAATTGTACATGGTACAGGTTTGCACATGTCTGTGAACCAAACGAAGAAGCAACATATAAAACTTCCCAGAACCCACAAAGAAATAAAAAATGCCTTCTCATGAAAACAAAGAAACAAAAATAAATAATACAAAACAAACCAAACCCAAACAAACAAAAATACAACCAGAAAAACCCAGCAATTTTAGGAAACTATACTAGCTTGAAAACAAACCAGTGGGAGGCACCAAGTCAGAATAACAATTTAATGGGGAAAATTAAAGGAAAGGGAAAAAAGAAAGACTAAAAGAAAACACTGGTTCAAACTGACAGAGTCAAGATACAACCTGAGTCCCTGTTAGGCAGGGTGGTTGCAGTCCTCTGAAGCAGTGATCCTGTAGGGAAAAAAAAGGTCTTCTCTTCCTCAGAAGGTCTGGTGGTGGCTCTGTAGCTCCTGTCCTCTGGAAATCCAGTGGAGAAGGGATGTCTCAGTCTCAGATTATATCCACGATGGGATGCTTAGTTCCTCCCTCTGGGTGGAGCATCTCACAATGGGGTAATGAGTCATGAGGCCAAGTGTTGATTAGGCTCATTAACAGAAGATAGTCCGGAGGGAGTTATCTCTGAGTCATGCATCAGGACAATGATGGGCCATTAACAGCAAGATAGTCTGGGGGGAGGAGGCAAGGAAACACTGCCCCACCTGATTTCCACAGCTCATGAGGATGGTAATAGAAGACACTGCAACCCAGGACAGAAACTAAAGTTTCTATGCAGGAGAAACCAAACAAAAGGTGAAAGAACTGCCATTATGCAGCTGGTGGAAAAAGTGAACTTTTACGTTATTTTTATTAAGGTGATTTAATCCCACCCAGTAGTTAGGGAATAGCATAGTAGGCAGCTGAAAGACTTTTGTTAAGACACTTACTGGGAATAAACAGGGATGCTTCTTTCCCTTGCAAGAAAGAAAAGATAAAAAAATGTACTCTGCTTCACTCTCCTTCCTCTTAGGAAAGAAGAAACTCAATAAATATTTAATAATATCGATTTATCGTTATCATTCTCTCCAAATTAGGTAATGCTTGGGAAGATTTTGCTCATGAATACCTCAAGATGCCTCTAAGATCAGAGTTTGCAAGATTTACATAGAAAAAAATTGTATTTACCTCATGTAATCTTGTAATTTTCACTGAAAACATCAAGACCTTTGTAAAAGAGACTTTAATCCAAACTCGTTATGACAGACTATCTTCATAATCAGTGGTCACTCCCAGAGAAAAATTCATATAATGGCTGTTCAAGGAATAGGTGAATTTTAGGACAAGATGACCCAAGATGAGTCAGCATCTCATCTACATCTACGGAAGGAGGCCTCAAATAACTAAACTTGCAGCTGCATCTACACGACAGACATTATCCTGAACAAACAGATGCCATCCAGAAAGTC
This sequence comes from Aphelocoma coerulescens, assembly GCF_041296385.1. Taxonomy (NCBI): domain Eukaryota; kingdom Metazoa; phylum Chordata; class Aves; order Passeriformes; family Corvidae; genus Aphelocoma; species Aphelocoma coerulescens. The sequence continues at coordinate 157,603,125 of NC_091015.1, read as the reverse complement.
TACAGATTGTGGATTAGGTGAAATTACTGGCCTTGTGTCACACCCAACCATTGTGAGCTGATGAATCTTGGATTTCTTGGTCTACTCAGACAAAAGCATTCCGGTTGAAGGAGAAGGCATCTAGATTAGAGCTGAACTCTTCAGTCCATCCATGCACCACCCTTTACTTAGGGCTTGAACAGGCCACAGCAATTCTATCTACAGGCACTACTTAATATCCACATCTGTTAGATCCACACAGATGAGCAGTCAGGTCAAAATACATTTTTCCCTTGCTTCTGCATCATAATGTTCAAATTTTATGGTGGTGATGACTTGAGACCAATGGATTTTAAGTGCCCTTGTGTTCTGGGTAACAAATTCAAGAAAGGAGAGAATGGCAAAGATACCAGGGCAGATCTTGCTAAAGCATTTATAAACACAGATCATTCTGTGGTCCACATCACTGTTTTTCCTACAACATCTCATATCCTTCAGAGTCAGACTGGCCAAAGAATTCACAACAAAACACAAAGTAAGAAACCAGATTTTCAAAAGAAATCCATGAACTGCAGACAGATTTTTAGGAGAAATAGTCATAATGTACCATTATTTCAGGAGGCAGAGGCACCCTTCTTAAAAATTATTGTAGATGCTGTAAAACTTGAAACTTGGCCAAAAGTAGTGAGGTTCATGACTTTTGCTTCAGATGAAAGAATTTAGTGACATTAAGCAAGATGACTCATGGACTCAGAAGAAAGAATATCACCTCCTGAAACACCGACACCACTGAGATTGTCCTTGGAGGTCTTCCCATCCAGGCAGTGATCCCAAATAACCCTGCTCCTTTTATGCAACGCAGCATCCAGGGCTCAGGATGATAGACTGCAGGCCATATGCTAGATCTTTGAGTTTGCTAAAAATAGGACATTTTTCTATCCTGCTGGGGACAAGTCTGTATAAATGTGACCAGAAACCTGGCACAAATCCATAAGGCTGAGATGAACAACTGAGGTCCTTCCTTCAGGCTTGTCAGGCAGCAGCCTAATCAAAACCCTCTAAGGACAGGAAGGGGATTGGAACTGCTAGCTAAGTTTATTTTCTTTCAAATGTGCCCTTTTACTCTTTGATTGCTGTTTCTTTTTACAGTAATATACACATTTCAGCCATTATTTTCTCTGCACCTCCTTCCCTTTCTCTACTGGACACTGCCAGCATTAGACATCAAGCCTAAAAGATTTCAAGAGGTTAGAAAATGCTAGAGTACCTGTGCATACAGCTGCTACCTCCTTCCTTTGCATTAGCACCTATCTCATGTTTAATAATAGCATAGAGCTGTATCTGAAATTCACTTGGAAGGTATCAGAAAAACACCAATTATTTTTGAGGGACATAATCTTCCTTTTGCTGACACTCCCTAAAAGACCCATCCTGCTGAGATTCCTGGAGGGTTCTCAGACAAGTGCTGCCATGCTAAGTTCTATTTCCTGAGCACTGTTATCACCAGTCTGTCTGCTATCTGGCCGGATTCCTACACAGCTGATGTCCCTGTCTCTGTACTCTTGAACATGCTATGGAAAGGCTGTAAAACAGCCTGTGGATGTCTCATAGGTCTTGATGTTACTCCCTGCTCATGCAAGCAAGCCCAGTTTTATAGCTGCTCCCTCCCAGTAATAAGAAGTGGTGCTGCTGCATGGAAAGCAAACTGTCCGTCAACATTTTCATGACCAATGGGGTCACTCACTTTTCTGGGTTTAAGATGCTCCTCTTTCCACACTGGTGTCAGATCCTTGTCCTGCTCTCCATCCAGGCTTCCACTGGCATGACTGGATGTCAGCTACACAAACAGCTCATTGGCATCCAGCACAGAGGTGGAGGTACCAACCTTTTTGGAGGAGGGAGGAGGAAGAGGCAGGAGCACCAAACTGCATCAGCTGCTATCAGAAGAAAAATTTGCTTCATCAGTGACTGATCTACTTTATGATGCAGCTCATACACCCACTACTACCACAGTGTTCATTTGCCCTTGCTGGGGCTGTTCAGCCTAGAAAAGAGAAGGTTCCAGGAGGCTTTATAGCATTTTGCAGTACCTAAAGGGACTCCAAGAGAACTGGACTTTTCACAAGGGCAGTGTGAAAGGAGAAGTGTGAAGGGAGAATGGATTTTGGGTGAAAGAGACTAGGTTTAGATTAGATATTAGGAATAAATTCTTTACTGTGAGGGTGGTGAGGCACTAGAACAGGTTGCCCAGAGAAGCTGTTGCTGTCCCACCCCTGGAAGGCCAGGTTGGACAGGGCTCTGAGAAGCCCAGTCTAATGGAAAGTGTCCCTGCCCATGGCAGAGGGCAGGAAATAGATGATCTTTAATGTTCCTTCCAACACAAGCCATTCTATGATTCTTTAAGATTCCTCATTACCTCAGTTGTGCCAAATGTCACATCAACTCTTTGTGCTGCCATGATTGAAATGAGGCCATAGCAAGGAGAAAGAAGAGAAGGCAGGAGTGATTTTTTTCTTTTTTTTTTTTCTTTTTAACCTTTGCTCTTTTTTTCCTCTGAAATCACTTTGATAATTCAAAGTAAAAAACCCTCATGACTGCTGCAGAAACAGACCTTTATTTTCCATCTTAAAAAAAGATCTAACCTAAAAACCCCTGCAGATACACAAGATTAATTCTCACTACTTTGTTTCATACTATTTATAAGCAGCTCTTGCTGAGTTTTAGATTTTGTGGCTCAGACTGCTGGCTGTAAATGCTTTCTTGTCCGCTCCTGAAGCCTGATTGATGAGCGCTCCTAGCCAAATAGCAGCCTGTATCAGCAGGCCCAGGCTTGCAGGCTGGAACAGGGCTCGCAACACTTGTTTTGAATTCCTGTTTTTACACAGGAGCACACTTCAGAAAAGGCCTTGGTGCATAAGCAGAGACAGTATGAAACCTTCAACTTGGCTCCCTGTGCCCATGTTTTGCAAACCTCAGGCAGATACCAGATGAGATCGGGCAAGGAGCACTGAGGACAGAGGTTGTTGGGGTCCCTCCCCCCTGCCATGTAGCCCTGAGAGAGGGGCCCTGGGGGGGTGGCACGGGGTTTCCCTGCCCCTGGTCAGCCTCGTTCCCCATTGGTTGGTTTGTGTTCCCCTGCACAGGCAAGGACCCTCGGGTCCCGTGATTGAGCAGCTCCTTGGCAGAGCCCCAGCCATGCAGCTAGATCAATAAACATCTCTCTGAAACATCTAGCAAGAATCGGTCCACACATATTTCTTTCCCATGGGCCTCCTTGTTTGATACATCGTGTCACAGAATCCTCGCTGTAACTAATGGTGAGGAATTGAGAGCAGAACGATCCCCGATCCCTAAGCGACTGACTTGTGAGTGAAGAAACTTTGGATTCCTCTTCTTGGTTTTGTTTTGCTATTCCATATCTAAACTATGGAGAAACCGTGGAAAGACTCTTGGCTCTCAGAGCCGCATAGGGACATTTATCTTAAACTTGAAAAGATTCTTGAACAACGATTTGTAAATTTTAGCTTGATTCAAGCTCAGAAAGAAATGAAACACTTCCTGGCATGGTTGTTTAAGAACTTTTTCTATGTTTCTTGGGATTTAATTCTTACCAAAGACTTTTGGAACACCGTTTGGACACAGTTAATTTTTGAGTCAAAATATATGCCGGTGGAAGAATATTTTCGTGAATGTTATTTAATTACCGAGACTGTTGAGCAATGTCAGCTGTGTCCTTGCAAAGGGAAGCCTGGCTCAGGGACCGTGCGACCCAGGCCACGTGCACCGAGTGCTCTGCGAGCAGCAGCGAGGCAAGCTGCAGTGTTGGCAGTGGAGCGAGGCATGGAGGGAATGTCGTGACCCGGCAGTGCTCGCCTGGCCCAGCACAGGGCGTGGTAGAGTGAGCCCCGTGAACACCCGGCCGAGAGGGGCAGCGCGCGGGCAGCGGCTGGCAGCGGTGAAGTGGAGACATGCCTAGCCAAGACACACGCTGGAGCAGGGCACGGGAGGGTCATCGCTCGGGGGCCCGGCCGAGACATGGGTGCAGCACCTGGCATCAGCAGAGAAGCTGTGACCAGAGGAGGCGACACACGGAGAACTGAGCGACGCAGCCCGGCCCGGCCCCGAATGCCACCCCAGGAAGAGCGTGCAGGCATGAGCAGCTCTGGCAGCCCCGGCAGCAGCAGCAGCCCCGACAATTCCAACACGGGAGCGACCGAAAGAGAAAGCAAGAACGCAGCTAGACAGAAAACAGTAGCCACTTGAAAAAGGAAAAAATCATCGTAGCTAAGGTTTTAGGAATAGTAAAATGGTATAATGTTAAACAAAATTATGGGTTTATAACAAGATGTGACAACCAGCAAGACATATTCGTGCATAGAACTGCTATTAAAAAGAATAACCCTGAAAAATGCATCCCAAGCTTGGGAGATGGAGAGGTGGTGGAATTCAAAATCATACAAGGTGGAAAAGGGTTACAAGCATCGCAGGTCACTGGGCCTGATGGTGTTTCTGTAAAAGGCAGTATATATGCAAAAAATCATAGTCATGTTAGACAATATCTCCATTGTAAACCCCCCCTTCAGTCTCCCTTTCCTAATCCCACCTTTCCCTTTTACCCTATTACCCCCAGTGTATTCCAAATCCATTTTTCCACCCATTGTTTCCCTCACAAAACCATACCTTTGCCAATTGTTTCCCCAAAAATCCCTTTCCAATGCTGAGTGGGGGATGAAAAGGGGGAGGGAAGAAATTAAACCCTCTCCTGCCTCAGTTTCCCCACAAAGCATGCCCAGAGAGTTCTGTCTCCCTTCTATCAGCCTTAAGATGTTCCACAGAATCTGTTTGGACATCTGAAGACTCAGGAGGGTGGCTTGTTTTGTTTTAAAACTGGTCTTGTTAAGTTTATCTAGTTGTTTTCAATGTTAAGTTTTAAATCTCTTTTGTGAAAAATAAGCGGGTGAAATATTGGGGCCCTCCCCCCTGCCATGTGGTCCTGGGAGAGGGGCCCTGGGGGGGAGACACGGGGTTTCCCTGCCCCTGGTCAGCCTCATTCCCCATTGGTTGTTTTGTGTTCCCCTGCACGGGCAAGGACCCTCGGGTCCCATGACTGGAGCAGTTCCTCAGCAGAGCTCCAGCCATGCGGCTGGAGAAATATACATCTCTCTGAAATATCTATCAAGAATCGGTCCATATATATTTCTTTTCCACGGGACTCCTGGTTTGGTGCATCATGTTACAGAATCCCCACTGTAACAAGAGGTATTGTCTGGAAGAGATGGTTAAGCTGAAATCCAGTGGAGCAGTGGGAAATGGGCAGAATTCAGGCACATGGTACATACACAAGGCTTGTAATGGTCTTTCTGCTCAAGGCATGATGCTCACACATCAGCTTGTGCACTGGAAGAAGTGGGAGTCAACTGAGCGAGCTGTGCTCTGGGGTATGAAACTTGAACATTCCTAATATGCGGGCAAGTATGATCAGACCTGGGAGAGTATTTCTCCCAGTTCTGCACAGAATAGCTAATGTTGTAAGCAGACATCCCAGATTAAAAGACAAGGTAGTTCAGTAAAAAATCTATATGCTCCCTCTTTCTATCTCTGCCCTCAATCTGGAATGAATCTCAGAAATTAATAAACTGGACAGGAGTTCTCAGCAGTAAATGGAAATACAAGGTGTTTTGGAAAGAGGTGTTCATTTGTACCCAGCATAAAGAAATCTGTCAATACATTGAGTGGCCTTGAGTTAAAATTTTTATACCACAGTCTAATTTATTTCCTCTGAAACAGGGCACTAAACTTGGAAAGAATGTCAATAGGAGGCAACAAAAATTACTGAACTAAAGTTTCAGCCTGAAGGAGTGGTAAATGGAAAGAACTGCTATGCAAAGAGCACCTGGCTCAAATGTCACGCTTGCCCTCCTTTAGCATCTAGCTCTGATTTATGCAGATGCATAAAATGTCCTTTCCTTATTTTCATAATCATCACAGTGTCTGAGCACTCCCAAGTGCCTTATTCTATGCCACTTTTCCCCACTTTTTAGGTGGGAACAGAGATAGTAAGACTCACTCGAGATTCCAGGGACAAAGGCAAGGACTGCCCAAATACTCACTGCATACTGAAATTAAGCAGCTCTTCCCTGAAGTGGGTACTTAAGAAGTCTCCAAGGACTCTAGTATGCAACTGTAATGGAGCTTTAGTTACAGCTTAACTCTAATAGAAAATGGTTTTAAAGATTCACTGGATTATTTCTTAATATTGCCTTGCCTCAATGGCCCTGATCTTCGGTGTTATTTATAAAACTCATTCCCACTGGTTTCAGTGGGAGATATTCATCTAAATAAAGCCAAACTGCTGAGTTCTTGAGCAGTGCCCTATGCCTGTGTCTTATATCTAGGAAGATGGACACATCTGTCTCTAATAGCACTCAGAACAAAGATGTTATGCTTAATCAAAAATCAGCCTTTACTTTCAGACTACTTTCTGGAGTTTTTGCTCTGTGCACTGCAGTACACTTCCTCTTCTGTGAGAGCATGAATCAGTTTCAGACCCAGCAGGCAGCATCTTCACTTAAGTGGTAGCAGTAAGAGAAGGGAGAAGGCGAGAGGAAGGCCAAGTGGTTCAGCTTTAAGTAGCATCATCCAAGCCAGCAGAAACAGCAGGTTTTGCTGTGTCACGTGCCTCACAAAGTACTTTGTTTGGTTTCAGCACACAAAGTCTGTATTTGTGCCAGTAAATCAAAGCCCAGCATTTCTGACAACAGATTGTTCTCAGCGACACAATGCAGTGTGTGTCACCTTCCCTGTGTACCCACATTTTTGTGGAGGTCTGTGCATCTGTTCCTGACCTTGCAGGAATTGCGTAGCCAGAATCAAGGTTATGATGTTTTTTTGGGGTGGGGATCCCCTACATATGTCATAGAAAAACTCTGTATGAGTCTAGCCATCAGGACTGAACTGTGTGCCTCTTATGTTAACCACCTTCAATCTATGCTGAGGCATTATTTAATAATGCAGTTGTCAAAATAAAATTCCAAACCCAAAAATGCCAAGTCCTGCTAACAGTATCTGGGCTTAGAGTTGTGTTAGATACCCAGGTATTTATTACAAAGAAGCTTATGTGGTTTTCTCCCTTTTTCCACCTGTGGAGAACTGTGTGGCAGTCCTAGTGCCTGTTTGCAAAATCAGTTGAAACACTATTATTAATTGTGGCAATTATTCCTAAGTTCCTTTTACAGCAACATATTGATGCTGAAGCTCATGGGGGAAAGCACTTCTGCTGCCTGAGGAACCAGAGGACAGGTGGGAACTGCTCCATTCGCACAGATGGCTCTACGAATGCTGATGCATGGCTGCTTTAGTTACAATCCTTTTTAAAAGTTTGATGATACACATAAGGAAATCAAACCATGACATACTATTGGTAGACAATGAAAAAGGATTTGATAGGAGCTAGGGGAGACCTTATAACCCAGATATACACACTGCGCACATCTCATCTTCATATTGGGGTAAGACTTGGGTATGAACCAGGCTTTTCTTCCTTACTGTTTGTTTCCCATGTCCTGATTTCAATGCACAGGTGTTATCCAACAGATTCTCAATCTGAGTCTTTGGAGCCCATACAGACATTGTATGCAGATGAGAAGGCTGAATACACCAGGTACTGGTGACACTGGGTGAGGGAACCCAGACAAAGTGGCACTCACATGTCACCAGAGAACAGAGCTGGTCCTCATTGATGAGACACAGGAGCTGGAAGTCTCAGAAGAGGAGTAATTAAAAAAAGGCAGTTTGGTGGCAGATTGTGCCTTTAAAATAGGAGAGAGGGAGGGAGGGAGGGAAGGAAGGAAGGAAGCAAGGAAGGAAGGAAAGAAGGAAGGAAGGTCAACTGCTACAGTGACTCTCCCCTATTTCCTCTGCCACCCTCCTTTACCCACAGAGAGATGGGATTTCAGGGGCAGGGTGTGTGACAGCTCTTGGTCTTGCCCAGGTAAGGAGCATCCTGGACGAAAGGCATGAGACAGACTTCTTCCAGTGGTTTCATCAGCCAGTGGGAACAAGCTGTTCGCCAAGGACAGTAAAATGCCAAAGGGAAAAAAAGCACTCAAAACAAACAAACAAACAAAATTATCAGTGTTGCAGTGGGGATACTGTAACACGCCTGTATCAAACCAGGAGTCCCGTGGAAAAGAAATATATATGGACCGATTCTTGACAGATGTTTCAGAGATGTTTATTTCTCCAGCCGCATGGCCGGGGCTCTGCCAAGGAACTGTTACAGTCACGGGACCCGAGGGTCCTTTGCCTGCGCAGGGGAACACAAACCAACCAATGGGGAACGAGGCTGACCAGGGGCAGGGAAACCCCGTGTCTCCCTCAGGGCTACATGGCGGGGGGAGGAGACCCCGACATTTCACCCGTTTTATTTTAATAAAAGGAGAATGAAGACAACTGGATAAACATAACAAGAACAGTTTCAAAACAAAACAAGCCACCCTCCTGAGTCTTCAGATGTCCAAACAGATTCTGTGGAACATCTTAGGGCTGATAGAAGGGAGACAGAACTCTCTGGGCATGCTTTGTGGGGAAACTGAGGCAGGAGAGGGTTTAATTTCTTCCCTCCCCCTTTTCATCCCCCACTCAGCATTGGAAAGGGATTTTTGGGGAAACAATTGGCAAAGGTATGGTTTTGTGAGGGAAACAATGGGTGGAAAAATGGATTTGGAATACACTGGGGGTAATAGGGTAAAAGGGAAAGGTGGGATTAGGAAAGGGAGACTGAAGGGGGGGCCTACAATGGAGATATTGTCTAACATGACCATGATTTTTTGCATATATACTGCCTTTTACAGGAACACCATCAGGCCCAGTGACCTGCGATGCTTGTAACCCTTTTCTACCTTGTATGATTTTGAATTCCACCACCTCTCCATCTCCCAAGCTTGGGATGCATTTTTCAGGGTTATTCTTTTTAATAGCAGTTCTATGCACGAATATGTCTTGCTGGTTGTCACATCTTGTTATAAACCCATAATTTTGTTTAACATTATACCATTTTACTATCCCTAAGATCTTAGCTACTATGATCTTTTCCTTTTTCCGAGTGGCTGCTATTTTCTGTCTCGCTGAGTCTTTGCTCTCTCTTTCGGTCGCTCCCGTGTTGGAATTGTCGGGGCTGCTGGTTCCTGTGCGCTTTTCCCAGGGTCGCGTTCGGGGCCGCGCGGGCCGGGCCGGGCCGTGCCACTCCATTCTCCGTGCGTCGCCTCCTCTGCTCTCAGCTGCGTTGCCACTGCCAGGCTCTGCATCTCGGCCAGGCCCCCGAGTGATGGCCCCCCCGCACACTGCTCTGGCACACGTCTCGGCTGGGCGTGGCTCTGCTCCACCGCCGCCAGCCGCCGCCCGCGCGCCGCCCCTCTCGTTCGGGCGCTCACAGGGCTCGCTCCACCATGCGCTGCGCGGGGCCGGGCGGGCACCGCTGGGTCCCGCCGCGCCTTGCTCCGCCACCGACACTGCAGCTCGCGTGCCTCCGCCCGTGCGCAGGATCTGCCTCGCTGCTGCTCGCAAAGCACTCGGTGCACGTGGCCGAGGCCGCATGGTCCCTGAGCCAGGCTTCCCTTCACCAGGACACAGCTGACATTGCTCAACAGTCTCGGTTATTAAATAACATTCACGAAAATATTCTTCCATCGGCATATATTTTGACTCAAATATTAACTGGGTCCAAACCGTCTTCCAAAAGCCCTTGGTAAGAATTAAATCCCAAGAAACATAGAAAAAGTTCTTAAACAACCATGCCAGGAAGTGTTTCAGTTCTTTCTGAGCTTGAATCAAGCTAAAATTTGCAAATCGTTGTTCAAGAATCATTTTAAGTTTAAGATAAATGTCCATATGCGGCTCTGAGAGCCAAGAGTCTTCCCACGGTTCCTCCATAGTTTAGATATGGAATAGCAAAACAAAACCAAGAAGAGGAATCCAAAGTTTCCAGGGTTTACTCACACAAATTAGTCGCTTAGGGATCGGGGATCATTCTCCTCTCAATTCCTCACCATTTTGTTGCAGTGGGGATTCTGTAACACGCCTATATCAAACCAGGAGTCCCGTGGAAAAGAAATATATATACGGACAGATTCTTGCTAGATGTTTCAGAGATGTTTATTTCCCCAGCCGCATGGCCGGGGCTCTGCTGAGGAACTGCTACAGTCACGGGACCCGAGGGTCCTTTGCCCGCGCAGGGGAACACAAAACAACCAATGGGGAACGAGGCTGACCGGGGCAGGGAAACCCCGTGCCTCCCTCAGGGCTACATGGCGGGGGGAGGAGACCCCGACATATCAGGAAATATTCTGTGGCAAAACTGCAAATAGCTGCAGATGCCAATACTGTGGGAAACTGCATTTAGCTTATTTGCATACTTTTACTGGTCACTCACTGTTGTGCTATTTTTAATAAACTATTGCTGTGTTCTTTACTGTTAAAACTTATTTTTTTTAATATACTCGGGAAAGAGCTTTCTCTAAAGTCGCTGAGGACACACTTTTTTTTTTTTAAATGGCAGTTCAATGCCTGCAGCAGTCAAAGAGACAAGTGAAGCATTTAGAATTATTAGGGAAGTCACAGGGAGAGTGTTCTCTCCTTGAGTCCCTGGATAAATTCACAGTGTGACATTTCCTGAATATGGCATGCAGACCTGCACATCTTCAGACAGCAAAGATACAGAGGAGGGCAGCAGGGATGATTTTGGGGCTGAAATGTGGTGAAGGAAAGAAGTGGTAGAAAGGAAATGGTAGAAAACCATGAATGGTATGGGAAAGGTTCAAACCTGGTTGTGTGGTAAAATATCTGGCAACAAATTTTAACTGATGTTAGCATGGCTCAAAATTCAACTGCAGAACTTAACTGTTCCAAGGATTTATAGAGATACAACTGTGAAGGCATTTGGAGGGGAGAAGGGAAAGAACAGTAGCTGGTCAAGAGGCAATATCCATCCCTGGAAGTCTTCTAAACTGGTGAGGTATCAGATGCGTAAACTCTTCCTTACAGTCCTCTCAAATATATCTCATTCTTCCCTTTCTGATATATGCTAACAAAACATCTTCCTCATTTCTCTTATACACCAACAGAGACAAGAGCTGGGCCTCTTAAAAATTTCCGTCTGGCCTCTTTCTTTTCCCAGCTTTTGAGGAAATGATGTGTGTATTGGAAGTGGTGTCCATCAGAGCAGAGCCAGAATGGCACCTGGCAGACACGTCCTTACAGCTTCACCCTGGGGATGGTTCTTGAGCACTCAGAATGTAGCCGTGAAACCTGTTGGCATCCCAGCAGAAAGGTTGATGTGTTCCCCTTTACTGACAGGTATTTCTGCAGCTGATGGCCCCTATGCCTTCTCCAGCTCCCTACTGCTTCTACATCTGCTGTAGGGAGAGGTCCAGGGTCTATCCAGTGCAAAACGGAAATGATGCTGTGCTTCACTTATTAACCAGAAACAGAGTCTGAAGGAAGAACTACAGAGACTGAGTGCACAGCTTAAAACTCTGCAGTGTAGCAACATCATACATCTGCAAAGACTCTTCTTGCAATACTGTATGCCCTCCCCATATCAAAACCAAACAAAAAATACCTTAGCCGAAAAAACTACCTTGCTTTGTAATTGCTTGCACCACCTGGAAGCATCATGTATGCAAGATATGTTCCCTGGCTATTAAAAGAGACATCTCAGGTCCCTGAGACAGCAAGACCTCCCCACCTTGTCTATGGTTATGGTATTTCATCCAGCAGTGGGCAGACGACAGAATTACAGAATTGTTAGGGTTAGAAGGCACCTCTGGAGATTATGCTGTCCAATCCCTCTGGCAGGGTCACTAAGAGCAGGTGACACAGGAATGTGCCCAGCTGGGTTTGGAACGTCTCCAGAGAGGGAGACTCCACGACCTCCCCGGGCAGCCTGTTCAGTGCTCTGCCACCCTCAACGTAAAGAAGATCCTCCTCACGTTGAGGTGAAACTTCTTGCATTTCAGTTCATGGCCATTGCCCCCTGTCCTGTTGTTGGGCACCACTGAAAAGAATCTGCCACCATCCTCTTGGAAATTTATATGCATTAATAAGATCCCCTCTCAGTGTTCTCCTCTCCAGACTAAACAGGCCCAGCTCCTGCAGTCTCTCTGCATAAGAGATGAGGAACACTCTCTTTGTTAGTTAATACCCACTGTGCACTTTCCTGCCCAGGGTAGTCAGTGTTAGTGATGCTCAGTGTTGAATAGCTTTGATACATACAAGGATGATGTGATTTTTGCATAGGATTTGTTATTATCCACCCCAAAGGCAGATTCCTCAAGTAGTGCCAGTTGGCAGGACAGTGAACTTCCATTATATTTAGCTGCAAGGACGTTTTTTTGGGCTACATGAGACTTTGTGTACAAAAATTTATCAGTATGGGGGGTTGGGGGGTGGTGGTGGTTCTCTCTTAAGGAAGATTGTGGTGCTAATTACAGGTATCAGAAATATACTTAGATCTTATGGTTTATCTTCACATCAGAAAGAGAGCAAATGAAGGGGATGGGGGAGATAAATTTGTCCTAGCATTTATTTAAACATCTTTCACTGACTTATAGTCCAACTGCAGACAAGAAATTGACTATGCCATAAACATGGAATCAGTTTTGAGACACTTCTTTTTCTTTTCCTTTCTACTGTAAGACTGTAATTTTCTTCAGGATTTTGATTTTGTTTTCTGTTCTCTGTACAGCAAATAAGACAGTTGTGGGTAATGACTAAGCAGTAAAGAGAATTTTGGCAGAAATAAAACCTTTTCCATATATGTACAAACATCTGCATTCCTGGCGGTTTGCATCTGCTCCTTGTTTTTGTGGGTTTTAATCCATATTCCCCTTACCAGTTGCTTGGGACAACTTACTGAGAAAGAATATTTCTGTGTACCCCATCTTATATCTGCTTCATCATTTGCTCACAGAGCATTTGGAAGCATCTGCTGCACTGGTGATACAAAAGCAATAAAATGTAAATTAATATTTATGCAAAATATTTTTGTGGTTCAAAGTGATATAGATACTTTACCCAGAAACATTCATGCTGAAGGTTTATCATATGCCTACACAGGAGTTCCATTTAGGGAGCCTTTAAGTTCTCCATCAATGTCACACAGCAATCTGTGATTCGTATTGGTCTCTAGATTTCTTTCAAAGGGTCACACAAAAAGGTTGTAAGAAAGTGTTTACTTTAAGTAAATGGTTGATTAATAAAATACCTCTCATGTCACTACATCTGCCCAAGCAAGGGATACATTGTGGTCTCCGTGCATATGTTGTAATTCTGGGGACAGAACTTCTGTTACTGATATTTTTAGAATAAATATGAAACTTTAAATTATTAGTTATTCAAAAAAAATGCTTCATGCTCCTGACCGAGAGGATCATTTTCTAGACAGTGTACTTTAAAGCAAAGCTAAAATCCAAGTATTAGACATGGAATATATGGAATGCAAAAGTTTATAATGATTTCTAATATTTACAATATTACTTTCCTAAAATAGTAATATAATCCAGCTACCAGTGAAGAGAAATAGTTTTGGGGGTTTTTCTCTCATACAGAAGCTTTCCAATGTTAATCTTAGAATAAATATTAACATTCTATCTTTCTATCTGAAGAATTTGTAACCCAGAATTACTGTTTTTAGAGTAGTTTCCTACTGATGGTGGTAAAACTATAGTCAGAGCTGAAGATTATTTTAAAAAATCAGTCTAAAAGAGCCAGAAATTGTCAGGAAAAATTCAAGATCTAGTCTCTGCACTAATATTTATACTGAGAGTGGTGGAAACAAATTATTTGTATTAGCCCAAAGCAATTTGGCAGCATGTTACTTTTTCTGCTAAAAAGTCATATTTTTTCTGCCACACTGTCAGTAATCCAAAATCCAAAGAATCTAAACCTTTCATTTCACAACAAAAGAGAACAATCTCCCACCTTTTTGATGGCCAAGATAACCTTCTGAACAGCAAAGAACTGTAAGAAATGCAGCCAGGTTTGCCTCAGCCAGAAGCCAAACTGTGAGCCACTATTTGCTCCTAATCACCCCTTTGGAAACTGGATACGCTAATTCCAATGTCTTCAAAGGAAATACAATGAAAATATGTTACTATGCAACTTAAGAGACTTCTGAAGATGAATTGCCCTAATTAAAAATAAAAACCATCATGGAAATATGAATTAATATCAGTGCAAAATATTTCCTTTGCCAGTGTCACAGCATTCCCTGTCACTGCCGTGGCTGGGACTGAGTCCTTGCGGAGTGCATGGATCAAGGTCATCCCTCTGCTGTTACCTGGAGGTGCCAGGTGGCCATGGCATGTACAGCAACCATTGCAATGTCAGGAGACTTTTTATCATGTTTGAAATGAAATGCAGCAAACACAGTCTAAGTAGGCTGCAGGAGAGCAAAGAGCACTGTGCTCCCATCCCCGTGCCAGGTGCAGTCAGTGCTCTGGAAACGCGCACATCCACTGGAGCGCCTGGGAATGGGGCCAGTCTCTGAGGGCCTGGGACTGTCAATTTTGCTGCTGGCAGTGTGGGCTTTAAATCATCACAGGCACATACCAGGCTTCAGACAGCTGCAGCCTACAGCTTCGAAGGGAGAAGAGCTTCCCAGTGCTCACCTGCAGGGTCTGGCAAAGATGGACTGTGTCCTCCGCAATATGCATTATTAAGGGCATGACAGAGATAAGAAACAATGACACAAAGGCCAGCTAACTCCTGCACGACATTCCAAATCCTGTATGAAATTACTGGGTATGCACTAAAAAATTCAGGGAGAACAGGGAAGCTCATTTTCACTACAAGAGCTGCCTAATTAATGTTCACTCTCCTCTGTCAAATTTTATATTCTGTTGCTCAGTTATGTAAATTGGGTAGCATTTTACGCTATGATTAATAGGTCCTTAAACAAGCAGATTTTACTGTTTGAGATAACACTGAGAGGAGCCATTCTTGGGGTTTTTCTTGTTTGGTAAGGGTTTGGTTTTTTTCCCAACTAGCTATTTCTGCTCCAAATTATCTTTTCTTTCTTAGCTTTGAAAATGATTCTGACGTTATTCAAGATGGTATCTCTTACTAAGTATGGATTGCACGGCTCTGCATTTCATTCAAAGTCATGTTTGATATTTATCACAATAATCCCTCATTATGAGCAGAAAACTTAATTTATTGCACACAGTATGAATGTTAGTAAATTGAGACTGGAAGAGTCTTGATTTCAGGAGAAGTAAGACAAGAAAAAAAACTTACTGATTTTTAGTTAGAACTTGACATTACTGATAAAAATATGAGTATCTTTGAAAGGAGAACTAGAAAATTGTGTTTGAGAATTTAAGTGAGAGATATCAAACAAAACTGATTATAATGGAAGCACATACTTTGACATTAGCCTGACTATCAGAGGCTGAGACAGCATGAGTATTGGTCAGAGTAAAAACCTATGGTAAACAGCCTAAGGCCTTCTTTTGCTTTGGGAACTGGACATGACTAGACAATGCTGGAATGCCTGAAGAAACAATTTTCCAGAGAAAAAACAATTTAATTTTGTGAGAACAAGTATTTTTTTAAGCATGTATTTAACTTATATCATTATATAGTAATCAATACACTTACGTTACTTTTATCCAATTGATATACAAGTAGTAAAGGTTTTTCTTTGCCATTCTTTGTCAGGAACAATTTTTCCAGGATATTACAACCAGCTTATACTACACTACCAAGAAAAACATCTCCTTCTAGTTTCTTCTTCAAAGCATCTTATGTTTCTTGAAACACCATGAAACCTTCTACTAAAATAGCTCTTCACAAAACTTTTAATATCTTAAGAAAGAAATAAAGACCTTCTTGACATGCCAGTAGATGTATAAGTTGTAGCACATAATCTTGCTTTGTTCTCTCTTCAATAAGCACATACAATGTTCTCTGCAAAAAGTAGAATGCATTTTAAAATGAAAGCCTATTCAAAAGAATGTACTGTTAATTCTATAATATCAGTTATTAAACATAATCAATTTTATGACATGCCAATAATGCAGAATTTTAGAATAAAAACAAACTTTCACATCAAGTTTTCATCTGTAAGCTTCCAAAGGAGGATATTTCCGGTCTGAAAATGAAGATAATTTGCCCATGGATTGTCTCATTTACATAACCTTCTTTCCTCATTGATTAAAGTATTTCCTCTCGCCTGTTGTCTCTATTTTTTATAGGTTCAAAGGACTAAATTATTCCCTGAGGGAGCACTAGCCAGGAAAACAAGAAGCCTGGAGGTCTGGTTGCACCCTCTATGTCCACGGTTCTGAGGGAGAGAGAGAGCTCCTCACCCGAAGGAGCTTGTCCTGGGCTAGGCTGTCGGGGTGCACAGGCAGAGGCAAAGAATGAAGGAGGGGACTCTCTGTATAGGTTCCACAAGCAGGTTTATTGCTGGTGAAGGGACTGGGGACGGAGAGCCAATTATTGGAGAGGGTCCAGGAATTTTATACTTGGGGCAGGAAAGGCAGGGATAAGGGACCCAGCCAATAGAACAAGGTGAAGGAGGCAGGACTGACAATGAGGTAGCCAATGGAGAGAAGTTATAGGAGGAATTGCAGGAGGTAACCAATGGGGTGTTGAGTAACACAGAAACTTCTAGAACTGATACATATTTCACTAAGGGAAATGAATATTTACAAATTTATACATAAAACAGGGTGGGGAAAACAAGAACCAATAAACATAAAGCAGGCAAATAACTGCACCAAGGGATGATGCGATCTCACCCTCACCACGAAGGCAGTCTTTAAACATTGGTGCCTGACCATGAAACACTGGATTCAGGTGTTTCACCTGGGGTCAGGGTGGTTGCCAGCCGCTTGCACCCCCCCAATTCCCTAGCAAGGTTTTTGGCATTTAGCTACATCGGAGCTTTTTGTTCTGAAGCAGTTTCACACACCTTTGTTTTTGAAGCTCCTAGAGCTGCTCCTTTGCCCTTTCTCTTCTTTCTAGTTCAAAACACGTCTTGGCCAACCTCCCATTCTTACCTGCTCCCTGAGGTCTCTCCGTAAATCATCTCACTAGTGAAAGGTCCAGCATTTATCCAGGTCTTAGTCAAGGTCCCCAAGGTCTCCAAACTGCACCTGCTGTCCTTTCTCCTGGTTAACATGTAAATCAGTCAGAGGCTACAAGCACATTGGACACCAGACTGACTTTATTCTCATGCTCACGTAACTATTTGCTTATCCATTAAATGCTTTCCAAAAGTATTTTCATGTTTTGCAGCCTGACTTGCATAATGTTACTGTAAAATCTTTCCTCTTTGTGGCTTTCCACAGGAGCTACTCTTCCATGTTTCTCACGTATTCCAAGGTCACAATGCCAGGGAGGTCAACTTAAAAAATAACAAAACATACACACAACAAGAAAGACATCTGACAATGAAGAATTTTAAAACCACATTCCTAATTCATTGGAATGAAAATTGGGATGATGAGAATGCCTGAACTTGTAAAAAATGTATGCAATTTACGTGTAATTTTAAACTTTTAAAAATCCATGTTTGCCTTTTCCTTTCACATACAGAACTTTTCACAAAAATTACAGTAGTCTCAAATCATGCATGAGCATTCTGAAATTACTCACCTGACAACACTCATACTGTCATGTGATAAACTCAGAAAGCTCAAAACTTGCCTCATGCACATGCTCAATAGTTTAGTTTTCTATCTAGACCTCTGGGGTTTCAGAATCTCATAAGAGACTTTTATGTAAGTTTTCTGGTACCTTTTTTTTTCATTAAGGCCTGTAATACTAAATGGAGTGGTATTTTCCAGTCTGGACAAGGAAGTGCAACACCAAGAGGAAAGGAATCATAAGAAAACAAAATTAAGATGACTTTACTCCAAAAAAGTGAAGGATTTGATCATGAGTTAGTTTCTGATTTGATATAAATGCAATTGTCCATCATTAATAAAACCATAAATCACAAGCCATATGTAATCATTTTTATAATAGATATTCAATTTTTAAATAGAATTGAATAATGGGAGAAGGATGCACTCTGTTCATAACAAAAAGCTTTGTCCAGGTCACACTCATCTTTCTTAGGTGAGTTGGTTACAGTGAACTCCACACTGAGTAGAGGCTGCATGGCTTGTCCCACAAGCAGGAACTTGTTAAAAGATACCAAAACTCTTCTGAAGACTCAGGTCTAAACACTGAGAAGCTCTTAAGGGATTATTCCTAAAGATAGAAAATCCTCAGGAGGGATGCTAAAAAGATCTTGTGAGAGACATCCCAGCAACAAGAAGAACTGGGAGAAGAACCTCTCAGGAGTGGAAAGTCTTCAAAGGCGACCCCTATTAACAAGAAACTTCAAAAGTGGGATATGACATGACGTGAAAATCCTCCCACTGATGTTGAGCGCTTTAAAGATAGAATCCCCTGAAGCGAAATGGAGCCTTTGAAGTGGCAGTATCAGCATCAGCTTTGGAATGCATGAAGGTGCAGCATACAGCGGGACCAGTGCGTCCCTGGAACAGAGCTCCCGGTGACAGAATCCGCCTTGCTCAAGTCTGATAAGCCTAAAGGCCAAGAGGACAAGCAAAGTGAAACACCGTTTAGCTGACCCTAAAATACATCTTTGATCTCTCCCAATTAACCTCATCAACACTGAAACAAAACTGAGATCAAAACAGTGGCTAATAGATAAAAAGAGTCGTTCCACAGAGCTGCATTACAGGTCTGAGTGGGGAAAGGTTCATCCTTTTGTTTTTCTTTAGTGTAAATGTAAGACACTGGATTGATTGAGACAATTTTTAATGTTTTTCTTATTCACAGAGGTTTAGATCTGTGATTCTGAGCTCCTTGAAGTTCATTAAACAGCATACATCATGATTTTGCTGGAAGTCTATTTCTCAAGCAGCAGTCCCACAACAAGTTAATATCCTTTCAAAAGGCCAGCTGCAAAGAAAACACATGGTATTTGTTGATGTTCACACAATGGAATGCAGAGTTGTGGTTTTAATTTAAAACTGTAAAAAAACATAAAAGCAAACCAAATGTTCTCTCTCCCCTATTTACACAGAAATTACTAGAAAAGAATAGAATAGAATTCTCCAGTCAGATCTACCACTGGAAATAAATAAGAAAACCCTTTGTCTTGGGGACTAGAATACTACTGGAATAACTGAACCACTCAAGACCCAAGAATGGATGGAATTGTACAGTTATGAAGGTGAACTACATTAACACAGAATGAAGGACTTGAAAATACAAACTCATAGAAGGGCTGTCCTGAGCCAACAAATCAACTCTCTTATTACAAGTAATCATGTAACAGTTCCCTGTATAAATATAATAGTTTAAACTGTAATTATTTGTATAAATAATTGTTCCTATAAACATGAAACAATTTCACTTATGATCCCATCTGAAATGGTCAAAAATTCTCTGATTTGCAACAAGAAAGTTTCCATTTACACCCATTCCCTCTTAAACATTGTACTTTCACTACAATACAAAAGAGAAATGCAACTCTTTCTAATCCACACACACACAACCTCCCCTAGTTTCCCTTTTACAAATAAAATATGAACATTATCATTCCAATAACAATAACACCAGACTTTTGGAAAATGGGCAACACAATGAAATCATATTGGCTAAAATCTTCAGGATACTGGCATGTAAAACACAATCCTAAAATATCTGTCAGTTACCACAATTAAAATAACAGTCTCATAAAAGGAACTGTTAAGGAACAAAACACTAAGTGATACTCTAGCCCCATCTATGATGACTTGGACATAGGGATACCCCCAGACTTGAATTTCTCTGCTGGGCAGATCTGAGGCAATTCCAGTGTAAAAGGCATTAGAATCTGACAGTGCAGTGTTGTGACCAAGCTAACAGTCCCAGCCAAGGCTTGTTCCTAAAGTACTGATCAGCATATTCTCTGCTTCAAGAGGACTGAAACAAAGCCTCTCTTGGGTACAGAGGCCAGATCCTCACGGCAGGGCCTTTGGCCGTCCATCTCCTCTGAATCTGTGGTGCTCCTCTCACACTAAGAGAGAGCTAATATATTGTATGCTTTTTTCATTACAAGTGTCTCAAATCACATTTATGAGAGGTCCCCAGTACTCCACTAGATGGGTTTACTGAGGCAGGACAGCAAGGCCACCCCATGACCATGGGGATGCAGAGTCAGACCTGGAGGATCCTTTGGCTGGGAGATGGTTGGCTGGAACAGTTCCCAAACTGAGACGAGAGGTGAAGTAGCTGGGGTTCAGTGTTCAAGGTCACTTTCTTTCACATAACCAGTGTGCTATTGATGTGCCCTGGGCTGTACAGTGGGAGGATGCCATTGGACTTGTAACACACTGATACAGCTTCTCAGCAGAGTTCTGAACTGGGCAAATTTTATGCAGGATTGTCTAAGGATTCTCCTCTTAATTCCACTCCAAAGTTCGTCTCTTTTCTAATTAACGCTTTTGCTCCTCCAACAATGAATTACATGCTGAACTAACTTTCATAAAAGAGGTTCCTTCCAATTTTCAGGGTATTCTGTT
Source organism: Aphelocoma coerulescens (assembly GCF_041296385.1). Lineage (NCBI taxonomy): Eukaryota > Metazoa > Chordata > Aves > Passeriformes > Corvidae > Aphelocoma > Aphelocoma coerulescens. Next base: position 157,582,558 of record NC_091015.1, on the reverse strand, counting down.
TCCCATATTTTTAACGAGTGATTATCTGAAGAGTGTAAAACAACCTGCTTTGCAGATCCATATTGAACCTAACGAAAGGTTAAGGCCAAGTTTCCAAGAAGACAAATTTTTAAAGTAATTCCCATTGAATTGCACAGTGTAGATATAAAAAGTAGAAAGTGCTCAGCAAAACATATGTGCCTCTTAGGAGTACCTGGGGAATCTAAACAGGGAGTAAGATGTTTATTATCCTGCCCAATCTAACCTGCTTTTGTGGAACACTCAGCCAGGCTTTTAGAGGTAGAAAAGCCATGGGGTTCCTCCAAGCATGGGCAGGAAGGGGATTTTTCATGTGCATAGTTGAAACCAGTTCCACACAATAATAATTTTCTTCGAGAATTATGGAGTTCACAACCCCCATTTGCAAAACAAAAACAAAGCCCACATAGCCTTCCCTGCTCTGCAAAAGCTGCTTATTGTGCCAGAAGGATTAAAAAAACCTGCTTTAGTTTCCTCAGTATTAGGACCTTGTCCTTCAGGCAACTTTGTGCTGACACAGCTCATTTACTTCAGCTGTACTTGCACAGAGGGTTCCACCCAAGGAGGTCACACCATGGGGCTGGGGCAGGTAACACGTGTCTGTTTGTGTCCAGCAACCTCATTTACCTTGTACAAAAGTCTCACAAGTTTATCTCTGTCTCTCCCCTCTGTGCATTTGGCGCTAATCTTTGGTTGCACATACTATGAGGGGAACATTTAAATCAAAAACTCTTTTTGCTGGGGAAAAGAAACAAACAAAAGCCTTTGGAGATACTTCCAAGAGAATTACAACAATGTTTAAATGCTAGGCTTGAACATGCCTGATTCAAACATGCCCTTAACAGTCCATGGCAGATCTGCAAGGTGGATCCTCATGCAAGTACAAGTATTATCACACGATTTCTTCAAACGTAGAGTATTGTAAAAGGGCTTCTACAAAAACAGACTCATAGTTCCTCCAATAGTATCAAAATATCAGTCTAAAAGCCAGGCTTGACAGCTGTAGCTGAAATCAAAAGCAGCTGCTTTAGGCCTGTTTTTACAGAAGCCTGGATCACTTTTGAAACACATTATGCCTTTTAAAAAGAAATAATATTTGAAGTTGTCTTCCTGAGCAGTCCATTATGTTAACAGAACCTTTCACATGCCAGATTCTAATGTGCTTTTTTCAATAAGAAACTCCAAGCAGTCCCAGTGAAGACTGAAATGAGAAGGCAGCCTTCAGAAACTACTTGCAGGAATACACCCTTCTTTCTTTACCCTGCCTTCCTTCTTCTTCTGCCATTAAGGACTGATAATTTGGGACTGATAATTTGGTTATCTTCATTTCAATATAGTCACTCATCTATATCTTCTTCTTACCCCCAAGCCCACTCCCCTGGTTCTTGGTATTTGTCCTTTATGAACACCCTGATTACCCCTCTTCATTGTTTTTTCTGATCTCTCTGCCATTTATAATCACAGAATTTCTCCATTTCTCTTTCTAGCTATTTTTGCATCTTGCCATCTTCTCCCTCTGATGCTGTTTACTACAGTTTGAAACCTTCTCTAATTTAAACAACAACAATCCCCCAGCCTGGGTACCCCAAGTCTACCCCTCAGTGCCCAGAAATTCTCAAAATCTCATCCTTGCTGGAATTCAGAAGGTGTATTCCAGTCCCTGTATCATTAACATGTCAGTCATAACTGAGATTTCCTACTGTAGAAAATCACTGGGTTTCAGCTTTTCTTATCTATCCAAACAGCACCATCTTTCAATCCAAGCTCTTATCCTCCTGTGCTGCAATCAACAAATCAGACCTGTAAGAGGTCAGGTAGTCTGCTCTGCTTTACCTGGTCCTTAATCAGGATCAAATATATCTATTTTATTCCTAGCAGATGTGTTCCTAATCTGTTCTGGGTGACAGACACCCCACAAGCTCCCTGGGAAATCTTTTCCAGTGCTTCACTGTCCCACCTGATAGTAAGACATCCCCTTATCTAACTTTAATACACTTTAAGCTCACAACTTTTTGTCTTGTCCATCACTTTTCATTAGTCTTAATGAATGCAATTTTTCCTTACCTCAAAGAAACTTAGAGTGCTACCACAAAGACTACTCTTACTGGCTTATTGCTTTGGTATATGATCTTGTATTTTCATCCGTCCACAGCAGCACCTCTATCCTCACCAATTCTCTTCAACATCATTAGGTTTCAGGGATCTTTGTCACTTTACCTTTCATTTTTCATGATATCAGCTCTTGTCTGTGTTCAATATGACCATGTGACGAGAGCCCAAGCCACTCACAGCAATGAGATTAATAGGCTTAAACCTGTCCCTTATCTTGAGATCCTGCAGGAGATTAGCAGGCTTTAGAATGCAAACATACCCTTTTCTCTCCCTTTTAGTTGGTTTCATCCAACTAAAAACTAATAAATATTGTATAATAAAAGCAAGAAAAATTTATTTTTTATGTCAACAAAACTCGAGGCAATGCAATCTAATGCAACATAAATGGAAGGGTTTGAGTTTGCACCTTGCCCACCCCATTGTAGGGATTTGCTTTCAGTAGTTCACTGCCTCACCAAGTGGCGGGGTCCTAAGGATGTTCTCTCTTCTATGGAAGGCGGTCTGCTAGTCCCTGTCCTTCACCATGGCCTCTACATGAGGTACAGGCTATCCATGACAACCATCTTGTCCACCAGAGTTACCGTCCCTGGAACCTCTTCCGCTGCTGAGTAGCTTCATGGGGCCCAATTAATCAGCCTCCTTCCTGACACAGCCAACCATTCTCCTGACGTAACATGTTGATAATCCCTGTTCCCAATCAGCTTCACTACCCACATCCCAGTTCTGAAACCAGAGCACTTGTGTGTTAGAAATTCCTATGCTGCTCCCCATTGCTGAGAGGAAATCTTCACAAACACATCTCAAATCACTTATCACCTTACAAAGCATATCTCAGAAGAATTCCTCTCTGCACCACTTGCAAAACTCTTGACAGCAAGCAGGGTCTTGGTTTACGAAGGCATGGCCAGTTTTGCTCATCAGTAGTTAAACTCACGTCTCAGATGGTACCCACTAATCCTCTCTTCTCGGACCACCACACTAATACTGAAAAAACCTAGTAGGTAGTGTACGTTTTCACATTTTAAAATAGTAGCATTTACTTTGTTATTTATCAGTTTGATATCGATATGAAAGCAGCTGAAATTTTTTTCTAAAAGGACAGTACCTATGATTCTAACTGGGAAAAAGCAGTGAAATTAAAGAACAGTATCTTGCCCCAGCTTCAATGATATGTCAGCAATAGCAAGAAATTTCTCAGCAGTGCATGATCATAGACTGTGTACAAGTTGTGAATCTCCAAGGAAAATGGAGTGTCAGACGTATGGTTTTCTATTTAGTGTCTCTTGTCAGGCTGTGTCATATAATACTCCCACCATCTTAGTATGATGTTATAAGTTATAGGGCACCTCTACTTCTCACTACATCTGTGGGATCATGAAAACTGCTAGATTCACAAATTCTGGAAATGAAATCCAAAGTGCTGCTATGTTCATCCAGGGAAATGGCAAAATATGTTGCTGAATGAAATCTTGTTTCATTTATGACTCAGATAAACAGGCTTATTATTTAGCTCTGCATATATTTGACGACGTGTCCATCCAGATTCTGAAAGTGACACCAAGGCCATTTTAGGCCTGATTATGGTCAGATTAGACAACCAAAGCTTCAGAGACAGGGTCATCCTGTTGTTCAGCTGAATCTGGTTCCTCTGTACAGCCTCTTGCTCACTGGATGCCTCTATACCACAACCTACCTGTACCAGTGGGGTTTAGTGATTGGGACATGGCTAGAGAAAAACTGAGCTCCCTGCCATCACCATGAATTACAGAAGGTATTGTGTGTGCTATGGTGCTAGACTCCCTGGAACCATGGATTTATCATCATAGCTTGAGTATCATGAAAATCTTTTCAAATTCAATTATGAAAAGAAATCTGTTTTGGTTTGCCTTGTGATAGACTTTTTGACACTAGAGAGTTTCTTCCTTCTGTGTGTTTCTATGTTTGGGTTTAAGCCTTATAATGTTTAATAAGTTTATAGGAAAATTACCTAACTGGAATTCTGCACTAGGCTTCTTGTTTGTGACCAGAAAAACCCCCAAACAAATAATCTTAGTTTTTCTATTTAAAATATATTAATGAGAATTATTAACAGATTTTTGTACTGTTTTGACGTTTGCTGCGTTTGTCCTTTTCTTCTTCCCATACTATATGTTTTACAATTTTTGAAAGATGAAGGAAACTAGTATAATAAAAGACCTGACAGAAATGCAAAGTCAAAAACCAACCTCTTTCTTCTTGTTACTTAAAGGAACTGCACTATATTTTTTCTGGTTTTCAGGACACAACCCAAATTCCCTGGAAGGCAATAATATTCTATTGACTGAATTGGCTTCAGACCAGGCATTGATTTAAAAGCAGGGTAAAAGACAGCAGATTTGTGACATGTTAAAATAGTCACCTGACAATTTTGAGAAATGCACATAGTCAAAAGAATAAAAAAACCACACATGCTGCTTTTAGTTGTTTCTGCTACTAAGCCTAACTAAGCCAGAGGGTAGAGTATGGACAAATAAGCAGTGAAAAAAGCTAGTATGCCAACCACAGATTGGAAGTAAAGAGCTGAAGCTTTCTTCTCATTAATTAGTTGGCTAACCTTTATTTTAGTGGCATATTACTTTTTTAAATTACTTATATTAATGAAATGGACACACAAGTTCACCAAGCCCTCTACTTACAAACAGAAGGTCTCAGCAACCTCAGGAGTTGATACTTTAAGTGAGAAATATGAAAATAACCAAGACACAACATTAATTGGTGTTAGAATACTGGTTCTGATATTTCTGCTTTTCATTTTTATAATTACAGATAAAATATATATATTAGCACATTTTCAAAATAAAATAAGTGTTACTAATTAGGCATGTATATCTAACTTCATTCAACCTACAAGTCTCTTTTCTTTCAATGCTTTGCTCAATGCTTAGGCACTTGAAAGAATGAATATTTGCAAGCAGGTTGGTCTCTTAAGGAGCCAGGGCAAAAATTAGGTCTTCAGGGAAGATAACACATAGCTGTCTGAAACTGACATGTCATGATTGCCTTAAAATTATCAAAATCTATGTTTCCACAGGGAAGTAGTCATCTCAGATTTGCCTCTGACATGCACCTGGGTGCCTGCCCTGTGATGGTACAAGAATTCACAGAGCCACACCATGAGCTCAGTCACTGCTTTGGGTTTGCATGGCAAGGTCTTGGCAATGGAGGGCTACAGGTGTGGCTTCTGTGAGAAGCTACCGGAAAATTCCCCATGTCCAATGGACCCAATGCCAGCAGCTCCAAGATGGACCCACCACTGGCCAAAGCTGAGCCCATCTGCAATGGCGGCTGCAGCTGGAGAGACCAGTCAGATTATGGAAGAGAAACAGCCCTGCAGACACCCAGGACAGTGAGGAAAAAGGAGAAGGGGGTGCTCCAGGCACCAGAGCAGAGATTCCCCTACAGCCAGTTGTGCAGTCTAAGGTGAGGCAGCTGTGCCCCTGAGCCCGTGGAGGTCCATGGGTGTAGCAGGATGCTCTACCTGGAATGTGGTCAAGCAACTCAAATAATGCCCTATTTGCAAAGCGACTGGTGATGGACTGAGAGGGTCATGCAGGTTTTGGTGTTGAATTATGATAAAACCAGTCTGACTCATCCTGATAGTGAGGCAGGTATGGTAAAGTATCCTTACCTAAAAATGTAAAAGTCCAGTCCACTTTCATACAGTTAGGTTCTTTTAACATTCCTCCTTAGAGTGTGTGGAGATTCCTCTCTTGGATTTCAGGGACACCCACCAAGGATACTCCTCGAGGTTAACAGAAGGAGAACTGCCCACTGATGCCTTAGGATTTTGGCTTTTTATGTTTTTCAGATCCTGTACTGCTTTAGTGTGTAACTCTAAAACTCCATATGGCCTGTTAACTACTGTTCTCCCATTCTGGTTGGACACAATAAATCCTCTCTAGGCCTGAGAATCAAGGACACCTTGTTGTCCCAGGCCCCAATATATGTAAAAAAAGCCTCTAAAAAGGGGGAACAAACTTGGGGTAATGACATCATTACCTGAAATTGTAACTGGAAGATTAACCCCGATATGCAAACAAACCAAACTTATGAAAGTGTGAAAAACCTGTGACCCATCATCCATTTTGGGTGTAGCCCTAGGACTGTCTGCCCATCGTGTACCTTAGTGAAGGCCCTTCAATAAATACCCACTTTTATTCTCTTAATTTTGTCTAGCTTCTGTTTTTAGGTGGCCCTAACAAGGCATCACCACAAGTGTTGATACTGGTGAGTTACATCAATCTCTACTTAATAATTGTTTCTTTTTGCTAGCTTTAATATAATTGCTTTTATATAGTGCACTATACTATACTATACTATACTATACTATACTATACACTATTAGTAGTTTTAGCTTTTACTGTGTAGTAAATAATTCTGATTAAGATCTTTTGTCTAGTCATTTCTCATAGTAAATAATTTTATATAAATATATATGATTTACCATCATTAAAACCTGTGGGACAAAGTTACTTAAATTGTTGACAGCCTGAGGCTAAGACTGGATCCAGCTGCCCCGAGGCTCCTCTCTGAGAAGTTTAGAATGCAAGGGGATCCTTTCTGCACCTCATGGCTCAGTGGCAGGGCTTCTCTAATAAACTTTGCCTGAAGTTCCCACTCCACCCATGACAGTGGGGGAGCAGAGATCCACCTGCAGCCCATGCAGGAGCCCGTGCCAGAGCAGGTAGATGCCTGAAGGAGGCTCTGACCACGTGGAAAGGCCATGCTGGATCTGGGTCCTGGCAGGAGCTGTGGCCCCATGGAAAAAGGAGCCCACCCTGGAGCAGATTTGCTGGCAGGACCTGTGACCCTGTGGGGCATGCACACTGGAGCAGAAGAGTGTGAGGAGTCCTTCCTCTGAAAAGGAAGGAGCAGCAGAGACAACATGTAATGAACTGACCATAGACCCCATTCCCCTGTCCCGCCATGCCACTCAGTGAGAGGAGGTAGAGAAATTGGGAGGGAAGTTGAGCCCAGGAAGAAGGCAGGGATGAAACAAAGATGTTTTGAGATTTGGATTTATTTCTTATTATACTGCTCTGCTTTGATTGGTAATAAATTAAACTAATTTCCCTGAGTCTATTTTGCCCATGACAGTAATCAGTGAGTGATCTCCCTCTGCCTTTATTTCAACCCACAAGCCTTCTGTTGTGTTTTTCTGTCCTCCTGTCCAGCTGAGGATGGGAAGTGACAGAGTGGCTCTGGTGGCATTAAGCATGTAGTCAAGGTCAACACACCACAGTTAGAGATCCAGTTTGGCTGAAAACTTACCTGCAAAATTTATTCTCACCAAAAGCAAATAGTGAAGCAATTACTTGGTGTCTGGCCATTTCAAATCTGATGGTCTGGTTCCCAGAACAGCTGCTTTCTGGAAGCCACATATGTTGACCTATGCATGCAGCTACCCTAGCCCCTTGAAATATCCCATATGGCTTTAATCAGACCTACTGTATTGTATAGAACAGTCATTTTATTAGCAGATCTTCTCTTAGGCTACTTCAATACACATAAAGCAAGGCCAAGGCACAGACACTGGCAGTGGACCACAATCATCTGTTCTGTTTTAACTGCAAGCACAGCCTCTTGCACGGTTTTTGGCTCATGCCAAGTAGTACTGTCCAGACAACACCCAGGCACAGCTCAGGAGACACCAGATGCCAAGGATTGTTTCCAGGCGACAATTTGGACACGGACATCATATTTTGAGGATAAAGGAAGCAAGCTTTAGCATATGGAGGTGATCCATTGCCGTGTTGCTTGGACTTATCCCTGGTCAAATCAATCCAGTTCCACAGAAGTTGTTTTCCAGTCCAGCCCCTAAAGGCTGATCTTTACAAATGGGGGATCGAGAATGCCCCTTACAGTAGCAGTGGAAAATACTGCCTTGCTGGAGAATGCAGCACAGCAACGTCTGAGATGTTTACAGCTGCCTCTGGATTGCTCAACTAATCCAGAAGTTACAAATCAAGTCCAGAAACAGACTGGGCAGTTCTGGGTTTGATCATCTGGAACCGTTTGTTTGATGAGAGCCTTTGTGCTTTGTGTTGGATGAAGAAGTAGCACAGAAAGGGCTACTGGAACAATATTACAGGTGGCTGTTTTTCTGCCTTTACTGTTCTCAAGCCCTTAGTTTAAGTGCAAGCTTTCTTCAGGCTTTTGCACTTCTCTTCTGTAAGAGTCATGTTCCCCTTTGATCTTCATTTGCATGTGATTTCTGAGACTTTCCAGCATGACCAGAACAAGCACGTCACTTAGGTTCTTCAGTGTTTGGGAAAAAAGGGGAGCTGCTTGCAAACACTTCAGAACCTTTCCTGCAAAAAAGCAAGCACAAACCAGTCACACCCAGGCACCAAACACCCAGACTCAGGCTGAGTACGTGACTTAGGTGCAGCTGGCAACAAAAGAGAAATCTGTAAGTTGTATCCAAGGTGATGCATGTTTTGGTAAGAACTTAAAAAATACTCTTCCCTTGACTAAAAGATTCCACATCCACAAAGTGGCATTTTCCCCAATCAGCTTGGCAGTCTTGGGTCTGTCCACGATTCCTTTTAGGTTGAGTCACCATTCAGAGTACTTTGTTGCAGTTCCACAGATGGCACTGTCAGCTCTAAAGTCAGTCACTGCTCCGTCACAGTTTTCACTTTAAGTCCATAATACGCACCAAAGCCATCCCAGTGGTAAGCTCTTGAGGTGTACTGGTAATTGTGTGGCTGTATTTTATACCAATTTGCAAAGAAAGTGGCATAAAATCCTGCACAGCGCAAACCTGAGTAAATCATGTCCTTCATTTCATAGTGACTTCATGTTCCCTTCTCACAACAGCATATCTATTCCAGCTCCTGCCTTTCCACAAGATCATGAGAAGCTGTGTCAAGGAAGGACTTGGAAGGGAGTCTGGGCCATCCTGTGCCCTACAGCAGAGCAGTCTATCTGTACATATTGTAGCAGTTGTACTCCTGCACAGTCTGCAAAGATTTCCAGCAATGGAGTGTTGTGGTTGAGTTACAGCGGGGATTCTGTAACACAATGCACCAAACCAGGAGTCCCGTGGAAAGGAAATATATATGGACAGATTCTTGGTAGATGTTTCAGAGATGTTTATTTCCCCAGCCGCATGGCCGGGGCTCTGCCGAGGAACTGTTCCAGTCACGGGACCCGAGGGTCCTTGCCCGTGCAGGGGAACACAAAACAACCAATGGGGAACGAGGCTGAGCAGGGGCAGGGGAACCCCGTCTCTGTCCCCTCAGGGCCCCTCTCCCTGGGCTACACGGCAGGGGGAGGAGACCCCAACATTTCACCCGTTTTATTTTAATAAAAGGAGAATGAAAACGACTGGATAAACATAACAAGAACAGTTTTAAAATAATACAAGCCACCCTCCTGAGCCTTTAAATGTCCAAACAGATTCTCTGGAACATCTTAAGGCTGACAGAAGGGAGACAGGACTCTCCAGGCATGCTTTGTGGGGAAACTGAGGCAGGAGATGGTTTAATTTCTTCCCTCCCCTTTTTCATCCCCCCCTCAGCATCGGAGAGGAATTGTAGGGAAAGGGAATTGTATAGGGAAGCCATGGGGTGAAAAACGCATTAGGAATAAACTGGGGATGGGGTAAACTTAGGAAAGGGTTCATATTGGGTATAGGGCAAAAGGGGAAAGTAGGTTGTGGGTAGGGAAGCTGCTGGGATGGATATTGTTTATAATTTTGTGCATAATGGCTGCCTTTGACGGGAATACCCCCAGGCCCAGTAACATTCGCTGCTTGAAAACCCTTCTTTCCTTGCACTATATCAAACTGTACAACTTCCCCATGGTTGCTCAGTTTGGTTTGGCTAGCCACAGCCTTCCCGGCAAGCACACTGGGGCTGCTTAGGGCAGGGTGGCCATTCCACCCTCCTGTAGTCCTTTTGGACGGCCCCGAGCTCCTGCTCCAGTTAGCTGGGCCTCGCAACATGGTGATAGTAAAGGAGGCGACAAGGGCCTCTCCATCAGGAAACTTTATAGTTACATGTTGGTTGCTGGTTCCCAGAGGCAGAGTGACCGAGAGAGACCACGTGGTCAGGGAACAGGGGGATTTCCTCAGAGCACAGGGGCGGTACATCGGCAGAGTTGGGGTACAGGAACCAATAGGGAGGAGATGAGGGAGTGGCCAGGACTAGGGGCAGGGGAAGCGGGGGGGCCCACGTGAAAGGGGAAGACCTTTCATAGGAAAAGCAGTAGGGAAAATACAGCACCACAATGGAGATTCTCATTCCACCTGTCCCACTGACTGACTAATTTTACTATTGGAATGATTTTCCCAAGTTTTACAGTTTAAGCCAGCACCTCTTCCCCGTTCATCCTGGACATGGAAAATTTCTCCCTCTGCAATATTCCTGCATTTTCTAAGACTTGTCTTCTGTTCCTTAATTTTATTCTTGTTAATCTTCTCCATTTGTTTTATCCTTTAATTTGAGCTAATTTTTTCTAGACCTCTGCCTGTTCTCATTGCAATCTTCTTTAAATTGGTCTGTATTTTTCTTGAGGCACAGTATCCAAAGATGAAGACACTACTCCAGATATTCTTATCAAAATGGAAAGTGCAAAAAGATTTCTTTACAGTTCCAGCAGGCTGTTGTATCCCTTCTGCTTATACATCTCAGTGTGGTACTCACCTTGTTTACAATAACATGACATTATGTGTATTCACCTTGTATTGATATGTACATTGTTACCTGCATTCTACCCCCATTCCACCCCAAGGGCCTGATTTGATGAATTGTTACCAAGCTGCGTGATTTGTATTTGTTCAGTTTGTTGTCCCTGTGTAAGTTCAATGTCTTTCACATGAACTGTTGAATTTTACAGAATCACAGAAGAAACTAGGTTGGAAAAGACCTTTGAGATCATTGAGTCCAACCTATGGCCTAACACCACCTTATCAAATAGACAATGGCACTGAGTGCCACATCCAGGATTTCTTAAACGCCACATTTCTTAAATGCCTCCAGGAACGATGACTCCACCACCTCCCAGGGCAGCCCATTCCAATGCCCAATCACTCAGTAAGGAACTTCTTCCTAATGTCCCACTTAAACATCCCCTGATGCAGCTGAAGACTGTGTACTCTTGTCCTGTTGTTGGTTGCCTGGGAGAAGAGACCGACCCCCACATGACTCAAGCCTCCTTTTAGGCTGAGCCTCCTTTTCTCCAGGCTTGTTCATAAAACATAATTGTCATGCAAGAGAAATTATCATGCCTTATAAACTGTAATTTGTTTGCTATGGTTTTACAGCCTCTAGAATGAGAAGAAAAGGATGGAATAAAGTAGCAAAACAAAAGAGAAGCAGTACACATCTAAAGAGTTTGTTGCAAAGGAGGACTACTTCAAATTTCTGTTTGATCAGCAGCTATATTGAACAAAAGAAAGGAAATTTCTTTTGTCTTAGATTATGATGAATTTGAGACATCTTTAAGAATGAAAAAAGTTTTCTTTATTAGAGACTGATCTTTTAACAAAGAAAGAAAATGTCTTGAAAATTGGCTCTAAGAATAAATTTGAAAGAGGCATGTTCATAATCTGAGGGTAATTTAGGATTAAACAGCTACCATATTAAACTTGGTACTAGAAAATTAAGAATATATACTGTTACAGTGAGGAAACCGTAGCACGCCTATATCAAACCAGGAGTCCCATGGAAAACAAATATATATGGACAGATTCTTGCTAGATGTTTCAGAGATGTTTATTTCTCCAGCCACATGGCCAGGATCTGCCCAGGAACTGTTACAGCCAGGACCCGAGGGTCCTTTGCCCGCACAGGAAACACAAACCAACCAATGGGGAACGAGGCTGACCAGGGGCAGGGAAACCCCGTGTGTCTGTGCCCTCAGGGCTCCCAGGGCTACATGGCAGGGGAGGGACTCCGACATTTCACCCATTTTATTTTAATAAAAGGAGAATGAAGACAACTGGATAAACATAACAAGAACAGTTTCAAAACAAAACAAGCCACCCTCCTAAGTATTTAAATGTCCAAACAGATTCTGTGGAACATCTTAGGGCTGACAGAAGGGAGACAGAACTCTCTGAGCATGCTTTGTGGGGAAACTGAGGCAGGAGAGGGTTTAATTTCTTCCCTCCCCCTTTTCATCCCCCACTCAGCATTGGAAAGGGATTTTTGGGGAAACAATTGGCAAAGGTATGGTTTTGTGAGGGAAACCATGGATGGAAAAATGGATTGGGAATACACTGGGGGTAACAGGACATAGGGTAAAAGGGAAAGGTGGGATTAGGAAAGGGAGACTTAGGGGGGGCCTACAATGGAGATATTGTCTTACATGACTACGATTTTTTGCATATATACTGCCTTTTACAGGAACACCATCAGGCCCAGTGACCTGCGATGCTTGTAACCCTTTTCCACCTTGTATGATTTTGAATTCCACCACCTCTCCATCTCCCAAGCTTGGGATGCATTTTTCAGGGTTATTCCTTTTAATAGCAGTTCTATGCACGAATATGTCTTGCCGGTTGTCACACCTTGTTATAAAACCATAATTTTGTTTAACATTGTACCATTTTACTATCCCTAAGATCTTAGCTACTATGGTCTTTTCCTTTTTCCGAGTGGCTGCTGTTTTCTGTCTCGCTGTGTCTTTGCTCTCTCTTTCGGTCGCTCCCGTGTTGGAATTGTCGGGGCTGCTGGTTCCTGTGCGCTTTTCCCAGGGTCGCGTTCGGGGCCGCGCGAGCCGGGCCGGGCCGCGCCGCTCCGTTCTCCGTGCGTCGCCTCCTCTGCTCTCAGCTGCGTTGCCACTGCCAGGGGCTGCGCCCACATCTCGGCTGGGCCCCCGAGCCCCCCCATGCCCTGCTCCACCGGGCATTTCTGCTGGGCACGGCTCCACTCCGCCGCCGCCAGCCGCGGCCTGCGCGCCGCCCCTCTCGTTCAGGCACTCACGGGGCTCGCTCCACCACGCGCTGCGTGGGGCCGGGCGGGCACTGCCGGGCCGCGCCGCTCCTGCCGCGCCTCGCTCCGCTACCGACACTGCGGCCCGCGTGGCTCCGCCCGCGCACGGGAACCGTCTCGCTGCTGCTCGCAGAGCGCTCGGTGCACATGGCCGAGGCCGCACGGTCCCTGAGCCAGGCTTCCCTTCACCAGGACACAGCTGACATTGCTCAACAGTCTCGGTTATTAAATAATATTCACGAAAATATTCTTCCATCGGCATATATTTTGACTCAAATATTAACTGGGTCCAAACCGTCTTCCAAAAGCCCTTGGTAAGAATTAAATCCCAAGAAACATAGAAAAAGTTCTTAAACAACCATGCCAGGAAGTGTTTCAGTTCTTTCTGAGCTTGAATCAAGCTAAAATTTACAAATCGTTGTTCAAGAATCATTTTAAGTTTAAGATAAATGTCCATATGCGGCTCTGAAAGCCAAGAGTCTTCCCACGGTTCCTCCATAGTTTAGATATGGAATAGCAAAACAAAACCAAGAAGAGGAATCCAAAGTTTCCAGGGTTTACTCACACAAATCAGTCGCTTAGGGATCGGGGATCGTTCTGCTCTCAATTCCCCACCACTTTGTTACAGTGGCGATACTGTAACACACCTATATCAAACCAGGAGTCCCGTGGAAAAGAAATATATATGGACGGATTCTTGATAGATGTTTCAGAGATGTTTATTTCCCCAGCCGCATGGCCGGGGCTCTGCCGAGGAACTGCTGCAGTCACGGGACCCGAGGTCCTTTGCCTGTGCAGGGGAACACAAACCAACCAATGGGGAATGAGGCTGAGCAGGGGCAGGGAAACCCCGTGCCTCCCTCAGGGCTCCCAGGGCTACATGGCGGGGGAGGGACCCCGACAATATACAAAAATCCATTAATATCCATTAACACATGGAAACCAGTGACCAAAAGAGTGTAAATGAATGAAGTAAACTTTTAAATGCAATTTCCTCAGCTGAAATTATTATACCGTATTTTAGGCTACAGCCGCATCATGTTACACTAGAAAACTCGGAGTCCCATATCATATAATGGGTCTTCCAGGAACTGTAGTTCTACAAAATCATATATGAAAATCAGAATTTCAGATTCAATACCAGCCCACATTAAGATCTGCGGATCTCCCAGTTGCTAGAAATTGCCTGAGGAATCTACTCTAAGCAGCCATAAATGCCTGTTCACAAGAATCCTCTTTCTCAGCTTATGGTCAGGGCGGATCAAGAATCACTAAAATTTTATACTGACTCAGATCCATCTCTGCATAAAAGTAATGAGACATCTGCTATTGCTTTCAGTTTTAATCACATAAATAATTTATCACCACAGAAATTCTACTAAAAATGTATTACATGAGTAAAAGCTTCTGCTCTTTCCTCAGACTGGGGTACCCTTTGGTGGGCAGTGTAAGAATTAAATCTCTGCAATGGGACAAATCCCAGAACATCTTTCTGAGAATGCTGCATTACTAAAGAGAAACTTCGTTTCTCTTTAAAAAATGAGACCTGGATGCATGTCAGCACTAATTAGCCCAGCAGGGCAGATGTCCTTGCTGGTTTCCTGCACTGCGACTCAACCCCCCTGTTACCAATGTCATATCCCCTGCCACACAGCTTCCTTCTCTTGTAGGAACTGCCTGAACTCCACCACAAGGTCTTCTTGCCATCTTCATAATCAAATTCTCTTTCAACACCCAGGCTTAGCAAGCCATGTAAGCAGGGCTTGTTTACAGATATTAGCAACATCTGCCAGTTCAAGTGCCAGGCTCTTTGTGTTTATAACTGGAGATTTTACCTCAGAGATCTGATGAGAAAACGGAGTAACCCTTCAACACTGAAAAAGAACAGTCAGTCCTGTCAGACACTCCTTATTTTCCAGGTTTTTAGATTATCATTTTTTAAGTTTAGAACTTCCAGTTTTGAGCAAAGAAGATAGTTGCAAACACTTTAATTTTATTTAAACCATTAATTCTAAACTTTTTTTTTTTCACTTTAATGAACTTACAGGCACTTTTTCAAATGGGAGAAAGAAACAAGGCATTTATTTCTCATTTATTTTCACTACCTTCAGGAACCTAATTGTCATTTGAAAGTGCAAGTGCCAGTATGGAGAACTGATGGAAAATGAGACATTCCATTAAGGAATGAAGTAAACCAAGGCAAGATAAACCTGTGTAACAATTTTTGCTTTTAAATGCTTCTCCTTTAATTGTCTGCTTTCCATTGTCAAAACAACTATTTTTATGAAGGGCCTGTCAGGTCATTGCCCATGTAACCACAAAAACCCATTTGCTTTGTTGGTGACTATAGGGGATGCTCTCCCATGAGCCACATTTGACACTGGGCAAGGACTCAGGAGACCATCCTAAGATATATGAAAGAATAAAACATGAGACCTCAGAGAAACAAAAGGAGGAAACAAATATTCCAAAGGTGCAGTTAATCCTACAAATGACACCAAGTCATTTAAAAAAATCAAGTACCAAATTTTGGCTCCAAACTCAGCATCTATTCTATGTGGGCAATCAAATTCCTTTGTTAGCTTCTCAGCTCTCTAGCATTCACCAAATGGGATTTCTAAGCACGTTGCATTATTATTATTACTCTTCCATCATTGTGCATAATCTCTCAGAGTAAGCAAAGGCATTTTGTTCTCATGTTCACAAACAATGGCAATTTTCTTTTATCTTTTAAATCTTGGCCTAAAACTCACAAGACTGCAAGTCAAAATCTCAAATACCAGCTACATTTGTGTATATAGGGTATCATTCCTCCACAGGAGATATGTTATAAACAAAACTTTGATAAACAGAGGTGTATGATAAATAAATTTGATATGTAAAGCTGTCAGAGACATGACAGAAGTGAAAGTTTTGATTAGTGGGAAATTTGATAACCAAGGCAGTACAACAAATGAAAGTCATTGGAATCTTCTTTGTACTTCTGGATATGCCTATTTATATAGTAAAATCCAATATTTGTTATGTCTCTTATCAGCTGGTCAACAATGAATTTTAAATTTAAAGCTATCACCAAGCGTTTGTTATTTGTCAAGCAGGAAAAGAGGAAATTGTTGGGAAAAGTGACTGCTAGGAGATGACACTACTCTTGTGTTCAGTTTCAGCCACAGACGCAAATTAAAGCAATTATTTCAAAATGACTGATGCAGACAAGTTTTCATGTTGCACATTTGGATGGAGAATAGTACTATCTATGTACACAGTTAGGAATAAAAATGCAAAGTTTTATCCTGGGCTTTTAATATGCATGACAACAAAGAAACATTTGAATGTTGACTGTATTCCCTTTCAATCTGTTCAAAATCTAGAGAAGGGAGTGTATGCTATAGCACTGCCTTTTCCACGTCTAGTTTGCTACAGTTTGGAAGCAAATCCCTACAGCTGACTACAATCTGTTCTATCAGATGCCTTTGCAAGGTCAACACACAGTATTGCACTATATTTATTGCTAGCTGGTGAAAATTGAGTATCATTTAAAACTTTTATCATGACTGCAATTTGGCAAGAGATTGTGCTAAAGTTCCTGTCTGTGGGGATTCAAACACTGGGGTTGTATAGATAATTCTACAGTCATTTGCCTTGAAAAAGTTCATTTTTGCTATTTGATCCTCAGTCTTCATTTTCATTATATGGATGCACTTATTCAAAAATTATTTTGAGATTACTGGGTAAGACTTTTGAGAAGGAGAAAGATGGGAAAATAGGGAATGAGCATTTTAAAGTAGAAATTGAAATATGTACAGCCTTACCCATTGCAGAGGAACATATTGTGGGAGACATGCCATTGGCCATGGGCTATTATGTTTTCATTGCCAGTTCATTATTCAGCTCTCACATTCACAGCATCACCAGGTTTTTGCTGGGGGTAGCACTATCTATGGCTCAGCTCACTACTGCAAGGCAAAGACATTACAATCATCCCACTGAAAGTCTTTGCATGCAGAGGAAATGTTAGATTAGCTAATGCTTTAAAAGGTAAATTTGACTGTTTACTGATCATATTATCACTCCTAACCCTTCAACATCAAACTAAAAGACAATTTTATGATGGCTACTATCCCACAAACCCAAGAAATATATCAAAATAT
The DNA here is from genome assembly GCF_041296385.1 of Aphelocoma coerulescens. Taxonomy (NCBI): domain Eukaryota; kingdom Metazoa; phylum Chordata; class Aves; order Passeriformes; family Corvidae; genus Aphelocoma; species Aphelocoma coerulescens. The sequence goes on along the minus strand of NC_091015.1, from coordinate 157,565,298 downwards.
TTTTAAATTGTACAAGCCTGAGGAAATCCATCTGTCAATGTTACCCTACAAATGTTTTTACCATCATTTTCTTCTTAACCGAATCAAATAGGCTGATATGTTTAAAAATCAAAAATAAAAAAAAAATCCAGGTGTCACAGAAACATGTAAAGAGTAATATCGGGGGAGATCTCTTGATCAAAGCAGGACTACCTCAAAAGCTAGATCAGGGTCTTGCTTACGGTCATAGCAAGACTAGTTTTGAACCTCTCTTAAGGATGAAGGTCACACAGTCTCTCTGAGTACTTCATCCAGTGCTGCACCATTCTTAAAGTTAAATTTTTTCCCCTAAACTCATGAGCAGTTTGGATATCAGTCGAATTATTTTCTTGTTCCTCTAACCAAAAAGCATATTTCTATCACCATCAATGCCTGAAAATATGTACAGGCTAAGTCAAAGCAGGATTTATGTTAGAAGGTATTTAGAGAGTTTGGATCTATATATTAAAAAGTCAGGTCTTCTAAGAGGATGTAAAATATGGAGCTTTGTATTTACAGGCTCAAGTCTTTGGTCTTTAAATCAAACAAACTGTACACCAAAAAATACCAACAGTAAGGTGAAATCTCTGTCTGCAGTGTTGTCACTGTAGTAACAAGAGGGAAACAAAGGGACGCTTCTTTATTCTGTGACTATTTCCCAGGTTATTTTCTCTGCAAGTATTCTTAGTTGTTCCTACTCCACACTACTTTGGATCTAAGTTAATGCACATTGGACAAATTAATTCCTAAATTTTCCTGAATACTTATTATGGTTACCTGCCAATTCTTCATCCATCTCTGCTCCCACTAATCCTTTTATATTTTAGGAAATGCTAGATTTCAGATTTCTGCTTGATTTCAAACGTCTGCTCTAGATGTGAAAGTATTTTAATAGACCTTTAATAAAACATGCTTTCAGACCAAAGCTATCTTCAAACTGTGCAACACCTTTAAAGAAGTAACTCAACAGGCAAACAAGAAGATTAACCAAAAGACACTTTTTAGTAAAATAAACTCCTTTTCAAAAAGCCTGCACAAGTTTCATGGTATGCCAATGTGCTCAGAACTCCATAAGGGAACCCAAAGGAATTTTGACACTCCCCCATACTTTGCTTGCATTTGCAGCTTCTCAAAACACAAGTTCAGAAGAGAAAAGATAGGTATTTCCTATGTCTATGTAAAAACTATTGAACAGATTAGAGTGATAATTTGATTTCTTTCTTTCAGATTTCTTCAAAACTTCCAAAATTTGTACCAGTTCTTAAGTAGTTCAAAAATATTGTGCCATCACTTAATTTTTTTTTTTTTGCAAATTAAAGTCACACCAGTTCTCACAAGCTCAGTTTCATTCTGGAGATGGGGCTATATGCCAAAGGTGCTTATTTCTTTTATCATCTTCAAGCCTGTATCATTCATCATTCTTAAACTGATATAATTTTCTAATTACAGTAGTGAATGGGGCATTTTATCTGGCTTTATAAGACATTAATTCTGTTCCCAGCTCTGCAGTGGACCTGTGGGGCAAATTGTTTCAGTTTGCTATGAATTAGTTCCCTTAGCTGTATTGGAAGGTAATGATCTATTCTGATGAGCCTTAGTGTTTTAAAGTATTCATCTTTCTTCTGCATGCCAGACCAAGAACCTTTTCCCAGAGAGATTTAACTGAAGAAGCAGAAATGCAGCCTACTGGCCTAGACTTTAAATAGACAGCAATACAAATTTCTTAAAATAGAGTCCTACAAGCCCAGTGTGAATTAACCATTTATAACGGATTCAGATTCCTGGTTCTCTCACATTAGCTCCTTTCACAGAACCACAGAATCACAGAACACGCTGCGTGGGGAGGAACCCACAAGGATCAAAGAGTCCAGCAATTAGCCCTGCACAGGACCACCCCAAGAGTCACACCATGTGCCTGAGAGCACTGTCCAAATGTTTCTTGAACTCTTGTCAGGCTTGGTGCTGTGGCTACTTCCCTGGGGATTGTTCCAGTGCCCAACCACCTTCTGGGTGAATAATCTCTTCCTAATATCCGGCATCACCCTCCTGCCTTGCCTACCCTGCCTGTCCCTCCTGAAGAGCCTGTAACCATCCAACTGGGCACTCCAGTCACAGGACTCATCCCATCATATTTTGCTTATGCCAATGATGTCAAATCTCTGGGACCAGGCCAAAGCCTCAAACTTCTCATTTGTTCCTCATGCTGTCTGCATTGGTATAGAAGAATTTCAAGTGTGTTTCATTGTAGACAACACTTCATGGAGAAGATTGTGGGATCATACTAGCACTCATTTCCTCAAGTTTTGGTGTGCCATCTCATTGCTTATCACTGGCAAGCCTGGCTTACCCCTTCAAAGGCTCTACCTATGAGCCCTGCTTGCTCCTGTGCTAAAAATTTAGAAGTACCAGTGTGACCAGAACTGCTTCAGAGCCCTTTGAGTTATATTCCACCACATGGTATTAAAACAGCCCATGTCAGCTGTTTGAAATGTCCCTCTCCTGTAATACAGCACCATCTAAATTATCAATATGAGGGCATGCAACCATCCATCAAGGGCCCTGTGGGCCTCTGCTTCACATGACAGTCCTGATATAAGTCCTGCTGAAAACACTAAAAGGAACCCCATGAAAGATCCCAGCTTGGGTGAACAAAAATGCACTTTTAGTTCCTCCATTTTTATCTTCTAAGCAATTCCTTAGACATCTTAAGCATTCATCCTCTAATCCATATTTAGAAGGCTTTATGCAGTAATCCATCATGTGAAACCTTGTTGAGAGCTTTCCTGAAAATCCGTCTATAAAATGTCCACCGGGCTTCCTTCTATGTAAGCTAATCATTATTCCATTTAAAAATGTAATCAGAATTGTTTGTCATGATTTCTTCTTCCCAAACCCATGCTGACTCATTCTTACTACATTTTCATTCTCCAAATGCAGCTTTAAACTCTCTGTGAACATTATCTCAAAAATGTCTTAATACTGTTTTTGGATTTAATGAACTTAGTTTTCATCATCTTTCCCAGACTCTTCCCTTATGTGACGTAAATAAAATTAGTGTTTTCTAGTCTCCTGTTGCTTTTCAGTGTTGAAGCACATTCTCAAAAAAAAAAAAATCATTTCTCAAACATTTTGTATTTAGCCATGGAACCACAGAATCATAGAATCATTTAGTTAGAAGAAGATCACCAAATCCTCAACATCCTCACAAGGGGGAGAGGAGGGCAGGCACTGATCTTTTCACTCTCGTGACCAGTGACAGTACCCAAAGAAATGGTGTGAAGCTGAGTCAGGGGAGGTTTAGGTTGGGTATTAGCAAAAGGTCTTCACCCAGTGGTTAAGCACTGGAACAGGTTCCCCAGGGAAGTGCTCACAGCACCAAGCCTGTCACAGTTCCAGAAGTGTTTAGACAACATTCTCAGGCACATGGTGTGAGTCTTGGGATGTCCTGTGCAGGGCCAGGAGTTGGACTCAATAATCCTGATGGGTCCCTTTCAATTCAACATTTTCTATGGTTCTGTGATTCTCCCAGATGCTTATGGAGTATTTCGTCTCCTTCTTCATCCTGTTTGGGTCATCTGTAACAAAATCCCATCATGACAGCTTCTGATTCTTACCTGTAAACTCTCCACCCTTTGATCACCATAATCAAGCTCTAGACAGTCAAAACACTCCCTAACACACAGGGCTACTGCACTGCCTCTCCTTTGCCTGTCCTGCTGAAGAGTTTATAGCCATCCATTGCGGCACTCCAATTGTGTGAGTCATCCCACCATGTTTCCATAATGACAGACGTGTCACAGTTTTCCTACTGGCTCCCACAGCTTTCCAATGGCTCCCAGCTCCTCCTGTTCGTTGCCCATTCTGTGAGCATTGGTGTAGATGTGCTTCCATTGGGCTGTTGATCCTGTAACATGAATCTAGTTAATAATGTCTGATCTTAGCCTCCTGCCAGGCGAGGTTCAGATTAGGTATTAGGAAAAATTTCTTCATGGAAAGGGCTGTCAAACATTGGAACAGACTGCCCAGGCAAGTCTGGTGACTGGAGTCGCTATCCCGAAAGTGTTCAAAAAAAGTGTGGATATGGCACACAGAGACATGGTTTAGTGGTGAATATGATGCTGATGCTAGATTGACAGTTGGACTTGATGATCTTAGAGGGTTTTTTTCTGACGTTAATGATTCTATGAATCTATGATTTTCATGTTATGTAACCAAATATTTAGAGTATCTGTCTCAGCTTAAGATTCTGTGCTTTAGTGAAGTGCTGTAGCAGTTAAAAAGTCAGAGCAATAGAATACACATGAAAACTCCTGGCATTTTAGGAGGTTGGAGTTAGGTCTTAGCTCAGGACTGAACACATTTGCTCCTTTTGTGAAGAGAGAGTAACTTCATCTAATTGCATATGATTCAGGTTGATCTAGAATAGTTGCCAAATTAACAGGAGTTTTGAAGAGCAGTCCTTTCAATATTTATTCATATTCATTTGCATCTTACTGTACTCAAAGGTGTTTTGTGCAGAGAATTTAGCAGAGTATTATTAACATATTGCTCTAAATGTGCTGTTCTATAAGCCCTGTAGTTTATTCTCAGTTATGAAGAAAGGACACCTCCATTACAATACATCAGTAAAGTCTGTCTCTGGTGGAATAAACCAGGTTTGTTTAGAGGAGGTCTTGTTTTGACAAATGTCTCTTCCTTTTCATGCAGGTTGGCAAATTCAACAGGATGTTTCACTATATATCTTACTGTTGTTTTAATTGAGAACTTTGGGTTTAGATGTGTGAATTATCATTAAAAGGCTTATTTTACATGCATTGTCTCTTAATTACCTTGTGCTTCTCGGTGAAGTCCAGATGTACTCCTGTATAACTGCAACACTCAAATCTTTATGCAGTTTTTTACAAGGCTCTTTGTACTCCTGGCCATCTTCATGGTAGATGTATTTTACATTGCATGTCTCTGACAAGTTTTTAAATTTCTGATGGAAAAAAACCAAAACACTCCAGTCAGAATTTTCTTTCTAAATCTCAGCAAAATCTGCACTCAGATGTCACAGCCTTAGGGAATCATGAGTGTTTCGACTATCACAAAAATATGAACGTCATTGTGCAGCATGGATTACAAAGCCAGTGGGTTTTACACAGCTACACCACTACATCTGTTCATCAGAACAATAAAGTTCCTTATGAATATTCAACAGCTTGCAAACTTTTCTGAGCCCCAGAGGCTACTTTATCCCACTGTTTAGAAACAATATCCAAACCCTCATCAGTCATTTCCACAGGTAGTGTGATTATTTCTGAAGGATATGAGACATTCCTCTGCCCAAGATTCACAGAGCATTACGTAGTTTAGTTTGGAATTATTCCCTCAGTCATTTTTTAATTTTTTACTTGTATTGAAATTTTAAGTATGAATCAACCACCATGCTCAAGTTGGAACCTCATTATTTAAATGAAAATAATATTAAATAAGGGAGAGGAACTATATATTTTAACTACACTGTATTTGGCCTAGGATTGTTGATATGTTAACCACTAGGTAACTACTAACAGAAGACAAACAGTAAATAACTATATTATGTATTTTTGAGCAAAAAGCTGGGCTCTGATTTTGTAACACCATATTTGTCTGCCATAGAAGATTTTCCTATTTTGCTATATTAACCTTTACAGTTATGTTTCCAATATCCAGACCACAAATGAATCCACGTAATACACAGTTCACATTGCTAGCAGTAAGCCAGCAAGCAACCTTTTGGCCCAAGACAGAAACATAGTGTCATTTAGAATGATTTGGAGGAATATAAATTTTGGGATAGTCTGCAGAGTGAAATGTGTATACAAAAGAAGTACATTCTGAGAAAGAGGGTAACAGGAGGAAACATTTGGATAAGCACTATGATGCCAGCTTTGCATGTTGACTTTGGAGGTGTCTGTGTGTCTCTCTTGTGTCTGTCAACCAGTTTCTGCATTGTATCTCATTTCCACAGCATCACCAGCAGCAGCACCCACACAACTGCAGAAACATACAGCTACAATCAGGATTTCACACATCACTTTTGTAACTACTGTAACTTCCACCATCCCTCACTGCCACAGCAGAACCTCCTTATGAGGAAGTAAAGGCACACCTTAACATACCTTTTAGAGCATTCCTTGAAGAATTAAACACCACCTAATAATTGGCTGAGATTCTTCCACTACACCAACCTTACTATGACATTGTTTCTGTGTTTTGCTCTTTTTCTCTACCACAGTTTCTGCAGCCTTAGTCTGGAAAGAAGCTTCCTTTGAAAGGCATCCAACCTCATGGCAAATTATATAAGAACAAGCTGGCTCTAACAGTGCCTTTGGGCTCCATCCACCTTAGGCCCTGCTGCTTTGGTAAAAGAGACATGTAGCTGTGTCTGGTCCTTCTTATTACCAGTGCCATTTCAGCAAAGGGTCAGGAGTCTGCCATCCATCTCACAGGCACTGAAATACTGGCATCACACTACTGGCTGCCAGCCTGACATAATATTGGGCCTAAGCTCCCTTTGATATCCTCTACTGCCCAGTTGGAAAAACATCATTCTAGAGAGAACACAAGAGGAATGCATGTCCCCAGCAATGCCTGGAGCTTTTACACAGGAGTCAGCAAGCATCACAAAAGCTGTCCTGTTCTTGTGACTGCAGCTAAAAAACCCTGAATCATTTATCTGAAGCCTGATAGAAAGTTTGAAAGAATGCTAATAGCTGAAAGCTTTAAAAGATCATCTATCCTTTCATTAACCTTTCCGTCATTTACATCTCCTGCTTTTCACATGCAAAGAATCAATCTGAACTGCCACTCACTCTTGCCTTAGAGGAAAATGGAGGTTTTAGCTCCATAGGAGTGATGAAGGAACAAATCAGTGACATGTCATAATGGTCAGATTTGGTGGCCTCAGCCCAGATACCAGTGGATGTAAGCTCCTATCTGCAGGTATTTATCACTGCATCTATAATGTATAACAAGCAGTAGCAGAGTAAAAATCAGTAGAATGATCATCCTAGCATCCTTCTTACAATCTCACCACAGAGATTAGGCATAAAACTGCTCACAGACTGGGATACATGTGCTAAGACAATGACTCTCCCATTCAGGGTTACACAGGGACAGTCATAAGCTTGGACTGCTGCTGCCTGGACTGCTGCAGTGCTCAGTGGTAGAGAGGTCTTCGGTCTCCTGCAAAGTTCAACCTGTCCTTCCAAAAGCAACCTGCCACCAGCACAATGAAATCCAGTGCAGAAAGAAAGATAAAGTAATAAAAAAATAAAAATCCTATTTTTACTGTTAGGAAAGAATTACAAATTTTTGCAAATTTTAACAGCTATAGCCTTGGGCAATGATGAGCTGCTTCTTCCAACAAACCATTTATGCAGATGCATGACTGATGCTTAAATATCTATCACCATTTTTCCTCTCTCTTCTTTTCTTTTTGTGTTTATATGTTATTGTAGTTTTTGCTAAATCTTGTGATGATTTGTGCACATGCTTAGTGTTAGCAAGTGGGTGAGCAGTCCCACTGAACGCAAGCAGTCTCATTGAGATCCATTTGCCAATGTTAGTTAGGGTCACAAAAGTGAAATCCACAGGCAGGAGCTTACAATCCAATGTAATAAAATAACACTGTTCATACCAGGGAAGTAAGAGGTGTCCTGAGATAGGAACACAGCCATGTATCCTTGCCAGTGTGCACATACACAGGTGCAGATCAATGCAACAGTTAAGAAGGAGGGAGAAAAAGTAGTAACTAGGTAGCTTTCAGTTAGTTATATAAAAACAAATTTTAAAAATAAACAAAATAATAACCTAAATATCAGAATATTACATTATTCTAGAGATCTGGCTTAAAGAAGTTGGGTAGTTTTATTATCAGCCCAAGTCATTAGGTTATTGTTGCAGAATGAAGAAAGATTCCTTTCAATGAAAGGCAACTATTTGTTCTGCAGTTGATAAATTATTTGCCAGCTTTGTCTAATACTGAAATTTTGGCTTTATGCATTCAAAATTATTTAAATTATTAACACACACATAAAGGAGGCAAAAACTAGAATGCGGAATGCGTTCCACCTCACATGGTTCTGTTTTTCCCGTGGGCCTGAAGTAGGGAATGTGATTCTCAGTGCTTTTCTTCTTTTCCCCCACTGCTTTTATTTGATTTAATGAGGTAGCCCCCCTGCAAGTTTATATTTATGAATTCATAATGTGAGCCAGCAATTTCTTATGCAAAGTCAAGTAATTTTGTTGCAGACTCTTTCTCTCACCCCCACCCAAAGATATTGTTAACTGTCACATTTTATAATAGCACCATCTTTCTTCCAATAAAGAAATTACTTCAATAAGATTCCAGCTTTCTCAAGGCATATCACAGGTAAAAACCTGAGTCATCACACAATAAATAGTTTTAAATTTGGCTACCAAACAAGTAATACACAAGTTTAACTTGTGAAGCACTATTCTTTTCCTTCTGGAATTGTTTATTTCTAGCCTTCATTCTGATTTCTGCCAAGATATGATTTACGATGTAGAGCAACTCTCTTCAAATAAGAGACATATATTCCAAAGCACATATGTTTGGCATCCTCTTTCTGCATGATGCCATGTGCTGCTAAAAAGCTTCCTAAAACCAGCTAAAGCTGTCACAAAACTTTGCTTCAGGAGGTCCTTTGTTCTGCCTCACCTCTTTCCCTGAAAGGTTAAAGGGCTGAGCTAGCTATTCACTAGGAAAATCAGTTGCTTGCTAATCTTTATTCAAATTCAGCCAGCTAATAAATGCACCCCTTAGTGCCTACAACCCTCAAATATTCACAGATATTTGCATTAGTTAAGATTTTTCATGTTTATATTTTCCACATTTATTCATTGTTTTCCCACCTTTTATTTATGTTAATTCCTTGGTGGCTATTGAATGAAAGATTATTAAAAAGTTACTGTGATTCAGACAGCATTTGCAGATGGCAAAACAAGCAGCTCATGAAACACGTGTTGAAGACACTATCTACTATTAACCTGTGCAGCTCTCTGGGATGTTCCATAAATCTTTATATGAGCTAAAATCAAAAGTGGTCCATTATGAGGAAAAAGGAAGGGTCAACTAATTTGTATGCATTCATTTTTCCAACTATAGTTAGAAGCATATCTCTGAAGCCTACAGGAATAGGCAATGATTCCTGTAAGTCTGAAAACTACAGGAACACAGCAGTTGTCATACTGGATCATACCTGAGGTACTCAGCATTTCCTGGTGGTCAGCAGCAAGTGTTTCAGAGGAAAGTTGCAGTATCTGCCTGTTTTCAGCCCTCCTAGGCAAACTGTATTCAGAGCTGTTCTTTCTACCTTGGCAATAGATGCAACAGAAAAATAAGTCCTTTAGAAACAAACACAGAGAGGCACTTCCTAGGCCTAAAGGAAAGGTTAGGACTTCTTGGTTTAGAAAAAAAACAAATGTTGCCAAAAGAGAAAAAAAATCCATTTCAGTATAAAAACAAACAAACAAAAAAACCCATACCACCAAAACAAACTAAGAAAAAAAGAAGAGATGCTCAGCCAAACAGAAAGGCAACATAACTAAAATGGATCAAAGACTGCAATTTTTTTGCACATGTTGAAATTTACCCCATGTAGAAAGGCAGCAGAAGGCCTAGGCTCTCCTTTAGCTGTCACTCCCTACCCTGAGAGCTTTCCTGACACTTGCAACAGTTCACAGGCTCTATGCCTGCCCTTAGGACAGAGAAATATTTCACCCACAATACACAATCACCTTACATAAATACCGGTCCATTATATCACCAAATCTAAGAGCTTAGCAGGGTTTGTTTTTTCTTCATACTCAGATGTCTGTTTTAACAAGAAGAAGGTGGTTACCCAGGTTCCACCTTCACTTAGTAAATGAAATACAAACAGACTGAAGCAGACCTGTAATCTACAAAATTGCTCCAGTAACACCACTCAAGCATTCCCAAGCTTCCTTAAACTGTCCCTAAACACAAATCTCCCCTACATCAATGAATCCCAAATCCTACACCCTACACCCTCAATCACCTCTCATTTCTTTAGTCAGGGATATTTCCAGATGACAAGAGATGGGCAGATACAAACCTATGTATCAGTTCCCATGCTATTTACTGTTGTTTCAACTTCCTTCTCTAGTCCCAAACCTTAATCACCACCAGTCTCAATCCTGGTATTAACTTAGACTGTGCATTCCATAGGGCAGGGACTGATGTCTTCTTACCTTAATCAGTGAATAATTTTGTTCCAGGTAAGAACTCACAGCTTCCTCCTGGAAAGGAGAAACTGATGTTACAAGCTGTCTCTGTATGAACAAAGATGAGAAAATTGTTCACAGACCCAGGAGCGATGACTGAGAGTTGGACTGAAATGAAGAACATGATGACAAACTCATCACCATGTTGATGACTTATGTATAGGTTTACAGTGAAAGGGAGGGATATTTACTGAGATTAAAAGCAGTGAAAAAAATCATAAGGGAAGGAAAATATAGGACAATACCTGTTGCTTACCACCTGCCCACCTACAACTGTTTTGTGGAGCAAATGAAGATGGAATGTAAGAGAGGGTCAGAAACACAGAGGTGAATAAAGAAGTTGATGTGGGGCTGGAAAGACTTAGAAGCCTGGGGAGTAGTCCAGGTATTACCCATAAAACTAACTCTCAGAACAGAATCTTTTCACATCACTCAGTATCTTTTTTTTTGTTATCTTCTGAAAAGACACCAAAGCCTCCCATATACATGATTTCTGTGCAATGAGATGACAACCCATCTTTTGAAAGCAGAACTTTTAATGTGGCCAGTTGTAGAAATGCTGTCGGATGCTCTAGAATTTTCTGTCTACTTCATTTACTAGCGTGAAGGAGTTCCTGACAACTCCAAAGACAGATAATTTGTCACTACAATAAAGCAGGAATCCTTCCTTTATTGCAAACAAGCCTGTTTATCAGCTCAAGGAGACTGATAAAAGAAAATGTCATACCAAAATGCTCAATCAATGTAAGAAGTAATGGATTGGTTAAGTAACTAGTTGTCCCACACAAAACAAATGAAAAACAAACCCACTGATATGCTATTCTAGTACAGTACATTAAAGTCATCAGTTACCAATATCTCAGTGCTAGTACAAGGCTTATACATCTGCCAAGTAGGATATAACTTCAACTGTATCACCTGTATTTAATTATATTCATTAAAAGAAACTAAGCTGGAGGGAAAAGTCCATATATTATCATTACATAACATATCATAAAGCTCACACTCCCCCACTGCAGTTCAGACCCCTAGCAACACTCTGTAAGAATCACCCATTTAAAAGGTTCAGCAAAAGTCATTCTGATTCATACATTCCTGAAGAAAAATGACTAGGCAGCAGTGATATGAAACTGCATTACTTCATTAAAATATCAGCAATAAACACACTGAAAGAATTGGCTACACAGACTTCTGTTTGCCAGAATAATTCCTTCACTGTGTTGATACACACATTCTTCAGTCCTTCTTGGTTTTCAGTTTTGCCTATACAGAAATTCAAAGTTTCACCTCTCATAATTCTTTATAAGCTTCTCTTCTATTCTTAGTAATCCAAACCAGATTTTTATTACGTTAACAAATCAAGCTAATAAAGAGATAAAGGAGAGCATCTCTTTTTCTGAGAGAAAAGATGCTATCACTTCATTTTAGTCCTCAAACCTAGTACTCTCTAAAGGCCTCCTGATAAATTTGTGAGGCAGGGCCAGAAGCAAGGTGATCAACTTAGAGGAGGAGATGTGTCCCTAACAAGAGCACAAGCTTTGGACAAGTTTACTCAGAGAGGGGCCATTCCTCCTTTCCTGTAGGTTGTCCAATCACCACCACAGACAGATATTTTTTGCATGCTTGCATAGCTCCTTTGCAATAATTACATTAAGGGAAAAAATTCTCTGAGAAGCCAATTTAGTAGGGAGCCTGTGTTTTGACAGCTACTCCTACAGAGATGATTTCATACTTAGAGGAAGATAAAGCAAGTGTCTTCACCTATTTAGGTTTGACATGGGTGAAACCAATACATCTAGCACAGATGGCAGGAGCAGAGAAAGATTGAAATGTTGGGGCTGAAAAGGAGGAGAAAAATACAAGATGAGAGGGGAAGACTAGGGCAGTTGAAAATCAAAAGGAAGAGCTATTTTTTTTGCTATTGTAGATTTTTAATTTTTTTTTTTTACGACTTCTGCTCATGAACAACCGATGCTAGCAGACCCTCTGCTCTGCAAAGGCCCAAGCTACTTTTAACTTATCCTGAGCTTTACTCCCAAATAAGCTTTTGAGAATAGTGACACTTCACATCTGTTGAAATGCCAATATAGTGTCATTTTTCTTGGAAGGTATGCCAGAGATGAGCTGTTATTTGTCTCTAAAACTGAAGATACTATTAGTACCCAAATTACCAAACCCTTTAGAAATGTTGCAAAGCTTTTAACTTTTAGTAGGAAGTTTCACAGTTTCTATGTAAATATTAGAAAAAGTATCCCCTTAAATTTTTTACAGGGTGGATATGTCTTTGGCTGAAGTATCTGAGTATTTTGAGTATCCAGCTGTTCTGCGAACAACTTCTAAGGGAAAGAGGAGGGGAGGGTTTCTCTATTTTTTGTGTTTCTGGGAATGCCTCCCTCAAGACAAGTTCCCAGTGCCACTGTAAAAGCTGAATTTTACCCTCTGCATTCAATGCTAGGCACAAGATCAACAGCAACATGAAAGAATAAGCAACTCTAAACTAAAGGAGAATGAGATTTTGCCAAGCTCCTGCTCCATCTCCAGTTCTGCTCTTCACTAGCATGAAAAAGGCAATAGAGCACTTTTAGATATCTCAAAGAATTATTACAAAGCACATGGGGTGGACAGAGAGAAAAGAGGAATCACAGAAGAGTAGAGGGTGTTTGGAGGGTCCTAGAAGCACATTTGCAATACAAGGCAGCAATCTCAACATCAAACACCGTGACACTGCTCCCTCCCTCCCTTCCAGGCAGTCTCTCTCTGGGGCTTGGGTGCCCATCTCCTCAGAAGGGTTTGAAAATTTTGACATTATAGTGGTCTGCCAGACACTCCTTAAGTAAAGTATATAAAGTATGTTATTTTGTTGTAGTACAAGAAGGCATTAACTGCCTGCCAAGGGAAAGGCTTCATAACATGCTGATTTCTTTTTTTTCTCCATGAGATTTCAGACATCATATAGGTAAAGCTCAGTGGAGATTCATTGCTCTTTAGCCTCCTCTGACACTGCACAGTGGGGATGAGACAGGAAGAATCAGTAGGTAGGGTTGTCCACAGTGAAAGGGTAATGCTTAAGCACAGGTAATTTCCCAAATATCTGAAAAACCTTCATTATAATGAACACTTTTCCACATCTTTGCATTTTTCTCTACACCATCCATTGTCTGAAGCTCTCCTATCACTTCCAAATGAGACCCTTTCCTACCCAGACTGGTATTTTTTTGCCATGATCTACTTGTAAATATATTCCAACACATGGGATCACCCAGAAGAAGCAGAATACAACATTTTCATAATCTCTGTAGTAACTAAGGCCCACACACTGTAGGTGTTAAACTTCTTTCATATTTGTTTATTTTGAAGACCTGTATTGTTCATCTGAGCCATTGGGCATTTTTATTTCAAGCTTTTTAGTCCATTTTGAAGGACCGGGGACCAACATCAAATGGGTGTCAAGTGAAGGACATCTTATACCACTAATGGATGTAATTACATTAAACGGCTATTTTATGTCCTCCCTTTTTTATTAATTTAGCTTTCTGACTTTGACAGCATACCCATAGACATAATGAGTTCTTTTCCATATTTTGATCATTTTAATTATCATGGCATCTCAAAACCTTTACTGACCTATTTTGATACAAGCAGTAAAACACGTAGTAAAAGATGATCCATTGTAAAAACCTAATGTCATAAAATTGCTGATCCAAAACAGAAAGATACAAGAACTGGCAGAGTAAGTCAGTGAAGAATGGTTATCCTGTCCCACACAAAATAAGCTCAAGGAAGGACTATCTGTGTGGAAGCCAGGTTGCACACACTCTGTTAACAACACTCAGAAATAAAATCTGCATGATTTGCCTCATGCATCTTGTGGAGGCATGGCCAGATTCCAAGAAATTCAAAGCATGGAGGAATTCCATGCCTTCATCTCAAGGTCAATGCAATACAAGTTTCAGGACTTTAACTAGAAAAATATCGACATTGTGGTGATGCAAATGAAAGTGCCCAGTACAGATTTCACAGCCACACACACGTGTATGTGCACACATACACACTCATACACAGCACCTCTGACACTGTTCCCTTCCTCAATCAGGCTTTCCCTCTTTTTCCAAAATTTTCAGTACTTTCCTAGTTTGAAGAAGTTGCACTCAATCCCAGGAAAGGGTTCCCAGGAAAGGCTCCTGTCCCATACCTATCAGGTTCAATTGGGGCTGGCTCCCTACTGCCATGTCTTCTAAGCATCCTTACTGTCCCTGCTGAGGTTGCAGACTACCTCCATGCTCCATCTTCTGCATATTCTTGCTTTTCTCTGATCTCTACAATGGTTTTCAAAACTGAAAGTCTTTTAATTACTCATCTAAATTTAGTTAGATATTATTAGTTCTCATGACAACTCTTAACCTGTAGCACTACTTTTAACAGTTATTTTTCTGATCTAGTCCAGACAAGTTCTTGTGATCTAAGGCTCTATGTTCATTGTGTTCCAATTAGGTAGAAATTGTGGCAGGTTTTAAAAGAGGTAAACAGCCCTCCTCCCTTCTCAGAGTGTGCATAAATTCATGTAGCTGCAATGAATCAGATCAGAGAATGATCCAGGTGAAAGCTAAATCTCAAATCTACGGTCTGCAACAGCAGAGGCTTATTCCAGTTATTCATGCTAAACCCCATCTCTCAAACTTTTGTTATAAAAATGAGTATTTCTTGAAAGTAGGTGATTAAAGATCAATGCAGAATTTTAGATACCTCCTGGGACTCAGACAAAAAAACAATGTTGGAAATCACTCATCAAAGACTACATTTGCTATTTCTTAAGTTGACACTTTCCAAATTTTCAAAAATCAACTTTTCACAATAATGATACCAAGACTGTGAAAATTTTACGATCACAAAAAAATTAAAAATTTGTAGCCAACATTTTACATACAACACAAAATATCAATTTAAAAAAAGTTAAAAAGTCAAAAAGCCATATGATGACTCTTTCATGTTGTTGTGAAATAAAGCAAAATCCAAATAAGGAAAAGAATGTCTACAGATTAGGTAGTCACTTCAATCACCAGACTGTTTTCTTGTCTGCATAAGTCCCTGAATTACAACAGAAATTAAATCCTGACACTAAACCATGTTATTATATTTCCAAACAAATTTCCTCAGAACAAGCAGATCTCTGCAATCAACTTGAAAAATCGTAACTGCATACTGGCAATGGGAGCTGAAATACTTTCACGGATTTTCTTCTGGCTATACACTAGGACCAGCACCTTCTGACTCACAGCTTAATGGTTTATCTATTAAAGCTTTCTGATTTAAGTGTTTCATGTCTTGAAAATGTCCAGACTTCTCCCGTCATCTTCTGATTACCTAAAAAAATTGTGCAATTGCTGTGCAACTAATGCTCCAGTTCATTCTTCCTCCAGGTCATTTGTACACCTAGGTAGTTCCTAATATTCAGCTCTGGGGCAACCCACTATTAACCTTCTTTTCTTCTGAAAAATTGGTTATTTATTTTGACTTCATTGTCTATCTTTTAACCATTTTTAATCCATGGCAGGATCTAACCTCTGACTACCAAAGTTTTTTAATAGTCTCTTGTGAAGACCTTCAGCAGAGTCTTTTGTTCTCAATTTTATTATACTCATCCATTCTCCTTTACCCACCATTTCCTTGAGTGTTTTCAGTGCATTCCAGCAGGTTAAAAAAGCTTCCAGTTACTCTTTAAAAATAGCTGGTATCTCGTGCCATAGTCACCTTGGAGATTAAAAATTTGAATAGCTTCTCAATTTATTTCCTAGTGTTGCATTATTATTCACCAGGAGGTAATTTTTAGCAACAAGCTTATCTTAATAAACACATAAGGGCTATCCTAATTCGATGAGGTACCTTCTTTGCAATTTAATGCAGAGACACAAAAGTACTTTTGGAAAGGGATGGGCTCATAACCACACAATGGGTATTACAGGTATTACCTTGAGTAATATTTGCACCTTCCCAGTTAAACAGTGGATATTCACAATTAAAATTAAAAAAAAAAAAATAAAAAGGCCAAAAACCCACAAAAACCACAGAGTCTGTAGCATCAGGTAAACTTATATAAATATTTTAAGCTGTCTTTGTTTTTCACTAAAGTAATTTCCTCTGTCCTACATCCCTCTGTCACTGATAATTCAGGTGCCTCAGGAATTCCTAGACAGGCAGATTGCAGCTGGCCGGGCGATGGGCCGTGCAACATCCGTCATTGTGGTTAGACATGTGCAGGTCCCACAGAAGGAACGCCTACACACCCTGGTCATGCAAACATGCTCTTTCCCATGCAGCAGGGAGGCAGAAGGGCATGGGGAGGGGGAGGCTGGAAGAAAATATTAACCAACTCATGACCTGATCCTTGTCCTTGTCTGAAGAACGCAGATGAAAGGGCTTAGCAGAAAGCAGCCTAAAGACACATTTGATCGCTCTGTTTCCATATTTGCCATAGTGTGTATACCCACATCTTTCAAAAAGCTCTCTGTCTTGGTATGAAAGACAGGTGTCTGCTAAGGAAGGCAGGATCCTCTCTTGGAATGGAAAATGTAACACCCTTCCCTCCAAATTATTATAATTTTGAAATCAAGGGGCTTTAAGGCAAAGATATGAAAAATGGGAATAACAGTTCTTTACTAATATGTATATAACCAGTCAAACAAACAACAATAACTATGGCAGTAACAGCAAACAATCACAAACCCAGTCCCAGCCTTCTCGGCTGTCAGGCCCTTTCCCCTCGGGTGCAGTTCCGTTCACAGCCGGCAGGGGCGCTGGCGGCTCCCGGTGAGCAGGGCAGGTGCGATGGTTCCCCCGCGGCTGCAGGGGGCGCTCCGGAGCGAGCTCGGGGAGCACGCGGCACTGGTGCCCTGGGATCCCGGGGAGGGATGGAACAAAGGCTTCACAAACCCCTGGGCAGCCGATCCCGGTGTCCGGCTGGACCCTCAGGAACAGCAGGCTGGAATGGCAGGCTGGAATGGCAGGAACGAGCACAAATCCCGGGTGGCGGATGAGATGTATCAAACTCCACAGCTGCAGCAGGAACCCCGGAACATCTCGGCAGGCAGGGGGTGTGGAGCTGCAGTGTAGCAAAGACTCAGAGCAGTGGCAAAGGAACGGTGAGAGCATGGCAGCGGCAGCCTGGATCCCAGCAGGGTAGTGAAAAGCAGGCTTGGGATCCTGGGGTTTTCCGTGAGGCACCTGAGAAGATGGTGAAAAGTCCCTCTTTTAGTGAGGTAGGGTGTTAAACAGGGTCCCAATGAAATGGCCACTCCAGCAAGCAAGCTCCACTCATGGTAGAAGGAAGGCAGCAGAAGGCAGAACCCCACAGTGGTGATGAACTCTACCCACAGCGACCACAGCCTCTCTCCCCTCCAAATGCCGAGAGAACAAGAGAGCTGGGGACTCCACCCAACCCCTTTTTCTCATTTCAAATCTCACAGCATCTCTGCCATACATGAGAAAACCCCAGGTAAAAGAGAGTAGCCAGCTGGACCCCTTCCCTGAGCTGTGGCCAGGTCTTTTGTCTCTCTTAAGTATCCTGTCATTATTGTCTCCTAGCAACACATATGGGGG
This sequence comes from Aphelocoma coerulescens, assembly GCF_041296385.1. Classification (NCBI taxonomy): domain Eukaryota; kingdom Metazoa; phylum Chordata; class Aves; order Passeriformes; family Corvidae; genus Aphelocoma; species Aphelocoma coerulescens. The sequence goes on along the minus strand of NC_091015.1, from coordinate 157,547,394 downwards.
AAAATTCCTTAAGAGAAAAAAACCAAAAACCAAAAGGAGAACTCCTAAAACCCCAACACTTTCCAAAACATGCTGGGTAATGGAGGTGCAATTTGGACTCATATATGCCCAAATGAGTACAGTCTAATTACCAAAGGCCTCTTATAATGGTAGAAATGTGGCACTGCAAACAAGCCATCACATCTTTGTTACATTTAACTGTTGTGTTGTGTTTGCTTTTCTTTACCTGGTCAGTAAGTAAAAAAAAAAAAAAAGCAATCCCTTCCTTATAGGGAGAGAGAGTTAGAAGAGAATTATTGTTTAAGTGGCTGCTCAGGGAAGTGGAAGAAGGCAAGAAGAACAGAGAAAATTGCTGCAAGGTCATAGTCAAGTCAAAAAGGAGAATAGCTGGGTGAAAGAATATGTGCTGTCCAGGGTTTTATACTGGGTGGTTTCTAAGCTTGACATGATCGTAGTGAGAGCTTCTGGAGAGAAAAAGTACTTACAGGAGAAAATGGATATAGAAATATGTGAGATACAGAAGGATGTTTAAGTATATTCTTTCTGAAATAAAGCTTTTCATAAAAACACTCTTCTTCAAACATAAGCCGCTATCAAATTGCTCCCTTTTCTGCTTAACTCAAAGAGGGTATTAGTCTTTTGACAGTAATCCTTGCACTGCAGTCCTAGCTGTGAGGTTAAGGAAGGATTTTGTCCCTGGGGCACTTAACGCTCACAAGAAACTGTTCCTAGTAAAGGTGTTACTGGTTGTAGTTTATTGACTGTCCTGTGCTTCCTACAAAACCTGGGGATTAGTGCACAATTACTTTGACTGAGTTTAATGTTGAAATCTGGCAAAAATTCCAGAAACTGTCACCACCAAAGGCTGGTGGTCTCTCCAGTGTCCACTCTGTGCAAGTACCCAAGTGCTGGGTGAAAGATGGATGGCCTGTTAATAAGAGAACAGGAAAAAAATCAGGGGCAGCAGGGACCCATACAGTTCTGCTGCCAAGCGCAAGGAGCCAGTCTACATCAGGTAAACTGGCCTTTCAAATAAGAGTGAGCCCAGGGGTAACAGAGGCCTGAATGAGACACCTGCTTTTCCTCATGGAAGTACTTACAGGTGGTATGTATGCTGGGGGAATAGGTGTTCTAAACAGATACCCAAAAAAAAGAGTACACCAACCAGGGCTCCCCTCAGGTAACACACAGGGTGTCACTGGAACCAGAAGGACATGAAAGAAATCTGCAGTAAAGCCTAAAACTGCAGCTGCTCATCTCATCTCAGGCTGGTTTCAAAATAACCACCCAGTCCATCTTGTCCACTTGCCTCCCCACAGGAGCCCACCACAGATTGGTGCCTCTCTGATGGAGCTGAAGGCCAGAACCAGACTGGGATCAGGGTTTTGCTCAGGGGAGGGGCCTGACCATGGTCAGTGTAGGGCTCCCTGGGGCAGCCAGGTAGGACCACAGTAAGCTCAGGTAGACCCAGGACGTGCAATAGGTGGACATGGGCTGTATGAGGAGGTGGTGTCCTAGCAGTGTGGGGAGGAACAGAGGTCAGGGACACATTTGCCAGAGAATGGCTACAGAGTGTGAGTGATGTTGAACACTGGTCAGGCTTCTGCAGCCTCATTTTCCCTCTCAAGCACCATTTCCACTTTTCCTTCTACACCTTTCTCCCTTCTTTGACTACAGCAGATCTGGACAAGGACATGACACAGCACACTTCTACCTTCTCTCTCCTTGGTCATTCATCCAGACCTCACAGAACTTTCTGTAAGGTCATCAACACTAAGGCAAGGAAACTGATAGAGTGTAGATACAAAAATGCTGCTAGCGAGGATTTTCTTGCTAGTTTCTAAGTCTGTGAGACACTTTTCTCTCTCACAGAAGAGGTAACAGAGTTCTGTAAACAACCAAACACCTGCAGCCTTGAAAAGTCTGGTTTATGGTACAGTAGAAAAATATTTTGACAAGGGATGTTTTAGGATTTTAGCCAATCACCCCCAAGGGGTGGCTGATCCTTTGTCCAATTAGACTATGAAGAAAAAAGTCTATGAAAGAGTTTGTAAAATAATTAAATAAATCAATCTTGCTGCACAACTCCTGCCTGCTGGATCTTCTCTCCTCCTCCTCCCTATGGCTATGGGACACGGTGATATACCCTAGGGCCCAGGCCTGCAGTAATAATAGAGCTCCAGCCCCAAGCTGTGCCAAGGGGAGTTCCCCACTACTTGCACAAAACTCCTTGAAATAGAGTTTTCAATTCACAGACATGTTGCCTGTTTTTTCTGGTTGGGGTGGCCTTTCTTGGGAATTCTTTTGAGGCTTTATCTCATTGTCTTCATACACCACATGCTTCTGAAGACAGCATTTTTTTCTGATTTTCTATATTCACAGATGGTATTGCCTCTGTGTATCTAAATACACATAAAAGTGTATATACATATATATGAGCAATTCCTGATCCAAAGGAAACAGGCAATCAGAGGGTACTCTGAGATCAGAGCAACTTGGTCAAGAAGCTGTCCCTGTCCATGGCAGGGGATTTGGAACTGGGTGATTTTAAGGTCCCTTCTAACCCAAATTATTCTATGACTGGTTCAACTTATGGCATCCAGCCATTGCCAGAGCAGTACAAAAACACCTGGAGGAAAACGGTGCCCACCAGAGGAAGATGGGGCAGAGCATCTGTCACATCCTGTCTCTTGTCACAGTTGCCCTTGTGTAACTGGACAAGCTTATAATGAAGATTTACATTTTTTTAACAGTGTCTGGTAGAGGACAAGCTTGTAATGCCATTAGCACCCTAAAAGAAATAAGGAAAAAAAGAAACATCTGCGAGGGAAAATTCCTACACGAAGTAACAGATGTGATTCCAAAAGGCTTCTCTGAAAAGCATTTTAAGTTTTAATTATTTAGAGTTTCTCACTGTGTAGACGCAAAACTCGCACAGATTTCTGAACCATAAATAGCAGATTGAGATTGCATTTGAAGAAATTTAATGCCAGTGGAAGAGTGGACCCATTTCTACAGAATTAAGCCATACAAAATGTCATTTGTTGGAGGTATAATCAAAAGAGATCTAATTTAAATACTGTACAAAAAACATGGCAAAATGCTGGATTTGTACAAAGAATAAATTCCAATTCATTCCCACAAATGCAATGATGAAATTCCCGGTTCTTACTGTTTTGAAAATGGAATGGGACAAAGTATTGATGATTACAGGGGAAAAAAAAACCACCTTCTGACAGGGATATGGAGTACATAACTGAAAAGATGCTTTTATCATGTTTTCAGCTCTAATTTCATACTCATTGATTAACAGATTTACTCTGTGCTTCATATGATATCATGTATTATTCAAGCAACTTCTTAAAATTTAACAAAAGCACAAGGAACAGGAGGAGAATATCATAATACACAGAATTTTAAATGTCGTTAAACCAAAGCTATGCTTTAAAGAAAATATCTACTAAGCATTCCAACATAAACAACCTGGTTTCCACACAGCATGAAGCCTGGTTTTGTCTGCCTTGTTTAGCAGGGTTTTTTTGTGCCAGGAGCCCTTTGTATAAAGCTGCAAGTAAACGAATCATTACAGAAAGGAAAATACAATTCTTACTCATTAGGCTCACAATTCTTATTCATTAATGTATTCGTTCACCTTGATTAAGCAGTAAAAAGGAAGAGGGCTGGGGATTTTAAGAGAGGTACACAGGCTTTGAAGTGCAGCAGTTCTCAGCAATTCTCAAAAAGGCTGCAAGGAGTTAAGAAGGAATGAGTGATGTCTGTGCGCAGCCCCACACTTTAGTCAATCCAGGTTACACGCTTTCTCAGCAGGCGAAATTCTATATTCTGAAAAGATATAAAGCATGGTAATGTCAGCTGGTACAGGACCCAAAAGCACTGAATGCAGGTAAATTATAATAGTGTCCAGTCTCCTTTCTTGGAAATATGCTGTATAATTAAGAGTTTTCCACTTGAGTGAAAACTCTTATCATTTTATTCTTTTACTGACCTTTCCTTTGCCCTAAATAATCTTGTTTACCTGGTTACATTTTTTTTATGGTTACTTCAAGTTTTCTATTGACATGGGGGTTTTTTTACGACAAACAGAAAAACAAAACAAAAAAACCCAGAACCACAACAAAATGTGAGCATTACTCAATCACGAGATGGTTTTCTTCTGGAGAACATGATCACACCTGGCAATAGTGGTTAGCAAGAGACAGCAGATTTCATGATAAACTAAGATTACAGAAAGTTCCTGAGGTTTACAGCCCCTACTGCAATTAAATTGCACTTGAGCTCCTCATCCCTAGGGAGCCTTTCACAGCTATCACAATTTGGTATCACAATTATTGTGACTATGCCTATCACAACAAGAGAATCTCACAAGACCTTAATGAGTCATTAGAAAAAAAGTACCCCAAAGTGTGAAAGCTTAACCAGAAAGGCCTTTTCTCTGCCTCAGAAGTCTGAGAATTTACTATTACAGAATTTAATAAACACGTGTAGGTGCTGTCTTTTTAGAGCCAAAGTTTATCCTACAGCAAGAGGCTGAAGGAGGCTGTCTGTATGGCTACTGAAATTACAAAACAGAAATCTTTCTCTGTCTGTGAGAGAGGCAGCATGATAAGCAAACACACCTACATTTGGAGTGTTTTCTCACATAAACTTTTTTAGCAGTTTGCATTGTGCTGACTGGATGTGTAGATGGTATGTGGATTAGGCAGCAGACAGATCATCTGTCTAAATGCCATCATGAAACAGCTGCCCTCTTCTTTTCTATCCTGTTAATGCTAATCTTCCAGATCTCAAGCAGGCACTGATATTATTCCTAGAAAGACAATAATCAGAGCAATGGACCCAACAAAACACTATGCAAAATGACATGTCACATTAGAGGAGCACTTTGTTTTCATCTGAGTATTCAAAGTGTTGGAGGCAGCACATTTAGAACAAAACTCCTGGACTGAAACCTTGAGAGCTTCACAAATCACATTTCCCTTGCAAGCCAACACAGCATTTTTTTTTTCTAATTGCCAAGCTGCTTGTTTTAATGTAGAGTGGACCCTGTCGATAGTCTGGGATTAATGTTGTGGAGATGCTGTAAGTACCTAATAGGAAAAAGCATTCCTTCTGAAAAAAAATCATCTTTATTACTTGTATTTGCACTTTTTGGTTCTAATCAGAAATCCCTGGCCTGGGATTGTTTCTAAGTACTTGAGGAGATGTTATGCTTTTACCTATAGCTTATCCATTATTATAATTACAGTCACTGTCTGGAACTGAATCATGTGCATCAGGGTTTTTTCTGTCTCTTCTCTACAGCCAAATTTGCTGAACTTCTTGGATTCTGCGTGAAACTTTCTAATGCTGTTTATTGTTGGCATGCAGCTGTGAGCCACTGCATCTCTGGAGTGTGTCTGCATGTTTTTTGATTGTACCTTACCATGTCTACTCTCCTGACTTCCTGGAGACCATGGGGAGACCTGTGAAGTTCCTTCTGTGGCTTACCAGACATAAAGACAGGAAGGTGCTTCGAGTAGAGAGTTATGTGACATGGAATTGTCTGATGTTAAAATCTTTGACATCTGGACACTTGTTATTAAAACACATCACCATTTCTAACAGTGGCCACAAAAATTCAAACCGTTCTGGTAAGAAGACATTTATAAGAATGTTGACCAAGTGCCATTAAAAGATGATTTTGTTTTCTTTTTACAGTAAGTATGAAATTCAAGCTACCTGAAATCTAAAATAGTGTGGGTTTATGTGAAGTTCTCATCTTAGTCAATCAGATCCCTGGTGTGAGCTCCACCTTTTGTTGGCACAACTGAATAACAGGGTGCCCATTTTGCAGGCAAACAGATATCCCAGACAACTACCTGGCTGTGGTGTGAGCAGTGGCTATAAAAAGACACTTCTACTTTTCAAAAACAGGTACAGAGAGCCACATGGTCAAATGCATGCATATATAGTTCCTGTAAACTGATGGTGTGAAATGAGGATTCTGGGGCTTCCTACTTGTACAGATCCAGCAGGTTACAGCTGTAATCTGAGCTAAGGCTTTCTATATTTTATCCTCCTGGTATAATTTTATTTGTTCACATCTGTAAAAGGCTCCTAACCCCTATGAAGCAGTTAGTAATCTATTTAAAATATACTTGCAATATTAAAAGTGACCAGATGAAATTTTCCTTGCATTATTTGAAATCTGGTTTTTAACATCTCTAATTTCTATATTTAGACCATTTAAGCACCAGGTAATGCTTAACCTGGTAAATGGTTTGATGGTAACGCTTTGACCTGATAGCATTACACGAGCTCGTTCTTGATAAATGTCTTTGGTCCCACCTGCTAGAGGGTCAGCAGGATGTCTGGTACCACTCTCCCTTTCCTGCAGCAAAAAACAGTGCATGGAACATCATTTTTCTAAACAGCAATCAACTCTCATCCCCATCTACCTGGAAGAAGCAGGTTTTGGAATGGGTACATTAAAACAGTGACATGACTTGTCTGTGATGTTTCCAGGCTTGGGTGCAGTACCCAGGCAATGGGACCATAATGGCCAGCCCTGTCACATGCCAGGGAGATGTCATGGGCTGGTGCCACAGCTGTGCAATGGTGGGGGAGTCTGGCACTTCTTCCTTGTGCTGGATAATATCTGCTCTCACCTGAGATCACGTTTGACCATGACATGCTGTGTGGGCACCAAAAGCAGCATGCAGGGAGTCATTACCACCATTTTCTCTGCAGAGAGACACTTGTGTGCAAACCAGGCTTGATTCTGCAAACTTTTTAGCAGCAGGTGAAGATATTGTGGAGTAGGATACCTTTCACCTGCATCATGAGTAAATTGAAAGACCAGTGTGTGGTGACCAAGTTAAACAGCAATTATGATCCCTTGTTTCCTGTGGACCTGTAACATACCCTAGTGCAAAATTAATATGTTCCTGCTTTGGACAGGTGCTGAGCTGATCCCACTGACAGCCATGTGGAGTGCATGGAATAATTTTTATGGGAATTTAACATTTTACTCTTCATGACAGGAACTGGGGAAAGTCAGTCAAGAAAATTACTTCAGAATATTCTGGTGTCTGCTAAGACAGTTTTGTCATTGTACTGGCAATTTCTTCTGCCCTGGAGAAGAAATGGGTGACATTTCTCAGGCTTATACCGTGCTCCATGTACTGCAGCTGAACTGCCAGCTGAGTCCTCAAGACAAGGTTGTAATTGGCTCAGTGTATATCAGGTTCCCTTCGACTCCCCTTTGTGAACACAAAGGCTGGGATGCAGCCAAGGCAAGAAAGTGTACAGCAAAACAAAGCTGACATGAATTGTATAATAAACAAAAGCAGATGTGCTCTTCACATGGTTCCGTGAGGGAGGTGGGGGCAAAGTATATTTTGACAACAACAAAAGAATAAACTGATATCTGAACACAGGAGGCTTTGCAGGCAAAGAAAGGTGCTGCCAGTGATCAGCAGTGAAGTAGCATTTGCAGATCACTAGATACCAACAGTGAGGAAATGGCTGCTGTTGGTACCAAACCCACACAACAGCCCAAATAAACGACAAAAGCATAATGTCCACATTCAAGGCTTGCAGTGAAATACTGTTGGCACTTGGGCTGACAAACCCAGAGCCCTTCACAAATCTATTAGATGGATCCAAGTATCCAAGTTCTCCACTACCCTGCCACATACTGTGTATTTGCAGATGCAGCAGGTTTTTTGGCCCAGACCAAAGGGAAGAAATTTTAGCGGGGGGAGGGGGTCCCGGGTGCAGGAGAGCCAGCCAGAGTCATGACATGAACACCGATACAATTTGAGCATCGTGCTCCAGTTTTATTGTTTACCTCCACCAAGTTATACTTTTTCAAAGTTCATGCCCCTTTCCCATGAGAAAGCCTCTAAGCAGCGGGGGAGCTGACCAGTGTATACCTTTTCCCAAGGCTGTTCAAGGCTGCCAGCTAGCAGGTGCCTTGCAAGCCTATCTTCAGCCTGAGGCCCCGTCAGGGGTACTTCTGCAACAGCCCTGGGATGCCCAAGCTCTCCTGGGGTATCCTATGTCCCCACTCCACAAGGAATTCCTCTACAAGAAATGTAAGAACTTATACACAATTTAGATTTGAATGACTGTGAAGTGCAGATGATGTCACTCTTGGAATTCAAGATGCCTCAAAGATCTAGGTATGCCTGGCTTATGGGTTGCTCTAAAGCTGCTGTTGCTATAATGTCAAGACCACTGAGGAAGTACTGGCCTCTGTATTTATTGACACAAAGGGTATTCTCTGCATGTCTTAGTGGTTATAGGTGGAATGATAATGGCTATTTTTGATCCAACCTAAGACAAAGGTTGCACTGACCTAGGAATTTTACTCACCAGTTTCACATATCATCCTCACCCAGTAAGAGACCAAAACCCTTCCTCTCTAAAGACAGACCTTGGGTGAGAAAACTTAATAAGTAAGATGCAGTACTCACTTTCCAAGGTTATCTCTGTGTCAGAACTGAAGTTCCTAACTTAAGTTATACCTCATATCTTAATATCCTTTAGGTTAAGTCCCTCAGTGTTGCCAGAAGCAAGAGTGCATTAGATAAATCAAAGTATTCAGAAGGAAGAGAATTACATTAACAAGAGAAAGATTTTGCAATACTTGGACTTAAATGATGGTAAGAATTAATAAAATAATGTTTTTTAGATAGCATGTTTATATCTCTTAGAATTAACAGAGGAAGACAATATATTCACATTTTGTATCAAGCTATCCATCTCTCAGAAGTACACTTTTCCCTTCCACAAGGACTTAGGTGAAGGCTGTGGGAGCTGTCCTTTGACTGTAAGAGTTTTGTCATGATGTCTTTTTTCATTTGCACATCACGGTCAAATACTTGGTCACAACAGGGATGCCTAAGCACTACCACTAGGTGTGAGAAGAAATGTTCTCTTTTCTGCATTCTTAAATATATTTCTTTTTGGCTGTCACGCAGAATTATGCACCCTTATTTTGTTATTAACCGTGTGAAACTGCAAATTTTTGTTTACTAAGCTTATACTGGATCATCAGGGATGGAAAGAAGAATCTGTAAGTCAATCATTATAACATTAATAGCAAAAGCGTTCTTTCACATCATGAGGAGCCCTGGATCATGGTCATTATTCATGACAGATGTTTCCACTTGAGTTGTAACTAAGACAAGAGAGATTCTTTTTTTCAGGGCTACCTATCTAGAATTAAATAGTATTTTACTATTGTAACAGGAAGAGAAGATGCAAATGAAGAGTTGTACACAAAAAATGTCTATTTATATATATTCAGAATTCAGTGTCCATTTCTACTCAGGTTCTTTAAGGAGCAGAAAAAATGGTTCTGCAAATTATTTTCCATTGTTATTCTGGAAAGCTCACAGTTTTTTCATAAAAGCCATTTTATTTCTTTGTTTGGTTATTCCTTACATTCCTTTAATGTCAAATGGCAGTTTTCTTTACTAATGGCACTGTAGTCCAAAAGACCAGGAACAGCAGTAAGCTTATTAAATATTAAAAAGGGCCTCTGAGGTAAAATAGCGAGAGATGCTTGACTATGCTATCAATGAGTTTGGGGTTTTTTTGTTATTTTCCCTTATGCTAATTTATTTTCAGAGCACCTGCAATATTCAAACCAGAGGACATGCAGAATAGGTTTTCAGGCCAGGGGGTATATATTTCATAAAAAAACACTAGAAACTGAATGAAGAAATGAAAGAAAAACAAGAACAAAAGAAGAATTATGGTTCCCTTTTTTTGGGTAGTTGCTGTTGTTGCAACTAAACAAGCAACACAATTGATCACTAACGAGAATTAAGTTATTGTGTAGTTGCTTAACTCATAAGGCTGAAATATTCAACACAGTCAAAGAACTAGAATGCAATTAGAATAAGATGTGACAGGCTGCACATTCATATGCTTTAAGGAAAAAATAGGTTTGCATCTACAGTGTTGAGATTTATGATGCAAATGATTATGCTTCAGTTTTACCCCTGGAAAAATGAAGCCCCATGTATCCTAATACTGAAGTCTGAATAGCAGTCGATAAACGCACAGAATTTATTCAGAACAGAAAATGTTTGTGGTACCAACTTAATTCCAAAACTTACTTTTAAAAAAGAATTAGCTCACTAACGGGTAATAGATATATATTATATTTATATATATATATATATATATATATATATATATTACAGTGCAGAAACTTATGAGTCTAAACACAAAAGATTGCACCTGGTGACAAAAATTTTGTTTACCTAGTAAAAGAGCAAATTGCTGTTGAATCACTGATGCAAAAGCAACCAGGGAAGCACAAATGATTTGTTTAACATAACTCTAACTTACCCATAAACTGCAGTATTTTTTATAATATAGTCCAAATAAATGGCTTGTGTTGGTGCTCAACAGGTGACAACTTGCTAAAAAACCCATCTTGAAGTTTACAATACAGCAAGAAGATGACAAGGTATTTGCATGCATAAAGGTGAAATATGCCAAGATTTATTAAAAATTTAGATATAATGGATGCATGTGTCCTATTCTTTATGCTTCTAGATTAAAAAAATTTATCTGATCATGGCAATGTTTACTGTTTCTTTTAGTGAAGGTATAAATCTTTGCACCTCCTCATTAATACATTCACACTTTTTTCTCCTTCTACTCACAATGTAAGTAATGTTTCCCAGAAGCTGTAATGTAATATTTAATTATTTACTTTGATTCAGAAATTGCAAAATGTCTAAATTACAATCCACTATTCCATACCTAATTTAAAAAATTTAATTTAATAGTCATGTTGTACATACCTTGTACACCAAGAATTAATTTCATCATTCCTTGGTGATGAAAATCACCCCCCTGCCATGGGCAGGGAGACCTCCCACTAGACCAGGTTTCTCAAAGCCCCACCCAACCTGGCCTTGAGCACTTTCCAGGGATGGGACAGTGTTGCTGCCTGCCCCCGAGGTGCGGCACCGCCCCGGGACTGGCCAGACAAGGCCAGACTTATTTCGGCCATGTGCTCTGAATGCTCTTTGCCCTAAGCGCGAGTAAAACTGACAGTAACTCGGACTCCCCCGAAACAGCCCGACTGGCTGGGTACCCCGGGTCCACCCCTGCTCTCCCCTTTCCCTTTCCCCGAATAAAAGGACAGCCGAGGGGGCTCCGCCCTCTGGTGCCCTGGCTCCCCTTCTGTGAAGAGCTGCTCCTGTCTCTCTCTCGGGACAGGAGGAATAAAACAAACAGGATTGAGGCACAGAGTTTGAGCCATATTTCTACGTCTTTGCGTCTGCTATTGGCATTAGCTTTACAGCTGTCACTTGCTGCATTTCAGAGCCACCGAGTCGCTGGACTGCCCGTGCCGTCTCTAAGGCACAGAACGGTGAGCTGAACCACTGAACAAGCTGAGAACATCTCCACAGGGCAGCCACATTTTATCTGGGCAACCTGTTCCAGTGCCTCACCACCCTCACAGCAAAGAATTCCGTGGCAATATCTGACCTAAACCTACTCCTTTTCAGTTTGAAGCCATTACCTTGTACTGTCCGTACATGGCCCTATAAGAAGTCTCTCTCCTGCTCTCTTATAAGCAAGCCCTCTTTAGGTATTATGGGCTAATGCTATTAGGGCTCTCTTGGGCCTTCTCTCCTCCAGAGTGAACAAACCCAGTTTAAATATCTTTAGATATTTAGATTGTATCTGGTCATAGTCCATAAAGCTGCTTGATTTTGTTATGGGAAGAGAAAACAAGGGAAAGTAGATGAGTGCGTAGCATCATGTATTCATTCCCATTCCCCGCATTTTGCTCCATATAATTTTTTTCTCCTTTAAGTGACTTCACATCTGCTCCTTAAGCTTGATGAATTATTTTACTCTGAAAAAAGAGAAATAAACATGGTGAACCAGACTTTATACAGATAAGATAATAAAATAACCTCAATTCTGCCTTTGAGTGACATCATGAAAAGAAAAAAATAGGAAAAATAAGTCTGCTAAGTCAAATTAATACAAACTGGGGCAAAACCCCAAGTAGATTGCCTTTAATATATACTTTTCCTTATTGCACTGGCTCACATTAAGGTTTTCTGGATGCTTTAACTGTACGTTTCCACACCTTTCATTTCTTCTACATTTAACTTTGACTACAGAATTTGTGCAATTTGTTTAGGGGACAGCTGTAGCATTAACATTTTTTCTCATCTTAAATTGTATTTTTAAATGATGATTTAAAATTTATTCCATTATTTTTACTACATGTAAAATACTTATTTGTGTGCATGTGTTTGTTTCTGGAAGTCTACAGAGTGAAGAATTTATTTTCAAATGCTTTGTGAATAACTGTACTAGTCTAGCTACTGCTTGATTTAGAATTCTTAGTGCATTTGAAATATTTAAGCATGCTAAAAATAAATCTAAGTATCCCATCATAAACCATTTCAAGATCACAGTTTTGTGACTGAGAACAGAATACTATGATAATCTGAACAAAAGAAATGTAGCTGAGACAAAATGTGTGTAACATACTGAGTACACAATGAGAGTTTCTAGAAGGTGTCAGGCACACTGTGAGCTTCATGAGAGGCAATACAGGATAAATCTGTGACCTTTTCATTTATCTGTTCCTTTTCCCTTTCAAAAAATTTACTGATCTTTGGAGAATAATTAATCTTAATGTATCAGAGTGTGGGGAACTTTACTTTTTCCTTTAAGAAGGAAAAAAATCAAAGTTACTAAATGGAGTTACAAGCATAGAAACAATTCCTTCCCCAGAAGAAAAAAAAAGGACAAAAGAAAAGAATGGGTCAGAATGTCAACTGATGCAATTTCAGATTATTCCAATGAAATGGCTTGCAGAGACATCAGTTTTAAGGTGAAAAAAACTATTAGGCCATCCTAGTCTGGCTTCCTGCATAATGCAGGCCAGAAAATTTCATATAGCAACTCTGGCTGAGCTGATAGATCTCTTGATTCACTTCATTTAGCTCTCTACTTTTTGAAAGATTAGTAGATATCCTCCCTAGGAGGTAGAACATCATGAGATGGCTGCAGTATATGATGCAGTATTTGATTTGCAAAAAACATTTACAATTTTGGTCTGTGGTGTGTGAAGGCATCAACAGCCCACGCTGACCTCTCAAGAACTGGTTCCCTGCCAAAGTGAGAAGGACAGTGTTTCAAAGAAAATGAAAACCTTTCTGGAATCCCAAGCTGACAGCGACAAATGTCTAGATGACAAGGTTAAACAGCAGGTGTCTTTGGTATGGAAAATAAAGAAAGGTCACACATGGTATGAGTTTCTGATTTTTAAGGGAATTTTAACTGGCACCTCACAATAAGACATCAGAAAAAAGGGAATAAAGAAAAACCTAGTCATGTATAGAAATTCACTGTAGAAGTGACTTGAGCACTAGACATGGGGACAAAAGCAGAATGAAGAGATATAGAATTTATTTCTTGAGATATCAGATGACCCTCCATGAAAGAATTTGTTTTCTCAGAGTTTGGATTTTCTAAGTGAGAGATCAGTCTCTTTGATTTTCTCTGCACACTAGAATTCACAATAAGGAGAAAGTGCCATTGGCTTCAGATAAATGTGTGCTTGATGTATAAATAGACATAATAAATGTGTTTGGCTAAAACATGGATTATTTGTGTTGGTGGAAATCAAAAGCCATCAATTCACTTCAGCAAAGTGATAGTCAGAGGAAGGAGAGGTTAGTTTACACATGAGAAACCTGAGTATTCAAATTGTTTTAGTCTTGGTCCCCTGTTGATGTTATTCTAAACCAACTGAAAAATTTATAGCAATTTTAAGAAAAGTAGACTTAGATTGTTTAATTATGATAAACTGGAAATAGTGCTACAATGGCCTTGAAGGGCAGTGTGGACAGAAGAAGCCAATGGCGAGAATGGATGACCTAGATTTTAGTAGGAGTTGGGCATCTCTGGATAGTCCATTTTGGACCAAAGCCTGTGAGGCAGCTGCAGCATTGCCAAACGTCCAGAGTAACAAAGGGAAAATTCTGACTTTTTTGTAAAATGCCCCAGCATCCCAGTAAAAGGGTATAGGTTCCCATTTCTGCTGTAAGTCAGCCATCACATAGCTAAAGATTTTAACACAGCACACTGAAACCAACCCATTGTTTTACTGAGGGAACACGAGAACCTGTCCAGCAGCTGGCTGTGTCACAGGGAGACTGTGACACTGTGTCACTGTGGTCCCCAGTGTATTTGAAATTGAATCCACATTTCCCAGCACCTAGAAGAATGCCCTGACCATGAAGTTATTGGGCTGGGGCAATGATATTGCTACCCAGCAGATACTACTCTGGAAGACACTTCTGCCTAATGCAGACCTCTCAGAAATAATGAATTCTGAGTTCACAGAGTGAATGCAGAGAGATTTCTATTCTGTCTGATTTATTTTATGTTTGAAGTTATTTTCCAATTCCTATGAATAATTCTTGGCTAGGAGCTCTTTCATAAGCAACTTATTGCAAGGCCTGAAATAGCAGTGAGACTGATTCTCCCCTCTTGAAGTCAGCTTTGGTCCATGGTCCACAGGTAACATGGAACTGTGCTGATTTAGGTTAGCTCAGAATTTACCCTGACATATTTTGATAGGTCATGACAAGTCATGTATCTAATTGTAATGCCTCATTGAATAAGCAGACCCTTTGGAATGAGACCTTGGATGTAAAGCATTATGTGGGTGTTCATTTGTCTGCAATATCCGGGCACGTTTACTTAGGTATGACAGTAAGTAAGCCTGAAAGGGATGCACAGATACGGTTGTGATTTCATTTAAGATACTGGTATATCTGATCACTGAATTTTCTGCTTTCAAATTACATCAGACTGTATTAACAAGGGTTTGGGAAACAGGTAAAATTCCTATGTGCAATATTATTTAAAACACAGGGCAGAGGGAGGAACTGTTAGATAATTAGATTTTCCTTTATTTCAGGAATGCTGAGAAATAAATAATTTCTATAATGAAGGGCGTCAAGAGCTCACTAGCCATCATCCTGGGAAGGAAGGAGCTTTGAGAAACAGCAGTAAGTGTCCTTGGAGCAGCCACAGTCTGCTGCCATGTGTCACAATCTTCTGCCTTGCTTTGCATGCAGTGGGGATGTGCTACTGTGTGCCAACAGTTAATTATATCCCCACTGCAAAGGACCACTAAGTCTCAGTAATTACTGCTGCTTTATATGCTCTCCTTATAGCTGTGTTTATATTGTAATGCTGCTTGCAAGAGGGTGACAAAAAGCTGGATTTTGGTGGTCAGATCTCCCCTACTTGCACCTATGCCAAGGGTGTGATAGTGGAAAAGGTTTTATCTGCTCCAGTAAATGCAGCAAGCTTATGTACTCTGCTTGTCTGGCTTAGGTCAGGTGTCACAGCAAAATGGAGGAGGTTTCATCCCAGATTCTCACTGTCTTTGGCAAAATCCCATTCTGACATGGTGAAACTGGCCTGGCAGCCGCTGTCCCTGGTTTCAGATCAGTCAGCAGGGCTATTGTTCAGGCTTCCTGCTGCTTCCACACACAGAGCAGTCCCTGGGGCACGGGCTGATGGGGGCTGCTGCCATATCATGGGCTGCCAGCATTGCCAGTGGGGAAATTCACTGCAGCTGAGGCACGATGGAGAGGTCTGACCATTGTTTTATCTCTCTTAAGAGCAGCTGTCCTTACATAGTCCAGAGGAGGGAAGAGTTAACAGCACAGACACTTCATATGGTCCTGTAAACAGGGGGAGAGTAGTACACAAAAAAGAACAACATGGGATAAACTCATTTTCATTCTTGCAAAGCCTGGCACTGAATCTGTGGGTACAAGTCTCTCTTCCTCCCACTCCCTTGCTCTCTTGCACTACAGCTGTCTGGGCCTTGGGTTACTTTTTCATCAGGTCTGAGTCCCATGGCTGTTCTTCACTGGTGCCACTTGTACCAGCAGTTTTGGTGTAGTTGCTTCTGGGTGCTGCTCCTGGCTTTTTCATGACTAATTTCCTAATGGACATAACCACATTTGTACTAATTTTTTACTATTTCAGGGTTTTTTTCAGCAATAGTGCCTGGTGTAGTTGGGATAGATAAACATGTAAAAAACTCCTTTGTTGATAACTGCCTCTTAAAAAGAACTTCAACATGAGTAAAATGCACAGTTAACCTGTTGTTTTGTGAAAGGCAATCTGTCAGGTCCTTACCTGGACATCTGATGGCAGGAGGCAGAGCAATGACATTTAATACTGTCATCCCACAGAGCTAAGATGTGTGAGAGTTTTAACACAATTTTCTTTAATGACTTCAAGAGTGCTTACTCTTTCCTTGTCAGTCCATCAGAGCTGGGGGCTCACTTATAATATTCTAGAAGTGCTTCTGCATTCTGGATTGTTAGCTCTCAGCTTTCCTAAGCAGGTACAGAACAGAAACCAAATAATCTTTTTTTTTTTCATTTAGCATTATCTTTTTTCTTCATTAACACAGAGGGGCTATAATTCTGAATTTGAACTTCCGTTGCATTCATGTGGTTGCTTCCTTTTTACTGAACTGCTGTACTAGGAGTGGGTCAGCCTAATACAGTGAAAGCCAGTCCCCAAAACTGATAAAGATTACAGAACTTTTCTGGGAAAGTGTAAACAAATGGCCTTGTTGCATTTAAAAGAATATATCTTATATACATTCCTTGTTCTCATGCGAACAGGCATTCTGTATTACCTACCAAGTCTACTGACAAACTAAATTCATCTAAAAAAAACCTTCACATTTATTCTTAGTTCACTGATTTAAGAACATGACACTACATACTGGAAATCTGTCTTTTCTTTTTTTAAAAAAGAAATTCTTCCAGCACTACTCTGAAACATACTGTATAGAAAACTGTTTTCTCACTTGATAATGAATCTTATCACTTAAAAATCAGGTCTTGAGTTTTAGACTTAAGTGCCTGCCTTCAGAGAGCTAAATAAAAGTTTTCTTGGTTTTCAGGGATGTTCACCAACAATAAACACACCCACTGATTTAATGAAGCATTATGGTACTTAACAACTCTGAAGAAATCAGGTCTACCTTAATTTGGGCATATAATGTAGCTCTAGGCATCCACAGAATAAAAAATTTATGTTAGCTTTAAAAACTCTGTAAAAAAAAGTCAGGGTAACAGTTCTGGGCAATCCCCCTGATCCATATTTCCAGTGAGCATTTAACAGGGTCTGAAAGTTAACCACTATTAAGAAGAAGGAGACCTAGGGGAGCAGTACTGCACTGGCGAGGTGATAAACTGCTGGCAGTATAATCAGGCTGTTACAGCACAAAATTGAGACTGTGGAAATACAGGTTCTAATCTTGACTTGATGTGTGGCTTCAGCAAAGTAATTTCAGTCCCTCCTTTCAGTTTACTAGCTAATAAACAGAGAACAGTAAGTTATTCTGAGGATGCTGTGATATCTAATTAATTTTAGTCAAGCAAGCATTTTGAAAACTGACCATACTAAGCACAATTTTCTACAATTTTCTACTATTACTAGCAGAAGTAAAAGAGAAATCAATTACTTGTGAGTGTCTCTTGAGAGACACAAGTAGAGCACTTGTGTTGTTTTTCAGGCATCTGGTACACAAGTCTTTACACTCCAAGCTTTCAAATACATTCAGGCACTTGTTATATCCAGTTTCAACTGGAATTCACAAACTTGACACTTTTGTGATCTAGATATCCACTTCAAAATCATAGAGCCACAGAATATGCCGAGCTAGAAGGGACCCATCAGGATCATCAAGTCCAACTAATGCCCCTCTACAAGACACACCAAGACTAACACCACATGTCAGAGCTTTGTCCAAATGCTTCTTGCACTCTGACAGGCTTGGTGCTGGGACCACTTCCCTGGGGAGCCCTTTCCACAACGCTGCTCTCATTCCCTGGTTTATACATACTACCAGGGCTGCCCTGTCCCAGGTGAAGAATCTGGGATTTGCCCCAGTTAAAATTCATACAGTTCATGATAGCTCATTTCTCTAATTTTTCAAGGTCTCTCTGCAGGTCCTCTCTTCCTTCAAGGGAACCAACAGCTCCTCCCGATTTAGTATCATCAGCAAACTTAGTATTTCTTTGAGGCCTGCATCCAAATTGTTTATGAAGATGTTGAAGAGCATTGGGCCAAGGATGGAGCCCTGTGGAACCCCACTAGTGACAGGTCACCAGTCTGATGTCACTTCATCCAATACAACTCTTTGTGCCTGACCCATGAGCCAGCTGCTCACACATCTCAGGATGTGTTTATCCAGCTGTGTGCTGGACACTTTGTCCAGAGGATCTTGTGAGAGAAAGTATGGAAATCTTTACTGAAATCCATAAAGGATAGATCAGCTGGCTTCCCTTGATCAGCTAGGTGGGTTACTTTGTCATAAAAGGAAATTAGGTTCAACAAGTGGGACTTTCCCCTCATGAAGCCATGCTGGCTGAGACCAGTGACTGCATTTGTCCTTCAGGTGTTTTTCAATACCTCCCAGAATAATAATCTTTTCCATAATTTTACCAGCCACTGAAGTGAGACTGACAAGCCTATAGGTCCTGGAGTTAACATTTTTGCCCTTCTTGAGAATAGGGACAGCGTTCACCAGTGTCCTGTCAGCTCCAACCTCTCAGGATTCCCAAGATCATTCAAAAATCCTTGAGGGAAGCTTTGTGATGACATCAGTCCGCTCTTTGAGGATTCTTGGATGAATCCCATCAGTCTGCCTGGATGTGTAGGGATCCAGCTGGAACAACAGATTCCGTACAAGTTCAGGACCGACTGGGAGTTGATCAATCTCGCAGTCATAGTCCTCAAGCTCAGGACACTGAGACCCCCTTGGTCCATCATCCATGTTGAAGACAGAGGCAAAGAATGCATTAAACACCTCTGCCTTGTCCATGTCCCTGCTTGTGAGGTGACCATCCTCATCCTGTAACAGGCCAATGTTATTTCTGCACTGCCTTTTGCCGGTAATGTATTTGAAAAAATTCCCCTACATTTCTGGCAGCTTCATTTCCAGTTGAGCTTTGACCACATGATTTTTCTTCCTCCAGTGGCAAGCAGCATCTCTGTACTCTTCCTACGTCACCTAACCTTGCTTCCACTGGGCATACACCTTCCTTCTTTGCCTTATTCCAAAGGCAAAAGCCAAGTCAGTCTTCTGCCTCTCCTGCTTGATTTCTGACATTTGGGAATTGCTGCTCCTGTGCACTTAGGAAGGGATGTTTAAAAAATGACCAGCACTGACTCCAGCACCTACAAAAACGTTTTCCATGGGTACTTTATGTACTAGTTTCCTGAGCAGCCTGAAGTCTGTTCTCATGTCCAGAGTTGATGTTTTGCTGGCACTTATCCTCCTGTCAACAGAGATTTTAAAGTTCCTCCATACCTTCCTCATAGCATTACTGTGACACATTAAAAGCTTCCTCATAGCATTACTGTGACACATTAAAACCTGAGGGTTTCTCTTAACACAAGAAACTATGTCTCTACACTCACCAGTCTTTATATCTGTTTTCAAATATTCAAAATATTTGGGGTTAGGTTTTTGCAAACGTTTTTAGCCTCTCTGTAACTAACAGCAGCACAAGCCTCTTGCCTGTAACATGCAAAACTGTTGGACAGTTACCATTGCGACTGTAAACTAAATGTTAGCATTAGATACCTGGGCTTTAGAATCAGTGCTGAGAAAAAGGAGACATTCTCACTTACTATTCTTTCAGCATCTCTGTTTGAAGGTTTGCATTTTGGAGACTATCAGGATATCACAAAGGTCATCAGCTTCATTATAATTAAAGCTGAGGTTCTGTAAAATGAACAAGAAATCTGCTTAAACTGTGAATTTTCTTAATCTGTAGAATACAGATTTTAGGCATTTTCTGTCTGAGATATGGTCTTCACAGTTGTTTATGAAAATGTTCTGTATTCATTGTCATATCCTCATTATTACCTGTTTTTGCCTAATCTGCCCAATAAATTATTTATCCTGCTCAAGGTCTTTAGGCCTTGTGTTTCCAAAAGCACAGAATAGTATTTTTGTTCTGTTACTCAATTTCATTGGGATAATTTTTGTCCTAGGGATTATTATAGTGATATAATATTCTTCAAGCAATTTAGGAACTTGAAATATGGGAAATAAATTCTGTCAGTCTCATATGTGAGGCACAGGTTAGTATAAGTGATCACCATATTCTGTGGGGTGGAGGTGCTGAATATAGAAGTGTGTTATTTGGCTAACTCAAACCTATGGTTGTTGCTACACTCATGGCTTACCTCCAAGAGTATCTGCTCATCTTTAGAAAGCTAAAGCCGATTTTGAGCATGACATTTGAGAAGCACAAGACAGACAGAAGCTTGTCTTCTATGACAATGAAATCCTGGGGTGCTAAAATCACCAGCTGTAGAATGAGATGCAAATGATAGGTAGACCTGTCCTTTTGAAGGTGCTATGAGGACTTTACAGTCCATCGAGCAAAAAGAATCAACTTACGGACGTGAAGATGTCTGCCTAGTTTTTATGGGCTATAGAGAGGGAGTAAATTATAAAAGTCAGTGTCATAGGAGCTCTGCTGTAAACTGAGATTGATATCACCAGAGCTTTTCCTAAAGTGCAACACTTCTCCAGTTCATTGCAAAAATAAGAGTCATTGAATGAATCAGGTTGGGTGGATGCCCTGAGGGGTGCCTGGGTTCATCCCAAATTCAGAGGTCTGATTCCAGATGTAGATTACTTCCTCAGTTTGGCATCACCCATCTCCTTACAGGAGATGGTTGCTGTCTGTCTGTCTAACCTTCTCCTTCATTAATTAAGAAATTAAACAATCTCAGCCCTAGGACCAAGCCCTGAGTAGAAGCATTGGAGGACAAAGCAGAAGTTTGTCTTCCCCCATTGGCTTTCTTCAGTAAAGGACTCACCAGAAGACCTTCATAAAAAGCCTTTATCCAAGTGAGAGGTGCTAAATCTGTAGTGTGAGAATCCTCTTCTTCAAGCTGCATGAAGCCAGCCTGGAGGTTTAGAGCATTTATGGTGATTTATCGAACTAGAGCAAAAACTGAAACCTGAAAGTTTTTTTCTATACTGTGGCTACTGTGGCTACTGTGGCTACAGTATAGAAAAATGTATCATGAAAGTACTTTTATGTATACAGAATCTTAAGTGTACAAGAGCCCTTCTATACATTTACAAGCTTAATCCAAGTGTAAATGGCATAATTTTTTCTCATAAAATTAATTTTGATGTGCAGCTTCATTTTCCTAATACTAATTCTATTAGTACCAATATTTATATAATACTTTGAGATCAATGGTTAGAACCAAAAATTATTATTGTGGTCTTAAAATCCAATTTTGAGAAAAGCCTATCCCTCTAAAATCAGAAGTATTAGATCTGTGAAATAAGCAGAAATAATTTTCATCTTGATTTCCTGAGTAGTTCCATTGAAATCAATCTCTGTAACTACATGCATGCTTAAGAGAAGAAACACCCTAGTGCTCTGCTGAAGAGAAGCTAAATTATCAATAAGCACAGTTCAGATGCTCAACCTACTAATGCAGCACTAAATCCAGTGGAGTTCACTCCAGGGGAAGACAGTCTTTTCTGGTTATCACAAAAATTACACATATTCCCTGGGAGATAAGTTCTGGTCCTGACCTGACTTAAAGCAAATATTCATTATTTTATATTAGGTCTTATAATAAATGAGCCTTCAGTGGAAAAGTATCTTCAGATAAAATAACCTATGACTATAGATTTCCTCAGGCACTGTGCTCTAGTTCATCTATAGAAGTAGCTATGCTAAAAAACACTTTTTCTTTCGAATTTGTGTGTATGTGTACATGGGTTCACCCTGACATTTTAAGTCTCTTAAAAGCATAATATTAAGGGAACCTTTTAAGACTAACTTAGGCTTCAAACTTTACCAACAACTTTTTTTTTTTTATAATAAGCTTTACAAAATAAGGTATTGTAGTGGTTTGGTCCAAAATACTCATTACTGTTTACCTTCTGTGAGATAAGAATTAGGAGGAAAGCAAAGCAGGCATAAAACTTGAAAGAATATAAAGAAGTTTATTAATAGACCTAAAAGAAGGGAAAAAGAAAAAAATAAAATCATACCACACCTTCAGAACACTTCTCCTCCCCCCTTCAGAACACTTCTCCTCCCCCCACCTTTCTCCCTTCTCCCACTGACAATGTAAAAAGACAACCCTTGAGATGTTCAGTCTGTTTACCACTTCCATAATAACCTTGTTCAGTCCATTTAGGAAGAGGAGTCTCTCTTGACCATACTATGGAGATATTATCACAACGAGATGGCTGCCCGGGTTGGTTCTCTGCTCACTTCAGTATCATGGGACAGCTGCCCAGGCTGGTTCTCCGCTCGCATCATGTGAGAGTCCCCTCCCACGACTTGCAGCTTTTCCCACAACTGCTTTTGAGGGTCCAATCTCAATTTTAAGGTTGAGCCATTCAGAAGCAAAAGTTCTTTTCACCCGTATCTGGGAGCATTTCATCTCTAAGAATGGGCCCTCCTCTTTTCCTGGGAGAAAAAAGCATCTTCATCTCTAAGACCATCTCTGGGAGTATCTCTAGGAACAGAGGTCTTCTCCTTCCAATTGGAGCAAGAGTCCTCATCACTTCCATCTCTCCCTGTTCAAATTTCTCTTCAAACCACAGCTGCTTCAGCATTTGCTTGTTTCAGCAGAGGTGCTTTTGCTCACAAGTACAAGTTGAACGCTCCACCCCCATGCTTTCATGAAATTACAACGGGTACTCTGATATATCATAGTCCATCGCCACCATAGCTTTACAACAGATTTTCAGGTTTAAGCATCTCCTCTTTCTCCTCCCTCAGGTTTTCAGCTCTTCACAGCACTAAAAGGCTTAATCTCACCCGGGCATTGCAGCTGGAATTTCGCTTATCGCTGTTGGTCACATGATCTTTGCCGGGCAGTGGGCAGCTTCAGCTGAATCTTCATCCTTGGCCGCACTGGGGGGGGGGGTGGGGGGGGGAGAAACCAGACTGCTCCCTCTGCACGTAGCAGGGCTGGGGGGACCATGGGTGGAACAGGGCCCATCGGCTCCAGGATGGCTGTGGCCCAAACAGGGCCTGGCCTGGGCCCGCCGCGCCCCATTCAGGCCCTGCAGCTACCTGTCCCAGCACCGGAAACGAGACAGAGCTCCCCCGGGCTTTGTCCAGTCTTAAATGTGGACCACAGAGGCAGTCAAAATTTTAAGCGGCCTAAAAAATTGTCCATATTCAAACTAGCCAGCTGATAGGTTCTGTCAGGTCACAGAGGAAGCTGTAAGCACCTCTTTGCAAGAACGTCACTTCCAGGACTATGCTTGCTAACCCATGACAGGTATTAATATCATTGTCTTAAAATCCAAAGCCCTAATAGTACTGTATTCAGATTAGGCTTATAGCCTAGTCCACCTGCACAGTGGCCAGTCCACACTCCACTCTGGCCAGGGAAATGTACTACAACTTCTCCTGGAAATACTGCACTGTGATAAGTCCTGCTGCAAGACTTTTGTGAAAACCTCCCTTCATGCTGCACCGTCAAATGTGAGGCATGAATCTGCATCTGGAGTGCTGCCAAAGCCAGATGAGGAGAAAACCTGTCTTCACTGCAGTGCTGGAAGACTCCTTCAGCAATACCCACTTCTACTTTTAGAGCATCTTGCCATCTAACCTCTTCCTACAGTCAGTCAGGAGAAATAGGTGTCTGCAAGGTGCAATTAGTCTATTCTGTGTATTTATCTTGGGATAAGATGGATCATGCACTAGAGGAACCCATTTCTCTGCATTGATTACAAAATCTACCCAGTGATTAGCTCTAATGCAAACACCTACACCTCACACCCAACATTAATTGAAATTGATTTTACCCTGTCTGTGTCTCTGAGCCTTGCAGAGAAGTAGGCCATAGGAAAGTTCCCAAAAAAAATCCGAGCCAGTTCATGAAACATGTACCTAACAGAGCGCAGCTCTGTGTGGGCAATCAAAGGAATCAAGGTTACAGCCCAACATCCCTGAAAAGGTATTTCTATACAAATATCCTAGCTTGGCATTTCCTTGGAGATTGATTCTCAGCACTTCACAACATATAATACGAGTACATTGAGTAAAAGGATCCGTAACTTCTACAGTCTCCTGTTACTGCATCACTGCCAAGCCAATATTTAGCTTACTATGGCTCAGCCTCAAAAGAGTCTGGCATCGCTGAAAGCTGCTAAGCAATGTTTGGGGAAATCTGGACTTGCACCATGTACATTCCAGCTGCCTGTCCTGAAAAGGAGTCTGTATTAAAACTGAGTTTGACACTGTCAGACAATTTCCTGGTTGATGTGATCATACTGAATATGAAGAAAGATACTAGCAAATCAGCTAAAAGAGTCACAAAGACTAAATACAGGTAAAAAAGTGAGAAATGCATCCAAGTTGTGTACCATTTGCATTTTAATCAGAATGGTTTTAGAGGAACCCCTGCAAAATAAAAATCTAGGCAAGAAATATTCAGAAACACATTCATTTGGACCAAAAAGACTTTTCCTGTGTTTCAAGTTCTTTTTGTGCGTGCTAATCTCTCCAAATTACTACACAGATCAAAATTTAAAATAAACTAAACACCTACTTGTCCCAAAATATTTTTCTTGGGTTTAGTTCAAACATTTGGTTTCCCCTTGACTACTTTTTGTTTATGTTGCTAATTATTAGAGTTAATTTAATTTTTGGAAAGAAAGTATTTGCATTCTTCAAATTGGAACATCATACAGAAAAACAAATTAAGATTGAAATCATCTGGGAGAACTTTTCTAAAATTGTTCTGACCTTTCCCAACAAAATAGTTTTGGTTTCAACAGAATGATTAGAAGAAGCTGTTTTATCAGAACATTCCTCCAATTCTGACAATTTCAATACATTTTGAGTTAAAAAAAAAAGTAATTAGATTTCTTTTCACTTCTATTGTCTTGGTCAGGAATAGCTGCAACATCACAGAGGGGACGGGTCAGTACACCAGAGACCTAGGTGGAGAATATTTCTTTTGATACAGTTTCTACGATACACAAGAGGAAGCTTGGAAGCTGGCGGTTATGTGGGGGATATGAAATATTCTGTGCACGTTCCAGTCCCTTGCTCTCAGTTGTGCACATATCCACGCTCCCAGACCCTGCCTTGACTCACAAACCTAATGATCTGTTCCCTGTAAAGACAGATGCAGGCTGCACCTTAGCCGCCAGCACCAGTTAAAGCATCTCTCTTTTCCTTGGTGCCTTGGGACTGCCCTCTAAGGCAGACAGTCTGAAAGACATAATTTCTCTCATGGTGCTCTTAAAAAAAGCTGTGGCTTCTCTATCAGATGAAAAACCACTCAAAGAAATAAAGACTAAAAAATTAAGATTATTGTGACACACCTTTTATGGAAGGTCTAGGAGAATGATTCAGTGAGGACTGCAAATTTAGAGTAATGATTCTTTCAATTAACATAAAATATTTCAGCAGGCCATAATCTCAGATTCTCCTTCTAAAGCTTCACAACTGCCTTAAAAATGTAAAAATCCAAAGCAATTGTATTATATTCCTGATAAGGAAAAGTAACGCAATTTAGTCTTTGATGTTTAATCTTGTGCTGTCTTTCCACCTGTCTGTGGGCATGATCCTGTGAGCCATCAGGAGCCTCCCAAGTTTCCTGCAGCACTTAACAGAGCTGGGCCAGCTCATCTCTCTCCTTCCTGATATCAGAGCATGGGAGTCCTCCTCTTCGTCATTTATGTGGTGCAGCTGCTAGACAGGCATTCCAAAGACCCAAAGTCATGTCCTGGGGATACCTAGGACACCTATGACAGTTGTCAATCCCTGTGTTCCTGACCTTAAATGCTAGAGGCAGGGTTTAATTATTCAGTTATTTATGATACAAACTCTTTAAGCCACAGACCACACTGCACAGGAACATCTCTGCTGGTCTAAACCAGTCTCCTCCCGCTCTCCCTCTTTCAACAAATGCAATTCTTGCAAATAACCCTTTTACCCTTATGATAATAGAGATTAAAGGCACACAAGTTGCCCTTTCCTTCTGTATGTGTGACTCATGTTACTCCAAATCAAAGAGACACAAAATAGTTCTTCAAGGCCAGCCTAAACAAACAGTATTTCAGAGTGTATATATGCTTTTATGCTTATATATACAAAATTCTAATAAATACATCCTGAACAATAGAATTTGATCCCATCCCCTGACTGGCGACACCCTGTCAAACAAGGACACATCTATGGGGTTGTAATTTAATTTCACTTTCCTACATACTTTGACCTGTTAGAAAACCAGGGTCCTATAATATATAAGCACATCAAGATGCAGTCAATTTTTTCATGATTCTACTCTTGCACTCATGGAAAATTACCTTTGGTTACTATATTGACTTAGGGCAACTTGTAAGAAATTGAGGAGTTTGTTCTGAATTACTCTCTTTTCCCAGTGATATTGCGTTTACCCATAGAGGACCCAGCATTTTTAATATCTGCCTCAAATTTCCCTATCCCCATTACAGGCAATGATGAAGGAAATGGTACCGAAGACTTTTCACTGTCATAAAAGCAGGATCCTGTTGAGGACATGGATAAATCCCTCTTATTCATTTGCAACAAATTGTCTCTTTACTGCAACAAAAGTTTTTATTCCTCATAAGACAAAGTAAATTCATTTTAGCTTTGTGTAATATTAACCAAAAGGTTCAAGCAAAACCCCTCAGATAAAACAGAAAAAAAATTAAAAAATCAGTTTCTCAAGGTGATGGGTTTGCTAAGGACTGGTCCCACTTGCCCAACATTACCACAGGTGTGGGGGTTTTTTCCACTAGAAAAATCATCATTCCCACAGTGGTTCATAATCCTGTGCCATATGCTATGATGATTAAACTAGTTAGATGAGAAATACTTTTGAGATGAGAGACCACCTGGGAATACCTTTCCCCTGGCTGGGGCACTCAACTGAAAGGTTGTCATAAGAGTAACATAGAAAGACTATGTTTGGAGGCTGAATTTAAATCAAAGCTTTTAAACACCATAATGGTTGCATGACTATTTAGTGTGCCTCTGCTGTTATCCTTTGTTTAAGGCCCAACCCAGAAAATGAGACTATTATCTCTCTGTTCATGTCTTATACTCAAGAATCTTAGTGGAAAATCATCTAGACTGTAAATCTATGTAGGACTGAGTTAGGAAAAACAAAAAAGCATGATTTCAGCTTTTTCATGCCTTAGATGTTACACAAGAACTTTGAAGAAATAGATGTCAGACTTGGACGCAGAATGTGGCCATCCAGTACCAAAAACAATTATAGATGTACTCACAGCTGTTCTCATTTTGCTATATATTTACAGCAATACAGAATTTGATTAAATATTTGTTTGCACATGGAGCAAAATCTGGGCTGCATAAAAAAGTCGGTGGTGGTTTTACTATTGACCTCGCGAGGTTTCAGAAATTGCCAAATTTAATGATTTCCTCATTAAGAACACACTATTTTTGGTACCTTGAGCATTTTGACTCTCAGGAGCCAAAGGGCCAGGAGAGTCTCTCTTTCTGCAATGCACACAGGTGCAATTAAAGCTTAGAATTGTGAATAGTAGAGAGCACTGAAACCGGATAAATGAACACTAAAAAACACTAACTCTGTGATCTTTCAAACAAAATATCACCACAGCCTTATAATATCTAAGCCAGTCTCATGACAGCTCATGAGACTCAGGGCCTGGAAATAGAGAATGCAGCCAATATGTAAAAAATATTCCATTTTATATGAAAGAACTTGTAGGTTTGGATGATTTGTTTTCTTCATAAATAACCATGTTTTGATATGCCATTTGCATGTAGGTTTGTAAACAAGACCAGTAGGTGATTAAAAAAACACAGCAAAAGGCAATTTGGGGAATTTAATTTGAAGACTATTTTGCAAGTAATATTCCACACATTTTCTCCAGCTCTGCTCAGCAATCTCTGAGCAGATTACAAAGTTCCCACAAAACTGATGGTAGGCAGTAACTCAACAAGTGATGCCAATCTTAAATTTGGGGCTTTTACTCTACTTCCAGAAAGAATATATATCCTTTGGAGATGTTTTCCTCCACTTCTGTGAAAGCAGAACTTTTTCAGCACAAAAGAAGGACCTGTTGGTAGCATGTTTATTCATTTAGGGGAAAGGTCTGCTGTCTGTAGGAACAAAGCAAGCCATCATTCTCATACATATTGACAGAGTGTAGACACAGCCATGGCTGGAGGTGGCTTTTCTGCTTCCCTTGGTCATGTGCTGTGTATCACTGATCTGGAATGACGCCGAAAATCTTTTTTGTTGTTAAAAAAAACAAACAAACAAACAAACAAAAAAACCCACATGATCATGTAGGAATTCTGAAATACTCATTTATGTGTTAGTGAGACTGTGGCAGAAAGAGCAGCTCTTCATGAATATAACAATAACTTTAGTCAATTGGATTCCAAACCCTCCTCTTGTATCGAACCTCAGAAAAAAAACAGATAAAACAGATAAAGCAGAATCCAGTATTCCATTTAAATTTCTTTCTCAGTAGATTAATGATTCCATAACACAAAAGATCATATTCAGCAAAGTATTCCTAACTCTATCAGCCCAGGAAAGATCCCTGATATCTTACCAGGTAAGAAGAGAAATCTGAACTAGATATGGATTTTGCAGCTTTTGGAGCCTTGGAAATATGAAGAAGGGAACTGATACACTGAGCTTGCCTTATGTACAATCCCACAAGTAGATGAGGAGAATTATAGGATGACCTAAATAAAATGCATGAGCACTGCTGGTGCCTAATAAAATACCAAACATGCATGTACTATTGATACATGGCATCATTAAATTGCAAACACATGCCGCAGTAAAGGGCAAGCAGCCACTAATAAATGTAAACTATTAAGCAGCTCTTCGATAAAAAAAGCCATGAATCATGCCAGGACTCACTGTGAGTGCTGCAGAGCGTATCTGCAACTGCTCTATTTCTGTTCAGAAAAATAATCATGGCAATGAACAAAAACAAAAGCAAAAGAAAACAAACCACAAAAAGAAAACAAAAAAAAAAGGCAAAATGTATTGAGATGAAATAATAATAATAGTATAAATATTAAATTTGCTTCCTTATTAGCAAGAGTCATAAGATCTTTGAGCTGAGGGAGATATTTTTACAGGCTTCAACATTTAGCCTGATTTTTATTCTTTTCATGGGTCTTTTGCATTTTCCTGCCCACATATAGGGCCTTGAAGTAGGAATCAGGAGCTTTTGCTCCTGTTCTATTAGTATATATATTTTTTCATAAAACTGTTTTAACCATTCAGTCTCAAAACACTTTGGAAAGCCTTTATCTCCTAAATGTGGCAACAAACTGCATAAAAAAAGCAGTTCCCCAGTCACTGCATAGAGCCCAAAGGGGATCAGCAGCAGAGCCAGTTGCAGAATGCCAGTACAATTCACTCTCTGGAAGACCCGTTTGCAATCCTGCCAACTGTGGAGCTGGTGATGGGAACCTGAGGGTTTGTTCCTGACATTTTTGAAGTCAAAGGCACCTTTTTCTTGTGAGAAGTGGTGCAAGATCTTTGGGAACGGGGTCTGTGTTCACAGCCCTTCTGCAACACAACATCCTGGTGCTCACAACATCTTTTGGCAAGGGACAAACCCAGCTGCTCTTTAGACAGGGAACTGAGGCAACTGGGAAGGAAAGCTGGGGTGAAAACAAAGAACTGCAGTCAAAGAGTACTTCTGAACAATGGGGCTACATTTTCACACAGAGCTCAGCAATGAGTTTAATTAAATACTACACATATTTACTTACTGAAG
Source organism: Aphelocoma coerulescens (assembly GCF_041296385.1). Taxonomy (NCBI): domain Eukaryota; kingdom Metazoa; phylum Chordata; class Aves; order Passeriformes; family Corvidae; genus Aphelocoma; species Aphelocoma coerulescens. The sequence continues at coordinate 157,517,498 of NC_091015.1, read as the reverse complement.
AATCCTGTTTCATTAACATAAACAGATAGGAGATCATCAGTGCATGACAACCCACAGGGCACCAGGGGAAATCTGTTTTGAATTTTGTACATCAATCAAGTGATTCATATACATGGCATTTGCAACTGATGACTGCCTGAATGGAGTCGAGTGATTTTTACACCAGGGTACACCACTAAAAACCTCTCATTAATAGATAATCAGCTTCTACTGATCAACTCCTCGGCTGCATTCCAAAGCATCTGTTTCACCCATTTTGTGATTTAGAGATGCTAAGAACGATAAAAGCAGTTCTGTGTTATTTCTTTACTCATTAACCTTATTATACTATTTCACCCTCAGCAGTGATATTTTTTTAAAAAAAGTTGACAAAAAGCAAGTGAAAAATACATTAGCCCACTAAATGGCCCATTATTTCATTATGTTTGTGCTAACAATGTAAGAGCCATTCTAAATAAACAGAATATTTTAAAGAAAAAGCTTCTGAGAATAATTTCTTTTTTAGCTGAACTGTTTATCAATAGACTTTTAGACATCAAGATTTCTTTTCTGACTAATGTTACACAATGAAACGAATGCAAAATTAGTATATGAAAAATGGCTTAGAGGAACAACATTTTTGATTCAAACTATGTAAAATGTTTATAATTTGCTCGTCATATTGATATTCCAAACGTTGCTTTAAGCCTTTTCTTCCCACTGCATGGTATTATAAAATGCAGGGATTTTTCAAACAGTTCTATCTGTGTCTGTGACCATATGGTGGTTTCCAGCTTTGTTTTACATTACTGCACCGGAAGCTATTTATGGTCAGAACACTCACGTAACATCTATATGTTGTTTATATATTTCAATTTGCAGGTAATGTAGCCAAGGGCTAATCACACATAGATCAGATTTGCCACTAGTGTTTTCCGTTGTCTTATTTTCAGGCTCTATTAAACCTGACAAAATGATAGGTGGAAAGAGAGAGAAGACTAAATAAATAAAGCAACAGTAAGGTTTGAGGGAAAACAAGGCTCCCAGACCAGTTTGCTGTAGCTTTAATTTGTTTCTTTGAAAATCGTAGCTGCTAAAAACCTAACATACAGCTGGCATCCAAATTAAACCCCTAAAGGTATCTCATGCAGGGCTCAGCAAAGCACTCACTTCTCTCTGTCTACTCTTTTTTTCCAGGTTGCTTTAGCTCTGTAGACTAGGCAACAAGCCCCAAAAGGTTTTTTGCTCCAGAAGATCTGCAGAGCTTAGCAGCCATCCAGGATCTGCAGGGTATAGAGATGACATGGTGCTGTTGGTGGTCTGCTTTGCTGGTAACCCACAGCCCTCTTCTGACCAAGATGTGGTCCTTGGTCCATTTCCCAGGATGTTGGCCCAAATGGCATCTTGCCTCTCTGTGAGCTGCCGTATTCTAAATATGTTCGACCTTGCTCTGAGTGAAGGTATCCATAGCCAACTCATGCTGGTAGGAGCTCAGACTGGGCTTCACTCCATCCTCACATAATTCTGCTCACATAGACAAGAAGATATATGGGAACTGGATCCCTCCTCAATAATACCTTCTGGAGTCATAAACTTGTTTCTCACTATTTCCCAGTGTATCAGAGCATGTCTTATGTCATACCTTATTATCACCATCATCCTGAAGCATTTATATTTCAGGCTGCTGCAACTTCCCTCCTTAGAATCTCACCAATTCCATTTAGTGAAATACTGTCCATACTCAGTTAAGCCACCTTACTGTCAGAGCAGTTCTGTAAGTGTGAAAGGTTTAGCACAGGCTTTAAAACAGACAGATGTGGATAAATGAAAAATTTAAGTAAACCCATTTCAGCAACAGACACAAAACAATTTACACAGCAGTATCACTGGCTCAGAAGAGCATCCATAACTACGGGGCTTTCAGGAGATGTAGCTGGCACATGACCCTCTTACTTTTCTGTCACTGATGCTTTCTGTGAAAGGAGTGTGACATAAACAATTCCACTTGGGTTTTCTTTGTCACTAGTGGTTATTGACAAATACATGCAAATAAAAACAGTTCTGGATTTTAATACAGTCTTAGGTTGGGCTATGCTGAGTAAAAGTGTGCTGCAGCCTGGGGTTGGGGCCATGGTCTTCAGGCTTCCTCAAGGTCCATGTGGAACCCTGAAAGTTTGTGTCTTCCAGCTGCTGTGATCTTGGAGATGCGTCTGGACTGCAGCTTCTTAAATGTATTCATGGATTTGGCCCTTGTTATTTTGAATTTCAAGAGAGAAGTCTTCTGAAAATAAAATTATTGTTGGGGGTTTAGGAGCTCTCCTGGTTTTTTTTTTTTTTCTGTTAAAGGAATTTTCCCCATACGTGCTGCTAGGGGGACAAATGGCTGGGTACTTAAGAAAAACAAAAGAGGTGGCTATGGGGTGCGGCGCATCTGGCTACTCTTGTTTCACCTGGGTGTGTGGGCAGTTCAGTCCCCAAGCGCCAGAGAGGGAGGCTGTTTTTCGTCGGCTGCTTTTCTGAAAAACCCCCGGATTTCCTGCCCGCCTTCCCTGCCCCGCTGGGAGCCGGGTCGTGGCTGCCCTGCCCCCGCCGTTGCTTCAAGCCTTCGCTACGTTGTAGCCATGCTCACCCTGCCTGCCCAGACCTCCGGGGGTATTCCCCGTTTGGATACATCTTGTCTGCCACCCAGGATTTGTGCTCCTCCCTGCCGTTTCAGCCTGCTGTTCCAGCCTGCCGTTCCAGCCTGCTGTTCCTGAGGGTCCGGCCGGACACCGGGATCGGCTGCCCAGGGGTTTGTGAAGCCTTTGTTCCATCCCTTCCCCGGGATCCCAGGGCACCGGTGCCGCGTGCTCCCCGAGCTCGCTCCGGAGCGCCCCCTGCAGCCGCGGGGGAACCATCGCACCTGCCCTGCTCACCGGGAGCCGCCAGCGCCCCTGCTGGCTGCGAGCGGAACTGCACCCGAGGGGAAAGGGCCCGACAGCCGAGAAGGCTGGGACTGGGTTTGTGTTTGCTGTTACTGCCATGGTTATTGCTGTTTGTTTGACTGGTTACACACATAGAGATATATAATAGCAAAGAACTGTTATTCCTATTTCCCACATCTTTGCCTTAAAAGCCCCTTGATTTCAAAATTATAATAACTTGGAGGGAAGGGGGGTCGCATCTACCATTCCAACAGGGGCTCCTGCCTTCCTTAGCAGACACCTGTCTTTCAAACCAAGACAATTATCATTAGTGAGATTTATCAGTACTCAAGCAAAAGACTTTCTGCTTACTAGTTTAAGTAGTAATCTGAAGGTACAGTTAAAACACCTCTTACCTGTGAGTCAGGTTCAGATACAAACCAGTCTTCAAAACATACTCTAGTAGCTCTGTGCATCATTTCACACTATGGGTCTGCTTTTCACACTTCATGGAATATCTCCATGTAAGTGAATTAATTTACTGCATTTTGCAACTGAATCTCTTCCCAGGCAGGGAATTATATTTTTAAAGTTTATTTACCTAGTTATCAGTGAGAAGAATAATTTTTGTCAGTATAAACAGAGGCTTTGTATGCAAAAAAAAAAAAAAAAAAAAAAAAAAACTGCTACCAATTTTTTTTCTCTTCACAGAGGAAGAGATATATTTGTACATTTGTAACGTCACCGACTACTTTTTGGTTCAAGCTGTGATTTATGTTCCAGAGTCTGGGTAGAGAAAACTGCAAAATTTTATCACAAAATATAAACCAAGTATCTCAAAGCAAACTTCATTGCTTTGATTGCTGTTAATGAGCTAAACATCATGGACAGTGTTGCTGGCTTAACTTCATGGCATTCCATGGAGTTAGGACAGAATGAAAACTAGATATCCCTCACCTACAGGGGTTTGTTATTCAGCAGGTGTGTGTGATTTTCTCCATCCACAGGACATCAGCACTGTGGGATTTCCAATGATAAGCAGTATATTCAAAATACAGGATAAAATATGTCCAGTAACCAGTAGACTAAGATGTTAAAGAAAACAGATTTTGATTCTGGGAGGTCTTTTTACAGCAACAAAGTTAACTTGGTTTCACACCTACCTATCTTCCTACAACAAAAAGCAGACTGTCTGCTGACTTTCTGGTAGAATTCACCTAACTGCATAAACTGACCCAGAAAGAGTACTCAGAAGCTGAGAACTTCAGTCCAAATGCATGGAAACCTCACTTCATCAGACTTGCAAGTCACTGAATATAGTCTCAAAACATTGGAGGAAGGGGAATCTTCCAAATACCCTGTTGGGGCTTTGACAGAGGACTTCATATTTGCAAAGATTAATGTCTTTGCCTAAGATAGCCTCATAGGGATCCAAAGTTTCACTAAAAGTCATTGCCACACTCATTCTAGTGTGCCAAAACTCGCTTTTATCAGGCAAGCAAGGGGCAGTACCAGGACCATTGGCAGGAGATTTGGACAGCTCCAGGAGTGCAGGAACAGGAGCAGACAAACAGAACCATGGCAGGGGCAGTTTGCACAGCAGGAAGGACACAGCCAAACTCTTGGCTGCTGGTGGTGGGCTGTGTGTTAGGTGAGTGTGGTGCTCTATTTTGGGGTTTTTGTTGGTTTGGGTTGTTTTTTTCCCTGCAACTTCTACAGATCCAGCAATGTTTTACAAATGGTCAAAAGCCATTGCTGCTGCTGCCAGCAAGAGTGTGCTAATCAAAAAAGAACCCCCCAAGAAGGACACAGCTGTCCAGGTCAGTGGCTGCAGGCAGTGTCTGAGCCTCGTCTTAGTACTGGACAAGAGGGCAAAAGACACCTGTGTGCCGTGTGAGCAGGTGAATGTTCTGCTCTGCCTAGTGGAAGAGTTTAAGGAAGAAGTGGAAAGGCTAGGGAGTATTAGGAAGAGTGAAAGAGAAACAAGAGTAGTAGAGTTGCACAAATGAACATAGCATGGGTAGCAAACAAGAGGAGCTGGGAGCCATGGTACAGCAGGAAAGCCGTGATGTAGTCACCAGCACAGAAAAGTGGTGGCATGATTCACGTGACTGGAGTGCTCCAGTGGATGGCTCCAAGCTGTTCAGAAGAGACAGGCGAGGTAGGAGAGGCAGAGGGGTGACTCTGTACCTTAGGGAGCCTCTTGAGCTTCTGGAACCTGTCCAGAGAAGGGCAACAAGGCTGGTGAGGAGTCTGGAGCACAAGTCTGATGAGGAGCAGCTGAGCGAGCTTGGGGGTCTTTAGCCTGGAGAAAAGGAGGCTCATGGGGGACCTTATCACTCTGCAACTCCCTGAAAGGAAGTTTTAGCCAGGTGGGGGTCGGTCTCATCTCCCATGCAACCAGTGACAGGACAAGAGGACACAGTCTTCAGCTGCACCAGGGGAGGTTTAGGTTGGACATCAGGAAGAAGTTCTTCACTGAAAGGGTGATTGGGCACTGGAATGGGCTGCCCAGGGAGGTGGTGAAGTCATTGTCTCTGAAGGTGTTTAAGGAAAGACTGCATGTGGCAATCAGTGCCATGGTCTTGTTGACAAGGTTGTGTTAGGCCATAGATTGGACTCAATGATCTCAAAGGTTTTTTCCAACCTAGTTGATTCTGTGACTCTGAGATGTAAGTTCTTACATCACATACACAATTCCAATTACTTTATTTGCCATGGAATAAAAAAATTAACAAAAGAAAAATATCACCGGTGAGTCAAGAAAATTGGCTTCTTTTAAAGAACTCTTTCTAATAAAGTCTAATTTCAATTCTGACTATGACCAGGAAGATGTATGCTTTGCATCTTTTCCAAAACACTGAAACAAATACAAACTCTCCATGAGACATTCTTTGATTCTACTGATTTTTAGAATGAGAGTAAAAAAGCTCTCTTAGCTTCTCTGACATCTGATAGGCTAATTTAAATTAGTATAAGCACAATTAAAATTAACTAATTGGTCTACAACCTGATCTTTAAAGGCATGGCACAGTAGGCAGCCAGGCAGAGCAACTCAGTCAGTGTTCCAACAGCGTCAGCCTTAATCATCATCCAGGCAGCTCAAATCTCTGGAGGATTTACTAGATACCTAGACACTCATTATCCCTTTCCTAAGGAAAATACCACATTCTCAGATCAATAAGAATATTTGATTGAACTATAAATACGCCAAATGGAAAAATCAGCTTCAAAGAATCGTGTCTCCACATCAGTAATATCTCTCCAGAAAGTCATCTTCATTTCAGCCAGATTTCTTGGTGTGGTTTGAAATGTCACATTTTCTTCCTCATCATGTGTTTCCTGCATGAAACACACCATCAGACTGATGTGATACTAATTGTAATGGTTTCTGTCATGTTCTCTACCCTTATTTTGTCTAGGACTGAGCTTCTTTTGTTTTAAATGGCTGCAGGAAGTAAATGGCACACTGACCCTCTATAGTGTTGCTCTCCCACTAATGCATCCATTATTTACTGCCTTAACTTTTAAAGCACAATTTCTTCTGTTAGGCGTGTTTTAAATCAACAATGTAGAAAAAAATTGCAACACAATTAATAGGAAGGCCCATGGGTAGAAGCTCTGCAGTCTTACAGTGCATTTCTCTTCCTTTTCCTGCCAGTTTTACCTGACAGTGGGAGCTTGCAGCACAGCTGGAGTGAGGATCTAGACCTGGCCTTGGCCCTATATTGTTTTGCCCCACATTTTCAGCAGTAATGGTCATTATAGGAGTGAACTATGCCTTAATATATGTCGTTTCATCAAGATAACACCCTAAACTTATTCAAGTTTTGAAGATCAAAAGAATTTTTTAAATAAATAAATAATACATAATGCATTCAAAAAAATATGTTTCCATGCTTAATTCATGTGTTGGGAATAAAACCCAATCAGTATTGTTTAAATGCCACCCCAGTAAATCAGAGATCATAACTTTGTTTTTGTAGAAGAGATGTACAATTAAATGAGAGCCCATTTTAATCCTTAGCTGCCATCATCTGATACTATTCACTGCTTTGCCTTCTTTCAGGGATGTCACAAGGTGCATTGACCTGACCGTCTTTTCCTTCACCCCAGAACCCCTGTGCAATCCCTGTGTCAGGAAGGAGGAATCCAGTGATAGGAAATTGTCAGTGATGGCATTGGCATGTCATCTGCCACTGAGTAATCAGGAGCTGACATATGTGAGGTGAGATGCAGATGAAATTAAAATATTGATACTGATGTTCAATTCAGCTGGCCAGGCACAGAGATATAAAGCTATAGGTTATGCTTAAGCTGCCTGAGGTGTCTGCATGGGGCTGGTAGATGTGGCAAGAGACCTATGGGAGACCTGACTTCTTTGAGAATTGTAGATGAAGACCAGGCAGGGCAAGACTGGATACCTCAAATAGTAAGAAATACTTAATGATGGAGAACAAAACTAAAGTCCTCCTCACAAAACAACATGCAGCAGTTTAACTGAGTCTCAGCCTGGTTGCCCAACATAGGTGTCCAGAACTCTTTGACATGTTTTTGGTTATTTTAGTAAGCCCTAAGGGGCTAACAAATATGGCTTGAGTTGGCCCTTGGACACCTATTTCTATCTCATCAGCTGGATTGAGTTCCTGCTGCCTCCTTAAGAGTGCTCTGAATGCTCTGTTAACTGTATTGATTAGACTGTCATGAGTCTTTATGACTTGTTTTTCAAGTCCTTTCTATATACTCAGTAACATTCACATTCAAATTGACCTTTTGATCCTCCTCATATTGTTAGAGAAGGTTCATAATTAGACAAAATAAAAATCTCTGCTTTTCTTTGCCCTGCTTAGTCCATATATTATGCAGTGGGAATAAAGCCCAGTCGGTATTGTTTAAGTGCCACTGGAGTGAATCAAATAGCATAGTTTTCTTTTTAGAGAATCACTGCAGAATTAAATAAGAGGCATGTGGTTACTCAAAAGCGATATCTATGTAAAAAGAAGTGATTTAAGGTAAGCCTTATTGCAAATCCTTTGTGCTCATTGACAAGCAGTTTAGACATTCCACAAAAGCTTGAAATATGGAAAAGTGTTACCTGCAGGAACTGCTCTTTTAAAACATCCCCACGAGCTCCCAACCCTAATTTATCAAAAGGTGGCAGCTGAGCAATTGTAGTGGTAGTGCTTATTGCAGTAAAATTACCAGCACACACACACAGAGGAAGCTGCTGGGCAGTATCAAAAGAGTCTCCCCCAGGTCACTTTGGAACGTTTCCTTAAGAGTTAAATATTGTTAGCACTTTGACCAAAGCAGTTAGTAAGTAAATAGGAACTTGTGGGAATATTTCCTTTTAAAGGGAAGTCTGCTATGAAACAAGTTAGATTTTTTGATGTAACCTTGTTTCTTTGCAAGGGACAACAAAGCTCTGTCTTCTGAATAGGCAGAAACAAATGACAGCACACAACTCACCCACAATTTCCAAACCTATTTTTCCAGTGTGTTACATTCCCTAAAAGCTCTTCCTGCTGTTTTTCCTCAGGGATACACTCACAGCAGTTTCTCTAGTTTTATGCTGGTTTTCTCCTGCCTTCCTCCCACACATTCCATTTGTCAAACAATTTCTCAACCTCTGAGTTCATTCCCAGTGTCAGAAACCCCTTTCCCATTCTCACTATTGCTTTACTATCACTGGGTGCCACCATTCCTGTGGCAGTGACTTTTCTTACTTTTTATTACCATTGCAGTACTCAACCTTCACAGGGCTCTCTTCAGTCAGCTTCAGTGAAGGCTGAAATAGACTTGACAGCTTTAAATATGTCTATATTGGTCTTGTGGTGGAGGTGCAAACTCCTTTCAATACAACATAGTTTAGGAATTGTATCACTAGAAAAGTATATGGGTGTTGGTTATACCCATCTTCCCACTTGAGCCACAACATTAATATTCAATGTTGTATTAATTACACTCATGAAAGCAGTCATAGACACATGCACATACAAATGATATTGCAGAGTAGGATCAAAAATCAGGTATAGTCACAAAAATATTTTTCACTGATGAATATCCAAGAAACTAAAACTATTTTTTGAAGACAGAAGGAAAGGTGATGATTCATAGGCCAAATCCTGAGGGTTTTACTCTATTTTGATGCAATACTGCTCTAAACTGAATGAGATAGAAATTTACAGCAGGATTTGTGAATTACTTTGGATATACTGTAACCACTACAAATATACAATTCTGGAATAACTCAAATTTGCAATAGTGTTGAAAACATTCATAATTTAAAGGGTAGGAATAGAAGTTTGACAAAATGAGCTTATTTTTATCCTTGACAAAGTTGTAGACCTATCCCAGCATATTGCCATATAATGGTGTCCAAAACTGGATAAGGAATAGCCATTAGAGAGCAGACCAGGCTGAAGCTAAAACAGATCCATGGAGTTCCAGCCAGTGTAGGATTCTTCTGTCAGGCTTTTCATTTGCACCTAAAAACTTGCTTATTTCAGCAACCAACCACTTCATAGCAACCTTTCCTAGCCTAGCAGCATGGAGATAAGGAAGGCATCTCTGGTTCTTGCATCTGTTTCACACATCTTCTTATCAGGCACCATTTCAGGCAGTTAAAACCTTCTGCAGGCAATAGAGCTCAGATCACAGCTTTTGTATATCTGGAGTGAACAAATTCCACTGGACCTTTACAGCCGTAATGACATTCTGGTAACAAATAGTTTGGATACCATAGCCAAAATATATGGTGGCTTTGTAGCAAATGAGGATAGCTATGGTACAACTTCCAACAACTGGAGGGCACATTTGTCATTAGAAAGATTTAGAACTCCACCACCTCCAACTGAAATACGTAATCTCCTGGCCAAATGTCAAAGAAGTGAAACAGAAATTTTCTTTCAGTACTAATGGTCATTTAAGAAAGCTTAGAAGCACATAAATGTGGAAATATTAGTCATCATAGATCCCATTTTATGAATACAGGCAAGCCGGGGATCCCCAGAGTATCACTAAATTGCCTTCAGGGAAAGAAAAAGCTCCACATACTTTATACTTTTGAAAGCAAAAAGGTAGCCTTTAGCTATGGTAGAGCACTGACCACCTATTCTGGTGCTATATTAGTGTTGCCTCATAGAACACTTGGCAAGATAAAAGTTTGGAAAGGTCCTATAGAAAAGATCCCCAAAGGAATGACAGAAAATTCCCTGCAGATCTATCACAGCCATCAGGATAAGTGATTTTCAGATCCACCCATTAGAAAGAATGTTTATAACACTCTGTCTTCTTCAGAGAGCTGAATACTAATTTAGAACTCAACTATGTAAAAAAAAATAATTATTGAGAGAGTGGTGAAAGGCTTTTCTGAAGCTAATGAATTATCTCAAATTGGAAGAGAGGGTCAGTAAATTCAAGACTTTCTGAAAGCTCACTTATCTTCCTCTTTTAAAGTAGTAGCAACACTTTAATACACTTTGGGCTGTCCATTTCCTGCAAGCCTCTGAACTGCTGGAGCAGGCATGAAGAATTTGGTGTCCTTTTGTTAATTTTTATTATTGCTTGAGATTTGTACAAGGAGATTTTTGCACTTGACATTTTTCCCAAGACCATTCATTTTCTAAGATCCTCTACAGCAGTAAAATATAATAACGTTTTTTTTAGACATAGCTAGGCACAACTGGTGATAAAAGGAGAGGTAGTCCTGATTTACATCACAGCTGAAATAATAAAATCCTTTGCAAGAAACAAATAAAAATCCCATAATACTTCTTTATTTACAAAGGAAGATGCGGTGTGCTCTTGCTTTCTGGTGATTTGAGCAGACTCTTCTATTTTACTACATTTCTCATTTTGTAGTACTAATAACAAGAATTTTTAACATATTTCAGGATATTTTACACTAGGGACTGTGACTTAGTTTTGAAAAAACATGGTGTGACAGGATTCTGTGTTTGCTTCTTCTCATGATTTCCAGATCAAACATGCTGACTTTATAAATATTGTACAATTCTCCATGCTAACTCTACTTGGACGGTCAGAGCTCACACCAAGATGTCCCTTTCTTGTGTATCTTTGTCAGTGGTAATAATTCAAGAGAACACATTGCATCCTCAACAGTAAGTTTTGCCTGAAAAAGGCAAAATGGTACAGAAATTCTTGAGCAATTGGATTCCTAAGGGATAAGTAATTTCACATGGCTCTACACAACAGCCTGGGTGTGGAAATACCTTTTTGCACCTAACACAGTGCTAGGCAGGCACGGCACCATGGAAACATGGTCAAGGTGCATCCAGACTCAAGCTGAGAAAAGCTTCTTTGTCCTGTGTCATGCAAAGGTGTCCACAAACGCAAACTTATCCAGTCCTCCTGAATTACTATGTTGCTGTATTTCTAGGTTCCCTCTGCTTTAGGGAGGGAGATAAAATAAAAGCCTAGAAAAAACATGGGTAGTTCTGGAGAAATTCCAAGTAAGGAAAAAAAAAAAAAGAAAATCTAGCACCAGTGAAAAGGGAAGGAGAAATTAATACCTTAAAAGCTTCCCTTTACAGTAGGGTTTGTCCTTAAGGAAAGCTTGCTGATATTTCATCAGGCAGGTATTTGTCATTAATTTTGAACACTGAAATGAATAAATTGCACCCAAAAATATAATTGTATTTTAAAATCACAGAGACACGATGAGGGGCATAGGGGCATAGAAGAGATCTGTGGCCAAGTATTGTGTAGGGTGGACGCAGCCAATGTGCTCCTAAATTTGCCCACAGCAATGCAGCCAAAATCAATTCACACCACCTGGTGTGGGAGCCAGGTTTTACTCCCATGAGAATATGCACTTAGCAGTATAGATGTAATTTTCAGGTTACAGGGTATTCAGTCAAGTCAAGCAGATGTGATTAGAGAGGGACCAGGCAATTTAAAGGCAGTTGACTGATCCTGAGCATTACATGCTTTTAAGGAGATAGGTCACTGTCTGAGAGAAAAACTATAGTTTGGATGAAAGAATCATCATAGATAAGTCTTTACTGCTTTTACTCTTCGTGCGCTGTATGACATCTTTTGACAAACAAAGACTGCTTTACTTCCAAGAGATTGTTCCTGTGACATGCTATTTCCTGCCCTCAGAGGGAAAGGGCCTTTGAATGCTGGTAAACCAAGCTGCAAAGTGTGAAACTGTCATGTAATGTCATTCAATTTTGGTTTAACGGGTGAAATCTGTCCCTGTTAGGTTTAAACTGAAGAGACACTAAAATGAGTCCAAAGCACAGCTTCTCTTTAAAGTGCGTCTTCAACCTACACATACTATACATAGATGAATAGGTTAGAGAGACTATTTGCAGCTTCTGGATTATCTTTATGCACAGCTCAGACCACATATTTTTATACAACAGTTCCAGAAAGCAGAGATGAACAGGAGAAATTCTTTACAGACATGAAAATTCAGCTGAAAGTTTAAGAATGGAAGAGAATAAAAAAACATGAAGAGCACAGATATTTTTTTTCATCTCTGGCATAGTACTAAAGTAATAAAGGAGTGAAGCAGTCAGACAGCCCACAGATCATGTCCCTTCACTGCAGCTTGTGGAAAGGAAGAGCATGACCTTAATCAATATTAAGGTAAAATCCATTCCTAGCCTACCAGCTATTATGAGCAACCTTTTATTTGACAGATAACTCTATACCTTCAAAGGTCATCAGTCAGAAGGAAATAACACTGCTAGTGTTTAGGAATACAAGCTGCAGTGTGAGCTGCAGATGGAGCTCTGCATGGTGGGAGCCCAAGGCAGAGGCCATGAATTGGTAACCCTTTGCACAGCAAAGAGCCCAGGGATTTGTGGCTCTGGCCAGGTGACCATAGACTCAGAGACACAGCAGGATGCCGTGGCTCAGGAGGAAGAGTGACACTTCCATGAGCCTAGACTGTGAGGGAATGAAAGCCTAGAGATTCTTGTGTCCTTGGAGGCACCAGCTGAAGCTGTTTCTGTGTTACTGAGCTGTGAATAAATTGCTCTCTGGAATTGGACATCAGAGACTCGGTATAGAAAACCCAGGGTGGAACTGGTGAGGAAACCTAGTCTGACTTTGTGTGGGATGTGTGGGGAGCCAAGTGGGGCCTCATGTAAAGGGGCTTTGATCCCAGCAGTGAAAGGCTCCAGTGGTGGGAGTGTGACTGCCAGAGTGGCTCCTGGGTGGTCCCACTAACTGTTGTATGACCTCAAGAGGAATTTCAGGGACAGTATCTGGAGAAACCAGCAATTAACCTTGGACAGTCCCAGAGATAATGACATTACCCAGTTTACTTCATCCTTTTGGACAGATCAATTTGTATTTCATAAGAGAAGTCATACCAATACAGGAAAAATTCAACATTAAGAATGAATTACCTAAGAACCCTCTCTCACAGTTTCTTCCTTTCTCAGGGGGTTGCAGAGAGCTGCTGACACAAATATTGCATCAGCACATACTGAAGTTTGAGAAACAGAAATATTCTCCCTTAATATGCAAGTAATGTGATCAGTCTCATAAAGAGCACAATCTTTGTCCTACTTGTCATGTTCCCAGGATGTAATCACCACTTACTGAAACTACCAGAGAAGTAAAATAAAATCTGACGTTCCTTAAGCTTTGAGGGGCATTGAAATTCAAGAGGCGTAATAAATACAGAAGAGCTGTTCCTAGAGAAGCTTAGGGATTTATCTAAGCAACTTCCATTAATATATATTTGATGGAAGCTGAGCAAGTAAATCCCTCTGCACTGTGGTGAACATTAACAAGAGGGTGCTGAAACAAATATTTATGTTTGTATAAGTTTTTCCTCCTCCAGATGCTGACTACTATGTGTATTTTCCCATGCCTTTCAAAGTCCAGTAGTGTCCCTAGTGTCTTCACCTCAGAGGGTCCCAAGTAGAACTGGGAGAGTCACTTCACTGATGCAATGCTGCCCACTCTGAAGAGGTGGGCAACAACCTCTTTTTGTCTGACAGAGAAATTTTGTTCAAACTGAGTGGGGCAATTCAGACTTTTAATAGGTGCTGGGATTCTTGTGGAATTTATATAGACAACTAAATTAGACAGAAATGAAATTTCAGACAAATAAAAAGAGCTCAGCTCAGTTTTTCAAGGAATTGCCTTGAATTCCACCTTAGCAGGGCAAAAAGTCCAGGCAGTATAAACCACTGTGACTGTATTGAAATCAAAGTAATTATGCTGATCTGTACTAGTTTTAACAGCAGGAAGCAGGTGTTAGGTAATATTGCTGCACTTGAACCTCTGGTACCAGTGGAAGAATTTTAAAGAGTGGAAGAATCAAAAGCCAAAATCAGATATCCACACAGATCTTCCCAAAGCTTGAGAGCACTCTCAGCACAGCACATATCATCCATCTCTGCTATTACACACAGAACATAAAGTCTGTCTAGTCAGAATGACAGCCTCTATGACTTCAAGGAGATAGGCTTTTGAATTATCTGGGAAAGCCTCTGTACAGCAGCATTAAACTTAAATTTATGGATATGCCACTTAAAATCTGAATGTAGCAAGCTCATTTTTACAAACAGTGAAGGGAAGAAGATAATTCCTTTGCATAATTAAACAGCCAGCAGTGTCATTAAGCAAGCTAACTTCCTCTGCTGCTTTATGGTAAGTTGTCTATCTTCAGTTCACTTTCGGGCTTGGGCGCCGAAGACAAGCTTCTGAGGTTCATAAATTAGTGAATAAAGTAAATTTTCCAGGACATATGCATACATTTTTTCAGACATAAAAATGTCTGCCGTTATTTTTTTCGTATCAGTATGGGAAAACAGAAACCCACGTGCTCTAGTCCATCAGTCCACTTTCTGTTAGGAGACAGTGTCCCATGTTTCAGAAGGCACAACACATCCCAGACTTGGCAGATGGTTTTTAATACACCTCCAGCCTCCGGTGTCTTCTAATCTTGAACAATATTTGATTGGCTCAAATGCAGGAGGGAAAAATAAAGATAAATGTGTTCCAAAATGTTAGCTTTTACAATTTCATATCACTGTATTTTATTATCCCTATATGGTTTCAATCCTTATTGTGATATATCTGTGTATTTCTGGCCTCTATGCCATGGTGAAGCTGTGAGTTCAAGCATAAATTAAAAGCCGCATGAAGAAATATGTTTTTTACACAGTTTTGATTTTTCCATCTCCTTCTGTCATTGAAAGTGCCCTTGATCTGGAGTTGGCAGAAAAGCAGAAAGGAAACTCCCAGTCTTTGTCCTTTGCACTGTAATTGCATAAAGAAGCACAAGACAGAGATCCAGTATAAAAAAAGAACTTCCAAAAATATACTGTGATTTATGTGAAAATATTAAAATGCAAGGGAGAGAGATTTTGTGAAAATGGAACTGGGCTGGATTGTATATCACTTCCTTATAACACTTCCCGAACAACTACCCTTACAGACGTCAGAACAAATAGAGCAATGACTTCTTGTCCAAGAAAGGCAGCAGAGTCTGGAATGCTCAAACCAGGCACAGATGAACAAAACTCCACTTTAAATTCCACTGTGATTCATCCAGAAGTTCTGTAGTGCCAGATTTTTATTCAAAGAGCCATGTTTCTATTCATTCTTGTCCATCAATTACTGATTTGCTCACTAATGTCCTTCCAGATCCATCTGAGCCTATCTATAGAAGAAAAAATAGCTGGACAGGTGTCACTGAACTCGTAATTTGTCATTCAGGTGTCAGAACTGAGTGTAGTCCTGGCACTGTACTTTTGAGTTTTTCATGGATAAATGTTTAAAGCTTCAAATGAAGAAAATAAGTTTAGGTGGGCAGCTGATCCTGCCCAGCTACATTTGTGAACTTAATTGATTTTGGGATTTGCTGATTTCTCAATGTAATCCTATACAAGAGGGTTCTTTCAATTAGGCCATAATTATATCTGCCATATTTGGATATTTGACATTTCGGTCAAGAATCTCTCCTTGATTACTAAGGCCTGGCATTCTTTCTATTTGGCACTGAAAAATTAATTTTCCTTGATATGAAAAACCTCTTGGAAATAGACTATGACCTCAGTTTTCATGTACCAGTTCCACTGACACTAATTAGGAATTATAGTCTGTGTCCCAGAAGATTCTAATTATCCCAGTGAGGACTTGCTTTTTCTGAGTTCACATGAAAGTTCCCAGAATGGAACCCAAAGCCCCAAAATGCCCTATCAAAGACCATATTAGAGCTCATAATCAAGTGGAAAACAGAGTTCAGGTGTTTTAACTCTTCTATTCCTTTTGTGAAGTCTTACACTGCATTGGGACCATCCCCACTGGTGTTTCACTCTTGCATTCAGGTCTGTGGGCTTTGGCAGGGTATGGCATTAATGGGCAACTTGAGATTGCTTTCATCTCAGTGATGAGGGACCACGGGGAAGAGGCTTGGGGAAACAGGGGCTGGAAGAAACAGCCTCTACTTATAGAATATGATTTATAAAAGCTCTTACCCTTAGTGTAACAAATCCCATTGAAAGCAGTGGCAACATCAGAGTGAGCAGTCAGGTCAGTGCTAAAGCACCTACAGGTACTTACCTGTCTTTCAGGAAAGATGTCCTTATTTAACTGTGTCACTTCATTATCCCTGGTTGTTTGCTTGAAAGCCTCTGCAACCCTATTCCGTGTTTGCATTAAGCTGTAGCTTTAAATTGAGGAAAAAAATTGTTCATTTTTCTTCATCAGAAACCAATAATCTCCCCAGCATTAGGAACTATAAGAGAAGAATTGTATAAATTGCAGCTGGCCAAGGTCAGCATTAACTTAAGTACTGGAGCTGATTGTTGGCATTTCCTCTTATCCACAGAAAGAAGAGTGGTTATAGGGTCTTTTAGAGCTCCTGTATAAATCCATCCTTCCATTCTTTAAAAGCAAGCAGCCAGGACTACATTTGTAGTAAGCCTCTAAACACATTTTCTCAGCTTGCCAATTTCTCTGCTCACATTACCACTGCTGAAATTTGAGGGCAAGGGAGGAAGAAAATGGTGACAATTTTTATCTTGCCAATTTTAAAATGAAAATTTTTCTCCAATTTGCAGCCAGCTCCAACCTGACATTCCAGAGAGCTCAGTACAGATTAAAGCCAAGACAAATTCTCCTTTACTGCCTGTATGAGCTTGGCTGGAGCCTCTCTGGTAACTCTGTCTGTAGACAGGCAGTTCAGCCAGTGAACCTCACCTGTCTGTTAGCTGAGCCTAATAAAAATATGAAAAAGATAACCAGAAATCACAAAAATATGAGAAGATTCTAAAGATTAGATACACATGGATTATTTGGTATTTTGGGGTAGGACTCTAAACAACAGATTTGTTTGGAAATTTTTATTTCTGTTTTATATATTTTGACAGCATTCTTTTCATTCCAAGGTAGTTTGAAAAGTGTAAATCACAAAATAGAAAGCATATATTTTGTTATAAAGATATCTTGAACAGGTGCTCCTGGCCAGATTTTTGACAATAGTTTTCCAACTTCCACTTTCTTTTTTCCCACTGACATCACATATAGCATTCTCTTACTCACGTTTCCAAGCATAAATATGGAGATAGATAGTAACCTATATACTTGCACAGGTAGATTTCAGAAATGTTAGCAAAAATTAAAAATCAGTTTCTAATATATGGATTTCTCACTGCTTCTCTTTTTTTTTTTCTTTTTTTCTCAAGGTAGTTTGACATATTGGCATGAAAAAGAACAATTTCAATATTTTTAACAATCCCTCTAGTATCCTGTTTTCCAAGATATTCTGTGAAAGCAATTGAGAAAATTCTCTGAAAATTCTTTTTTATTACGAGAAAGATAACACAGCCGTCAAAATTATGATAACTCTGAATTTATTCGTGTACTTTTGACCTTAGAATAGATACATTGATATTCTATTTTGTCCTTTTCTGAAGAAAGAAACCTCCTTGCCTTCATTTTTGACAGAAATCTTCCCATGGTTATGGACTGATAAAGACAAATGTAGAAGAGAAATAGGATTCATTCTAGCTAGATGAACAGATTTGACACCCATGTCAAACATTATTATAACCTGTATGCTTCAAACATAGACTGTAAGTTAAATGCTGCACAGACTCAAGCCAAGCATTACAAAAACAAAACATTTCTCAGCCCACATACTTCTTACTATATGTTCTCCATGATTCAGTAATGAACAGCATGCTGAGACAACATTTGAAGCACTGCAATGATGCACAAAGTGCACAACCCAAAAATTAATATATTTATAAGCTGAAATTTTCTGCAGCCATATGAACCTTTCAAAATCAGGTTCTGCATGAGGGGAGGAGATGCTTGCAGCAGTGAAACAAATTCACAAGCCAGACTACAAATCTGCTTGCTCTCACACTCTCCCTCAGCATGCAGCAAATACAGTCCCATATCAGCTTTTTAAGGCCTGAGATTATTGGATCTTTGCAAATATAAATCCATGGCTTTATGTGCCCTTGCCTTACTCCAGCAAGAAATTTAAGGAGGAAACCCTTCCACTTGGTGTTCTTGAGGTATTTCAGTGGTGTTTTCTGACCTATTTTCCCCAGGGAGATAATAAAGGGGTTCAAAGTTTTGGGTCAGCTCCCTGATACTAGCAAATATTTTTCCACATTTAGTCTCCACTGCAGATTTCTTGTGGTTTCCATTCTCTGGAGCAGTCCTTCCCAAAGAGAGATGTTCTATTGGCCAAAGCATAAAATGAGGCTATTCTGGGGGGCCGCTGGGATTGCATAGCTGACACTTCATTGAGCAGGATGCAGGATGGGGCAGGACTCCTCTCCCCAGCAAAGAGCCCCATCAGCACTGAAGAAAAATGACACAGCTCTGTAGAACTCCATATGGTGCAAGTTTCTGAGTCCATGTTCAACCTCGGGCAGTGCCAGCTGCTGGGCTCAGCCTGGGAGTCCCAGTAAGCAGAACCACACATTTCACTGAAGACCGGGGCCTCAAGTCAGTAACAACCATATCAAGAATGGAACATTTTGGGCCCAACAGAGCAGAGCAAGAAGGTAAATGCAAGCACTGTGAAGGGGGCTGCATGACATGGCCACACAGAGCTTTTGGAGTACCATCTCATCTCTATTCCAGCTTTACCACTAAGCCATGCCTCAGTTTTCCCACCTGTAAAAATGTGTATCATCTCACTGCTCCTCTCTCAGGATGCAATTCACTGTCTGAGACATTATAAAGAGTAGATGCACAGTTCCTGCTCCTTTCCCCCTATATTTACACAGAGGAAAGCAGGAATTCTGTTCAAATTTTTCAAAAGAGAGGATGCTTACTGGTCTGGTGTTGATAAAATATGGCCTGCTAGCTTAGCAAAACCACAGGAACAAAATGAAAAATCTGCTCATTTTGTTTCCTGGGAACAAACACACAAAATGAATGTCACGCATTTCAATAACAATTGGCGTCTATGTAGTTCAGAGAAAAACTTCTTGTCCAAGGAGACAACAGATTTTATTATATAAATTAGGAATAGCAATCGCCTGCCAAGACAAAGGAGTGTTGATCAGAACATGACACACGAAGAAGGAAAAAAGGAACTCTGATTTAACCTGCAGAATACTAAAATTATTTCTGGTCCATGTATGTTGGGGACTTAAGCCGAAATCCTCTCTGCCTGCCTGGCTCAAGGGGTAGTGGTGATGACATCCCCCATCAACTCTGCAGTGACAGTGCTGGGGAAGCCATGCCCACCTGTCCTGGGAAGGAGTGGAGCACCTCAGCAGCAGCAGCCCATACTCCCTGGAACTGCTCCAGTCCTGTTTTCATGGGATATCTCTAAACTGTCAATAAAAACTGTTTGCTGTCCAATCTATAAATTTTTCTAAGTGTTATCAGTACTGGAGAAAGAAAAGGTCAGATTATCTGCAGGGAGGTGACTAGCAGCAGGAGAAGCTGCCCTGTGTGGGGCCTTGGCTCCAGAGAAAAGAAATCAGTTGGGAATGAGGTCAACAGAGGGGAAACTTGCTAAATCTCCTTCCTTGCTAAATCCCTCATCAGCTAAATCTTCTGTCAAGCCTGCTTCATCTAACCATTGCCTAGTCTTCTGTGCTTGACTGGGAAGAGCAATTCCTTAAAGGAACTGGAGTAAATGGAAGATAGGAAGCACAGGATGAGCTCGTGATTGTATGGGAAAATCCTGGGGATGCTGTAAGAGAGCCTGCCCCAGTGCATCATCATGGGTTGTTTAAACCTGCTGAGTAGTCCCATCCCTGTTCTGATTTGTACCTGAATCAGCAACACCTGAAAACAAAAAAGGGTTTAATGAGTATATTTGGCACAAATGTCCCCATCATCTCCTCCCTGCTCCCCAGGTACATGGGCAAAATAACGTTTACACTGAGTCTTTGCTGACATACCCTTTTACAGTCTGAATACTCAGCACCGTCCAGGTCCAAAGAGAGGTAAAAGGTAGTTATAATTCTACTTTGCCACACTCTACTGTAAATCTAAAGTAGAACCATTTGTCTAGTTCAGCTTAAATAATGCACATTTTTTATGATAAAATGTAACCACCTCTTTTTTGAATAATGGGGAGCATTCATTAGGCCAGTTTGGCTTTCAGGTGTTTTCTCTGCTACCTTGTCCAACCCTGATCCATCAAGACCAGGTGCAAATGGTGTTTGGGAACTCAGCTCCCCCAGCGCAGGTGGATCCTTTTTTACACACTGTCCACACACCATCCAGCTCCTGTCACAGGCTGCCAGGTCCTGCATGAGTAAGTATAGAGTAACAGAATATAGGTAATAGTGTCACCATAGCACACACAGTGCTGGTTTTAAAGTCAAGAGCAAATTTTCCACTTACTTCTTGGCAGGAAATATGTGGGGAGCAAGACAGTGTGCTGAAGAGCCAGCATGAAATCCCTTTTTCCCTGGTATATATAGAAAAATGTTACTTTTTAAATACAACCTTTTTACCACCTTGCAGCCTACATATTAAATTTCTCTTCTCTTGTGGTCATACAGGTATGCCATTTTCTTCCCTTTTCTTAACAGGCTTGACATCTTAAGAAAATTTATCCCACCATTTTGATGAAACACATTTGAAAGGAATTTCCTTCTGTTTCCTAACACTGAGCAATAGAGCCTCTAAAGTGCTGATAGAGAGCACATTTTCCTGGGGCTGCAGGGAATGAGTCACACCAGACAAATGCCAGATCAAATACAGCAAGTGATCAGGGAGCTGGCACTGGCAGGCCTAAGAAAACAGTCTTTCCTTTGTCAGTCTCACCGTACCTATCTACTGCAGTAATTTTCAGGGTGTTATTCAGCAAGGGGATGGACTGTCCCACAATGTCTTCCTGCTTCAAAGTCACACAAATGAGCATGAAATAGATAGCTGTACATTGGGAGAGGCCGTTCAGGGATCACAGCACTGAGCTCTCTGGCTCAAGGCCGTGCTGTGGCTTTAGCACCAAGCGCTCCCCTGGCCTCTGTGGGGACTGGTGGGAGTCAGTGCCTCGGAATGTTGGGCCTCAAGGACTCGTCTTTTAAATAACATTTTAAAAGGCATTTAGGCACCTAACCCTATTCTGCAGATTTAATTACTGCATAAATCACATCTGTGCAGTAACCTCAGAGTGCTGGGATCAGAAAGAAAGACCCTCAGCTCCAAAATGGAAAGAAGCCTTTTACTTTTGTGTTTTTCTTGCAGTTGCTGGGAGGGGTGAGAGAACTCTCAGAAACAGTGTTCACTTGGTGCCCAGCTCTGCCATCCACACAGAATGGGTCACACTGAGGTTTAGGGAAGCAACTTAATGACTCTGTCCCTATGTCCCCATCTGCAAAAATTGGTTGTTCCAAGGTTGCACCATTTCTTCTGCTGGAAAAAGTCCATTAAAAGTGTGTATGTGGCTCTGAATGCAGAAAGTGATGATGAAGAGAAAAACCACATAGCTTTTTGGTAGAAGTTTGGTTTTCGCTGGTTTTTTGATTGAAATTTTGGGGTTTTTCTGTACTTGGAAGATAATTTATTTTTTTATTTTATTTTGCCAATTATCCACATCCCAAACCTGCTGTCCAATCTTGGCTGAACACCACCTGGGGAGAAGAGGATAAAGTGGGAAGTTGGGTGTGCTTTGTTTTCAATAATGGCAAGAACAGTATAACTCAAAAAAGATCTGTACCAGGCAGCGAAGTCCTTTTTCCCAAACTTCTCTGTCAGCCATGCTGAAGTATGGCAATTTTCCCTTTTCCCCTCTGGTCAATAGTTATGGAACTTCCATGTGTTTTGGTTCATATTTATCATCTGAAATAGGGAAAGAATATAAATATAAAAATAATTATGTTCTAATAAAAAGATTCCATAAATAATGATTTTTATATTCAAATTACCTGCATTTAAGTTACCTCAAGGTCCATTGCAAAGGTGTAGTAATTATTAGCTTAATTATTAACATGTTTCAGCAAGCTAATTAGTTGGACACCATATTAAAACCATTTTTGCCTGAGGTATAAAGGGGCTAAACCAGAAGATTATTTTAATATTTCAGGTTAAATATTCAAGGTGTCAGAATTTCTGTCTCTGGGAACCATGAGCTATTTCATGGTTGAAAATTAAATTAGAAAAGGGGAAAAAAATCATCAAACAAAAATGATGAAAATTGGCCCAGACCCTAACTTTAGGCATTGCTAAAAGATGGATGTATCACCTCTCTCTCTCTCAATGATGATGGCAAAGCTTGTTTAGCAGGCTGCAGCCTGATTTGTCCACCTATAGAGCCCACCAGCAAAACCTGTTGTGTCACTGTCTGAATGGACAGACTGTGGTGGCCGATTGACCTGTGGTACAAGAGACAGAGAGAGTTCTTGGTTAAGACAGTCTCTGGTGCCAAAGGCTTATTGGTTATGGCGAGGGAAAGGAGCCTCTCCCAGGATGCCATGTTCGGTTATGGTAAAGTACCCCAGTTCTGATTCCCCCGTTGGCTCCTGGTGTTAGCCACACCCCTGTACTTAAGCTCGATCTGTCACATGGTCAGGGTCATTTGCCTCTAGAACCTTTCACAAGTTGTAGCAATAAACTGCTTTCTGTGGAACTCTAAGCAAGGACCCTTCTTAACTCCTTGCTGTCAGCTTAATATTACTGAAGCCATCCTGCGTCTGTGTGCTCATGCATGTGAGCCACAGAGCCGTAGGGGACTCAGTAATAGACAGACCATCACTAGAGGGGACAAATCATACAGATTTCTTATCATTGCACCTTCACTGTAGACATACTGAACCCTGTGACTCCCTCTGCAGCAGAGGACACAATATCCTACAGGATGAAACTGCTGGGGACTCATCTGTAATCATCACCAGGGATTAGATGGACTGGGTGTGGTGGAGCAGCCTTTGGCGTTTGTGGGCTGCTTTGTCCAGGGTAGGAAGGTGATCTCACAGCAAACAGCCTGTGTCATATGTGAAAGAGACCACGAGTAACTCCCCAGACCAGCCGAGCCCTCTGGACAGCGAGGGGCACAAGTATCCCTGTTTCCAGGTCCCACCTCACCTTCCTCAGAAGTGGTGCCTCTCCCACACCAGGACCCCAAATGCCACATACTGTCCTACTCACCCTGTCTGGGCCCTTCAGCCATATCCTGCATGAGGGGTCAGTGCAGCATGACCCTCCCTACTGCCATGGGGCCAGTGAAAGAGCCACAACCCACACACATCCAGCAGGACCAGCTCATCCCTGTCTCCTCACTGGAAAATACAGTATGAGGAGATTTGCTCACTGCTTCTGGAAGAAGAACCCTATTCTGATTGTAAGATTAGCCTTGGGAAAAGCAAAGACGTAAAGGGTTTTATCAGGCAAAACCCTACGTGTTACCCCTTTTGTTAAAGGAAATTCAGCTACTTACCCATAGCTCTGGTATTCTCATTTTGTTAAAATGAGGAAAGCTCACGTTCTTTAATTCTTGTTTTACATACCTGCCTGAGCAGCTCAGAAAGGCTCTGCCTTGTCTCCACAGCAGCCAGCCTTGAGGGTGGTGGCAGTACTGCAATAGCAGGGGAGATCACAGAGCAAGTTGGGCCATGTAGCCTCATCCATCACTATCACAGGCACCAGTCACAGCTGTTTGTCTCAGAAAAGAATCTGGAGCAATCCCTCAAACCTGATGTCACAGCCACTGCTCCATACATGCTCAGTGGGAGGCTGACAGAGAACCCTCTCATGCTGATCCAGCACAAAAGTCTTTTCAAGGCTGCTGTTTTCCTTCTTGTGCTATGACAGATAACAGCTTCATACAAAAATAAACAGGTTTGCAAACTCTTCCTGGGTGCTAACATCATATTGGTGTAATATACCTGGGGTCTGATGCAAAGCGGCTTTTTAGCAAACAGACACACTCTGCTCATGCCTTCCCCTGATGTAAATGCTTTTTTGTGGAAAAAGCTAAAACTTAAAAAAAAACTTTTAAAAGCTGTTCTTCTTTTTAACAACTGACAATAACTAAGTTTAAAAATGAACCTCTAATCAAAAGCTAATCATCCAAATATTTAGTTGAAATACAGCAAGAAATCACTTTCTTACCAGCTGTTGATAACTGAAATGAATCAAAAACTACAAATGAGTTTAAGGAAAGAACCTGATAATTTTATAAAACAACACATACTAAGGTAAGAGGACTCGCATGAAGTATAAATTGAAGCAACCAGAGAGTATTTCCCCCCATTCTCCTCTCTAGTGTCAAATGTTGACAGACAAACTTTTGGGGCCAAGGAATGAGAAAAGGAGGAGATTTGCACAGGAGCTCCCCATCCCCTCTGCCCTCCTGCAGTCCTGAGCCCCACATGCCCACTCCCTGCACGGTGCTCAGGCTCCCAGCACAGCTCCTGCTGGGTACCAGGTGCCAGAGCTACACTGGAGATTGGGAGGCAGGAGTGGTTTAGCTTTTTAGTGGTTTTAGTTTGTGTTGAGGTTGTTCTCGCCCATGTTGGGACCAGACGGGTGGTTTGTTAAGGGGATGTTTCACCTCCCTTTGGGGCTCTGACCATGTACCAGGGTATCAGGACTTAAAAAGCCATTAGTTTACTATGGTGAGATACACTGAGGATGATTAATCAGAATGATCAAAGCAAAGTAGTAGAAAAATGCCCACACTAAAAATTAGGATGCAGGAGAGAGTCCATGCACAGACCAAATCTCTGGCCTCTTTTAATCCAGAGAGCTCTTTCTGTTCAAAACAGTCCTGCAATACGTCCCCAAGGTGAGTCTCACAGCCTGATTATTGCCTATTCAAACTGAAAAGACTGACTGAGGACTCTGGATATTCAGTTTCACTTGCAGCATGATAATGCTTTATCCACAGAGATCACCTATCCTGTTTCTAAGTATCTCTTGCAGAATTACAATGCTATTCAAGCAGGTCTATGCAAGACTGCAATTCTTATGAGTTTATAATTTTTTTTTAAACTGAAGCAGAATTAGTCCCTTAGTTCTCGAAGAAACAAAACATAATTATGATCAGGTATAACAAATGTCCAGATAAAATTCTGAATAAAACTTGGGCCATCAGTTGGTCAGTCAGTGTTCCTTATAAATAAAGTTCATAAATATAAAGCAATTAGGCTCATCTTTAACCAAACATGAAAATAACAGAAAGAAAATTATGTGGCTTCTTACATACAGCTTTTATTGACAGCATGTAAGCATTTTTCCCATATGGCTTTAAAGGAGAAACGAAGTACGTCTTAAATGGAAGGAAAGATTATTTTTTAGTTGGATTTGTGACATGCAAGGGAGACTATCATAAGAATAACAAGTTTGGGGGACATAAATGACATCTGAAATGCTTCAGGATCCTCTGTGATCTAACAATGGTGACCAAATCAAACCATATGAAGAGAGAAATTGCATGCAGCACACAAGCATTATACCCACAGCAGGGTGTTTGGATTCCTTTTGAGCTATGTGTGTTTTAGCAAGACCATCTGGACATTGCCAAATTGGTTCTGAATAGAAAATACATACCCATAAAGTAGAAACTTATAAATAGCACCTTGCTTCCTGTCCAAGACTGCATGTCAGGGCTGCCTTGTTTGCTGCACACCTGTTTCAGAGCATACAAGGTAAGAGTTAGCCAGGCTGCATCTGCACACCCAGCAAAGTAAGGGTTAGTAAGTTAGGTGTGGAAACCAGAGCTGGGAGTGGGGTGGGAGGAGCAGGGATAGTGACCCTGGAGTTTTGCTTTGGGAGCAGAGAGAAGGGCTGTGGACAGTGTTATCTGAGAGCTGGGGAGGAGGGAGGGCAGAAGGCTAACATTGCCCAGCTTCCTCACACATCTGGTGCCTCTCAGTCACATGCACATTTTTATAGGTGGCAAGATAAGGCGATTGCACTTGGCCATCCCTAAAACCCCAGAGGATTAACAGTGTAAGAGGAATTTAATCTCCCGACGTGTCTGAGTAACATTTCGGTTTATGCCATTTAAAGGGTTCTTACTGCTGTTGGCAGCCCAGCAGCAGTGAGAGGCCCCCAGCGAGATTCCCAGATGGGAAGTGTCTCTGATATACCAGAGGGATTAACTTTGGCTCCAAAGACATTGCAAGCTCATGGACAGAAGGGTCATGCAGCAGAGCATTGACTGGCACAAAAGCAGGTTGTTCAACCCTAGAGCAGTCCCTACCTGACTACCCATTTCTCTCATAAATAGTCACACCTGTGCTTGAGCAGGACCTCTCTTCAATAATTTGAACAGTATTGGTCTCCACCATTCACACAGGCTTGGGAAGAGAAGAGCATTGAATCTCAATCATCTTCTTTATCTAGAGATAATGGACATTGATAAAGCTTTGCTAGTTAAATATTTTTGATCTGTCTGTGACATCCACCTTCTATTTCATAAGTCCTAGGTATGCAAGCAGATAAACTAGTAATTGTATGTATTTGTGTATATGTGGACATTCATACATAGACATCTGTCATTCATAGACATCTATGCACACACTAAAGCTCCTTTGTCTTGCAGTATCTAACAGGCAAGAAAAAGCACCTGACTACACTGGCACACTGCTTATCTGGTTCTGAAGCCAAAATCAATGAAGGAACACTTTATTGCTGTTACCGGTCATTGAGTTGCCAAATCTGAATTCACACAGCCAGGCACTCTTTCTCACTAAGCACAAAGCAGGAGTCAGTGGATACTAAGCAGAGTTTGCTTTCCTCAGGGGTCCTGTGGGCCCATTTCCCACCCTGGACCAGAGCTCCTCCAGCACTCTTGGATTACTTTGCCTGTTACTGTGTGACAGTGTACTGAGCAACCACTAAGACAGCTGTTGAGTGGATTGAAAAACTATCTTAATTTCCAGGTGAATAAGGGGACTTCTGCTCGGGTCATATCTCAGTCTCATTTTTTTCTGTTGAGTTTAATCTATAGGAGTCAGTAGAAATAGGAAATTTTCAGCGGAGCAATTTGAAGTCCCTCACAAAGTGACAGGGGAAAGGAGAAGAATTAAGTTTCTTTCTCCTGACTTAAGGTCTAAAGCTATGCCAACTGAAGTTAATAACTATTCCACTTATTTCAGGAGCAGAAACATCCTCGTGCATTTAAATCACTAAAATCCTAAAGTATCAAGTATATTTCCACCATATAGGCCATTCTAGCAGCATAACAGACTCTGTCAGGTGGGTAGAATATGCAATTTATTCTGTTCACATGCACAGAAGACTCTTCATTATCAGAGATACATAACATTTAATAGAAACCCAAACCATCCAAAAAAACTGGTTGCCTCTCTGAATACTTCAGAGCAGGAAGAGAATAAAAAGGATGACAAAGCAAACTCCTTAGCCACAATTTTAATAAATATTACACAAATTAATTAGAAATTCTAAGCACTTGTACAAGAAAAAAATGTTTCCCCCTTGATTAAACATACATTACTGCTGGAGGTGTCTGAGGGGTCTTCCTGTCATTGCACTGGAATTCAGTGTTCGATCTTCCTACCTGAGCTTAAACTCACATGCTGGCAATTCCTTGTCTTTTCAGTTTATAAGTGTGTCTCCTGTTCTTTTTAAAGAAAAGGTCAGTGCTCTTCACTTAAGTAATGTCATTAAAAAATCAAACCTCATTTTTTTCAGCTTGTGCAACTGAGCAACTGAAAGGCACAACCTCCATTTACCTCACTTCTATATTTTGAATATGAGGGAAAAAATGTCACTGCAGATAATCACAGGCAATGAAGAGTAATTTCTAGCAGTCCATCTCCAGGATTGTTCCCTACAGCATATTTTCCAACTTTTTTTCTGATCATATTAAATGACTCATTTAATAAGCTAACTGTTCTTTCTTATCCTAGGGGAGGCTATTTTGCAGTGCAAGATGTTCGTATTATGAGGGTCTCTCTGTTTAACTTACATCGTTATTCCTAGTTATATATTCTAATACCAGTCTACCTGACTACCTTTTCACCACCCTGCAGCCTGTTTATGTGTCTGTCAATACAATAAACAGATTTTGCACCAAACAAAGAAATTAAATTGTCATTAGTTTCTCCACCTCTCTAACTGTTCCATCCAGGAAGTGTTATTTAATGTCATGTACAGCACCAGCTTATTCTCATGATAAAAATGTGATTGGTTTTTTTAACTACATGAAGGCAATACTGTCTGCAAAATCAATGTCAGTTTAATATATTGTGCTGCTTTCTGGTTAGAAGGTGGATCCCTCTCTTTAAAAAGAGAGACAGCTTTTCCTCCAGTCATGAAATTAGGAAATTTTGCACCAATATGTAATATTCAAACTGAGCAATGATTCTGAAAGAGGGAGGGCTGCTTCAGTTAAGCTTTTATAGCTCTTTGTTCAGATCAGATTTGTAGTCAAAAGCCAAGATTGAATACAAATGTTTTTAGTTATGATGCAATGACTTTTTGGAGCATAGGTCCCATGGAGAATTTGAAAATGGCATAAGACTTTAGACTGCAGTTTGGGGTTAATCGTTGTTAGTTACACCTTTGGCCTGTGGTTCATCCAAGATCCATCCATAATGTTTACACTGATGTTGCCTTTCATGAGCAGGGCCAGATTTGGACTAGGGTATAAACTGCATTGAGCTATGCCATATTCCATTGAGCTATGCCACATCCTTAATTTGTGTTTTATGTGAGTTTATACGAGGGCTGAGGGCATTATTTTAGCAATGGCCAGTTGCCTGTTGATAGTATGACCATATCTGAGTGAAAAATTTTCTCCTTCTGGGAAATATCTTAGGATGTTTCTGTTTAGTTCAGCAAACAGCATCAAAATGTACAGGAGCTGAACTTCTGCTCAGTTATGTGATATTCTACTGCTGTCAGCCTCCCTGGGTGGCTTGTAGTCAACTTTCCAATCCAATAAACCCACGGTACGGGCATAAAAATGAAGAAGAGTCAGATAACAGTAAATGAGAGAGCTCTGCCAAGGAAACTGATAAAGCACTCTGCAGGACCTAACAGTATAAAACAGAGAGGCCAAAGAGAAATTAAATAGGCCTGAGATATAAAAATTTTCCTAATCAATAGCTCTACAACATTTCCCCTCCCTGTAACCACTACTTGCCTCTTTTTGGTTCCTCCAGGCTTAGAAAAATCTGGAATATGAAGCAAATCTTTTCTGTGAAATTCAATGGTTCTAATCCCATCATCTGATTCATCTGAAATTGCACCTGTTGCTTGAATAATTCAAGGAAAGATTTGGAGGGCAGAACTCTGTCATCATACAAAAGGTTGAAAATATTAATGACATCCAGCAAAATATTTCCCCTCTCTTTGTGAGTGCTGGCCCCACCTATGCTTCTTTGTGCTGCCATCTGTAATTCCTATTTTGTTGAATTGCTGGAAGGGCTGACTGGTGCCCAAGACTTACACAAATCTCTGCCTGAACAGAAAGTGCTTGTAGCACAGGTACCTCCAGCAAGACCAGCACACATAAAGCCCACAGGTATGTGCAGAGAAAGGCTGCTGCCCTCATCAGAGAATGCAAATTAAAAAATTAAAAAAAAAAAAAAAAGGGTAACTTACAAGAAAAATTAGCTCTCATATTTTCTTCTTAGCACAGGTTCTGCATTTGAGGTCTCCTGAGATACCACTGCTGCGCACTGATGATATATATCATGCAGATAAACTATGGCAATAGAATGAATTTTTTTTTCCAATTGAATTATTTGCCAGGGCTGAAAAGAAATATGTTGCTTTCTGACAAATACTGATTAGCACAAATCCGTAAAGACTTGATAAACCAGCACTGAAATGGCTATTGTTTGACAAAGTAGCGCTCTGAAAGCATCAAAATGTGGCACAAACACAAAAACCCCCCACCACATTTTGAAGCCAGAAATGCCATGTTTCTGTGAGGTGTGTCACCCAGTCTGATTTCAGCTGGTATAAATCACTGCCATGCTGCCAACAGTGAATGGAAACAACCTCAGCTACTCCATTTCTGCAGGACTGTGCCCCTACTTCACATCACATTGGATTACATGTGGTGAAAAGGCTGGCACTGCTTTAGCCCTAGAGCTGGCTTTAAAGATCAACTAGAACATGATTGCCCTGATGTGACTCTATAATCTCGCACACAAATTCACAAGTATGATGAGACCCAGATCCCTCCCCATCACACACACACAGAGACATTATTTATTGTGCAAGACACATTCACACAAGAATTAGGACTGCAGCAAAACTAAACACAGTGACAAGCTGGGCTGTAAAAGTTGTTATGAAGAGTCTCTGCATAAAAAGAAGTTGCTTTAGGATCCAGGTTCCTTCCTGAACTGTAGAGGCAGTCAGATATCTTTTCAGATGCATAGAGACTTGAGCACTGAGTTTATAATGGCCACATGATATAAATTTAAGTTTCCATCTGGTGTAGAGGTTGGCCTTTATCACCCATAGCTTGCTCCATCCACTCTAGACTTCCTGTAAAACACCTGAGGAAAGCACCATGCAACAATCAAAATGTATCTCTTTACAAAGAGAAATGGCAAGTTAGAACAGTAAAATCCTTCACTTAATGCTGAGCTTGTACTTTTTTATCTCTCTCAATAGATCTTTCCACTTCCACTCCTGATCAGGAGTTAAACAAAAACAAAAGAAACCCACACTTTGCTATGCAGTCTCTGCTGCAAACCTACCTTATCTCCTACAGAGACATAATAAAGGTAGACTCAGTTTTGTCTTAACGTGAAACCTGTTCTCTTTAAGTCAAATTCTTTAGAAAGGCTCTGAGTCAAAGTATAAACTGATGTCAAGTTTAGGTGTTCTTAGAGTCTTTAAATTTGGACAGTTCAGAAATCAGCCATAAGGAGCAGCAGGTAAGCAGTTCATGTTCCCCAGCCAACACAGCATTTCTGTGCCCCATTCTCACCTTGCATAGTGCAAACAGGAGCAGCTCCAGGAGACCCAGTGGAAGGACTCTGACAGCATAAAATGCTCTCAGAGAGTTTAATATAACATCATTTTCATGATCATTCATATTACAAATAAGAAACCCCAGCAAAGTGGGGGAGCAGAGGCCTGAAACAAGACATATGGCCATCAAAACACTTCAGCCTCATGACTTCTCCAGGTACCACAAGTCTTTGGTGGATCTGAAGACCTTGTGCCTTGGTATCCACCGTTAGCAAGTGACATGGTTAACACATTTCATTCACAGAGGTGTTAATTTTGTTTGGGATTTTTGTTGTTCTTCTCCCGTTTAGTCAAATAAGAGTCAGAATATGTAAATAATGTTCAGTTCCCCTAGACTTTGATGCATATTTTCCTTTTACAAATAGCTGATGTCCGCAGTGAACTGAGTGCTGTATAAAAGCTGTATAAAGACCAGCTGATTTGAAGAACTTGCACACCAAGGACCTGAGAGGTAAAAAGGGGACGGGGATAACAGTAAGTAAAGAACAAACCACAATGCCCTAAAACTTGCAACTAACCAGGCACAGATAACACAAACTATTAGAAACACAATAGACTTGCTGAGACTGGAAGGTGACATTTTGTACTGATACAAGAACACAGTGTTTCGCACCAATTTCAATTCACCTGTCTTCAGCACAGTATATCATCAAGGCCAAGAGCTTCACAGCAATCAAAAAGATCCAAGATTTTATACAAGTATCGAGAATGGGCAGAATTATAGTAGTAAACCCTAAAGAAAAAGGAAAAAAAAATAAGAAAAAAAAGAAAAGCAAGACCTACAAACCTTCTTGCCTCCAGGCATAAATGAATTTTCCACTTATGAAAGCTGGGACAAAATTTCTCAAAGGTTAATTTTCAAATTGCCACTAGCTGTGGAACTTCTTGTCTGCTCTTTTGAAGCAGCTGGTGCTGTCTGCTGCCAGCTGCAGAAGACTGGCCTTCATCAACCTTAGGTCAGACCTGCTCTGGCAATTCTCCTTGTCCTATATATATCAAAGTGGAAAAAGGAGTCTGCTGTCATACAAAAAGCCACACACAAATATGTTTTAAAAGACAAGGTTACCCATTTCTTCTTCCTTGGTGAAGGCTTGGAAATAGAGCTGCTGATATCTGGGATTTTCAAACATCCCAAATGTTTAGAAAGTAATGTATGACACTGGGAAGTCTTATAAAAAAAAGTTCTATTCATCTTGTACATAACAGCACAACAAGGGGATATTTAATAAAAAAATATGAGAGCAATGAACAGAATTTGAAATTGCCATAAAATCTCATCTCCACTTCAACGATTAATCAATTTCAGCAGCCATTTATTGCTTAATACACAGCACATCAACAGAGATTATTGCTGAAACAACAATTCCTCTTAGTCAATCCTACCAGGGGCTGAAATTTTCCAGAGCAAAACAAATTATTCACACTGACGGGCCAATGATTGTCTGCAGAGAAGGACAGGTAATAGAATATTTTCCAAAGACAAACACAACACAAATTTTGGACTGCTAAATGTGTCAAATGTGTTATCCTTTTTCAACTTTACAAAACACCAATGCAGCAGTTTCTAAATGCACTGTGACTTGCTAATTCTCCTGAAACAGAGAATAATTTTATAAACAAGTAATAGAACAGATATAATTTCCCTAGCTATGAGAAATGTGGCTCTAAGGCTCATAAATACATTTCTGAAATCTCTAGCTGAAATGCTTGCCTCATTACCTACAGCTACTTTCTTTACAGGACTCTTTCATTCTGAATATGCATTTTAAACCCCAGATCTGCATCGTTTTGTGGAAATTGGGATAGTTCCTCTGATTTCAATAGAGCTATGCCAACCTGTATTGCCTATAAATCCAGCCAGAAAAGGAAAAAAAAGAAAAAAGAGATGATACATAACCACTGTTTCAAGCATTCAGAACAAAGTTTAAATAACACTTCATGTGAGGGAAAGAAAAGAGACGGAAGGAAGGATCAGGATACAAAGCTGATTTTTCTCAGTCAGGCCTTTTTTTAGACAGTGGCAAACAGAGCAGCCCCAGGTCTGTATGTACCCATCTGCCTCAGCCTTTCCTAGGTGGAGCATTTTGCAGAAGGATGCCAGGGTCCTGCAGATGTGGAGGTCTGTCTTACATACTCAGTCCAGGAATAAATGGATGAGTCAGAGTGCAGATGAAGACTTTGAGCAAATCAGAAGAAACTTCATTACAGAAAATGTCAGCAGCAATTTTGGTCCATACTGCAGAAATTAGGCTCTTGACAAATGTTTGTTGAGACAAATTTATTTTCATTTTTTCTCATCACTGTCTTTTTCTACCTTCTGTACTAAACATTGATTCTCCTCTGCAACTTTCACAACATCTGCTTCTGGCACCTCCCATACTACCTGTGTGGTAAGAGAAATCTTGCCATGAGAGCCCTTGAAGGGTTTAATAATTCTGGAGCTGTTTACTAAAGGAAAGACTTTTAAGTACCATAAAAGTTTTCTGTGGTCTTTAGAGAGACAGGTATAGCAATCCCTTACTGTATATATAAGGGAAACACTTTTCCTCTAAGAAAAGCAAGAAATACCATCTCTCTTTGTTATGAGAAGACCCTTGAAGAGACTGGTTCAGGTGAGTGTCCCTAGCTGTGGACTTGCAGTTTATAAAGAATGGGGCAGAGCAAAAGTGTATATAAATGCAGTTAGTGTCGCTTCCTGTCACATATGAGGAATTCAGTCTCCTCAATCAGGTTTGCTCCTTTTGAGAACATGCTCTAAAACACAGGCTTCTCTGTGGTATAATTGCTATTTTTATCTGTGCTTATTGTTATCAAAAATAATGAGTTTCAAAGAATTCCATGCAGAAAAACATCTGTAGCATCTTCATCATGGACTCAGAACCCTGCAGGGGAATTAGTTAAAGGGCTGTTAGCCAAGGGTCTGATGAAGATAAAGGCCAGAAGCAGGCACATACCACAAAGAAGGTTTTTCCACCTTCTCAGAATCTGACAAGTAGGACTGGAACCTTCTACAACAGTTGTGAGACTCTGGAACTAGAAGGCCAGACAACTGATGAGGTGGGCAAAGGTCCTTCTGGGATAGTGGAGCCCCCTAAAGCAACACCACCTGCACCCTATATCAAAACCTCCTCTGTTAAAAGGAAAAGAAGGGTGGTTGTAATAAGAGACTTCCTTGTAAGAGGAATCCAATATGCAGACTGGACCCCATTCACAGGGAAGTCTGCTGTCTCCCAGGGCTGCAGAAAAGGGACCTACTGGAAAACTCTCCAATTCCTCTGATTACTATCTGCTATTGGTTGCTCAAACTGGCAGCAATGAAATAACAAAGGGAAGTCCAAGGGCAAACAAAAGAGACTTCAGGGCCCTGGGACGATGGGTAGAGGGATCAGGAACACAGGTAGTGATTTCCTCGATTCTTCCAGTAACAAAAAAATGATATTTATAGGAATAGGCAGATCCATCGAGTCAATGCATGGCTCCAAGGTTGGTGACAGCAGAAAAATTTTGGGGTTGTTGACCATGGGGGGATCTACTCAACACCTTGTCTATTGACACCTGATGGGATGCATCTTTCTCAGAGGGGAAAAGGGTCTAGCACAGGAGCTAATGGGGCTTGTTGATAGAGCTTTAAACTAGCTTGGAAGGGAGAAAGGGAAAATAGCAGGCTTGCCATGATGAGTGCTGGGATGATGTGCCAGAACTTGGGGAAATGAGCACTAATAGGATCCCTCAATCTGCTTTAAAAGGTCTTGGCTACAAGGTGCCACGCCTGAAATGTTTCTACACTAATGAGGCAGCACAAGGAGCGAAGAAGAGGAGCTTGAGACTTTGACCCGGTCTTAGAGATTTGATGTCATTGGCATAAGTGAAACCTGAATAGGTGAGTCCTGTGACTGGGAATGGCCTGAAGTTGTGTCAGAGGAGGATTAGTTTGGATATCAGAAAAAGTTTCTTCATCCAGAGGTTGGTTGGGCACCCAGGCTCCCCGGGGAAGTGGTCACAGCACCAAGCCTGACAGTTCAAGAAGCATTTGGGCAATGCTCTCAGGGTGTGACTCTTGGTGGTGCTGTGCTGGGCCAGGAGTTGGACTCAGTGATCCTTGTGGGTCCCTTCAAACTTTGGCATATTCTGTCATTCTGCAGTCATGGGTCATCAGTTTGTGTAAGGTCCATGGTGAGTATTGCCCCTACATCATACAGTACATATCCAACACATACATGTGTGTTCAGCACACATTTATAAAATCCACTGTTTGCGTATCTCCTCCACCCCACCTGCATCCTTTAAAACCATTCAATAACAGCTTACAAAAAGATCCTGGGAATTGACTTGCTGAAGAAGACCCCACACAACTAAAATAGTACCAACAAAGTACCCACCTGCTCCCAAATCAGGCAGCCTTGTCTTGAGTCAAAGATCAAGATGAGACTCTGCAAATGCAATGCTTAACTTGGCAAGTACTGAGAAACACAGGTGTCCCTCCAAACTCAAGTGTTGCTGACAGAGACTCTGGATTTCCAGAGAAATATGCCCCAATGGCACAAAAAAGCAACAGTACCAGCTCATGTTTAACCACAGCTGCGAGCAGAGTGAGGAGTAACAAGTGCACTTCTTAAGCCTCCCTGCAAATGTTCAGAGTGATGTAGTGCACTGAGCACCCATCTGACCCACCCTTTCCAGCACAACTGTGACTGATATTCCTGGTTTACTTTCTCCTGACACATTTTCCATTGAATAACATTAACTACACCCGTGGCTCATCATACTCAGTGCTGTAGCTGTTCCCAATATTCTTCCTTTGAAGTAAAATTGTAGGAAACCAGCAGGAACATTTTGTCCCAAGAGGATGAGCATTTACTTTGCCTTTTCTTTTATTCAAATCCTTTCCTACAGCTCAGAGGAGCTATACAAATGAAAAAGAATAGGGAGCAGGTACTAAATTCTATTCAAATCATTGATAGCATTTCCTAACAGCAGTCCTGGATTAATCTTTTCTTTTCAAAGACAGGGGATCGTACAGGGCCTAACGAGGCTGGAGTCAGTTTTCTTCATAAGAGCTTGTATGGTGCTGTGATTTAGATTTATGACCAAAACAGTGCCAGTAATAGACCAGTGTTTTACCTGTTGCTGAACAGGGCCTTTCTGCTCCCCACTCTTGGTGAATAGATTGGCGCTGAATGATAGGTCGGGGGGAGACATAACCAGGCAGATTCCGTGAGATTTAGGGAGGTTACTTATGTTTTGCTCAGGAATTTGCTGGACATTGTGTATCACTTGTTTTGCTTGCTTTCTTCTTCCATTTCTTCTCTTTTTTTTAAGTTTGTTTTTGTTTTTTTGTTTAGGGTTTGGGTTTTTTTCATCTTTACCCACAAGTTTTCTCACTTTTCCTCTTCCTTTTCTCTCTTTCTTCCTTCCCACTGGGACATAGGTTTGGAGGCAGGGAGTGAGCAGCTCTGTGGTGCTTAGTTGCCTGTCGGGGTTAACCCACAACAAGGTTTTTAAACAAAGGTAATTAAAACCTTTTTGTTTCATAACATACAACCTTCTGCAATTGGATAATGCCTATGACCAGTGGACCACACTGTCACTAGCCATCAGCAGCTGTACAAATGAATGTGGAAAAGGTAGAACACTGGTGTCTCTTTCTGCAGGTAGGTGCCATCCCACAGCTGATGCTTTCCCTAATTGCAACTGCAAGGTAGAGGGGGAGGCTGACCCCTGGGCACCAGCCCTTGTGCTGCAGACAGCTGAAGAAAGCCCCAGGCCTGTGGTTTCAGGCACAGAGCAGCTGAGTATTCATGCCCAGAGCTGAGGAAAGCTGAGAGAAATGCTGTACTGCTGGTGATGCCTTTTCCTGGTCTTAAAATCAAGAGTCATACACAGTTAGAAGGGGAAAAGGGATTTTACCTTGGTATTTATTTTAAGGATCCTTAGGTGCACACATCCAGGTCATATGCATCAAAATGCACCCCACCGAGTCTATGCCCCAAAAGATCAGGTATAACATTATAGGTTTTACTAATTAGCATATCTATCAAAGATTCCCCAATGAGAGGCTCAAGTGAGCCCCCCTCCCCAAGGAACCTTCCCCTGGATGGTTCTATCTTGGTTTACAGACTGTGTTCTGGAGAGGACTTTGGGGTCTGGGACACACTGATCTCTAGCTACGAAGCTTCTAAAATGTTTCGTCTCTCAGCTTGACATACAAGTCCAAGAATGTAGGGAAAAAGCACTAGGAATACAGAAGTTGTAAAAAGGTATAACAGGGGTATAAAAGAAAAGGCAAAAAAGTCTTCATGGCATCACTGGAAGCTCTGTTGGATTTTCTGATTACGTCACCAGTGTACCAGCATTTTCCCACAAACTTCAGCTCCCAGAATCCTGTGACTAAATGAGACTAATTTGTTTTCTTTTAAAAAGAGAAAGTTTCTAGACCTTAGGGTCAGGCAGGAAGGGCAGAAAATGCAAGGCTCAAAAAAACCCGAAGTCAACCAAGATTAGCCTTTCATTTCTTAAATACATACTAAGCTGTGGGGTCATCAGTGTTAGAAAACACCAAAGCAGCTGAGAATAGTCACATACAAATTAGGGCCTTTCCCCCAAAAAGGTGGAGTGCTCAATAGACCAGTGAAGTGCATCTACACCACTACACACAGGCAATGAACAGGAGGAGCTGGGAGCCATTGTGCAGCAGGAAAACTGTGACATAGCTGCCATCACGGAAACATGTTGGGATGACTCACACAACCGGAGTGCTGCAATGGATGGCTATAAACTCTTCAGAAGGGACAGGAAAGGAAGGAGAGTGATAGGTTAGTCCTGTATGTTAGGGACTGTTTTGACTGTCTACAGCTTGATGGTGATGATCACAAGGCAGATATCACAGCAGGATTCTGCTGCAGACCACCTAACCAGGATGAAGAGGGAGATGAAATATTCTATAAGCAGCCAGGAGAAGCCTCACAGCTGTTTGCCCTTGTTCTCATGGTGGACTTCAACTTGCCGGAGGTCTGCTGGAAATACAACGTAGCAGGGAGCAAACAGTCCAGAAGGCTTCCAGAGTGTGTGGAAGAGAAATTCCTGACAGAGCAGGGAGGGAACCCATGGAAAGGGAGGCAACCCATGGAAATGCCCCTCTGGACCTGCTGTTTGTTGAACACAGGACTGGTGAGCAATGCAATGGTTGGATGCTGTATTGAGAAAAGACATCATGAAATGCTTGAATTTTCGTTCTTGGAGAAGTAAAAAGGGGTTTCAGCAGAACTGCAGTTTGCATTGGATATTAGAAAAAAATCTTCACCAAAAGGGTTTTCAAGCACTGGAACCCTAAGGACCATCCCTAGAAGTATTTAAAAGACATGTAGTTGTGTGTAGGTGTAGATGTGGCTCCTGGGGACATGGTTTAGTGGTGGACATGGCAGTGCTGAGTTAATGGCTGGACTTGATGATCTTAAAGGTCTTTTCCAATTTAAACAATTCTGTGATTAACAACCTGATATATGAAAGGTCAGTCTTGTGATGTTGTTGGAAGAGAAGTGAGGAGAGCAGATTAACAGTTCCCAAGCCCTTTGAGCTGGGAATAAACTTGGAAACTTTGGTTCTTACTCCTATGCTGTGTCTTTGCTGGAGGACAGTGGTAGCATTGATCATCTGGCATTACATATAATGCACTGCAAATATCTCCCAGTCACTCACACATAATGAGGAGAGTAATTCACACTTCCCCTTGCAGAGCTGTGAAGGTGTCTAATGTCACTGTGACCAAAGGTAGCAATGCAAATTCTTTGTAAATCAAATAGAGCAAGGTAGGTCCCTAAGCAGAGGATAATATATAAGTTTTCTATTTAACATGTATCATATGAGTGACCTACTCACACACACATACATAGTGAGTATATAACATGAAAATTTACCAGCTGGGATTTCCATCATCTGGAACAGAGCAAGAGACTGTCACTACCTTTAGTTCCTTGCACTTGCTTAAGGTGGACTATTTATAGACCAACTTATATTGATGTTCATGGATCACATTCTGCATTTGATTGATACAGTGTAAA
Source organism: Aphelocoma coerulescens (assembly GCF_041296385.1). Lineage (NCBI taxonomy): Eukaryota > Metazoa > Chordata > Aves > Passeriformes > Corvidae > Aphelocoma > Aphelocoma coerulescens. Next base: position 157,478,170 of record NC_091015.1, on the reverse strand, counting down.
GTGGAGTAACTGAAACAAATATATATATTTATATATTATATATATTGTATAATCATATATATAGTAATTAGAAATACTACAGATCCATACAATTGTGAGAGCTGAGTCCCTGCTCTTCCCCACCCACCACATCCAAGGGTCGCCGCCCCAAATGAACCAACAAAAATTTCTTGTGTGAGAGCTGCTGGTCATGGAATTTGGATCTGCTGAAGTTTGGAAAAGAAAGAAAAGCCTACGCAAACAAACACCTGGTCCTAACCTCTAATGAGTCAATCAAGAAACTGCCACAGATTTGAAGATGCAATTTAATTGACCAGTAGAGTCCCAGACCTTGACATTGTAAATGAAGGTAAACAGCAACATATTAAAAACTCATCACTGTAATTAACCTTGTTTTTAACAAAGACTAAAGTCCCACAGAAAATTATGGGTTATTTATGCCATTGATTTCATTAGTGTTGCATGGCAAAAATAAAAAATATGGTCTTGCAAGTTTATGTGAGAGTCTTAAGGACAGAGTGACACTACATTGAGTCCAGCTTGACAGTGTTGTTATTACAGCAAGAACCACATTTGTCCACTTCTGTATCAGGGGATATTCTGAGATGGAAGGGACCCACAAGGGTCAGCAAGTCCAATTCTTGGTGATGGGCAAGTCCAATTCTTGGTGATGGGCCCTCACAGGGATTGAATGTGCTGCACATTCTTCAAAATGCTCCTAACAGAAATTTGGGGTCAATATTCGTACACAGTACTTCCAACTGTGGGTTGCTGTTATGCTTATAAGACTATATTCAGGTATTTCTGCACTAATGTCGTGAAATAACTTCTTTTACATTTGCTTTACAGCAATTAAATCAGACCTTAAAAGGTTGCAGGGTGCAAACAGGAAGGAAATTAAATATGTGAATAGTACTTACAGTTTATATGAAGCTACAGTGGTTTTCCTGCCTATAGGGAGGTCCTTGGTTATACAGTTCTGTTTGATTGTTTCAAAGTATTTTAGTCAAAGACTTTTGTTTAGTCCCCTGCTCAGATACCCTGAGTCCATTTTCTCCCTGTGTTATTTGGTGGGAGAAAAATTCAGGGCTGGAGGCAGAAAATCTTACATTTCAAGTAGCACTGGGCAGGTGGAATAAATACAGCATAGACTGCTTTAACCTTTAAGAGGTCTCTGACATATACATGTTTATATAGAAAGACAGCAAAGAGAAAGATACAAATGGAAAAGGAGAGGAATGCCCGAAGAACATCAATATGCCTATGACCTACAGACTTGCCTATGGCAAACACAAACCTCTGCCTTTCCAAGTTCTCCCAGACTTGGAAGCATTTTCCCAAAAGCATAAATTTCAGTCTTCCCACACACGTGACCATCACCCTTCCTGATCTGTCTTGGGGTCTGCCCCATGCACAGCACTAGGAATGTCCTGCAGGTGTCTTGGTGTCTGACCTCTCTCTTTTCCCATCAAATGGCACAGCTTTATCCATTTCACAAATATATTCATGAATATTGTCACAGCAGTATGATACAGCCTACCCTGTACAATCAGCATTGAGGGCAACTGGAGGACAAATTAGTGCCGCATTTACGGTGAAGAATAACAGGAGGCTTGGGATCCTGTTTGATTCAATTCTGCTTTATGGAGACAACAGATACTTTGTAGGATAAATCATCATGCAATTATTTGCAGAATAAAATTATTCATCATGTGTATTAGAGCTATAAGGCAGAAAGCAAGGCTGAAACTGGAATGAAAAATATAACCCTTCTTTTTAAACAAATTAGAAAGCTACTATATACTGTGCAACTCCCTATAAAGACTGCTGTTTCTATTAGAGGTGCTTACTGACTTTGAATTTTTGAATTCAAGGCATGCATGCAAGTGGAAGGACCTTATTCGTGAAATTTAATTATATTTCTCTCAGAACATGTTAAGCAAACCATACTAAATAGATGTGCTTCAGTCAGTGTGTTTCCGGGAAAGTAATTCTCGATTCCTCTAAGGAAGTTAAATGATGCATTTCTAGGAAAGAAAAAAAAATCATATGTTTTTTGTTACATAGTAATTCTGTCCATGACTTTAAAGTTATCCAAAAAAAATCCAAACATGCAGGATTACATTGGCTTATTTGGAGTATCTTCCTATTACCGCAGGCCTAGGCCCTAGGGTGTATCACCGTGTTCCACATCCATAGGGAGGAGGAGGAGAGAAGATCCAGCAGGCAGGAACTGTGCAGCAAGATTGATTTATTTAATTATTTTACAAACTCTTTTATAGACTTTTTTCTTCATAGTCTAATTGGACAAAGGATCAGCCACCCCTTGGGGGTGATTGGCTAAAATCCTAAAACATCCCTTGTCAAAATATTTTTCTACTGTACCATAAACAAGACTTTTCAAGGCTGCAGGTGTTTGGTTGTTTACATACTATGCTACCTCCTCTGTGAGAGAGAGAAGTCTCTCACAGACTTAGAAACTAGCAAGAAAATCCTTGCTAGCAGCATTTTTGTATCTACATCTTTGCACAATTTGCCTGTATGGATCATTCAGGTCTGGAGGTCAAGTAGTTCTTAACTGGGATACACTGTCATTGTCCACGTGGACCACTGGCCTCTCTTCCCTCCAGAGAGATCCTCTCTGCTGCTGGAGACCCAACTGTTAAATGGGAATCCAGCCATGGAGAGAAATGTGCCTTCCGGCAGCTCAGGGCCAGGAGGGCATCGCACATTGACCGTGAAGACACACAAAATTTGTGAGCAGCATCTGTTAAACAAAGATTGATGTCTCAGATGGATACAGCTCAGCAGGGTGGAAAGGTCAATGCTGGGTGTCAAGCAGACACCAGTGATTGCACCAATTGCTTGGATTCAAAGTACTTCAAGCTGTAACAAACCTTGGATGTCGTGTGTTGGTTAAAGCAGGGTTCAGGTGCTGGATTTCGGTGTCCATTCAGATGTTGGTCTCTCTCTTACTTCACTTAGACCAGGTTGGTTCCCCTCCCTCCTTACAAGCATACATGCTCAGGCCTTTACACCTCTGTCAGGTCACAGTTAGACATTCTGTGAGCATCTATGGGTAAAATAGGTGTTGAAGTGATGTTTTTAAGCACTGTATTTGTGATTTCTTTGAATGCAGGTGTAAACAGGGTGAACTGAAGCACCTTTCTCATCCTTCTCAAAAACTGGAATTCAAGCCTACCTGAAAGCAAAGTCCTAATATGGAGGAGTCCAGTCCATCGCATGTTTATTTTTCATTTTCCTGTATGTGCAAAGTCCTAGCAGACCAGAACTCAGAGTCCCTGAATGTAGGGTTCATGCTGTGCATTTGATCTGATTAAAACCATGGAACCTAAGAAAAGATGATATTTTGAAAAACAGTCAGTATGTGTCTCCTTGTCTTGCCATTAAAATGAAGGTTATGCTGTTGCTCTTAACTACACATCTCTATTACCATGATAGCTGGGTCAAAACAGAAGCCTTCCTAAAAGTCCTACACAGGATTTTTAGAAGATGTCCATGCCAAAGGTATGTAAATGCTGAGCATCCATATTACTAACAGCACCTCATAATCCAGTAGGATAATCCCAAAGATCTGCATTACTACTGAAAAACAAACCAAACAACTCAGACTTTCAGCAGTACTTTAAATCCTTTACATTGGAAATGACCTCTTAGATTTCCACTGAGCAGCTGATCCTGCTTTGAGTGGGAGAGGAAGCTAGAGAATCTGCAGAGGTCTCTTCCAAGCTAAATTATTCTATGAGTCCAGAAAAAGCATATCAGGTAATAAAAAGGGTGGTCTCAGAAGGATGCTGTCACCCTTGTGAATATATCACACACATCTGAGCTGTCTTTTGCTGACCTATTTTCCTTCCTCTCCATGCAGCTGGAGTCAAGATAAGACACAGCCACAGTAACTCACACTCTGGCAAGTGTTGGCTGTAACAACCATTCCAGAGCAATTGTTAGGCTACACCCAGTACCACACAGTATAAAGGCAGTTTTGATTCCTCTGGGCACATTCCAAGTTCATACCCTTCTTCTAATGTTCTTCACAGATAGCAACAAATTCTCTAGCTGGCTCCATGACAGGGTCTGGAGAGTCTAAATTCTTCTGATTAGAAGTAAGGATCACTTCATCTTTCAAGCATTTCTGCTTTACTGACTCCCCTCCCTTCCCAAAAAATCAAAATCCCTTTAATCCTCTGTAAATTGCATTGGCAGCGTGGGTACAAGGGGTTTTGTTGCCATGTGAAGATAAAAATAACTCCCACCCACTCTTATCTTTCCTAAGGTAAATTATGCATGTGTAATAGCAAGATATGTGATTCTTGTCCCCTGATTTTTACTAGGAATGACAGCCAAAATATTATAGGTCTTAGGTATGAGTACAAGAAGCAACCTCTTTTGTTTTGAACCGGCTCCAAATTTATTAGGTAAATTCCATTCTTGCAACTGAAAAAACATGGAGTCAGAAATGGGATTGATGAGTCTTCATTCCACAGATTTCTGGCCATTTTATATATTTTTTGTTTTTCATAAAATAAAATTTAAATGAAAAACCAGCTTCCGTTCAAATCTTTTGCTTTCAGCACAGTTAACAAGGCCTCATTTCCCCACCAAAATATAGCAAGATAAACCTACAATCAAAATTATGTACTCTCGGCTTTCCATTTCTTATGGTCTCTTTGCTTTTTTTTGCTCTGAGAGATAGAGTTTCTTTAAAAAATCTCATCTTTCTGCATCATTCTGATTTTTGTTTCTTTTCTTTTTGAAGCGTGCAATTAAGTTTGCCAAGCTGCAATGAATGCAGTTTAATTGAAGGAATCAGAAACAAGATGAAAAATTGAAATCTTTTATCTTAAGAATCTCAGGGTCTGTGGGAACCTCGCTCATGAGTTTTGAACTCATGGAATTTTGCAGGGATTGAGAAAAAATAAAACAGGATTTAACATGAGCAGCTAGACTTAAAATAAATCACCTTGCAGTTAAAGCCTAAGAAAACCAAGAATTCTCTTCCAAAAGTGTCTTGGTTTGAAAGACAGGTGTCTGCTAAGGAAGGCAGGAGCCCCCCCTGGAATGGCAGATGCGACCCCCCTTCCCTCCAAGTTTTTATAATTTTGAAATCAAGGGGCTTTTAGGCAAAGATGTGGGATAAGAATAACAGTTCTTTACTATTATATATCTCTATGTGTATAACCAGTCAAACAAACAACAATAACTATGGCAGTAACAGCAAACAATCACAAACCCAGTCCCAGCCTTCTCGGCTGTCAGGCCCTTTCCCCTCGGGTGCAGTTCCGCTCGCAGCCGGCAGGGGCGCTGGCGGCTCCCGGTGAGCAGGGCAGGTGCGATGGTTCCCCCGCGGCTGCAGGGGGCGCTCCGGAGCGAGCTCGGGGAGCACGCGGCTCTGGTGCCCTGGGATCCCGGGAAGGGATTGGACAAAGGCTTCACAAACCCCTGGGCAGCCGATCCCAGTGTCCAGCCAGACCCTCAGGAACAGCAGGCTGGAATGGCAGGCTGGAACGGCAGGGACGAGCACAAATCCTGGGTGGCGGATGAGATGTATCCAAACAGGGAACCCCCGGAGGTCTGGGCAGGCAGGGCGAGCAGGGCTACAACGCAGCGAAGGCTCAAAGCAACAGAGGGGCAGGACGGCCACAGCCCGGCTCCCAGAGGGGCAGGGAAGGTGGGCTTTGGGATCCCAGGGCTTTTCCAGCAGAGGGAAGAAGCAGCCGAAGAAAGCAGCCTCCCTCTCTGTCCAAACACTGGAGACCGACTGACCGCACACCCAGGTGAAACAAAAGAGTAGCCAGATGCGCCCCACCTTCAATGGATAGCTCTTTGTTTTTCTGAAGTACCCAGCAATTTGTCCCCCTAGCAACACATATGGGGAAAATTCCTTTAACAGAAAAAAAACTAGGAGAACTCCTAAAACCCCAACAAAAAGCAAGAACAAATACACTGATTTCTAAAGGTATTAGAGATGATCCTTTTACAAGACTCAAAGTCTGGATCAGAGTTTATTCAAGCTGGGGGAGTTTAGATTTATAACTGAGAAAGACAAGGTGTGATTCTGTCCTGGTTTCAGCTCAGGTAGAGTTAATTTCTTCCCAGTAGCTGTTACAGTGCTGTGTTTTGGATTTGGTATGAGAATGGTGTTGATAACACACCGATATTTTTGGGTTTTTTCTAAGTTGTGTTTATCCTATGTCAAGGGTTCTTTTTTTTCCCTTGTCTCCTGCTCTGCTAGCAAAACCCCATAATATCGGTGTGTTATCCCTGGGAGGGAGCACAGCTGGGACAGGGGACCCAAAATGACCAAAGGGATATTCCACACCATAGAACACCATGCCCAGTACATAAACTGGGGGGAGTTACCCAGAAGGGGCCGATCTGGGTTTGGGAAGAGGGATCTGACATCAGTCAGTGGGTGGTGAGAAATTGCGCTGTGCATAATTTTTTCCCTTTTTATTATAATTATTATTTTCTTTTATTATTGCATTGCACTTTATTTTCAAGTAGTAAACTGTTCTTATCTCAACATACAAGTTTTATTTCAATTCTCCTCCCCATTCCAATGGGGTGGGGTGGAATAGGGAGGGGTTGGGTGAGAGGCTGTGTGGTGTTTCATCTCCATCTGAGCTTAAAACCACAAAATATTCAGGGTAAACTGGACCCTTAGATTTTCCCTTCAACTCCTTCCCAACCACTTATTAACTTCCCTTTTTAGGTGAAGCAGTGCTTATGGGGGTTAGTTTCTGTTAAGTAAAGCTACATACCAAGTGCTAGAAGTTCCTAAGTTTAGAAGAAACAGAGTAGAGTCTTACTTCCAAATTATTGCTTTCCTTTTAGATTTGGGGTCTTAACACCACAAATATAAAAACAAGTGATTGAAACAGCTCCAAATTTGTTCCATATGTGGATAAAATTGAGAAGTAAAGATAGATTTGTAACGGAAAATTAAGCCTGTAGCTCTTGGTTTGAAAAGTTAGTGGGGAATTAACTTTTTCTTATCATCCCTTAAGGCATTTCTTGTGCCATGGGGCTGAGCAGGTGGTATGATGCCTCTTCCCTCAGTCTCTAGCAGCATTTTGCTTCCAATAGGCACAGTGCCTTTGGAACCAGAATAGTACAGCTATTGCTGAGAACAAGGCTGCAGAGAACACCAGTACTGGGTTGCTTATATTCAGGGAGAAAAAAGAGCTGTGAGTGTGTCTGACACCTGTCTAGGGCTGTAAGTAACTAAGTAAAATTTCTTTCATCCTCTTTTTGCCAAATGTTTGCCCATACAATCACTATATTATTATTGTTATTATTATTATTATTATTATTACTATTACTATTACTGTTGTTGTTTTTTATTTTCCTTTGTGGAACATATCAAACTGAAAAAAGCCCTCTTTGCAATCTTAAATGTACCTATATCTTATGCTTCCCATTTAGTTTTGCCCCCCTCCCACCTTTTTTAGCACATCCATGGTTTTGGGGATGTTTGGAACTTTGACATCATTTCTGCACCAAGCTGTCCCTTTTCTGCCCACTCCCCATGCAGCTCTCTCAGTTCACTCGTGTCATTCCACAAGAAGTGGAAGGTTTTCCATCACAAATGGTAGCCAGCATCAACTGGATCAGAGGCTGCTCCAGTTCAGATGCAGGATTTGTCTCCAGTGGTGAGCTGAGCTTTTGCCTCCCTGCCCAGAGTCCTTCAGCTCTTGCTCCAGCCTGGGGCAAGAGCTGTTGTGGAATTTGGTCAGAAACACTGGGGCAGGCTCTGTGTATCTCTGTGTAGCTGTTTCCTTCCTGAGGTGTCAAACTGAGAGCAACCCTCAAGCAGGCAGTCTCCTGTTAGTTACAGTGAAGATTTTGTATTGGCAAGAGGCTGGGAGCCTGCAGAGACTCAATTTCCATCCTAAGGACATATTTTATCAATTAATGTCTAAAAGCTTTAAGCATTTCTCACTTCTGGCAAGGCGATGGCTGAATTTACAGCCCTGAAGTAGCCAATATTTCCATCAGTTTCATCAGAACTTTTGCTAATAGATGATGTCCAAATAGGGCTATCCAAGTACACTTGCAGGAGGTTTGCTTGGGAGTTTTTGGAATATAGTTAATGCAGATGAAAATAAACGGTACCTTAATGAGTAGTCAGAATCAACCATTGGCTATAAGTAACAATGAACAGACAAAACAGACTTAAGAATATGCAATGTCAATCATTTTGACACCAAAACAAGTTTTATATCAGCTGGTGACACCAGACGATAGCATGATTACAAGGGGAGAGAATCGCACTGCCCACTTCTATCTGGATAAAAACAGGCAGCTTAAATCTCTTAAGATTTGCCAGTGCAGAGACTGCCTGGTGTAAATGTACACATTGTGTCAACTACAATTGAGTTAAAGCAGCTGTAAATGTTGGGAGCAAGCTCTATGCTAATCCTCAAAAAAATTAAAAACTCTCCAGAAACCTTTCTGAACTGGAAATAGTTGGGTTTTTGCCTGAGCATTGTGCAATTTTTAACTTTCAACACATCAAAAAATTTGCAATCAAACACAAGTGGTAAAAAATACACAGTCATCCTCTGAAGATGTTTCTATTACTCTTCTATCCCTGGCATATCAGCCATGAATTCAATGAATTACAGAAAAATGCTAATCTCTTCAGCTTTTAAGGATAAACAATCTTTTCATTACAGATTCTTTCCAGTTACCCTGTGCAACTTTTCAGAAGTCATGTCAGTGTCATAGAACTCTTCATAGTTCTTGAATTTTTCTGATCCACATAAAAACAAATTAAAACATACTTCAGAGAGATACAGATAGAAAAATTACAAAGGAGATTAAGTTGCTCCTTTCCTGCATCTCAGGAAATCCCTTTCATTACAGGATAGCACAATTTCTCCTCTTGAAACAAAGTTGGGTCAGTGTTCTCACAATCCACAGAACTCTACTGATCTACATATGGCTAAGGAGTCACAAAACAGGGCATATAACACTGGTCAGGAATTCACAAAAATTTCCTCAGAAACAGAAATCAGAAACAAAAATCAAAATGTTTGGAAGGGTATTTCTTCAATTTTCTGCTAAATTGTCTCATTTTATAGTAAGTTTGTAAGCATTCAGCTTCTTGTATCTTAATCACTTGGGTCAAAAGTGAACCTCAAGATATGCCAACATAAATTATATGTACAGCATTATTCAGTGCTCAGACACTGCAGATGGATTATGGCAGAAGGAGTCAGCTAGGTGCATTCCAGATACACAGTAAAAGCCTATAATTTTTAATGTAAGGCAGTTTATTTACAAGATAACTAAATGAATAAACACTCTACCTTGACAGACTTTTATTCTACAAGGGAATCCTCTTCAGCACAAAGCTTCTGACTGATTGCAGTTCAGAAAACTTCCCAGAAAAGATGATATTATGAAGTCTTGCTATATTTGGACTATGCTACTCAAATATTTAGCCACAATTACAGTTTCTCCCCCTTCCAATAATGCAACAGAAAGGTCAGTATCTCCACCATTAGTTTATGCAGCAGAACTTGATAACTCTGCCATCCTCATCCAGTAACATGGAGAAGCTACTGGCTTATTCCAGGACAAACACGGACAGGGCACAGAGTATCAGGAGATCCTGTCTTGAGTCCCAGTTGTTCCCAGTGCCAAAAAACTTGCATGAATAAACAAAGATAAACACCTGTGGAACTTTTGAGAGTCACAATTTTTCAGATGTGAACACACCTAACAATCTCCTACACTTGGAATAGTAGGAAACCCTGTTTCAATACAGTAAGTAAGGCATACACTCAATTAGTAAGGCAATTAACAAATTTTATATTGCTGGCAATATAATTCTATATTGCTGCAATATAGAAGAAAACTTGGGCTGTAGGATCAGCTCCAAAGAGCTGAGATGCTGAATGATCATGAATTGCATCAGTACTGAGAGTAGTTTTCTGTACAAGACAGTTTTGTCCACCAGGGTTTTATTCAGAGAAGAAATAAAACTGAGATAAGCAATATTTCATCACTTTTTTTGTCAGCCTTGAGTCCATTACCACAGCAAATTGGAAGATGGAATGTCAAATAACACTAACAATAACTAGTGAAAAATGAGAGTGGAATTGCAGACAAATAATCTATGATTGCTGAAGGTTTTTTTATGTATAACAATCAGTCACTTAGATATGCCTCATTCCCTCTGTGGCTGTTATAGGGGCCATAACTGTCAACCCTACCCTGGTTTTGCTGCACTCACTCCCAAAATCTGTTCTTGGATTAAACAGGCATTAGGCATCTGCCTGAGTGTCGTGGAAAGACAATACAGAGCCTTTGGATAGTGGAAGAAGAGTGCATACTGACAGTACGGAGGTATTTACTAGCCAAAGCTGCAGGGGGGATCTTAAATGAAGCGATGTTGCAGAATGAGAAAGACTCCACAGCTAAAAACATTCATTTACATGTCTATGCAAGAATAATGAACTTACCATGAAAAATCACAGATGATGATTCAGCTGAAAGTACAGATCTCCCTCCTGGTTAGGAGGATGTACTGACCTATAAAGTTATAATATTTTGCCAAGGGCCTTCAGAGTTAAAAAAAGCATGGTCCAGTAAAGCAAATGCAGCAGTAAAACCTCTTAAGTTACAATATAAGAAAGGAACATGAAAAAAAATCAGCACACTTCAAGGCACCAAGGTCACCAGAACCAGACTCCAATCAGACAAGAAATTAGAGGAACTAATTTAAGGTGTAGGACAAAGGGTGAGGGTGACTTTTGTAAAAGTAACCTCTGCAGTATTACATATTACTCACTCAGAGTGAAGGAGGGAGAGGACAGAATAGGGACTTCTCTGAATGACTGGAGAGCTAATATAAGGAAAAAAGGAAGACTTTCCTTCTGTGATGTGTAAATGTCATTTTGAGGTAGAGAAACCCTATCCAGATGGGACAGAATTCATCTGAACAGTGATTTTATTGAAATAATAAACTCCTGAGAAAGAGCTCATGGGGGAACAGAACTACACAGAGGGAAAGAAAAGTGAAAAGCCTGAGGAGCTGGCTGGAGAAAAACAAAAGGGATGACAGTGCTTGCAAATTAAATGAACTAACTCAGAGCTTAAATTTGGGATTTGAGAGTACTAATAAAGGAACAAGAAACAAAACCTCATGAAAGAGGTCATTAGAGGTTTAATGCCCAAACACAAAAAGTTAAGCAAAATAGAAAAGAAGGCCAGGAGCACCTATGTAAAGAGAAATGGCAACAGAATGTCTGAAACCACAGCTATGAAATCACAAAGGCATAAAGTAGGCATGGACACGAAGTGCTTGTAAGGTTTGTGAACAGTTTGTAACACAGTCCCCTATGGTGGAGGACATTCCACTGAGTTGAAGGTGGGCAGCAATATCACCACATTATCTGCTGTTCTCTGATTTTTATATTGAGGAGAAGACGGTGGTGTCTTGTCAACACTTGTAATTAAGATATTTTCTTATCTTCACAGATCTGGGAAGTTTACTTTTCCCTCCAGAATCTTCTTTTCTGATGACTAATTGTCTTGGGGTGACTTTATGATGTGTATCCCCTATCGCTGCTCTATGTCCAGAAATTAACTTTGTGCCTTTCTGTGCCTTTAAACTGAGCCTGGGAGGGGGGAGAGGAAAAAAACTGAGCAAACTTTTCAAAACAGTTGTTCAAGGACACAGATACAGACTCCTCTGCGTTCTTCTGCTGCAGTAACAAGAGTAGAGGAAGCACCTTTCTTGCTTTTCAGCCAGCTTTTGGCTCATTTTCTCCGGACGGAGACGGAGAGTTGAACTTTGTTTTCCTGGGACTTCAGTTTTTTCCCTTCTTCTCTTCTGGACTGTTTCAACATCAGAAGACATTGGGAGAATTTTCCACTGAGGCCCTGGAGGTGGGCCCACACCGACCCAGCTCCGAGGAGGAGAAAGATTACACTTACAGAAGGACTCTGAAATGTTCCCAGGTTTCTCTCCACAACGAGAGGTTTTATTATTTAGCATTATTATCCTTTTCTTGTGTGTTTGTTAAATAAATAGGGGTTTTTTTATCTCTTTTCCTCCAAGGAAAATTTCTTTTTTTCCCAAACCTGGTGGGGGAGGGCTGGTTGTAACCTGCCTATCAGAGGATATTTTCCTCCAAATTTGTCCAAACCAGCACACTAATGGATGAAAAATCTGCAGTCCATGGGAAATAACTCTTGTTACTAACTAGTAACTAGGATAATTCCTCTAGTCTGTCCGCAGATACCATTTTTCACAAGAGCATTCCCATCTCATGAGAGTCATACCAGGCTCATGGGAGCAGAGAGGTGCTGGGAATGCAGATCAGAGCACTGCTGAGAGTTACCAATCTCATTCCCTGAGTGGCAAGGAGGTAGCATGCAAAGGGCCTTCGGAGGAGAAGGCAGTGAACCACAAACCGCATGAATTGCCTTGGCTGAAGGTGGCCCGAGCACCTTGTCCTGGGGAATATGCATGGCTCAGACACCACTTGTATTAGCACAATTCATCTCAGGCCTTCAGACACCAGCAGGCAGGTGAGCAACTTGGCCACCTTCAAGAGAGCATAGACACAAGGATAGGCAGCTTAAGTTACCCTGTGGGCTACAAGGGATACCCATGGAGCATTTCTTTTTTCTCTGACTGAAAGTGTTCAAAATTAAAGAAGAAGGACAAAGAGGGTTGCACAAGCAGCATAATGCCAGCTAACAGACTTTTCAATCTAAAATGTTGAGATATCTTTATTGAGACACTGGCCTGCCAATTGGCTGGGCAGGTGTCATGAATTGAACTAATAGCCCTGAAGGATTAATTTCAACTACCAGATTAAGAGGTAAAGGGGGGGGATATTGCAAAAACACAACATCCCTAGATGCACATGTACCCCTGTGGATACAGCATGTAAGGTGTGCTGTCTTTGCAGAATAGAAATATGAAAGCCCTGTAATGACTTCTTCCCTGGTCTTGCAGAGCACAGCTGGCTTGCAGCTGGAAAAAGCTCCTTGTAACCTTGGTTGCCCAGGCTGGTCCAGGCTGCAAACACAGAGAGTTTCCTTTAGAGATCAATTAGTTTTCTCTGTCTTTGTAGCCATCTCTTTAAGCAATACAAATGCAACAGAAACAGAGAAGATGCAGTTCCAAAACTGCAGGATGCTTGTTTCTCTGACAGCCTGGAGCAGAGGAAACACCCTTCAGTTTGTTTTCCAGTAAAGTCTTATCAAGTTATTAGATGCTGACTTTTGCACTAAACTTCTCCGTCAATAATCACAGCTAAGAACCCTGCCAAGAAAAATTGCTGTGAGGAAAAAGAGAGAGAGGCGCATAGGATTCAGGGTGCATAGGAAGTACCTGAAATAAATGTATATTTACAAGAGGAGATAATTTTTATGTTCATGCTGTTTCGTGGATGCCTCCAACAACTCAATTTTCCTGTGATATCACAGACTGGATATATTTTAGGTTTCCAGAAACAAATTTCTTCTTCAAAGACCTTACAGTACAAGTATTTTACACAGTGGATTATGAATTAAACTCTGAGCTGAGTGGATGGCAAAGTCCACAAATGCAGTACATATCCTAGAAAACAGAACCAAACACTCTGAAAAAAAAAAATGTACTTAATATTTATGGGTCATTATAACAAACTATGGACTCAGCACCAGACCACGATCCTGCACTGGACCCTCCAATGTCTTTAATTCCTTGAACAAAGAAAACAAACACAGGAACAGTTCTGTGTATAAGCACAAGATGAACTACATGAAAGAAACATAACATTTTGTTGTATTAACCCTGTCTGAACTAAACTGGTATTAGAAAGCAATTTAAATCTTCACCTCAGAGATAAGCAAGAATCCTCATTGTGGCTGTTGCTAAATTGTACCTGTTGCTGGTTACTCATTGCTTCACCATTGTGGTAAAACCTGCCGAAATATTATGAAATATAGCATAATACATAGTACTACTGAAATACATGGTACCTGCTTCCACAATATGTGTCGAATTTCTTCCCTACCAGTGCCCCACTGATCTACACTGCTTTTATAGAGACCTTTCACCTTGCCCCGACTCAAGCTTCTAACTCTTTTGCTTTGTTTTCATAAGTGACAAAGTCTCCGTTTCCCATTGTCAGAATGTGGCTTTCAAGCGTGCAGTAAAATGTTTTGCAGCCTCTCTCAATCATAGTTCATCTATTTGTTGATAGTTTTTTCCACAGCTGATTTGCCTCTTAATTGTTTTCATTTCTGTGGAACAGAAAGTTTTAAAACATCAAGTATCTATTTTAGTCCATTTATCTTAGTGCTGTTATTTCGCTTGCAAATGTAATCAAGTAAAAATCATTTGTACCTAAGCAACCCTATCTTTCAGGTTTGTGATCTATTAATCTTTAAAAATGATGTTTCAGTTAGAGTTCCCCAGGCTTAGATGCTAAAAAATAAAGAACTTTTATCTTCTTTTTGTTCTTTCAGAACTCAAACGTATCTCACACAGTCTCCCACCCTACACGTTAGTGCAGCTTCTCTCTGCTGTAAAATGAGAGATTAGTCATCCTGCTCTCTGTCTTGACCTTGTGATCTGGTGCAGATGCTGTCAAGTTGTGATTGGTCTGGCAACTTGTAAGTGAACTTCAGGAGAATTTCTGTCTTTTTTGCATAGTCCACTCACAAAAATCACCATGGGGTTATTTTCTAAAATTTTGAGTCACACAGATCTTCTATCAAGCTTTATAAATGTCAAGATTATTAATAAATTCTTACACAGAAATAATTTCAAATCCTTTCTACTTTTCAGTCCATCTCCCAGTTATTGGCATAAAGCTAATCAAAGATCTGTTTTCCACATCTCTTGATACTTTGATTCATTTTATTCTCAAGATCTCTTTATATTATCCTGAGTTCTCATTTTAATTCATTTTGTTATTAATTTAATTTAACCTCCTTTGGTAGCATCCTCCTTCTCCAGAAATCTGGCTGCTTTTCTGGCATTGAGGATTGAAACTTTATGATCCCCCTGTCTCCTTAGTAAGAGAATCAGTTATCCACAGCAAAAAACTAACCCTCTTATCAAGTAAGCTGCTCATTTGCAGAATGCTCTCTCTTTACTTTGGTTTCCCTTCTTCAGAAATTTCTTGAGCTCTCTTGGGTTTAACCCATTCCCCAATGTTCATACCCATCATCACCAGCAGATCCACTGCATCCCAGAGCCAGAAGTTTTTCCAGCTCTTGATTCCCATTTCCTGTCATCATTCTGGAAAGCGTACAGCCCTTTTACTTGTTTCTTGAAAATATTTTCCCATGCTTTTTGGCACAGAATTGCTAACAGGACCATACTTTCTCTTTAGCCTGCTGGAGATCTCCATTTAGACACACTCAATTGCATTGCAAACTGGGCTGCCAGCCAGCCACAGGTATGTCAGCTCATAACTGTCTAGTTCAGACAGCCAGCTGTGTCTTCAGCAGCTTCTGCTGTTTTTGTATTGGAGGCATGAAAATAGCAGGGCTACCTCAAAGTATGTTCCATTACTTTTCCTTTTTGCCAGGGTGAATCGAAGGAGCTTTAAAGGAGAGTTTTACATGACATAACTTTATTGGCTGAGTTTTGATGCACATTTCCTTAGACTTTTTCTAGAGCCACAGGAAGATAATAAATTCCTTCAGGAAATTATTCAGGCATATAAATAACAGTCCTTAGGAGAGCACTTCTTGGAGGCACTCCCTCTCCATCAGCACTGACTATACAGACCAAAGGAAAGTGCCTCCATAACACATCAGTTACACAAAGTGCTGGGCATTGAGGGATCTGGATATTCTGTTTCACAGCCACTGTCACCTGCCCTGAGCCATGTTGCATGCTTGGTTGGCATACTGACATTTCAGCCTGTGTTGACCAGTGCAAATGTACTTACTGGAGTTTTGTAATTTCAAAACTGATGCATCCTCCATTTCCTTCTTCAGCAGCTCTTTAGTCATTTAGTCATAGCATGTGATATCTGCATTTGTCCCCCCAATTTTTTCTTCCAGTATGGCTACAGACTTGTATTGTGGATAGAGAAAATCTTTGATGGTTTCAGGCAGGAAAAAGAAACCAATGAAACAAACCCAATTATAGACCCAGTCACTGTTCCATCTCAAACCACTGTATACAGAATAACATGTGGGTCATTTAAAGCAGAGTATAAATGCTGTCATATGATATTTTCTAAATAACACAAGCATCCCAATTAGTCATTTGCTATTGCTTCTGCCCTGCTCCACCAGTCTGTTGGCAGGAGGGGACTGTCCCCTCCAATGCAGAGGATGACCTCTATCTCCAAGGTCTCGGCCACACAGACGTGCCAAAGTGTCACCTGCCAGGATTCTAATCATGGGAAGATGAAGGCAGCAAAAAAACTTGCCCAAGCCTACAAAGAGGAACCATTTTAATTAATTAGCCCTCTCCCAGAAGAAGTGCCTGAGACTAAAATGATAATTTTTATAAAGAACCCAACCTATAAACAGAACTAACTAAAGCAATGTAATCCTATGGTGCACATCTCACTTATCCCTGAGGACTCATAAGTGAACATGGAAGAATAAGAATAAGAATAAGAATAAGAATAAGAATAAGAATAAGAATAAGAATAAGAGATTGGATCTGTAGGAGTACCAAGAATCCACAGTTTTCAACCAATAATTGACACCATTCCTCAAACAAAAAAAGACCAGGCCACTTATCTCTGGTTCCATTGGCTTCATCTGTAATGGCAAATACTGAGGCTTACTGAAGAAATCAAGTGTGACAGGTTCAACGTCTACTTTCAGTCACCACATTTGACAGCCCCACAAATCTATGTAATAACATTTTGGCCATAAAATACACTGTGCTATGTTAACACTCAACATGTTTATGCTTGAAACTGCCTCTTGAATTCCCAGGAAGGCATTAGAAGAAAATTAAAAAGCACAGCCAAAAAATATAACCACAGTCAGCCCTCACTCATAAAGTTTAATTGGAAAGCAGATATTAAGTATGTATCTTTATTACATTTTGAAACAATGAATAATATATATGTTGTTGGCTAAAGACTGAGCTCTGAAGAGTGAGTACATTGTTTTATTATTCAAACGCAAGTGAAAGTGCACTGTATTTTCAATTCATATGGGCACCACTTTCTGTGAAATAAATAAATACATCCACCAGCCTCAAATGGTGATTTACATACTCAAGTACCTCTAATCACAATCCTAAAAGCAAGGGTGGAAAGAACAGTAGCCAAAGCTGTTGCCAGGACAACTTATCCCTGGATTTAGCATTATCATGAAGGAAAAACCTACAAGGAATTGAATTAACCAATACCTCAAACTTGCAGCCTGCCAAGCACTGCCTACTCCCTTTTAAATCCAAAACCCTCAGGAATGACAGCACTACTGGTGGCTGCACCCGCTCAACAGAGAAGCAGCGTGGGATATGTCCACAGGACTCCTTACAAGCCAGCATCAGCCTCCCCTGTGCCCTGGCCCACAGCAGGAGACACGACCCAGCAGTCATGCCAGACTGGCTGTCAAACTGGAGCCAAGTCCCAGCTAATACATCCTAGAATCTAAGAATTATAGGATTGCCTATGCTGGAAAAGAGCCTTAAGATTATCAAGTCCAACGGTTCACTCAGCACTGCCAAGTCAACCACTAAACCATGTCCTTTAGTGCCACATCTACACCTCTTTTAAATAAATCCAGAGACGGTGACTCCACCACTTCCCTGGGCAGCCTGTTCCAAAGTTTGACAATGCTTTCAGTGATAGAATTTTTTCCTAATATCCAATCTAAATCCTATCTCCTTTTCTGTTAAAGAATATATTAACCTGAGTTTTACATTTCAGTGATCTGATCACACTGTCCTTGGTGACCTGAGTGAACAGGCTTGCATCTGTCACTCTCTGTAGATTTAATCTTGGACATAGAATCATAGAACCATAGAATAATTTAGGTTGTGATGAATCTTAAAGCTCATCTAGTTCTTCTTTACCCTGTAATGGACAGGGACACTTTTCACCAGACCAGGGTGATCAAAGCCTCTTCCAATCTAGCCTTGAACACTTCCTGGGATGGGGCAGCCACAACCTCTCTGGCCTGTTTCAGTGCCTCACCCCTCTCATATTCAGTGAGTTTAAGGAGAAACCAGTCTATCAGACACATTTGGTTCATGCAGTTGGTTGGATGGCAGACAAAGATGTGGCAATATTGACAGGATATCCATGCTGCAGCTACTCCCTACTCCTTTATTACCGCAGGCCTAGGCCCTAGGGTATATCACCGTGTCCCGCAGCCATAGAGGAGGAGGAGGAGAGAAGATCCAGCAGGCAGGAACTGTGCAGCAAGATTGATTTATTTAATTATTTTACAAACTCTTTTATAGACTTTTTTCTTCATAGTCTAATTGGACAAAGGATCAGCCACCCCTTGAGGGTGATTGGCTAAAATCCTAAAACATCCATTGTCAAAATATTTTTCTACTGTACCATAAACAAGACTTTTCAAGGCTGCAGGTGGTTTGGTTGTTTACATAACTCTGCTACCTCTTCTGTGAGAGAGAGAAGTCTCTCACAGACGTAGAAAATAGCAAGAAAATCCTTGCTAGCAGCATTTTTGTATCCACACTCCTTCAGACTTCTCTTACATCCTGCATTTTTTGATGGGAGATGACAGAATTTGTCTCATCATTTGTGAACAACCTTTCAGTTCTCCTCAAGATTTGGACTGCCTGATGTCTACTGTAGTGTTGAGCAATCTGCTCCAGTTGACCCTACTTTGAGTTAGCAGGTAGCTGACCACTGGGATTGTGGTTTTGTCACCACCAGGGCTGATGCTTCAAAGCAGTTATTCTTTAATTTTTCCCCCCTGCTTCAAAATAATAGTTAATAAGTGTTTGTTAATTGGAAATTAACACCATTATTAAAGTTTTAAACTGTGGTGGGCAAGAAGACAAGTTGTTAATGCCAGCATTAAAAAGAAGGATTTAAGAAGGCAAATATTAAAGCAGCATCCAAGAAAGTTTTGAATTTCAAGAATACCATCAAGCAATAAATCAATAAATGGAGGAGGAACAACAGAGGTTTGCATTACTCATGCAAGGAAAGAACATAAAAAACATTAGCAGGCTTTCAACACTTTCATTCTTTTCTGAGGTTTGTCATACAGTCATGTTTACATTATATGTTTTTGTAGTCTTTCATTCTTCACTTTCCTTTCAAGAGAATGTTCTGGGAGATCTAGAACATTTTTTTAACTGGCTTTTCAAAAATTTCTTCTATATTTCTCAAGACTTACTTTTTGATATTGAACCTCCTGGAACTAGTCACGGGTGTTTTTAGTCCGAGATCTTGTGTGAGATAAAGGATCAAACAGAACATGCACTAGTGATAGAACCTCTCCATGCATCCCTTGTAATCAGTGAAGCTCTTCAGGAGCATTTGTATGGTCCCATTACCCCTAGAGCAAAGGATGGCCGTAATCCCATGGCCGAGACCACGCAGCAGCCAGGAGTGCATGACTGCAGCCGTTCTGGCAGAGGTGCCTGCACTGGATGAGCCCGACCCCCTCGGGAGTGCGCGCCTTATCACGGACCCCATCCCTGTCTCGGGGTCCCCTGCCACTCAACCATGAGTGAGGGAGTGACGCCACAGGTGCCGCAGGTGCCGTGGGCCACGTGCAGCAGAGAGGCGGCCCCCATGAGCAGCCAGGAACTGGGGGTCAGCGTGGAAGCCCACTCTGAGCACACGGCTCGGAGAGCCCTGTGGAGCGAGAAGCGGCGGTTTCCAAAGCAACATGAGAAGCCGCGCAGCGCCGAGCCGTAACGAGGCCGCTCTCAAAGCAGCGTGGAGTTGGTGGAGCGGAGCCGCTCACAGGGCATGGGGCCGGCGGCAATGGCAACACGGGGCAGCGCAGAGCCCAGACACGCGCCGGAGCAGCGCTGCTCGGAGGGCATGGAGCAGCCGCAACGCAGGGGCCCGACCGCGACATTGGAGTCGGTGAGGCAGCAGCCACGCGGGACCAGCAGCCACGACAAACGCGCAAGCACGTGATAGGAGAAGTTGTAGCAACGAAAATCACAGGAACTGTGAAATGGTACAATGTAAAAAACAACTATGGATTTATAACACGAGATGATACAGGGGAAGATTTATTCGCCATAGAACTGCCATTAAAAGGAATAACCCTAAAAATTACCTGAAAGTGTAGGAGATGGGGAAGTTGTACAATTTGATATAGTGCAAGGAAAGAAAGGTTTAAAAGCAGTGAATGTTACTGGGCCTGGGAGTATTCCAGTCAAAGGCAGCCGTTATGCACAAAATTATAAACAATATCCATCCCAGCAGCTTCCCTACCCACAGCCTACTTTTCCCTTTTACCTTATACCCAGTATGAACTCCTTCCTAAGTTTACCCCATCCCCAATTTATCCCTAATCCATTTTTCACCCCATGGCTTCCCTATACAATTCCCTTTCCGTACAATTCCTCTCCGATGCCAAGGCGGGGATGAAGAGAGGGAGGGAAGAAATTAACTATTTTTGTTTAGCGTCCCAACAGGTACAAATGGAAGAAACCCTCTCCTGCCTCAGTTCCCCCACAAAGCATGCTCAGAGTCCTGTCTCCCTTCTGTCAGCCTTAAGATGTTCCAGAGAATCTGTTTGGACATTTAAATAATCAGAGGGTGGCTTCTTTTGTTTTGAAACTGTCCTTGTTATCTCATGTTTATCCAGTTGTTTTCAATGTTAAGTTTTAAATCTCTTTTGTTAAAAATAAACGGGTGAAATGTCGGGGTCCCTCCCCCCCGCCATGTGGTCCTGGGAGAGGGGCCCTGGGGGGAAGGCGCAGGGTTTCCCTGCCCCTGGTCAGCCTCGTTCCCCATTGGTTGGTTTGTGTTCCCTGCGCGGGGAGGGACCCTTGGGTCCTGTGACTGTAGCAGTTCCTCGGCAGATCCCGGCCATGCGGCTGGGGAAATAAACATCTCTGGAACATCTATCAAGAATCCGTCCATATATGTCTCTTTTCCACCGGCCTCCTTGTTTGATGCGCATGTTACAGTATCCCCGCTGTAACAAGAGAAGTTCAAGAGATGAAAGTATGAAACAGATACTCTATTACCTTATCATATCAAAATAACAGTACTGGCACAACATCACTTCAAGTACTGTATCATGATCAAAATGGATTTTTTTACAGGCCTGTGTGTGGTTAATGGTTTAATCTTTGTCATGCCAGAACTGGCAAAGATAAGGACTGAAATCTTTTAACATGGTGTGTCAGGAAAACTTTGGTCAAAAAACTTTTAACCATCATTCTTTTTACTAACAGAGAAGCCAAGGGTATCCAAGTGGGATACTGATATCAAACCTTATGTATTACAGGTATTATAAATACATTTTCCACAAAACTTCCATTCAACATTCAGGCAGCTTATGGGGAAAGATAAAGTATTTGATTGTAACCAAGAGGTTTTAGGCCCCTTCAGACATTGAAGCCTGTATTTCTGAAGCCCCTTTTCTCCTGATGAGTGGTGGCATTGAAGCATTTTCATGCTTGGTCACTGTAAGTAAAAGTCATGCTTTCCTTCCTCCAACATGCTAAAAGTTTCCCCATCACTTTCAGGGAGAGGAGCACAGTGCCTCAGCAGTGAGTTAAATTATGCTTGACTCCAGAAATGAAAAATCCAAGGGACATCAAAAGTACACAGGTCCATATCTCCCGTATCTTCGATACCATATTCATGGGCAAATGCAAATGTAGCTGTCAGGTGTTGTTTACATCATCACACATTGTTGCAAGTGACCTTCAAAGCGTCCTCTCTGGAGAACACAGTCACAGTTATCATGTGTCATGATGTATATGTTTACAACTTTGTTGAAATTCCACAGAGTTCTAGTGATTGATTGTGTGATGCACAGAACAGGGATACACAGAGAGGTTGACCTAAGATCCCATGTGTTTTCAAAAGTTGCATCTAATGCCCTTCTCTGCTTAGAACACAGAAGAACACTGCCGTGCAGCCTTGGTTCAGATCCTCAATATTCTTATGCAGCTATTTAAATCTACAAGTCCTACTGGTCTCTGATAAGGAATCCCAGAGTAAGGATCATCAGGGATATTCATAATAGTAAAGAAAGATAAAACTGTATGGGTATCGTAAGAGTTTCTCATAATCAAAAGTATGGGAATGAATGCAAACACAAGTCTTTGAGAATCCCAGGGCATAACATGGAAGGTGTGAAAGCACTCTCTGTGTCCATGAGGGAGATGGAGAAAATGTGAATTTCATTTGAGAGGAAGAGGTAAAATTATGTACAATTCCTATATTAGGATACTCAGTAATAAGGGGGAAAGACACAAGCCCAGGCTGCTGGAAGGAAATATCGAGGGTATATTTGCACAGGCCCATGCTGGTGAGATTGGCTCACAGTGGACCCATTAGGCTGTGTAAAGCCTCACTGTAACCCTGTGCCAGTTCCTTCCTGCTTACAGAGCTGGCTGGCTCAGAACACTGGCAGAGGAATGTATGTTAATGTGTCTGAATATATTAAGATGTAAGATAATGCAGTGCCCAGTCTTAATACCCCTACATGGAAATTGTAGCTGTGACCTTTATTACCTTTACCCTCACCTCAAAATTTCCTTTCATGTCATTTTTGTCTCAGTCTTAGCCACATCTTGCTGTGTTATCTGGAAATGTTCCACTTGAGAAAGGAATTGCTGGTTGGGCCTAGAAGGTAAAAATACAAAAGAATCCTGATGTCATGATCACAGTCATTCAACAGGAATCACATGGCATGACTGGAAAAAGAGACAACACCTGTGTCTTTATACCTTTTTTTCCTGATTGAATACAAAGTGAGGGAAAAAACCAAACATGGAGGTACTGCACAAAAGTGTGAGAAGATTTTAAGTTTGAACCTTGTGGCTATCAAGAAGCTGGTTGCTGAGAGCAGCTGGCAGACAGGAGGGATAGACACAGTAAATAGGCAGAGGCAGCTGGCAGATAAAAATCTTGCAGAAAATTTAGCCTCAATTTGGTACCTTTGCTGGTACCAAATTGCAAACACAGACTTACGTGGAATGAGTGGAATGAGAAAAGCAGTCATACTGACTGGCAGATGAGCGTGAAATGTCAAAATGAAGAGGGGAAAAATGCAAGAGATATAACAAGGCTTTATGTGGTTCTTTAACACTAAATTGACTCCTCTGCAGGAATAAGTCAACACTGTGCAAACTGAGTTACATCAACTGAGCATCTGGTTTGGTACGGTCAACTAATTTATATTTATGTAACTATACCTTGAGTCCAAAGAATCAATTATCTACACACAAGAAACGTAAACTTCAGCCTGAACAAAGGTAGGAATGGAGCAGGTGGAAGAAGTAGTCAGCTGGCATAGGAGACAATACTGCAAAAAGTGGACAAAGACAAGAGGGAAAATCATCATTCTTAGAAGGAAGCCATCCTATAATTTTTCCAGCATACATAACTCAGAGCACTCATGATAGCACATTCAGTTACTAGCCCAACTTGTTTTACTCAAGTTTGGGAACTAGGTATTTATTACTCAGATCAGCTTTACCACAAATTTACATTGAGCTCAGTGGAATAATCCCTGATTTATAGCATCTTAAATAAGATTAAGAGCAGACTTTCGCTTTTCAATGTCTCAAGTGTAGCATCACGTAAGACAAAGCTGAGACTCATAGCTGAGATTCACACTTCTGGGAGCTTATGTGGTTTTTTGGATTGTCATGCTCTGTTGTGAACAAGTCTCTTACAAAAGGTGAAGAAAGCCAAGAAAAAAGAATAAAGAGAATAGTCTTGACAAATCTGGATGCACTGGCCTCTGTTCTGCCCACCTAGAGTTATTTAACACCTCTGTAGTGGTTTGGTCCAAAATACTCATTACTGTTTACCTTCCGTGAAATAAGAATTAGGAGAAATGCAAAGCAGGCACCAAACTTGGAAGAATATACAGAAGTTTATTAACAGACCTAAAAGAAGGAAAAAAATTATACCACCTTCAGAACTCTCCTCCTCCCCCCACCTTCCTCCCTTCTCCCACTGACAATGTGAAAAGACAACCCTTGAGATGTTCAGTCTGTTTACCACTTCCATAATAACCTTGTTCAGTCCATTTAGGAAGAGGAGTCTCTCTTGTCCATGCTATGAAAACATTATCACAATGAGACATCTGCCCAGGTTGGTTCTCTGCTCGCATGTGAGTCCCTTCCCCCTTCCCCCTCCCCCCCCCCCTCCCCACGACTTGCAGCTTTTCCCACAACTGCTTTCGAGGGTCCACTCCTGAATTACTGGGGTAAAATTTTAAGGTTGAGCCATTCAGAAATAAAAGTTCTCTTCACCCATCTCTGGGAGCATTTCATCTCTAAGAACAGAGACCCTTCTCCTTCCCTGGGAGCAAAGGGTTCTCCTCATCTTCATCTCTAGGACCATCTCTGGGAGCATCTCTAGGAACTGAGGTTTTCTCCTTTTCCATTTGGAGCAAAAGTCCTCATCGCTTCCATCTCTCCTTGTTCAAACTTCTCATGAAATTACAGCTGCGTCAGCATCTGCCTATCTCAGCGCAGGTGCTTTTGCTCACAAGTTGAACGCTCCACCCCCATGCCTTCATGAAATTACAATGGGTACTCTGATACATTCATAGCTTTACAACATCTCCTCTTTCTTTTCCCTCAGGTTTTCAGTTCTTCCTAGCACTAAAAGGGTTAATCTCACCCAGGCCTTGCAGCTGGAATTTCACTTATCGCTGTTGGTCACACGATCTCTGCCGGACAGCGGTGCAGCTTCAGCTGAATCTTGGCTGCACTGGAGAGGGGGAGCCGAGCTGCTCCAGCTGCCCACAGCAGAGCTGTGGGGGGGTTCCGCAGGTGGAACAGGGCCCATCGGCCCCAGGATGGCCGTGGCCCGGCCCCCACACGGGGCCCGCAGCCACCTGTCCCAGCACCGGAAACGAGAGAGAGCTGTGGGGGGGGGTTTCCTATTCTTAAATGTGTATCACAGAGGCGGTCACAATTTTAAGTGGCTTAAAGAATTGTCCATATTCAAACTGCCCAGCTGATAGTTTCTGTCAGATCACAGAGGAAGCTGTAAGCACCCCTTTGCAAGAACATCACTTCTGGGACTATGCTTGCTAACCCATTACATTCTCCACCCCTCGCTGGGTGGAGAAAAACTAGTCTAAAAGCAACACACATTTTGTAGAAAGGCAGAGTACTAAAGAAAGTGAGATTTGTTGTACCTAATTTTGTACTGAATTAGTCTGTCAGATTTCTCCCCTCGAGGAATGGTTATATCTGTGCTTAGCAGGGGTAGATGAGGAGCTCCCTTTCTACCCTGTCTGTAACTCAAATTGGCGTTGCAGTGAACTGGGGTAGCACCTATGATGGCTAACCATTTTCACTCACAGACCTGCCTGCAGAGCCCTGTGAGTCAGGCAGAAACTCAGCAACCAATTTTCATATGCCATTTGTAGCATACCCCTTCAGGATATGAGGCAACAGCGTTTGGTTCAGGAAACATGAATACCTCAGGTGAAATAACTTCACAGAACCTTAGCAAGGCACCAAGGTTTTGAGGACTGAGAGTAGGACCTTTTTGTCTTTTACTATTTTGGGAAATCAATACTTGCATGCTTGTTCTGTTCTCAAAATAAATATTGCAGTTTTCCTTTTTCTGTTTTGTTGTGGGTTTTTTTTCCACCCATGCCTGATCTCTGTACGCACAAGCCCTTCTGCAGCAAGCAGTGGTCAGGCTGGGAAGCACAAGGCAGGAACCTCAGTAGTTACAGACTCATGGGTTGAACATCCATGCTAACAAATTTTCAGGCTTTGTTCCCTCTCTACCAACAACTTTTGTACTATTTAGCCTTTGTATAATTTGTATAATTTCATCAGGCTTAGTTAATTAAATTAATTTTGCTGCACACATAGTACTTTCTGGGGACATTGAAGAGTCAAGAGTCTCATTTCCTCAGTTCCTGTCATTCTCGGCAAGATCAGATAAAAGGTTGATTGCCAGTCCCCTCCAGCTCGCTGTGTCTCTGTGGTGCCTGTGGTAGTCCCAGGTTGGGTGGATGGCTACTGAGCACCTGCATCTCTCCTACACAGACCAGAGAGCATGGCACATTGGGAAAAGCAATTCAGGAAAGCCAAACCGTAGTCCTACATTTCAGTCTGCTCTCAGAAAAAAAACCCTGCCTGTTACATAAATAATGAACTCTTCAGAATAAGGAGATTTTTCTTTATGCATGTTTGGACAGTGCCTAACAGCACAATAAAGTCCTGGTCACCTCAGAAGCCTCTACATGCCTCTATAATATAAATATATAATCATAAAGAATGAGTTGACAGAGAAAGAGGTCATGGATCAGCACAGTAAATCAAACTTTAACAGCCCATCAGGGCCAGACTGCCTAGCAACAAAACAATTAATCATTAAGAAGTTTTTGTGCTTTATTATAAATTTAGATTTAAAAGAAATGTTGAAAACCCTGGGTCAAATTTTGCTCTGTTACTTTGGTGCAAACCAAGAGCAATTTATTGAAGTCAATAGACCCACTATAAATTGAAGGGGAAAAAATTACCTTCATGTATTGTGAAAAAAACTTATTTATGCTTTAAGTCTAGGGAATACATACTACACTTTTATGTTTAGTGCTACAGAAATATGGCTATTTTCTCAAACAATTTGTTGATTTGGATTTTTTTTTGTTATTTACACTTCTTGTGCCACAGTCATTTCAAACATATATAAAGCAAAATGTTTGGATCTCAAGTGATCTGAAAAAGTGATTATATCAGAAAGTTGAAACCAAACCAACAAAATCTTAGTGTTTAAATTAACATTAAACTACTCAAATTCAATTGTTTTGACTTTAGGAAATGTCTTAACTGACAAGAATCCCTTTTTCTTCATTTTTTTTTTTTCTGCTGCTGCTTCTCATACACAATAAGGGATCCATCTTATTTGTACTATATATGACACCAATTGAACTGTTGGCTTTGAGTCTGGCTTGGTCCATGCAGGCATCTCTCATATTCTGCACAATCTTTGAAAAGTAGCAGGGCAGATAAGTTAAATTCTTTTGTCAACTCTTAGTAATTTTCAAGCAGGTTGAATGCTCAGTTTCAGAAATCTGGTCACCCCATAAGACTGTCCTTTGTCAGGAGAGACACTATTGAATTTAATCTTTTAAAACCATCAGAGGATCATGCCAGTTATGTATCTTTCAGTCTTTTTTCCTTTTTTCAGTACCACGGGGTGATTTATGAAGCATCCATCTCTTTCTTAATAGAACCTCATATATGGTTCTTGCAGACCTCAGAACCAGGGATGTTTAATAACTTTCACATCCCAACTCTGTATCTCATAGCTTTAGGTGTTGCTGCATCTTGGCTGACAGGTGTGGTACTCATCTATTTCTGTAGGTTTTTCAGGAGGATTTAATATCAAATTTTTACTATACCTTCTGAATAATATTCTGTAGGTTATGGCTTGGTCATCTGGAAGTGCTCAATCACCCTCCTTTCTTCTCTTTCCTCCTCTGCAAAAATAACAATAAAATAAAACGGACTTGTCAAATGCTAATGGTTTTCGCAGTACTAGCTCAGCCAAGAGGCATGAAATGGCCAGTTTCATCTTATCATTGATGCTGTCATATAGGCCAGTTTGATCAGAATATAAATTGTGTTTGTCTTTCCCATTCTAATTCCAAAGATCTGGTAAGTTTTTGAGTAATGTCAGAAAATAGACATCTGATTAGACTGATAGATTTTATAATGTGAGGCTGTGCCAAAATCTGATAGGTTGGGTGGCATTAGTGCTTCAAATGCTAGATTTTTAATTGTAAACAGAAGGTCATCTGCATAGATTAATAATTTGTGGGTGTCTGGCTTGTCCTTTTATTTGCTTTTTGCATCCAGTAGTGTTTGTTAATGTTTCTAGTTATAGACAAGTAATTGCATTTCTCTGTATACTGTTAGCAGCAGGGGTTTTACTATCACAGCAGATGGGGATGTGTACAGAGCTTTGATTAACACCCCAGATTTATTTTACAAACCCTATGTTTATTGTAGCACAGATAGTTGAGAGAGACTGTCTTTTTCTTTTCTTTTCCTAATAATGTGTCATTGAGAATGACCAGAAGTCAGTATTACAGAAGACAAATACTGGTTCATATACTAAGGTATTTTAAAGTATCTGAATTACTTAGGAGGTTTATGCTATTGCAGTTTAATGAAACCTTCTGAAATTAGGCATTCTACATGCTTGAAAATCTGTAAGAGCTGATAAAAGAATTTATGTCAAAAGTTACTAAAAGCTTCACTGTGTTTTGAAAAATATTCAAAACATAACTGAAATCACTCAAATTAGGCAGCCAGAAATGTAAAGCTAACAAAGCAGAAAACCATGGGCACATGGAGGCCAACTTAGATGGTGTTTAGGTATCCATCTCTGGAAAACTTGATCAAAATCTTAAGTATCAGGATTTTCCCTGGGACTTATATTTCACCAAGACAGAAAATCAGTACCTTCTTCTATCTTGCACAACATCCCAACAGCACAGAAAGCCTTAGTAATGTTAATACACCCCATCAATCTGTAGGAGCCCTTGCAAAATCCACTGGGGCTTCCTACTCTCCGTCTTGATCTCAGTATGAAGTCCAGTAACTACAGCCACTTTCACTGAAAAATGTAACCAAAATAGGGAAAGGATTAGAGGAAGAAGTTTTTAGAATAGTATCCCAAAGTGTTTATTTGGTTTATTCCCTTTTTGAATCACATCTTCATCCTGAAATCATTCAAATTCATATCTCCTACCTCTTGTGAGTGTGTCCAACCAATAAGTTTTCTACTAGCTGTGAAGGGAAGAGGGAAGAAACATCCTAACCCCTATTCCTGGGACAGTGAGCATAGAAAGGGGTAGAGAATGGGGATGAGAGTGCAGATCATGGATCTGCTGAGCACACGCAATCTTTGCTCTCTGTTGGGGAGAATGAAAGTTTGGTAAGAAAGTTTCACAGGTATGTAGGCTTGGAAGAAAGATCTCTGAATGTAGAAACTGGGGATGAGGTAGAAATGGAAGCAAGTTTTGATATAGAATAAAAGATGTTTTGCTGAAACAGTGATCGCTGAGTAACTGAGAAGGCAAAGGTTGGAGATGAGTTGGAAGGAGATTTTTAGGAGTAGGACAAAGGTATGTGACTACAAACAAAGACATGTTTTTCACCACGTAAATAAGTCTCAAGAAGAGCATAAGTAAATAGAAAACATGTCTTTACCAAAAAGAGAGATATGGCAGGCAAACAAGAAATGTCAAAGTAGGAAGAAAAAGAGAAGCCTGAGAATTTTCCATTGTAAGCTTAAACTGTAACTTACTTACTCTTGTGACTGGATAATAATGACTATAATATGGTGATGGTAGTAGTTATGATAGGCTATAGGCAAATGTAAAGGTATGGTGTATGGTGCTTATTGGTTGTTATGTGTTAAGATACTCTGCAAAGAAAAGTATAAAATGCTTTGTAACTTGAACAGAAAGCAGCTTCAGGTATGCCTACAGCTGGAGCTGGCAGCTGTAGGGCTGGCTCTGGATACCCACTCCCTGAAATGCTGTAACTTTGCCTATGCAATAAACAGCTTTCAAGAGAGCTGCCTGAAGTCCAGACATCCTTCGTGAAACTTTCTCCTATAGCTCTCTATGCTACTCTGGTATTTTTCTTGAAATGCCATCAAATAAATGCAGCATACCTTTTATTTTCTTTAATTCTTCTCTTCTGGACCACTCAGATCAACTCTGAAATTAGCAACAGGGAGAGAAGGCTGTCACAAGACTCCAAGTACAAAAGTCCTTTTTACAGGTAGTAACATCCACATCAATATAAGCCAAAACCGATAGGAAAGGAAGAAGAGAAGTAAAATAACTTGGCAATATTTCAAAGCAGAGGGTAAGACTGTTAAATCTACACCTCTGAGCTTATTTTGGATAAATAAATAGAATTAGTGCCAATGATCCTTTTCCCTTAAGGGGTAACATCTGCAGCTGATTTAGCTCTAAATATTTATGGCAACAAGAACCATCCCAATTGCTAAAGCAGATCACATGTGAAAGCTTTGAATCAGACTACTTGCAAATTTTCTCTTCTTGGAAAGGGGGAAGAAAAAATATATTCCTATTTTACAGCACATTAAAGGGGATTCTCTTTGAACTTCATGATTTAGGAAAAAATCAAACTCCTTTAAAAATTTATACCTACATAAATATAATCAAACAAAAGAGAGTTACCTTTTCCATCAGGTTACAGGCTGAACCTCTACTAAAAGTTTTTCACGGCCCCCATCAAAAGAGTCAGATATAATCACAACTCGCAGTTTGACCCTATATAATGCTTATCTTTCCTCAGCAGGTATAACCCATAGACAATTGTTACACATACAGATAATCAGAAAGAAAGCTATCTGGCCAGAAAGAAGTCTGGGTAGAAATATGGCCTTAATCTTCTGGAGAAATATTGATAGGCAATGGCAGTCACAAATGGCACCAGAAATCAATACGTGGCCAAGTGATTCAAGCCCCAAAGCATTCTATCCAGGAGAACCCACAGACATCTCTCTAATGCAGATGCCTGCTGAGAAGTGAGCTCCATTGGTGTCATTAGTCAGTGGGAGGGATGCCAGATTCAGTTGCCTAAATACAGGCATCTAATGCCATCAGGATATACCACCTGGCCTCTAGCTGTTCTCCCAAAGTGTACAGCTCTTCCTTAAACCTTCTGCCATAGCTGTCAGTCCTCTACAGCTGTGACAGCTGTGACAGCTCCGTGTTAGTGGGATACTCTGTAACTTTGCTGATGACAGAGGTGACTGAGTTTGAGAAGGTGAATCCCACTCTAATTTCCCACCACCTGTAATGGAAGCTCAGGCACTGGCAGCACATGTGGACTCCTGCACATCAACACTGGCCACAGCCAGCATGGCTTCATGAGGGGAAATCAAACCTGATTTCCTTTTATGACAAGGTAACCCACCCAGCTGATCAAGGGAAGCCAGCTGATGTTATCTTTTTAGATTTCAGTAAAGATTTCCATACTGTCTCTCACAGGATTCTTCTGGACAAAATGTCCAGCACACAGCTGGATAAACACATCCTGAGATGTGTGAGCAACTGGCTCAGGGGTCGGGCACAAAGGATTGTGGTGAATGGAGTGACATTAGACTGGTGACCTGTCACTAGTGGGGCTCCACAGGGCTTCATCCTTGGCCCTGTGCTCTTCAACATCTTCATTAATGACCTGGACGCAGGACTGGAAGGGATGCTGAGAAAGTTCACAGATGATACAAAGCTGGGAGGAGCTGATGACTGCCTCAAAGGCAGGGAGGCCCTGCAGAGAGACCTCGACAAGTCAGAGGACTGGGCAATCACCAACCATATGAAGTTCAATAAGGGAAAGTGCTGGATTCCGCACCTGGGATGTGGCAACCCTGGATGTACAGACAGACTGGGGAATGAGAGGCAGGAAAGCAGTGCTGTGGAAAGGGACCTACCTGGGGGTCTTGGTCGAGGGGCCTCCAGCCAGGAGAGCCAAGGGTGTCCTGGGGGGCATCAGGCAAAGCATCACCAGCTGGGCAAGGGAGGGGATTGTCCTGCTCTGCTCTGCACTGAGGTGACCTCACCTCAAGTGCGGGGGGAGTTTTGGGCACCACAGTATAAGAAAGACATTAAGTTCTTAGAGAGTATCCAAAAGAGGGCAACAAAGATGGTGAAGGGCCTCAAGGGGAAGCTATGTGAAGAGCAGCTGAGGTCACTTGGTCTGTTCAGCCTGGAGAAGAGGAGGCTGAGGGGAGACCTCATCACAGTCTACAACTTCCTCATGAGGGGAAGAGGAGAGGCAGGCACTGATCTCTTCTCTGTGGTGACCAGTGACTGGATCCAAGGGAAAGGCCTCCAGTTGTGTCAGGCGAGATTTAGGCTGAATATTAGAAAATGGTTCACCCAGAGTGTGCTTGAACACTGGAGCAGGTTCCCCAGGGAAGTGGTCACAGCACCAAGCCTGACAGAGTTCAAGAACCACTTGGACAATGCTCACAGACACATGATGTGAGTCTTGGGGATGGTCCTGTGCAGGGTCAGGAGTTGTACTCAGTGGTCCTTGTCAGTTCCTTCAAACTCAGTATGCTCTGTTATTCTGTGATCAACATTTAGGTGCTCTTGACTCTGTTTCTATAGCTCTGCTTTATACTCTAAGAACAGGGAAAACCTTAGACTCTGTGTGGCAGAAGTACTGTGTAGAAGTTGTCTCACTAGGTACCGGAATTAACATGCCCGCATTTGATTGAGTTTGCACTAACCTGAATAGCCCAGCTTAGAAATGACTGCTGTTATCATGACTGGAATTATGGCTATTAATGGCTTTACTGGTTTTTTTGTGGCTTAGGTACCTCTGTACAGCCATCTTTCCTGCCTTAACAGACTGAATCCCGTGGTCCCAGGCCTGTGTTTTGGTTCCATGAAGCATTGTCCTGTAAGGTTGCATTAAACTTGATCAATAACAAGGTGGTAGCGAAGAGGAGATTCAGTGTTGGAGTTCATGGTTGTCATGCAACACTCAGTGGTCCTTTTCTGTTTTCTTTATAGAATACTTTTACCTGGGTGTATACCCCCTTTAGAGCTCCCTGATTCCAGCTTCCTTAAGATCATTCCCTCTCATCTCCTCTGCTATTGTGTTTTCACTGCTTGCATTTCTTTTCCATGGCACTTCCTTCCTTCAGCAAATCTGAAGGGAAGCAGAAGCTTTGAAGCACATTAGCTTTGGCTCATTTAAGTTTTTTCACCTCTGCTCCTTACCCTCCTACAGCTGCAGCTCTGTGCCAAGGGAAGGAGAAGGAGAAGAGTGGGAGGAAGAGCTGTTAGCATACACTGAAGCACAGCTGTATTGACATGCTCCAAAGCACCGTGTTATTTTGGCTGAGCAGCCTGAAGCCAAGATGAATGTATTGTTGCATGGCATGGACAGTTAAGAATTTCATCTAACTTCTGAAAAAGCCTGATTCTATTTGATTTCCAGAGCAGCTGCTGTTTTGTGAGCTGTAGAATAATTCAAGCCCAGACAAGATACTGAATCAGAGTAACTATTTCTAGTTATCCTATTTCTTTATAGAGTAAGGTAGACTCATAGTGAGTTGAAATCCAGATCCTGCAAAAACCAAGGTATTTTGAAAATTACTCTCCTTCTAGCTTGAAAACTTTGAAGCTGAAAGATCATGAAAACCTATAGGTTTATAACAATTTTGCACAATGCAATGGAAAATAAAAGGCTGGTCAAAAACTGATAAGCAGGAAAAAATCAAGCATCCCTTTTTGGGCTTCATTGCAAAATGTTTGTTAGCAAATAGAATAAGAGGGAATGCAAGTCATTAAGTGCAGGGTTCAGATATTTACACAGAGGTGTCTAGAGCCTCTGTGTAAATTTAGATACCACTGGCCTTTGGGTGCTGCTACAGAAAGCTGCCTCTGATATAACTCATGGTTTATCTGTGTGTCCTGTGCAGATTTCTAAGATTTTTTTAGGGAGCAGTACTACAGACATTGGTGTGGTAGAACTCTGGAGGTAATTTATACCAATTCTATGCTCAAATACTGGTTACTTCAAAAGTCACATTTTAGAAACAATAGAAAGCACAAAAGATTAAGAGACTCTGAAGGCTAGAAAAATCTCTCAATTTTATGCATTTGGGCACAACCCATTATCATCTTTTGAAAAATATTTGAATATGATCTAAACTTAGTTTGAGATATCAGTCTAATGAAGTGTAATGTTACTTTCTTCAGAGACCAGGCCAGCTAGCAAAAGTCCAAATTTTTACACTGCTTTCAGCAGTGCACTTTATCCTAAGCCAGGGAGGAAAGCTTAACTATCATTGTCTTCAGTCTTCACAGAAAATACCAGCAAAATCACATCATGGTGCCAGCAGTAAAGAATTATGCCACATTAAAATTGGCTGAGACCTTTAGCTGAGTACTGAAGAGATCTCTAGTGGTCATAATTTCAGATTTCTCTCCATCAGGACTGCAATTCAATGTGTTTTAATGACTTGTAACTGGTGTGGCAGCTACAGAATATATTGGGCTAAAACTTTATAGAAATATTGTCTGTAATGGGTTAGCAAGCATAGTCCCGGCAGTGATGTTCTTGCAAAGGTGTGCTTACAGCTTCCTCTGTGACCTGACCTGACAGAACCTATCAGCTGGCCAGTTTGAATATGGACAATTCTTTAAGCCACTTAAAGTTGTGACCGCCTCTGTGATACACATTTAAGAATAGGAAACTCTGAGGCAGAGTTCTTCTGTCTCGTTTCCAGCGTTGGGACAGGTGGCTACGGGCCCCGTGCGGGGGCCAGCGGGCCCGGCCCAGGCCCTGCTTGGGCCAGGCCGGGCTGGGCCACGGCCATCCTGGGGCCGATGGGCCCTGTTCCACCTGCGGAAACCCCCCCACAGCTCTGCTGTGGGCAGCTGGAGCAGCTCGGCTCCCCCCGCTTCCAGTGCAGCCAAGATTCAGCTGAAGCTGCACCGCTGTCCGGCAGAGATCGTGTGACCGACAGCGATAAGTGAAATTCCAGCTGCAAGGCCGAGGTGAGATTAACCCTTTTAGTGCTAGGAAGAACTGAAAACCTGAGGGAGAAGAAAGAGGAGATGCTTAAAGCTGAAATTCTGTTGTAAAGCTATGATGTATCAGAGTACCTGTTGTAATTTCATGAAGGCATGGGGGGTGGAGTGTTCAACTTGTACTTGTGAGCAAAAGCACCTGCGCTGAGATAGGCAGATGCTGACGCAGCTGTAATTTCATGAGAAGTTTGAACAAGGAGAGATGGAAGCGATGAGGACTTTTGCTCCAAATGGAAAAGGAGAAGACCTCAGTTCCTAGAGATGCTCCCAGAGATGGTCCTAGAGATGAAGATGAGGAGGACCCTTTGCTCCCAGGGAAGGAGAAGGGCCTCTGTTCTTAGAGATGAAATGCTCCCAGAGATGGGTGAAGAGAACTTTTATTTCTGAATGGCTCAACCTTAAAATTTTACTCCGATGATTCAAGAGTGGACCCTCGAAAGCAGTTGTGGGAAAAGCTGCAAGTCGTGGGATGGGACTCACATGTGAGCAGAGAACCAACCTGGGCAGATGTCTCGTTGTGATAATGTTTTCATAGCACGAGCAAGAAGAGACTCCTCTTCCTAAATGGACTGAACAAGGTTATTATGGAAGTGGTAAACAGGCTGAACATCTCAAGGGTTGTCTTTTTACATTGTCAGTGGGAGAAGGGAGAAAGGTGGGGGGGGGGGGGGGGGGGAGGAGAAGAGTTCTGAAGGTGTGGTATGATTTTATTTTTCTTCTTTTAGGTCTGTTAATAAACTTCTTTATATTCTTTCAAGTTTGGTGCCTGCTTTGCATTTCTCCTAATTCTTATCTCACAGAAGATAAACAGTAATGAGTATTTTGCACTAAACCACTACATTGTCACATACCTGAAAGCTCACAGGTACTCTGCTTGCATAACAGAAGCCCATATTGATTAGGTTTTTTACAGCCCCCAACTCTTCTTTTGCCCTGTGTGTATTCATGCCAAATGCAGATCCAGAAGAGCTCATTAATGATAGATCACAATACCAACGATGACCATTTGTCAGATATCAGAGCCAGAGCTGTAGTACTCCTGTTTGAACAGAATCATATATTACTCCAAAACTAGACTCCTTTGGTCTGTTAAATAAGGGTGACATCATGTGCATTTATTTTTTTATATGGGAATACTGAAAATCTATGGTTGAGTTGGTGATTAATCATTTGCTAATACAAAATTAATTTTCACTTCCACCTGCAATTAAAATTTTTGATGTTTTAAATGTATGAAAGAGTAAAATGCAAATATTAGTTTAGAACAGTAAATTAACATTTTGATAAAGAGGGATAATGCACAAGCAACTGCCTTTCAAATGTTTCATTTCAATGATCTCCAGATTGATATGTATTTAAAACAGATACACAATAAGTCAGTGGAAAATTAAAGAGTCTTTTTCTCTTCTGGGAAGCCATTTCTGTTTTCTCCTTCATGGCCATATTGAAAAGAAGAGAATCAAAGAGGTTTGCCTATTGCTTTTATTCCTGTTCTGCCAGAGGAACATAGAAATAGACATTAACAGGGAGAATCATCACACATTCTTGTAATTCTTCACAGATGCACACATTCTAGCATGGTGGCAGCTAAAAGAAAAATTATCTCTAAAAATAAACTTAATGTGTGCATTTTTGGGTGGGTGTGTTTTGCTGCATTAAGCTCTTGGAGAGTTTACGTTTACATTAATCTGTTATTTCCATATCAAGAGGCTCAAGCAAATACTGAAAAACATTAGAACACCAAATAAATTAGTTTATTCCATCTTTATGAAGCCATAATACCCTCTTGCCCAGGAAAAAAAATACAGCTAAGAACGCACTCACATAATTTTTATGGTAGTTCAGGCCATGGGGATACTAAAAAATTTACAATTAGCTTTATGTTATTAAAAAATATCATTAAGATCAAAGCTGTCAATTGCAACCTTAAATATCCCAGCATCTCCCAAGCTACCTAGGGCTGAAAAAGCATTCTTTAAGGATCAACTCTTTTTCTAATTAATTCCAAAAAATCCCTGATGCTTGAAAGAGATAGGCTCTGTTTCTGCAAAGATGGGCCCTCTACTTGCTTAGCCATTACTTCAGCTACCTGTTTGGTTTCTCACCCCCACCCAAGAGAAAAGACTGTACTTTTTCATCCTGAGAAAACGCCTAATAGTCCCTGCTGAGTCTTCTGACATGTCCTGAACCTGCTTACCACATTTTAAGTCCACTTCATTTTAGAAGTCAGTCCTTCTTTGAGTGCAGGGTTGGAGTCGGTGACCTCCTGAGGTCTCTCAAAGCAAAATTTGTGTATGATTTTATGATTTTTCAGGGATGCTTGCACCTATCTCACAAAACATATCCTTTTGCCAGGTGATTGAAAACTTTGAAAATGTTACTGAAAACAACACAAAAGCATGATAGTGTAGATGCCTTCCTTGTGTATTTTCATAGCATGTACATTTGAATTCCTTTAGAATGTTAACAGTTCCAGATTTCCTATAGTGCAATACTTTTGGGGGTACAATTATTACAACCATGTAATTTTTTATATATCTTTAAATTACCCAAATATACTCTCTCTGAATGAGCACGAAAAGTCTAGAATTTCTCTATTTTAGAATAGAGAAACATTTATTGTCTAGGTAGCAAAATCCTAAGAGCTTTATCTCAAAGATGAGCATCAAAAACTGTCTCATGCTTATGTCATACTTCAGTTGCCTAATAAACAAGTGTCTGCAGATCTTTCTCTTCTGATAAGGGACCTGATATGCCCATCTACTTTTGAGAAAGATGAAACTGGGTCTGTAGAGTACAGTAGCTAGAAGCCAGGTAGCTAAAACCTCCTCAACAGTGTTCCAGAACTTCTGTCCATGCAAACAATTCCCTTTTGTGTGCATCTGAGTTCCAGAATAGGACACTTAAATGTAGGTGTGTAGAGGGATTCGTTGTGGAACAGGGGCATAGGATACCCCAGGAGAGCTTGGGCATCCCAGGGCTCTTGCAAAAGTACCCCTGATGGGGCCTCAGGCTGAAGATAGGCTTGCAAGACACCTGCTAACTGGCAGCCTTAAACAGCCTTGGGAAAAGGTATACACTGGTCAGCTCCCCCGCTGCTTAGAGGCTTTCTCATGGGAAAGGGGCGTGAACTTTAAAAAAGTATAACTTGGTGAAGGAGAATAATAAAACTGGAGCACGATGCTCAAATTGTATCGGTGTTCATGTCGTGACTGTGACTCTGGCTGGCTCTCCTGCAGCTGGGACCCCCCCCCCCCCCCCACTAAATAGGTGCCTGAATATGACTGTCCAGTCTCCACGTCAAATCAATTCCGAGCTAAACTGAACTCTAGCTCCCTAAATACAGGTCTCTGATGCCATTTTTAATGCTCAAGAGTAGCCAAGTCCTACAGGTGAGATGGGCAGGTATAACACAGAGTCTGTGGGACCTGTGGCTTCTGGCAGGTGAAATGCCTTCCTTTATCTCAAATGATGGGTCATTTCTATTGTTAGGAAAGTGATTTGAGCCATTAGTTATTCCAGTCAGTGGTGCCTCTGGAGTGATCGTTCACTCTAATGAAGCACATGTTGGTGTGAACAGCTGTGGGACTCCACCAACCAGGCTCCCCACATCTCCACTGACCACAGCAAGAGCTCAGACAGCATGCATACAAAACTGCATCGAACCCTTCAGATACCCAAACATAGGTGTCTTAAAGTACATTGAATTGCACACTTAAAGTAATTTCCCCCAGTGAGACAGTGCCTGTCATCTTCCCAAAGCTTATACCACAGTTGTCCTTAAAAAGCAGCTCAATGAGCATCCTAGTGTTCCTCATAGGAATTGTAATTATGTTCATAAGACAAGTTAAAGAACTAGTTGTAATTTCATCTTGCTCCAGAACCCTTTTAAGCCCATGAGAGTCCTGTGACCTTCAGTTCAAGAATCAAGAGCTACAAGGTCACTTCTTTTTAGAGGCCTGTGGATGGGTATTAGAAGACATAATTAGTTGCAATTAAAGGATGGTGCGTATGAGAGGGAGAAAGAATCCTGCCTAAAAACTTGTGTGAGCTCTCAGTCCTTCATAAGGACATCTGTAAAAGCATCACAACTCACAACTGTTCTAAGTGGATAGAAAAATGGAGGAAGCTGTTTCTCATTATTCCTTTCTCTCATGTGCTTAACAATAATTACATCCTTTAGTCTAACCTTGCTCTAGTCATGGTTGTAAAACTCTTCTAGAAATTACAAAGATAACCACAGATCATCATTAATTTTATTCTGGCAATATCTTAAAAATAATATAAAACATAAACCTCTTCCTGTCCTCTTTTGTTTTTACACCTATGGTTAAAATGAGTTTTAGTAGTATTATAACTGATGGTCATGCATCAAATAAAAGCAAAAATTATTGGTACAATAATCTTAAAATTCAATTTTCATTTCTATACCATAAATAAGACAATTCTTTTCTTCCCTCTCGCATATTCTGCTCTGTAACCCTGTTCCATCAGCTGCAGAGACTAAAAGAAGTAAAATCCTGTAACTTTTCATGTGCTCATCTAAGGAGCTAGATGAAAGCTAGACCACCCCTAAAGCTGTCTGAAAATCTAACTGTAGCCCAAGCTCTGCTCATGGAAGTCCCAGCAAAGGTAACCAGACCTGAGACAAAAGGAAAAAACTCACCCATGCAATTCAAACCTTTATTTTACATTAGTGGTTTAAACACAATGTAAGGATTCTTACATCTGCATTATTATCTCAACCTTAAACCAACCCATACCACTCTCGAAGATGACTGTTAAAGGTGGCACCATTAAAAGCTGTCAAGCCCTGAAGATAAAGGGTTGTAACAATATTCTGTCTCATGTAAAAACAGAACTGCTTTTATTTTCTTTTGTGTATAGTCCACTACACATTTTTTAAATATTTTCATGCTCATTTGTTTTATACTAACCCTAGCCCCAATTTTAGCTCTCTTCACTGCTTACTTTTCAGCCTTACCTTCAAGTTGGAGAAAAAATATCGAGGCTTGGTTCGTATACTTGTTTTATTTTGCTAGTCTAGAAACAGTACCACAAAATTGGTATCTCTTCCTCATTTTCTGATCTCTAACAAAAGCCTTAACCTTAGCTCTGGATTTGATAAGAATTAGATTGATAACTATGATTCACTGGTGAGGTGGGCTGCCCCTGGCTGAATGCCAGGTCCCCACCAAGGCCTCTCTGTCACTCCCCTCTACAACTGGACAGGAAAGAAAAAACATAACAAAGGTTCGTGGGTTGAGATAAGGACCAGGAGAGATCACTCAGCAAATACTGTCATGGGCAAAACAGACTTGAATTAAAGATATTAATTGAATTTATTGCTAACAAAATCAGAGCAAGATAATGAGAAGTAAAATAAAACATCTTCCCCTCCACCCCTTCCCTCCTTCCCAGCTGTACCTCCTGTCCCAGACAGGGAATGGGGTTATGCTCAGTTCATCACCTGTAGTTTCTCCTACTGCTCAGGGAGAGGAGTCCTTCCCCTGCTCTACCATGGGGTTCATCCCATGGGAAATAGCTCTCCCTGAACTTCTCTAATGTGAGTCCATCTCACAATCAACAGTTCTCTGTGAACTGCTGCAATGTGAGTCCATCTCATTGGGCAACAGTTCTCCCCAAACTGCTGCAACATGGGTCACTCTCCCATGGAGTGCAGTCCCACAAGGACAGCTGCTCCAGCATGGGTCCTGCTCTGGTGTGGGTGTCCTCCAATGGGCTGCAGGTGGATCTTTCCACACCATGGACCTCCATAGGCTGCAGGGGCACAGCTGCCTCACCATGGCCTTCTCCATGGCCTGCAGAGGAAACTCAGCTCTGGTGCTTGCAGCATCTCCTCCCCATCCTTCTGCATTGACCTGAGTGTCTGCAGAGTTGTTCCTCTCCCAGGTTCGCACTCTGCTCTTCCCCAGTCAAAATTACATCTGCACAATAATTTTTCTTTTCCAAGCTTCTTTTTAAATACGCTACCACAGAAGTGTTTCCATCATTTCCAACTGGCCCAGCCTTGGCCAGCGGCATGTTCATCTTGGAGCCATCAGGGATTGGCTCTGTCAGACATGGAGGAAGCTTCTGGCAGCTTCTCATAGAAGCCACCCCTGTAGCCCCCCGCTACAAAACCTGGCCACAAAACCCCAATACAGCTGGCTAAGCTAGTTTTTAAGTTATTTTACTTTGAAGGTCTGAAATCAGTACAATAATTATCTACTCCCACTTTTTAAAAACGACCACTAACCTGGTTATGGTTACTTTGCAATCATGAGACATAACCTGACAGAAAAATATAAAGAAGTGGCTCTTTGAAAGTGCTATCTGCAATATACAACCATATTTTAGTATTTGCCTCCTTCATTCCCACTACTTTAACCCTAATCCTACTGTACTTCTCAGGCACAGGTAAAGGAACCAAAAATAAGCCATTATCTTAAACAGATACAAGCATTAATATTATTTTTCTTATATGATGTATAACTATATTATATCATTTATCCTATTGCTAATTCAAAAAGCTATCTGTTAAAATAATTTCATGAAAAGTTGTCAAAAAAACCAGGTTTTATTAACAACTTGCATTCAACTTAACTCCTGGGTAACACTCAGGAGTATTAATCCTGTAGTATTACTACAAAATATTATTGGCATTTCCTTCAATTCAGTATTAATCCTTCCCATTGAAACATTACCCCTTATTAACCCTTAAGTTCTGGTATTTAAAAAGCTGCACAGTCACCAAGGAGTAATTAAACAAAATAAAGGAATATCAATGCCAGTGCTCTTTCCAGTACACTGATCTTTCCAGATTATATCACACACATCACCACCACAGATAAGTTTAAACTCTTTCTTTTCTCAAACCTGGCTCCAACCAAACCTTCATCCATCTTATCTCCAGACCACACTAAAAGCCTGTTCCTGAAGGGAATAGAAATGCTTGGCCATTAGTCTATGTCATCAATCATTTTATGGTGAGGGCCTACTTTTAATACAACAGTAGACCCAGATCTTTCTTTCTCTCTTAAAACTGCTGCTATCCTCTCTGTTTGGGAGCTTTCCACAGAACTTTTCATGATCCCATCACAACAACCAACATCAGCAGGTTTTATTTTCCATGCTGAGCAAAACATAATGACACATTTGTCCCTTCTCTCTCCTAACCTTAAATTTACAAGATTTGAAGCATCAAGGACCACCAGAGACTGTGAAAGGGAAATAGGCAGTTAGCTCCAGCTGTCCTCAGAACTCATTTTGTCATGCTGTGTAGTTCAAAATACTGACTATTCTGGAGCACCTCACCCTCGATCCTTCCCTTCAATGCACTGCCAACCGTAACTTTGATTCTTTCTCGTTATAAAATTCCTCAGATTCTCAGGTCTCCTCCCTAGTCTCTTCAAGAAATAAGTGTGATCCTTTTCCTTTCCTCAGTACTCTAATATTTAAATATTTTTGCTTCTTCTCCTTCAGAAGCTGTAGCCTAATGCTAAAAATAAAACTCTCTTTTTGAGAAAATAAAATTTGTGGACCTCAGGAAATAAAAACTTAAAAATAGGTGATTCTTATGAATATCAGCATTTACTACATCCTTAAAGGTTTGTCATTAGATGGTGTCTGAAATTTTTCATTCTTTAATAAACCCAGTGTACTCCAAAATGGAGTGATGAGAATGTAGGGTACAGGAGACAAGGAAGAGTGTCTGGAAAGAGTTGAGATATGCGTCATCTGTTGCTTTGACCACAGACCAGACAAAGAAGAAGGGAGAAGAGGAGAGGATGCAAAGGTTGGGATGACTTCTAAGGATTTTAGGACAGATTGGTTGTTGTGGAATGACATGCAACAGGCTTGGGGTTAGAGACTGGGGGTTGGAAAGGAAGAAGGACTGAATATTAGGAAAAAATTATGCTATGGGTTAGTCCTTCAAATTTTAGCTGGATACCTCCTGTGACTTTCAGACAGCAGTTAGCAGCCAAGGCTCAGTACACTTTAGGAAAATGGTATAAGGGCTGTCATTTATAAAGTTGTTGGTTTGGCTTTTGCATGAGTTAATCATTTAAACTGTTATTGTGTTTAGACTTATTATTGATTGACCCCCTTCTGTTTACCACTACACATTTGTTGCTTACACCCTTTTAAGGGTCATTTAGTGTTTTACAAGAAGTTAAGAAGTTACATTTGTTAATAATTATATCGAAATGAAATGTTCCCTGTTTAAAAAAATTGAGTTGTGTGTTAGTAATCATTTTTAAGATTCTCCTTCCAGGACCCTCAGCAGCTCATAAGTCAACATATTAAAGGCAACTGAGTCCCCCTCTAACAGTCGGTAACCTGCAACCATGGCAACCATGCATTTCAATGAGGAGCTTTTCCCGCCAACAGAACGGATTACCGCACTCCTTCAGCAGCCCCTAGCAGCAAGCGAGCCATTGGCTGAAAGACCTGATGTCATGGTTTTGTTATCCAATTACCTGAGGCCATGAAGGCCGGACCGTGGGCGGACTGTGGGTGTGTCTGGGAGGGACCAGAGGGTTTAAAAGGCTTCTACACAAGCTGGGGGTCGTCTTGTCTCTCCTACGGCTAGCCTTGGAAGAGACCCAAAGCTGTGGCTCTCGGTCCTCATACCTCTTTAGAGGCATAATTAATTCACTTAGGCTTTAGGTTAGCTAAAGCCACCACAGCTTTGATTGAGTTCTTGCTCTGAGGCTCCTGGCCGGTTCAGTCATAGAGTTCTCAATCCTGGTACCCGGGCTTTTTCTAATTTTACTTTACAATTTTATTTTTGTACTGTTCCTGATTAAATCTTTTGTTAAATAAATTACCTTTTTATGGTAATTTCAAGAGTTGTTGGTCTTTATAACAGGGCAAACAAACCAACTCGTGTCCATACACCCAGAAACCCCATATTTAAGACATCAAATGAGAGGAATGTGACTAGACACACATAAAAATAGAAAAGAGTTAGAGAGATAAATAACACCAACCATGAAGAATTGCATAGAAACTGTCATGTATACCAAATATGTTTAAAATTATTGAAGGAATTATGATGATGAAACACAAGCTGTCTTCCCATTCCCACTTATTTTTTGTTACTCCCTTTCCTTTGACTAGAATGGATGGGGGGTTTGTGTTTAATACTCACTGTGAAAGGGGCTAGAATCTTTTGAGTATCAAGAGACACAAATATTAATGTCATGATTCATTCAGGAGTGTGGGTAAAACTGACAGATGCTCAGGATTTATTCTGCATTTGCTCGGAAGATGCTGATTAGAAGTATATCTAGAAAGGATTTTTACGAAGACTGCCAGTTTTGGAAAAGCTTCCAAACTAATCCAGCATAGGTAGATATGCTCCAAAAATTCTGTGACTGGACAAGCCCTTGAACCATGTTGTGCTTGAAAGCTTGAAGAGATTTACTTTGGAACCATTGCAAACTGGTTTGAAATTCTGGCATCATGTTTAGAAGAGGAGGAATCAAGGAAGAAGGTTTAACAGACTCATAAACTGAACCTTTGCCACCCTTGTTTGCATGGCAGGCCACTAGTCATGAACATATAATAAAGGTTTTCATGGTCACAGCGTTGAGGTGTGTCATTAGACATTGTATAACTTTCAAGATTGTAAATGTATTCCTGTAGAAAGAAACTATCTATTTCCCCAGACTTGCTGGCAGGATTAGACTGACTTTAGCACTATATATGTGTTTTAAAAATCGACTGCAAAATATTCAGGAAGAATGTTCCACAGAGAACACTGCATAGGAGATTTTTCTTAAGCATATGGCAGAAAGCATATTAGCATGAATAACTTCTATGACATTTCCCCCTCCTCCCATCCTGGAAACTGCTGTGAGGCAAATACAAAGTGTAAGTGAAGATCTAGGAGATGAAAGAAGTAGGAGTTGCAAATCAGGGCTGGAATTTGAAATCCAAGGGTTCCTGAGGACCAGGGTTTTTTTCTTAAAAAGATAGTTACTTTTCAGTAGCTCTTGCAATAAATATTCTTGAAATTCAGAAAGTCCTAAGTCAACTAATGAACCAATGAAGGGATTTTTGGGTGTGTTTGCACACGTGTGTTATTATTCTATTAATAAAATCCTTGTGACTGGGGTTTTTAACTTGCCACAGAACTACTTTGCAAAGTGTCTCAGCTA
This sequence comes from Aphelocoma coerulescens, assembly GCF_041296385.1. Lineage (NCBI taxonomy): Eukaryota > Metazoa > Chordata > Aves > Passeriformes > Corvidae > Aphelocoma > Aphelocoma coerulescens. The sequence continues at coordinate 157,433,273 of NC_091015.1, read as the reverse complement.
CCCATATGCAAAATTATAATAGTGTGTCCTTTCTGTTATCTGTTCAAGTTGTGAGCACTTTGAGGAGGAAACTACATCTGTCAATGCCAGAGGCTACCCCAGAAGTCTGTGTCCACTGCTAACAATAAAAAGCTCCAGACCCTTGCAATCTTGAAACATCTGAGAACAGAGTGTAAGAAGTGTAAGAAACAGTTTTTATTCTCTCCTACTCTAGTCTTTGTGATTCTCCTGGGAGGCCAAATAAGGCTATAAACATAATTATCAAAAGTGATTTCATTAAAAGAAAAAGGAGATAGCAGATTTCCTGTCCCTCCTCAGTCTCTAGTATCAGCAATGTGACAATCCTGAGCTCCGAGATAGCAGATTTCCTGTCCCTCCTCAGTCTCTAGTATCAGCAATGTGACAATCCTGAGCTCCAAGTACATTATTGCGTCCATGCACTGATCTACATGTCATTTTATACACTCATGAACATATACTACGGAAAGCATGGTAGGGAAATGTAGGAATTTTTTCTGCACCAAAACCTTGATAACTGAGTTCCAGAAAAAGAGCAATCAGAATCCCAAGAGATTTCATCAACTTTGTTTTTTTGCCTGATTGAGACCTCAGCTGCACCAGTCAGTACTTTTGCAGTCCTGCCTCACTCTCTTTGCCTTTCTTCACCTGAGATAAGAACTCTTCTGTGATGCCCCAAATCCATTCTGACTGCATGTGCTCCTGCAGTTTGGAGATTAGAGCAGTCTAAATGGGAGTGAGCAGCTCAAATGTTGTGTCATATTGATGATAAGTTGTGATTTCATAGAAAAAGTGGCAAGATGATTTTTTAGACAAAAGGCAAACAGCCAATCACATGCCAGGGAGGTTGCACAAGGTTTCGTCTTCACTAATAAATGTGCTATGAATGAAAACCTTTTTTGTGAAACTGTCTGGAAAACAAACAATAAGAATCAATGATTATAGTGTACTTTTTTTCAACATTACCATGTTTGTGGAGGCAACTGAAACAACTGAAACAGTTTAGCCACTCTGTTCTGCTTTTCAGTCATGCTATTAGCATGTTGCTAGTTTACCAACTCAGAGAGCTACTAAGATTTATAATTTGGGCTTTTGTAACCAGAACAAAATTGATCTCATTGAAGATGACAGTGAAGAAACTAAGCAGATCCTAAGAGTAATTTCAGATGACAAAAGAAGTCAAGCAGCATTCAGCTTTAAAAAGTTCATGGTCCTCTAGGCTGAGGTCTTAATACAACAACAAGACAGTCAAATTATCACCTCACCAAGGCCCAGAGAAAGTTACACTTTTGGGTATCATCATGCAGACTGAATGGTCCAATCCAGGTAAGCAAAAGAAAATGCTGCAGACATAGCAGAGCTTTCTTGATCACTTGTGAAAAGTCCTAGGGGCCATGGTAAGAAGCTAGAATAGATTTCAAAATGTGTTATCACTGCTCAGAGACAACCCGGGGACAGGCACTGTGATGCAGGTGATGAGTGGAGAAACACAGTCAAAAAAATTGCAGAAGGTTGAATTTTCCAGTTTTAAATGATTTTGTAGCACTTCAGTGCACCAGGCTCCTCGCCTGCTTTGGTGTTTGGATCCAGCCTTGCCATTAAGTTCATCATTAAGAAATTTGTGAGATTTTGCATCTCTTACCCTGCTAATACTTACTGAGCTATTTGTCTTTAGTTTCTGTTCTACTGATTGTACCAAGAGTATTTGGTACAATCATAAGTATTGTACCAAATTTTTCATAAGTATTAGCTATTTAGGTTTTAAGAAAATGTATGTAGCTGTTCTCCATCATGGTATTAAATTGAAGTTCCTTAACAGTCTGTAGTATAAAAGTCAAAGTAAAGGTGTGTTTAAAATGCTAGTTCCATTGAAATGTTTCTGCAGCCAAGCCCTTGTAAGAAGAGTGTCTGTTCAGCAGTGATTCCAGATAGATATACCTTTCATTTTAAAGGGAATTTCCTTACAAGTTTTCAAAACAATTGTTTTCCACTATTAAAGTGAGTATGAAAATTTAAAAGCAGAATAACAAGATGGTTTAGAATGAGGATCAAGAGAAGGAGTTTCAATTTGAGAGTGGGCTTTTTTAAATAAAGATAAAAAGGGTTATGCAGTTTTCCTGCTCTTACTCATTCTCAAACCCTTTTATAAAGCATGAAGCCGATGCAGAGTGACAAAATACATTTTACCCACAAGACAGGAGATTATTCAGTATACATAATACCTTACATAAGCAAATCCAGATCACTGCATTTTTCGAGCTTTTCACATGAGTCAGTAAATTGTGGTTTTGTTGCAACCTTCCCTCAAAGAGATCAGACTTCACAGGTCTTGGACTAATTTTCACAGCGAGCAAATCAGAAGTACATCAACAACCAACATAAACACATTAATAAGCCTTAAGTAGTTCATTGGCTGGCAACCAGGAGAACTGTGGCCTCGAGCAGCGAGCACAGAGAAACTGGCTTGGTTTTCTGTGCAGTAATGATAGCAAGGTGGCAGACATTGTTTACATCCAGTGTTGGAGGATTCCCCTTGAATGCAAGCTCAGATTGGCCTGTGACAGACTGATCTGGCACTACTGAGCACTGCACTCCTTTTTCTCCTTTTTAGGCAAATTTAACCAAAACCAAATGGATTCCCCCCAGTACTCAGAAACAGCTCTAGCCCTAAAGTTATTATGCCTCCATTCAAAGTTTTATAGTCTATGCCAGTGTGTGTAAAGAGATTGACAAGAAAAGCACCCTTCAAAAGTATAATTTTAGTGAATTAATAGCAGCAAGTACTCTTTTGATCTTGTAATGTATTTTCCACCATGACTTTCATGTTCTTTTGCCGAGCTCAAAGAAGGCCTGTACACACCTTCTTATTTTGTATAATGTGTGTGACATAAAGCCACTGCCCTGCACACTATTTTTAGAAAGAATTTGGAACATGGAACCTGAACCATATGCTCACTAACTCCCTTGCTTGAAGACTTCCAGGATTTCTAATTTGTCCTTCAAAGAGCTTTTGACTTCCCTATTCTGGACTGTTGCTCTGATGATACCATGGTTCACATCTCCCAGGGAAGAGCCTTCCTGGATGGTATTTAACATTTTTATTTTCCCCTTAACTTATCTAATAGGAGTAAATTCTGCAGATCAACAAACACCTTATTGTGGTCACACATCTCCATTTATTCTTTCCATCAGTCTGTGTAGACCAGCTCCTCTGGAGGGCATTTGCTAATAGTGTGTCACAGGCAATTCTGATCTGTAAAAAGACTTAGAGAACAGCATATTCAGGACTTACTACAACCCACCCACACACCATTACACATTTTCCAAATTTCAGGCCTCATTTTCATGCTTTTTTATTTCAGCAGAACTGTAACCATTGGATATATATGTAAATCATAGCTGCAGAACCTGCTGCCATAATAATGACACCTGTGTGTCACCAAAATTCACCATGGAAATGGTAACACCTCAATTGAGTAATGCTCCTGGAATGCTCCTCACAAGAGGAAGTAAAGACATCTTCTTTGTCTTGAAAATGCAGATTCAGGAAATTTCAGTTGCTCAGAGTTCAGCTACTGAAAATTGCATTTTGGAACCTAAATTCTCCTGAAGTAAGACTGTATTCACACTGAAACTGAGGTAATTTGTCATTACTACCCTTTGTCTAATGGGAAGACTTCTTAAATATTTTAAAGAGCTCCACAACAGATGGATAATACTGCTGCATGATCAAAAATGTAGTGTTAAAAAACTATATTTTTACATTTAATTTTTACATAAGTTTGGTGCATTTAATATTGTCAAATTAAATGTCATATCTGGTGGATAAAAATGTTTCTCCCCTTAGAAGCAACTCTTAAAGAGAAAAACAGTTAGGATTCTCCTGACTTGTATATGAATGATATTTCCTGTTTTATTAGAAATCCACAAGATCTAAGCAAATAAAATCTTTTAATGCTTGCATGGTAATGCTAATATAATCAAAATCCAATCTAGTAAAAACAAAGTCATCACAGAATGTTTTGAATTCTGCAAAACGGCATTTTCTGATTTTCTGCAGAGAAATTTCTGCAAAAACTTTCTTACAATTTGCACAAACTGCAGCTTACTAAAAGGAATCTAGCATAAAGGAATCTAGAAAAAAAATTACCGATTTTGTAAATTTTGCAAGAGGTGTTTCCATGTTCTGCACATATTCTTTCCTCCAAGGCTTTATTTGATTCTAATACTGATTTTGGTTTTTTCTATGTCAGTAGTTCTGATACCCATATAGATGGAGAACAGCTCTTGTGAACTTTCCCAAACCTCACAATTCATCTCCAAACTAGAATAACAATAGTGCTTGAAAAAGAAAAAAGAAACAACCACAACCCCCTTGTATACACTGTGAAATACTAACAATTCTCCTTTGTCCCTTCTTATATATTTTTTTTTAATGCCACCAGTCCACCAGATATAAAACTCCTTCTATCCTGGTATTATTTTACTGCTAAAACTAAACATCTCCAACTTCTTGGAAGAGAGCCAATATTCTACCTTATCTAATTTCTTTGAAAATTGCAGGAGAAAGATCTGGAAGAAAATACGCTTTTCTAGTGCTTTTAAAATAAGCAGAAGTGTAAAGCTTATTGAAGAGAGGACATATGAGAAGATGGCTTTTGTCAGTAGTTCTAAAAAATCATCCAAACTGAAGTTTTCAACCAAAAAACCTACCCTTGCAACTCATTTATGACCATCTTTGTCCAAGACCATGTCATGGACTTCTTATTCCTTTTCTTCACTGCTCTCAGGTTGGGATGACAAAGCCAAGTACCTCATTGCTTTCTACAGATGCTGGCACAAAATTTCAGCAGAGTGTAATCATGTAAACCATGTAATCCCTTGGGCTTCCAGGCATGACACATCTGCTGCAAGGGGCAGGAGAGAGGCACCATTGGGTAGATAAACCATATCTATCTGTTATTTCAAAAATAGCATGTGTAACACTGAAAACGGGCTTAAGATAGAGGGGAACCTTATGGAAAAAGAAAAAGAATAATTTGGTAATTTTTCCCATTGACTGCTTTACTCAGCTGATAGGCAAGGTTGAGCAAGTGGAAGATCTTTCTTTGCTTTTACAGAAAATGAGGGGAATGTCAGTATTCTCCAGGTGGGATGACAATGCAAACAAGTATGAGGAAGGTTTCCTCTGTAGCATGTGTGCACAGGCATGGGCACTGACTGCTTAATGTGCATCAGGGATGACAAAACACAGAAGATACAACAACACGTTTGCTTCTTCACAGATAAAAATATCTATGGTTCCTTAAATTCCTTCTCTTTGAAAGAAACTTGGGCATCAGTGTGTATCCCAAAGCCAAATGCAGCAAAAGTCTAGAATTTGGAATTTTCAGCCTATTCAGCATGACACTGAGCAAAACTGAGGGGAAACACAGAAGACAAATTAATTTCTCTGAGAATGTTAGTTCCACATGCCACACAAAATAAGGATGAGAAAGAAACAAGTTAGAGACATCTAATGTAACATACTGTGTGAGTGGAAAACTGAAGGTGGTGTTCATTTAATTTCTTCTGAAATAAATCTTTGTGTGATGTGGGGAGATGCAGTGCCAGGTCACAAACCACCACCACAACCCCTACAATGGGCAAAACACTCCAGGACCACTTGTCACCAATAGAGAAATAATAAAAAATAACAAAGTCTTTTACATTTATAGAGTCCCTTTCATCCCAAAGGATTCCAAAATTCTTGATAAATCTAGACAGCCACACACCAATTTATATGTAGAACACCTCTTCCACTGCTGAAACAGGTATGTAAGCAGTATGTAAGCCAAAAAGCAAAGAAAGTTACTTAATCTAAATGAATCCACAGAGGAAATCTTATTTCTTTTCTTTATCATAGTGTGGAAGGTCTGGCAGAAGAGGAAGGAGTTAGATTCTGGTCTGATTGAATAAGTTCTAGGTTTATTTCATTTCGTTATTTATTGTGGTTTCCCTCTGAAGAAACCTGATATTCAAAACCCATCTGGACATGGTCCTGGGCAACCTGCTCTAGCTCATGCTGCCTGAGCTGTTGGGTTGGGCCAGTAAATGATCTCCGGATATTCATTTCAACCTAAATAATTATGTGATTTTCCTTTGCAGCTGAAGCAAACATTTATTTTGTTTCACATGGAAGCAATCACACAATTTCATCATAAAACACTTACTTGACATTTACTCTTGATCTAAGAGGAATCCCAAACAAAAGGTTTAAAACTGCTAAGATATCAGATTAAGTACTAAGGAGGTATTTTTCCAATAGTGAAATCAAGTACCCAGCCTTAAGGAAAGGAATTTTCTTTGGCACGCAGTATTGGGGTTTTCCTCCATGGAAAACTGTGGAAAAGGCCAGCTTCTGGTCTGAGAGTCTGGCCAGCTTGCAATGCAGAGGCTCCAAAATCCTTGATCTGGTGACTGGGATTGCAGAGTATGTCCATCTGCAGTATTTGTTCTTAACCCATATTGCAGACCTGGAAATCCTGTTGTGCAAGAGACCTTGTGACTGTGCAGCAGTCCTTCCAAGAGCACTGTGTCGCCAAAGGCCATCGTGGAATGTGTCTGCTGCATAGAAGGACAAAGTTTTCACAAACAGAAGTTCATGAAAGCTCTAAGGTAAATGGTCACCCATCCTGACCTAAACTTATAAAGCTATAATATCTTTGATATTAGGGAAGCTGGCAAAAAGCTCAGATCAAGTACTCAAGCACACAGGAGTATTTTATCAAGACACAATGTTTAGTGGTGAATACAAAGCAGATGCTCAGAGACTGAAGTTACAAATAAAAAAATATTTAGCTGATTTTACACAAGATAGGCAAAGAGCAAACCCCAGAAAAATTCTTCATAGAACCTGAAATAATTACGTGCCCAGTTAATTATCCTGGAATAACTCCTGACAACTAACAGTGAATTGGGCATATTGTAAATAAACTCATGTGTAATCCATAGTGGGCAGAAAACAACAGAGAATTAAAATTTAAATCTTAATAAATATATACACACACACATATGCACACACACTGTCCTGACATTTAAAGGGCAATGCTTAGCCAGCTGTGTTTCTATTTTCCTTCATGATTCACAAAAGTATGATAGAGGCTAATAATAACACATAGATAAATGCCTTCTTTCCATATTGCTGTGCTTTATGAAAAGCTTTTCTGAGATAACCATGCCAAATCTCCAGGTGTTGGCCAGGTTAGATTGATGTTGGAACAGAGGAAAACACTCTTCTCCATCGTTGCTGAGAAACAAATGCCATCAGTATTGAGGTTTACAGAATAACTGAGGCTGTATTTTTCTGTAAACATTTGGTTGAACTACAAAGCCAAACTACATAATTTTACTTAGCTGAGCAGTAATTTGGGTCTCTGTAAGGGTCAATTGCCCCAGCCAAGGAAAGGTCAACTTTCCAAGTGTTATTGAGGTTTTATACAATGCACTAGCCCCTGAAATGTTGGTGAATAAGAAGAAATCTTTGTAATTACAGTATGTGTGAAGTTGCCTGGGGAAACTTCCAGTGAAGGCATCAGCTTACAGCAGGAGTCAAAATGTGTATTTACCACACATGTTTTCAAAGTCTCAGTAAAGGTCTACTTAGAGAGAAAAGAAAATAGCATTCCTGAGTTTTAAATCAAATTTTCTCAAAAGTTTGGCTGATAGCTATTATTCTGTCATTTTTCTATAGATTATTTCACACATGTGACCTTGATATCTCCCTGGATCAGCTCCTATCCACTGTACCACTCAGAATTCAATTGTGCTCCAAAGCTTGGTGCAAACCTTGAGGACTACACTTTTTGCAACAGCATGTGAGCATTCAAGGGAGATGCACCACTGGCTGAGGGAAGAGGCATTTGAGTTCAGTTTTTCTTATATTATCAAAGATTACACAGGGAAGAGCTCAAAGAGAAGGTCTTGTAGTTTCACAGCAGGACTCCCAGAAACTGTTGGATAAGATAACAGTGTGAAATGAAGAGCTGAAGCAGTAGGGACCTCATCACAAAAGAAAAGTCTGCATCCCGACTCAGTGGAACATATAATCTTCTTCTGTTTGTTAAAACAAAACAGAGAAAAACACATTTTTTGGAAATCAGATTTTCTGCAGTTCCCTGATGGAAGAAACATGGCAATAAACCTGCTGTGAGATGGTGAGTTGCTCAGCAATGTGAAAATGAGCACAGATCCAGACTGTAATATTTGATGATCAATTTGGTGCATGTTTATTTTCTTTTTCTTTGTGTTACTGTAATTCCATTATATTCCTCAGACAGATCCATATTCTTTACATAGAACCATAATGCCTGAGGCTTGTAACTGTATGACCTCTCTCAGTGCAGTCATAAATCTTGCCTTTAGTTGTCTTTTCTCAGCTTTAAGTTGTCTTCTGTGTCACGTAAACTTCGCCTTCTCAAACACCTCCTGCAGGTTTGAAAGGGGTTGAGATTCTTCTTAGGGTTTTTTTTTCCTTCTGGGCACTGTGGTGAGTTGTGGATTTCTTGATCCTCCTGCCTCTACAAAGAAACCAGACAGATAATTACCAAGAGCCAACATCTGTTGCTGGCAGAGATCAGTTCTTCATGTTCCTGATAACTACCTGTCCCTGCAAAGGGGTTTTCCCTTCCTTTGTGGTAAACTCTTGCATTGTGCCAGCACCAGGTACTAGGGGGCACCTCTAAAACTACTCACCCACTCTGCTAGGACTCAGAGGAGGAGTTTTCCTTGAGGAACCTAAGGTGTAAATAACTTTTGATGCTGCTCCCTGAAATACCATGGAGCGCTCACTCACTGGCTGGCCTCCTTTTCTTGACCATGCCGCAAAGCAGCCTGCGCAGAGACACCTTAATATTTGTGCTACCAGGCTTGGTGAGGGTTCTTCTGAAATTCTTACTCTGCATGACACATCAGCAGCTACCATCCCTTCAATTAAACTGCTTCTTTGTTTGTTTTGTTTTTTATCTAAATCTGACTGTTGGATAATAAACATCATTTGCAATAACCACACAAACTGGGTGCACGCAGGTTTTAGAAAGTGAAAATTACCGTGAGTGAGGAGCAAAAAATTATTATTTGTGTTCTATTATAATTAATTACTTTGCACAGCTGGGAACCATGTTAGAAGTCTTAGGTGTTTGCAAGAATGAATGGCCTTGTAAAACGTAGCTGGCAGCTAAATCCACTCTTGTCATCCACGCTTGTTTTTGGTGCTCTCAGTGCTGGATAGATGTGCCTGCCAAAGGCTCTCATCGGCCCATTAGTGTCTGGAGTGGCTATGCTCTTAAACAGACATTTTTATTGCTGCCTGCCCTTTGAGTCATAGTAGTTGCAGACACCTGGGAAATGCATGATACACACAAACAGCTAGGACGAGCCAGATAAACAGGCCTTGAACAAAACCCACACATTACATATATTGATAATTACACGCCAGAAGCCATCTGTGGAAACACAATTATTTTTCAGATCCCTTTCTTAGCCTACTGGTATAATTCAGGGCCCCACATGACTGTTCATGTAAAGAATCATTAACTCTCCATTTTGGTTTGTGAAGAAATGATGAAAAGAGAGGTGAACTTAAAATAAAATCTCTCCTGTTATTTTTCCTGCAGTTGAAGGTATTCAGTCCTGCTAAGTCAGAGCTAGAAAAAACCTCTGAGGTTTTGATTAGCTCACAAAGGAGTGCCAATATCAGGGGGGTGATTATGAAGAACTTGAAAAGGCCGCAGTCCCTTCTATGCCTGTTGTTGTAAGGTTGGCATGGCCAATGGGTCTGGCAGCCAGTGGGGAGACAGGGACAAAGTAACACTGGGAAGCAGGTGGGGTCTGAGCATCCTCTTACCCACCACCACTCCCATGGGTGACTGTTCATCCCTGCTGATTCTTTTTGTGACATCTTGGTGTTTTCTGCCACAGTGCAAGATATCTCAGTTTGATTCTTAGGCCAAGGGCTATAAACATAAATGTGGTACAGTTTCCAAGCTCCTGGTAAGGAATTGCAGAAACCACTTTCACAGAATTAATGTTTACTTGAAAAAATATTGCATTTCAAATGTAGGATATATTTTCTTCCATGATGACTGCTGTCTCCTTCTAGGGATCCCATCTAAGCAAAGTTTTAAGGGAAGCATTTGAGAAAGAGACAAGGCAGATATACAAAGGAACTGGAAGTCATTCATCTCTTTCAAAAATATATCTGATTTTACACAGTGATGATTAATAACTGATGTACGTTTGGTGTTCAAAATAAAATGCAGCAGGACATTAACAGTTAATTTATCTGGGAATGAACTCTAATTTAGTCTATTATTTCCTCCCCAGAGACAGACTGCTGTCTCATGACCAGCTGAAAGGTCTATCAGGATACAGAAGCAAGCCTTAACCAACAAAGAAAACAACATTAAACCTATGTTTATATTTCAGTTGTCAGAAAACTTCATGCAGACCTTTAAAATTAAAGGCCATCAAAAGGTATAATGCATGTTCAAATAGAGACACAAATGATAGCTTTTGACTGGCCATATATGCAGTGTGGGAAGATATTTTACGTGCAGTTTGAAGTATGAGTCACTGGGAAAATAAACACATAGGCTAGTGAAAAAGCAGCATTATCAAAGAAATTCCACTGTGGAAAATGAAGGTAGTGGGAGCAGTCAGTGTCGTGAAGGCTTGAGTGCCTTTGTATGTGAGAAGAGAGAGATCAACTAGGCACTACAATACTTTCGAATACATTAAAGAAATATTATGAACATGCATGATACAAAGTGAAGGTGGACAAATGTCTCTGATGGCTAAAGACTGACTCAAACTTGCTGTCAGTCAAGTGGAAGAAAAGAACTAGTTTCTCCTAGATTTTGATCCAAATTAAATATAAAAAGTCCCTTGGTGTGACCATTCTTAAGAATGCCTGGCTGAAGAATAAAGATTAATTTATTTAAAATTAATATTAGTATTTAAAATCAATATTTAAAGAAGAAAAACCAAAGTTCAGATGTGATAGGATTTGCTGATCCTGTTCACTGAACTTTCGGGTCATAAAGGCAAACATATTGTACTATTGAGTAGTACTGTTTTATAGGAAAGTTCACCACTGAGATACTATTGTCACTGATTTCATGGTATGAGATTTAAATACATATATGGACACGTTGACCTCAAGAAGTCTTGACTACACTGGTGTCAAGTGCTCTGAGTAAGAGAAATTATTAATTTGACAAAAGTAATTCTATCAAGAAAGAACTTTCTTGTTGGCCATCCCCCTCAGCATCCTTAACCCTTTGCTCTGTGATTTCTCTGCAGGGTGCACTGAAATACCTCTCACTTGCTCATGGCTGTCTATTGATGGGGTAAGAAGGCATAAGGGTTCAACCTACATTTCAGCCTCTGTTTGCTTGTTATGCTGAATCAGAGATCACAGGGGGGAAAAGACTGTTACACCTGGAGTCAGTACTGGAAGCAAGAGATAGAAAAAAGCTGCCAAATGTGTTGGTCTTGATATCTTCACAAAAATAATTCTTCTGGGGAGAACATTGCTGCTCCATGGAAAAAAACATTACATGAAAGTAGGGATTAGATTTGGTTCACCCAAGTTTAGGTAGCTGCTCTGCAGATGCTGCCTGAGTTATCTGGGCTCCTGTAACAGTGGTCTTGGCGTGTAACTCATCTGCTAAAAATGGAATGTGTGGGATTTTTAGGATAAGGTAAATTCCTTCCTGAATTATGAGCATACTAGATTTGGAAACACTACTTTCTACAAATTAAACCCAAGATCTGTTTTTTCTGCTAGAATGAAATGGAGCAATAAAACTATTCCAGCTAAATCAGTGATATTTCAGCCAATATAGACATTAATTTATTGAGACTTGAGCAACATTATTTCCATGCATAAGAACCTGAATGATGGGGCTGCCCAGCCTTATTCCAGAGCCTTAGTCAGTGCAGTCAGCTAAGGATTTGAGCATAAGGTGCTGTGTAAGGATTACATGCCATAAACACACCCATCAGTGCATGCTATAGATTTTTTCTCTTTCGAGTAATTATCAAGCATAAACCTGCCCTGGAAATTACGGAGGTTCAGAGAAGCACCCCTAGTGCTCTACAGAATTAGTAGTTGTTATGAGTAAAACTAATCAGATTAGAATAATTTAATTGAGATAAACTCTTATTTAGAGAGTCTGTGGGAAGACAGTGCCTTTCAGTTTCATCCACAAACCTAAAGCATGGTGCTAACAACAACAAGGTGGCAGGTTTGATCCCCCTATGGGCCATTCACTTAAGAGTTAGACTTGATGTTCCTTCTGAGTCCCTTCCAACTCAGACTATGCTGTGATTCTTTAAATTCATGGAGGGCTCACCACACCCAGACAAATCCAGAGTCTATGGGAGGTGAATATATTGGCTGAAGAGGGGTATGAAAACAGGGACGGGCAGTTAGTTCCCAACATTTGAACAGAGAGCCATCATACTGTCTGGGAAGGGCCTCTCTGGCACATGGCCCAAGACAGATTAGACCAAAACTTCTGCACAAACCCCACCTCTCTAGGATATGGGATTTCATAGATGCTTATTGTCCTGAGTGCCTACTTGAAGCCTTATGTGAGTAAAAATCAACCCATTAATATTTTCTATTACAGATAAAGAAACATCTGAACAACGTAATGAAATCTAGCAATCAGAGGATTGGGGGAAAAAAGGAAAAAATAATCCTGGTAAGATGGTGCTGCTGTTAAATATAGTCTGTAGAGCTATGAAACATCTCCTTATATGCTGCAAGGAGCAAACAGTCCTAAATGAGTTTGTAGGCCTTTTCACAAAAGAAATCCCACTCTTGTGGCTCTACAGGTTGTGTTACCAGCACCCAATCTGCTCTGCCCCAACAGTTAAGTCTTTCAGGGCAATTTCTTCATGTGTTCAGACACGTTAGTGATGAGCCTGTGTATAAGAGTTGCCCTTTTCTTGGGAGGAGGAAGATAGCAGAAAAAAAAATGGAATGTCAGCAACTGCTGTGCTAAAAGCTTTACAAAATCTGACTGGGAAACCATTTGGGCTGTAAGAGATGGTCATGCCTGAGCACTGCCTGATTTTCCTTGTGTGCTGCAGCAACCAGTTTGATACCCAATATGTTGCATTTGTGGAGCTCCCAAAACAGGGAAAACTAGAAGAGAATAGGTGGAGACAGAGAACATCCTAAAGAACATTTAGAGCAGCAAAGGCTTGTGCAGTCGAGAGAAGGTTATGGCAAAGGGAATTATAGAAACACAAACACATCTTTTAGCTTCTTCCTGCCAACTACTGATCCCTGCACTGGGTCAGCTCCAGTTGGACCGAGCAGGCTCTATGGTCTTGCCCCACTATGCTTTTGGCAAGAAAAACTATGCTTCAGCTCAAACAAAACAGGGAAGAGAAGAGCAGAAAAGGAAAACAAAGCCTGTTCTTGATGTTGAATGTAGGAAGAGAAGAAAAAGGAGAAGAAGGAGGAAATATCAAATGAAGAATCAAATCAGCTGGGGGAAAGAATCTTCAAAAAACCACTGGATATCTGGATTCTGCCAGAAAGGACCTCAGCAGCAGCTGCTTTATTTCTTATTTTGTTTCTGAAAGGGCTGAAAGAGCCTGCCAATGTTGAAGATGAAGATTCACAGTAACAACTTGAAGCTGAGGGAAGTATGGCATTTTCCTATGAGTGACAGGTTAAAGTTATGACAGAACAGAGCTTTTATTTTCCTTGTATGTTCTGCATTTCAGTCTGACTTGATTGCCCCAGGCTAGTACTTTGCACATAGAGACTGATAAATCTGAGCTCCAAATGCAATATTATGTACTGCTCAGACATGCAGCACAGATGCAACTGACTGTTACCTGTAAAACCTAATTAAAATCAATAAGAACTTGTAGCTGGAGGTCCATGTTTTATCATAGCATGAATATGAGACAAAACTCCCAATAACAGTGCTTTGTTTTTCCATTTATCTTTGCGGATATCTTACGGTAGCCTGTGAATAACCCCCACTTCAGGGTATTTATGCTATACCTGACCAAAGTTTATCTGTCAACCCTGTAGGAATACTGGCATAGTTAACATTTTCTTCAACTCTAAATCTGCCATGGGACTAATCCTTTGCTCTTTAGTGACAAGAAGGAAAGTAGTTTTGGGCTAACATCACTGTTAAACTCTGCAATAAGCTTTCTAATGGAATGGCTCTGAGACCCAGCAGCTTGATATTCATCCAGAAATTTTTAGCTTAAAAAATCAATTCTGTTTCTCCAGAAAAAGTCCTAACAATGCCTTTAAAGTAGTGTAAAGGAAGAAAGGCCAGAATCTGAAATAGGATCTGTTGACCTGCTTCTTCACAGCCAACCTTTCTGTCAGGCATTTCTCAAGTTGTGAAAGATCCACGGTCCAAATCTATGGTTTGAGATCATGCATATTGCTGGTACTTCTCTATTTCTCTTTCTTTAAAATATCAAACTTTGGTCAAATACAGAATTCTTAGGATATCACTGATAGCTATCACACTAGTGTTCACTAGAGTAAAATTCCTGTTTTACCAGAAAAATGGCCCAAAACAAAAAAACATCAAAAGTCAGTTTGAGTCTTTTTACCCAGTTCTCCATGTACAAGGCTTCTGAGCATCATGGAAGACTTTTAAAAGAGAGATAAAAGCAGTGGTGTCCTGCAATGTCCCTGAAGGTTTTCCATGTAGCTTTGTACATGATAAATCCCACAACAGCAACTGATTAGCTTTTTACTTTCTCAACTCTAGGCAGCCTTCTCCATCATCAAGAAACAGCAACCAGCTTGCAGAGACTCTGAGTCAATGTCCCTACAAAATCAGCTAGAGATTTCCTTGCCAATGAAGAGGATTTAACATAAACAGGCTCAGGTAGCTCCAGTCCTGTTTCCAGTATTCAGTATTGGGTGTCATAAGCACATACATCTCAGGGAAAATTCTGGAAATCTCCCTCTGTCCCTTTAGATATGGTAGGAAATCCACTCCATTTTGTAAGAACATCAGACTGCTGGATTTATGAATTCTGCAACAAATTAAAAGCAAAACAACCCAGTATTGCCTGTGTGCTATTAAGAGAACAGTTCAGTTCTCCTAATTTTTTCTTCAGCAATTCACTGCCTACTAATGGTGTACTTCTCAAGTGGCAATATAAAATAGAAATTAAAGTGTCATCCCACTAATGATGTCATCAAGATTTTGATTTTGATTTCTTAATTTTAAACACAGAAGTTGTGACCAAATATTCCCTGATTCTTTTTGATTGTTTTGTGATGATATCTTTTTTTATTTTTGCATTAGAGATGCAAAATTGTTAAGATCCATATTTTATACAATTTTGAGGTTGGGCTATTGGTTGCACCAGAAGTAAGTCCAGGGCTCTGTGTGACTTTTACAGCCAGAATGATTTGATATGGAAGCAAAGAGTCAAATGAGTTTCCAATCTCCCAGCCCTGTGTCCAGAATATTCAGTCACTGCTATGCCCCCTGCATTTAGATAGTAAAACCACCAGATCTACAACAGTTAATACACTTGGCATTTAGCACTGCTTTAAATTTTGAAAGGGGAAGGGAAAAAAGCCCCAAACCTGAAGCTTTTACTCTGAGCACAATTTTGGATATATTTCCAAAACTGTGGCAATGGAATCACTTTGCTGTTAAGGGTGTGCAGTCATACTGACAGATTAAGATTACTTTTGGCTTTGATTCATTATTCTGACAAGGATTTAGCCATGTCAACAAATTAAAAATTATGTGAGTTGAAACACATTAACTTTTTTACCAATTACTGTGGTACCAAATCCTTGAGAGAATAGTGATTTCTGGGCAATGCCAGTTGTTTGTGTTTTCTTCCTTTTCCCAGCTGTTTATTTTATCTTCCTCTGGTAGTTTTTGAGCTATAATACCATCCCTTTATTTATCAGAATTCTATGCCTGTTTTTGATATGTAGAGATACCCACAGGCTCCCCTAACCTTGTCTCATGTTGCTGTGTTATATGAATTATTCAGAAAGTTTAGCTTTTGAAGTGGTCAGTAATTACATAACATAATATCAAGATAAAAGAGAAAGAACATGAAGAGACATCACAGAACAGATTTTCTATCCTTCAAGTACAGCCTTAGTGTATAAATTTTAGAGACAATGTGTAATTAAACAAGTATCTTTAATGTACTCAGTAGCATTTTACATTTTCAGAGTTCAAGGTTTCCCCTCTGCTGCCTAAGGAGCACTTTGCTTCTCATTTCCCTTATCCACATGCCTACCTTTTGAACTGTTCTTCTTGTGGTTAGTAAATCCTTAAAACACTGGATTACAAGAACTAAGAATGTAAGAAATGTCAATCATACGTGTTTAGGTCAATTCCAGATCCGTCTATGACACAGCAGAAAGAGGTACTGTTTCAGGAGAAGACAAAAGCCTGATCTCTCTCCATGGATTCCTTCAGCACTTAAAATGGTTCTGCTGGCATGTTAGGGTAGGGGTCTATCTTCATCTTCTTTATTTAGTATTTGTTTTGTATCTGTAGTCCATGAACTTGCATTCTTTTAATATTCTGGTATGGTTTGTCTCCAAAACCTCCTGTGGCAGCAAGTCACAGAAATACTTTTTTTAATCTTTTTAAAGTCAATCTCCTGCTAGTTTCAGCAAGTACGCTCTGGTTCTAGTGTTGCAGGATTTGGGGAGAAGCAGTTCTAAGTTTTCCTCTGCCTGTGTGGTTTTTTTTAGAGTTCAGCACTATGCATGCTTTGTTTAGACTCTTTTTCTTAGGATACATTGACTTTGTCTACACCGACACTCATCTGTCACCTTCTTTACCACTTTTTGAACAACTGATGTAATCCCTTGCCACTGATGCAGCTTCTGGTTACCCAAAAGATGTTAATGCCATCCTCACATTTCAAGATACCACATTTCCCTTTTCATTGACAAAACAATGAATAAAACCGGTCTCAACACTTACCCAAGTAGGAGCTGCTGCCGAGTCTCATCCAGCCTGAAAACCGCTAAGTCCTACTCTGCCATTCCTGACCTTTAACCAACTTTAAATTCATAGAAGGACTTTCCTGACAAACTCATAACCTTGATAAAATTTTGCTGCAGAAACTTGTCAAAGGTCTTTTTAAACCCCACATTTCTCAGGTTGACTGGGTCTCCAGTTATACACTTGCTGAAACCATGGTAGAGCAGCAGCAGAATGATGGGGCAGGATTCCCCATTCCAAGGGAATTTCTCACCCCATCCCAGCAGGCTGTGTACTACATAATCTTCTTTCCTTCCAACTTTTACAGCTTACTGGCAAGAGAAGTCATCCCTGTAAATAAGACTGATGTTGGAAATCTTCACATAGCTTTTTGGTCTAAATACTTCATGTATATTTATCTAAAATAAGTGTAGCTCCTCTGACTGGTCTGCTAGAAGAATACATTGAGTGCAGGAACTTCCACAGCATCTTTCACAACAAAGATTTTTTGAACTTCTCTGCTCAAGCCTTATCACTTCTCAGTGCCCCTCTGACATCACAGTCAACAAGCAAGCCCACCAATTTTCTAGCTTTTTTCCTTTGTTTAAATAAAAAATTGATCTCAGATGAAGCATAATTTGAAAGGTGCTCTTCAGATTTATTTTAGCTTTTCCTGCTTACTTTTGACATGACTTTTCATTCAGTTACATTTACTATTTTTAAATACCAGCCTTTTCCATGGGACAATACCCTTCTATTTCATTGAATCATAGAACTATAGAATAATTTAGGCTGGAAGGGACATATAAAGACCATTGAGTTGAACCCCCTGCAATGAACAGTAGCATCTTCGACTAGATAGGGTCTCTCAAAAGCCCATTCAGCCAGACCTTGAATGTTTCCAGGGATGAGAGCTCATCTGAAAACTTGAGGGTTCACTTGATCTCACTGTCTGTGCCGGTGATGAAGACGCCACTCATCACTCATCTCCATCTGGTCACTGAGCCATTGCTTTCTTCTCACTGGATGCAACCATTCAGCCAATTCCTTATCCAGATTCAAGGTCCTGACTTTACTCTTGGCCTGACTGTATCCCAGAGGAATACAAACTCCACCTGTGTGTGATCACTGCAGTCCAGACTGCCTCCAGCTTTGTCACTGAATAGTTCATTTGTGCTGATTTTTTTTCCTATGAAGCTGTTCAGCACTTTTATGAGATTGCTTTGTTTTCAAATGTGTAGCAGAGAATTTACCTGTGCTTCAAAAGTATTTTTGAGCAGGCATCAGATTGCTTGGAGGCTTATTGATTGGTAGATTTGTTTTTATTATTGTTTTTATTCTAACAGTCTAATTTTTATATAGTTCCACAGGTGTTGTATTTGACTTTCTTCCTCTCTTCTGTGGTGTATCTAATCCTATTATGCTCACTCTTACAGACTGACTTTCCCTTTCTATGCCTTGGATTTGGTCCTTCAAAACGAAATTCAGAATGGCAACTGATCTTAAGTGCACAGAGACCAGTTGTTCTAGGAAGCAATGATTTATTGCATCCAGAAACTTTTATCATATTCATAAGAAATTGATCCAGTCTATATGCAGATCCTAGAGAACTCCTATTACAGTTTTCTCTTAATCTGGCAAAGTCAGTTGTGCCTGTCAACGGTAAGGACTCACTCATCTCATGCATTGAGAGCAGGTCAAGAACTCTACATATTTCTCACACTTTCACCAGTGTCCCCCAGTGAGTTCTTTCTGATTTTGAGTTTGAGAGTCTTCAAGCAGTTGCAAGATCACACAAAAAAACCCAAAAATCAGATGAGTAACCTGATTTTCAACACTGGGGAAAGAGTTAAAAATAGCAAGTCCAGGACTCTCTGTTTTAAAAATTGTGCGTGGTACACCCTTAGTAAATGATTTTCAGTGTCTTCCTTATTTCCAACAGCATGTAGCTGCATGCTAGACATTATAGCTACTCTGCTTCACAAAAGCACTTATTTGGGCAGCAAATCTTTAGAAACATCACTTTTGGAGCTACTTCCCTTTTTATTAAACAAACATTTCGAACTGTTCACTTATTAGCTAGATCTGTGCAGTTACTTTAATCAGCATTCTCATTTTCAATTAAATAGTGTTTATGATCTATTGACAACATCACTTAGTCACAGATCACATTCAAATATAAGTTCTGGCACAATATTAAACAGATCTGTTTTGCCTCATCAGCTGTATTGTAGACTACCAATCAGAGAAAATAACTCTTCATCTCTGACTGTACCTGGAACACTTCAAAGGAGTCTTCATGTTACATTCATGCCCTTGGGGAAAATGTCATTATGAATGTAAGAATATTGTAGAGGATCAGTGACTTTCAGAAGGTCAGACAAACCTTTTTCTGTTCATTTTGGAAAAATTAAAAATAAAAAGTGAAAGAATATTTCCATGTATTAAATCTTGGTGTGTTATGGAAAAAGGTTATGGTTTATCTGCTGAAGTCAGTTTAGTCATACACAGAACCTCATCCCTGAAGCCACCAAAATTCCCTTTTTTTCATCTGCAGCTATAGTATTAGCAAAACTCTCAATATTTATCATAGAATAGACTCACAGAATATGCTGAGTTGGAAGGGAGTCACCAGGACAATTGAGTTCTCACCCTGTGCAGGATACTCCAAGAGTCACACCATGTGCCTGAGAGCTTTGTCCAAAAGCTTTTTAACTCTGTCAGACTTGGTGCTGTCACCACTTCCCTGGGAATTCTCTTCCAGTGCACAGCCAACCTCTGGGTGAAAAACTTTTTCCTGATACCCAACTTAAACCTTCCCTCACTCAACTTCATGGTCAGATCCAGTCACTGGTTGTTCGAGTGAAGAAATCAGTATCTGTCCCTCTGCTTCCTTTCACAAGGGAGTTGTATTCTGCAATGAGGTCTCTCTCTGTCTCCGCCAGGACCAAACAGAAAAAGTGATGCCAGCTGCTCCTCATATGGCTTCACCTTCAAACCCTTCACCATCTCAATAGCCCTCCTTTGGATGCTCTCAAAAAGCTTAATGTCTTTTTCCAATTGTGGGGCCCAAAACTGCTCACTAGATATGAGGTGAGGCCGCCCCAGTGCAGAGCAGAGCAGAGCAGAGCAGGACAATCCCCTCCCCTGACTGGCTGGTGATGCTGTGCTTAATGCATCTCTAAATTCCCCTTTGCTGTTTGTATCAGTTTATATAACGCTTCCTTGAAAATATTAGGGTTGCTTTTCTGTCAAGATGGGAGATCTCTTCATCATGTTGCAGGATGGTTTTTCAGGAACCTATTAATTTTTGTTTTCTGGAAATTATGCTTCAGCATCAGCAACTTCATCTTGTCTGTGTTTACCAGGACTATGTCTATGTTAAGCTGGTAATCAGAGACTTAGCTTCTTTAAAAGACAATTATTTTTTAAAAATACCCAGTAATAATAGATTCATTTGGATTGTGCCCACTTTTTCTTCTATCAGGTAGAATACCTTTCTCTACAAACCAGAGAGAACTCATGAAGTAGCTATGTGTGGGAAGATACAGTGGGAGGCAGGCAGTGAATGATGTCCATCTTATTCATCTCAAATTCCCATTCTTGGCTAGATTCATCTCACTATGCTTTTACTGCTTAACAGAGATGCTAGGATGCAGCTTCTCACATCTGTCTCAGATGCAGATGTCAATGACTGAGCTATCTAGCTCCTGTTGGACTTAATGGGAATATCATCAATGCAGTCAGTGGGTGAGATTTATCTGACCAAAGACAGACATCGACTCTGAGATGAGAGGCATCATAACCTAGACTGCACTGGCAGTTCCTGATGGCTGTTCATTCACTGTGAAGGGGAGTCCAGCCTGGCGTGCTGGATGTGCACCTGCATTGCTCACAGCCGTAATGCCTCTGATGAATTTTCCCCACACACACTACGTGTGCCATCCACCCAAGTTGCCACACAGGGTTGAAAGCCATATCCAGGAAATGATTCATACGCAGGCAATTCACATTCACAGTTCCATTATGACAGATTCAGAGCAATGATTAAACCCTATCCCAAACCTCAGTTGAATCCAAAGGACACAAACATACCCTGTGTGACCCAAAAGATTGGGGGTTATGATGCACAAACAAGTTACTTTAGGCTCAAAGGTAGCTGTAAATTAGTTGCTGGCAATATTTGTCCTGCTATGTGTTCATCCTCAGTGGCAATTCAGAGATAAATTCGGCAGATCCTGGGAGCACCCCACAGTAAACACAGGACAATCTAAGGAATTTTAGCCCCTACAGTAAAAAGGGCTCAGCTGCCTTGTGCTTTTTAACAAGGACCATGTGAAGAAGGCAAGTGGAGGACAGCAACTGAGTGGCTGATATAATGAATGAGATTCATCTGATCAAATGTAAGCATCTTTTACCTATGTTTAGGTATATGGTACTCAGCCAGGGCTTGCTTGCTCAGCTCTTCTTATCCTAAAGTAGATGTCAAGACTATGTGAGATGAATTCTTCCCTAAATTTACATATTCTTTCTCCTGGCTGTAAAAGGACTAGGTTACTTAGAGATGGAAATGCACACAGATAGATAGGATATGCCCCTTTTTGTTCTGCAGCAATTTACACACACCTAATGCTATCCCAAAGTGGTATGTGCACATGCCCATGACTTTTCATGAGCTGGGCCAGAGATTAATTTTTTTCTTCTGTTGACAAGAATCTTGCCCAGAGAAAGGTGATGGGGCACAGCTGCAATAATGTTTTTTCTATGAGCCTTTTTGTGGTGAACATCTTTTATTCCAAATCTTTTAGGAGAATATTTTTACATTAATTAGCACTTGTATTTGTGTATTTATGGAACCACTTCACAAATTTCACTTTTATTTATTAAAACATTTCATGCTGCCATCAACACTATCCCTAGAAACTTGGATTGTTTGCATTAAAAATAATAATAAACAAGCAGGAGTTCATTTGAAAATCACAAGGTCTCTGAGCAATTTCATTGTTTGGAAAGAGGGTCACTGCTGAAAGCATTTTCATTGAGGCTGATTAGATAGAGCATGGGGGTTTTTGCTGCAAATATTTTTATTCCAGCAGCAATGATATTAACCATTTAAAGTCTGATGTACAATGTGGAGGCAGAATAATAACGACCAAATCATTCACTTGGTGCCTCTTTAACCTGCCTGGCACTTTTCTATGAACTCTCATGTTTGGACAATGCTTTCAGGCACATGGTGTGATTCTTGGGGTGTCCTGCACAGGACCAGGAGTTGGACTCCATGATCCTGAGGGTCCCTTCCAACTCAGCTATTCTATGATCCTATTGAGTCTGTGATCCTGTCCACTCTGCCCATGATAACACAAAACAGCAGAAACAGTTTTTAGGTGGGAAAACTATACAGGTGCTGTAGGGCAACTTTTTAAGGTATGAGATTGTCTCCCACATTCTCCATGCTATATGAATCTAGTTCCAGGGCTGAAAGAAGAGCCATGACAATTTAGTAACTCTAACATTCAGGCTGTATGTGTGACTAAACCTTTCTATCCTGCCTATTAACCTCTATTTGAGGCAGATCAAGTGAAGCCTGGCTCAACAGCAGCTGCCACCACCCACACACTCAGCAGCAAGCCTCTTATAGAGTGAAATTTATGGTTGTGCTGGAACACACCAATTTCAGTCATGTACTTAGTTTCCAGCCCAT
Organism: Aphelocoma coerulescens; assembly: GCF_041296385.1. Taxonomy (NCBI): domain Eukaryota; kingdom Metazoa; phylum Chordata; class Aves; order Passeriformes; family Corvidae; genus Aphelocoma; species Aphelocoma coerulescens. The sequence goes on along the minus strand of NC_091015.1, from coordinate 157,410,539 downwards.
CACCATGGTTCTCCCTGAAGAATGTAAAGTGAAGCAGCTCTTGCAGACAGCCCTGACAGCTCCCATTGCTTTACTTTGGTAGTACAAATGGCTCTGGCTAACTTGAAAATCAGAGAGAAGAGGTCAGAATATGCAGGCATATCCAGGCTAGCTTTAAACTTGTTGAGCTCAGCTTGGACTGAGCCTTCAGTGTGTTCCCAGGTGATGACTTGTAGAGACTGTGCTGTCACAGGCCTCCTCCTCCTGCTGATGTCAGTTAGTGCAAGTGTATCTACATGTATTCTGGGCATACTTTGGATTACTTCATGTACAGGATTGCCTGTAGTTTGGCAGAGGCCTGAGCAAGTATGGGAATAAGTCAGGGCATATTCACATGTGCAGACAGAAGCTGTGGCACCAGAGAGATGCTTTGGAAAGACAGAGAAGGAAGTGTGGTCACTAGTTTTGCACTAGGCAAACAGGGCACAGCTTTGTTCTGCAGATCTTCCTGAGTCACTGTGCACTGTTGACCCTGGCCTCGGGTCCCCACCTGCACTGTGGTGTGTGGTGAAGGTGAGCTGACATATCTCACAGATGCCAAGGCCCCACAGTGACAAGTACAGGATGGGTGGCGGGCAGATTGTAGAATTGGGTAACTGGGATGTAGGTCTCAAAATGGTTGCAAGAGCCTTCTCAGAACTGGCATTTCCTGCTTCCGCTCCTGTGTAGCAGAAACCTCTGGAAAACCACAGTCTGATTGACAGGCCAAGTCACCACAGAGCACTGTTGTGAAATCATATGAAAGAAGGAAACGTCTGAACTCTTGGTTACAGTCATTCCTTGGCAGACGGTTAGAAAGGGTTAACATAAGCAGAGAGGGAAGGGTGGAGAGTCCTATAGAGATGTGACTGTTTTGGTAAAGAACCGCTGGTGGTAGCATAAAAATTCTATCATCTGGAGCTGGAAAAATTGGCAGAGAGCACAGAAGCCCTTCCTTTCTATCCACCATCCCCAGAATTCCTTGGAACTGGCAGGTTATACCTATGGTCAAGTATCTAGTGGGTGCAACAGAACTGTATTCTTAAATAATTATTTATTGCAGTATGCTCACTATGGCCATACTGAACAGCTCATAAAATCTGGGAGAGAGATAGAAGGACAGCGTGTCCACTGGCATCTGCGAGTGAGCAAGCTCCTCTGCTGCTTTAAACAGTTATTTAATTTAAACTTGTCTAATTTAATTCTTTTGCTCTCAAGCTGTCAGCTCCTGTCTCTGCAATGCCAAAAAGGCCAGCCTTCACTGCCCATTAATCCAATTTATGCTACAGCACCACTGCCTTCCTCCCAGGCTGCCCATCATCCAGAGAGGAGCTCCCTGTAAAATCTGCAAAGCTTTAGTGCGTTCATCTTGTGAATGGCTCTGCAGCCAGGCTGCTTGTAAAGCAGCCCAGCCACAGATAAGGACACCAGTTTGTTCTCTCTGCTGCCTCCCACATTGAACATGATGGTTTGTCTTTTCCACTGTACCTGTATTGCAAACCCAATACATTCATTCTTGATCTCTGTTTCTCTGCTGTAGTCAAGCTATTCACAATATAGAGTATGTACATCCTAGTGAGCAGATGTGACAGCAAATTCCTGGGCTGGGGGGACTATTTTTCTGTTCTTTGACCAGTATCATAAGGTCTTGATCCCTCATAAGGACCTCTGGGCCTTCAGAGACATTACTATCTATAATAATGTCACAAATTATTTGACCTGTGGCTGTCACTTTCAACATAAGTGAGGGTATTGCTCTCAGTGCTTGTGGTTTGCTGCAGTTTTTCACTTGTCTTACAAGATCATGTCCTAGTACATTTAGAAGAATGAAAGACATTAAAGCAAATCATGGCTTTTTCTCCACTCACTCCCTGGTCTTTAACTATTGAAGTACCAGAGAGATAGCACAGTTAGTCTTACATTATCCTTAAATAGTCTTAAGTCAAGAGGAGAATTGGATGTTAAATGTCAGTTCACCACATGACTGGAGCACAGGTTGGCTATAGACATAATGGATTTCAGTAGAGTTACCTCAAATATACAAAAGCATAACCAAGAGCTTTATTTCATCTAAAAGTAACATTCCAAAAGACTCATCAGAGCAGTGGCTGGGTTTTCAATAGCAGCACTTAACCACATTTCAGTCATGCACTGCCAGTGTTCAGTGGAAATGCTCAGGTGCAATTTGTCTCACTGCTTTCAAGTAAGCAAAGTGAAGCCAATAATTCTATTAATGAAAGCTGGGGCTGTGTTTACCACACTGGCAGAAATACAGCCCTGTGTCTATATATTAGAATGGAAATTAATCAATGGAAAAACATGGAATAGAATGTGCTATTCTAAAAATAACAACAAGAAAGTGAGCCAATAATTATGTTTTACACCAAGGCAGCTATTTTGTTAACTGCAGTGTATATGCAAAGCATGAGTAAGCCTGCAGTTCTCTTGACAGAAAGACAGCAATCAAATCATGCAATGTGTTCTTCTGCTGTAATGTTCAATACATGAAAACATGCTGAACAGGCATCAGCAGAAAGCCTGCAGGACTTGGGCAGGACCATTGCACCACCAAGAGAAAGCATTACAAGTGAGTTAGCCAATTATGCAAGAGATAATAGCATCTTTATTACTGGAGATGGGGGATAGCCAGAGAACTGAGAATCCAGACTAGGACACAAGGATTATCACAGTTTAAGGATCTTTCTTAGTGGAATTTTGATTTCAAACTCGGGCATGCTTGGGACAATGGACTACAAACTTTGTTCACATTTATCTGTTCATTATTTAGTCAAAATGTTTATTGGCTGAAGCAGTACCAATTTCAACAGCTCACTATTCTGTGCAAAAATACTCACCTTTTAATTTCTCTTATTGTTCAATTTAAAACATTATGGGAAAGGGAAAGGGAAAGGGAAAGGGAAAGGGAAAGGGAAAGGGAAAGGGAAAGGGAAAGGGATAAGGAAAGGGGAATTTTGTGTGCATTTTTATAGCATACCATATGAAGATTCTGAGAAAACTGAAGAAATATTAGAGTTAATCATACTTTAATTATATCATTCAGTATTACCATCTGTTGTAAGAAAATGACCTGACAGCAAAGCAAGCAGAGCTGACAGGCCAGATTGCATATAGAAAATAAATCATCTGACAAATACAATCTGTTTTCATTCCTTTGTGCTAACTAATCTGTGTAACAGCTCTGCTGAGTTACTGGATCTTACAAAGATATTACTGGTTCCCAAAAAGCCCACATGGCTGCTAATGCAGTGAGAGAAAGGTTACGTTTTACCTAAGGGCAAACTAAATCCAGCTTTATTGACATGCACTGGTAGATGCTCTGGAGATCAGTGGGAAATTAAAGACACAGAACTATTAAAGGAACATCAACAAACCTTAAGTATCTGAAATACATTCCTTTTCCCTGTTGATTGTTGTTATGATTTTACAGTCATAAAGAGTAGACAAGATACTTGTAGCCAAAATAATTAATATTTTTTTATATTAATAGAGAAACAGACTAGGGGAGAATGCAGTTAAATGCTAAGACTGTGGTAGAAGTTTAAAAGCACATGAAAAGCAAAGGTCACAACAATGACAGTGGCCATGGCTGAGGATTTCCCTACAGGTGCCAGACTTATGTGATCACAGAGGGGCAACACAATGGGACCAGAGCTGATGACAGCTGCATCCACAGTCTGAAGGTGACCAAACGAGCTTGTGCCTGAATTTCACTCACTAAGCTAAACTACTGGTCTGCTTGGTGTCAGACTCCAGATCGTTTCACTTCTCCATTCTACAAGATTAATTTAAGAACTAAGAGTGATTCTGATACCACCTTTCCCTTGGCCAGAGAGGAGCAGTACCAGCTGTGCTGGGACCAGGGCTGACAAGTGGTGGCTCTCCTGATGTGAGACAGGCATGTATGTGTTCACACCCTGGGCTGCCTCTGATGCTCCGGGCTGTGCTTCTCCACCCAGCTGGGCTTCGATGGATCTCATCAAGCACATTTCTCATTGTCTTGGACTCATTGTCAATGCATCATTTACTTTTAGCATCCACTTCCCACTGTTTGGGCTTTGAGTCCACACTGGAGCTATCAGCCGCTTCACCAGCAGCTTTTACCACCAGCCTCACTCTGCTGAGGCTACTTTGAGTGGTGCTGTGCTCATCCAAGAGGACTGGGAGCTGTTGCTGAATGCAGCCTACTGTGATAGTCTCAATTCTTCTGGCCATCCCCCACACATCACCATATTGGATTGCTGTTTTCCCTATATATTGGTCTTTCATTTTCTCTGCCTAAAATTAGTATGGTCCAATAATCCTATCCCGCTAAACAAAAATGAGTCAGGGAATGATCCTGATGTCAAGAGGTGTAGACCTGTTAATGTCTACATTATTTTGAACTAGGTGGGACCTGGGATTTCTTTGTTCAAAACATCTGCAGTACTGTGAGGTCAGTGATGAGATCATCTGCATAAAAGTCACAGGGCACAAAGCACAGTATGTATTGCAGTTGTCATGGGCTCATTCAGGTTGGAAAAGGCATCCTAGATCAAGTCCAGCTGTTAACCCAGCACCACCATGGTGCCTGCAAGGGCATAGCAGGCTGACTGAGGGTGCCAAGCCTGCTACAACACCACCACTATATTTGTGTAATGGAAGAACCCAAACCTGATCTTGATTAATAAAATTTTCTCTAGTCACTTAGGATACATTTCACCTGGTCCAGCTCAAAGCTATAAGAGCACTGATTGTGGTGCTGATGAGCCTCTCAGCTAAAAAAAAAGGCAGAGATACAGAAAACTGTAGCTAGAATGAATCACAGTTTGCCCACTGCTGAAAACCAAATGCTGTAATACAGAAGAATTGTAATGAAACTAAGAAGTGGTGAAGGGTGGGGAACTGTCATATGTGATCATTTAGTCTCATGGATCAAGCAATTATCTCTTTTAATTTATATTCCTCAAGATAAATCCAGTTTTATTTATTATGCAGCATTACAACAAAATGTTACCTTGTAAAAATTACAGATCCTTGAGGCAGCCTGTCTCCTCTCATAATCATCTAATGGAAGAAGAAAAGTACTTGTGTTCCTGGAAAATCCACCCTCAGAATATGTGCTATACTGATATGATTGTTTGTTGAAGTGTGGAATGCAAGTACTTCTTTCACATTTTCCCTCACTCAATAAACTGCTAAACATGTTTTCCATGGCTGGATTTTTTTTTGTATCACATGTTAAATGGCATTAATCCTTCTCTCATTATTTCTTAAATTAGGCTTTAGAATAATCACGCCATAAGTTTTAAACTATTGCAGTGCTAGGTACTGACAGTAGTGTAAAGTAGAGCAATAATTAACTAATGGTCATCACTTTGACTACAATAATTAATATAATTATCTTGACCACAGCACTTTAATGACTACAGGTGACAAGTTCTGCCTCTACCCCTCTGTTCCTCCAGGTCAACCATGTAATTGTCATCCAGGCTGACCCAGAGCTGGTGCCTGTGACAAGGCACAGCCTGTTTCACCAGGACTTAATGCAGACATTAGAGAAAACAGATTCATTTGTGTTTCCATGTGCATCCATTACCTGATACCCTGCAGCTTGAAGATAAATCACTTCCTATCTTCTGTGGACAGTAGTGTCAGTCTCCATTGGGTATGCTGGCACCTTAGGCACCTACAGGTAGATACCTCAGTACAGCTGTCTTATCTGGATGTAATTTCCACCCTAAGAACTTTCCTGCTTCAAAGCAGACAGAGCAAAGATCAGGGTATAAATAATTCTCAGATGTTTTACAGTGCAATCTGAGATAAGTGGGCTTGGCTTTTCCCATGGGCCAGAAAAGTCCAGGTCCCTCATGCCAGAAGAGAGATCACATCTAAAGGTCTACAACACAGACAGAGTCTGCAAGGTCACAGAGAGAGACATCCCACTCCTTAGCTTGGCCACCTGCCTGGTTTCTATTTTCCCCTCAGGATTGTGCAGGTGGCTTCTCCCTCCAGCGGTTGTGAATGACCCTTCCCTTGGGCACAAAGGCTGGGGCATCTCACTTCTATCCTCAAGACATTTGTCTTCTGTAATGCATTTTTCTGTCCCTGGGCCAGCTCACAAAAGGGAACAAAAGCATTTTTTGTGGGACATGTCAGAGTATCTAGGTATTTAAAAAACTATAATCTAAAATGCCACCTCCTGAAGCCCTTTGCCTCAATTTCTCCATTTCCCCATAGGACCATTCAATAGAAAAGGATTCTTCAATATATGATTAAGCTTGTCTCTTCCATATTCCACAGCTTCTCTTGTGACAGAGATTCACAAATTTTGAGTGACTTATTGGAAGTTCCTCTCCAGATACTTCTTTTTGTATATATTCATAACTTCCATGTATGTGATGCTGACCCCCTGATCAGGGAATATTAAAAGTACCTTTAGATGATTTTTCCATAAAGATACAATTTTGCTACAAGGGCAGCAGCAATCAGTTGCACATAAAACTGAAATCTAGGAAAATAACCCAATATTCATATAGGAATGGTTCACAGCAAAGTGCAAATATGGTCTTATTCATTTCATCTCATAGTCTGGCTCAATGTAGGTAAAGACAGACAGCTTCTGCTCTCTCAGAACTCTGATTAAAACTTTGCAATAAATGCAAAATAAGCATCTCCTTCAGAGAAATTTTTATCTGTCAGAAATACCTGATGACACCATAAGAATATCCGGCAGCTCACAACACCCTGGTGTCTGATAGAGAGCTGATATCTGTCATCTAATTTTAAAGGGCCCATAAGCATCATAAAATGGCATTGGTAGTGCAAATTTTTTTCAAAGTGTCCTCTCTGTTCTCCATGGAACCTTAAGAAAATTGTGAGGAAAAAAGGATCTTCACAATTAGCACTTTACTTTCTATATGTCCCTTGGAAAGCCTTAGGTGAATATTGTTAGGATTTCATGCAACAAGCTGCAGAAGGCAGAAATTCAGTAAACAGGAGGCAGAGGGAGTCTGTCCTCACTACTCTCAACAAGTCTAGATAGATAAATTTTCTCTCAGTGCTATTTGAAAGAGCAATGCAGCCATCTCTGATACTACTGCAATAGCTTCATTTAGAGCATCCTAAACTCTTAGATATGTTACATAAGTCTGAATTTAGAAAAGCTTCTGCTATTACCCAACTTTATGTTTTCAGGGTAAAACAGTTAGTTCTTTGAAATTTTTTAGAAGAACTTCTCCAACATAAGTTAGAGAATACCTGAGGCTCTGTTAACCTTGCCCCATACCACCAGGTCAATGAATAATTCAAGAAGTCCAGCTTTTGAAGAAAGCTCTAATTAGACAGTTTAACTTCCATCTAAAAGGAGTCCAGAAGAAAAACGGGACTCTTTTCTTTTGCTTGCCTTGAAAAATTGGGGAGATGGAGTGCAACCATCAGTGACCTAATACAATATGAGCTTGGGTTTGATTTTTGGTTTTTTCCTCAGTGTCCTTTTGTGTATTTTGTGGAACACCCCAAGGCATGGCTTTGGCATAGAACTGAAATTGAGAAGTGGCAGATTTCCTTCTAGTATTTGTGTTAAGAGTTCACATTATGAGAAAATGCACAGGAGAAACAGGTTCCCATGCTCACTTGAACCCTGAGATTATCTTGCAGCCACTTGTCAGCCCAAGATTCCCACTCTTGCGCTTTCTGCTAATCCACTGCTAGAATGCTATTTTGCTCCCTGGAAAAAAACAAGCATGGTTATGAGGATGATGCTCTTTATGAAGCACTGTACTTTATGTCTCCAAAATCAAAGGGAGCTGAAACCAATCTTTTCAAACTGGTTTTTTTTTTTTCCTTTTATTTTGTGCCAGGCCAAAATCTCACATCCTAATAAAAATCCTTTTAAACCTTGGAGGTGGAATATTAATTTTGTGCCTTGGATTTATCACTAAATTTTATGTTCTAAAAAGCATGTAGTTTTATGGTAGCATTCAGCACTGTTTGCTCTCCAGAAATATTAGCTATTTCAGGGTTCTGCTGCTGGACAGTACCTCTTATTTATAGATCATGCCAGCATGCACATTTTTATTCATTAGAAACTCTGCACTGCACTAGAAACAAGGCCATCTATATGCAAGATGTAGGTCTAGGTAGATAAAATTATTATACAGCATTTCAGTAACAACAGGGTAAATTCAATTAGCCCTAATAGTCTCTCTGCTGTTAAGATGTAGATGACACTGCATCATGGAATCTAAACTGCTCATTCATCTTTGCAGCAAAGCAAACGGAAATTTGCCACTTGTTCCGCTTCCATATCCCAGGTACTTTTGCTTCCCTGCTGAACTCTGCCTAATTCCTGGATCCCAATTGCTGGGACACAGTTGAAACTTACTGATGACCCTCTTTGGGAGGAAGGGTGGGTACTTTGTTCCCAAAGGACATTTCAAGCCGGACCATGGAAGACACACATCCATCACTGCAGTCTGGCAGGAAAGTCTGTAAAGGGCTCAGTGCCCCCCAACACCCACGCCTCTGACACAGGGCCTCTTTTGGTCAGCCCTGAATTAAGGACACAGGGTCTTCCTACAGCATGGGAATGCAGGGACCTGACATGGAGACTGGCAAGGATACAGGTAAGGAGAGACCTCAACCAGATAATGGAAATGATAAGAAGAGGGACACCCCTCTAAGGTACTTATTCCCCCTTCCCAATATCCTGCTTAGTGGATCTTCTCCAATGGATGCTGAAGATCATGTATTTCCCATCTCCCAAATTATATACTGAGGAGGGTGTATTGGTATCCTCTCTTTGACTCTTAGCACCCTGGTTTACAATAAAATGTAGCTCTGCAAATTCAAGACATTTTGCAGTTGCTGGTGTTAGCTGTGTATTTTGAGCAGCAAAGATATTTTTTATGTTCCTTGATGTAAACAAATCACCTCTTATTTCTTTAACAGTTAAAGACTGAATTATTTGCAAATTACCACTACTACTATATCATTAGTTCTTCACTACTGTTTAATCATTAGAGTTTCTCAGTGATGCAAGAATTATAGATTTTTGTTTTAGCTATTAAAAAACAAGCAGGTGATAACTTTAAATAGCTTTATATGCACAGAGCTGCGTAAATATCCATAAAAAAGTAAAACAATCCAACAAATGCTTAGCAGAAGAGACAACCAAAATCCTATTCAAATTTCAAAGAAAACTTCACATAAAACATTTTTATTTCAAAATGTACAATGACTATAATTTTCCAGAAATAAATTAAATTCTATGTCTTAAATTAACTCACTTCCAACAGGATGAAATTGTAATTAAACTAAAAGGTTTAAATTTGTCCTTTGTCAAAAATAATACAGAAAAAAATTGAGATTTCCCATGCAAACACCTCCATTTTTCTTAAAGATATTTTTCTTTACTTCTTCTCCAATAAAAGTATCAGGTGGCTATGCATTTGCACCAGATTTTATGCAACTTCAGCACCATAACTGAGGCAGAACTGGAGGGTTGGAAACCCACTGTTTTGGAGAGATGGACTTTAAGTCGTCATGCAGTCTGCATGCTGTATATATACCACTTAAAAAACATCATGAAGTATTGCTTTGTGTTGCTTGCATAGATACTCTTTCTAGAAATAGAAAGCCTTAAAGATCATAACCCTTGTGATCTTTCCTTTTTTCTCTGTGTGTGAAATGCCGTGACAGCTGAGCTGCCACCCAGCTGGGTACCATTTTCGTGTCATACAGCTGAGGACATGGCAGTGTGACAGAGTTAGGGCATATGGAAGTGTGTTGAGGATGCAAAGCCCTGGTAGGATAAAACTAGAAAACTGTACAGCAGAGAGGGAGCCAAACTTAGTTCCATCTTGCCCTGACTGTCTTTTGGGATTCCCGCTGGCATGGGCTATTCCCCAAACTGCACAGGTACTGTCTGGAACCACCAGCTGTTACAAGTCAAAGTCATGGTGTCAGGGTATTGGTTATTCAGCCAACTGGGATTTGCAGAGTCTGTGCTCAAAGTGGCACTCCAACCCTGTTTTCTTAACTAATATTGAGTGTTTCCAGGATCTGAGCTAGCAGTGCAGGTGTGGGGATCCAACTGGACGAGAAGAACTCAGCTGTGCATTTCATCAAAATAGAATCCAAACATTATACAGATTCCAGGACAGGGAATCTCCCTGTATTCAGGAAGAAGGCTTAATCACATTGCTAACTATAGCCATGTGCTCAAAGCCCTGCTGAAATCCCTGGCACGAAAGCACATGCTGTAAGCCCTTTCCCTGAGTCAAGGCTTCCATGGCTGCCGGGTGATTCCTGCAGGTGAGCCGCATTTGCACCGCCTGTTCACAGAGGCCAAAATGGGGCAGAGGAACTGCAGTCAGATCTGTGTCAAAATAGTCACATCCATCAACCACCATCTTCAGGGGAGATGTTGCAAGGTGTTTTCCACTATTTCTGGATCTTAATATGGGACTTGGTACATGTGTAAAGCAGTGGGAAAACAATGGGCTTTTTAAAAATTTTTTTCCAGGGCACTATTTCCTCACAAAGATCATTAAGAAATGATCTGCTAGGCATCTGTACATGAAAACAAACTAGTGGAAGGCACCAAGTCAGAATAACAATTTAATAGGGAAATAAAGGGAAAAAAGAAATAAAGGTAGAAAATACTGGGTTAAACTGACAGTCAGGATACAACCTGACACCCTGTTAGTCAGGGTGGTGGTGGCAGTCCAATAAAATTGTGGCTGCAGTCGTCCTGAAGTGACGGATGTGGTTCTGTCGAAGCAGTGATCCTGCAGAAAGGGGCTGCTCTTCCTCAGAAGGTCCAGTGGTGGCTGTGTAGCTTCTGTCCTCTGGGAATCCAGTGGAAAGGTTGTCTCTGGTGTTCAGAATCTCAGATTACATCCAGGATGGCATGCTTGGTTCCTCCCTCTGGGTGGAGCATCTCACAATGAGATGATGAGTCATGAGGCCAGGCATTGATTAGGCTCATTAACAGAAGATAGTCTGGAGGGAGTTATCTCTGAGTCATGCGGCAGGACAATGATGGGCCATTAACAGCAAGATAGTCTGGGGGGAGGAGGCAAGGAAACACTGCCCCACCTGATTTCAACAGATCATGAGGATGGTAATAGAATACACTGCAACCCAGGACAGCATCCAAAAGCTTCCTCCTACTCTTTTATTGCCTGTTTTTTAGGTAATGTTACATATTATGCTATCAGTGTTAAAATATATTTTAAATTTTTTCCTCTATCATGCAGGGAGCAGCATGAAAAAATTCTCTCTGGATTCATACAGCAACACAGTGGTCTACTAGTCTGCATTTTGTTGTTCAAACAAGATCAGGTCCATTATCAGACAGTGTATAAACACATTAAAAAACAATCCCATACCTAACAGGCTTTTAGTTTAAATAGAGGAAGCAGTCAGGCAAAGGATGCTTTTCTATCTCGTATCTGTTCTACTGACAAGGAACTGAGGCACAGAGAAATGATAAGACCAAGAAAAGTCACACAGGAATTTTATCAGACACCCAGGGATCAAGCTCAGGTTCCCAGAATATCAGCTCCATGTCTTAATGTCAAATAAGGCATCTGTATGACGAGTGCATTCAAAATGCTTCAAGTCGAGAGACATGCCAAAAACAAACACATTCTGCCAACAGTGTAAACTAATTGCATTTTAATAATTACTTCAGTTTCAGTCATTTGAACTGTTATTAACAGTTCAAACAGGGAATGTGTGGGCTGTACTTTCAAATTAGGTTATTTAATCTTGTATTATTTCTTTTCACATTGGACAGAAGTGACTTTATTTTGCCATATTACTCCTGGTGTGTGATTAACACTCAGGTGCTGGCCTGTGAAGCACCACAGTATTGAAATACAGTTGAATTTCCAAGGCAGAGAATGGTGACTGGCAGAAATACTTGATAAAATTATATTGAGCTAATAAATACAACAAATGAACTTCAACCTTGTTAACTGCATCCAGAGAGGAATTGCTCAGAAACAGATTGTGCTCTTTGACCGAAATGAGGCAGCATTTGATGTTTCTCCATCTATGTGAACCTGGAAGTTTCCTCAGCCCAGTAGAGTCCTGGATTCCTTTGGGAAATCTGTATTATTTGACCTGTTTTCAGGACTTTTACCAGGCGAATTTTTTTTTGCCTCTGCTGTATTGCTTTTATCAGATGCTGCATTTCAGGTTCAAAACTGGCTCATTAAGTCACTGCTGACTTTCCATGTTTGAGGTGTGGTGATTTGTTCCCATAAACGAAAGCAAACGGTAGGATGGTTCACAATGAATGAAAGGGGCTGAGTAAATTCTTGTGCAACACCAAAGCTGAAAGGCTGTTAAAAAGAAACAGTCATAGTTCATGCAGAAGGAGTGAAGTAAGAGCAACACAAAGGCTTGCCAGTCTGCAAAGAGGAGATCCAAAAGTTGAAGTAATGGATGTCTCATCACTGGAAGGTTTCAAGGCCAGGCCGGATGGGGCTTTGAGCAACCTGGTCTAGTGGAAGGTAGCCCAGTCCATGGCAGGGGGGTTGGAACTAGAGGATGTTTAAGGTCTCTCTAAACCCTAAACCACTTTATGATTCTATGAAAACATGCCAGGAGCGGGGGAAACAGTAAAATAGGCAGAGCTTGTTGGTCAGTGGATCCTTTAATTTGTGCTTGGCAGACAGCCATAGAGAGGGAGAGAGACCAAGGGGTTGTGCTACAGCTGCATTTGCACCAGGCAGCCAGGATTCCTGGAAGGATGCTCATGTGCAGCCTAAATAATCTTTCAGATTTTTTCCTTTTGAAGTTACAATATTATTTTATTTCCTTCAGTAAAATTAATTTTAAAAGAACAGAAAAACAAATAATATAAAACAACAAAAAAGAAGCCTAGTCTGGCCTGACAGCTTGGTTACCTAGGACTAGACAAACACCACCAGGCAAAGCACAACTTTGCCAACTCCCTCCTAATCTCCAGCTAATTTTGCTTTCCTATACATGCAGCAGCTTTTTCTGCTGTGTTTTAGCAGTGGTATCTTCAAATGTTTGACACTTCACTGTTACTTTTCCCCCTTCCTGTCAGAGGCATCACCCTGGTTTCTCTCTTCCTAACAGATGCAGGGTTCTAGCATAAGGCACAATTTTTTGGTTCAAGGTGAAATAGACTTGAGGCTGTCAGAAAAGTCCTGCAGGCACAAGAGGTAGTGCCAGAGCCCTCCCATTCTGCCTCTGGATCCAGACCAGGAGAATTTCACCTTTGCAATAACTTCTCACAAGTTTTCCTACACCTTATATGTTCAGCCTGGTTATTTCTCACCCTCAGCATCTTCCAGAGACCAGTTTTGAAAGCCTGCAATGTGGTTTTTTGCAAGGACAAGCCACCACCACATTCCTTCAGCCTTCAAAGCCTGAAGTGCAGGAACAAAGAACCTTCATCACTGTCAGCTTTTTTCACACTGCATGTGGGAATAGACGTATTCTAAAAGACCCCCGTGAATGTGCTCTGTTGGACACTACTACGTTTGCAGAGAACAGTGTATCTGTCCTGACTGTTTTGGCTCCAAAGATGAAGCTGTTGTTGAGGACAGCAGATTATGGAGGCAATGGAAGGAACTAGGAGCCACCTTCACACAACCTAGCAGAGGTGCCTTGCTGATGTATCGCAGTTTCTTTCTTTCATGATGGTAGGAACCACAGCCTGGCAGCTCTAAGGGGCAAGAGTGTGAATCTCATCAGTCTTTTGATCTCAGAGGGGATTGTATACACAATTCAACTCTCCACAACCACAGCTCCACCCTCTACACAGACTCACATCACCACAACACATCAAAGATCTGTATGAGCACAATATAGTGTGACAGACTTATGGCCAGGCTCAGTCAAAAAGGTTTTCAGAGGGTTGTGATCTCTTGCCAGTTTCTGTGTGCTCCCACTGAAGCGTGTCCTTGTGGTGGTGGAAGGTTCTTGCCCCAGGACAATTAAACAGAGTGGAGTATGTAATTTGTTAAGCTATATCTGAACTGTGAAATCTGTGGTACTTAAAAGTTTTCCAGTGTCCTTGTGAAAGCCATTTGTAATCACAATATAATTCTAGAGGTCCTGCCAATAACCCAGACAGATTTTGGTGCATCAGTCAGGGGTTCCTATTCCTAGATCCCTTACACCATCAATTCCAGCTGTGCTGTGTCTTATTAAAAGGTTTTTCTCCTTGCACTGGAATTTCTGCTGATTTTGCCATATTAACGGTCACAGCTGGGATAATAAGATCTAGTTTATCTCAAGGGCAGCCATACTGAAATCATTCAAGCCAAAATGGCATTGTCTCAGCTCAGATTAACAATTGATTCCAAGGGGTTTGGTTATTCTATCAAAATACAGCCTGCATGCCTTTCTACCTGCAGATTTCTGGCAGCACATGGGTGGGGCTATGTCCTGCTGGCTTTTGAACGTTCTGAATTCCCCTTTTTAGCCATCCATTTCATGCAGGTCAGCAACATGAGGTACTTAAAATGACTCCAAGAATTTGGCCTAGAGGGCGTATCTGTGAGGCTTTGTACAGTGCAACACACAGTTCATACACTAGATGTGATAACAGCAGTGCGGTGCAGTGATCCAACCAAGCTCATCAGCTGGGCGAATTAACTCAGGCCTAGCTTTACACCAAGGTCACTTCCAGTTTGTCCACTGCTAATTAACAGCACAGACCAGCTCTGCCCTGCAGAAACACATCCTCACTTCCAAGAGGATGGATGCTTGAGAAGATTCACAGCTTATCTGAATCCCCTGGAGTCAACAGAGCTCGTGTCCAAGTGGGTCCCAATCATCCCTTTCCACACGAGTGCTTATACTCTTTTTGGAGGACCCATCTTGATGAGTGAGTTCATGGTATTGAAGTTGATCTTTCTGCACTCCAGGATTGGCATGTACTTTCCCCTTCTGAAAGCATTCTGAAAATCCAGGGCTGAGTTATATATTATGGTGTGGGGAACATATCCGAGGCTCATCACTGGTGGTAATAGCAGTCCCTCTGGTCTCATGTATTGAAATTCAATAACCCATTTTTAACGGTGGTGGTGATCTAGCCCATCTGATTCTTCACTTCTGAATGCAGCTAATTAGTTATGATAATTAGCAGAATTACAGCCCTCCATTCCCCACTTGGGAGTACAATAGCCACAATCTTATAACCACCTACTTTACTTTCCATCTTGGCTTTTTGAGAAACAGAGTCCAACACCTTGATTAGAATTTGAGTCTAATGGGTATAAAAGCAGAATAAAACAGTAATTCGGAAAGGCAGATTGTTAACACCATTTCAGTCCTTTCTCCTTCTTACAGATACAGTGCTCTGTACCAAGCACAGGGCCCACACAGACCCCAATCCTGCAGGCTCTGTGGCAACATTTGCAGAGTCTGGTTCTAAGACAATAACCACTTCCAGTGAAAATCAAGTTCTGAATCCCTGCCAACACTGAGCCAGAATCAGCTCCTCTCAGAGGCAAGAAAGGACAGCAAATCTTTAAACTTGCTTTTTGATGTTTCTTGCTTAGCAGACACACACTGCCAAAGTGTGTCCTCTAAGATTAAGGTTTTAATGTCACTCCTCACATTTATTAAATATGGGTTTTGACAGTACCAGCCCTCTCATAGGCCTCTCCATATGGCAGCTTTCATATCACATACAGTGGTGGGCCCCTTTTCCAGGAAACCCCACTTCCAGCACTGTTTTCTTCTTTAAATCTCCCTCTCTACCAAAGCAGACACAATGCTTTACCGCAAAAACCTTTTCACATTATTATACACAAAGAGAACCTACTCAGAACAACAAACACCTTGCATCAGCTGGGGACTGTTTTTACCAGTGCCAAGGATATTCCTCAGATATCAAAGCCCACTCTTCCAAATCTGTCGTGTGTGTAGGAGGTGAGTGAACTTTCCAGCTCCCTAACTTTACATCCCACTGATGTCTCTCATAAAACTTGAAAAATTATGTTTAACAACAATGTATTCTTTGTGTCCAAAATTTCCTGAATTCTTTCCCTCTCCAAGGACATGTGAATGATAAGCAATATTTTTTGAGCCTCTCTAGTTTATTTTTCCCTGCCTCTTTGTCTCTTGCTTGATGGCAGAATGTCTATCTCTACTGGGACACAGTTGTTCCCCACTACAATCAATTCTAATATCATTATTATTATAAATTGAGATGGAAACTGGGGAATAGGAGAAAATAAGCATGCACAAAATAGGAAAAGGCAAGTTCTGCAACTCCTAAGTCCCAGCAAACTCCTGTGAATTTACACATAAGAGGAAGGCCTAAGAACTCAAGTCCTGGTTATGCTTTCAAAGCCTTGTAGAGAAAGTGTACATTTTCTTCCTCTAAAAGGACAGTCAGCCTTCTCTGCTCTTCTTTAGTGGAGGAGTTAAGGACCTCCCCAAACTGCAATGTGTAACATCCAAGTGTGGAAGGTCCTGGGAAGCAGAGGAATACACCAAACCCACAGAAATTATCAGGAAAGTTAATACAGGTTTTGCTGGGAATTCCTGACTGCAGTCTTACCTGCAACAGGCTCCTAATGGGTGTCTTTCGGGACAGACATCATATAGGTCAGTATAGATGCTCATGTGAACTTGAATGAAAGATCAAACTGAGGTGAGAGTACCCACTGCCAGCATTAAGGCACATGAAGACCTTCATGCTGACATCTGGTGTCGGAGAGCCTGGGGAGTGGGAAATGAGACTGATTAAGGACAATGGGATTTGGTCATTGTCTCCAAGTGGTTCAGATTTCCTCAAACTGAGAAGGTAGAGCTGTAATTTAAGTTCAACAATACAGTGCGCTTTCCTAGAAATGCCTGCCAAGCCACAGACACTCAGCAGGCTTGCAGGATTCAAATAAAAATAGCTATTCCCCAGTTCTCTGAAACAGAACCACCATAAATGGTAACAAATGACACTGCCCATGAAGCTGCAAAATGCGTTATGTTATTTAACATCGACTGCTCCACATAATTAAGGGAGCACAATTACTTAAACATGCTTGTGATGTAAACAACCATGCAAATTGCATTTCTAACTACTATGACTGTACCCACAGGGTAATTAGAAGTAGCAATTTATTACTCAGTGTAATAATTAGAAGTAATTACCTACAAGAAGCAATTAGAAATAGTAATTCATTTCTTAATGCAATGAGCTTCTTCTGCAGCATGTGTGTGTGTACATGTATGTTCACGTGGATAATTATCATAGAAGCATAGAATATTTTGAGTTGGAAAGAACTTTTAAAGGTCATTTAGTCCAACTTCTCTGCAATGAGCAAGGACATCTTCAGCTATCTTAGTCTGCTGATCTAGGCCAACCTGACCTTGAATGTTTCCAGGGATGGCACACCTACCCCATCCCTGGGCAACCATTTTCAGTGTTTCACCCTGCTGCACACTTAGTGTGTTGCTTAAAAAAATGCATTTATTCAGGGCTTCTGATTCTGTCTTGTATGGAAATTACCTAATGTAAGATTGATTATAACCCTATACTAAGTATCTCCAGACATCATTTGTCAAGAAGCAAATATCCTCCAGGCTTTTTCTAAGGTCAAATAGTGGATGGACAGCCTCAATGAAAAAATCTATAACAATAACCAGATGCAAGACTATTTTCATCTTTTCATTTGCTCACAGCTCCTCATGGAATAGCAGGTACAGGTGAAGCACTGGAATAGAACTTAGAGTTCACTAACAGTGACACATAATGATATTAGAGAAATCATAGATTATCTGTACCCTGGTATTGTGGTAAGTACTATTATGTACTTATTAGAATTTTAGAATGTTCCCTGGCCTAAATTAATAGGTAACAGGAAAATAAGAAAGCTGCCCGGGAAGTCTAGTGAAAATGTGTTTTGCACTTTGTAGACATTCAAAGGCTGAGCAAGCTGAGGGTGTTTAGCCTGGTGGAGAGTCAGAGGGGACTATATTGCTCTCTACAACTCACGGAAAGGAGATTGTAACCAGGTGAGGGTTGGTCTCTTCTGCCAAGTAACAGGCAATAGCACAAGAGAAAATGGACTCAAGTTGTGCCGGGAAAGGTTAATCCTAATTAAGATTAGGAAAAATTTCTTCATGGAAAGGGTTGTAAAGCAGTGGAACAGGCTGCCCAGGGAAGTGGTGGGGTAATATCCCTGGAGATATTTAAGTGATGTGTAGATATGGCACTTGGGGTCATGGTTCAGTGGTGGACTCGTCAGTGCTGGATTAATGGTTGGACTCAATGATCTCTGAGGTCTTTTCCAACCTCAGGGGTTCTATGATTCTATGATAAGCTCTTTACATCAAGCACCCCGCTTCCTACCTCCAGGAGGTTGCAAACCTTAGGGGAATACAGCAAGGAGAACAAGTCAGGTTGGCCTCAGGAAATGTAAACAACCTATGGTTGTTTATAGGGAAGCCAGATGATAGACAAACATCATGTCAAAAGCAGAACCCACTGGGCCAGTCACAATAAAAGGAACAGTGAGACTAGAAATGAACTCTGATGTTTGTCATGTCTATTACTATTTTAGTATACTGTCTCCCTGAAAATCTTTTGGTCTCAATAAGTGACAGTTCAAAAAAAAGTCCTCTCTGTTGTCCAGGGTGGTCTGGGTTAAAAATATGCTTTCAAAACCTCTCCTCTCTCTCCTCCTTCTTTTGGTGTAGGAATGCTAGCTGCAATGGGCCTGGCCTGGAAATGCTGCAGGAATCTGCAGTCATGGGCAGGCAGTGGAGGCTTCCTAGGATCTCTATATTTACAAATTACACAACTGCCACTTAATCCAAAACCCTCCCATTCTTCACCTAGGTGCTGGTGAATATTCACAGTTTGTCAAAGATTCATCAGTTATCTTTTTCTTGAACAAGTTAACCCACAATCCAAACGTTACCAGAAGTGTCCAAAGTCTCAGCTATTGTCTTGTCTGTTGTTCCAGCTCCATTTTTCACCCAACAAATTTTCTCTTCTCATCTTTCAAACACACTTTCTAAAGCAGATTACATACAGAATCACACAAAATCAAGTAGGTTGGAAATTACCTGTGAGATCATCAAGTCCAATATGTGACTTAACACCACCTTGTCAACTAGACCACACGTCAGTGAGTGCCACATCGAGCCTTTCCTTAAACACCTCCGGGGACAGTGGCTCCACCACCTCCCTGGGCAGCCTGTTCCAATGCCTAATCACCCTTTCCTTAAAGAAATTCTTCCTAATGTCCAACCTATACCTTCCCTGGTGCAGCTTTAGACTATGTGCTGTCATCCTGTCACTGGTTTCCTGGGAGAACAGGTTGACTCCCACCTTGCTAAAACCTCTTTTCAGGGAGTTGTAGAGAGAGAGAAGGTCTCCCCCAAGCCCCTTTTCTTCAGGCTAAACAGCCCCAGCTCCCTCAGCCACTCCTCATCAGACTTGTGCTTCAGACCCTACACCAGCTCCACTGCCCTTCTTTGGACTCATTCCAGCACCTCAATGTCCTCCCTGAACTGAGGCACTCAAGGTGTGGCCTCACTTGTGCCAAGTGCAAGGGAAGAATCACTTCCCTGATCCCGCTGGCCACACTTTCTGATATAAGCCAGGATGCCATTCTTCGTCACCTGGGCACACACTGGCCCAAGTTCAGCTGTCTGTCAATCAGCACTCCCAGGTGCTTCTCCCCCTTCATTTCTTACTGGCCAGAACTGGGTGGCATTATTGAAGATAAGGCTGGAAAAAGAAAAAAAAAACATTCCATTGACCCTAATTTTCCGCAGAAAATGCACCCAAGGCAGGTGATTATAACTTTCCCCTAGAGCTCCACAGCTTTGAAACCATGCAAAAGCTATAAATGTTCAAAGGTATAAATCTGGAAGGTGCCACAAAATGGTGAGGAAGTTTAACTGCAGGATCGTAGCTGCTTGGGCTATCAATAGCTTTAAGGTAAAGGGATCCTGAGAGGAGAACTCACTGTCATTCTTCTGTTAAAATCACTCTCCTCCTCATCTCTTTGTGATGCAGCATTTTCCCCAATAAATAATTCCTAAAGTTTCACTCCCAATGCAAGCATTGTAACATGATTTGGCATTCATTCCACCACATCAGTGAATCCAGCTTAGTGAGTTGGGAAGTTAGGGAATCAGCAATTAGGTAAATTACAACTGTGAAAGTCAGAAAGGAAATCTACCAAATAAGAAGAAAAGCAAAACAAATCACTTTTACATTTAAAATACAAATTAAAATTACCATAGCAGAATTGGAGATCTATTTCCGTATTGTCAAGTCATTGCCTTCAGTCCAATGTTTAGGCACTTGTGCAGAAACAATCTTCTTGAGTGGAATACCCTACAGAAGAAGGAAAAGCAGTCAGAAAATACTTTCTCACCATATTCCTTCTCTATAACCATGGTCATTATTGCTGAGGTGTGGTTAAGCACAAGAAAGTGAAAGGAGACTTCAGTTTTGTTCACTGATTTTGTTAACATCATTATTCTTTATTTCATTTCAGCTATCTTATTTTCACTGTAATTCATAACTGGAGAAAATCAACAGCTCTGACAAAGATGTCCTGGATCAGGGAACTATCCCAGACAGGGAAAGAGCAGGGATATTCACTGAAAGGTCATCCTCATGTGAAGCTGTGCTATGGCTGCCACTAAAATGAAAAGCTGCAGTCTGTTGCCAGTGTCCCTGCCCATGTCAGAGGCACTGGAACTAGATGATTTTTAGGGTCACTTCCAACTCAGACCATTCTGTTTCTATGATATTTCTATGTTTCTATGATAACAGGTTAGATAACTGTAGAAAAGAGTCATTGCTCATGTCCTGGAGAGCACTGACAGTTTCCAACAAGGATCAAGCACCATTTTCCTAAAAGCACTATTAATGAATTCTTAATTTCCTACATACAGAAACTCCATGGCAAGGGGGTTGGAACTAGATGATCTGTAAGGTCCCTCTCAACCCAAATTATTCTATGATTCTGTGTTTCTATGAACTTGCTAGAGTTGCCTTCTGGAGAATTTTTCCTTCTCCTAAGATACATTTATTCCAGTCCCAGGATTGTAAGGGCACTCTAAAAACAGTCTCAGCTAGATTTCAACTTGTAGGCTGTTGCGGTGACCCAGCCCACTGCGGGGCTGGGGCAGCGAGATGCCAATCAATCCCAGC
Source organism: Aphelocoma coerulescens (assembly GCF_041296385.1). Taxonomy (NCBI): domain Eukaryota; kingdom Metazoa; phylum Chordata; class Aves; order Passeriformes; family Corvidae; genus Aphelocoma; species Aphelocoma coerulescens. Next base: position 157,389,343 of record NC_091015.1, on the reverse strand, counting down.
CCATCCCCTGGATCGAGTTTCCCGAAGAGGCAGACTCAGAGGGGTCGAGGGGCGGCTCAGATGCCTAAGCTGCACCCCCCGGGCTGTGCCCAGGTACAAGCTGCCTCCCCTGGTTCGGGAAAATTCTCGGTTACTCCGTTGTTCCCTGGTTCTCTGTTATAACTCCCGCCTCTCGGTTTCCCCCAGTAGTTCTTGTTAAATTGTATCCTCTCCCTGGCTTGTAACTCATTGGTGGTTTTCCCCTTTCACCAGGGTTTTCAAACGCTCTATAAAACTGAGGACAAGCCTCGGGGGAGCATCCCATTGCATTCCATCCCTTCCGAACTTGTTCCGGTTGCAAAACTTTTAACAATAAAACCTGTCAGGAGCCAGACCAGAACAGCCTCTCTCTTCCTTTGTCTCCGAGCTAACGTGAGCCAATACCATCGGCTCCTGCCGTGTTCCCTCTGCAAAGAAGCCAGCTAGCCAGCTCAGCCAGCAGGCCTTTTCCTGATGCCGAAGTCGCTTCAGCGACGCACAGAAGAACGCAGCTGGACTCTCTCTGACCTGGGGCACACCAGAGCTCGTGCCTCGAGCACAAGAACTGCATTCGGTTGGTGCACCAAGCGTGGGGCTCACGCAAGTGGATCCCTTCGATGTCGTGGCTGTCAGTGGACAGCGATAAGAAGTGACTTTGGACCTGCCAACGCCTCTCGATGCAGTCCGCTCTGTTTTAGGAGCGGTGCTCTGAGAGAAGGCTGCTAACTCCCACTGATTCTGCACTGAACTGACTTTGGAGATCAGCAGTGCCTCGGAGAACCCCGCCTGTGCTATTTAGTTTGGAACCAGACGCCTTTTAACTGATTTCTGAAACTTGTATGATTATCCCCAGTCCCTGATATTTTGTTTCTTTTTTCGTTTTGTGGGTGGCGGGTGAAAGAAGTGCTGAGAGAGAGACGGGATCAAAACTCTCTCAGCCCCAAAGAGGTTTTTCTCCAAGTTGTGAAATTCCTTGCAGTTAGTGGGTTTAAATTTTCAAAGGGTCTGTTAAAACAGTTTGTTCGCTGGCTTTTCTTTTACCTTCCTCAAGCGTCTCCTGCAAATTTAAAATCTCCTGCCTTCTGGCAGGCTGTGGGGGATAAGATTACTGATTTAAAGCGAAAAGGGGACTCCTCTGGAGAAAAATTCTTTCCTCTAGTTCTAGTCCTTCGGGACTTGCATAAAATGGATCAGAAAGTAAAAGAAAAGCACAAATCCCCTTGCAGTTCTTCCTGTATCCCTCCTTCCTCCCCTCCTGCTCCTCATCCCACTTCCCCGTCGTTGGAAAAACCGAATGGGGTGATATGCCCAGAGGCACAGAGTTGCTACCTTTTCTCTGACCCCTCTCGGTCTTTTCAGCCACCCTGTCAGGGTAGCCCTAGCCAGGCTGCCTCAACCTCTTCCCAAACCCCGTATCCCTTGCCCTCTTCCCCAGCTGTAAGCCCAGAAAACTGTTTTAAATGCTGTTTGCCATTGTCCCCCCCCCACTCCACGTGTCTGAACAATGGCGCTGACCTCATGACACAGTTCACCCCTCCCCCCCTTCTTCTTCCCACAGTCCCTTTCACCCTCCTGCCTCCAGCCCTTTCCTATCCCCGCCCCCAGATGTGACATCATCGGGCTCCCCCCACATGTCCGGTACCTCCCCCTGCGTTGGGAATCCCTGCCCATCCTGTGACCACGCCTCCTGGTCCCCCAACCGTGCCCCCTGTGGAGGAATTCTTGGTTCCCACACCCCCTCTTCTGGTTCCCACGGGGTAGAAACTGGAAGCGACCCCATCTTGAAATCAGGTCCGGGAGTCCCCTCAGCCCCCTCCTATCCCTTTGCTGCTCATGTAACATGTGATTGAACTGGCAATAATCCCACATGGAAACCCTTTGATTCTGCAGGGCTGAAAGAGCTTTGCAAAGCCCAGAAAGAATTTAGGAGGGAGAGTCAGTATTTTAAGAACCTTCTTAAGATAACTCTCATCAGTACTCTGATTGTGCGACATGACCTCAAAAGCATTTTCTCCTGCTTGCTTTCCCCATCCAAGTTTCAAATGGGGGAAGAAGGTTGGAGAAAGCAACTGGGAGAGGTCCTCTCTATTTTACTGCAGGATCCAAACAACGGGGGGGTTTTTATGGATCACCTTACCAGTGAGGGGTTACTAGCCAAGCCCCAGAACCAGGCTCAAAATACACCTGAGCCAGTCCTGAATGCTGTAAAGCAAGCAGCACAGCAAGCGTTCTTAATGATGCCTCCTAAATTAGCACCTCAATTGAACTACACTGAGATTTGGCAACTGCAAAATGAGCCACTTACTGATTTTGTAGATAAACTGAGGCTCATAGTGGAAAAACAAGTGGAAGATATGAAAACAAGAGAGCATATTATAACGCAAATTGCAAAAGCTAATGCCAATGATGCTTGTAAAAGAGTGATTTTGGGTCTTCCATTCAAACCTCCACCAACCTTAAGTCAAATGATTCCTGCTTGCACAACATTGGTGCCAATTCATCAGCCAAATTTAAAAATGGGGAAAAACTTAATAGGAACTGCAGCTGCTGCTGATGCAACAGCATCTCAGGGCAATAGAAATGCTAATTGGGTCTGTCACAGGTGTGGCAAACCAGGGCACTTGGCCCGAAACTGCAGAGCTCCGCTCCAATTAATCAGGGCTCCCGAGCTGTCTCCCCAGGGCAAATGTCATCGCCTGCTGCCGATGGGATGCAGCCAAAAAACTGACAGGACTGCGTGGAGTGGCAGGGCCACGTGGGGGAACAAATCATGAAACTGCCACCAGGAAAATGGTTACCATGACCACTGCAACTCAAATGGACTCGGTGACACCCCAGAAAATTGCCGTGAGTTGCAAGAATCTGAGAGACTGTATATTGTTTGTGTTAAAAGATGTTGTACATTCACCAGCTGACATTTGTGTTACACCAGAAATTGTTCAAGTGGGGCCACAAGGGTCCTTTACTGTCAATATCCAGTGTGTTAACCCTCCTTATTTTCTAGCTGCTAACCAAGTTGTAGCCCAAGCTATTCTCAGTCGTCCACCACAGGACTACACCCCCTCTGTCTTCTGGGCTGAGGTAGTTGGGAACGAAAAACCCATGCTTAACTGCAAACTGTCTTGCCAAGGCTCGGACATCAGCCTGGCAGGAATGATGGACATGGGAGCAGATGTGACAGTCACTTCTTCCCACAATTGGCCGTCACACTGGGAGCTGCAGCTGGCAGAAGGTATCGCGATGGGTGTGGGGGTATCTATATCTGCCCAGAGAAGCAATGCAGTTGTCCAAATTGAGGGTCCAGAGGGACAGATATCATCAGTCCATCCTTTTGTAATTGACACTAGATTTACGTTGTGGGGCAGGGATCTCATGTCCCAGTGGGGGGCTCAAGTCGAAATTCCATCTCAACCCCAAAATTTTTAGTAAAGGCCACTGCAGAGCGCCCCTTCCAGACATTAAATTGGATCTCTGACGAATACGTCTGGATGGATCAGTGGCCTTTGAAAAATGACAAATTAAAGGCGCTCACTGCAGTCATGGAGGAGCAATTGAAAAAAGGAAATATCGAACCCTCTAATAGTGCTTGGAATTCCCAGGTATTTGTAATCAAAAAGCCAGGGAAAGACCAGTGGCGCCTCCTACAGGATTTGCAGAAAATAAATGCAGTCATTGAGGACATGGGACCCTGCAGCCCAGAATGTCTTCACCCTCCATGCTCCCCAGGCAGTGGAAGGTAGCAGTCATTGATATTAAAGACTGTTTCTTCCAGATCCCACCACACCCAGACGATGTGCCCCGGTTTGCCTTCTCGGTCCCTTCCATCAACCAAAAGGCTCCCATGCAGTGCTACCAGTGGCGAGTTCTGCCACAAGGCATGAAAAACTCACCCACCATCTGCCAGTGGTATGTAGTTCGCATTCTGTCCCCCACCCGAATGTTAGCAGCAAAGGCAATAGTGCTCCACTATATGGACGATGTTTTGGTGTGTGCTCCTAACCAATCCTATTTAGACTGGACATTGGGGAAAGTAATCGAGGCCTTAGAGGCAAATGGATTTGAAATCCAAGCCGAAAAGGTCCAGAAAACCTCTCCATTTAAATACCTTGGACTGAAAATCCATGAACAGACTGTGGTTCCCCAAGTCAAAATTAATGATAACCCTAAGACCTTGCAGGAACTCCACCAGCTCTGTGGGTCCATAAATTGGGTGAGGCCGCTCCTAGGGCTGACGACAGAAGATCTCGCTCCTCTGTTCAACCTCCTGTGAGGGAAAGATGACCTCACATCACCCAGGCATCTAACAGAGGAGGCGAGACAGTCCATCTGTAAGGTACAGGAAGCGCTGTTGTCACAGCAGGCACACCACTGCACCCCAGGTCTGCCTTTTCAATTTATTGTGTTAGGGGAAATGTCATACCTCCACGGGCTGATATTTCAATGGGACGAAGTGCAGAGTGATCCCCTGTTAATCATCGAGTGGGTTTTCCTCTCACACCAGCCGTCCAAAAGTATCACAACGCCACAGGAGCTCATGGCTCAGTTGGTGATGAAAGCTAGATCCCTCCTCCGCACCCTTGCAGGGTCTGACTTTACATGCATCTACCTACCATTGGCAACCGATTCACTTGATAACCTCCTTCAAAACAATGAGCACCTCCAATACGCCCTAGACAGCTACACAGGTCAAATTTCTATACACCATCCAAAACACAGACTGTTTACTTCAGTCTTCAAATTGATTCCAAAAGAAATTCAAAGCAGAAAACCATTCAATGCCTTGACAATCTTTTCAGATGTCTCCAGTTGTTCCCGTAAGTCTGTCATCACATGGAAGGATTCTCTCACTCAGAAGTGGGAGTCTGATGTGCAGGTAGTTGAAGGATCCCCACAAGTAGCAGAACTTGCAGCCGTGGTCAGAGCATTTGAGCGGTTCAGTGAACCATTTAATTTGATAACTGATTCGGCCTATGTAGCAGGTGTAGTTTCCAGGGCAGAGAGAGCCTTACTAAAGGAGGTTGCAAACCCAAAAATTCATAACTTGCTTTCGAAATTGATTCAACTGATCTCCCACCGAAAGCACCCATTCTATGTCATGCATGTGAGATCACACACTGACCTGCCAGGATTTATTGCCGAAGGGAACAGGAGAGCAGATGCCCTAGCAAGTTAGCAGATCTGCCTAACAGATTCCAGCAAGCCCAGCTGAGCCATGCAGTGTTCCATCAAAATGCTCCAGCTCTCATTCGAATGTTCCACCTCACTAGAGACCAGGCTACAGCCATTGTGGCGACATGCCCCAACTGCCAAAAACATCAACTTCCATCATTAGGTCAGGGGGTTAACCCCCGAGGCCTAGGCAGTTGTGAGGTATGGCAAACAGATGTCACCCACTTCCCCCAATTTGGCCGACAGAAATATATTCATGTTTCTGTGGATACCTTTTCTGGTGCAACCTTTGCCTCAGCCCACCGTGGGGAGAGGACCAACGATGTCATCAACCACCTGGTACCAGCCTTCGCTGTGCTGGGGACACCAAATAAAATAAAAACTGACAATGGCCCAGCATACACCTCCGCAGCGTTAAAAACATTCATGAGTGAGTGGGGTGTAGATCACTTCACTGGCATCCCTCACTCACCCACAAGCCAAGCCATCGTAGAAAGAAAGCATCAAACACTAAAAAGACTGCTAGAACAACAAAAAGGTGGCAATGAGATCGCTGCCACCATCATGAGACTGTCCAAAGCGTTGTTCACTTTGAACTTTTTAAACTGTTGCTATGAGGAACCTGATCCTCCCATAATGAGATACTTCACAAACTGCCAAACATAAACGGACTGAGAGACCTGAGGTCCTAATAAAAGACCCTGATACTTGACAAATACATGGCTCGTACCCCCTAGTCACCCGGGGTAGAGGCTACGGGTGTTTCCACCCCAGAAGGTCCAAGATGGATCCCTGGGAAGTGGATCAAACCCTTTTTGAGACCACCTGCAGATGCCAAGCAAAGGAAAGAAGCCGCCACAGCCTGGAAAAGAAGAAAAACCAAGCCACCTGGAAAAAAGACTCCTCCTCCAGGCCTGAAAAACAAATCCTCCACCTCCCAGTCTCCTTAAAATGTGTCTCCCTTCCCAAAATGACTCCTCAGTTTTGTTTTGAAAGAGGGACAGTCCAAGGGAGCCATTGTTGTTTAAGTTAATTGTATTTGTATTAATTTTATTTGTGTTATACTTTTCCTAAAGTTACCACCCTTGACTGTGTGATGACCTCCTACATGCTGCTGTCCCACCTGCTGCTGCAGCTCCTCCTGTGCCACCACCAACGAGGCGAGGCATGGATCATACCACAGCCACAAAACAACGTGTGGATATCACTGGCCCAAGCCCTCAACCAGACGGGGATATGCTTGGACATGGGCAGGGCAAAGGACCCAATGTCTTCCTTGTTGGTATTCCCTTGCATGCTGAGGAGTTTGTTGCCTACACCCACGACACCCACGACATCCACATCCTCCAGCCCCACCGCTGGGACCAGTGGATGCAGAAACTTCCGATAGTCATACAGGAACCCCGAAAATTACATCTCAAGGGGTATCCTGGGGCAGTCTTTTGTTTTAACTCACACTATAGCAAGCCAGAACACCACTTCCCAGTCAGCCCTTTTAACAGAACCTATAAAACCCAGAGTTGGTGTCACAATATGGCTCTGTTGGTTTCCAACTCCATCAGTCACAGCAAGGTGCTGCCGGAGGGTTTATTCTTAATCTGTGGGGACCGGCCGTGGAATGGAACCCCACCATTTCTCACAGGAGGCCCCTGCACTCTGGGGCATTTGACCACTCTCACCCCAGACAGGGCTCAACTTCTCAAGTGGCAAAATTTGGCTAACCAGGCTGGGTCAATTTATAAAATCCCTGATGATTGTGATAATTTGGTCAATAATTGGCCTCATTCTAAAAGACTTATGTCAATTTTCATGCCGTGGGGTGGCAGCAGCTAAGGCCCTTGGAGAACTTGAGCAGATTTCTTGCTGGATAGGGAAAAGCACCCAAGCCACATCCTCCATCCTCAGCCAGCTTTTAGCCGAGGAAGAAAAAACAAAGCAGGTGACATTACAATCAAGCTGCCGTCGATTTCCTTCTCCTCGCCCACGGCCATGGCTGCGATGAGTTTGAAGGACTCTGCTGTATAGACTTTTTGTCAAAGAGCAAGTCCATCCATGCTGAAATTAAGGAAATTCGTGCCCAAGTTGACAACCTACACGCAGAGGTCAGCGACTGGTTTAAAAACATCTTTTCCGCCTCCATTCTCTCTTCATCCACTGGGAGCTTCAGCAGCTGGATTCCTTCCATTATCAAGGACATTGTTTGGGTTTTGTTTATAGTGTTGTTGATTTTATTAGCCCTTCCCATTTTTAAGTGTTTGGTTTTGAAATCCCTTAAGCCTTCCCCCTCATTTCAAGGTAATTAAGAAGGGGGAGATGTTGCGGTGACCCAGCTCACTGCGGGGCTGGGGCAGCATGATGCCAATCAATCCCAGCCCATCCCCTGGATCGAGTTTCCTGAAGAGGCAGACTCAGAGGGGTCGAGGGGCGGCTCAGAAGCCTAAGCTGCACCCCCCGGGCTGTGCCCAGGTACAAGCTGCCTCCCCTGGTTCGGGAAAATTCTCGGTTACTCCGTTGTTCCCTGGTTCTCTGTTATAACTCCCGCCTCTCGGTTTCCCCCAGTAGTTCTTGTTAAATTGTATCCTCTCCCTGGCTTGTAACTCATTGGTGGTTTTCCCCTTTCACCAGGGTTTTCAAACGCTCTATAAAACTGAGGACAAGCCTCGGGGGAGCATCCCATTGCATTCCATCCCTTCCGAACTTGTTCCGGTTGCAAAACTTCTAATAATAAAACCTGTCAGGAGCCAGACCAGAACAGCCTCTCTCTTCCTTTGTCTCCGAGCTCACGTGAGCCGATACCATCGGCTCCTGCCGTGTTCCCTCTGCAAAGAAGCCAGCTAGCCAGCTCAGCCAGCAGGCCTTTTCCTGATGCCGAAGTCGCTTCAGCGACGCACAGAAGAACGCAGCTGGACTCTCTCTGACCTGGGGCACACCAGAGCTCATGCCTCGAGCACAAGAACTGCGTTAGTAGGCCTCTTATGTGCTTTAATAAAAGCAAGAGAGAAATTTCATCCTTAACTCGACAGTTTCTAGTCCTCAGGCTACAGGTGATGTAGTAAGAGGAATGGAGGGTAGAACAGCAGTTAATCATTGCCCTCACCTTCACACATAAATAGGAATCCAAAATTTCAGTGGGGGCTTTAGTTTATGTCAGTGAGCCTGTCAGTTCCAGAGATAGGATTTATCTTTTGTTTCTGGAAGAGTGAGGTCAAGAGAAGACAGACTTTGGGCAAAGGCTTTAGTCAGCATGAGTTGTGAAACTGCCTTTTATGCAGTAAGCATGACACACTACAGTCATGCTGAGAAAGAGCTGGTTTACCCCACTTGTTATCTTAGTGGCAAAGTGTAAGAAAGTTCAAAGGACAACTAAAGTCTACACTTTCCTTGAGTCTTACTGGTACTACCCAAGCAAAGAACAAGCAGCATTTCTGTGTGAAATGGTTTTCAAGTACTCAGGACACTGGATTCCCATAGCCAGATAGAAAGAGCTGGGCAAATCTCATTAGTGCACTCAAATCATAGAATGGCTTGGGTTGAAGGGACCTGAAAGACCATGAGGTTCCACCTCCCTGCCATGGGCAGGAACACCTTCTACTGGACCAGGTTGTTCAAAACCCAGTTCAGCCTGGCCTTGAACACTTCCAGGCATGGGGTCTCCACAACTTATAGGAGCATTTGTCCTTGCCATGGTGGAGGTGTCAACCCAAACAGAGATTGTGAACAGAGCTCTGGAAGCCCCTGGCTACAGGAAGTTCAGGAATAACTGGGGAAAGAGGGTGTTTCCTGTGAGGGAGTGATGGATACAGCTGATAAGTAAAGGACCTGAGGTGATACGAAAAAAAGAGAAAACAAAAATCAACAAAGAGGACTTAAGCAAGAGTATCTCAAACATTTGCATATAAGCAAGAAACAGCCTGCAAGGCATGATTATGGGAAAAACCCCAGAGTCTTTTGGGAGGAAAGGGAGTTCCCCTCTGCATATCAGCAAATACCTTCATACTGTGAGGGTGACCAAGCACTCTAAAATGTTGCCCACAGAGGTACTAGAGTGTCCCTGCTTGGAGATATTCAAAATCCACCTGGATACAACCTTGGGCAACTAGCTCTGTGAGGTTGTGCTTGAGCAGGAAAGGTTAGGCCAGGTAACCTCCAGAGGTCCTTTCTGACTTCAACTGCTCTGTAGTTGTGTGAGTCATAATATAAACAGTTTTGAAAGCTGTGAACTACTTTCAGTGTTTGAATACAAAATATTATTCGGACTGAGTTATTTCTCTTTAATGAATAACAAAGAGTACTTAACCAGATGGTTTCACTGTCATCTAAAAGAGAAAGCCTTCAGACCTGTTCAGCTTTCATTTAGCAAACACTCATATTCTGTTCCTGATGACACCAAAATCAGTGGTAAGATTATCAAGATTACCATCCATGTCAGACATGACCCTCCATATAAGCTAAGTAGAACAACCTTGGTGTCAAACAAGTATGAATGAAGACAAACACCATGGTTTAGTCATAAATCAAAGCCAGGAGGAGAAGCAGGCACACTGTGTTTAGCCAGCTTTCCTATAGCATGGAAAATTAAGAAACTTGCTGTACAAATTCCACCATGCTTGGGTAAGTATTAGACTCCTCCCTGGTATTTACGTTCCTACAAGGTTTAAAAAGCAAGACTAAAAAGCTGTGATCAAATGCAATCTGCTGTGCATCCACAACAAAACAGTCCTAGAAGTCACGGTCATAGGGGATCAGATTAAAAGGTGAAGACAGATGCAAAGATTACAAACTAATGTTAGTGTGAGTCAGTTACTAGGCCACTCATCATCAAATCTATTCCAAAATCAGGCTCCATTAATCTACTGCTCACAAATTATTTTTTACAGATTTTTATTTTTGCTTTATTAGAAACAAGATCATGAGCTTAATTGGATATTTACATTCTTGTTTTACCTGGGTGAAATGGGCCCTTGGCGTCTAACTAATCAGAAGTATTTTTTTGCTGTCACTTTTACTAAAGCAATATAGAGTCATCATATTTACTGAATGAGAAACAGTTAAGTGACTGTCAGTAGAAACCTGGTATTAAAAAGGACTGTTCCTGCTTATGTGGACACTTGAGTCCCACAGGGACTTAGGCATAACCTTCCATGGGGCTTGCATGAACCTGAACAGCCGTATCAAAGTGTGAGTTTTGTGAAAATTTTAATTTGAATCAGAAGGTAGCTCATGCATTGATTCTCCAGATCAGTCTCATTTCTCTGCTTTCTCTCCAATCTAGAATTGTTACAGAGAATATAGACTGGGTTCCTGATGAAATGAAAGCAGCTTTAAGAGTGCACCCACCTATGCACTCCAACCTCCAATGGACATTCAGCCCATGGAAACGGGTGGGACCTAGTCCAAAATATCCTGTCCACCCTGAAGAACACAGAGGGTAAATAGCAGGTCTTTGGCATTCAGTGTTTCATCCTACAGCTCTGCTTCAATTGCACCACACTGCTTGCAACTGTAAGTATAACTCCTGTGACTGCAAGACTGGGACCTAAGATGAGACATCTCTGTAAATAGGGCCTGAAAATGAATATTTACCTTGTATATGCCATTGGATTATATATAAATGGGATATGACTAGTGCACCTAGTGCGTTCTGGCTCTCTCTCTAGAACTGAGCTTTACATATACTGCTTACATATAAGAAGACTCAACTCAGAGATTCCTCAAATTTCAAAAGCTTTGATTTTGGAAAATGCTCTCTGTTTTCACACACCCACAAACACATGCATGCTCACACAAACACACTCAAATAATTATACGGAGTGGCATTTAAGGAGTCATTACTGTTGTTGGCTAGATCTTCTACTTCAGATTTTAAATAGCTCACTACACCATATACACCATTTTCATATTTAATATTTCATTTATGAAAATGTTTTTCTAATAATACAATTGGTTTATTTTCTCTTTCATAAATGAGCAAAGAGAACTTTTTGTTTTGTTAACACCAGGTTAAGATGAAAACAGCAATGGCAGCATTGCTGTTCTGATATAAATACAATTTAGCTACATGAAACAGAAACTCCTTCCTAATGAGGATTTTATTTTTGCCATGTCAAGCAAAGAATCATTTTCTTAACAATCCACCAAGACCACTGTTTTGATATTAACAAGTCTAAAACCCATTATCTGGCTAGAAAACGAAGGGACACGAAATCCTGCATTGATTTTACAATCTCAGATCTTTTTTAATCACTATTTTATTATCTCATCTGAGAATCTGGAAGGAAAGGTATCTGGAATGTTTTCATGAAAATCTTGAAGAAAAATTCCCTCATTGTCACCTTGTTCGAACTAATTGGCTTAGTGGGCTGTGTGAGTGTTTTACTCCTACTTGTGCCTACTGCTGGGAGCTCATTACCCTCTAGTTAAAGGTGGCTTCTGGGGAAAAAGATCACAGCAAAATTTTAAAGCATCAGAGCTTTCAGTTCTATTCCTGTTAGTTACAGCACACACAACTGTTCTGTCCTGGTTGCCATGTCACTGTAACTCCCCTGAGTTAAGTCCTGAATCAAGCACATCTTCACTGGCCAGACCTTGGCGACTTGCAAGGGGTTGCAGTCCCACCCCCACCCCTCTCCCCTCTACCCAGAACAGACTCATCACTTGAACACACACCAGGAGACAGGCAGTGCAGCACCCCTGCCTCCTCCATGTTGTCATAGAAGCTATCAAATGTTCCAGGCACAGTAGGATTGGCAGTATAGGTGCAGCTCTGTCACACAGCCCATACATGCATAGGACATGGAGAGAGCCAAAGCAACAAGCCTTCACTCAGCCTTCTTCTTCCTTCTCCATTCTCTCCATAAACTCATAACCGATAGTTGTAAGAGAACAAAGTGGATGCAGAGTTGCTACTGCACTTTTTGTTGAAATTATACTAGTTTTTAAATTAAAATGTACGCTTTATTTTCATTTATGTGTCCAGGATTTTATCAAAACCCACTCTTTTGCTGAAAGCGAAAATGCCTGAAGTTCTCTGTTGTCAACCACAGCAAAAGCAGGGAAAGTGTACTTTTTGTCTCAGTGGCCCTGGATTTTGCTGGAAAAAACATATGCATGTAGATTCAAACTGGCCCAGTTTATGTCTAACTCTAGCAGGATGGGGTTTTTTCCATTAAAAGGAGAATCCAGCCTACCTGCAAGCATTTGTAGCAGGTGAGGGAAATATTCAACCAAAAAGCAAATTAAACATCAGGGGAGCCAGTAGAGCTAAAGAAATCCCTAATGCTTTGCTCCACTAACACTTCTCAGAAATCACTGATCTAGGGCCTAATAGAATCTTAACCACAGGAGCCAGATAAGCTCAATATTATCATGTCAATTTGTATACTAGCTAAGGATTAAGTGAGTCTCAAGCTCTATGGAAGCTTTTCTTATTCAGCCCCTGGAACTGTTGCTTTGTACAGCTGACCAGCTTTTCCGCAAGCTCTGACCACTAAAGCAAACTTCAGGATTACTTGGCAGAGACTAATGTGAAGATACAGCAGGAGCCAGTACCACACAGAATAGGCACCACTGCCTTTGGGAGAAGTCATTTATTTTGTTGGAAGCCTGATTTTGTTTGCTACCCTTTAGAAAAATTAATAGAACACAAAGTTCTAGTACCTCCAGCCCTGAATCATTATTTTGTTGCAACCCATGGTGCTTTAATGGTGCCTAGTTCTGTCCCTTCATTGGAAGTGCTATGTGGGGATTACTTGCAATCTAACATAATATTAGTAACACATAAATTACATACCTGCTGCTCTATGAAAAGAAGCCTCAGGAGGAAAGCTTAGCAAGCAAAATTTCTTCTGCACATGCATCACTTGCCTGTGAGCTGTTATTCTTGTTATTAAGCAGGAATACCATTTACCAAGCTTGACTATCAGAAGGAGCTAGAAGTTATCCATCAGTCAACGTCAAATCAATGTCCATCAGTCAGCACTTTGGCTGGCACCTTTATGTTGACTGTGAAATGAGTGAATGTAAATTGTGAGGCCTTTACTGGTTGTTAATGACAAGGGGAAGATGGGGAGGGCTAACAGTTCACCTTGGACATGGTCCACATTAGGTAAGTGCAAGGTACCTGCTGAATTCTCTGCCATGGTTTTAATGGGTCACAGGACTTTTTATTCTTGCCTTTCTCCTCTTTGTTCTTGTACTGTGCACAGTTCAGCAGCAGCTGTGCTTGACCCCAGCAACATCAGGGTTTCAGAGAAGAGTAAGGAAGGGCATGTGTTGTCAGTGAAACCTAAGATTTCCAATAACTTATTCATAGAATGGGTTGAGTTGGAAGAGAGTTTCAAGATCATCTAGTTCTAAGCCCCCTGCCATGGACAGAGCTGCCACCACCATCAGGTAGCATTTCTTAGAGAAAATACAGTCAGCTTTCATCCATCTCAACTTCTGCAAAGAATTACAAATTAAATTTGTAAAGATAGAGATCATCACAGGAGACCACCCTTGAAGGTACAGACCTAGAAAAGTTGAGACAGTGATAATTAAATGGAGGAGTATAAAGCTGGAGGAAGGCATCCCTCAAAAGCAGAGTTCTTCAGTAATAAATCCATGCCACCAGTTGTAAAGGATGAAAAGAGGAGTTGTCAACAACACAAAAGTGGAGGAGACTGTCGGCAAGGCAAGTGGAAAAACTTGAAAACTAATTAAAAGATTAAATGATCATAAAAGGTAGGCAAACAATGTACAGGAAGACACATTACCAATGAGTTATAAACTGTTTTAAAAGCAGATGCTGCCAAAGAAGTTGTGGTGCCCTCAAAAGAAAACAAAAACAGTCATAGGATGCATTAACTGAAGTATTTCCCATGGATCTGCACAAATATTAACAGCATTGTATGAGATTTTAGAAAGATCTCCTTAGGAGTAATATGTGCTCTATTGGTAATCCAGTCTCAGATCAATTAGTTCAGACTGAATCAGTGAAGGATGGTGAGGGGACTGAGAAGCTTGTATTAGAAGACTGGGAGACCTTGGTTTGTATTACTTCCCAAAGGAAAGCTGAGATGGATTGGTTTGCTTCCTACAGATATTTCTACGAAATAAGTACCTGAAGAGGTATTTAAACCATAGCAAAAAAAAAAGGCAGCAGAATGAAAGGATTTAAACAGGTCATGAATAAATTTAAGCTACAAATTAGGAGTTTTCTAAAAAATGGAAAGCAGGGATTCTGGAACAGTCTTGCCACAACAAGAACAACAGCAGTAAAACATTAACTGATTTTAAAATAAGAAGATATTTTTCTAAAAAGGGTAGGTATGTCATGTCTGCATGCAATAACAGAGGCCAATGATCAGAGGCTCCTGCACTTCCTTCCTTTCCTGTGTTCTCATGAATCCTCAGTTAGCAATATCTATGTAATTTGTACTGTGGCTGGGGACCCATCAAAAGCCTGTGTTCTCCAGGCTGTGTAAACTGCTGATGAAGAACAGGAAGTCACAGTGGCTCTTCCGTGACTTCCTATTTCCCTCATGCTGGTGCTATGGACCCAAAAAAGAGTTCTGCCTCAAAGTTCATACTTCAAGCAAAAATTGTGGCAGACAAAAATACATAGAATCACACGATTGTAAGGTAGTTAAGGCTGGAGGGGACCTTAGGGGGTCCACTTTTAGCTCAAATCAGGCTTAGCTTTAAGAACAGCCAATGCTGTCAGCTTTATATCCAGTCTGGTCTCAAAAACCCACAAGAAGAGAAGCGGTAGAATATCTTTGGATAACCTGTTTCACTGCTTGACTGCCCTCATGGGGAAAAAGTTTCTCCCTTGTAAACATGTACCTCTTCTGTTCCAATTTACACCTCTTGGCTCTCATTTTCACACCATGCATCACTATGAAGAGCCTGGATCTATCTTCTCAATAACCTCTCCATAGGTACCAGGGGACTTCTTTCAGGTCCCTCAAAGCCTTCACCTCCTCAGGGTGAAAAAGACCAACTCACTCAACTTCTCCACATATAGCATGTGCTCCAACTCCCAATCATCCTGATGGCCCTTCTTCTGCCATTTTATTATTATAAGGTCTCAAGAACAACATGCCCACGATGGCCACTCTCTAGAAGAATTTCTTATGCAGACAGCCAAGAGGAGAAACTGTAACTGCACTTTTATGCCAGCCAAATATTTCTCAGGCATAAAAGAGGGAATGACCTGCTGCATGTCCCATCCTTCCAAACATTGTCCTGTAACTCCTATTCCCAGTATCCAAGAGTCTTTCCTCAAAATCCAGCATTTCAACATTACTCTTCATTACAAAAAAAAAGAGTATATTGTGTGGCACAGCCCTTATTACTTGTGTTTTCCTGCAAAACAAAGAGCAAGCATGGAATTCCAGCTGAAGTCTTTGAGCAGAGAACAAAGCCAAGGAGACAAGCTTATGGGACTTGGAGGAGATTCACATTTTAAGCATTCTTCAGTCAAGAGCCTAATTACCCTTTGAAAGAAAAACTCCAATACTGAATTCAAGAGAAACAAAAATCACATTTCTAGATCAAAGCAAGTAATCCAAAATAACCTACATGTTCAGAAGCAGTCAACTCCAGTGATCACATGGCTAGAGATGCCACTGCCTTTTGTCAGAAGACAAAAACCACAAAGGTTTAGTAAGTATAAAATAGGGAACCTTCAAACTAAAAGCATATATATTTTTTACCTCTGTAATTAAATCTGATAAACCTCCAAATTAAATCTGATAGGAGAGGAAATAAAGAACTCAAAACATTCCATGTCACAGCAGGTGCTGACTACACTACACAGTCCTGCCTTAGTTCTTTTCAATAGAGTTCAGCAACTACTGGTTTAAATATTTCAGCTGTTCCTTTGCTCTTGCCTGTTACACCTACAGAAACACTGCGAGCCTTGAAGCACAGTGTGAAACATTAGACATAGTTTATGAGGACAGCAACTGGTAATTTGGAATCCAGAAGGGAGACCAGCTTGAGCTGTTCCCTTTCTCCCCTCTCTAAAGGCTACAGCTGCTTCTGCCAGGGATAGCAGGGCTATCTGTGAACATAATAGTGAACATTGCAGCTGTGGCACAGATACTGCCATCTCCACAACCACAGGTGGCTGCACAATTAGCCGAGCACATTTCCAGTGTTACACAGAACCACCTTCCCACTGCCTCCTTTTCTGATGTACATCTGCTTACTGCTACAATTAACTACAAACAAATCTGTTTCTTGGCTAACTATGTCAGTTTACTTGCACCTGTCCCATCATGCAAATACTTGTAGGATATTACCAAGGGTGATGCCTCACAAATCCTGAATTACAAGCCAGTATTACTTCAGAACAATCCTTCCTTCTGAGGGTTGAAGTCTAGGAAGTATTTCCATTAGTAATCCTTATTATCAATGGTTTGCAATGGAGAGATTTAAGAACTGACATTAAAAAAAGGCCAAAATATTAACCAACATGCAAAATAGTCCAGATCAGAGCTTTTCTATCCTGAAGATCAATGCAGTCACTTTCACTAGATGTCTCTGGAGTTTTCTAAAACATTGGACTTAGGAGAAAAGGAAAAGCCACATAGCCAAATCACTCTGTAGCAGCAAAATTTTCTGCCTTCCCAGCATTCCTGACATCTGATCCCACTCCAGTTAAGAGAACAGATGAAAGCAAGAGAGTGAAACCAAACCTTTTTGTTTATCCCACTTTTTTCGTCTGAGTCTCCTTCAAAGCATAAAAGGTGAAATTACCTTACAGGATGTAGAAATCACAAATTGTCTTGGCATGGCATTGTATTTGAAGGAATAGAATTGATTATCAGGATTAAAGCACCAGTGGTCTCAAGTAAATCATGTTCTGCATACAGAGATTTAGTATGAACTATGCTTTCAGATAGAATAAAAGAAAAAAAAATGTAGTGCAATACAGTCATGTAAGAGAGGATGTTACAGAGAGGCTGAAGGCTACAGACCTACAGTCTGTTCTGGAAAAGACACACTTTCTGATGAATTTAGTTGTAGGAAATATCAAGATAACTGAAATGCTACTTCAGTGGGATTCTGGGGAAAAAAAAACAAACCACCAAAGAACCAATAGACCAAACAAAAAACCAACTAACCCAGACCAGTAATGAGTACATCAATGTGGAGGTTCAAAAAAATAGCTATGATTCCATCCAAACCCCAAGGCCAACCTTGGTCTCCATTCTCCTCCCTATAGCTGCAGTAACTGCCCCTTTTAGATCAGTCACATCACGTGGACACAGGTGAGAATAGAGCCCCAGGCCCAGCCATGGTCTCCTCTTCCGCTTCTTCAGTGGGACACCTCAGCTTCTCCTGTTTCCAGGGACCTACATCTGAGGGTTATGCAATTGTACTTACCTTATACATAGGGAAAGCTTGTAAGAATACACTTGTGAAGGACTGGAAGTATTCCATTCCTCTAAAAGCCAGCATGCAAGCCATGGACACAGGAGGATAAAACAAAAGCACAAAGCAAACTCTACCTCCTTGATCTGCCATATCAAGAGGCCAATTTCACAGTGGTGGGGAGGAAGTTATGAAGCTCTCAGCCCATCTTTTACAATATGTCCATAAATCCCTCAAACTGTGCAGAGCCATCCAAGGAGTTCTGAGAAGAAGGCTGAGGTCTCTGAGGCTGCAGAAAGCAAGACTGCATTTGAGCTCTCTCTGTATGCAGGTCTCATAAGCATAATAAAACACTTCCTTTGATATGAGAGGACCAACTGCTTCAGAAGGAATCAAAACTTACTTGCAGTGCTGCTATTCTTGCTGTGCTCTACCCATACTTGGCCTGAAGACATGTTGGTTTTTTTAACGTAAACTTGTTGCTCAAAAAACTTGTTTATTGTGCAGTTCAGTTGTCAACAAATGAAGCAAGACAGAGGTAACTTTAAAGAACATGTGCTCAAATATTTACAATTACATTAGATAGAACTGCAACTGACAATGCAATATTCTTCTACTTAATTTACAGTGCTCAGTAGTCAACTGTATAACAGTAGCATCTGACTGTGTTGAGAGTCTTTTCTGAGACCTCAGAGATGAAAACTCACTCAGATAATAAAACAAATATCCCACATTGCAAGCTCAGCTGCTAAAAGCAAGTCTAAACCCAATTAGTATATTACTAACAGTGAAAAGCATTCTTCCAGCCTCTAGGACAAATTGCGGAACAGCAGTGTCTTTCATGGTGTGCTATTTAACTGTGAAGGCTCTGCAGATCTCTCCTTCCTCTGCCCCATAAAAGTCACACTGGCTCCATCAGTGCACCTGCAGATGAGAAACGGCAAAGGCAAAGGAGGAGGCAAAGCTGCACTTAGCATCTGCCATTCCTCTCAAAGTGGAAATATGGAAACTAGAGGGGGTGAAAATTCCCAAAGGAGCAGGTGGAGCCTGTCTTGTCTTTTTTCCTCCTAGAAGCAGCATGCAGTATTTTATGAACTAAATCAGAGGAAATGCTTCTCACCATTACAGCTTCTTCCAGGGAAATTAGTAGCCCTGGGAGTGTCATTTTACAAGCAACATGAGGGCCAAAAATATGAGGACAACATCATCCCAGCATAAAAAGCATGCTGTTCTTATTGGCTCCCCCAGAAAACACTGTCTGCCCACACTTACTGGCTACTCCTGGTCAGACCAAGAGGACTTGAATACGTGATTAGATGGACTGAGCACTTCCAAGGCAATACCTGAACTGATCAGATTAGTGAACCAACCAAAAGCTTAGATCAATTCTCAGTTTTCCCATGGCTTGCTTCCATTGTGAGTGAGAAGTCAGCAGGAAAGGGTGGTACTTCCCTAGTTGCTGAGTGACTGGTTGTAAAAGGCCTCTAGGGAACGCGGTGACCAGAGCAGGCAAACAGGGGCGCGGCACATCTGGGGCGTGGCCACGGCAGTTTGCGCAGCAGTCGCGCAGGCAGGGCTTTAGGTTTTCCTTCTGCTAGTAAGGGTTACTGTGTGTTGTTTGAGGTGTGTCTGTTGGCTGGTTGGTTTTGTGGTTTCTGTTAGTAATCGTCTCAACACGGTTGAAAACCGTAGTTTGTACAAGTGTATGTGGCCAGGTGGAGCCCTCCAAAAAGGATGCACCTGTACAAACCCACTCCTGCCCAGAGTGTTTGAGCTTATCAGTGGTTTCAGGGAGTGTTGTGGAGGAGGTTTGCTTGCAGTGTGAACAGGTGAACTACCTCCTTTCACTGGTGGCAGAGCTTAGGGAGGAAGTTGAAAGATTAAGGAGTATCAGGGAAAGTGAAAGGGAAATAGACTGGTGGAGCTCAGCCCTCTCATCTTTAAGGGGGACACACCAGGAGTCAGGGGGCCCATATGCCCTCCACTCTCAGGCAATAGACGAGCACCTGGAAGATGAAGGGGAGTGGAAATGGGTCCCTGCTCGGAGAGGTAGTAAAAAAAATTCCTCCTATCCCCCATCCCCTAGTCAGGTGTCACTTCAGAATAGGTATGAGGTCCTGCATCTAGAGAGCCAGCCAGATGATTTAGATGATTCAGAAGATTTAGAAGAAAATTATCTGCCCAGTGAACCTCTCAATTCTGATTCATTTGTAAGAAGGACCACCACCTCTAACATCAAGAAAAGAAGGGTAATCGTAGTAGGTGACTCCCTTCTGAGAGGAACAGAGGGCCCCATATGTCGACCGGACCCATCCCACAGGGAGGTCTGCTGTCTCCCTGGGGCCCGGGTATGGGATATCACTGAGGGACTTCCTGGGCTGATTCAGCCTTCTGATTATTACCCACTGCTGATACTCCAAGCTGGCAGTGCTGAGATCAAAAAGAGGAGTGTTAAGGCAATAAAAAGGGACTTTGGGACACTGGGTCAAGTAGTTGATAGGACAGGGGCACAGGTAGTGTTCTGCTCAGTCCCTTTGGTGGCGGAGAAGAATGATGGAAGAAATAGGAAAACTCACATAATTAACAAGTGGCTCAAGGGTTGGTGTCATTGGCAAAATTTCGGATTCTTTGATCATGGGGCAACTTTTACGGTACCTGCCCTGATGGAACCAGATGGGATACATCTCTCTGTTAAGGGCAGAAGGTTTTTAGCTAATGAACTGGCAGACCTCATTGAGAGGGCTTTAAACTAGGTTTGAAGGGGGAAGGGGATGCAGTGGTCTGTCTGGAAGCAGGCCCAAGGGTGGTGAGCCTGAGTTAGGGGTGAAATCAGTATCCCAGCTGAGGTGCATGTATACCAATGCACGCAGCATGGGTAACAAACAAGAAGAGCTGGAGGTCATGGTGCAGCAGTGAAGCTATGATGTAGTCGCCATCATTAAAATGTGGTGGGATGACTCATAGCTGGAGCACTGCACTGTATGGTTACAAGCTCTTCAGAAGAGACAGGAAAGGGAGAAGAGGAGGAGGGGTGGCCCTTTATATTAAGGAGGCTTTTGATGCCATAGGTATTGAAACTGATGAAGATGAAGTTGAATGCCAATGGGTAAGAATTAAGGGGAAGGCCAACAGGGCTGACATCCTACTGGGAGTCTGTTGTCGACCACCCAACCAGGAAGAAGAGGTGGACAACTTATTTTATAAGCAACTAGATAATGTTTCAGGATCATCAGCCCTTGTTCTTGTAGGTGACTTCAACCTGACAGACATCTGCTGGGAACTTAATACAGCAGATAAGAAGCAGCCCAGGAAGTTTTTAAAATGTGTGGATGACAACTTTATGTCTCAACTGGTGGGTTCCTACCAGGGGAGGGACTATGTTAGACTTGTTGTTCGCAAATAGAGAAGGGCTGGTGGGAGATGTGGTGGTTGGAGGCCGCTTGGGGCAGAGCGATCATGAAATAATAGAGTTCTTGATAATTGGTGATATCAACAGGAGCATCAATAAGACTCTTACACTGAATTTCCAGAGGGCAGACTTTGGCCTGTTTAGGAGACTTATTCAGAGAGTTCCTTGGGAAGCAGCCCTTAAAAACAAAGGAGTTCAGGAAGGGTGGACATGCTTCAAAACAAAGATCTTGAGGGCACAGGAACAGACTGTCCCTGTGTGCCAAAAGATGAGTTGACAAGGTAAACATCCAGCCTGGATGGGCAAGGAGGTTTTGGAGGAACTTAGGAATAAAAAAAGGATGTATCACCTTTGGAAGGAGGGTCAGGTCTCCCAGGAAGTATTTAAGAGGGCTGCTAGAGCATGTAGGAAAAAAATTAGGGGGGCCAAAGCTCAGCTTGAACTTAAGATGGCGACTTCTGTAAAGGATAATAAAAAATGTTTTTACAAGTCTATTAATGGTAAAAGGAAGGGTATGACCAACCTTTGTTCTTTACTGGATGAGGGAAGGAACTTAGTATCTGCAGATGAGGAGAAGGCAGAAGTACTTAATGCCTTCTTTGCCTCAGTCTTTAGCGGAAAGATGGGTTGTCCTCAAGACTGTCCTCTTGGGTTGGTTGATAGTGTCAGTGAACAGAATGGTCCCCCTGCTATCCAGGAGGAGGCAGTCAGAGAACTGCTGGGATGCTTGGATATTCATAAATGTATGGGACCAGATGAGATCCATCCCAGGGTGATGAGGGAGCTGGCAGATGAGCTTGCAAAGCCACTCTGCATCATTTACCAACAGTCCTGGCTCACTGATGAGGTTCCAGATGACTGGTAGCTGGCCAATGTGACACCCATTTACAAAAAGGCTAAGAAGGAGGAACCTGGTAACTATAGGCCAGTCAGCCTGACCTCAGTACCTGGTAAGGTAATGGAACAGCTTGTACTGAGTGTCATCACGCCGAATTTACAGGGCAGCCAGGGTATCAGACCCAGCCAGTAGGGGTTTAGGAAGGGTAGGTCATGTTTGACCAACCTGATCTCCTTTTATGACCAGGTTACCCGCCTAGTAGATGCAGGAAGGGCTGTGGATGTTGTCTATTTGGACTTCAGCAAGGCCTTTGACACTGTCTCCCACAGCATACTCCTGGAAAAGCTGGCAGCACGTGGCTTGGATAGGAGCATTCTTCGCTGGGATAGGAACTGGCTGGATGGCCGCGCCCAGAGAGTGGTGGTGAAAAGAGCTGCATCCAGCTGGCGGCCAGTCACCAGTGGTGTCCCTCAGGGGTCTGTGCTGGGGCCAGTTCTGTTCAATATTTTTATTGACAACATGGATGAGGGAATTGAGTCCTTCATTAGTAAATTTGCAGACAACACTAACCTAGGAGCGTGTGTCGATCTGATGGAAGGTAGGAGGGCTCTGCAGAGAGACTTGGAACGGTTGGATGAATGGGCAGAGTCCAACAGGATGAAGTTTAATAAGTCCAAGTGCCAGGTACTGCATTTTGGCCACAATAATCCCCTGCAATGTTACAAGCTGGGGACAGTGTGGCTGGACAGTGCCCAGGCGGAAAGAGACCTGGGGGTGCTGGTCGACAGCCGGCTGTACCAGTGGCCATCAGTGTACCCTGGTGGCCAAGAAGGCCAATGGCATCCTGGCCTGTATCAGGAATAGTGTGGCCAGCAGGAGCAGGGAGGTCATTCTTCCCCTGTACTCCCCTGTACTGGTGAGGCCGCACCTTGAGTGCTGTGTCCAGTTCTGGGCCCCTCAGTTTAGGAAGGACATTGAGGTGCTTGAGGCCATTCAGAGAAGGGCAAGGAGGCTGGTGAGGGGCTTGGAACACAAGCCCTATGAAGAACGACTGAGGGAGCTGGGGTTGTTTAGCCTGGAGAAAAGGAGACTGAGAGGGGACCTTATCACTCTCTGCAGCTTCCTGAAGGGTGGTTGTAGTCAGGTGGGGGTTGACCTCTTTCACCAGGCGGCAACTGACAGAAAGAGAGGACAAAGTCTCAAGTTGTGTCAAGGGAAATATAGGTTGGATATTAGGAAAAAGTTTTTACAGAAAGAGTGATAAAGTGCTGGAATGGACTGCCTGGGGAGGTGGTGGAATCACCATCCCTGGATGTGTTTAAAAAAAGACTGGATATGGCACTCAATGCCATGATCTAGTTGGGGTGATAGGGCATGGGTTGGACTCGATGATCTTGAAGGTCTCTTCCAACCCAGACATTCTGTGAATTCTGTGAATAATGATGGGAGACAAATAGCAGCAATTAAAAAATATTTTGTGAATAAAGACCAGGAGGAGCAGTACTTAGCCAAAAATCTAAATAATTAATTTACTGACAGAGAAATTATCCTTATTCCTGATAGGGAAGGAAGGGAAGGAAACAAGGCCGGGTATGTGCACTGCCATGTAGAATCAGCTGTTTGAGTTAATACAGGACAGACCCACATCTTCTGCCATGTCTGATGAAGGTTACATGGAAATTCACTGAGTTTGGAAAATGGGCATCTCTGTTCTTGAGAGAAGTTTGCAACCTGATTGATGCTGCAGTTTCCTGCATTTCAAGGGAGAAGTTTGTTGTTTTTTTCTTGGTAGCTTCTGCAAATATCCCTGGCATCCTTGTTGTGAGGGGAGGAAATAATTAAACCAAAGAATTGAAGAATAACTACATTCTTCCACAGAGAGAAATGTGAATGGGGGATGCAGAGATTAACAAGTCCTTAGAACTCCTGGGGGAAAAAAACTAACTGCCTGGCCCAGGTGCAAAGACAGAAACACCCTGCAAGCCCTGACATCTGCCTAGAAAAAGGGACGAACACCAGGAGCAAGGAGTGTTAAACACCTTGCAAGAAGTGAGAGACACCTGCCTCTATCGCTGTTCAGCCGCCAAAAAACAAAAAAGAACATGACTGATGTGGCTGCACCAGCTGATCCCAGCTCTGCACCAAAGCTGGAACAGCCTTTTGAGTGAGGGCAGGGCAAGAAAAGCATTGGCGGCTGTCATGACAGTTCATCCTAGCACCAGATCAGATTTCTTTGGTGCAAGCTCCACCACATGAAAGATGCTCTCTGGCATAGTTTCTCCAGCATGAACTGTCACTTGAGTGACAAAGACAGCATACTGTGTGTTACCCCATACCATTCTGCTGGTGAAAAACCTACCCTAGAATTTCATCCTGAATGCTGAATGGTGGCTTTACTGTGGAGTCTGAGTGATTCCATTTCACACCTTGTCCTTCCTCCTTCTGCTGATGTTTGCCTGAACTACAAAAACACATATAGCAGTACCATGTGTACAAAGTAATTCCTCTGGCAACTTACTAGCAACCAATCTATGACTCTTCCGCCAAGATCTGCCTTTGCTTAACTCTCACAGCTTTCAGAGTCCTGGAGCCTGGTTGCATCCAGCTTCCTGGGAAAAAACTACTCTCTGGTAATAAATATAGCTCACAGGCTGCTGGGCCTCCCAAGGGAGGGGAGATGACCCCACCAGACACCTTTGCTCAGGTGTAGCTGGCTGTGATCACACAGGAAGTGCCAGCCCACATCTGTGAACAAGAGATACAAACAGCAGAGAGTAAAAGAAATCTGCTCTCACCCCAATTGTGGCTTTTTGAAACCCTTCCCATGGGCTTTCTGAGGCTTTCTCTAAAACTGGGTATGAGATGCTGTAAAACCAGAATCTCCAGTGTCAGATAAGAAATGGTACAATCAATCACTGAGCCAAAGAGAAAGTGGCTATTCCTTACTCTTACATACAGCAGTTCCTGTTTCTAATCAGCCCCCCCTGCAAAAAAAAAAAAAAAAAAAAAAAAACCTACAGCTGTTTAAACTGCTGTTTGCTTTAAACTGGGCATCACAAGTTGACTGGGTCTTCTCAGTGCATCCTGTTTTCCAGGCTGTTTTGCCAGGGGTGGGCCATGCCAGTGCCCCCCACTATGGCAATAGCCTATGTGAGTAAACCCAACCAGAACCAGCCCTGGCTCACACTTGCTCTGTATCATTGCAAAATACTCACTCACCTGTGAACAGACACAGCAGCAGATTGAGCAGATGCTCAGTCAGAGCCCTCACATTTCTAAATAAATGCTTTTTTGTCTGCAATATTCTTTCAGAAGCAGTACAAATAAACATTCAAGGGTGACAGCTAAACATCCTTTCCTCAGGTTCCACTTAGCACTTGTTCTAAACTGAATTTTATGTGTTTGTGCTATACACAGTTGGAGCAGGAGAAAAAAAAAAAAAGGAAGCCATCAGCAGAAAAATCTTTCTTAACTAAATTCTACTTTTTTTTTCTATCTATAAGTGAAGCCATTCACTTCTGTGAAACACTGACAACAGTTGCTTTGCACCAGTTCATAAGCAGAGTGAAACCTCATGAACTGGAGAACAATATGAAAAAAAATGTTATTTACCAGTGTAATCAAATTCTTGATTAAATCAGAGCCAAGTGTGAAGTGAAAGTGACTGCAATGGAGCTGCGTCACAGCCACGAGGTTTAGGTAACTCATCATGTGTTCCTCAGCAGAACACTGAGTAAGTGGGGGCTTAGTGACTGTGGCGAAAGGTGGGCTTGAAATAGATAGGAGTGGTTGACAATTCACGGTCTGTGAAATGCAAGAGGTCATGCTAGATAATCAGAAATTACTCTCTAGCATGGGAATATATTAATTTATGATAACATTGCTCTTAGATTAGCCACAAGGCCCATCAGGTCATGGAATATGCTGATAAATTTGGCAAGTAATCAGAATGCATGATTATTGGAAAATGTTCATAGTTGTTAGAAATGAACAAAGGTGTTCATCCACGGTTATTGAAGACTTGGTTTTATGACACCAGATAATTAAAGCATTACCCATTCAGCCTTTATGGCCAGTATATTACCATTTATTTTTCAAATGCTTCAAGCTACTAAATATGATGAGGAATTAATAATAAAATAAATACAGCAGTAAGATAATTCTACTGAGCCAAGTTTCACATATATAATTGATGTTCATTCCATTACCAGAGGCCAAACGTTCCTTGTTTCACTGACATGAATAGCCCCATTGATATAGTGCAAGTACAAAATAGGGTCCAGCCTCCAATGAGATCCTTATGTGGTATTCCAAGCTTGAACAATATTGTACTATTTTAAATGGACGATAAATTCTCAGGGATTCAAAAATATTGATGTGGCCCTGTTACTTTATAGAATTAAAAAATTACACATGGTCCAATATTTTGAGTGCAGGTGCTTTAAAGCAACAGCCATTACTAGAAATCTTTACCAACATTTCTTAAAGAGTTTGTTAAAAGCACAGATAACTCTCATTTTTCTTTGGTTGAAAGGAAGCGTTACAAAGTAAGACCACCCCTGGAAGCTTTTAAATGACACTAAGTGTTACAGCGGGGATTCTGTAACGCAATGTATGAAACCAGGAGGCCCGTAGAAAGAAGTATCTAAGGACAGATTCTTGGTAGATGTTTCAGAGATGTTTATTTCTCCAGCCGCCTGGCCAGGATCTCCTGAGGAACTCTCACCGTCTGGGCTGAGGGTCCTTGCCCGCGCGGGGAACACAAAACAACCAATGGGGAATGAGGCTGACCAGGGGCAGGGAAACCCCTGCCTCCCCCCCAGGGCCCCTCTCCCAGGACCCCATGGCAGGGGGAAGGGACCCCGACAACTAAGTATGGTAACCAGTGTCCTTTTCTCAGAGCAGAGTAAAGGTCTGCAGCTGTTGTTGCTTTTGTTAAAATCTGATTCAGTTTCCTTGAAGATAAAACAAGACAAACTACATAAAAGCAAGGAAAAAAGATTGATGCAGCGTCTGTCTCAGATAATGGCTCTTTCTTGTAGCTCACTTCTTTTTTTTTTCCTTAGTTGAGCACAGCACTCAGTTTTACAGCCCAGTCTGAGACGTTGCAGAATTGTTGAATCAGGCTTGACAGAGTGTTGCTTGTCCACACTCAGAGTGATGGTCTTGGCTGGCAGATTCAGGCTTAAAAAAAATAGAAGGAATTAACAGAACTGATGAAACAACATGAGCAAGAAGATGACAAGGGGAAATTCAAATCCTGTGTTCTGGATGATACATGATAACAGAAGTTAAAAGTCTGCAAACACAGCATATGGGGCTCAAACTGAGCATCCTGGTGAATGCCAAGACTGTGTGATCCCCACTGCTGTACAAAAATTTCCCAAGGGAACACATTAACTCCATACTGAAAAGGAGAACTGAAATCAAATCAACCATCCAGGGTCACACCACAGAGACATTCTTCTTCTCTAAATTTAGTGAAGAGCATGAGATTATGTATCCATCTGTATCTTGCAATACCCTGTATTTCAAACCATGTATCCCAGATCAGTGGAAAGCTAGCCTGAAGAAAAATCCATGTTTCTTATGGCACCATTCTGAAAAATTTAATAATTGCCTTTTCCTAAGGGTGTTCTTTGAAGCTGCAAATAGCAGTGACTGAAAGAAACTGTAGTGTTCAGACTTGCAGGCACCTTCCAGAAATATCACAAGCCTTGTTTTTACCTCTGATTAAGAAGAAATCTTCTTGTGCTTCTTTCCCAATTCTAGTAGTAGAATCCAAAAGCACTATTCAAATAGGCAGCCCTTATACTTGAAAAAGGATGTAGAAAAGCAGAAGTCTTAGATGTCCTGCATGTAGATGAACTGAGGAAAACTTACATTTTTAGTGCTGGTTCTTTTTAACACCTAAACTATCTGACTAAAATCAGCCTGGATTCAGAAATTCTGAGTACTCACCACTATCCCTACATTCCAGTGGTAGCTTTCAATATGAAGATCTGATTTTAAAAAGAAAAATCAAAGCCTAATTCTGTGGTATCTGCACATGTTGTGGCTGCTCTCAATGCCAGGAGCAGGCAGGGCTCAGCCAGCTCTTTAATAGCCAGCGCTTTCCACTCTTAATCACAGATTCAGATTTATCCTGAACACCATAACCATATCCCCAGAATTTTTGGTGCTAAATTCTGAGTTAAAATGGGAATAGATGCTTTTTCTGCTGAGAACAGAAGTAAATCAAAATGAAGCTATAAAACGAAAGCTTTGTTGCTGTCTAGCAAAGCTATTTTGCATTAAGAATTTAGTATACAAAACTGTAGTCATGTTGTGCAAAATGTTTGGTATACTTTGATAAGAAGCCAGTGGTAATGGCTTTCTTAGGCGATTTAATTTATTTTATATCAATTGCAGGACCTAACAAAACCACAAATTCTTCCCTTTGCATGCATAAAAGAAAGCATAATGAAAACTGCAAAATGCCCTGTGCACAAAAAATCCAGCAACAGAATGAAGGAAAATATGAGTAGCCATAAGGAAGCCAAGTATGTGGATAACAACAACATGGAAACTTGTCTAAATTTTACATTTGCACAGGAAGAACCGCCACTTGCAGCACTTCTTTAAGAAATTTAAGAAACAGCTTTGCCTTGCTGATGGGATATACTCTTTATATCATGATAAACAAGGTAATGAACTTATAGCAATGAGTCTATCTGACCTCCCCATCTTTTCCAAAAGATGATAAACTACAAGTGTCAGGCAAAGAACCCAAAGGATGCCATCTCAATAGTACTTTTATTACACTGGCAGCAAATAATAACAATTAGAAGCCAAAGCAAGAAGGAATTCTTGCCCTAGAGGGCTCATATCCCAAGGTCTCAGTTCTGCAAAAATTCATGTAGAAATAATTCTTTGGGTTTTTTAAAAAGCAACATTGGCTTGCATGAGCTGAACCTGATGTCAGGTGTTTAAGTAGGGTTTTCTACCTCAAATTTCTCTCTCTCTCTCCAGCAGATAGCAACTCTGACACTGCACACACACAGAGGTTGCTTTCTCTAGCAGCAGATACAAGGGTGCAGATGACCTGTTACCTAAACTGAAGTTCTGGGATTTCTACATTCCCATGCACATTTTTAAAAAAAAACTCCACTGCTTAGATTTTCTGCAGGAAGAGTCAAGAGACCTGCAGCAGGTCTACTCTACTTTTTATTTATATAAAAGTTGTATTTATATAGCCATAAATCAGGAATAACAGCACAGAAACAGTTGAGAATTCTGGAGGGACTGGGATCAGTCTATGGCCATCAGGTTTCCTTCAGGACTTTCCATTTTATTTGTTATATTTATCTCTGTCATTTTGACATAACAAAACACAAAGAGGAATAATCTGAAGTAGCAAGGGACTTTTGTCTCCATGATTTGAGGGATATATCAGTTAGAAAAGGACCTTTATTCCTTTGGTTTATAAACACAGCAGCCAGAGTAGTCTAGGAAGCTGAAACACCCTGTTGTAGATGTGTCCTTCACTCTGAACTCTGACAGAGGGCAGCCACTCAAATCTTCAGACCATCAGAAAAGGCCTCATGGTGCTCATGAACCCATGGACTAAATCACCTAAATTCTGATGTCATTTTGTTTTCAGAGACTTAACTCAAGCCTATACTTCAGACAACAGTCTTCCCTCACTTTCCTACAGGCCCAGTCTCCCAGTTACACTTAAAGTAGACCTACCTTTGGAAACATATAGCACAGAAAGCCTACTCCATTTTCCCTGGTAGCTTAGAGCCCTGAACTATAGCAATGAGACACCCATAAACAAGTCTTTGCTATGCCCCAGGTGGAGCAAAACATTGGACCAAAAGGGGTCTCTTATCACCAGTCCATTAAGCATTCCCAGTTAAGGATTTCTAAAGCTCTGCTAAAGCTGTTAAAATTCACCAGAAAATTACTCTCTGAGCCAGAGAGGAAGGAAAACTAAATGGTTGAGAAAGGATGATTCAAGGCCATGCTCCAAGGGGTAATGAATTCTTTAAGAGAAGTAAAACAGCTTCACAAGCGAAATTTGTCATTTCTCCTCCAAGAACAGCAAGATCCAGTGTTGAGTTTCTGAGCACAGTCTCAGACCTGAGTCTCTTAAAACCCTTCAGGCCTGTATAGCCAAACACTTAACAGTCCATCCTCCAAAGGTCTTGGGTTTGTTCCTGATAACTTTAGATGTAAAGATTAATCCAGCAACAACTAAATCAGGCTACAGAAGACCACAGAGGAGAGAAACAAAGGGGACAGCTGATCAGAAAGCCCAAAGAGGCCATAGCTGGGTGACTTTGGATACCCCCAATGGGACTGTGGATGTCTTGGGATCTTAAAGCCCAATTTGTAGCTGCAGGAGTTTTGAGACTTTTAACAGTGGCAAAGCATTCAATTAAGGTACTCAACATGGCTTTTAAGATTCTAATGTCATTTATTATTCAAACCCAAAGAATTTTTGCTGAAATTCTGCTGCTCCTGCACCTTCCAGACCTCCCTCCTCTATTTCCCAACCAGAAGCGACCTGTTAGAATGAATGGACCAAAAATCTGACCCTAAAAATTCAGTCCAAATGAAAACCACCCTACGAATTCAGAATATGCTTATTCAGATGAGTTATCAGACTATACCTAGACCAACTTTTGATTGTTAAATGTTAATGAAAACCATTGCATCACTCTTTTAGAAACAGAATTTTTATAGCAGTTAAAGAACATTTTTAGTAACTGGACCAAATGGGATAAACTGTTCTCTGATTGTGGTGGCCTGTTAATCCCCTTATTCTGTATGTTCCCCCTGTTCCCTCCCTAGCCTTGGCCACTCCCTCAGTTTTTCCTTATTTTTTTTTATTCGGAATTTTTACTTTAAAATTAGCAACTTACATCTTACTGTACCCACCCAGGGACCACCCCATGGCCCCTGATAAAACCACCCCTCACTCAGACCACATTGTCTCTCTACCTCTAAACATCGCAGTGACAGGATGTGATTAAAGCCATCTCAAACCCTCATGAGGGACCCTTCTCTACCTTCTTTACCATCCCCTGCGTTGTAACGCTGCTGGCTGCCGGAGCCAGATCGCGGGGCTGTCCGAAATGGACTCCGGGATGCGATTTATGGCATGGCCCTAGGAAACCCTCGCTGAGCTTTCAGGCAGCAGCCGCCTGCCAGACAGAGTCCAGTGGTTACAACATCTGATAGTTCAGCTACCAGTGACAAAGAGCAGCCTAAAGTGAGTCAATCGCTAGGGGACAGGCAGGGACATAGCTCTGCATGTCAGACCATCCAAACTCTGCTTCTCTCTCCTCAAGCAGAAGCTTACCCAGAAATTGTTAAATCTATGTACAAAGCTGCTATGGAGCTTCCACTCTCCTTCCCTTTCTTTCCCTCTCTCACAGGTGTGGCATTAGGAGCATACCTGACTATCACTGTATCCCGCAGCCATAGGGAGGAGAGAAGATCCAGTAGGCAGGAATTGTGCAGCAAGATTGATTTATTTAATTATTTTAGAAACTCTTTTATAGACTTTTTCTTCATCGTCTAATTGGACAAAGAAACAGCTACTCCCTGGGTGGATTGGCTAGAAATCCTAAACATCCATTGTCAAAATATTTTCGTACTGTACCATAAACATAGTTCTACAAGGTCGCAGGTGTTCATAGTTTATAGAACTTCTGCTAATCTCTTCGTGAGAGAGAAAAGTATCCCACGGGCTTAGAAAGAAGCAAGAGAAATTCTTGCTAGCAGCAATATTGTATCCACGCCTGACTTCTGATTCCACCCTCTACAGAGAAAATCTTTTAAAATGCAGTATCTCTGCTCCTCCCCTTCTGGGGAAAAAGTCATATCAGCTGCAAACCCTGATGTCCCCAGCTCCTAAAGGAAAGGGCAGCAGGTGCAGGTCTAATTAGTTGTCTGATAATGCTCCTATTTGTCTCAAAAAAATGTGGACAGTAAAACTGCTATAAATAGATATTCAGAGCAGAAATCCTTCAGCTTCACTGTAGAGACATCTAAACCACAATTCAGAAAGTCTTGGGAGGGAGACCAAAACCTAGATACAGGTATACTCTTTGGGGCTAACAGGCTTCTAAGAACCCCAGGCAGTATCCCCCAGTGCACTGGGATCCATAAGTCTGAGTTCAGCTCACATCTACAAGACCTGTCCATTTCCCCTTAAGGAGGGCCTGAGCTTTAAACAGCCAATTAGGATGAGGAAAGCAACAAAGAGACCAAGGTATTGATGCCTTTTCTTGGTCTTAAAATCAAGAATCAAACACGGTTAGAAGGGAAAAAAGGGATTTTACCTCTGTATTTATTGTAAGGATCCTTAGATGCACTATGTCCAAATGGAATGCCCCAAAATTCATACCACAATGCCCACACACAATAAATTGAGTATAACATTATAGGTCTTACTAATTAGCATATCTATCAAAGATTCCCCAATGAGAGGCTCAAGTGAGCCCCCCTCCCAAGGAACCTTCCCCTGGATGGTTCTGTCTTAGTTTACAAAATGTGTTCTGGAGAGGACCTTGGGGTCTGGGGCACACTGATCCCTAACTACAAAGCTTCTAAATGTTTAGTCTCCTAACTTGACAAATAAGTCTAAGAATGTAGGCTAAAAAACACTAAGAATACAGAAGTTATAAAAAGGTATAAAAGGGGTATAAAAGAAAAGGCAAAAAAATCATCATGGCACCAGTATCACTCCAAAGAGACCTGAGGAGATGTCAGAATTTTTACTTTAAAATTAGCAACTTACATCTTACTGCCCTGTATTCCAGAGTCTGCCCCAAGCATTACTTTGAGGTGCTCAGGCTTCTAGAATAAGGCTATGGAGGGAGTTAGGCACTTCCACAAGGTCCCAATATGCTGAGCAGAAACCCAAGTCACGGCACCTTGGAGACAACCTGGAGTGCATCAGGCGTCATTCACAAACATTCTCATGCTTCAGCCCCAACCAGAGCTGGCAGTGGGTGCCTACTGCATGCCCATGGAAGGAGTAATCTTTCCTAAGACCATCAATGGTGCTGTAGGTAGTCACTATTTGTCTACAAACCATCATGTAGGATCACTTACCCAGCTAGCAAAAGACCACGGTTTACTTCCTATTTCCTCTGCCTCCTCTGAAGCTGGGCTTCTCAATCTGTTCCCTGTAACTGTGTTTAGGCAGTGCCCTCATCCATGGGAAATGTGGATTTGAATTCCCTAAGGGAGTTACCCCGTGTGTTAGAGTGCTCTGATTCTCTGCTAGCAAACAAGCACAGGAGTGGCGTTTACCCCATAAGAGCCTCTGTATTCTGTGGTGCAATTTGTGAGAATGCATTCCCCTGGTAAAGTCCTCCAGCTAACACTGAGAAATAAGAAAAGGATTTATGACTTTACATGGCACTAGGATGGGAGATAAGCACTGAACTCTTCAGCTCTGACAAGTCAAGACATTCTTGAGCAAGATCCATCAATTGATGGTTGGATTGAAGAATGGATGGATGGATGGATGGATGGATGGATGGATGGATGGATGGATGGATGGATGGATCAATGGATCAATGGATCAATGGATCAATGGATCAATCAATCATAAAGATAGAGCCTATCAATTTAGGGAATAGCTGAAGTTTTGAGGATGATGTTTTAAGGCCTTCCAGCCCCACCCAGCTGCATGGCATTGTGGTGGCTTGGTTGTCTAGTATGACACCAGGAGTTTGGGAGAGGAAATAAAGCTAAATAACATCATCCTTCAGAGAAGTCTCCTGATCTCTGGACCAAATTTCCTCCCCTGGGTCAGATACAAACCCATAATCTTCTGGGTCACAGCCTGAGTGATAGTTTTC
Organism: Aphelocoma coerulescens; assembly: GCF_041296385.1. Taxonomy (NCBI): domain Eukaryota; kingdom Metazoa; phylum Chordata; class Aves; order Passeriformes; family Corvidae; genus Aphelocoma; species Aphelocoma coerulescens. Next base: position 157,355,682 of record NC_091015.1, on the reverse strand, counting down.
TGAATTCCATGCCCAAATAGAAGATGTTGGGGGGAGGAAGTAACCTTCATTAAGGTGGAGTATTTTTGGCTTTGCTGTAGTCCTGGCAATAAATAACTCACTGGCCACTCTGTTGACAAAGTTCTCCAGGCATTCTTAGAACTGTTACAGTGACATATCTGGTAAAGACTTCAAGCTCCTTCAAAATTTTAAAAAATCATCTATTTTTCCTCAGTGCATTCTGTTGTCAGGAGACAAATGCTGTAGTTCACAGCCCTTCAGACTAAACAGCAAAAAAACCCTAAAAAACCCAGGTGTCCTGGTTTAGAGACAATGATTTGCTGTTCTATTTCTGTTTTATCTCCTCCTCTCCTCTTTATTTATCTATAGGAAGGTAGGGAGAATCTCCACTACCTTCAATATCAACACAGAAAGAGTTGAGAAGGCAATGTATCTCACCTTATTCCTCAAAACCACACCAACCTTCCTTTCTTTGTAAAACAAAGCAGGGACTACGTCTTCCCTTTAGGGCACTTTCACTTCTATTGATACTGGTGTTTTCTTCTAAGTCACCTTGCCCATCTTAGAGATGGGTTTAGAGAAAATTTCCTCTGCTCTCCCTGTTTCTAACCTCAAGCTACAAGAAACTAGTTGAGTTTAAGGACAATGACTGGTTAACTTTTACCCTGTGGTCCTTAGCAGTTCATGTGAAGCTGAGTTCCCACTGTCAAAAGAGCCTTAATTGCCAGCCCGTATTGTCTGTCTCATGGTCCCACCACAGCAGGCACTGGACTAATCACTGCAGAGCTTCACACAGGATTTGAGTCAGTTTATTTTTTAAAAAGTATCTTTGTGTTTGTCTTGGAGTGACTTTATGACGTATATCCACTATCACCGCCCTATGCCCAGACATGATTCCTGTGCATTTCTGTGTCTTTAAAACTGGGTGCAAGACAAAGAAAAAAAGCCAAAGCAGTTTGTGCTCCAAGGACACAGAGATAGATGCTACTGCTGCTGCAGAGCAGAGGCAAGCACCTTCCTTCTTTTCCCAGCTCTTGGCTCCTTTTCTCGGAAGAGAGAGATGGAGAGTTAAACTCCTTTGTTTTCCTGGGACTTCAGTTTCTTCTTCTTCTTCTCTTCTGGGCTGTTCAACAATACCAGAACACACTAGGAGACCTTACACCTCGGCCCAGAGGGGCCCAAGTCAACTCTTCGAAGAGGAGAAAGCCATATCCACAAAGGACTCTGGAAATTTACCAGGTTCTCTCCACAGTGAGAGGTTTTATTATTTAGCATTGTTCTTTTCCCACCTAGCATTGTGTCTGTCAAATAATTTTTTTTTTTTCTTTCACTTTCCTCCGAGGAATTCTTTTCCCAAACCTGGTGGAGGAGTGGCAGCTGTAACCTGCCTCCTATCAGAGGATGTTCATTTCGGACTTTCCTCCGAATTTGTCTCAAACCGGGACAGTGTTGCTGCAAATCTTCAAATTACAGATAAGAAAGCCACAATCCAGCTTTCCCGTGAAGCCTGAAATTTCTGACTTTTCCACAGGTTTTTTTACCAAAAGCCAAATTCCATGCTGGGGGAGCCTATTTCCCTTTCTTCTTTGCTTGCTTAAAACCCAGACCATGGAAATTCAGTTGGACATTAGTGTCCCATTTTCTCCACGTTTGTGCAAAACTGAGAGGCCGGTTTGACCTATGGGAGTTCCCATGCAGCTCTGCATGAGCATATGCTTCAAGGGACGGTCTGAAAACTTATTTTCAGTGACAACCCTGCCAGAACTTTGGAAGATAACGCTAGAAAGGTTCAGTTCTCTCTTGAACCCAACCCCAATGTATCTTGAAAGAGACTATGTAGCCCTCTATGAAAACATCACCCAGTTTATTGTTAGAGGGTCATATTAAAAATGTCAAGGCATGCAAGAGCAATTTAGGTAGTCTGTTGAGGGTTTTTTTCCATTTTTCAAGATTTCCATGATCACTTTCCACATATCTTATCTGAAAAAAGTGCAAGATGTCGAGTTCTGTGTTTGCAGTCATTAAGGAACCAAAAGTTACCTCCAAAAGCATTAGCTGGGCTACCAGAAAAAGGCAAGATACTGGTCCTGGTAGCAGACATTCTCAGCTGAGCACTTTCTTCTTCCTTACACAGATGCTGGAACGTCCAGTGGAGGCAAGTACAACTTTCTCACAAAGTCATATTTAACAAGTCCAGTTTCAATAAAAAAAAATAATGTTGCATAAGTGGAACTCGAAACAGAAATAAAAAGCCATCTTTGCCTTTAATTAAGTGTTGATTGTTAGCAGCTGAGACCAAGGCCCTCCCAGTTCTGTCTCTTCTTGCCTGTGGACCCTGCATCATTCCAGACACATATTTGTTTTAACAATGACATTCAGTCTAGAGGGTCTAATTCTGCTCACAAGGATTTTTGCAGAAAGGCAAAGCTGCACTTGTATCTGGAATATAAGTCTTCAGCCCCCTCATCAAAGAATTCAATATTTCAGTTGTATTTTTCATTTCTGAAAACCATTTCCCTAGTTCTGAGAGATTTCCACTGAGAAAAAAAACCCAAAGCATCCATATTTCAATATGTTTATCTTTTAAGGAACCTTCATATAGAAATAGCTTAAAGGATCCTTAAAATTTTCCACTACTATGAGTGAAAGACAGTTGGGCAAAGGAGTTGGAGCAGAAAACCATCCTCAAAGCAGCTGTTCCAAGACAGACACTCTTGTGGTTTTTGAGAAAGTGTGGGGCCAGCTGGTTTCCACAGATCATCCTCCACTTTGCCACCACTGCACTTAATGGGTTAAGCCTGAATCCCTGGGGGAATCTGAATTATGTAGCGTAGGCTGCCGGGGTGAAGAATCAGGAACAGGTTTAAAAAAAAACCAAAATACGTATTCAAATAGAAATTAGCACCCAGTTGCAAAAATGGCTTTTAGTTCATTGCTGAAGAATAATTGATGCAAAATCCCTAGATAAATGCTGAAATGCCAAACTCATCTGCTGCTGTCATTGGGCTAATTATAGTGGTTTCTGAACCTCTGCAGTTAAGCAAATGACAGGGTTTCTATCATAGACGTAATTTTTAAAATTCATCAGTGAAGAAAGAGCCCTGCTTTGAACTAAAACTTGCAAGTTAAAAAAAGTACATGATTTTGCAGACATAGAAAGCTTGTTTTATATCAGGAGAAGTAAAAATGTAGCTAATAATATTGATTAGTAACTAGTTTCAAAATATCTCCTGCACTGGATTTACCTCTAGTATTTTTATGATATATTTTGCTGCATAACCAAAACATTTATATTTCAGTGAGAGGGACTGAATACATTTTAAATGGTTTGAATATAATAACTGGAGAAAAGAAAAAACAGCAAACAACACACAATTCATTCTAGTAGAAATAAAGAGGTCATATTTCAAGCAAATGTTTAAGCTTACACAATGGACATTGAAGGCATCCACTGTTATTTTTCAGATTTTCCATTCAGACCATTTGAAAATATCTCCCTAAGTGTTATTCCCAGCATATTTACAAGTATTTTTCACAAGGCAATGTAATAAAGATATGATAAATAGTCTTATCTGGCCATGCCTTTCAATATTGGTGTAATCTTCTGAAGTCAATGAGTGCCAGTCTAAAACATCATTATCTAAATATATGCTGATGGCAGGGCCCTCTCAAAAGCAAGGCCCAGGCTCAGAGAAATGCAGTCAGGCACAAACCCACCTCCTCCAAAATGAGATTTTCTGCCTTATGATCCCTTACTGAACTTAGCCCTTTTCCTGTGCTGTGAGCAACTAACAAGTTACTTATTTAGGGTCATCTCTTACTGATCCCTTGTTCCATCTTGAGCTGAAATTCACTTTTCATGGTGATGGGCACTAAATCAATGCACAGAATAATTTCTGCAAAAGCATCAAGCACTGACATATTTCTGACCAGCAATTCAAGAACACCGCACAGGACTACTTTTTAGTAAGAGTGTATCTTTTAGTAAGAGTGTATCTTTGAAGGACCTGGACTGCGCAGTCGACACTCACTGGTGTACAACTTCTGACCACCCTAATAATACAAAGAGTAAAAATAGATCTTTTATTTACTTGCTGTCCTTTGGTTGTACTTTACACTGAACTTTTCATTCTTTGTGAGAAAACCTCAAAGTGACTCCTCCAAAGAATACTCCTTTGCACTGTTAATCAGCCTGTTCCTGAAATTCAAACATTTCTAAGTCCCGGTAATGACATGACCCCAAAACATTCTTCTAGCAGCATTCCTCCACCCAGTGAGCTGGTGACCCTTGCAAAGAGACCAGAATTCTTAAAAGAGGTTACTAAAGTCTCAATAAGCTAAAATAACATTTTAAGTATCAGGAATTCACCTGAATACAAATGTATTTTTCATTTTTAAAGATTTATCTGTACATTTATCGAAATTATTTTGTGAAGGAAGATACACTAAGCCTGGAGAAACTTCAAAGATTTAACTTTATAAATCTCTACAAATCTATAGTTATCAGTTCCAGCAATACAATGTGGTGTTAATTTTTTCAAAATAACTGCATGAAGAGAAAACAGGACAAAAGTAAGGCACTGGACTAACAGGTCATTCATCACAAAATTAGATATTCTGAAAATCAGGGTCTAATTTTAATTGCAACACTGGCCCAGTATGTTTATGAGTGTTACTTTTGCACTAAATTATTTAGCAATTATGCAAAAAGCCCTGAAATTATGCAAGTTCAAAGCTATTTCTCTTTAACCTTTGTCCAGTATGTAAAGTAAGAAAAACACTTGTCTTTGTGCACTTTTCCATATTCTCTGAAGACTGTAGGTTCACTTTTTCATGCTAACATTAAAGTACCAAACATGAACAGATGTTATAAATAGTCTGTACTCCTGTACTGAGTCAAGTACTTGCCTTTTCTTGGTGCCCAGTTGCCACTAGTTATTCCTTCCTCTTGTTTGTTTGTTTTTTTCTTTAATTGAGTACTCTAAGGATCTGCTCTCCATCATAGGCTGAGGAACCAAATCCTAAGTGACAGGTGGTCTGTCCCACACTGAAGCAGATTATGAGGGGATAGAAAGGTTTCTGCTTTTTTTTTTTTAAGTTGTACTGAAAAAAAATCTGCTTTGTTTGAACTATTTTCTCTTCAACAAGCTCTCTGTGCATGTCCTCAGTTTCTTTGAGATTTGCCAGAGCAGGGATGTTTTGGTCAACAGCAGATCCATTTACCAGACCTGAAGAGCAACCAGGGACCTTAGAGGTCCTCTGACTGGTCAAAGGTCCTCTGCACAAAGCTCACTGGTCAAAGCTCACTGCATAACTGCACCTAAGGCAAGTTTTTGATCAGATATCAATTTTGGGGGTTTGGTGCCACTCATCCTCAAGCCCAGCTGAAATAAAAACCACATGGATGAATGTGGTAAATGTATTCATGGCTGGGAGGCAATAGCAGAGGGTGGAACAAACCTTTCTGAAACAGTTCATTGCTGTCATCTTGCATTTGGTGGTGATAATATGCTCCTGTTTCACCCCACAAACAGGGCAGCAAGTCTGCATGAGACATGCTGGAGAAAAGTCAGAGTTAAAACTTAATGCAGCAGGTTAAAGCTTTCCCCAGAGGACAGTCTTGTACTGAAATATACCATTTTTTATAGTCCTGAGCTTTCAGTGTGAAAATCCTAATTTCTATAAAAACTTTGTTATGAGAAAGTAAAATAAACCAGCGAAACCTCAAACTAAAATACTTACACTTAACTCAGTACTTACATTTAACTCTATTTTTTTCTTGAGATCCTTGTGAAATACATCCACTACCAACATTCAAGTAAGAATTAAAAGGTATTTATTTTGTTAAAACAGAGTTCCTCAAAAAATCAAGTGTTAAATACGTATAAAATTTCTACACCACTTGAAATTTCAGATTTGCTAGTTTTACAGCACTTTGTAGCAAGTTTTGAAATCCTTTCCCACAATACAAGAATTCCCATTTTTGCTCTGATCTACAGTCTCTTACTTGACATAAATAATACACACACACCCCTTTCATATAACTAATGAACACGGCTGGAATGTCAAAATGAATACATTATTTTATAGGTGCCATCATTGTGTTCAATGTTGCCACTCAAGACATCCAGGGACCACACAAACAATTGAACAGCATGTAATTGGCATGGTGGAGCATAGACCAGTACCCAACTGGTCATAGTCCAGTTCTATTTGCTAGGATGGTGACAGGCAATGAGAAAATATCTACTCCTGACTTGAAGGATTAAGAGATTAGCAACAGCCAAGAAACAACTGGAAGAGGGATCCCCCAGTATGACACAGCCCCACCTTACTGAGCCACAGGCCCAAAGGGTCTCTAGGACTCTTTCTGTACTTTGTCATTTCAAATTCTTTGACAATAATATAGCCAAATATGAAGAGATAGCCAAATATGCTGGAGCTAAATATGAGAATCTGTCTCATGGGGGCCATTTCATAGACATAAAATAGATCCTCTTTCCTCTTCAGTGGTGGTTACATTCTTGCTTACCAAATACGTTAATTAGAAACCACAGATCTTGACTCATTTTAAATTATGTGACTGACTAACAGATTGAACACAAGACGGGTGATGCCAATTCCAGCACATGAATATTTGCCACCTGGATTCACTCCATTTCTGATTTAAGATTTTTCAGTGATAAGAAATGAAGCTGCAACTTCTGTATCTTTGACTCTGTAACCATGGAAACCAGCATTAATTATATGTATCACTAAGTTTTAAATGTATTCAAATTTAACACATAACTCTGAAAATATTGAGGTTGTTTTTCTTTTTCTCTCTCACCTTAATATGTTACAGTTTGCCTTCTGGCTTATTTGGCTTATAAGCAGTTTCACTGATAAAAAGATAAAAGTATGTAGGCAAAAATTACACTCATTTTCTTTTATGTAACCAGGAGGTAGAGCCATGTAAATGTTTGATCACTCACTTCCTACCACTGCTGTAATCACATGTGTGGGGTTACATTTCATGTTAAGGAGCTGCCATTCCCAACAGTGAGAAAGCAGCAAAGTTCTGCCACTGACTTTATGAAATAGCAACATGTCTACGGAGGACCACAGTGATGGCTCATGGAAACAGGAATATGAAGGAAAGGAAACAAGGAGGAAAGAACCACACAATTTTCTCATTCTTCCTGCTGCTGTACCATAACCCCATAATAAATGCCAGAGGTAAAGTTGAAATAAACCTCTGAGGAAATCTGCATTCCCAGACTTACAACTGACATTATGGTTTAGTGAAGTGCCAAATTCTTAATACATGTTTCTTGTTTTATCAAATTCCATGATTGATGCCTGAAGGATCCTGAACCTGCACATTCATCATTTAGGCCATGAAATTATCAGAGACACTTTCAACCACTTCATACCCTTTTCTGCAGATAAATGGGCATCAGCTATAGTCAAAATACGATGTGAAAGTACCAGAGAGCTGACAGGCTAAGGCTTTTAGATCACAAGCCTTTCAGTTATCATCCCTTTTATAATCCATACCAATAGCTGAGTATGGAAATGCAACTCTAGTGCCAGAACCCAGGTGAATGACAATGATCCAGGCTTGGACCAGTGCTTCTGGGTATGACCACACAAATGAGCGGTGCAGTATCTGGGACTAACCTCTGGAAGCAGAATTCAATCATAACTGTTAAATTGCAAGGCACATCCTCTGGATGGTTATGGCCAGAACCACCTAACAGTTTCCAAACAATTCCCAGACACAGCTCAAGAGCTGTCACAGATCCAGGACTTTTTGCAATGTGTAGTTTGGGTGTGGGTACTCTATTTTGGAGACCAAATGCATCTATTAGCATGGACACAGTCCATAAGTGCCAAAACCCAGACCCAAATATGTTATATTAGTATGACAGGGACCATTGAGGTAGAAGTTTCATGTGAAGCTCACATGTGGTCAGTCATGCAGAGCAACAGGTTCAGTTCTCCGTGACATCTGGCTGCTGGTTTCCATCTACATTTCACAAAATTTTCTCACACTGATATCAATCAAACTAAACTGAAGGGACTTCACAGGAGCCTGAGAAGGCTACAGCATCCTCCAGGACTGTGTTTTCTCTGACTAATTTAGTGTTCATAGCCAGCCTGCTCAGGAAAATAAAACTACCCATCCCTGGAGTCAACAAGGGACAATACTTGTTTGGGTATTTAGAAAAAGGTGACTAGTTTTCCTAGGCTCCTTATCCAATGCAGATACAGATCCCTCCAGAAGTTGATTCAAATGAGTTGTTGAAATTCAGGTGCAGTAGAGGGGAATTCAGAGCCATGAGCCCCCTAGGACAGGCTAACTTCAGGTGCCTCCCACCACACTTGAATTCCTCAGGACATTTTAAGATAATCTTTGATCATTTATTAACCTAAATCAAATACTTTGCATTTCATAATCAAACTTCAACAAGCAACTGCTGTTTTAGTATGTCACCTCTAGCAGATAAGACAGAGAAAAAAGAGGAATGCCAAGTGAAAGTCTTCTGTTAAATGGCCACAGGCAAATCGACTTCAAAAAAATCTGATATCCATAGAGAGTTTGATTCTCCATGTTTAATAACACCCAAGAAATCCAGGAAGGAAGAAATACCTGAGGCTATCAACTGAAAAGAAAAAAACAAGGTAATATTAAAAGGGTTGCCTCACTTTATCCTGTCCTGTTTCACAGAACAGAGTTTAGATCCAGGTGCTGTTTTCTTCCTGGTCTTATTGTGCCAATGTTGTAAATCAAAGATCATGTGTCCTGGGTTGAGGTGTATTCTATTACCATCCTCATGAGCTGTTGAAATCAGGTGGGGCAGTGTCTTCCTTGCCTCCTCCCCCCAGACTATCTTTCTGTTAATGGCCCATCATTGTCCTGCTGCATGACTCAGAGATAACTCCCTCCGGACTATCTTCTGTTAACGAGCCTAATCAACACCTGGCCTCATGACTCATTACCCCATTGTGAGATGCTCCACACAGAGGGAGGAACCAAGCATCCCATCATGGATATAACTGGGACTCTGAGCATCAAAGGGACTCCACTGGATTTCCAGAGGACAGGAGCTACACAGCCACCGCTGGATTTTCTGAGGAAGAGCAGACCCCTTCTACTACAGGATCACCACTTCAGAGGATTGCAGCCACCATTCCACCAGACTGCTACCACTACCCTGCCTAATAGGGACTCAGGTTGTATCTTGACTCTGTCAGTATTTTCTTTTACTTTCTTTTCCTTTACTTTAATTTCCATTAAATTGTTATTCTGACTTGGTGCCTCTCACTGGTTTGTTTTCAAACTAGCACATAATTTGGCGCCCAACGTGGGGCCTGCTCTGAGAGAAAGTCAGAATTACAATCTTGTATTAACAGAAACCTATTCACCATGGTGCTCAGCTTGTCTGCATGGGTTCTGTATCTTGCTCTCTATATTTTTCCTCACATGGGGAACTACCTGCCTGTTGTGTTACTCCTGTTAAAACCAGGGACTGGTATGAGAATTGCTTTATTGGTTTATTATGTCTATAGCATAATAACCTGCGAGGCAATGAATACCATTCGGAATATACACTCAGTTTTGTTTGGCTTTCCTAGTCTGGGCTCCTCTGTCTGGGATCTCTTCAACAATCGCACCCAGCCCCTGGTGGGAGGAGTAGAGAGTGGTTTCTTCCAGCCTTTCAGGCCAGGCACAGCAGTTTTTGAAAATATTGAGTTCCCTCTGGATGTTAAGGATGGTATAATCTTCTTGTCAGTTCTATTCTCTTTTTTCTCCATGGCCTGCATTGTGTACACCATGCTTAGAAACAGAACGCTACTTAGTGTGGTGCAACGTCTGCTTGAGGAGGAGGTAAAAAGGAGCAAAGCAGCAAATACCATGTCTACACAGACTGCCACACAGAAAGGAACCAAAAGCAAAGCAACCGCACCCATCTCTACGCAGACTGTCACAAAGGAGAAAGGAAGCAAAAGCAAAGCAACCGCATCCATCTCTACGCAGACTGACACAGAGGAGAAAGAAACCAAACGCAAAGCAACCGCATCCATCTCTACGCAGACTGTCACAGAGGAGAAAGAAACCAAATGCAAAGCAACAGCGTCCATCTCTACGCAGACTGACACAGAGGAGAAAGAAACCAAATGCAAAGCAACAGCGTCCATCTCTACACAGACTATCACAGAGGAGAAAGGAACCAAATACAAAACAACAGCGTCCATGACTACGCAGACTGACTCAGAGGAGAAAGGAACCAAAAGCACTGTCAGCGTCCCCATGCAAGCCACCACTGAACCAGAACAGCCCAAACCGATTGCAGTTGCCCCCGTGCAGAAGAAGAAATCAAAAAGCAAGTCAGTCCGCATAGTGACTGATGAGGATGCAGCAGGACCTTCACATCCAGCAGAAGAGGCAGAGCCAGAGATCATCACTCGGTCACTATCCCTGGGTGAGCTGCGTGACCTGCGGAGGGAATTCACACGCCAGACAAACGAGTCCATCCTGACCTGGCTGCTCCACATTTGGGATGCTGCAGCCAATGACACCATTCTGGACGGAAGTGAGGCCAGGCAGCTGGGATCTCTGTCCCGGGATGTGGTCATTGACCAGGGGATCGGGAGAACCCAAGAAACTCTCAGCCTCTGGCGGCGACTGCTTACAAGTGTCAGGGACAGGTACCTTTGTAAAGAAGACCTCCAGGTGCACCAAGGGAAATGGAGCACAATGGAACAAGGTATCCGGTGCCTGAGGGAATTGGCTGTGCTGGAGATCATTTTCTCAGAAGACGAGAGATTTCCTAAGAGCCCAGATGGTGTCCAGTGCACGTCACAGATGTGGTTGAGGTTCGCACGCCTTGGACCAGAGATATACTCCCGTTACCTGGCAACGCTGCAATGGAGGGAAGGCGAGGACAGGGTGGGCGTCTTGGTGAACAAACTGAGGATTTACGAGGACACCGTCACAGCCCCGTTTCGCACCCATGTCTCATCCGTGGAAACAAGTCTTTCAGCTGAGCAAGTCCGGAGTTTGATTGAAGAAGGCCATCAGAAATTGAAAAAGGAACTTAAGGAAGAGATTTACCAGATCTCGCCAGAACCAACAAGAGTCTCTGCCATTAGGAGCCGGCGTCCCCCAACCAGAGAGAGAGGATACACCCCACGAGGTAATCTCTGGTTTTTCCTTCAGGAACATGGAGAAGACATGAGTAAGTGGCATGGAAAACCCACCTCCTCCTTAGCAGCCAGGGTACGTGAACTAAAAAGAGGGACAACTACCACAAGAAGCGCATCTAGAGTCAACATTGCTCCGGTCTCTCACACACAGAACTCCAGACGATACCAGAATGATAGTATGACTGATCCTCTTGAAGGGACCTCAGGAACATATTCACCGGAAGGGAGCAACATGCACCAGAACCAGGAATAGAGGGGCCCTGCCTCTAGCCAGGTAGAGGAAAGGGATAATCGGGTCTTTTGGACTGTGTGGGTCCGATGGCCTGGCACAGCTGACCCACAAAAATACACGGCTTTGGTTGACACAGGTGCTCAATGTACTCTGATGCCATCAAGGTATGTGGGGGCAGAACCCATTTCCATTTGTGGGGTGACAGGAGGATCCCAGCAGCTGACTGTACTGGAAGCTGAAGTGAGTTTAACTGGGAACGAGTGGCAGAAACACCCCATCGTGACTGGCCCGGAGGCCCCGTGCATTCTCGGCATAGACTATCTCAGAAATGGATATTTCAAGGACCCAAAAGGACATCGTTGGGCTTTTGGGATAGCTGCTGTGGAGACAGAAGATATCAGACAACTGAGTACATTGCCTGGCCTCTCAGATGACCCATCTGCCGTGGGACTGCTAAGAGTTGAAGAACAACAGGTACCAATTGCCACAGCAACAGTACACCGTCGGCAATACCGCACAGACAGAGACTCTGTGGTTCCCGTCCATGAGATGATTCGTAAACTGGAGAGCCAAGGGGTGGTCAGCAAGGCCCATTCACCTTTCAACAGCCCTATATGGCCAGTGCGTAAGTCCAACGGAGAATGGAGACTGACGGTGGATTACCGTGGCCTGAATGAAGTCACACCACCGTTGAGTGCTGCTGTGCCGGATATGTTGGAACTTCAGTACGAGCTGGAGTCCAAAGCAGCGAAGTGGTACTCCACTATTGACATTGCCAATGCCTTCTTCTCCATTCCTTTGGCAGCAGAATGCAGGCCCCAGTTTGCTTTCACTTGGAGGGGTGTGCAATACACCTGGAACCGACTGCCCCAGGGGTGGAAGCACAGTCCCACCATTTGCCATGGACTGATCCAGACTGCACTGGAAAAGGGTGAGGCCCCAGAACATCTGCAATACATCGACGACATCATCGTGTGGGGAAACACAGCAAAGGAAGTATTTGAGAAAGGAGAGAAAATCATCCAGATTCTCCTGGAAGCTGGCTTTGCCATCAAAAGGAGCAAAGTCAAGGGACCTGCCCAAGAGATCCAGTTCCTGGGAGTAAAGTGGCAAGATGGACGACGTCAGATTCCCACCGAGGTCGTCAACAAGATCACTGCGATGTCTCCACCGACCAGCAAGAAGGAAACACAAGCTTTCCTAGGCACCATAGGTTTTTGGAGAATGCACATTCCTGAGTACAGCCAGATCGTGAGCCCTCTCTACCTGGTTACCCGCAAGAAGAACGATTTCCACTGGGGCCCCGAACAGCAGCAAGCCTTCACCCAGATCAAACAGGAAATCGCTCATGCGGTAGCCCTTGGCCCAGTCAGGACAGGACCAGAGGTGAAGAATGTGCTCTACTCTGCAGCCGGGAGCCATGGTCTGTCCTGGAGCCTCTGGCAGAAGGTGCCTGGTGAGACTCGTGGCCGACCACTGGGATTCTGGAGCCGAAGCTACAGAGGATCTGAAGCTAACTACACTCCCACAGAGAAGGAAATCTTGGCCGCCTATGAAGGAGTCCAAGCTGCCTCGGAGGTAATCGGCACAGAGGCACAACTCCTCCTGGCACCCCGACTACCAGTGCTGGGGTGGATGTTCAAGGGAAAGGTTCCTTCCACGCATCACGCCACTGACACCACATGGAGCAAATGGATTGCTCTCATCACACAGCGTGCCCGTATTGGAAACCCGAATCGCCCTGGGATTCTGGAAATTATAACAAACTGGCCTGAAGGTGAGACGTTTGGATTATCTTCTGAAGAAGAGGAAGAGCAAGTGACTCGTGCTGAGGAAGCCCCACCATATAATGAGCTACCGGAGACTGAAAGACGTTATGCCCTCTTGACTGATGGTTCCTGCCGAATTGTAGGCACTAACAGGAAGTGGAAAGCTGCAGTATGGAGCCCCACACGGCAAGTTGCACAAGCTACCGAGGGACAAGGTGGATCGAGTCAGGTTGCAGAGCTTAAAGCCGTCCAGCTGGCTTTGGATATTGCTGAACGAGAGAAGTGGCCGAGGCTCTATCTCTACACCGACTCGTGGATGGTAGCTAATGCTCTGTGGGGATGGCTGGTTCGCTGGAGAAAAGCCAACTGGCAGCGCAGAGGGAAACCCATCTGGGCCGCTGAGATTTGGCAGGACATCGCTGCCCGAGTAGAGAAGCTGGCCGTGAAGGTTCGACACGTGGATGCGCACGTACCCAAGAGTCGGGCTAATGAAGAACATCGCAACAACGAGCAGGTGGACCGAGCTGCCAAGGTGAAAGTATCACAGGTGGATCTGGACTGGCAGCACAAGGGAGAATTATTCCTAGCTCGTTGGGCCCATGATGCCTCTGGTCATCAGGGGAGAGATGCAACATACCAATGGGCCCGTGACCGAGGGGTGGACCTTACCATGGACAGCATTTCACAGGTCATCCACAGTTGTGAGACCTGTGCTGCAATCAAACAGGCCAAGCGGGTGAAGCCTCTGTGGTATGGTGGACGATGGTCAAAGTACAGGTATGGGGAAGCCTGGCAAGTTGATTACATCACCCTTCCCCAAACTCGCCAAGGCAAGCGCTACGTGTTGACCATGGTTGAAGCAACCACTGGATGGCTGGAGACCTACCCTGTGCCTCATGCTACAGCCCGGAACACCATCTTGGGCCTGGAAAAGCAAGTCCTGTGGAGACATGGCACCCCGGACAGGATCGAGTCAGACAACGGGACTCATTTTAAGAACAGCCTCATCAACACCTGGGCCAGAGAACACGGTATCGAATGGATATATCATATTCCTTATCATGCACCAGCTGCCGGAAAAGTTGAACGCTGCAATGGACTACTTAAAACCACCCTAAAGGCACTTGGTGGGGGGACCTTCAAAAATTGGGAAGTGAACTTAGCGAAGGCTACCTGGATGGTCAATACCCGAGGGTCCATCAATCGAGCTGGTCCTGCCGAGTCTGAACCCTTGCACACAGTGGATGGAGATGGAGTCCCTGTGGTACACCTGAGAGGTATTTTAGGAAAGACTGTTTGGATTAATCCCACCTCAGGCAAAGGCAAACCCATCCGTGGGATTGCCTTTGCTCAAGGACCTGGTTGCACTTGGTGGGTAATGCAAAAAGATGGGGAAACCCGTTGTGTACCACAGGGAGACCTAATCTTAGGTGAGAACGGTGTGTAGGGTTTCATTGTATATATATATATATGTATGTGTGTCTAGAGTTTAAGAAGGTATTGATTTGGGATGATGTAGATGGTAATAGAATAAGGGGTGGATAATGTCCTGGGTTGAGGTGTATTCTATTACCATCCTCATGAGCTGTTGAAATCAGGTGGGGCAGTGTCTTCCTTGCCTCCTCCCCCCAGACTATCTTTCTGTTAATGGCCCATCATTGTCCTGCTGCATGACTCAGAGATAACTCCCTCCGGACTATCTTCTGTTAACGAGCCTAATCAACACCTGGCCTCATGACTCATTACCCCATTGTGAGATGCTCCACACAGAGGGAGGAACCAAGCATCCCATCATGGATATAACTGGGACTCTGAGCATCAAAGGGACTCCACTGGATTTCCAGAGGACAGGAGCTACACAGCCACCGCTGGATTTTCTGAGGAAGAGCAGACCCCTTCTACTACAGGATCACCACTTCAGAGGATTGCAGCCACCATTCCACCAGACTGCTACCACTACCCTGCCTAATAGGGACTCAGGTTGTATCTTGACTCTGTCAGTATTTTCTTTTACTTTCTTTTCCTTTACTTTAATTTCCATTAAATTGTTATTCTGACTTGGTGCCTCTCACTGGTTTGTTTTCAAACTAGCACATCATGTTTATCCAACAACAAAATACCAAAATGATCACTTCTTTTTTCAGGAAAATAAAAAATTTGAGAAAGAGAAGTAGATACCCCTGAACCAAAGACACTAGCTAAAATATATACCTTTTCCTTCTTATACTATTGATTTGCTCACTGGTGTTGAGATGCAACATTTATCTTTGGTTTACTTACTTTTAATGGTAGCTTTCAAGACACTAAAATGTGGGCACTATAATGAATCCCCTGAAGCCTATGAGAGCAATTTAACAACCTCTGGGAATGACATATTAGGACTGCATAGACCTTCTTATTTATATTGTAATAGTTCCTATTACTAATAGACATTTTGGAGACAATCTGGTTCAGCCCCTGTGCCAGGCTGGGCCAGTGATGATTTGTCCTTGCTGAGAGTCAGGGCACTGCACTGGTACATCAATAGGCTAATTAATTCCTGAAATCACAAGCTGCCCTAACTAAAAAACTGTAAAAACATAACACATTTTGAAATAACCAGAGTTCCACATGGGATAGCAGTAGTTGACACCACTGAATTTTCTCCTAATTTTGAGGGGCCAAATGAAGTTAATGGCCTGATGGTTTCTTCTCAGTAGCCACAGAACCTGATTTACGTTCAGTATGTATCTCCATGCAAAAACCAATTCAACTCAGATTCCTCAGCTTAAGAAAAAAATAATCCAGAAAGAAAGTAGAATACACATCTATACTGTCACAGTAGGTATGAAGGGGAGAAACAAGGAATGACTACTGACTGTTTCTTATTATACAAAATTTAGAATCAACTAATGAAGTGACCAGACAATAAGATGAGAATAAGTGAAAAGAGGTTGCCTACCCCTGAGAAACATACACAAAGCAATAATTAAATTACACAACTCATCACCACAGAATACAGTGTTTTATAATCAAGTTCAAATAGGGATGAGATCAGTTCAGAGAGAATCAAACACAGATGACCCAGATCCTACGTGGTCTCTTTGAACACAGTTTTACTTAGATACTTGCTGTAAGCATCTGTTACCAGCCAATGACCAAGACAGGAGGCAGGACTCGTACCTGAGGAGCTGTGCCTATGGTTCTCTTAGCTTGTCTTGGTCACATCCTCAGGGCTTAAGAATGAGAACTAATTGTACTTAGTACTGACACCGAGGAGATTGCAAGGCAGTTTTGGAGACACATTTCCCTCACCCAGTGGATCAAGGGCCTGATTATGCAAACCTATTCCTAAAATATTCCCAGATGACCACACACCCTCTGGCAAACCCACTGCAAATGCTGTTATGTTGTATCACCATGCAAAGCTTGCTTATTGCACTTAAGAATTAAAAAATCTCCATTGGTGGTTATTTTTTGCTATGTTTATTAAACATTTTCTTTCATATTAGTAAATCATTGAAGTCCTAAACTCACCCCCTTATTATTTTTCAAAAGATAAAGAGCTAAGGGGAGAGGGGGCAGGGAAGGGGGAGACAGTGCAGAATAATGGAGTTTGCCTCCTCTTTACTTAATCAAGAGAGCTATATCTTTAAAAACCAACCTCCTACAAGCTGCTCTGTACACAAAGTCACTGCTCTACTGTTCCTGGCAAATAACACTGACCTTTCATGAACTCTTCTAAGGCCCAGGATTTTCCTAATCTTTTCAGATTTTTAGATTTTTAACAAATAAAATACTTTATATTCAGCTATACTTTTAAAGAAAAATTACTCCAATGAGAGATTTAGTGAGACTAAATGATAATGGTTTCTGAAACTGAGGTTGCTGAGAAGGCTAACTCAGAAGGGTTTACCTTCTGAGTTCCAGTTCAATTATTTCCTATTCAGTGCAGCTTGGACTGGCTGCCAAAACTCACTGATATTAACCCAACTTCTGAACTCACCCCTAATTATCTCCAGAATATCTGACAGCCAACTGAGTGCAAAACTCATTGGTATTTCATCCTATTACAGGAGAAAGAAATGGGCCCATTGAACTGCCTTCTTTGTCTAAGCACAGCACTAAGCATCTGCGTGAATTCCTATTCCCTTCCCCACAAAGCAAACACTGCTTTTGCAGCAAGAGGGTAGCAGCTCTATTCTGCAGTGTAGTTCAGTACTTCATGACACTGTCTGCAATACATCCTACTATAAAAGCAAACTCGAGCCCACCCATGCCTGAAACTCAATTTAAATCGTGGAATCTTAACAATCCATCCAAAAAACTGCCAGAATCCATTGTAATACAAGACTGTTTCAAGGAGGATTTACAGGTAGCAGGTCTTCAGTAGATTATGGTGTTACACATCTGTGAATTCCCATTGCTGTGCATAATTAGGGAGTATTTACATATGCTACTGCTTTTCACTGTTCTGAGGCACTCAGAGGATGCCAAGCTACTGTATCATAAATCTCGTTGTTGAAGCAGATGGAGCTCCTTGCTCAGTTAAAACTCAGAGCTAGGCTTAATTAGAAAAGCCTGTGCAGAATATTCTTTATGTCTTTAACAACTTATCAAGTTCTTTATATTGTAAAGCAATTCAGATGAGAGGTCTTTTGAAATGTGTTGCTAATAAGCATTTTTACAGTCTCTTGTAGACGGCTCAATCACTGCACACTGAATGATTATTTCCCACCCTTGTCCAGGCACAGTTACACTTGCCATTTTCCTCTCTCTTTCTGTCTTCCAGAAAAATTACACAACTGGCTGTTTCTCTAGTATTGCCCACATAAGGATCTCAGAACTCTGCCCCTGTGAATTATCACAGCACTTCTTCAGGATACTAATCTCATAAACTTTTGAAGAAATTGAGAGCAAAGAGATTAACATGAAGATTCTTTAAAAGTTGCTGACGGTTTGGTTGCTTTTCCATTTTAGCTCACGCTGGCCTCACTTTCAGAAGCATAGGTCAGCCACAAACCTGAGCAGTGAAAACTGAATACTTCAAATCTTAGTTAATTTTTCAGAGCTCAAGTTGGATCTGTGTTGGTACCCTGACTAAGCTGGTGTTGCAATTCAAACCTGTAGAACATAATTTTGCAATTTTTGGTCAAGTGGTGGGCTGGAGAATCCTACATAGTAGGAAATCTGTTTGTTATTTTAAAATAATTTAGGCAATTTAGTAAGTTCCCCACATTGGTTCAGTTTTGCAAGGCTTCATCACTTGGTCCTGTGTTTGTGTTTGAGAGGTTAGAGCCTCTCCACAGCTCATGCTCAGCTGGGTGGGCCATGGTGCAGGCAAGCCCAAAAAATCACTCCTTGCTTGCAGCAGCAACACACAGCAACCTTGAGGCTCTCCAAGCCATGTGCTGGGGAGCAGCTGCAGAGACACAGCTTCTGGGGGAGATCACCTCAGATCATGCACAGCTAGTTATTATAAAACCCAGCTAAAATCAGCATTAAATGCAGTGACCCTGGCTGCACTTGTGTTCTAGAAATATGATGCTGAGAGACCTGAACGGGATCCAAAGGGATTTGTTTATTAGTCTTGGAAGCTGAGTTAGATAAACAAAAAGCATTTCTGCATGCTGAAGCGATGCACCTCAGCTGAGTAGCCCTGCCAGATCCAAGCCAAGATTTGTGGCACTGTCAATCCGCTGCTTCGGTGCAGGGCATGGGCAACTGCCAGCCAATGCAGAGTGTTGGTGCTGCACATAAAGCCTTCTCCCTCCTCCCATCTGTTCACCACATCTGGATGAGTACCCTGCCCTCCAAACTGGGATATGTGGTCCAACTGTCTCTCCCTCTCAGGCTTTTTCCTCTGCAATTTAACACACTTCCCTCACAGCAGTCTGGAGATGCAATCTCTTCAGAAGCACAAAGCTGATAGGAGTGACAGTAGCAATGTCCTCCTTCCCCTACCCAATAACATCAGACATGACATTTTAAAACAAAATTAGGTCAGTGTTAGGAGCAAGATTATAGAATACAGGTTGCTTCTCATTCCATGTAAACAAGCAGGGGACTTTGTACAGGGATTCTGGGCATGTAGTTGCACTTTCCTTGGAAGAACAAGTGTTTTGAGGCTTCTGCTTTATTCAGCCCTTGAGGATACATTTACATTCAAGACCAAATTTCTTTCATCCATTTCATGCTTCTGTATATCTGTATGTGGCTGCAACAAGGCCAGCATCCCCTTAGGGGTATTAGACAAAGACAAAAGCAAAAGAACAGTAAGAACAGTAAGGAGGTAAAGCCCAGCCAAGCAATCAAAATGGACTTTGCACTCTGGTAATTCCCAATTTGTACACTACCCAAAAAATATAGCAAGCTATGTAAAATACATTAAGAACTGCTGGGAAAAGTGAGCAGGTGAAATGTGCAAGTGCACACAAGCTGTCACCACAACCCATCATAATCATGCTGTTCTCATGTTCCTGCTGTGACCACCTGCGACTTGTTAGCTAGTCTCCTGGCATGGGAGAAATGCTGGTTTCTACCCTCCCACCTTTGCTTCTTCTGATGTACTTAGTCAGGAAATTTTGTCTATAGGCTATACTACCATAGCCTTAAAATGTACATACTGTGTCTGACTCACTACTCCTGACCCTTCCAAAAAAAAAGGATTATGGCTTTCAGTTCTGGGATCTTCTTAGCAGCAAAATCAGCTGCTGACAGAACACGATGTATTCAACAGTAGTGAAGCCTAAGATAACAAAACAAAGGTAAATGGCCAGGCAAAGCCCACAGAAATAATAAAGGAACAAAATTATTTACACTGGAAGAAACTATACCAGCTTCTCAAAAACAGATCTGTGAACACATTAACTTCTCTTTAATCACAATAAGGAAACTGAGAGGTCGTATACCATTCACTAACTACTTCAAATGTCACCCTTTTATAATTCATTCAAGCCACAGACAACCTGTGTTCCAGAATCTCCAGAGGCTCACACCATGGACATAGCACCACCAGCTGTGAAAATCAAATTATCTGCCTTTCCAGTTCACATCCTCCTGAGCAATGGTTCTTCCACATTCAGAGATTGTGTATAGCAACATCTTTCTTCCATCAACCTGTTATCTTCCAAAGATCCCCATTGCTCCTTTTCAGAGCAAAATGTCTGTGAAGAGATCTCTGCTGTGAGCTCTCAGCACCCTGGTCTCTCTAATATTGTTGGTGACTATTGTCTTTTCATCTTTATAGCCTTTTCTTGCTATGGCACATTCAGAGGCCTTGTCACAGCCTGATTTCTCTCCCTGGTTATATTCTTCCTCTTCCAGTTCTCAAAAGCTAACTACAAAGATTTCCCACGTCACCCTTCTTTTTTGGTAAAATGTCTTTCCTTCCCATTGCACAGGAGATCTATACTTTGTTCTCTTCACCTGCTCAGAACATCTTCCTTCCCTTCACACTGTGCAATTATCTTTCACAAGCTGCTTTAAGCTCTCCAACAACCCCAAGTGCTAAAAATCCCAGCAATAATCACTGAACAACAGCTTCCTCCAGTGTGAAAAGCTCATAAATGCCAGATATGCCGCTATGTGCAGTGTTATCTGCACATCTCCCTCCAGTCTCCACCTCCAAAATAATCCCCCCACCTCTGGAACAGGAGAAGATGCTTAACTTCTAGAGCCAGAAGCTGCTTGCCACAAGTTTCAAATTAGCAGTAGAGACTGAATCCGGCTGAGTTTTTTACAACTTTCAAGAGCTGTGTCCCACTGTATCTTCTGGCTTTTGAAATGAAATCTGACCATTCACCCCACTGTCCTACTTCATCAACTCTTTTTAATGAGTTAAAGCTGTTCTTGCTTCTCCTTTACTCCTTCACAGCAAAGCTCCTTGCCTGAAAAACTATGGGCACATTTGCTCCTTATGTGTTATGATTTCAAGGTCTTTACAAGGGCAGTTTTAAATTTTCCTTGTTCTCTACAGCACCAAATACAGCAGGTCCTAAGTTTGTGCATCACTAAGCACTACACAGTGTAAGCCAAATAATGAATAGAGCTGTCAATATTTAACTTACTGAGCATTTCCCTGGGGCCCTCAACACACCTCTCGGAAACTCCTGCTTAGAGGTTCTTTCACAATGAAGAAAACCTATCCATTTGTTCAACTCATTTTTTTGACTTTTCTGTGGTTTGACCTGCAAAACACCAAACAATACTTCCATATCAGGTTCATCATCTCTGAACGCAAGACCCTCTGCCTTTTCTCTCCCTCTCATATCAAGGCAGCTCATTGAAGTGTGAGACCCCCTAATTTAATATCTTCAGCCTTTTCTTCACCACACATTTCAAGCTCAATTAGTGAGAGTGGAGAGGGGACAGAACTGACATTCAGGACAGGCTTGAACAGGCTTTTTCCCTTTTTCCCCTGCTGTGGTTTAAGCCCAGCTGGGAATCAAGCCCCAGGCAGCCACTTGCTTACTCCTCCACCAGTGAGATCAGGGAGAGAATAGAAAGGGTAAAAGCCTGAAAACTCATGGGCTGAGATAAAGACAGTTTACTAGGGAAAGAAAAAGCTGTGCACAAAAGCAAAGAAAAGGGAATTAATTCAGCACTTCCTATGGGCAGGCAGGTGTTCAGCCACCTCCAGGACAGCAGGGCCCCATCACACATGACAGTGTCTTGGGAAAACAAACACCATCACTCCAAATGTCTTCCCCTTCCTCCTTCTTCCTTCTATTTTATATACTGAGCACAATATCATATAGTTTGGAATATCCCTTTGGTCTGTTTGGGTCACCTGAGCCACTGTGAAGCAAATTAACCAGCTGAAACCACCACACCCCACAGAATCTGTGCTCAGTAAAAAGTAGGCAAGAGAGAAACTTTAATGAAGAGGTCCCTTTTTCATACTTATGATCAAATCTATCTAATCCTTGAGGAGCTCTGAACATTCCAAGGACACCTAGACTAGTCCGATGGGCAGGAGAAATTACCTGCCAACTGGCTGATTCAGAAAGATGTATTCTTTCCCCAGAAAAATGGAAATTTCTTCAAGCTAGAACAGTAGTTGGATTTAGAAAAGCAGACCTCATGAGCAGCACAAGGCACAGGAAAATAAAAAACAAAGGGAGAGAGAAACTGTCTTAAGAGTGTGTTTAGCAACTATGCTTCAAGGTCTTACTGAGCAGTGTATAAAATGTAACACAACAGGACTTTTCAGCTTTAGGCAACAGGGAAAGCGGGGAGGACTGATTCTGGAGGTCCTACTGCTCACTGATGCTGTGCCAACATTCAGACAGGGAAAAACCATGAAAATAATCTCCCTTCAGCTTGGAGCTTAAAGTCCATATATGAGGCAACTTCAAAATATATTAAAGCTTCCCACATAATTTCCAACATAAAGAAAATTAAGAAAGTCAGGCTTTGTCTTAAAGAATCACTTTTTTCAAATTGAGAAAGTGCTTAACGTTGAAAGAGTTGTGAGTTAGATTCACAGTGGATACAGACAAAACCAGAACTTTTGAAGAGAATTACACTGCCTTTCCTCTGATGAACATCTGCCTCTGTTGTCCTGGTTGCAAAATCACCCATTTCAAAGACAGATCAACTTTTTGTTACCCAAAAATGCATTCATCTTTATTTGTTCTTTGTTTAGCTTCAAAGTAGGATTACATAGTCACTGATAAACACAGGAACTTATTTTGCCATGTCTGGATGTCTGATTTTGCATAAATAGATTTTTGTTTAACAAACCATTTGTTTCCTGTTGTTTTGTTACCCAGGGTTTAATTTTTGGCATTGCCACACGCTAAGGGATATATTGCTTTGAGTCAGAAAACAGCAGGGATGCTGTTTGTCTGGAATGCAAAGAGAATGGAGCCAATCACTACAGAAAACAAACACTGGGCCCTATGCTTGGCCACTGTTCTTGTTCTGAAGGTGGTACTTGGTCTGCCTGATCGCAAAAAACACTGACATCTTTAATATTGTGACTCAGCCCATGTGTGTTCACTGCAGAGTAATACACCACTGTAAAACACTGAAACATGATATTCAAAGGGAGGTTCTGTCCCACTGGATGGAACGATTAGGGAAATTTTGCAAGCACAGCTCTATCCTGAAAGAAGTCCAACTCACCAGGATACCATGGGAAATTTGCACTGGGTTAGAAAAGACTTCAACCAATAAGACTCAATGTATGTTCCTAACTGCCCATGCAGAGGGTGAGACGAT
The DNA here is from genome assembly GCF_041296385.1 of Aphelocoma coerulescens. NCBI lineage: Eukaryota > Metazoa > Chordata > Aves > Passeriformes > Corvidae > Aphelocoma > Aphelocoma coerulescens. Next base: position 157,332,282 of record NC_091015.1, on the reverse strand, counting down.
CAAGAATTAGGGCATGAACAAGACAAGCAAAAAGGCAAATATTAGTTGCAAAGGAAATTCTGAGACTAGCCCTATGAATCAAGACCTGCTAGTGGATTTGGTCTGGCAGCCTTCCAGGTCATTGCACAACAGCCTGGTTCAGGTTGCCAGAGCCAAGTAGATCTGAGCTGGTCATGTCCACTTGTCTCATCTCTGTGTACCATGAGATGCCTCTTAAGACATTCCAACACCTGTTGCACTTTAACAGGAGAGAGGTGCAGAGCAGGGGTCTAACAATAAGAAAAGGAAAGCTCATCCTGTGCCCTCATATTTATCCAGACAGAGAGATTGCAGAGACAGTTCTTTGGAGGAAAACAGGAGTCCATGATTTCTGTAGTAGGCGGCACCATATTCTGCTTAGTACAAGGGCAAAGTGGCATCAGAATACTTGGTTATGCCACATAAAAAGAAGAATATTAAGATCTCCAGGGCGTGGGCCTCCATACTTTGTTTTCTGATGAACAGATTGGAGGTTTTGTGGCACTGCCTTTGTAAAAAGGTGTGAGATGGGACCAGGTTGACCTCACCATTTAGGGAAGAATGGTTTTGTCCTTCAACTAACAGCTCCTTTAGCCAACAGTCAGTTTGGTTGCAGTGGAAAAGTGGCCCACTGAAGAATGCCCCACATAAGGAATCCAGAGAAGATCGATCTAAGGCTACATCTCTCCCCTCTCATGCCAGGCTGGAAGCCGTGTTGGTATCAGACAATTCTGCTGCCATCAGCCATGCCCACAGAAGAGCAGCCTTCCTTTGGGACAAAGGGGCAGGAAGGTTCCAGCATCACCCACATTCCAGCATGTGATGGAGAAAAGGGGAGGGTTTACCCACCATCTCCCTTCTCTGCCTCAAGTACTACATGGATGTGAACCCTGTCTCACACAACTCTGACCAGGTCCCTGGATCCCTGTTCATAAGAGAAGCTGGGAGGATGGTGGAAGCAGTCTCTGAAAGCTCCATGTCTCACTTTGTCCCAAGGAGAGGGCAAGAAATGGGTTCAAATGCTTACAGGGTCCTTCTTTGTCATTTCCCCTCTTCCCATCTAAACCCCTGCAGATTACACCTACATAAAGGAGCCTGAGAAGCTGTCCTACTTTCTTGCTTCATGCAGATTTTCATCCTTCCTTTGTCAGAAGCCCTTAGCCTCTTTCTGTTTGAAAACAGTTTTCAGGCTTTCCGGACTTCCTCGCAAAATGCAATCCAAATAATAAAAGTCCTACCTCTCCCTCCTAGATTTCTGCCCAGGCTGGCTTTGAGTCCACACTAGCAATGTTAGCATAGACAGAGACTGCAGGAATCCTCTCAGTTCATTCAAGAGCAGCCAAGCTAGAAATCCTTTAGGATTTTCCTCCAGAACATGCAGAGTCTTAGCCCTGAACATTTAAGCCAAAGGTCTGGTTCTCAAGAACATAAAGACGAAAGAATCAAAGAGGTGGTGCTCGTTCCCTTCTTTTTTCTTTTGGGGCAGGGAACAAGTATATGGAGAATGAAAGGACAAGGATGGGGAAAAGAATCTCTTTGCTTGAGTGACTCTAAAATGGGAGAATATGGCTGTACTGGCCCCCTGTAAGTCTTGAGAAGGTAGGTAGATTTTGGACCATGCAGGCAGTCAGACTTCTGGAGACTGCAACAGAGCCCAGAGCTTGGCTGGTCTGTACACAATGTATTTATTAACAGCTTAGGTTCACAGTAGCCTCCAGGCTCATCCCTCCTTCCAGTCTGTGTGCTTTTTATCAGGTGTTTGTAGAGCTGAGAGCGAGTCTTGCTTTCACTCCTTGGCCCAAACTACAGCATGTAGCCCACCAATTCCTCATATTCTGTACTGGCTAACACTGTCTGGAGTGTGAGATCAAGAAAGAAGAGTGAGGTCTCCATATTTGACCACAGCGAGGATCCTGCCACCCACAATTGCCCAGCTCCAGCTCTAGTTCCATTCCTATTCCCCAGCACAAGTGCAGTGACGAAAGTCTCATGCTTTGGGTCATGGCCAAGCATGGGCTCTTCTGACTGCCCTGACTCACAGTCTCACCCCATGCAAAATGCACACACTGAAGGACCCACACCTTCAAGGCCGTGGAACCATGTCCCCACCTGCCTGTCCTCTGTTGTCTTGACACAAGGCATTCCCAAGCAATGTGCAAATCCATACTGCTCCCATTTACTTTTCATTACCCAGCAGTTTTCTTATGAGAAATATCCACCATATCAGTGCCACACATCCAAGAGCACTTCTGCATCCTCCTTCCCCTCTCCTGTGTATCCCTATAATTCCCAAGCACCCTCACAACCCCATCTGAAGCAACCACAGCCTCGAGACGTGCTAGGAAAGCTGACATTACAAAACCAACTACTTGACTTTCAAAGCCATCCTGCCTGTGGGAAGCTGTCAAACACAACTGTTCTGGGCATGCCAGAAAAAGCAGAGTGAAGCAACAGCATTACTGGGAGTTTAAATCCACTTGATATTGTTTCAAACAGCCATTTTCCTGGTTGATCTTTTAAACATTTCTGAAGATCTCTATGCTTCCTGAATAGAAACAGCAGTAGCTCCCAGTCCTGAGCAGCAATTCACTGACAGCACTGCTCTGAAATCTAAGCCTGTGCACTGGTGTGTTCAATCTCAAAGGACTGGACCAGCATCTATGAGCCAAATTCTGCTCACAGCTTCATTTTATACAGAAGGCTATAGTTTTTCATATTTCTTGAAGCTGCTGGGTTCTCTCTCCTGCCTGCTGTACACATGCAGTACTGAATAGCACTGTGGGGTATGTTTATCCTGTAGGGTAAAACCAAAAGGACAATTCAATCACTAGTAAGGAAAAGGGTTTTACCACGGGGCAAACCTATCTGAATGTCAGTGACTGATGCCCAAATGGTACAAAGGGTTTAGTCCAACTCTCACAAATTTCAGGGACAGCTTCTTGGCTAAGTTACACACACTCCTTTGAACCATATCTTAAGGCCTTCATCCCCAAGGGAAAATAGCTCTTCAGGCAAAAATTAATGCAATGAATAAAACATTTAAGCAAGATCCTTGAGACTTTATTTTCCCTGTGTGTTTGCCCAGTGGGGGCCTGGCATAAACATGCAGGTCAGAGACAAAGCTGCAGAACAAATAATTGGTTATTACTTCTGCCAACCTTAGGACTAATCACTACATGGATATCTCTACCGCTCTTTCTGCCTTCTGCTTTTGACCTCTGCTTTAGGCATGCTCTTTAAATAGAGGATTTTAACAAAGAGCTTATGTAGCTTGTCACTCCACTCTTCTGAGGCTTTAGGGAGAGCTCAGCAACAAAGTTCTTTAGGTGCCTTCAAAACTGCCAGCCCTGAACATTAACCTATTTCCCATTTTACCCTCATACTTCAGAGTTCTTCAGCACTAGAAAAAAAAAAATTAGTAGACTTTTAATTCCCTTTTTATAATGGAAAAATATATTCCTCCTTCCTGCTGCTATGAAAAGTAAAGGATACAAGAAACAAAAGTGAAATGTTTAGTTCCAGCAGAGTCTTAGATGTCCAGCCAGTTATCAGTATCTCTTTCTTCATGCTATTTTTATATCTCATGTCTTTATTCCCCTTCACTTCCCCTGCCAATACAGGCCTTCTCCTACAGCAGTGTTCCCTAGCTTAGAAGGAAACATTTTGCTGACTATTGAAGAAGAAATTCTGTTTTCTTTACAGAAAGACTGGCATAGTCTCCTGAGGAAACTGCTAGAAGGCCAATTGATTGATACAGTTAAAACAATGTTTTTCAGGAACAAGTGGGGAATACACTGTAGAGAACAGTCCTTAACTGGCAAGAAGTAACTGTTACACCTAAATGTACAGAAGGTGCTTGATGATAGTGGGATGATATGGCTTCCACAGGGATTTCCCACCAGGGAGGGGGAGAATAGGGAGATCCAAAGGGACATGTTTGTATTCCCCCATTAGCACTGCCAGTGCGCAGGGCTGAGGAGACACGACACAAAGCAGATGCAGCGCAGCATGTCCCTTCCCTCCCCTTAGCAGCATTCATGCCCTCTGGATCCCCTTTCCCCCCCGCTCTCCTTCATTTGTCTCACGTAACACATGTGCTACATTGACATATCAGTAATCCTGACTTTTCTGCTCCTGACACCATCAAATTTTGTGATTATCAAGGAAAGAAAAGAGAAAAAAAAAAAAAAAAAGGGAGGGAAAAAAAAAGAAAATTGAGCTTGTCTACCACAATTTGTTCCTCACAAACCCATCCACTTCCTGCATTATTGGTGCACTTCAAACGCTTTTTGGAAAGAATTATCCTGGATTGGGCCAAATAACAAGTTCTGTCATGGAAAGCCCCTACAAAGAGAAAGATAACTGAAAAGAGGTAAAAATTTGTAGGTAATGCTGTGGAGTCAATCTGATGCAAAGTCTTCATTAGGATCTAGACGGGCCTTATCAAAACCAACATTAGCAGAGTGGATGGTTTTGCAAAGTAGTTACAGACCAGAGGGGAAGAATCAAAGCATAGTTCTGCCAAAATCTCACCCACCAGGCAGGAAGATCCCTAGAGCTCACTCCTGACGTGTTCTTACCCCATGCCTGAAGAGGACAGTGCTATGGCTTCGCTCCAGCATCATGGCCCCATGATATGAGACTCTGCCAGTGACTCAGATTCACCAAGCATCTGCAGTGGGGACACAATGCAGGAGGGAGGTGCACCTGGAATATGACATCTAGTTGAGTCTTACTATACAGGTGAAACCTGTACACCATGTTACTCCCACCTCCAGCCCATTTTATGACCAGATACAGGAGGTCTCACCCACTGGGGGAACAAAAACACACCAAAAATGTGAGCATGGATCTGTTCCAGAGATAACACTGGATGCCAGACTTAGTATTTCTAAGCAGTAAGTGATCTGTCTAATACTAGTATAGCTCTCCTAATACTAGGAGAGCATCCACAAAACACATGAAAATTGGTCAGGCCCAGCATGAAAACCAAAACTGTAATTAAAGTGAATGCCTGAAGAACGTAAGTTCCATACCACAGCACGGACATTACAGAAAGTCTTCCTATAATTAAATCAAACTCTACAGCAAATGTTTATGCCATACTGTAATTGGACCAGCTGCAAGATCTGCAATGATGGAAACTCTTTGAAAAGGTTAGAATTATAATTCTATAATATGAGCCTATTAATGGACATTTTATCATTTAAACAGTGAGTCAGGAAAAATACTTTTCTTTCTTTTTCTTTCTTTTTTTCTGAATTTTGCTCTGGATGCAGACATTGTGAGCAACTGTCACTCATACTTTTTTTTATTTGCAAATGTCTCTCTTCCTGTGGGAACAGCAATCATGAGACCATTTGAAAAGAGGGCTTAAAGGCTTAAAAAAGTAGTAGTATCTTACACTCAGAAGAAAGCTTTGGAAAAAATCTCAAAAGCAGTAGGGTTTTATATTGAATAAAAGCTAGGAATAATAATACTTTTTTTTCTTTCTTTTCTAAATGCCACTTTGCAACTTCAGAATTTAGAATTCAAAAATCTACTTTATTCCCAGCTAAATATAGCCCTGCATTCAACCCTAGCTGAGGCAAAGGTGTTTCTACAGGGAACTCCTATTAGTCTGCCATATTCTCAAACCACAGCAATGGGCAAGTTTTTTTCATTATTAACGTGTGGAGCTGCATTTCCCAATGTTCTTGTAGGGATATGAATCACACTGACATTCAGCAGGATTTGTGCTCCTAGATAATATTTGAAAATTCTAATGATAAATATTTATATTCAAAATATTGCTTGGAATAGATCTCAATAAAGCCACTGGCCCAGTGGCACAGAGTAAGGACAGAGTAATATAAATAGTAACAGCAAAACCCAGGCATTGCACAGGTGAGCCACAAGTGTGGGTCTCACTGAGGAGGAAGGCTGAGCATGGTCCAGTGTGGGATTACACAGTGAATCACCTCACTACAACCATGACAGACAACAGCAGAGCAGAAATGCCGAGCAACAGCTAGTATTTCAGTGGCATTTCAGGCTGGCACTTAGTGTACTAATTACAGTAAATGCCAGTATCCTGTTCCAATAGGACAAGGGGTAATTATTTTAAACTGAAGGAAGGTTGAGCCAGATTAGAGATAAGAAAGAAGTTTTTTCTAATGAAGTTGGCAAAACAGTGGAACATGTTGCCCAGAGATGTGGTAGATGACCCTTTCCTGGAAACATTCAAGGCCAGTTGGGATGGAGTTTGAGCAGCCTGGTCTAGTAGAAGATGTCCCTGCCCATGGCAGGGGTGGTGGACTAGATGACCTTTAAATGTGCCTTCCAACCCAGACCATTCTATGGTTATATGGCTCGATGATTCTATGAAGTGACACAGCCCTTCCCTGTAAAGCTCAGTCGAGGCTCTTGCACGCCATGGAGCACGTGTGCATGGGTATCAGCAGGGCTTTTACCTCCACAGGTAGGGTCACAAGCAGGGCCACAGGCAGGTGCAGGCAAGATGGAGGCTGGACGCAGGCAGGCCTGGCTCCGTGGGGCCACTGTGAAACCTCCTGGCTGCAGGGCTGTGCTCGGTGGGCTCACATTTGTACTGTTGCACAGGACTCAGAGAAATGGCAAGCCAGAAAACCCAGACTTCCATTTCCGAAAGTGGGGCTGGGGGGAAAAAGATAATTTTGGAAGGTTTCAGGGATGGACCTGAAGTGCTGCATGCTGGGATGGGGGTGTTGAAACAGGACATCTGGGAGATGGCAGCAGCAGAGGATGGGGTAAAGACCAGTTCAATGTCCTTCCAGATGGCCCTGGGATGTCAAAGTAGAGTTTCAGCAGTGAAACCACTACAGGAAAGCTTTCCTATCAGAAAAGCAGTCTGGAGGAGAGGTAAGTATGTCAAATGATACAAAAGCTGTGGAACTGGAAACAGCAAATCTCTGGGTGAATTAGCAACAAGGGATCAGACAGTCATCTGGCAATACTTGTCTAAGATTTATATAGCACTCAAAGTAAAGTGAGAAAGACAAGAAGTAGACACTGCGTAACTATTTCTCACAGGTGGTGAGGGTGAAAATCCTTGGGAAATAAACTCTGGAGAGACCTGAAGAGACCCAGGAACTAAAAGCAGTCATGTAGAGCCAAGAGAAGACTTTGATAAGCAACTTTCCTAGATCAGAATACAGCCTGAACACACAGCACACACGTTCCCACAGAAAGTGCTTCCAGAGTCCCATCATCTCTCCTGCCAGGGCATTGCTGTCTTGTGAGGGACATGCACCCACATGGGCCATTCCAGCAGGGAAGAGAGAGCAGAAAAGCTAATTCCATGGAAAGACATTAAAAAAAAAAAAAAAGGAAGTTTCCTCTGTAAGGCAGGTATTCACAAATTCAGCTTTGCCACCAAAACAAAGACACAAAGTTCTTTAGGCAAAGCAAACATCCCAGCATTCAATGTAAGCACAGAGTAGCGGTGCTGGTCAGGTATAAGATCCTCAGCTTTGGTTCAAGGGCCACATTCCTCTCAGCACTTACCTATGTTCTGGGTACCCAAGAGTGCTCTGGATCAGCTTAGTACCATAGCAGAGTAACAGCAACTTATGCAGCCCACAGTAGGAGGCATGGAAAATTCACCTGAGCTGTGCTCTGCTGTGACTACTCTGCAGCTAATCCAAAAGTCAGCAAGTCAAAAGCTGCTGAGTGTCTGTACGATACTGCTGTGGTGTCCTGGCAAAATTTCCACAGAAGAGTAGTGGATGCCCAGCAACATAGCATCCTTTTGTTAAAAAGCAATAATTTCTCCGTTTCCAAGTGTTGCATTATTCTTCTATTCCCCATCAAGCAAGAGAGATAGGTTTCAAATTTACACGTGACTGATTAGATTACCTGAGTGATCCACTGATTTCCCTTGGCAAATAAAACGAACAGAAATGTTAATGCCGCACAAGAATTGTACTTGGTATAACATACTCTTCTCATCTGGCCATTGCCTGTATTGCATAGAGCAGCAAATGGGTTTACTGTCATTAAAGTCCTAGCTTCAATAAATCTGTTGCTCTAGCAAGAGCTACGCTGTGCAAGCTGGTTTGAAAAAATTAAACCCCTTTTTTTTCTATACTAGTTGGTAGCTCTTCCTAACCCAAGTGACACCCACATTTTACAGAACCCTTTCTCTGTACACCACAGTGCAAGAGCATTTCCCAGCATTAAAACACCTCTGTCTCGTATCTACCACTATCATTAAGGGGCAAGGTTTTCATATGCGTTCACCAAGCCAAGATGTGAAGCAGACCAGCCATAATCTCTAGCCATGCATGATGCACTGCCCTTGATTTAGTGCTTCTAAACCAGCTCCTGAGTGCAAGACTGGACCGATGCCCACATCTCAGCACAATTGCCAGGGTGACATGACCCAGCTGGGTTACGCATGGTTTGGATACATACTGCAACCACATCATCCTGTTGCACTAGAAATAAACTTTCACAACTGCTATTTGACAGGAGAAGGAGTGTGGTGAAAGGGCTGGGTGGGACAGAGTTAAGATTACAGCAAATGGGCTGTAATGTTGCAGGCAGCAGCAGCAGCCATGAGATCAGTTAAGTGCCGTTAAGAGTGGTAACTCCTCATTTCCTTGTTTTTTCTGGGTCTGCGTCTAGCATGTGGCTGCCTGAACAAATCAGCTTAATGCGTTTCTCCATCTGTTGGGATATAGTGTGATAAGCTTGTATAATTTGTAAGTTAATTATTTACATATGTTCCTAAAACTGGAGGAAAAGAGAAAACTGTATGCAGAGAATGAGCAAGGATGGAGGAGAAGCTAAGGGACACCATGACTGCATTCACCTCTGATCTTACTGCAGCTCCAGGACAGCTTTGTGGTTTCTAAGGATTTTCAGGAAAATAATATGAGTGAAAGAAAGGAGTCCAAAATCCATTGTGTTTCCAGCTAAGAACAACTAATGCTGAAGGAACTTAAGGACTGTTACGAAGTCCAAAGTTACCTTGCTGAAGCACCAGGCTTCCAAGTCTGGCAGCAGGGAGCTGGAACCCATTGGCATGTCATGCTCCTACTCCCCCACCACAGCTCACCACCCTGGGAAACCTGCTCAGATATGTCCATGGGCCAAACAGTCCCTCAGATAAAGGTGCTCCAGGCAGGAAGGTGCTTCCTACTGGCAGTGTATATGTTGAAATACCCATCCATTTCATTTTCCCCATTTCCAAATGCAGCATGTTCCCAAGCCTGGTTGAGCAGACAGACTGATTTGGGCTACAGCTGCTCTCCCCTGCAAACAGAAGTTTAAGAGCCTCATGTGTCCAATCTGCTTTTAGCCATGGATTTTGGTTATGTTTAGCAACAGCTGATGTCTGAAGTCAGGGAAAGACAGAAACTTATTTTCCAGTTTTCTCCTTGACATCACTTGCCAGTAAACTCCAGAGGGGTGACAAAGCTGGCTTGCTAGTCCTCACTCCACAGATTGCATCCAATGTGAAGTGGAATCTTAAAAATTTACCAAAGCTTTTATAATTTCAGCATTTACCAAAACCAGCTTTTGTGAAAGAAACATATTCCTATCAAAAGAAAATATTTTCCCTAAATCTTCTACAACTTGTTATTAGCTAATTTCACATCACCCCATCCTACCCTATAAATAGCAGCCTTCAAGACCACATTGAGGTCAAGAGAAGATACATCTGGACCAGGCTACCCTGAGATGGTGCTGTTTCTTGCCACAGCATTTTATAGTAAACACATTCTCATAAGAATTCTGGCCTGTCAGAAACAACAAGAAAATTATATTGAATTAAAATTTCCACTACAATGGCATGTTCCCATTTGAATTTTATTCCTAATGCAGGCTTCCCACCAAAATCAGTGAAACTCGTCTTTAACCAACCAGAACAGACAGATGACAATATTTGCTGTAATTCACTTCTCATTTCTGGGAATGAGGGTCCTGGCTGGTTTTGACAAACAGGCGATGCTGAGGACATAATGCCATGATACTGGAGAGATTTTCTGCAGTTCTTACACGGAGAAGAAATTCTTAACAAGACAAGTAGCACCATCCTCTGGACATCAGTGGGAATCCAGCACAAAGGAAACAGGCTTGGTTCTTTAGGTAGTGCCAGATTCAGTTCTCGCCATCTATGGAGCTCATGGTCTCTGCAGCACTTGCTGGAATTCAGCAGGAGGTCTCCATCCATCCTGTGCTCAACAGTCTCACAAATTTAGTTCAGTATAAAAGAAAAGCTACCAGAGAAACAGATTAAAGTTATAAGGAAGAAGAAATCAGCTAAAGAGATAAAGCCAAGAAAAAGCAATATGTATCAGGCTGTAAGCAGAGGTCTTCTGAGAGATATTTACCGTACAGTTTTACAACCTGTAGATCACTATCACATTCCCCAGATTAACAGTCATTGAGTCAAACATAGCACAGAATTCATTCTGAGATTTACATTAAGGAAGATTTTGACTATGCATTAATATAAAACAAAATCTTGGGTTTTTTTCATATTTCAGGCAAGAATTTAAGGACCTTGCAGAAAAAGAAATCCAAATGCTAGGAAGACTTATAGTTCAAAACAATTCCTCTGTCAATAGATTTTAGGAGATCCCAATTTCTTTTTGTTATTTTGATATTTCTGTTTATTTCTAATCTGTTCTCAAGTTTGCATCCAACTATGTAAGAACAAAGTTAAAACCTAACTGTTTATTTTAAAAAAACAGCACTAAAAAAAGAAAAATTCATTCTTTAGCAGAGATATCTGGATTTTTAACTGTCATGGGACAAAAGAAAAGATACAAATCATCACCCCAGCTGGAAAAATCAGTGGAGAGGTCCTGGCAGTAGTTTATCAGAGAGCATCAATAGATAATTCCTTCCTGTTCCAATTATGTCTCTAACATCATTTTACATGAAGTAATCTGCTTAAATGACAGACCTTAAAGCCTGATATCACTTGTGCAAGATACAGAAGTAGAATTCATGGAAAAGGCAAAATTCACAGCTCTTCAACATACAAGAATGGTAGACAATACACAAGCATTACATTATGGGATTTCCACAAACCTCAGTTTACAAAATCTCAGTGCTTATTCCATAGCTGCACAAAAAGCACCTTTTGAATAAGCAGGGATAATGACAAACCTAGGTCAAATGGGACTGTAAGATCATTCCATAAGGTTTCCAGACAGTGTCCTGAAAGGCAAATCATTTGGACTTTTAGGAAAAAAACCAAAAATCTTGTTACTTGCAATATAGAGCAGAAAGGAGATTTAGCCTTTAATTTCCCCAACTACACTGCCAGTGCTAGTATCTGAATGGCAATCCAATGATCAGTCTCACAGGTTGGTGTCTTCCTCTGTTTCACAAGATCAGATCCAAGTAATACCATCATCCTTATCAAGAAATATAAGAATATTTCACACCACAACTGGAGTCTATTCTGGGACATATCCTTGTAGATGCTGAGAGTCTCCAGTTTTGGTGACAGCAATGGGAACAAATGTTCAGCTGGGCCCATTCAAGGAAACAGCACTTGACTTCTGCTCCCCCGTAAGTACCTCCTATGTAGATGTCCAGAACAGATCAGACAAGGGTTTGGGGATGGTTCCTTATAAACCTACCTGGGTCTTTGTGCAATGGCAATAATTGATTATAGCACAGATAGGACTGTGGACCAAACTTGAAATATCTTTTACGTAGAACCACATCCTGGCTATAGAAAAAAAAGCAAAAAGCTCATATTCACAGATGCAAAGGCATTTTGCCCAACTTTGAACTCACTCCAGACAGTGCAACTGAGAGCAGAGCTCAAAGAACTGCAGCCCTGTCCTCTTGCTAGCTCCCTGCCCAGGACTGATAGCACAGACTGCTGTTGCTGCTGACAAAAATTCTGAACTGGTTCAAGGCTGTGTTTCCCAGCCCAAGACAGAACTTCACAGCACAGGCTAGGAAAGCTAAACTCAAGGATTGTTGTCAAGGACAACTGCAAACCACCTGAGCCTTGCACGGAAAAAAAGGCAGTTGCTCTAAAAAGGCAGTTCTGCTATTCCTGTTGGGTGCACACGTATGTGTGTGTACACATCGAGATGTGCTCACCAAAGGAGCACACAGGTGGCCCTCCCAACCTCCAGACATTCTCCTGTCCAAGTGATGCTGCTTCTCTCTTGATACTGAATGAAGATCCACTGGACCATTCTTCTCCTTGTTGTGCTCCAGTCGCATTCCCCCCAGACTGCTTTAGTGATATGTTCCTCATATCTATAATTGCATGGAAGTAGAAATGCGTGTCTTCCTCCACTTGCCATGTAATCTTCCAATAACACCCATCCATTCCTTGCAGATAAGTTCCTTAAATGGAAACCAGCCCAGCGCATGATAATTTCTTCATGCAGTCAGCCTAACAATAAAAATCTAAAGGTGAGGGGTTTAAAATGATATGTGGTGCAATGACTGCAGTCATCAGATCTAAGGAAGACAAGAACACAAGGACTTGAGCTGCACAGTAGCTTCTAGAGAGATGAGTGTACTGATCACAAAGCTGAAAAACAAACACATACTTCTGCCTTACCTTTTCTACTAAAGGTGCAGAAAATATGCCCCATTTTTCACATAATACCTGTGTATTTTTCTACTATTGATATTGAGCTCCTATTTACACTGCTTAAAGCTGAATTTGTTTCATTTAAGTTAAAAAACAGCCTGCCCACTTCCCATTTCTTAAATGTTACTGTTGTTCAGTCTTCCCTCACAACCATTGCCTAAAACCTCTCTAATGGCTTGGTGGTTGTTTAAAAAAACACAAAACTTATTTTAATTGCCTTTTTTTTTTCCTAGAATGTTTTGGCCACTGAAAGTGGAATCACAACCCCAGGGCCATTGGTTTGGGGAGATAACTATTCTTGACCAGTGCCAGGAACCTTTGGCCTCAAGCTTCATGGCTCATTACCTACTGAAATGTGAGAAAATATGACATGGCCTTGGAGGGATGAGGGGCTCACTCATTTTGCTCTATGAAAGATGCCCCTTCCACTTGGGAAGAGGTGCATTGAGTTCTTCTGTGCACAATTCATACACAGCTCAAGGATCCAGCAGCTTTTATCTGGGATGCTGTAGGATAAAAACACATAAAATCGTCTTTCCCCCAGTTCAGCAAAGCAGAATTCTCCTTGCTCCAGTCTCCTGTTGTAATGCATGAACTACACTGAAACAGAAAACTGGTTGGAAATCCAGTGATCACAGACATTCTAAAAATGTTCCCAGTAATTTCTGGGTTTGTGTCTGTCTGAAAATATCTGATATTTCTGATCATTTTTCTAAATGTCTAGAATTTCAATATGTCATAGTAGATGTTACAGACTAGAGGGACAGTGCTTGAAATACTTGAACTAATAAGATAGCAGGGAATGTAACAGATCCTCATCTTCATCCTGGAAAGAGCCATTGAAGCAGACCTGCCTTTGCAGAGTCCCAAGGTTCAGAATATGTCGTATCCAAAAGCCCTGTTTTTTCTTCAAAAAAGCAGACTGGAGCAGCTTTGCCTCCACAGCTCCACTCCTGGTTCAGTGCTGACCTGGATGGAGCTGGGGGAGGGAACAGGCAAAAGGAGGCACAGGAAACGTGGTGCTGATGAAGGATCATCAGGCCTTTGATCCAAAAGGCATTACCACTTCCCCAAGGAGGGTATTTTATGGTGTCTGTTCTCCTATCACCTTAACATCTCCCTGAGAAATTGCAGCAACTGATTTCCCCGGAGGAACTCCAGTACTCATTTCCTCTACTACAATTCTACAATTTAGAGCTGATTTTCTTCACCCTCTCCAAAACAGCAAATCCAAAACCAGTTTGAATTTCTCCAGTTTTATGATGCTGCATTTTATTGTCCACTGGACAAAAAGTTTCAAACATCACAATTATTCTCTTGCATTCATTGCACAGTTACTTAGAAAGGAAATTTTAAATCACTAAGTCCAGTTTTTCTCTTCATTGCAGCCTGCCCGTGTAGTTATTCACAGTGGTTTTTGTTACTGTTGCAGGCACAAAACTCTAGGTGATGCTAGTAGAGCTGCTGTCACATAAGTAAAGGCTGAGATTTTCTCATCCTAGAGGACTCCTGTAGCTTCATATTGTGACCTTTTCTAAATCCTCCCCTCTGTGCTGGTCTAGATATATCTCCAAATGCATGGCATTTGAAAAGCAAGAACTCTACATATGCTATAATTATGCTTAGTTTTGTCAAGGTCTGTGCTACTCTTTGAAACACTTGCAGTAGGCCACAATCCAGCATACCTCGTAAGGCAGAATCAATTTCTAAGGAAACAGATTAATGTACTAAATATATTTGCATAGTAGTCTGCACAAGCACATTAGTGAAATTTTCAGCAATGAACCATCTCAGTATTTTCCATGAGCTATTTGGAGCAGAGCATTACTACGGCTCCTTCTGGGGCTGTTTCAGTGCATGCAGTACATCAGTCTGATGTACTCAGTGAGGAGAAAGGACTCCCATAGTGGACACCGGCCAAGAATCTGAATCCTTGTAGTTTTGCCAGACTACTCCAACAAGCCTTCTCTTTCTCATAAACAGTAAGATGAAAAGGATTTATCTGTTTACCAACTTCAGGTCAGAATTCCTTTGAAATGTCTGTGTCTACTCTAGGGAAGAAGTAGAAGTCAATACTTTCCCTAACTTCTTTGCATAAGCCTTTGTGTTAATATTCTCCTGCTATTTTTTGTCAGGTCCCTTAAGGCTATTTCTATATGCATCTAAGCACACCACAGCTTAAACACAAAGGTTTCCCACTTAGTAGCAGTACTGGTAATTCTCTTCTTGTCAGTACTAAAAACATTGTGTCCTTTGACATTTCAGTGGTGCATTAACCACTTTGTCTGGAATACAAATGTAAGCTGAGAACTGATTTCATAACAGAGTAGATTGTAATTTTCTTGGAAAAGTGGTTCAACCTTTTTGTTTCCAGCTTTTCCACTGGACACACAGAATTTGTCATGATTACACAGCTGTGAATGAGTACTTCAACATGAATGTTACCTGACAGAAATTGTTACTGGAAAGCCCTGGTAAATCCAGTTTAAGTAAAACATCTTCTATTAGTTGCCTGGCCTTAAGGTAACTGTTGCTTCTGCTTAGCAGGAGGTGCTGAGCTTAAACTGCAACCGGCTCACTAAGCAGACTCATTAAAACCGAAGACTGCCAGCACATTGCTTCACTTTGAATGAACACTATGTGCTAAAAAACAGGATGCAAAATTGTAGGTTACAAAAATTTTTTAAGCCTATTTACAGAAATGGCAGACAGAAGACTGTCAGACTAGCTCCAGATTCCCACTGCAGGAGGCTGCTCCCTCCCTGCGCATCCCCTGGATGAGCCCTTGTGCTTCCAAAGAGACCTAGTACACATATGCATAAACTTCCCCTCTGGAGAAATGTATTGCTCTCCACTGATTGCCTAAGCTTCTTGTCTTAGAGACCCTTGACTTAATTATGGAAGGTTAGACACTGTCTTCTCCACTGCCTCCACAAAATCAAGCTCCACTTTTCTCTAAAAAAAAAAAAAAAAAGGAAAGAAATGAAGAAGAGAAACCACAGATGTCATTATAGAGCTCATGTGGTAATGACAGTCTGAGTTCAAGATTTTAATGAGCAAAGTTACCTTAACCAAACAATATAACAGGTCTTCTAACATAGTTGGAGAAACTATGCTCTGGATAGGTTCAATTCTCTTCTGCTTGAATACCTTGACTCCAAAATTTATTGATGTTTATTAAAAAAGTTGTCAGCCAGGTTCAGCCTGTGACTGTAGCTTTTTCCTACATTAATGGTGAACCATTCTCTGCAGTCATACATTTTCAAAGTGCTATTTCAATGATAGTGATATGACTTAAGGGGGAAGAGGGGAGGTTAATGGACCCGATGTGTTTGGTGAAGTTCATGAAAAGGAGTATTTCTTTTAGAGCAGCAGGCTCCATAGCATCAGTTGCTCCATAATCCCATATTGCCTGGCACACGTGTGGCATGTAACTGCAAAGCAACACTAAGGAAGGATCCGTTTTGTCCAAATCTTAATTCACCACTATCTAGTAGTGTGTTTCAAAAGCTTTCTAAATCTGAGACTCAGTTATAAATTAAATAGTGTTATGGGAGGATGAAGGAGAGTTTGAAGTTTTCATTTAAATAACCTTTGCAGTTAAGATAATTCAGGCTCGCTTTTCCCTGCTGCAGCTGTGTGCAATTTCCAGTCAATAAGCTGAGCAAACGGCATCTGCTCACAATAAAGCAACCAGCAAAAGCCACAGCAACTGATAAAGAAGCAGAAACATGTCCTAGCAGGGACTGCCCTTTTCCACAAAAGCCTTCGGGGCCAGGCTTATGTAGGGGAGACCACACACAGACAAGGGAGGCAACAAGTTCCCTGTGGCCCCAGGGCTCCTCCTCCTCCCAGCAACACCGGTTTGGCAGCTGGCACCCTGGAGAAACCAGCACAAGGTATGAGAGGTGTCAGCAACCTCCTGAGTCAGGCGCAGGTGATGGCAGTGTGCCACTCTATGAAGGGCTGGTGGGGCCTGTCACTTCCCTGAGGCCAAGAACCCTTTGCAGTCCTTTCCCACCATGTACAAGATGCCTTTCTTCTGCCCAGGCTTCTTTCCTGACCCCTTGTCAATAACCACTCTTCCCTGCCTCACTCTTCTGTTCAGTTTCTCTTTAATATAGTTATAAATTACTTATTAATATACTTAAGATTCAGCAGGCCTAAAGTTCCCTCACCATTAAATTAAAAGGAGAAATACAGCCTGGCATGGCTATTTTCTCAGCTGGTTCCAACTCCCCCACATCCTCCTCATCTGTCTCCATGTGCCTCCTCTAAGACAGTGGGACTTCGCTGTCTCACTGCTTTGGCACAGGAAAGACCCAGATACTTGTCAGCAGTGTTGTGCAAATGAGACAGATGTGACCCAAATGTAGGGTTTGCCAATAGAGGTGGCCCATGAGCAAGATGCAATCCAATAACGAAGCTGCCTTGGTTCTGGTGCCATTCACCACTGGGCAATGAAGCACACAAACCTATGACAAGACTGCTGTCTCCTTGTCCCAACAAAACATCAGGTGCTGACTCTTCTATCATGCTTTCTCAGACACTTGTGCTTGCAGTTATGAGTCTTAATCAGCAGTGAGGATCCAGTCCAGCGCTTGGTTCCCAGGCAAAAGTCACAGCAAAGCTTGGAGAGGCAGGATCACCCCCCTGGGAGTTTTAAAAACAGCACCCTTCATTAATTTCTCAGTGGCTGTGGTTTTTAAAGGAGAAAAATCATCTCTTTCAACATCATGGTGAAAAAAATTAGTGAAATACAGGCTTTGAAGTGGTGGGAAAGTACCATTACCTATTCACAGACAGCAGTCTGGTGTTCACTACATTTGATAGGGAGGCTGCATGCAGCAAAAGCGTGTAAGGACACATTTCCTTCAGAGAGCAGTAAAAGTGCACACTTCCCACTCACATGCCATATAAGCTACTTTTCACACAAGCAGGCCAGCTGGCTCCTACTGTCCTCTGCTCTCGGGAGACAACTGCTCATCCCTCTTTAGCCTTTCTTCTTTCTGAGGCATCCCAAAGCTGGTTTAAAGTTCATCATGCAGGCAGGTGGATTGTCATCCAGCTTTGGCCTTCTCAGTTCAGCTTCTTCTACCAAAATTTGCTTCTTCCAGCTTTCATCTCCTACCCACTTGAAAGGCTGAAGTCCTTGATCTAGCTATATATTATGTATCCCCGGTCTCTGACAGCATAATGAGTAGCTCTGAGTTTTACAAGGAATACTGGATTCATCATGGACATCCCTTATCTTTTCTCTGCTCCACTACTGTTCCTTTGTCCACCCATAGGTTTACTACAAATTCTGCAATATAGGCAGAATTCCCGAAATGCTAGGCTGGCTTTCAAAATTAAAAGCTGGGCCAGGTCTAAAGAAAAAAAATCTGTACTTAAATTGTCTAAGAAATTATGGTTACTACTAAATAATAACAGAATATTATTTGAACAGATGATGAAGAATAATAGAAGAAGAAAAGGGTTTAGCTTTATTATTGCAATTCCTGGTTTGTCAGGAGTTTATTTTCTCCCCTTGGAGACTCTTTTGGCATTGTTTGCATTGGATACTGTAGTCAGCCCATACAGTCTGTTACCAAAGACACTCATGATGATATGGTCATGCAAAAAAAAATCACAAAGATATCTCACAGGCAAATATTGCAAATAATGAGAAGACTATGACTAGGGCTTGACATCTAGGACTATTCTCTCCTTTTCTTGGCTCTGTGGATTATATGTTTCCCTCCTACAAGCCTGGCAGCAAACTTACCTTGCCCACACAGCCTTAAACAGCCATAATCCTACAGACCTGGGGACTGCTCAGTTCATTTGAAAATTTCTAAATCAGCGGGCATGGACTAGCAATACAGGAAAGTATCCCCAATTCAGTGTCAGGATGTAAGGACAGCAAAATCATCACTTTCCCTCATGGTTTCCCACTGGAGCAAATCCAGGGAGTAGGATTAACACGCTTCCTATCTTCCCCAAAAGTGCACCCATCCAAAGCCTCCTCAATGCCCCTGTCATCCTCTGCCAGCCCCCAGCAAGCCTCCCCACCTGCCTGCTGCACAATCTCAGGGGGTTGTGGGGAAGCAATTACAAATGAATTTTGGATCGTGGACAAAAGAGATTGACAGCAACTGCTCCAGCCTTTCTGAGGGAAACACAGAGAAGCCAGATCCTAATCCCCCAATCCTGTCCTGACAGTGTGATCTTGGATCAGTCACTGCCGTCTGTGTGTTCAGATTTCTCAGGCACCAAACAAAGCCTGGCTGTGCTCATTTACCTAAAGAAGTGTGGGGATGCAGAGTGGATTAATTAGTACTCATGCAGAACTCAGAGAACAAAGTAGCCTTATGCTGCTAAATACCTTCAAGCCAAAGTCACCTCTGAACAGCCAGGTTCAAGGATGGATTTGGTCTATCATTCTCAGGTATTACTTTTCCTCTAAATAAGAATTATTTCAGCCTTTCCCAAGTTCAGAACCTATTGGGGACTGATTCCACCAAAACAAGTATTAAAATTGCTTTTGACCCTCTTCCATTAAAGTAAAAAGATTAAATACACACATTTAGAAGGTCACAAGAACCATTCCAGTAATGCTCCTGTAAAAGAACTGTTTGTGTTAATAACTGTATTATCTGTTCTACGTGCTCTAATTTTCTCCCTATGGCATACTGGGGAAAACACGCAATTTTGTTCGAAGAACCTCACAAGTGGTTGGGGTTTTACCCCTGGTTAAAATAAAAGAATTTTACTTTCTCGGTTTCATTAGGATTCAGGCAGCATCTGAGCTCCCCCTGCTGTTTGCAAAAATAAAAGCGATGTACGGCTGAGCTAGATGAATTCCTAATACAGTTTCTCTGGCCAGGGGCAGGCTCTAGGGATCCCGCTATTTGGTCTTTGGAAAGAAATAAGTAGCTAAATATCAGTAAAGGCCCGTTCTTACAGTCACACCACTGAACACGGAAAATATTACGTTCAGAAGGAGAGAAGATAGCTGTGTGTAGAAACAACCATTTGATGTATGAGTCAGAAGAGAACATTTATACAAGCCCAAAAAAGGTGTTGACTTTAAACCATCCTCTAATCTGTGGCCAGAAGTGGATCTAGCCCTTCTGTAATAGGCAATATTCCCAGCAACATCCTAGGGCCAGAGCTGAGGCTGTGTGACACTGAAATTACTATGACCTTTGTGCAAAGAGCAGGTCTGCCCATTGAAAGATGTGCTTTATATGTGTGAACATATTTTTATCTAATGCCCTTGGAAAAAGGCCCAGTGCCCCTGCCAAAACAGCCCTAAGTCAATAGGGAGCAGGTCTACACTAGGGAATCAAGGGTTTGGGGATGCTCACCCTGACAGAACCAAGAGTCCAGTTATCATGAGCCAAGGGTTTCAAGTCCCATTATTAAAATGCCTCTGGCACCTCGGTGTGTGGTATGAATTCCCCGTAGATTAACCGCTCATTGCCCTCAGATTTTTAATTCTCTCATCAAAGAGGCAGACACCTCTGAACTGCTCTCCAGGGAAGGCTAAATTAGATGTTCTGAATCACCCTCTGGAAGAGCCCCTTGTGCAGCCCAGATGGCAGATCCTGAGCCAGCTGAGATGCACAAGTGCCTTCAGCACCAGCCCTTGATCTCCCCATCTCATTTAGTGCTTTTGAAAAATAATGTGTTTTAATGATGCTAACCCCAAGAGGGGAAGAAAAAAAAAATTTTAAAAATTTAAAAGTTGGGGGAAAAAAAACCAGAGAAAATAATTTTTAAAAAGGCAAGTTCTAATAAGGATTTCCAACTGCTAAAATATTTTCCTGTTTTTCTGGTTGCATGTCAAGTCTCATTAAGCTGTGTTAATGAAATTGTTCCAGGCAATTTTTGCATAGTTGTTGTTTGTGGTTTTGCCTAACACACGTGAAAGGGCAAGCTAAGTCTGGCTCTTCTTCAAGTAAGTTTAACAATCAGAAAAGTTGGGTGGGAATACAAAAGGAGAAACAGCTTATTTTCAATTCAATACTTTCTCTATAACAGTAAGAAGAAATAATTTAAACATGTGTTCTGCACTTAGATTTGTACCTCTACCATTGTACAGGGATGAATGGCACTTTTAAGGGGGATTTGGTAAGGTTTTGTCTACATTTGAGTTCTGTTTCAAAGAGCAGCAATCAGAAGCTACCTCACATAAACCCTGCTGTGCTCTTGATGCAGAAAGTATTTACACCAGCACAGCCATTTAGACAGAGCCTTGTCATTCCTAGAAAGTTTCAGTAGATTAGATACAACTTTGTGCTGTAAACAGAAAGGTCACATACCACTTTTTGAGGGTAGAATTCCCCAGCTTCCAAGTATACATGGCACAAAAGAAGCCAGGTATGAACAGCTGAGATATCCAAAGCAATGAAGGCTGCCAAAGCAAGAGTTTGACATCATCACTATTTTCGAGATATCACCCCAGCTACCCCAGCCACTTCATTCCTGGGATATCAGCACCATTTTCTGAAGAAAGTTAATGATACTAAGGAAAAAACTTCATCTCCTAAACTTTTTCTACTGCAACAAAGATATTCTGCAAGAGAAATTGAAATCTGTAACAGCATCTGGATGATAACAGAGGGGATGAGTCAGACGCATATTGGTACTGCTTTCTTTGTTTATGTTTCCCATACTACTTTGAGTCTCTCCATTATTCATCTTTATTTATTTTACAGCATTGGGATTGCAAAAACTGAGAGCTGTTACAAAAACAAGGTCAATGCCCTGCTGAAAGCAAAGTTTAGCAAAAGTATCTGTATAGCTGAATCTGCAATCCTCACATTGAAATGAATTGTGAGAGCCCAGAACAGCTGCCAGATCACAAAATTCAAGTGGAAGGTTTGCTCAATCTTCATCCAACTACTATGTACACCAACAGAAATCGAAATAATTTAGAGATGTAAAGGTTTCCACATGTCTATAATAAGCCAGGTATGCAATATGCACCATGTAGGACAGCCTGTTAATACTGAAGAGCTAAATGAAAGCTGTACCACTCAAGAGCCATGTTTGGCAAGTCTGTACTACTGTCACTGACAGCTAGCAGTCACTCTGGTCCTAGAGAAATGTCTCTTCAGGACAAGTTTCTAAGTTGTATTTCTTTGTCCCACCATTATCCAGGTGACAAACTGCTGGTAGAATAGGAAGAAGATGTTTATTCCTACTGCCCTGTTTCTATCTGTGTTCTAACTCCTGCCTTATATGCTTCTACCATCTCTTCAGCTACAAGTATTTCTCAAATCAGTTTAGCACTGTATTAACAGCTATCAAAATCCCTTGATTTAACATCAGCTGAAGAATATCTTTCCAGCCCTATTCCTTCCTCCAGCACAATGGCAAATAGCACCCAGTAGTTTTCTCTTACCACATCTTAATTCATACTTAATATGCTCCCTTTACCATTTTCTCTACCTACCAACCTCAGCAGGCACTACAGGTGCTCAACCAAGACCTGAGAACTTTGGCCACATTGCAACACTATCACACACCTTTGACAGGCCAATAAAGGTGGCTACACCACACGGCATATTGGCAGCACACGGAAGCACCAGGAAAAGCCCGTAGCATCCTCTCATACAAAGTTGTTTAACCTGCCCCAGAGCAACACCACTGTCCTTTACTTACATCCTTTGGATAGTTGCATCCAGGTTTCCTAAAATCTGGCAGTATAAACACAGCTGTGGACTTGCATTCTGCTGAAGCCTCATTATTGCAGTTCAATTATTGCTGGCTTTTCTCATCCAAGTTTCCAAATTACCTCTAGCCTTTATGTTGTTATAAAATAATTAGGCTTTAATAAGTCAGAAAAGAGGGCAGATTAGGATAATTAGGCCCTGTGATTGATTACTGGGGCTGTTGTGGAATATACCAGGTGAAAGGCAATGAAGGAGAGAGTGGGTATTTGCAGAAGCTGAACAGGGCTAGGAAAACAGACACCCAGACTAACCCTGAAAAATATTAGTCTTGAGCTAAGCTCAGTCAATTAATCATAAAAAAATCTTAGCATAGATGCATCCTTCTCTTGTTGCAAAGGAAGAACAAAAGGCTTAGACATACAAGGTGTGGGCCCTCAGCATCTCACCAAACGTGCTCATCTCTCCCACTTACTCAGGTAGAAGCCTGAGGGGAGTAGTGATGGCAGTACTCTCTCCTTTGCATCAACCTGTCACACAGACAGCACAGGAACAAGGAAAACATTGAGCCCTCCTCAGCTTTGCCTGCCTTGAGAGCTTCTAGTGAGGCTTTGAATAAGCCAGAAGTACCTGCCCCTGTGGCCCATCTCAGTGAGTGCTTGCAGCCACTCAGCTTGAAGGTCTTCAGCAAACACTCCAGAACAGAGCTGGCTCTGTGCTCACGAACAGGCAAGCTGTGACTCATGCCCTCTGAATCTAGGCCTGCGATTTTATTTCCCACATGATAATAAAAGGGTAGTAACACTCAGCTAGTCAGCTCATCACATCAGCATAGCAAAGGTTTTATTTAATAACCTAATCCAGCCCTGAAATACATCCAGTTCTAAACCAGTTTAAAATAAAAACTTCTCCAAGCGGTTATGGATGAGTCAGTTTATCATGTTGCTTTAAGTGAACTTTGATAAAATGTTCAAAGAAAATTGTTGTCCCTGTGTGAGGCAACTCTGAGTAACAGGGAACATTTTCGACAGCCAGCCACATTTTGAAAAACACCCTAAGTAATTAGATTAAACCAAATAATTTCACCCATCCTTTCTTCTTCTTACGTATCCTCCGTACATCTGAAGGTATTTAGAAACCTGTAAATATTAGTCATATCTGGGCAGAATACAATTATGGTTCATTGAAGCTCTGGCTTATCAAACCCTTGGGAAAACCTGTATAGCAAAATTAAGAAAGAAGGAAATTACAACCCTGTCTGCTGTGAAAATTAAAAAAAAAAAAAAAAAAAAAAAAAAAAAAGAAGTTTTGTTCCAGAATTTGAAAGTTCCATTTGGCAACATTAGGATTATGATTACTTAAATATGCCAAGTTATCAGTCTCTTGAGAAGCACATTAGAGAAAAATCCTTTTAAGATGCCAGCCCTGTAAATGCACAGATTTAACAGGAAGCAGGTAGGCACTGATGAAAAGGAACCTCTTATCCAAGAGCTTTCTCTGAAAAGTATAGCAACAAGGTGTGGCTGTTCGATAAGATGAACTCAGGACCCAGGAGTAAGTCACTGAACTTACACATTGAAGTAATCTACAGGACAAAGGTTTGCAGTGAAATATAGTTGCAATAACCTACTCTTAGAAAACAGCTCCTAAGTAAAGGTTTGTGGGGTCAGAGCACTCAGCTAAGGCACAGGAAAACTGTTGTGTAGTTTCAGGCACATCATCAAATACTACTTTTATTCTGGATCCAGCACCCGCATTAGAAATAATTGTAAGCTCAGTTCAAAGTTGTGAACATGAACATCCCATCCTTCAGCTGCCACATAAGCATCTCAGGTCATGACCCCACATTTTTTGACAAAATGCCAAGTTTTGTGAGGTTTAGCTACTTCAAACCTTGTTCAAACCTAAACCCAGAATCTGGGTGTTTAGTCACAGCTCTTTCACAGACAGGGGTAAGGTTCCTCAGGGAAAACTGTAGCACCTGATGCTCTTCTTCCAGAGCAACAGTCTAATGATTTACACTCTCAGCCAGTAAGTGGGAAGCTGAAAGCTGAATTATTTCTTCTACTATCAGAAATTAAAAGCCTGTTTCTCCCCTAAAAGGTTACACATTGAAACGCAAACACTTACTCTGAAACAGACATACAGGTGCACTTCTACCCTAATCATTTGGAAGTTTGCTTGCAAAGAACAGGCTGGGTTTCAATCTGGGGGCAGTTCTAAACAAAACCATTGCTGCTTTATGCTCTTTCTGAGCCAGCAAGAATAAGATTATTTTCTCCACAGTGACAAGGCTTTAAAGGAAAACAAGAGTGCTATGCCTGGATTGCAATATTCAGGGCATTTTTCAAGGAATTACTGTTTGCAGATTTAAAAGGCTGAAGGTTCAGGAGAGAACAGCTTCTCCATAGCTGGTGGACTGGATAGGTGATATCCTCAAAGTCCTTTTCTGATCAGAAAAATGAGAATCACAGTCAAAAATTAGAAGGGCTGCGCATTTCCAAACTTTACTCTTTTGTCCCTGTTACCCCCCATTACTTTGGAGCAAGTGTTTCTAAGTAGGCACACGGTTATAGGGAGGTGCTTGAATTAAGGCTTCTGGAGCTTGGGATTTACCACCCACCCCTGTTCTCAGCCTCCCTGACTAATGAGCCATAGGCAGCTGCATGCTGCATACATTGACGCTGGGCGATTTCCTGCTTAATATATCAGCTCTCTGGGGTCATCAACTTTTCTGTGCCTCAGTCCTCATCCAGAAGGGCATCATAGCCATGAGGGTACTTGTGTACATGGAAAGTGTCCCCAGGAAGGAGATTCTATGCAGATGCCAAGTCCCTTTTTTCAACCTTTCTGATACAGTAAAGACAGTGACAGCTTTGGATTCTGCTCTAATCTCTTTTGTCACTTGACTTTTAGATGTTTAATCCCTTTACTGGGTCTCTTCTTGTAATCCCCCTCTCAAGAGCAGTTACAGAGAGGTGGGACTGACTCGTGGCACTCTCAGCTGTTTCTGCAGCACTGTTATTAAAGGGCCACACTTTCTCTGCAGGTTGCCGCGATGCAAGCAGGGAGCTGCAGTAATTAATGTCAGGCAGATACGAAAAGGAAAGGGTTGTTTCTAGTTGTGAAGAAGCAGGTTTGGCTGAGGTTCTGCTAAGACAGTTCCCACACTTGAGCTGTAAAGCAAATGCAAATGTTTCATAGTGCCCTGAGCAAATTTCACAAAGTTCAAGCCAGGCCAGCAGGATGGCTCCTCTGAAGAGCCTTCCTCCCCAGCTCCTCCTCAGTTTCTGCTCTGCTGCTCCTGTGCAAGAGAGGGAGGCACCAAGAGCTTCCTTTTCTTGGTGGCCTGCTGAAAATGTCTCCCATCACATAAGCTATGAAGAGACAAGTGAAAGTGTGGACAAAAGCTTAAGCTTCTTTTCCTTGTATGTAGGGATGATTGTAATTATTAATCTCACAGCAGCAGAGGTAAATATGATAACTTCATGACTCAGGATGTTCCTTAAAGGTCATTCTCTGTTCCTATCCCAAGCCAAAGGGGAAGAAGGAAAAAAGCCTGTTGTATTCATGTTCTCATTTCTCACTGAGGTGAGTCACCCTACCAGTTAAACGCTATAAAATGACAAACATTGGTAAATAAGATAGGATTAATGATACTGATGACTCAACTGGAATAAACACACATCAGTCACAGCTCAGCAGCCTGAAAGAACCTTATGAAAGAAAAAAACTACTCAAATCAAAGACAAGATGATGATTGCAAATCTGCTATTAATAAATATTTTCTATGACAAAGCATTCCATGCAGTATTTATATTTCATTATGCACAACACAAACCAAGCGACTGAAAACATTACTCATAACAATTGTGGAAAAAACCTGTGAGAACTCTTTCATTTCTGCTAGGGCAATGCAACTGCCTCTTTTAAAAGCAACAAACTTGCCTTCGTATAAAACCCTTTTGTCCCCTGGCCTGAATGATTAGGCTTCATTCACAGATTTGCACCTGTTTTCTAATGCTGAATCTGAGAAACAGCCTGAGTGACCAGCCAGCAGAGAGTGCCCAGCTCCCTAATTCAGCAAGAAACTGCACAGCATAGCAGGTGTATGGGTATATTCCATTGCATGGAGGCAAGCCTGCAGCAGCTGGAGGGTGACAGATTGGCTCTTCAGCTGCAGGTGAAAGGACTGTAGGCTTTCAGCCCTAGGACATCCCAGGTCTCAGGGCAGAGCAGCCATCATGGTCTTTGCATTGCTCTTATGGCTACACATATTCTCTAAGGAAAGAGCATGAACTGTGGCACAGCACAACAGCAATGTTTTTATCACCAGCACATCCTTAGGATCTGCTCACCTATGCATCTGTGATGTCCCCTCTCCAGCAAAGGACTGAATTGACCCTGTGCTTCCTGCATATGCCCTCCCTGCTGTATTTTCATTTTTCCTAGATTAATAACTCTCTCATTCATCTGATAGTATTTTTGTCCTTAAGTAGTGTCTTCGTCTATCTGGGAGAGTACAAATTATAAAGACTGAGATAAAATGAAGTCTAGATATTACAGGAATTGATGTGTGGGCTTTCTTGCAGGAGGCAGTAATTTTTCTGCTTCTGCAACAAACTCTCTTCCTGGTAAAGTCTGGAGATACAAATCTTGCCTCTCAATATGTGGCTCTCACTGAAGTCACCAGCAGGTATTTGCAGGCTGAGGGTAGAATTTGCACATGGGGAAGAATCATTTGCAGTTTTCTTTTCAGAGCAGTTAAGCCTGATGTGTTGGAGATATGCATGTGAGTCATCTCACACTCACTTTTCTCCCCTTCTGAACAGTGAGTAAACTTCAGTCTAGTAACCACATATCTACTCTGCAGCATCTTTATGTTTTCTTCTCCAAATACTTCACAGACAACTTAGAGAGAGAGAAAATTTACACCAAAATATTGAACAATTTTAGGTCTGATCTTGTGGAACAGAAAATATGGACTTTCCTTCTTGATCACATATCCCAGAGTGTTTTAATTTACCAGGATATAAATATAGAGAAAGTTTAATGCCTTTGGGTGTAAATCAGAAATAACTCAAAGGAAAGCACTAGAAAATGTTTTTATCATTACTGGCGGTATATGTCATATATCACATAAACCACAGACTTCAAGGCAAAACTCCATTCTAATCTAACATGGTATAAATCCAGAGGAGCTCAGCTCAACACACACAGAGTCTCCCCAGTGCTTAATTCATCCAGCTCTATTTGTGATTTAGCAGCTGCAACACAAATATCGGTGCTGAAAAGGCACTGAGGACACCAAGCAGCTCTGCTTGGGCAACTCTATCGGGCACCTGGCTGTCACAGGCTCTGTTCTCTAATTTCTTCAATCCCAAATCAGTTCTGCCTCTTGCAAGCATAGGTTTATTGCTTTCCCACAGCTTCCCTCATTTTTCAATTCTTCATTACAAGGACACGCACTTAGTAGAAGTTAAAAATCTCTGACTAGGTGGAGAAATGTCCTGTGTTAAGCATTCTGCTATAACAATAAATGCAAGTTAATCCCTCATGGCATAGCTATGACATCGAACACTGTCCATCTCCTTGCTCTGCGTTAATCAGCCTTCTCTACAGGATTTTTAAGCAAGAGGACTTCTAGGAGGTAAGTATTATTTGCTATGTGGCCTTGCAACAAAATTCTCCTTTGGAACTTCTGAATGCTTCCCTGGGCAATTGAAATAATTTCAATAGCTCTGTTTCGCCCCCTGAGTTCATATGAAAACAATTAGGTTCTGAGAAAGCATCTACACAGCTGAGCATACGGTCCAAAGGAATGAGGAAATCCCTCCTCCAGCTGCTGTGAATTTTACATGAAATGATCAGTGAGCATAGTCCCAAATACAGCTTCTTCCCCTGAAAGTAGTTTCTCCAAGTTAATCTCTGGTACTGAGCATTTTGCCATCATTTCTTTAATCTGATTTGATTAAATTATTTTTAATAAAAAGTTTGGGGTTCTTAATGCTCCAGATTATCATCAAATCATTAACAGATGCTAACTGGAGTTACAAAAAACAGCCACAGCACAGGGAGATGCTTAAGATGCCTGTCTCAGGTAAAGCATTATTTGCACATTTGGGGGGACATAACATAAAAATTTGCAACATGAAGAACTGAACACTGATAAAATAAGAGAAAACAAATGGTTTATCCCACTGGCACAAATACTATAAGGGGCAAAGGCAGTCTCTGGAGTCCCATACTGAGAAACAAGTATGTTCAAGCAAAGAGCTGCTCCTGCTGCTCCCTCTGACCTCACCCCCTGGTCTCCATCTCACCTGTGCCACTGTGACTCTAAGAAGCCCTCTCCATCTCAGTAGTCCTTTCCAAAGAGGAATGGATCACACAGCTTGCAATATCCAGACTAGAATAACTCCTTGTAATCTCAATTACTGGCGTGTGACCAAGAGAGTACAACTGCCCCGAGGTGCACTTCAGTTGTGCCTGGGTAGATCTTCTCCTCAGAAGCAGTCGTGAGGACATCTCAGGGCTACTTATGTAATTTGTTAAGCAAACCTGACTGTATACCAGAGCTGTTCACTACATTGTCTACAAAGTAAAATTTCAAAATCGAAGTATTCTTGTCAAGACATCAGATTTTGAGAGTTTTTTTGCAACAGAGTCATGTCATTTACATCCTGGTGGTTAGGAGACTGGGCAGATGAAAGAGCCAGGTGAAACTCCCAGCACAGTGGAGGAAGAGCTGCAATGAAATCTTTTGACCAGGAAGACGGATGGGACTTAAACAAGAGACTCTCACACTCCAGGCATCGAGTGCTTTATAGATAAGGAACAAAAAAAGCAGTCTGACACCTTGAAGCTCAGTGCAAACAGAGTAGTCATCTTCTAAGTCAGTTCTGCATATGCAGCAGGCCTGAGTAAAGTGGTTTCATGCAGAGAACAGTAATTGAAAACAGTCATTGAAGTGGTAAACAAAACCAGAATGCTAAATATGAATGTGCAGTAAGTGATGGTGTAGGTTTTCCTTCAATATTAAGGATTTAAAACCCACAGTGCATTTGCAATAACCCATTCTTGTTTTTAAAACATTTTGTTCCAGATAGCTCAAAACCCTGCTCCCTCCTGGCAAAGAGAACAATAGTTTTCTATTGCAAGCTGAGGATAACTTGTGCTAGGGTGAAAAATTCTGCAAAGTTCAACCAAGGCGCTCACAAGCAAATGGGATCTGTAGCAAGTATAGTGGGTCAGAACTTTTTTTTTTACTTCTTGTCTGAAAAAGAGCACCTCCAACAACACAGAGCCCCATAGCAACATGCTCAGGCATTGACTCTGCACTGAGTCAGAGGGAAGAATGCCATTTCATGACTCACCAGCACCACTTATGCTGCATTGTATAGTGCTAAATAATCTAATCTGTCTATCTACTCGAGAGCCTTTAAAGAGCACTAGCATGCAATGTAAAGAGTTTTCATTGGCATACATGAAAGGCGTTAAAGTCTGGATCGCACTCAATGGAAAGCTGCCATCATTTCCACTGGGAGTTGGACCAGAGCTTATATATGCAATGCATCATGTTTGGAAAAGCTCTTTGGGGGCAAAAAAGGAGGCTCTTAAAATCAAAAGGTAATAGCTATCAAAGACAGTGGTTTCTGGACAAAGTTCTGTTCTCAGGTATTCTGCATTATCTGCAGATGCAGATCTCCCTTTGATGTCGATGAGAAGCCAGCTCATCAGGGGAGCCCCACACTGACAGCCACGTCTTCTCTTTCGGAGGAGGCAGAGGACAGTTGGTCCTGAGCTCCCTGGACAGGCACTGGGTTTCCCGGCACTTTCCTGCAGGTGGCACTGCTAAATTTTTTAACAAAAGTGAATTTTGTGAACTTGAAGTTCTCAATCTTTTAGTAATCTTATCTGAGTGGAAAACCCAAACCACGGGAGCCATTTCCCAGTCCCAGCAGCATACCTCACAGAGGTACAAAGGAGCCTGTGTCTGATCTTCTATCCAGTGAAAGTCCAGGGGAAAAAGAAATGTAAGGTCAAGACTTACATGTCATCAACTGAATACTTTCCTGCTAGGAATTCAGAGCAGATGGAGAATTCTGGATCTAATTTCCTCTCAAGATGACAATTTCAGGATCTCCCTACCTTCTCGGTAACACAGTAATATACGAGTGTGTCGGAGACATTCCTTGCCTCCAGTATAAAACTTGTGCTTCTCTTTCAGTTCACAGCCTGGGTTAAATTAGCTATTTAGCCTGTTGGCTTCTGCTAGGAATTCCAGTGCCTCACAAACAGTGCTGTGAGACTACCGCAAGTGCCATGTTGTTCCTTATCTGGCAGAAGAATCATTTCTTCTTTTCCAACCCTACTGACAAATCCGGATATTTGCAGCAAACTAAAACAGTCAATCAAGGATGGAAGAATCAAAGTGGCAGTGGGGAAAATAAGGCCATCTGGAGGGCAGAGGATAATCCACTCCAAGGACTGTTCACCCCTCATCAGCCCTGGGCATCCCATCTCAAATCCCTGTGCCACAGAAGTTCAGTGCATCTGCACACAGCATACATTTAATGAGGCTACAAGAACCACTCATCAAACCATCTCCCCATGCAGAGTCAAACTCAAGTTGTCAGTTTGCTACTTAGCAATGGGCTGACACTAGAAGGGCAGTCCTAAACAAATCCAAACATGTATGAAAATGTCAGCAATATGTGTTGTTTCTTCTGCTAACACTATCTACTTAATATCTGATGTGCAACTTGTTCTCTGAAAGTCAACACTTTTCTCTCTGAATAGTGTAGGAAAATTCACAAGCTTTCAGAGTCCTGAAAAAGTTTGTTTGAGGAGCAGGAAGTTCCAAGTGTCAGAAATTATGTTACAAAAACATCCTTCTCTTGCACCAGTTATAGATCTGTCACCATCAGTTTCCTTGATCCTTTTAGTCGTCAGATGTCAGTAACTAGCAGGGACACAAGCCTTTGGAACATCCTACACCGAAAGCCTTACTCCTGTCCTGGCTATCAGTCCAGAGAAGTTTCCTGTTTCTCCCCAGACTGGCTGCTTTCCTTACTATGGGAAAGCATGTCAAGCAGGAATCTGAACTTGCCAAAATTATAGCTTCTCTGGTGGCCATATTCAAGGAAACATGGGTATAATCATAAGCAAAGGCAAACTTGTATCATGACAGCCCTCTTTGTACCTCTTCTTTTGTTAATGGAGGATTTCTCAAGCCAGCTTCTTATGCCAGCACTGAAAGATGAGAGCAAAAAATATCCCTCTCTTCCACTGTTGCAACTGTTCTCATTTGACAGGCACTCAACCCAAGGACGCTTCTTGCCTTCCAAGGTGAAAGCTCTCAAAAAATTGAAGCTGATGTGTCTTGTAAACCCCTAGTTTTTACTATCATCATGGGATTCAAGTATCTGGAGAAGAGATTTGACTTACGAGAGATGGCAGCACTGGCAGCTCAAAAGTTCATTCATCCTCAAGAGCATATATATCAGCTGAAATGGGCTGATATATTTAGAGGACTGTTCACTTGAACTGATTTACAGGTACACCAGCAGACACAGAGACACTTCTTTCAATGACATAATTTTAATAGGCCAGGAGCATTTTTGCTACTGCAGCCAAGATCAGGATATTTTTATTTTGTTTATCAGAAGGGAAGCTTTACTTTGCATGCATTTAGCCTCAGGAATAGAGTTTCCTGGCAGTATTGCCAAGAGCACATCATTTTTGCAACAGAGGCAACACTGGGAAAGCTATGTGTTCCACTGGTCTTGACTGGAGTCCATAAATGCTTTTGAAGCCATCACAAAGGACCTGAGCCAAAGTGTCCAGCACAGGTGTTCTGAGTGGCCACATGATTCCAGCACTACCCTTCTCTGTCCTGAGGCAGAGGCAGCTGCATTGGGCTGCTTGTGCCTGCCAGCACTGGGGCAAGCTGCCCAGCTCCACCTCCAAGGAGATAAAGGTGCCTGCAAGACTGCATGCACTGCCATCATATACAACACTTTGGAAGAGGCTCTAGAGAAAGTGCAAAAATGCTTTATTTCGATATACTGGGGTTTTCTCAGTCCCAGGAATCCCAAACTACAAGCAAACTAATAAAGTGCATCAGCTCACCAGAAAAACACACCCCTAAAGCAGAAGTATGAGCAATGCCCATGCAGGGCAAGGCTGATGGTGACGCGACAGGAGAGAGTTTGTAGAGGGAAAGGGTAAAATGCATAACATTTCCCACCTTCTCAGCAAAGTCAGCACTTCATGAGGAAAAATGAGGTGGCACAGTTTTATATTTCTTAGGTGACTTTTTTTCCCCCATTAGAAAAGGGAACTTTTTTGCCCTGGCTTTTTCACCTCCAAACTGAGCCTGTGGAACAAATTTTCAGCTGCTGACTCAGACAAATGCCCAGTGCTTTCCGTGGGCTTTTCACCCAAGCCATGACTGCAGGATCTGATCACTCTTCTATATGAAGTGATTTTAACTCACATCTATGCCACTGTTCATGAAAGACGTTGCCAAAGCCCATGTCTCCTCAAATGTCTCCTCAAAGCTTGTCTTTAAATCAATCCAATATTTTCTCTATCCCAAGGGTGGTGGGCAAGAAAAAACAGAGAACTGTGAATGTGAAAGCTAGTTCCTCCTTGAAACCTCTCAGGGGAGAATGAAGTCTAAGTCTAGGAAATGCTAAGTATTGCTCGCTAAGGACCATTTTTGTGGGCTTCTTCTGTAACAATAAGCATTTTGCTGAAATTTAACTGTACCTGTGGATGGAATCATTAGCCCTGTAAAGGATCCTATACCTTGCTGTCACATTAGACTCATGTCAAGCACAATGCATTCACATCATAACTATTCTAACAGCAGAGACATAGTCTTGCTCCCAGATACACAGGGCTCAGCCTGATCCAGCTGATCACAGAAATGCTTCACCCTGGAGCAGGGAGGGGGGTGGTGAGATGAAAGAATAATTTTTACTCTAGTTTGTCTCAGATGTTTCAGCAGTGGGGTTGTTGTACAGCAAGACATAATCAGGTACTTGGATGGCAGACAGCCATGGCCCTCAGCAGCAGCACTGAGGTGAAAATCATCGTGCTATAATTCAAGCCCTGTCATGCCTCATTGCTAATTATACAGTTCTGATTACAACGGAATCATTTTTCTATAGTATGTCCCAAGCTGACATCACTTTGATTAACAACTCATTTATCTGATTACATAGTAACTCAATAACATTTTGAATTGGAAGGAAACCAGGAAGCCCTTTCATGCCCATTCAGCTTCCTAGCTAGTGTGCATATAAGTACCCTGTAATTTTATCTTCTTTATTTATAGCTTGAACAATGCTTTAAGGACCTGGAGAATGGAACAAGCAGTAAAGTACAGAGATTTGAAGATAATAAAAAACCTAAGAGCCCTGAGAGAAAGAGATAGACCCTACAGGGACCTGTAGCATTCCTGCAGCTGGTGCCATCTTCAAGCTTATGTACCTAACCATTTGTTGCAGAGGGACTCAGAGGCCCCAGGTATGTCATAGGCCTATTATGTTCTGAGCAGGCCTCTAATTGAGGAGAGTCTGTTTCAAAGAACTCACAGTCTTAGGCTTTGATTCAGCAAAGAACTGAGGCATTAAGTCTCTGACTTTAGGCTTCATTATCATACCTCCTCTTGCAACACCGACTCTTTCTTTTATGACTCCCAACGATTCCCATAATATGGTGCAGTACAAATCTTCAAAGTGCTATAAAATATAAGTAAATTAAGCTTTAAAATTGCCCCAGTGAGATCAGCAGACAGTTGTTTCAGAAGCAGAAACTGAGTCATAGAAATACAAAGTGACTTACCCAAGGCCCCATGTTAAATCATTGATAGTCAGAGAAATGTCTGTTCCTAAATATCTGTTAGCCAGCCACACTTTGCTATTTTTTCTTGATTCATCCATTTGCTTTAGGTAACTTCCTACATATGCTGTTGGAATAAGAGAAGATGGCCACTGCAAATGACCATATAGCCTTATCCATGGTAGGATCCAAGGGAGAGAACTACGGGACATAGCAAACACATTTCAGCAGAAAGGCTGCCCATCAGAAAGGGCTGGTTAAGTGAGATCAGAAGTGCACTCATTCCACTGAAATTCCCAGTTGGAATCAAGGTGGCTGACATAGCCATTGCTTGGTTCATTCCTCCTACTTGACTTGAGTAGCACTGCAGGGAACAGGAATGTCCACAGTAGTGGCTGGCATCTGCCTGCAACTCAGAAGGCTTTCCATTGCCCCTTGTCTCCCTACAAAGCTAAGGCACTGACCAGGTCTGTTTAAACAACTAAAAATCATGTAATACAAAACTGTTTTATAAATAAGATCTATAACAATTTTTTTTTTTAAGCTGGTTTTTCACTCCAGCTTGTTCGGAACAGTTTTGATAACAAAATCATGCTTTTCTACATTCCACTCAACAGTTTTAGCTGATTAAAATAGCAGTCCAGCTGGCAACATCCTGAGGAAAGGGATGTCTGCTGCACGTGTAAGGTGGTGGTAACAGCTGCCTTTTATGTTGCTCATTGTCACTTTGTGATTATTATTATTACTTCTCTTACCTCTTAAATAAAGCTCTGTTCAGTTTCCAAGGCATTTCCAAAGCCAGTGTTTGGTGAACACATTCTTATACTTTCTGCAAATAAATATGGTGGAGGCATTTCATTAGTTGATATCTACAGGGTGCTCCGAGTTTCCAAGACACAGTTATATCCACTAAACCTCAGATCAAGCCCTTCGCAATGTGATGTGCTGCACAAATGCATATGAAATAAGCCATTTGCTGTCAAAGTTCACAACCTGTGTGACAGATCCAATGCAGCAGGTGAGACTATCATGTTCTCCAGTTGTTTCCTGGTCCAACGTCTGTTTATTGACCACCCTGCAGTTAATCTGTGAATACTTCCCATTTCTCTTCTTAACTACACAGACATGGCATGCAGCCTGCTGCAAGAGAAAGATAAAGTTCATCATGTGGATACTTCACTTGCCTGGAAATATTTTCCTAAGTGCCACTGGAATTGAAATGCTGTGTACGCATTCATGGCAGATTGCAGAGGAACTGAACACACAATGGCAGCTGCATGAAGACTATAACATCCTCTAATACATTTAGAGGGGCATCAGAAAGCAAATCATCAGCATTTTACCATCAGCACAGTGTGAGTTCATGTTGAAATGTAAAACCAGGGCATGATAAATTTTATTAACAAGCAGCAGGAAGAATCCACCAAAACAATTTCTAACCTGCTTCAATATCAGCAGGAACAAATCCCCAGTGTACAGCCCATTGCAGTAACAGTTACTTAGCTGTCTCACCACACAAAGCCATCTGGCTTTGGGTTTTGCCCACAACCCAACATTCATTATTTGAAAGGCTGACAAATGTCTCAGGCCAAAAGTTATCCAGCTCTGAGCAACTCTGGATGGATCAGGATTGTGGAGTGAGAACCATCAATACAGATGTTGGGATCCACAGATCTTGGTTCAAATCTAAACCCATGACTCCCATCCATCCCCAAATATAAGTAAATTTGCAGTATCCTGAAGGGCTGAAGCCACTGCATTTGCTCTAGACATACTCTGCTTTCTAATGGGGAATAAAAGACAAATTGGAGCGAAAACATGATTGTGAAAACTGATTGCAGGACCCGTCCTGCTTCACTTCTAGCCCAAGGCGTTGATGCTAGGGGAAGACAGCTATAAACAAACTGCACATAATTATTCCATTATTACAGTACATGCCTACTGCGTGGGTGGGAATTCTTCTCTTCTATCTGTAGCATGTTTCCCTGCCTAGCTTCCTCCACCCCTCATCATCTGTTCAAGTAAGTAAGCTCAACCAAAAGACATTACCTCAATGTATTCACAGGTCCTACCAAAGCAACAGCAGACAATGTTTGAGGAACTTTCAGACAGGTGTGCATTCATCTGATTAATAATAATAGTAATAATAACAATAATAACAGCACTCCAACAATCTCCACGTTCTTTAATTCTTTTCTTTGACTTTCCAGCTATCCCAGGTGTAAGTTATTTGCATTTTATTATTATATTTTAAAGAGCAGTAATTAGGGAGGGTGTGAACATAGAAGCACACTGCATCTGGCTACAACCTTTGCCAAACTTTGACTCTTCCTTGCATTCCAGCGTTAGGGTCAGGGAATTAAGAACTCTTGTAATGTGGTGCTATAGAAACATGTACCTCTCAGCCAGGGCCTGATTCCTTACTCATTTATATGGACAAAAATCAGGGTATCTGCATCAAATCAGCTGAATATTACGTAGCTGGAACTGTAAGAAGAAATTTTCTTGTTTCCCTTTCTTTGAAAAAAAGGGGAAATAGAATGAGAGCTTTCTTGTGGACAGGTTTTGTTTGTGTGATTAAGGACAAGTTGTATTAATTGGGCAAGAAACTATGCATGAAATGGTGACCAACAACCTCCCTAGTATATCCTAGTGCCTCCATCAGCTGAAAGGCTTGCATTATGAAACAGAAGTTGGATAGGTCTTACTCTTTCTGTTGAATAATGGGCTGGACTAACTCTTTGTAAGGAGAATTTTCCCACACCTTTATGACCCAAGCCTCAGTGGGCCTGGCGGGACCAGATGTTGCAGCACTCAGGAGTACCACTACTGGATATTAGAAAACCTAATTAGTGAATAGTCCTATATCAGCAGTTTTCCTGAATATTTTGTCACAGAAGTTGTGCTTTTTTTCCTCCACTTTGACTAACATCACACCAACTAGGATGGGTACCTCACCCCACAAGGACAGGCTACAGTAGATGTGCCAGCCTCCTGTGTATCTCAGTAATTTGACATTTCTTCAATGTTTATTGACACATTAGGGGCCTTGTCCAGTTTCCAAGCTGTTGAATTCACACTCAGCTTTCAGTTTCTAGAGTATCATAGACTGATGTTATCCTGCAATAGTAGGGATATGAGGAAACACCTTGGCTGGCTCATCACTACACTTTTCAGATCTGTTCCCCTGTAGGGTAGGTGGGTCTTTAACTTCTTCAAAGGCTCCATTCCTCTACCGGCTCCTTTCCAACAGAGCCCTACTTTTTATTAATATCTCCTTATGGAGTAAAGGTTTATTCTTCAGCTCCAGCTCACATGGAGTGTCCAGCCTGCCATTGTCTTGGACAAGGTGCTACCATTTACAGCTGTGCACCATGGAGGCGGATATGATGTTGTCACAAGTAAATGGTGATTCCTCCTTTGTGTACTGCTGTAAAGGATTTTGCAAAGCAAAGGGCAATAGAAAGACAGTTGCCTGTTCCCTTGAAGGACAACAGAACACACTGAATTCTGAACACATGAATCAGCTTTCCTGCCCAAAAGAAAGGGCTCATGCATCTTCCTGATCCCTCAAAATCTTTATAATCAGAAGGTTTTGCCCGTAAACCTACATTAAACTTCTGAAATAAACAGAAAGTAAAGGATTATTCTCCCTCATCCAGCATATACCCATTTTGTGAAAAGAAATAGATCTCATTGCAGAGGAGATGGTTGTCCTGCCTTCTGCAGAACTACTTTTCTCCATCAAAAGAGCAGCATGCTATAATTAGCCAGTCAGGATTTGAAGTACAGTTTTAGCTTTTAGATAATTTTGTAGAAAAAAATTTCTACAGCCTTTTAAACTGTAGTGAAGGGGATTCTTTCTGTTCAGATAAACACTAACATTTTGTGCTTCAGATTTTTCTAATAGCAAAAAGACTTGCATTTATTATTTGCTAGGTGAACTAAATTTGTGGCAAGACTGGACAAGGACGGTGTGACTTAAAAAAGGCCTGCTTTCCAAAGGGCTTCAGAAGACATCTTACTATTACTAAGATCTCCAAAAATGCTGCTCAGCTGACATCTAGAGCTACAGGCAACCAAGTTCATGCCAGAAGCAACCTCTTCCTTCTGACACTATCAAGCTTTTTGATAGCATCTTAACTAATGTTCGAATCCTGTCTGGGCAGGATTGAACCTAGATATTCCCCCACTTGTCTCCAAGGTTCCAAACCAATAAGTATATTCTAGGTATATTCTGTACATGGACC
The DNA here is from genome assembly GCF_041296385.1 of Aphelocoma coerulescens. Lineage (NCBI taxonomy): Eukaryota > Metazoa > Chordata > Aves > Passeriformes > Corvidae > Aphelocoma > Aphelocoma coerulescens. The sequence goes on along the minus strand of NC_091015.1, from coordinate 157,293,898 downwards.
CAAATTCATGGCCAGGCCTTGTACAGAAGACCGTTGGTGAGAAGGTGATTTTATATTTATCACAATTCCATTTTAAGCCAGTTCTAGATGATTACTTTTGGAATGGAGTGATATCTATATTTATTCCCTTTTCCAACAACTCAAGAGGTGGAAGAACAAGAAAACAAGAGCCTTGTCTCCTAAATGGTGGCTGTGAATACCTTGGTACCAGTGAGAAGACATGTCCCTCTCTTCAGTGGGCAAGGATTCTAACAGAAGAATCCCATACAGTCTGTACCAGGACTGTCCTGGAGGAAGGTACCCCATTCAAGGGGCCAAACTGTTGAGGTCTCCTCCCCCATCTTTGCACAGTAAGGAAATCTGAGTGGTGAACACCCCAGGGTCAGGGTGCCATGAGACAGCAGGATGCCTGGACCTGGGCGATGCAATATCTATGAGCCCATAAGGAGTTGGCCCAAAGGGCCTCAGTAGTATTTCATAGAGAAATGAAACAGACTCTTGCAACACTTGACACCAGAACCTGCAAAGTCAGCTGATTTTTCGAGAAACTTGCTGGTGAACACAAGTGTTGGCAACATGTGCTTTGTACTTACATGTGCTTTAAAACTGTAACATCTTAAACACTGGGCTGAAAATGTTGTAGATCATTCATTTTTCTCTTTTCCATTATTTTTAATAAAACCACTTTGCTTGTTAGAGAAAACCTTCTCTCAAAAATCTCTCTTGGTAAGATCAGTGAAGCATATAAGTGCACTTTTCTCCATTTAACATTAAGCCTCTTTCAAACTCCTCTTTCCAGCCCTCCAGTTGACAGAAGAAGCTAAGAGCAGCCTGATCCAGTACACTAGAAACTTGGTTCTGGTCCGGGGTCTGACACTATGTTACTGCTTGACCTTCATCTCCACAGGAATCCATTTCCCTCTGTCAGCTCTGTCACCCTTCGCTCTTGTTAGACTAAAATCTTGCAGAGAAAGACTGCTTCTCATTAACAGTAATTCTTTTACTTAGCTTAGTAGAAGTCTGACATAAACCCGAGAGTTTTAATGCTTAAATGATGTAACTGCCCACCTAGGGGAATTTAATGAAGCCAACTGCTAATGATGAACTCAGAGATGATCCTCAGGCTGGAACTTCTTTAAGCATTGAAGCAATATCAAGAGCCTGGAAATAATTCCTAACGTTTCATTTGTATGTCTTGATTTTCCAGTTCTGATACAAATGCAGGCAGCAGTAGCTGGATTTCAAGGAGGAGGCCTGTATACTGCCAAGAGAGATGATTTTGTGCAACCCTTATCATTCCATTTACAAGAGATGCCCAGAAAAGAAAACAAGTTAATAAGCATCTTTTAACACTCAGCAGGCTGCAGGAGAGGCTTCCTGGGTGCATGGGAAGTCTGCACTGTCTCAACCTTGAATGCACTGTCTGTTAGAATTGAATTGCACAAGCTCAGATTTCCTCAGAAAACAGCAGTTTGTTACTGTGGACCTGCAATAAGTTGCTACAGCACTGAGAAATATTCCAGATAAGCAAAATTTTCAGAATGTAATACAGTATGTTTGCTTTCAGGAAATGTTACAATGCTGACCCTGCTATATCTGTGAGTCAGGTTTGCATGGCAGGCAACCAGTCCCTGTGGGTGGGATTTCTTCACTCTCCAAAAGTCCAACTCCAATATCTGCTCTAATCACCATGGACTCAGTATTTCACAAATAGTGAAAACATTCACAAGCAATTTCACCCCAATTTCTTCTTCCCTTTGACTTAACGTAAAAGATAAAAGTTGTCTAGGTCAAACACACATTCATGTACCCTGTGTCCTAGACCCAGTGGTGGATGAATGTTATGGTTTAGTATAGTTAGGGTTTTTAGTAAAGAGGGCATCAGCCACAGAACTGATTCTCTTGCAAAGAGGTGCTTACAGCTTCCTCTGTGACCTAACAGAACCAATCAATTGGCTAGTTTGAATACTGGCAACTTTTTAATCCACTTAAGAAGCTTGACACACCTCTGTGATCCACATTTAAGAACAAACAAACCCCGGCAAAGCTCTCTAGTCTTCCAGCTTTCAGACAGGTAACTGGGGGGGGCCTGCAGGCGGCCCAGCAGGGCCGGGCCGGGCCTTGCTCGGCCCAGCCGGGTCAGCCATGGCGCGGCCCTGTTCCATCCCCGGCCCCCCCCCCACAGCCCTGGGCCGTGAAGGCAGCCCCTGGTGCGGCCGAAACTCATCTGAGGCCACTGCCCCGCTGCCCGGCAAAGATCATGCGACCAACAGCAATAAGAGAATTCCAGCTGCAAGGCCCGGGTGAGATTAACCCTTTAGTGCTGTAAGTTTCCCTCAGAACAGATGACACCTGCAGACATCAATCCTCTCCCGAGTCGCAAGAAGAGGAAAGGTGGAGGCAAGTGAAGAAAACACCATAGAGACACCAAAGTCAGTAAAAAAGGAAGAACTGAAACCCTGAAGGAGGAGAAAGAGGAGATGCTTCAAGCCTAGAAGCTGAAATTCTGTTGTAAAGCTATGGTGATGGACTCTGATACATCAGAGTACCCGTTGTAATTTCATGAAAGCATGGGGGGTGGAGTGTTCAAACTGTAATTGTGGGCAAAAATACTTCTGCTGAAATGAGCAAATGACAGTAGCTGTAATTTGATGAGGACCCTTGCTCCCAGGGAAGGAGAAGACCTCTGTTCCTAGAGATGAAAGTGATGAGGACCCTTGCTCCCAGGGGAGGAGGAAGGCCTCTATTCCTAGAGATGAAGAAGCTCCCAGAGATGGGCAAAAAGAACCTTTGCCTCTGAACAGCTCATCCTTAAAATGGTACCCCAGTAGCTCAAGACTGAACCCTCAGAAACAGTTGTGGGGAAAGCTGTAAGTCGAGGGAAGGGACTTTCACATGCAAGCAGAGAACCAATCTAGGCATCTGTCCGGCTGTGACATTGAAGCCATGAGAGAACTTCTTGTGGAGATGTCTCCATAGCATGAGCAAGAGAGACTCCTCTCCCTAAGTGAACTGAAAAAGGTTACTACCAAAGTGGTAAACTGACTGGAAATCTCAAGGGTTGTCTTTTTACATTGTCAGTGGGAGAAGGGAGAAAGCTGGGGGGAGGAGAAGTGTTCTGAGGGTTTAGTCTGATTTTTTTCCTTCTTTTAGGTCGGTTAATAAACTTCTTTATATTCTTTTAAGTTTTGTGCCTGCTTTGCGTTTCTCCTAATTCTTATCTCACAGAAGGAAAATAAGTAAGAGATACTTTGAACCAAACCACTACACTCTAATTGCTGTTTCTGCCTGGTTTACGAACTGAACCCACTACACTTACTCACACATCCCCAGCAGTAAACCTTGAAGCTGTAATCAAGGCCATCATGACTGTTTTCCCATTCTGGTGCTTGTGTTCACACTGCTCAATTCAAATGCTTTCACACATGGTTTATCAACCTGAGATGCAGATCATCGCACCTGCCTTCATAGTGTGTGACTGATGCTTTCAAGAGTTAACTTTGACTGGGAGATTCATAATACTAATGGATAAAGGTTTAAATTATAGCAATAATCCTAGTGTCCACATACCAAAAAAAAAATCAAAACCAAAAAGAAAAATAAAAACAAAAATAAAAATGAAACAAAACAACAAAAAAAAACCAACCAAAAAAAAATCTAGTTACCTTCATTTTTGAGTAGCTATACTGCAATTCAGTGACCACAGCTGGAGAAAAATAATAAATTTTTAGGCAGATCCTTGATTTTCAATTACCTTATTCAGGGCAGTGCCAAGGCAGAGGGCAAACAAGCTAACAAGGTGACAAAGTGGTTAGGTAAAAAGACAAGGTGAATCTGAAGATTCAACATTGAACATGCTTTTCAGTAATAACAGAAGTCTTTTTATTACAAGATCTGCAACACATTTTGCTAATAAAATATCATCTTTTTTTTATTAGTAAGTCTTGATTTTATGCATTAGGCAGAAGATAGAAACATGCTGTGAATTTCAAACACTCAAAAAATATATCCCAGACAATCCTAGGATATACATCTGCTTGCCATCACTGTTTGTACTGACAAAATTTGGGCTGGCATCTAAATCCAGGTACTTCTTAAAGTCTTTCTTATGTCGGACTTCTGAGCTATGTGCCCAGTACACAAGATAACAAAAATCATCAAAGAGACACTAATTTTGCAACCAGGAGCAATAAATCTCATAATCCTGTAGGACTTTTTTCTCCTTTGGTCGACACAGTAAACTCTCCTTCCAGTTTGATGACAAGGGTTCTGATCCAAGTAGAAGATCCATTAGAAAATTGTTGGGACATGAAATTTTAGTAACATGAAAGCAATTCTGGATCAATGAGACACACAGGAACAACACTTGGAAGCAATAGAAGTCAGATCAACAAACAGGATTGCTGCTCAGTTGAACATGGGCATGCTAACAAACAGAAAAGGTGTTATATTTTGAAGGATTAGGTAAGTGTCATGATTTACCTACAAACACAAGAAAATAAGCATATAAGTCACCAAACCTCTGTCCTCCCCCCCGGAAATAGCCTTCTCATCAAATGTTGACTGACAAAATGCTCCTTGTACTCTTTTACTCCAAGTGAACCTTCTAGTCCCATTTCAGTTGTTTCTTATAACCATTACTCAGTTTGCTCCTCACCAGTAAGGAGGCTTGGGGTGCATAAGAAGCTGGGAGGGGACACGGCCAGGACAGCTGACCCCAACAGACCAAAGGGATATCCCAAGGCATATAATAGGGCATCACGCTCAGCATATAAAGCTGAGGGAAAAACAAGGAAGGGGGAAGGACATTTGAAGTGAAGGTGTTTGCCTTCCCACGTCACCATTACATGTGATGGAGCCCTGCTGTCCTGGGGATGGCTGAACACCTGCCTGCCCATGGGGAGCAGTGAATTTATTCCTTGTTTTGCTTTGTTTTACTTTGCTTGAATGTGCAGCTCCTGCTTTGCCTATTAAACTGTCTGTATCTCCAATCCACAAGTTTTCTCACTTTCACCCTTTCAGTTCTGTCCCCTATCCCTCTGCAGGGGCAGTGAGTAGGCGGCTGTGTGGTGCTCAGCTGCAGGCTGGGGTTAAACCACGACAGGGAGGAAGCACCAGAAACTGCCCAAGACCCAACTCTCAGCTGTATGTGCTTGCAATGACCCTGCAAAGCACTTAAGCACCTGCTCAACTCAGTGCACAGGTATGTCTTCATTGACTTTGCTAGGACAGGTATGCCAGGTATGCAACATCTTACAGGGCAAAGCTATTCACACAGCAGTTCTCAAATGCTTCCCTGTTATAATTCAGTTTCTGACATTCTCATGACTCTGAATATTCATCCAAACAGTTTAGTATCTGTTGAGTCAGGACGCCACTTGTAACCCACTTGGGGCATGACCTCTAGTCCCAGAAGAACTGTCCTAAAGCCCTTCGAGCACACAGCGAGTTTCTGTGGTGATTATATGTCAGTGTGTGACCACTACACAAGCAATGGAAACCTCCCCTCTATCATTACTGAGGCTGGTTTGGGCACTAGTCCAGTTCTGCCAAGTCCTTTATCTTCCCATGTACTTAGTAATCAGTTTGTTTCCACCTCACCCATATTTACTGTGGTAGCTGAACATCATCTCAATAAGGTGAGCTGCTCATTTTGTATTCCCTTTCCTAATTGGAGCCTTTAGGCATCAGATCATGTTTGTGCAAGACACAGTAGAATAGCTCAAAGAATTCCAGTTCTAGTTGATTCGGGTAGTAGAGAGCATTGATATAATCTGCTGCATTTAAGATGAATTGGTTGCTGTTACCTAACACTTCCGATGAGTTTTAGGTACCATTTTATACTACTGGAACAGAGCATTCCCATATATCTGAAGTATCTAGCATAGCTCCGGTTTCAACCTACGACACTAAGCATAACTAACCAAAGGAGCCAATAATCAGATGTCGCATGCTAAGAGGTTAATAGCAGAAAATTAGCACAAAGGAAAATGTCATCTTAAATGACCATGTAACTGTCAGATAGTGGCAGAAGAGGACTGCTGGAACCAATTAAATGGACTCTGCTGCAGTAGAGAAAGATGATCAAAAATCATACATTTGTCCAGAATGGAAATTTTTACCCTGTGTTCATGAAACCAGCACTTAGGAAAAGAAATGTTAACACTTTCAAACACATATCACCCCTATTTTGACCCTCATTTTCCACGTAGACAAGTATTTTCTTAAAGAAACCAACACTGTTGGATTCATTAGCTTAAGTGACTAGACTACAAGCTGGGCAGTCCTTGATGCTCCATCTATACTCTGCAGTGAGACAAGACTTCTCAAACGCGACTCAATCCCATCCTAAGCAAAGTAGATTTTGGCACCTGACACTTTTTTCTTTCCCTTTAATTGAATGTTGCCTTGTTCTTTTATAGCTTGAGAGGGTAAATAAGAACACCACCATCCCCCCCCTTCGACTTTCTCTCTCCCATTCATTAATTTGTACAACTCTTAGTCATCTAGTCTCTAACAAAGTAGTCCTATTCTTTTCAGTTTCTTCCTGAGGAAAGTCTGTCCATGCTTAATTATTTTTGTTGCCTGTTCTCAACCCCCCTGTGTTTCTTCTGTCTCCTTTGTCAGGGCAAACTGCAGTTGGTAGTCCTGATTGTAGGGCTGACAATTCACACTGACAATTCACACTATGTTGACTAGTTGTGCAAGACATTCAAGTTAGGGGAAGAGAAACTCCACAAATCTTGCGTAACTAACCAAAACCATGTAAATTACTACTGAATATGCAACTAGGACTGCCCTGCTTCCTACAGCAAAAACAAAAAGGATGGGAACTTCTTGGTAGGCTTTTGTGCACGTCCTGCTTCAAAGTCAAGAACAGCTGAGGCTATAGGAAGAAGCAGGAGTGCTCCACAGGAAATTTAAATACAGTTTCAGACAGGGTGCCTTACTCTCTAAGCCCCCTGCTTGTCCTGTTTCAGTGTCATGGTTGTTACCTCACAGTCCCTTCTCCATCCCTGCAACCCCTGCCTGCCAGCCTGGACACCAGAGCAGCTCCTACCACTCTCAGCAACCAGCCCCAGAAAAGCCCTGCTCTCTTATTCTGCCAGACACACCTTTCTACTCACACATCCCCTCTCAGCCTCTCCCAATGGCATAGGTATCCCACCCCTGACCCCCTCTCTCATCTCTCCTCAGGTCTGTCCTTGCTCAAAGCCAGTGGAGGGTTCAAACAGGCGGCATGTCCACAGGAGAAGGAGGATGCCCTTCTGACAGACTTTGCCCTGGGGAGCTCAGTAATTGGGCTGACAGGACCAATTACCACAACTGACCATGTCCCTGACATGCTCTTCCCACATAAACAATTTTCAATCTTTGTTCTGAAGGACACAACTAGAACATGAGCCACATTTCTCAAAAATTGTCCCTCAATGGCACCTGAAAAGGGATGAAAAGAACATGTCCAATGCAAAACAAGAGCTGTTGAAGCCCTCAAAACTGGCTTCAGTCCCTCTTTTTTTTCCCCTTTTTTCTCAAAGCAGTTGTGAGTTATTGTCTGACTGGATGGCAAATGCAGTACTCTGTCATTCTGTTGAGACCAAATGCAGGCTCAAGACTGCTCAAAAGGATCATCAACCCATGAGTGACTTACAGGGAAAAAATGTGAGTGATTTTCAGTAGTCACGGGTGTTGATTATTGGCACCCGCAGCGAGACAGCCACGGGAGGGGAGGCTTTCCTATGAACCAGTAGCAGGCTGGTATGTCCCTTTAAGCTGGTTAAATAACACAGTATTGACTCTGCCCCTTGGCTGGGCATCTTAGGTAAGAGTGAATTGTGAAATCCCAGCCCAATATTACCCTCTGACATTTGCTTTTGAAGAAGTTACCACAGAAACCTCAAAAGCAGGTTTCAGTGAGACACACACAGGGCTTTGGTTCTGCACTAGCCCTGTGTGAGAAAGTGTATTTCATGTTTCCCAAGGCCCCAGAACTCCACAGTGGTCTTTGCCCCAAAGTCAGAACTGCCTTGACCCTGTGGAAATACCCATAGATGCAGTGAGACCATAAACCCCCAGAGAGGTCTCAAGCTGAATCTGAGAAAAGAGGTGGTTGAAAATGCCAAGGAACTGCCATGCATGTTTACAAACCCCAGTCTAGGTCTGGGTATCTGGCTGATGAATAGGGATGGCAGCAGATGGCTGCAGGTGTTCCCATCTTCGCCTTTGAGCCCTGCCCCTGCTTTGAGACGGCTCAGCTGCTGGTGTGGCAGTAATTGAACCATTGTAAATTACAGCCTGGTGTATTAAGGAAAACCAAAGACAGTGCCAGTTTTTCTGTTAATATTACTGGTCTGAAAACTGTGCTGGTTCAACAGCTGCTTCCCAAAGAGCTGAGCCACCTTCACAGCGCGAACGAACACTTCCGAGAGAGAGGTGGGGCAGACAGCCGGCGGCAGGAATTGCTGCAGCCATCCCAGGGTAAGTCATCATTGCCCATGAATCAAAGGACTTATAAACTGGATCCAAGACGGGATGTAAAATATTACACATAGCTCTAATAACTCTGGGGGTTTTTGAGCCTCATGATGTATGGCATTCCCCCATGGCACAGACTAAATCCATGACTGCATGCTTTCTAAGAAGCTTAGGAAGTGATTGTATAAAATTAGTATTAACTAGTTTCACTATTATTAAATGGAAAATTAAAGCTTTCAACACTAAGCTATTCAAGGTGTTTGCTACACGAATGCTCTGTAATGCTCTCATCAACAATAACCATCATTACGGTTGCTCCTTGAAAGCTGGGGAAAAATGCATAATCTCTTGTAGTATAATCCACTTTCCTAGCCCAGGCATGAATTTAAAAATCTATTAAGAATGGTGTGTACAGAAAGCAATTTCCTGTAAGATCACAGAATGGCTCAGCCATAAATAGAGCAAACTCCATCAGTTAAGTTGCAAAGGATAATTAGACATATCCTGTCCCAGATTCATAACGTTAATTTATCTGTTTGGCTGACTTTGCTTCACTTACCATATTATAGTTTGTGGTTCCAATGTACCAGGATACTTAAGGAAACCAAAAACCATGGAGGATGTTTTCTTTGCACCACATTTTGGTAATCTTAAAAATTCAGAGTTTTATTTTCTCCTTTTCTCTTATTGTTTGAGGTCCTCAGCATTTACAGGCTTCTGATCCATTGTGTTACCTTTAGCCAGGCAAACAAGCAGAAATTCCACCTCCTGGGCCTGCTAAGACAAACCAAAGGGAAAAGCTAATATCACTGCCATCAGGACAAAGTGCTGCTACCAGAATAAGGGCCAGCAGCTGTTGCTGTGTCAGAGATTTAGAGTTGTCCACTTGCAAGAGGAGAAAAAGAGGGTAAACGTACCCCAGGGCTACAATGAGGCAGTGAGCTGCCAGGCAGACCAGAGAGTTTTATCTGAGTAGAGCACAATAGAGAGAATCCCTATAGTTTCCTTATTTTGCAGATGAGGACATGGGGAATAAATTCTTTAAGGCCATCCAGTCGGTCAGGACTAGTTTTCTCACAGCTTCTGATCTTTACACATAGATTTCTATAATACCAAATTCTACATACAGCATTCAAAGTTAAATTACAAGTCTCAAGACATCAAGAACAAGGAACAGTTCGGATTTGCTGCTCTAATGGGTTCTTGATTGTCTTGTTTGCTAATATTCCCAAGAAAGGAACAAGAGGGGAAAGGGGCAATCTAAAATCCCCCAAAAGTTTCAGATTCTTGCAAATAGTTGGGTGGGAAAAAATTTTGTTCAACAGCCCTATGTTCACTGACCACAGAGGCAGTAAATTCTCAAAGGCAGGACAGTCTGCCAAGGACCCAGGCAAGGTTTTAATGGATGAAGTTCTGCGTTCAGGAGAAATTAACTGAATGTAAATGTTTTAAATGAGACACTTCTGTCTGATTCCATATCAGAAGAACACACCTCTGCACTCCCAGGATTTTCAGGCTTCAGTTGTTTTTGGAGTGAAGCTCCCAAACCAGCCTTTTCTCATTAAAACAATAATGTAAAGAAAACAACTTAATCATACAGTTCTTGGGTTCAGATTTCTGAAATTTCTGTGTCAAGGGAGATGGAATGACCTTGAATTTAAAGCTCCTTTGTGCAAAGAAATGCTGCACCAGTGTGTGTGCAATATTCACTAGCCCATTTCTAGACAACACCGACAAGCTTTCTCCAAAGGCATATTATAGGAGGCACAGTCCTTGCTCTCTTCCTCAGATGCTGTATAGCCAAATTTCCCTCAGAAAGAGAATCCTGTGAGGTGCCAACATGAGCAGAGGCTGTGACACATCCCATATGTCAGCCTTGGGCACTTCTGCCTATGTTCACCTGTGGAAACTGAGCGATTGGGAACTCTCATGATCACCCCAGCACAGCCCTTCCCTCTCCCCCACACTCAGTGCAAAGCACTTTCCCTGAATATCCTGGCCTAGATTTTGCCATCAAATATCTTAGTGCCAACTTACTTTTGATGAAACAGGGTCTGTTGTTTCATAAAAAGAGCTTTAAATAAATCTCCTATGTGAATACTCAGGGTACAGTAAGCAGGAAAAATCGGATTTTCAGGAGCCCTCACCGTTGTTTCCTTAAAATCAGAAGCAAATGCTCCCATTAAGCTTGAGGAGAACACTGCAATCAGTGCTAAGCTATTTTAAGTATCCTGTCTGTATTGAGTAAAACCTACAGTCTTACTCCAAACGAAAATCAGTTCCATGCAAGAGGCTTAAAGGAACTAGACTATGAAAAATCCATAAATTAGCTCATAGGCTAATCATCTCTTCAAAGTCCTTCTTATTTGTTTCCTTGGAAATGTAAATGCAGCCAGAAGAAAAGGTCCTCAAGCTCATGAAAGTGCTCTCTCCATAACTACATGAAAAAGATCTGAGGATTTAAGCAAATGATGAGTGCTCAGTAATAACCTCTTCAAAGTGTGCCCTCTATACTAATGTCCTTGATTGTGATAGTCAGAGGAATAATAAAATTATACTGACTAAGATTTGCTCTTTCAAGCGGTGCCTGCTTGAAGCTTATTTTTTGCATGGAGGTCATATTCAAGCCACTGTAAAACTAATAACCAGATAGTGCTGCAGTTGGTAGAAGACCCTGCCAGTGTTTCTACAATATATGGTTGATGCCTTTCTCTTGGTTTTCATAGATCTCTCTTTTTCCTGTTCAGATTGTAAATGGAGAGGATTTGGAGGAATGGAGCTTTAGTCTGCCAGATTTAATCCTGCATAAACCCCTGCTTCCACAAGGAGAGATACCTAGTAACTGATCAGAGGCTGCTGTGAAACAAGTTGGTGGGAACATTTGGGGGAAATTTCTTAGAAGATCATTGTCTCACAGATTTTAGAAGATCAGAGTGTGATGGATTCTCCCATGATAGACACCACTGATTTAAATCATGCGTTCTGGTTTAAATCTATATTTCCCTTCATATTTCCACATTTTACAGAACTTATACCATAACATCTAATCTCAGGAGCACTGGTGTTGTAGTGCTAGGTTTAATTTAGCAAGCTGCAGCTTTCCCTGAGAGCTCAGTGGAGCTGCTTAGGGCAGTGCCACCATTTTGCCCTCCCGTAGTCCATTTCAGACAGCTCCACAGTTTTGCTCCATCTAGCTATCAGCTCTACAACACAGTGACAGTGAAGGAGGTGAGAAGGGTCTCTCCCCAAGGGTTTTAGAGGATCTTTAATCTTACATCTTGTCCCAGCAATCCCCAGAGAGAGAAAGACCTCGTGATCTGGGCGCAGGGGCTTTTTCTCAGGGGCTCAGGGGCAGTACATGGGTGGAGTTGGGGTACAGGAAACAATAGGGAGACCCCGAGGGAGTGGCCAGGGCTAGGGGCAGGGGAAAGTGGGGGTAACAATATGGGATCAGAAAAGCAGTGGGTGAACAGATCACCACACACTGGCACAGAAGCTTTCTATTTTTTCTTTGGATTATTCTACATGACAGGCAGAAACTGAGCCATTTTTTAGAAGCAACACACCTTCTGTTATTTTGCTAATCAATTATATTCTCGGGTTCCCTGGTCATTAAAGAACCTGGTGATTTTACTGAAGAACAAGTTATTTCCACTCAATCAGCAAAGAACAGTGTTTTAAATACATGTGATTTTTGATATTTTCAGTCCTTTCTAGTGTAAAAACAAAACTGCAGTTCATATTCCTCCATCCCACCAAGATTGAGCTATTCCTAAAGAAGCCTTCCTCTATACAAGCATTTATAAGTGGCTACCTCCTAACATCCCTAACCAAAACCTGACCTGAGAACTGGGCCACCCTACCACTCTACCCAACATTATATCAAGACATTCTGAAATTGCTTCTTCAACAGATGTATCATCTTATTTACCTCTTTTGACAGACAAAAGAAAACATGACTGCCCACTTAGACGTCCTAACGACATCTTCCCAGAAAGTCTAGCAGAAGTGAAATGTCCAAGCTTTCCTCTGGCAACTGAGGCTCCCAAGTCTCCCGAGCATGAAAAGGGCAAACCCCATACTAGAAATCACAATGTCACTTGATCTCCAAAGGGTCCCAAGCTCGAAGGGTATTTATTGCCCACATCACAATAGTACTGTCACAGTGCATTCCCCAGAGAAATTCCCTCTTTAGGACTTCTGATGCCTTTTCTCAGACAACTCAGAGGTCCTTGTGGATAATAAAACAAAACTATAGTGTAGCTCCCACCCATGAGTGGCTCTAGGAGAGTAAAGCTAACCTCCCTAGGCACCTTTGCAATCTCTCAAGAGGGTTTTAGGAATGTGGAGTCACATGTACTCTTCTATTTGATGGGAAAAGAATAACAAGACATCTAATAGTCCCTCTGCATGCTTACAAAGAAAATAAGTTTAATCTGTGCATCAGAAATTTCGTCCACCCTCTTATTCCAGTCCTTTCCACTAAAGGGTTGGCTTGAGGAAGCCTGGCCATCACCAGGGCACTTGCACTCTTACGTTGGCTTTGCTGAGTCCATCCTGCCCAGATGAGCTCCTCCAGCCCTGTGATAGCAGCGTGCCAAGGGCTTCTCCGAGGACCATCCACTGGACCCACCGCCTCCACTGCCGGGGCTGCCGCTGCAGCGGCGCCAGCTCTGCGCTGCCACCATGTGTTAGACCCCGCTCCGTGCTCACACCCACCCCAGCAGTGCCCACCACCGAACCACGATGGTTCCTGAAACCTCAGCCTCCTTCCAGTCAGGGTCCTGACCGCTGCTTGAAGGGGATTCTCCCTAGTATGACAGGCACCCTCCTCATCCTTCAGGGACCACACACAGCAGCAGGGCAAAAAATGTCCCACCTTGGGACAGCTCCTAACTCAATGACTGTGATAGTCATGTGGGAAATGTGGCTCAGACCTCCTCTGGTAGAGAGATGGAGGTTGTATGTGCCACATTCTGGCCAAGTGCCTTAACCACAGGAATATCTGGTGAAACTTTTAAAGGGAAGTTCTGATTTCATATGTGTGCTCTGGGATGTCTTCTGACTCAGGTCCTAAGTGACAAATAGGAGCAGGAGGAATTGTGGATCATGGAGGGGTGTAGGCACTCCTCTACTCAAAGCAAAGCAGAAGCAGAAGCAGAAACACAAACAATGCAGACATGCCTAGAAGCAAAGATGCCAGGGACTGCCAGAACTTTGTTGGTAAAAGCCTGGTGCCTGCTAGCTTTGTATACCTCCTAATTTGTAGTAGATTAGTTTGTTTAATGTCTGGACTTGCTCTTCTCAAGGGCTGAGATTTCAGTGCTAAAGTTGTTCTGTGAATTCATCTTGACTACAATTAAACTGCTGGTGTACTAAGAGCACTATACCAACATCTGGGAGAGTCACGTTCCAGTCCCTGCTCTAAACAGTTGTTTAGGGTTTTTTTAATGTGAAACAGAAGCCCACCATCCAGAAGCATTCATGATTCCCAAAGTCCCACCTGACATGGAGTTGCATGCATATCCCAGTGCTCCACCACTAGTCAAAAGCAGATCTGAGCCCTGGCTTCCCACATGCTGTAAGTGCTTCACAACACTCTCATCCTCTCAGATATAAGGCGATTTTTTCGTATGCTGTTTTCTGAATCAGACTGGACCATCATAGACAGACAGGTAGAAGTGCACCTACATTGTGAATCTCATTAATGAAGAGCAGACCATGACCTGCTTTCTCCACAGAGTAATCCAGAAATGCAAAGGTAGAAGTAATGAAGCAACAGAGACATTCCCGGAAAAAATGGTTGTCACCAGATACAAAGCATTAGAGAGATGTTTTGAGAGCTGAAGTTGACAATTAACCATTTAAATGTGCCTTTCAAGTTTATCTCCATGCTTCTAGATCATGAGGATCTTTGGTGTACTTCTACCTACAGTTGTTCAGCGCCTTTCTACACTATCTCTGTTTGTTCAGTAGAAGAAATACTGATGCTGTTGTCTCCATACATCACCCTTGCAAGAAATGGAGCTGAGTAGAAATGAGGTCATTAAAAATGGGTAAATAAGCTATTATATCCATTAAATGTGTGGATATAAATGCATGTAGTCAGCTAGGACAATTAGGTTCAAGGCATCATTATATCCTATACTTAAGACACAAATATAATGCTGGATCCTGCCTGGAAGAGGTAACAAGATGAAATGGAAAGTGGTTATTGGGTTGAGGGGTACTATTCCCTAGCATATTATACAATTACCCTGTTTCCTGGGGCATTATAATTAACATCACAATCTCGCACACAGGTAAATACGGGGTGAATACTTTGTGCTATTCTCCCTGGGGGACTTAAAGGCATTTTTTCATAAGCACTAGATTTTGACCTGTGCTTCCTGTCAAAATCCATTGAATTTGGAGCAACAACACTGGGACAAGCAAAGTGTTCAGAAATGCTCAACAACATATTCAGAGTTCTTAATGCACTTCTGTTCTTCATAATGGATGGAGGAGGGACAAGTAGCAAAACTACATTGCCATAATCCCTTTTTGATTTTTCCTCAGCTCCTAGAGATGAAATCTTAAGAGAAGGGCAGACCAGCAAGAGAGCATGTGACATCTGGGTGAAAAGTTTCTTGCACTGTGGGATGGTAAGGAGCAGGCGAAGTTTTGAAAGCAGACTCTTTGACACAGGGTCTTGCATTTCGTCTTGCTGTCACGCTGTTACCACACCACATCACACTGTGTGACATAACCAACAAACCCTGTTGTAACCTGCCTTAGCATGTGTCATGGGAAGGCAGCCTGCTGCTTGGAGCTTGTGAGGGCACTTCAGGAAAAAGGCAATCCTGCTACTTCCCCACATTCTGAAGTGTACAAGAAAGGAAGTTAAACACAGAGAGCTGCTGTCCTCCTGCCCATCCACAATCAGCTCCAAGCAGTCATCACTTGTCCCACAGAACATTTCAGAAATTCCACTGTACATAGCAATATAATGCCGTTGACATGGAGTAATGTCCCATGAAGAAAGAGGCTGCCTGTTGAAACCTACTATTTCATATTCAAGTAGGAGGTGGTATGATAGAGCACACCACAGCAGTCCTGGCACTGCTCATCAGAGGGGACAAATGAACTTTTTAGCACTGACTCGAGGCATTTAAATGCTGTCTTCCACAGAAGTTTGCTCCACTAATCCTCTTCGCACCTTGCCTTCTTCACAGCAGTGCTTATGGTTGGGAAGTGAAACCAAGTAACTACTCAGAACCTGAGAACTTTACCCTTTCCTTTTTGCTACATTCCCCAGAAATTACCAGTTGCCTCACTTTGTGGATGTCCCCACAGATGAGATTTAAACAAGCACTCTCCTGATTTATCTTGTCCCCAGGGGATTTCCAACCTATGTGGACTGTGTGGATAATGAATACATTGTCATACCTCAAATTAAACACATAAAACTAAATTACTGTCTCTCATGCTCTTTCTCACTTTATGAACTTCTAACTATGTATCATTGTCCCTGACATCTTCAATACCACAGACTCACCTTTAAACTCAGAGAAATAAATTCTGTCCCAAAGCTCAATAAGCTTCTTTTTACCAAAGCTTTCTTCTTCACCAAGCAGGTCTTTCACCTCTACGTGCCAGCTCAGCCAGATGGTGAGACATTTCCTTGCACCTTAGCATAGGGATGTGTTGGGGTTTTAGGAGCTCTCCTGTTTGGGTTTTTTTTTTCTGTTAAAGGAATTTTGCCCATACATGTTGCCAGGGGAACAAATGGCTGGGTATTTCAGAAAAACAAAAGAGCTGGCTGCTCTTTTCGTTTCACCTGAGTGTGTGGGCAGTTCGGTCTCCAGCGGGACAGAGAGGGAGTCTGCTTTCTTCAGCTACTTTTCCTTTCTGTTGGAGAAGCCCCGGGATCCCAAGCCTGCCTTCCCTGCCGCACTTGGAGCCGGGCTGTGGCCACACTCTCCCGCCATTGCTTTGAGCCTTCGCTACATTGTAGCCATGCTCGCCCTGCCTGCCCAGACCTTCCAGGGGGTTCCCCATTTGGATACATCTCATCCGCCACCCGGGATTTGTGCTCGTCCCTGCCGTTCCAGCCTGCTGTTCCTGAAGGTCCAGCCGGACACCGGGATTGGCTGCCCAGGGGTTTGTGAAGCCTTTGTCCCATCCCTTCCCGGGATCCCAGGGCACCAGTGCCGCGTGCTCCCCGAGCTCGCTCCGGAGCGCCCCCTGCAGCCGCGGAGGAACCATCGCACCTGCCCTGCTCACCGGGAGCCGCCAGCGCCCCTGCCGGCTGCGAGCGGAACTGCACCCGAGGGGAAAGGGCCCGGCAGCCGAGAAGGCTGGGACTGGGTTTGTGATTGTTTGCTGTTACTGTCATAGTTATTGCTGTTTGTTTGCTTGTTATACACATATAGATATATAATAGTAAAGAACTGTTATTCCTATTTCCCACATCTTTGCATAAAAGCCCCTTGATTTCAAAATTATAATAACTTGGAGGGAAGGGGGTTGCATCTGCCATTCCAAGGGAGGCTTCTGCCTTCCTTAGCAGACACCTGTCTTTCAAACTAAGACAGGATAGTGTTGGGGTCCCTCCCCCGCGCCCTGTAGCCCTGAGGGAGGCACGGGGTTTCCCTGCCCCTGCTCAGCCTCGTTCCCCATGGGTTGGTTTGTGTTCCCCTGCGCGGGCAAAGCAGCTCGGGTACTGTGACTGTAGCAGAGTTCCTTGGCAGAGCCCGGCCATGCGGCTGGGGAAATAAACATCTCTGAAACATCTAGCAAGAATCCGTCCGTATATTATATTTCTTTTCCACGGGACTCCTGGTTGGATATAGGCGTGTTGCAGTATCCCCACTGCAACAGGATAGATTGCACCCAGCGAGAAAATTTTGCTTCTCCAATGAACAGAATTTAACTGTGAGCCATGTAGGCAAAGAGTCAAATATTTTTCTTCTCAAGACCCCCCAAAACAGGTTTTTTGTCAACAAGAGGTATTGGGAAGAAAATATCGCTCTATGCAATGTGATGTACAGACCCCTTTGGTACCCACTTATCACACCAAAGGCATCATAGTGCACAGGTGAGGCATCTGTTACACACTCATTGCAGAAGAACAGAATATTCACATCTATAAATGTTTATAGTTTAGGGTGAAAAAATAGAGCAAACAAGATATAGGTCACATGCTCCCACCCAACCTGCATTGCAACGCACTGAGCTTCAACTCGCAGGGCTACACGTGTTCTCCAGTGTTTGTGGCCTTGTTCCTCTGCTTCCTTGCCGAATTTCCTCAGCAGACCATACAGCATGAGCATGACAGACCTGTTGGTGACCTGCCTGGATCTCTGCCCCCAGCAGCACACAGGGGCCATGCAAAGCCAGCAAATCCCTGGGTGCTTTCATCAGGTGCCGGGAGTCCTTCAGTGCATCAAGGCAGGCATTTCACTGTGTGCAGGAGCAGCCCAGTGTGACATCAGTGCGAGTGGCATGGGGAGGAGAGCAGATCACCCTCTGTGTATGCAGCAGTTGCTGAAGAGAGTGGCAGTGGGCAGTGGGATCAGTTAGAGCTGGGATGTGCAGCTATTTTGGTGAGAGAAGCATATTGGATTGAAGCACGGGCTACTGCTCCCATATTTGCAGGGAGAAAAGACAGTGTTAATGTCTGTAACAAATGGACATGATCACAGCCCCAGCTGTATAACCAGGCACCTTCAGGAGCCTCAGGATGCTGCAGCCATGGGCAGGTAATGAAGGACGGGGGTGCTGTGGGCTGAGGCTTGGAGAGAGCAAGGCTGGCAGGGTTGCTGGGCCAAAGGCTTGACAGTGGTGGAGGGACTCTACAGTCAAGATCCTTCTCAGCTTTGAGGCTGCAATATGGGCCAGCCAGGGCCCTCATCAGATGCTGCTGCCACCATGACCACAGATGTGAGGTGAGGCTGGCACTTGGCCCACAGACTTGACAGGGCCCTGTGTTGGTGGCACGTGTGGAATGCTGACACAGCCACAGTGGGGCCAAGCAGCCATCTGCCCTCAGGAGCAGGACTGGGACTGGCATCTGCAGAAAACGAAATCTCTGGCTTCTGGCAGGAGGCCTGCCCTCCTTGCGCTGTGATCTCGTTGGATCACCTCAGAGAAAATGGATGAGTGCCTTGGCACCCAGGCGGGACAACAAAGGGCGAGAGTGGGTGACTCAGGCTGTGCCAGACACCTCTCCCTCCCCACCAGCGCCTGTCCCGTGCTGTGGCAGCACCCACTCACCCCAGCCACAGGCACCACTGGGCTGTGCTCCACGGGATCCCCTGACAACATTTTTAAGGTTTTAATGCCAGTAAACCATCCCAGTTCCACATAAAACCCTCTCACCTGTTACAGGACCTTCTCAGTGCCACAGACTCCCACCTACCCCAGAAGCACCAGGCTTCGTGCAGCCCCCCTCAGCCCTACTTTACTCCCCAGACTGTGCTTCCAGTGGGCAGTTTTGGTGAATGAAATGGGAGCAGATTGCTTTTAATTACACTACTAAGTTTTGTTTTCCACAGTTTTATCCTTCTGTAACTCCTACTGCAAATCCCCAGTCCCTACAGGGTCCAGGCTGCTACAGTTACCATTAGGTAAGAAAATAAAGGATAGCTAGCTAGCTAGCTTGCTAATTTACCAGGGATCCAAGAAGGAATACACCCTGAATGTAGAGGCACGTGACAGTTAAGGTCTATTGTTTCTCACATCTTCACACTCTTTAGTATTTTGGGGATTCATTAGAGCAATAATTGCATCAAACTTGTTCACTGGGCATTTGAGATGCTTATCTCTAAAAGCACTGAAACAACACTCATGTTTTTCCTTTCTGTTTCTCAGCAGCCTTTATGTACCAATTGCCCAGCATTCAGTGGCAGCAAGGCATAGAGGAAAGGATTGCAGAAAAGGTTTGCAACCTTCCTTTTCAATGAAATTAAAAATCCTGGGGTTTCTTCAAAATTACAGAAATTAAAGTGATTCAAGCAAATGTGCAGATGATTGGAGGGGAGCAGAAATCTCTCAGCTGGAGAAATTTTATTGAATCGGATCATATCAGACACTACATCAATACATATCAATGCTCAGAGAGACACAGATTTCCAGCCCTTCAGCCCACAAGCCCATGTTTTCTTCACTGTATGTCCACTGCTTTGAGACTAGTACAGTTACATACTATTGTAAACAGATGTGGACCTCTATTACATTGTTGTTATCATATTTCTATCTCATACATAATTTTAAAATATTTTCTGTTCCCTATGGGTATGTTTGTTCTTCTAAAGCAGAATATTTTACAACATAGCTGTACAGTGTTTTTACAAATAGAAGCACTATTAGTAATAGAATATCCTACTCCAATTTACATTCAAGCATCTTTTGCTTCTGGCTGGGAAAGCATGCTTGCAGTGACTTCACGACTTCTTAAACTCTAACAACAGCTATACATCATCTGTGAAAAGATAAAAACAATTTGTCGTGATTCATGGGTAACTCTATTAATCCTAATAATGGGGTTAGGAGAAGCAATTTACAACCTACTTTAACTTTAAATTTAAGAATCTTCAAAGTGTGTCCTTCTGCTGCTCTTCAGCACAAGGGCAAATGAATAGTGAAAGAGGAGCAGCACACTTGGCCATCCAAAGCCAGAAGTGCCAGATGAAAACAGGAAACCAATCTGGTCTAAGAGCAGCAGCAAACTGTAAATATGCATCTCACTGAAACAGGTTCTCAATCTGCAGTGTTCTGAGCATACACCCTTAGGCTTCACGAATGCCTGGAGGAGGACAGCAAAGCTATAAAACCAACTCCAAGCAATCTCATCTTCCAAGCTATGGTCTGGCAGTCATATAAGAATGACATTCCTTCATCCCTCACCACTGAGTCACTGATTCTCACATCTTAGCTGGGGAATGGAGACACGGTCTCTTCTGACCCTGTGTTTTATGGTTCCCTGACCCCATTAATGCCTGCACAACCCTTACAGTAATAGAGAAGGGACCAAGCATAGCCTTTGCATGACAGTGAGTTTCTCATCTGTTCCTGTACCTGTGTGTCCCAGCTAATGTCATTTCGGCTTCCCAGTCCCCATCATTTACTAGCCTCATGCCTGCTTCTTGCTGCATGAGCGAGACTCCCTGGCTGGAGTCTGTCTCCGTAATGCACTGCAGTCATCAAATTGCCATGATGCATCCTGTCAGCACAGACAGCACGGAGACTACAACACAGTAAGTAAGGGTAATGTAATGCGGCCACGGGGCCAAGAGGTGCAAGAGGAGCCGAGACTGGAAGCACAGGAAGCCTTCTCCATGAGGCATTAGAGATACTCATGCAGCCGCACTGATTAATGCTGCCTCTCCCAAAACTAAATATGCCATCTCAAGGTCAGTGTGAACGAAGACTCTCAGCTTGCTGATATTGAAAGAAGGAAAAAAGGAGTGCAGAGCAGAGGAAAGCAAGAGGTAATAGCAATAAAGTTTATAGAGGAACTTAATAGGGATTATTGCCTGTCATATACTAAAGAGGGTAGCTTTTTCTCTCCCTTTCCTCTTTTAATTCTTTCTAAAGAAACAGCTTAGGCTGATGATTCTGCAGATGGGCACTGAACAATGAACAACCCTCAGTTCAGGAAGAAGTTCCCATTACAGTTGGCAAAGCATGCAGATGGAAGTTCAAAAGCTTCCACAGGAAAATTGGACAAGCAGTACTTGGACCACAGAAGTTCCCTCAAATAGGGACCTCTAAGGGTTATAGCTGACCTTGAAGGCAAGTGGAAAACACTAAATAATGCACAGATGAGGAAGGAAAGGAGAAATACAGCACGTGGGGATTTGAACATGTTTTTTCCCTCTAGACTCCTGGCAGGGATATTTTTCATGGTCTGTGGGAGTGAGGTTTTTGTAGGAAGTCCAAGGAGGCTACGGGAATTGGTAATTGCTTGCAGAAGATTTGCTTCAATGAATGCTGTGGTTTCGTTACACCTCTGTAGAATCAGGCCCCATCATGTTTGTGAGTGACACCAGCTCACAGTGCTGTCTAAAGGCAGTGGTTATTATTAGCATCCATGTACTGTGGATGTACAAGCTTTAACCACTCAGGCCCAGCCTTTGGGAAGAAACCGCCTGTGTTTAGCTGTGTACATTTGCAATGATTCATGAGATTGTCTGCAATCGCTGTAAAAATAGTACTTACGCAACTCAGGAGCTACTACTGAAATCCTGACATTATTGGGTCTTCCCCTCTTAGTCACACCAATTTCAAATAATTTCCATGCTGCCAAGAGAACTTCATGCAGAAAAGGCATAAACCTGAAAGAGGAACTGGGGGAGTTAGGAAATGCAGCAAAAGGGGATGATCATTTCTTTGCAATTGTGATGAGGAAAGATTGCAGCTGTTATTCCCCTGTAGAAGTGAAATGTGCAAACTCAACGAAAAAAAGGGAGACAAATCTGTAGACCCTTTTTTTCTCCTTTTTTTTTTTTTGCCAAGCTGATGTTTTTCTTTAGTTTTAAAATGAGCAGCTAAGGCAAGGCTAGAAAGTACAAAGGAACCTGTGTTTTTCCACCCATTTGTTTCTCTCAGCACCTACTAGTGCTGTCCCATCCCTTCTCCACTTCCATCTGCGCCCAGCTCTGCACTTTTTTGCTGCATTCACAACCTAGAGTGTGTCACCTCAGCAGTACCTTGGTGTGGATCACTTGAAGGATGGCTCAGAGCATACATAATAAGCACATTAGGTTTAGCCCAGTCACACATAAGGAACCTGCCAGACCTCATCCACTGAGCCTTGTTCCCCACACCTTGGAGATTTTCCGAGCCCAGACCTTATGTGTCCACCACAAAACCACAAACAGCGAAGAGAGAAGGGCTCCTTTCAGTGTTCACAGCTACTCTTAAAAATCTTTCAAAGTAGAACCTGTGGGGCCAGATGATGGGCCCCTTTCCTATATAGGCAAAATAACTACAACTGCTGATAGATCATTTAAACTCATGGGTATTTGATGCAGGAGCAGCTCCCTACTGTAAGGAGCACACAGGCCCAGGATAGGGGCACTTTTGGCGCAAGAACGCTGTGAATTCCTGCTCACTCCCATATTAACTGAAGCCTGTGCTGTTACATATGCACAGAATTACACTGGTATGAAAGTTCAGCCTCAGCACTGCAGATTGGACTGGATTTGTTCCTGGTTCTTTTACAAGACATCTGAAATCCAGCTGAAAATAGAGCTCTGTGCATTTGGCCCACTGGAAAACAAGGCTTTTGGACTGCACTCTCTCAAAATGCCCACTGGCTGACTCTGGGGCGGAATATCATTTGTGTGTGAAGGAGGCCTAGATCAAGGCCTTCAGAAAGTTCTTGCCATAAAGTTTGTCATGGGCAGTGAAGGAAACCAAAATGACAAGCTGCTTTATAGAAATCAAATCTGAAAGCGCACTGCTCAACTCCACAGTCACAGCAAGGCAGGTGTGCAAAATGGAATTGAAAAAGAAGCAGATGTACTTGGGCCAACTCATACAATACAATGTGGTGCATAAGCCAAATTTGGGTCCCTTATCACAGTAGGTGACAATAATCTAATGTCTGCTTGAGTGTCACTGCAGTACTACTGAGGCTTCCAGATCATTTCTTCACTTTCTCACTCTGGGATTCTTCCTAATTCTTCATCTTGGCATGGAAATGGGATTTCAGAACTCAAGGTGCCTGACACAAATAAAAGCAGTGTTGACTTCCTAATAGGTTAGATAAAACTTATACCTCACTGAGCCAAAAGTTTACTCTTCAAGGCTACATGGTAGAGGATGCAAAGAGACATGAGGGGTTTTTAGGAAAACAAGAACACAGTAATCTAGCACATATACACAAGGCACTGGAAAAAACTTCAGCTGTAACCTGAGGTCTTCAACCTGTTAGACCCGCAGGTGTTATGAAAAGGAGCATTTAAACAGAGATACACAGTCAGGACAGAGCTCTGTGTTGAAATGCAAACAGTGAAAGATTCTTTGCACCATCACATCAGGCTGGGTACCTTTAACATGAGCAGTGTTTTAAAACAATTTACAAGATTAGATCACAGCCTCTCAGAGTGCTTGATCAGACAGCAGTGTAAAAAGCATAGCCCCTGGATCTCAGGAACCTGCTGAAACAAGGAGCAACAGCAGAGAGCATTCAGGTGTGAAAAGGGTAAGTAGGACCTGGGGATAAAAGCTCTTCTCTAGCGCTTCCTGTCCTTTCTAGCAATGTGATGCTAGTTAAGGACACTGGCATAATCTAGCTCCAAAATGCATATTTGCAAAATGCTCTCCACAGAGACAACTGTAGCAGGTCAGTGCTCTTGTTACTCATCTGTCTCCTGACACTGAGACAAAGAAATGTCCTTCAGAGAGATGTCCCCTGTACCCATTCAATCTGGTCTCTAACGCCAACAGAGGTGGTGATTTGCATATAGACAGCTTTCTACTAGAAAACTGCCCTTCATTCTAGAGCAGAGAGCAGCGTTCCATTGGTAATTAATGATCCATGTTATTTAGTCAGCCAGCACTCAACACAGTGGTGCCATACACACCATTCAGATGTGGCACAACCATTCAGAGGTCATGCTTTTCTGGACTTCTGCAAGCAAGGCCCCTCATTTTAAAAAAAAAAAAAGTCTCAGGATTGCATAAGAAAAAGAGAAGACCATGAAGAAGAACAGGATGGATGACATGGAACAATACAGATTAAGAAACATCTGGACAGTTTACTGTGAAAATTTTCCTACATGTGAGACAAAGTAACAAAAAGGATAAATCTCATTTGTGCTCCACCTGATTCTCAGTGTAACAGCCTGACTGAGCTCTCTCTTGTCCAGAGTACAATCATGGACACCTAGGTCATGGCAATCAAAAAAAAGTATCCAGAAATAATCAAAACCTGAAGTAGCAGAAGAAATTACAAGATACTGGATTTTCTCTGCAAGCAGGTAAGCTTAGGTAAGGAGCAGACATTCGCTGAAGAATACATTGCCCCACATGTAGGGACTCATCTCAATGCCAAGTATTTCCTTTCCAGTCTGCTCCCAAGAAGGGTTCCCACTGACTCAAGACTCAGAACAAGCATGGAATTTCTGTATGATTTGGGTCCTCATTGCATGAGCTTCTTGCTTCAAAACTCATTGTCAGAAAGCTTTCTCCTGAAATCCATCTTCATATTCCCTTTCTCTGTCTGCCATCCTCCCATGCTGCATATTTTCCTTTGGTCAGAGAAACCAAAAAACTATGTTTGCCCACCAACCATATTAGCTCTCTTTTAAAGCTGCAGTTATCACTCTCACTAAGCAACACAGGCATGGGGAGCTCAGGGCAGGGGGAAGAGCTGAGGTGTTCATGAGCAGTACCACTGGGAACCACACAGTACTGGAGAGCCCTAATGAAATACGTTGGCACCAGTATAAGCCATTGTCTCTGATTACAAAATGGCTGTGTTGAAATGACTGCCAGGCCCTGCTAAAACACCAAGCTCTTATATACCACTTGTCAGCCATCATTTTCAAAGCACTTTCAGAGGGTGGGAAATGATTTATGCAAGGTCACTGAATAGAAGCAAAATTAAACCCCTCTGTGTCTGAGTCATCTGCCAGCATCCTAACCACTGAGATACTCCAGGAAACCCTGGCTTCTTTGTCATGTTAGCCATCTACAGTACAGGATATAGTAACAACTACAGCTACAGCTATACAGCCGGCATTTTCCCAGAGTTATCAGGACAGCTTTACTGGTGCAGCTCTGAAGCACTACATGTGAGAAACAGATCTTCTCATATGCAGCAAAACAATGCAAATCACAGCATATATTTTCTCTGAAATCTATGGGACAGAGGTGCTCAGTAAGGCCACACTAATTTAACATTTAAGCTTAAAGTCATCAAAGTAGGAAACTAATAATTTGTGCGGTAGAAGAAAAACTGCAAACTCTACAGTTCCATGTGGTTAATGATCTTTCTATGACCTTTCAGTTTTGCACCTCATCTTTTATTTAAACTGTTCAGAGCCATAGGGTTTTATATGAAGCATACATCTGTATTTCTTTTCTTAAAGCATTTCAAGATTAAAGTGAGATGTTTTGGTAAGGAAGTCAGAGAAAGAGACACTTAATGTTTGTCTCTAAGCAATTTTACAGAGCTAAGCAGGGATTCTGCACAACAAAGCACAAAGGAAGCTGAGGAATAAGGCTGCAGTTTTGGGCTTGCCAAGTAATGTCAGGTTAGCCATTTCGCAACTCAGCTTGTGGTACTTTGGTAGGCTAGGGAAATGGTTATCTCAGCTCCCTGTATTGTGAATGGAAAGAGGTAGCAATGCCAAATTACAACCTAAACTCAGAGGCAGAGCTATGGAGAACTTAGGGTAACATCTCTACCTATAAGGTAACTACAGATAAAGATGTAGTGAAGTTGGGTGGCCTGGCTTCACTCCTTTGTTCAAGGTCACCCCTTTTGAATATGTCCATTTGTTTGACAAAAGAATTAGGAACCATAAACTAGTTCTCAAGATACCAAAAGGTATTTTCTTAGAGGAATAGACTGAAGGACTGAATGGGACAGGATTAAAAAAAAAAAGTAAACTAAACTTTCAGACAATACACAGAGTATTCAGAAGCGGGGAGATCTGGAAAGCTCACTTTAATCTGCAGGGTATTTGTACATCACATTGCTTAGCAGGAGCCAGAAACTCAGGCTGAGGACATCACTTTGAATATCTCCTTGGGAAGCAGCTTCACCCAGCATCCTAACATGCTCACTCCCACTGCACAGCCTCCACTGAAGTGCTGTGTGTCACTCCCTCAGTTTTCTGGAACTGTAA
The DNA here is from genome assembly GCF_041296385.1 of Aphelocoma coerulescens. Lineage (NCBI taxonomy): Eukaryota > Metazoa > Chordata > Aves > Passeriformes > Corvidae > Aphelocoma > Aphelocoma coerulescens. The sequence continues at coordinate 157,267,577 of NC_091015.1, read as the reverse complement.
ACTCATCCCATTCAGTCTTCTGGGAACTGTAATTGCCATTAAAAAATGTAAATAATAGTAGCTAAAAAACTGACCCATAAAAAGCTTTGAAGTTTGCTTACAAATAAAATGCCTTCATAAATTCTCCCAATCATGTTTGTGCTAAAATATTGACTTTTCGGGGAGGTAAATATTTCTCCATTGCTTATTTCATAGAAGCTCATTCCTGCTGTTTATTCACATGCCAAGGCCAGTTAGTACTGCTGCAGAGCATATAATCCCAGGCTAGAGGCTTCAGTACCGTTCCCAGCTTGTTCCCCTGAAGTTAGCCAGTGGCAATACTTTCATTAACTTTGGGGAGAGCCAGGTTTTATTTGCCTGCCTGTAGTGCTTCAGTCTTTATATGCCTTACAGAGTGCTTCAAAGGCTGTTGTGGTCTTCAGAAAGACGTTTTTTGCAATCAGAGCTGATCTCTCTTGTGTCCTGTTGCCAGACTGTGGTGCCTTGCACAAGCCATTCTACAAAGTTCCAATCATTTGTTTTTCCAGGGTAACAATCAATTGTGGAGGATATTTGCAGCTGAGTCACTTCTAGCAAGGGCAAAAGGTAACGCCTGTTTGTGCAAGTGTAAGCCATATCCCTTCTTGGGACTGTGCCATTTGACTACGGAGGATAATTTTGCCCATCCTCCTCTCCCTTATATCTTGTTCAGGTTTTATTTTTCATGTCTTATTTGCAGAGCAAGGGAATTCTGACTTCTTTTTTTATTTTTATTCCTGTGGCTACATCTCAGAGCAACCATCTCAAACACTGGACAAGTTTAGAAAAAATACAGCTATTGATGCAGAAGAATAACCTCTCCTATCTGCCCTAGCAGAAAAGAAAATACTTCCCCAGAAACAGAAAAATAAACCAACCTATTGCATTTCCCTGACAAAGTCACTTCCATATCCTCCAACTCACCTCACTCATTTCTAGCTTCCTAAACATCCTCCCTCTCTGCTACACCAGGAAAAGAAAAAACACCAAAAACACTGAACTCAGGCCATTCCCAGGCATGGAGAAGATGGACCAAAACCAGTCTTCTCAGTCCAGGGCTCAGCCAGAAGATTGTTGGTGCCTGAGGTCACAACCCTACTGCAAGAATGAGGAAAAACTCCTGCAAGTGATGAGCTTTTGCATCAGGTTGAGGCAGGGAGAGAAGAGAGCTACACAGCCACATAACTGCTGACCTCATGATGGGAGACATATGCCTACTGTGTGCAGGCTTGGCAGAGTGGAGGCAGAGATAGATCTTCCTCAGCCAAACCCTTCCTCTTCACTTTCCTGCCCTCAGCATTTCTGCAGCTGAAGGGAGGGGGTCAAACAGCCCAAAGAAACAACAGAACTTAACTAAAGGTATGTTGTAAGTCAGTAGTGGATGTATGACTTGAATCAGCCTTCTGGATATCCATGTTTGTAGTGGTTTGGCTCAAAATACTCATTACTGTCTATCTTCTGTGAGATAAGAATTAGGAGAAACGCAAAGCAGGCACCAAACTTGAAAGAATATAAAGAAGTTTATTAACAGACCTAAAAGAAGGAAAAAAATTATACCACCTTCAGAACTCTCCTCTTCCCCCCACCTTCCTCCCTTCTCCCACTAACAATGTGAAAAGACAACCCTTGAGATGTCCAGTCTGTTTATCACTTCCATAATAACCTTGCTCAGTCCATTTAGAAATAGAAGTCTCTTCTTGCTCATGCTATGAAAACAGTATCACAACAAGACAGCCACCCAGGTTGGTTCTCTGCTCGCATGTGAGTCCCTTCCCTCACCTTGCAGCTTTTCCCACAACTGCTTTTGAGGGTCCACTCTTGAAGTTTTTTGGGGTACAATTTTAAGGTTGAGCCGTTCAGAAACAAAAACAGAGGCCCTTCTCCTTCCCTGGGAGCAAAGGGTCTTCCTCATCTTCATCGTTAGGACTATCTCTGGGAGCATCTCTAGGAACTGAGGTTTTCTCCTTTCCCATTTGGAGAAAAAGTCCTCATCTGGTCCATCTCTAGGAACTGAGGTTTTCTCCTTTCCCGTTTGGAGAAAAAGTCCTCATCTGGTCCATCTCTCCCTGTCCAAACTTCTCATGAAATTACAGCTGCGTCAGCATCTGCCTATCTCAGCGCAGGTGCTTTTGCTTACGAGTTGAACACTCCACCCCCCATATCTTCATGAAATTACAACGGGATACTCTGACATATCATAGCTTCACAACAGACTTTCAGCTTTAAGCATCTCCTCTCTCTCTTCCCTCAGGTTTTCAGCTCTTCACAGCACTAAAAGGGTTAATCTCACCTCGGCCTTGCAGCTGTGTCCCTTATCACTGTTGGTCACCTGACCTCTGCCGGACAGAGGTGCCGCTTTGCTGAAATCTTGGCCGCAGTGGAGGGGGGGGGGTTCCGAGCCGCTCTGGCTGCCCACAGCCCTGCTGGGGGGGTCATCCTGGAGCCGTGGCTCTGCCCGGCCTGGCCCGAGCAGGGCCTGGGCTGGGCCCACTGGGCCCTGCTCGGGTCCTGCAGCCACCTGTCCCAGCACCAGAAACGAGAGAGAGCTGTGGGGGGGGGTTCTGTTCTTAAGTGTGGATCATAGAGGCGGTCACAACTTTAAGTGGCTTAAAGAATTGTCCATATTCAAACTGGCCAGCTGATAGGTTCTATCAGGTCCCAGAGGAAGCTGCAAGCACCCCTTAGCAAGGACATCCCTTCCGGTACTATGCTTGCTAACCTATGACAATGTTCTACACACAGAAAGGTTTACTTGTCATGTTTTTTTCTTCTTTTTCCTTTCTACCTTCTTTTTGCCTGTTTCCCCCTATTCATGTCCTCTGCGATCCCCATCCTCACAATTTTACCAGACTTTACCTCCCTTCACAACCCCAGCAGGAGTTTCTGATGATTCTTCTTGCCAAGCTGAGATGGAGGACTTTGGGAAAGGTGAGTCAGTCTGACTGTGGTAGACTGAACTCAAAAGTTCAATGCAACACCTGCGCAACTCTGCTGGCTTTCCTGCCAGATAGAAAAATTAATTCAGAGACAACCCCTGTGTGGATGCAGTGGCAGATGTGTGGGACGGACAGATGGACTGAAAATAAGGAGAGCCATACCCTAATTCTCTATTTTTTTTAGACCACAGTCGGGAAGTTATTCTGACTGCTGAATTTTCCCACATTGCAATGTCCCCCTTCCCCACACACTGACACACCTTTACGTAGTGTCAAACTTCATCCTTGCAAAAAAGGAAAGACAGAGCTAGGATATGAAAGTCAGGCACAGCCTTGACTATAGTGAACATAAAATGGTGGAGTACAAGATCACAACCTGGACTTCAGAGTTTCTGCACTTACGTCAGCAGCAAAAGGAAAACTGGGGAAAACATACACCAGGTGCTGAATGGGGCAGGAGGCCTGATGAAAAGGACATGGAAAATGCTAAGGTACCTGATGCCCATTTCACCTCACTTTTTATTGCTGAGACCTGCCATCAGGAATTGCAGGGCCCTGAGATTAGGGGGAAAGTCTGGACCATGAAAGACTTACCATTGGTGGGTGAGGAGCGAGTTACAGAATTTAAAGAAAACATGCACAGGTCAATGGAACCTGAACCCCAAGTGCTGAGGGTGCTGTCAAATGTCATAGTGAGGCCATTTTCAGTTATCTTTGAAAGGTCAGGGCAAACTGGCATGTTCCTGTGGGCTGGAAAAAAGTAAATGTCACTACTACCTTCTACAAGAGCAAGGAGGAAGAGCTGGGCAACTACAAGTCTCACTTCTGTCACTGAGGTGGTGATAGAAGAAACAATCCTGGAAAATATTGCCAAACATATGAAGAACAAGAAGATGAATAGACGTATTCAGCATGGATTTATAGAGGGGAAATTATGCTTAAACCAAATAGACTTGTGTGATGAGATACCTGGCTTGGTAGATGAAGGGACAGTAATGGATGTTATTTATGTTCACTTTGGCGAGACTCTTGGTACAGTCTCCCATGAAGCCCTCATAGATTAACTGATAAATACAGATCAAATAACTGGAGAGTGATATAAACTGACAGTTTGCTAAATTGCCAGATTTAATAAGTTGTGATCACTGTCACAAACCCAGCTGGAGGCCAATCACAAGTAGTTTACCCTAGGGATTGATACTGCAGCCAAAACTCCAAGATATTCATTGATGACCTGGAGGATGAAGCATCATCAGGAGTTGACCCTACCACTCTGCTCAGCTCTGGTGGGACACACTTAGAATGTTGTGCTGGGTGTACACTGAAATGAATCCAGAGAAAGGTCAGGAGGTTGATTAAGGGATTGGAGCATAAGCTGTATGAGAAGAGGCTGAGAGAACTGGGACTGTTCAGCCTGGAGAAAGTTTGGAAGCATCTTATCCTGATTGAATCTTATCAAGAATGAATTCCTGATGGGGGGTTGTTAAGAAGATGGAGCCAAACTCTTCTCAGTGGCATCCAAGGACAGCACAAGAGGCAATGCAGTAAATTCCAATAACTGAAAATAAAAAAGTGTGGTCAAACACCAGAGAAAGTCACGCAGAGGCATTGTGGCATCTAAATATCTGGATATATTAAAAACCTGACTCAGCATGGCTGAGCCACTATTTCTAGTTGCCTCCACTTTAGCAGAGGGTTAGCCTAAGCCATCTCTAGGTGCTCATTCCAGCCTCAGCCACGATGTGATGTTGCGATACTGGATTGCCTACTATATGCCGTCCCCTACAGCCCAAGTAAACCAAAGCAGAAGGATCTCTAAAAATGATCCTTCTTGTTTCAAAACAAGGCCCTCTAAAAACAATAAATGGTATCTGTATAATTTGTGTCCTGTTTTCCTAGCTTGTCCTTCAAGCTCTGCTATTGATTCTAGTGTTTCATTGTCTTTATTCATTAGGTTGCTTGGGTTTTTTCCTAATGAGTAAACTGAATCTTTTCTAATAAAAGTTAAGCCACTCTTTAAGTGCACTATACATTTAAGAAAGGTTAACTACTCTTTCTGTATTTGAGGAAAGCTGTAGTTCTCTCTTTCAGTCTTCTCTAAGTTGAGTACAATTTTTTCTGTCTCAGCATGACAACACTACTCTTTCCAGATCTCTGATCATTCCTGTTTCCCCCTTCTGGCCTCTCCCCAGCTGACCTGAATCTTTACTGGAGTGCCCCAGACTCAACATAATACTGAAGCCAAGGCCTCACCAATGATAAGTGGAGCAGAAGGATGACTTCATCTGTCTCACAAGCTGCATTCCCCTCACCAGAACCCAATACAATGTCTGCCTTTTTTTGCAATCCTATGACACAGCTGATTCATGTTCAGCATGTGATCTACTATAACCCTAGAGTCTTCTCTAAAGAGAACTGCCAGCTAAACAATTGTTCCCTGTCCCCAATTGGTCCAGTTGCTCTATTTCTGCTTGGGTGTAGCATTTTGCACCTGCACCACTGAGCTCTTCCTTTTTCAACCTATGTCTACAATTTGTCACAAACATTTTTAATTCTGACCATGGCTTCTAACATACACTCAGCTTTGTCATCACCCATCTGGTTATAGAAGAGGTTGAACCAGCACAGCCCTTTGCAGAACTCCACCAGCTACAGTTTTCTATATAGATGGTGATTAATTTATTGTTAAAATAATAGTGTACTGCACAAGCACAAGCCAACAGTCACTGTTACATAGTGACTTATTCTAGAGAGCATTTGTCTGTTGTGTCAGATGATATCAAGACAAAAATCAAGATGGAAGACCCTTACCTTCTCCCCATCCCCTAAACCACTTGACCTACTGTAAAAGGAAAGATCTGCTTTACATGGCTTGCTTTTGATAAATCCATGTTGACTGCTGCCCATCTCGTGCTTGCAAACAACTTGTTCGATACTTTTCCCAGAGTTTTCTAGGGTCTGGAAAATCAGTCCACCTCTTCCTTCTCCTCTGTTCCCCATTTTAAATGAATAACCAGTCAATATTGCTCAAGATTACCTACTTTACAGAAGAGTCTAGAGGAAAAGTATTCAGGAATTTGTGTCAGAGCTTCAAGCTGGAACCTCAGGGCTGGCCAGGTCTGTGAGACTTTTATTCCAGGTCCAAGTCTCTGATCCATGAGTTGGCCCTCCTGCCTGGCATAAGACAGAGGACGTTGACCTACTTATGCATGGGTAAACTTGAATACAACTTTCAAAATTCCCACCTCTAAATGTCAGTGCTTGAAGAATAACATCTGACTTGCAGAAACTGACAGTTTCTGTGCCAAAACCTGGAAAGATCAAGAATTTTAAAATGCAGGTATCTTAGACTTAGTACTAGAGAGTAATTGGTTTCAAAATAATATATGTATGTCTTGGCATTTAATTATGAATCTTATTACTGCTCTGGTTTATTACTTTCTTGAGATAAACTGGTACATTTTATCATAGGTTTCATTTATCAGATATAGTCTTAAAAATAAATTATGTGTGATCTTGCAGAGCATGTGCACTTTCAGGCTGGGCTGCCTTAAGCAGTCAAACCAAATCAAGCTGCTCCAGGCTCTGCACTGGATCTAATCAGTTACAGAAAAGGGCAAAATCTCCCACTAAACTTTTCCCCTCTCTCACCTTTCCCCTGACTGGCAGGTTTTCTCTCCAGTTTTACACTTGATGGCTCCCTGACAGGTTTTGTTTTCCAGCAGCCCAACAATCACTGTCCCTGTTTTCCCAGAGATACCATTTCAGTGCGTCAATGTTCACTATCTATCCATGTCACATTTAGCTTTAATCCTTCCTTAGATTTTTGTTCCAGACCTTTGCAGTCAGTACCTGTTGCAATGGGGGGTCTTGCAAACTTAGTTAGGCAACCTGATTGTGTTTGATGGAAGTATCTTGAGTAAACAGCTCGTTAGGTACATGGCCACTTGCTCAAGAGGTTGAAAAGTTGCATTACTCATTTACACATGGGATGTTTTGAAAATAAAACCCAAAACACTGCCTTCTTATCAGATAGCATTTAACTCATTCATGTTTGCAGAGGATGATTCTGAAATTCCCTTTCTGTAGTTCCTTTCCTCTTATGACTGTTTATAAAAGGTGACCAAGTTTATGACTACCCCCAGAAGGTAGCTGTAATTAATCAAAGCACAATTGAGGTACTAACATCCCACCTATCTGAAATATCCCTCTAGTTTCAATTGAACAAGGCTTTCCCTTCCACTTCTTAGCCTAAATTGTTGCTATGGAATGTTAAATATTTGCCACAGATCACTCCAAAGCTGGCAGTACTTCAGTAGGAGATAAAGTGACCTCTGGGAATTATTTGCAACATTTTCAAGAGGTTCTGAAATCCTACAAGGAGGTTAAAAAAAGGATCTTTACACAGAATAAGATTTTCTTCATGATTAATTAATAAGCATTATATTCATTTTGCAAACAGAAAACCCTCAAACTTACCTGCATACCTAAACTAGAGCAAACTGGAACTGAAGAACACTTTCAAAAAAATTATACTAACATCATGATGCCCAAATAAAGGGCTCAAAACCCCAACTGGACTGTCTGCAATTACAAGTGAGGTCATGAGTCTGACAGAAACTCACTGCAATCCAGGATATATCCTGGTCCTGGGGGTTGTGCTGAGTGACCAGCACAGCAGGAAAGAGTCTAAGGAATGTAGTCCCCAAGTAACCATGCTGATCAAGAGAGAACATGCTAAAATGAATCAAGTTGCATTTGAAATCTTCCTTGCTATTAATCTGACATGAATTAACGGGCAGTAAGGAATGTAATACGCTGAAAAATATGAAAAAGGCATATTTTGCTAATAGAAAAAAAAATCCTATTATGATACTCAATGGGAAAAAAATAAGTTTTTTGTTATAGTGCTAATTAGCACTATTCAAATAATCGGTTTAAATCACCTGCTGCTATGTTTTTAGTGCTGTGGATCAAAGATAAATAGGCCCAGCCACAGTCCTCCATTTTTAACCATTCCTGTTCTTTTTCCCTCCTGGACTTTCAAGGATTCCACTTTCTAGCTTGGCAATTTTGTCTGAAAAAAAAAGTTGAGTAGCCAATTTTCTTAACTCTCACATCCATCTGGCCAGGCAAAATAAGCCACAAATTTCAGAAACTGCAATAAATATGAAACAAACAAACAAAAAAACTCCAACCCAAACCACCATGGAAATAGCAAATTCAACTACTCCTATTGAATTCTGCCAGCTTTAAACAGACCCCTGGAGTCAGGTTTTCAAGTGTTTATTATGCACAATTACTGCTGTTTTTTTCTTTTTTTAAAGGTACATATTGGGTGCTGAGCACCCACCCTCTTGTAAAGACCTGGCATATGCAATTAGTCCAAGCAACAATTGTGCAATCCTAATTACCTGTTTACACAAACTTATATAAGTGGTCACCACCAAAGGCCATGTCTATACTGGTACAATAAATGTTCCTGGGACCACTTCTGGCCCTGAGGCCAGCTAGCATGTCTGTACAGTTAAATTCCCGTATCCATCAAGACAGAGCAGCCATATCCAACCTGTTCATTGAGAGCTGAGTAGCCTGTATGGACTCCCAATGCTTTGGAATTGTTTGGAAGCCTGCTGGTTAACACCATCCAGCATTGCACAATGGAACATTTTAACTATTCAATACCATGGATGATTGTGTATCAGAGCCCAGGAATGTGTGCTGTTTAATACACTAATATGGACATAGCCTGAGAGTCAACTATGACCTGAAAATTTCATGTTAGATGACAATTATTTTTTTTATTCAGAACAAAAATAAATGTCCCACTGTAAAACCAGTGAAGCCTATGCCTCTCTATGGATTTCATTCAATTTTGGCTTGGCTGCTAGAAAATATATATATTTATAGTGCATATTGTTAGTATTTTTGTTGCAGATTTGCCAAGGAATACCAGTCAGGGACAAGGACCCTTGCACGAGCTGCAAATGCAAAACAAGGAGTGCCTACTTCAAAGGTTGCAAATTCAGGATGTATTATCAACATGTATGGGACTGACTGCATTGGCTGATGCAGATGCTGATGCAGATAGATGGGAGTTCTCACTACCCCTGCTAATCCCAGGGTTGGACACGTGGGAAGCACAGTGTTGAAAGATTCATTTGAGCTGGCCAGGAGCCAGCTGAAGTCCAGATGTAGTCTAGACAAATCGGGCTGTAGCTGCCAAGAGCCGGAGCTTGGGAGCTCGTAGGCAGCACTGTGTAAATACAGCCTGGCTTCTCCAGCCTGGAGCTAGACAGACCCTGGCTGTGCCATGTGGCTGTGCCAGCTGGGTCTGCCCCACACTGAACCCTGTGTTATGGCACAGATGTGCTCCCGCCCCACATCGATCTCCTGCTGCAGCTCCTGGCCACTGTGGGCTGGAGATGTCCATGTTAGAGCAACTGGGTCAGTGTGTAACCACCTGCCTTCAGCTAGAGCTGAGTGCAAGCTGCCAAACTCACCCATGGAGCTCCCCCAGCTATTTCTGTTCTAAGGGCAGCACTACAGGACTGCCCAGGGCATGAAGATGTGTCACTGGTGGGGAGAGCCCATGGCTAATGCATGTGACTGAGGCAGAGAGTGACAAGTTTGCAGCTGCACAAACTTAAATTAATCTTAGTGCTTGGGCATAAATGAGGTAAATTTGGGCCTGACCCATGCATGAATGAGAAGGATATTTTGCCATAGGCATTAGTTTTAATATTGCAAATCATATATTTTATAAAAGAAAAAAGGGAAGGTATTTGCTCTTTGTCATGCCCTTTGAAAATTATTGATTTTTTTTTCTCTCTCTATGATAAACAAAAAAAAAGCAGCAACGAACAATCTGGAAAAATGACACAACTTGGTAGCAGCAGTAATAGAGCTTCCTGCTTTCCGCGTCACAGCCTTGGCTGCTGCCGGCCTGCTCACAGCCTCCCCACGCACTGATTACATTCTCCATATCAATTCATGGATTTCATTGAGCTACTGCTCCTGAGAAACTCTTGATCTTGTAGCTCAGCTGGGGAGCCCACATCCATGTGAGCCCATTCCTACGGCTGCAATGTTGGGAGATGCTGTTGGCTCCAGGGCTGCTCATTCTGCAGCCTCCCCAAGAGCATCTGCTGCCCACAGCTTCTTCACTAGAAAAACCCTTTTAATCTGAACTCCTCATCTGAGTTCAGAACTGGGCATTTTGATGTCCTCCTCTACTGCTGAAGAGCTTTAGGGAGGTCTGAGCCCAGGTGAGGGCTTCCAGCTCTGCCCTGCTGGCACAGCTGCATTTTGTGTTCAGAGTTTTGTAGCACTGCTGCAGCTGCTGAGTTTCTGTGCTCAGTAACACAATGATGAACCCAGGCTTGCAGTACCTCAGAAGAACAGCTTTAGAATTGGTTCCTTATTCCCTCTAATTCTAGTGCTTCTGAAGGAGCTCAGAGAAATTAGTATTACTTACAAATATGGCAGGAGATGTCTTAGCATGCAGCACACTTGGGTGTCTGTGCACCAGATGGAGACAGAGAAATGCTGCCACTCCAGGACTCTCCCATCAATCTGGTGCTCTTGAAATTTGTGTTAAATTCTGCTTAGAGGAAAAATATTAGTCAGGACCCCCACCTACTCTCACAGTGAATTATCTCAGTCAGGAGCCAGTACTGAGATATACATTGATTGTTTTTAAATTTAGTTTCAGGTTCAGTACCTTGCCAGGGTCTGCGGTGTACTGCTTCCAGGAAAGGGTGATTCCCACGCAAACAGGTACCTGAGAGGAGGGAGGAAAATTGGCCATCCACATGTGAAGGACACTATGTGAGTGTTCATTAGACAGGGGCAGAGATGAGCCCCAAGGAGGTACAGAGGGGTTTTAGTCAACCAAGAGCTATCAGCCCAACCTCTGAAAAAAGAGGCAATTTCTGGGAAAATGGGTAAATACTGCCATGCTCTCTTAGTTGATGTCCAGGGGCAGGCAGACTTTGAAACTGTCTGGATCCACTAGGATGAATGTCTCAGGAGCCTGAGAAGAATGGCAGTCCCTCTTTCTCCTCCACCTCAGAAGAGGCAGCAGATGGTCATTATGTCCGGGACAAATTCTGCAGCTTCATACTAATGTAAGCAAGGGTGGTCTTCATCTCTACCCTTTAGAAATGAGTCCTGGCTATTTTTTCCCACTGTACATCTGTGCTTTTTTTCTGCATCTCCTGCCACACTGGCTGGGGCTCCAGCTGGGGGTGATTTTGAGATAACTGGAAACAATAAGGTTTTCCTCACCCTAGGGTGTGGTGAGTGAACAAAGAGGGTATTGAGACACCTCAGCAAGTGCCCTGGTCCTATGCCACGACCAGCAAACCTCCTTGCCCAGTCACCCCACCTCCACAGGGGTGTCTCCAATGACCAGGAAAAGAGACTCACAATGCTGCAGCAGCACTCCAGCCCCAGCATCCCCCGGGCTCTCCCAGCCCAGCCACATCTCCTTTAGCTGTTACCATGCTCAGGTGCCAGGGCCTCCAGAAAATCTGACCATTGCCACTGTAAGAGGTGTCCGCGGGCTCAGCCCTGTGCGGGGACCTCAGGAGGCCGCAGCAGCCTGTGCCAGTGGCATACCTGGGCTTTGCTGCAGTCGTACCACTGGAGGGGTTAGAGTTTCTGCTGATTTTCCTGGGCAATTGTCTGTAATTACAGCATGGAGAGTTACTGATGAAAACAAATGCTGGCACATATTGTTACAGGGCTACAGCCAGGAGGGCTTCCCAATTGCCATCCAAGATTGTCGTCTCGGCCTCCATGTGGGCAAGTGCTGAGTTTCAGCTCCCCTGCCCCTGAGGACCCCAGCACGCAGGGGGAACTTCTATCCACATCTTCACTGCCTCTGCTCCTGCCATTGTCCCCAATGGAACCAGCGACAGCCCTGCCTCAGAGGGACTTGCTTTCCTCGGGGGGGGGGGGGAAATGGCCTATTCATCAGTGGGGTAAGCACAGGAGCCCAGCTCTGAACCCTGTCCTTCCAGAGCATCCCCAGCATGATACTTTCTGCCCTGTGTTTTGGTTATTAATCACAGGTTTTAGTGGTTTTTTTAATGAAAGGCCCAAGCAGGTCCAGCTGTTGGCTATTCCTGTTCTCTGGGTTGTTGAGCCTGGGGGAGATGTCATAGTTGGCAGCTATCCTACATCAAGCATAGGCACTGCAGAGGAAATAAAATGAATCTTGCTGCTTTCCAACAGATAATTAAATATTTGCAAGCCTGTTATTTTACCTCTTTTACCGCTTCTTTTTTTAATAAAGACTACTTCACCATCACCTTCAGAACAGCTATTGCTTCCCTCCCTGACATGCACTGGCCTGGCAGAGAGTAGCACTTGGAAGAAGAGTGTAGAGCAGCTCTGCCATAACTATCGTATCCCTGAGAGATTTCTCATTTCCTCTCCAGCCTTCCCAGGACAACACAGGGTTCTGCTTGCAGCCTCACAGACAGCCCACAGCATTAAACCAGGTATCAGCTGTTGCTGACAGGATACTAGGAAACTTTGAGACACAAGCTTCCCTCTGCCAACTGCAGAAACAAAAAACTAATGCATATAATAAATTTTGCCTTATCTAGCTTTTCCCTAGACTGTGTATAACAGTCACATCATGATATCCTGCAAGGTGACATTTCCTGTGAATAGTCAAGTTGTCAGGAAAAAAAACAAAGCAAGTGAAGTGATAAATTAGGAGCAAATACTTGATGAGCACATTAACATACAAGAACTTGTTTCTTTAATCTTCTATCAAACATTTAGTAACAGGGCGTGGGGGTGTTAAATGAAGTGCTGTTCCAGTTATTTGATGGTGGAAGTTGATGTATGTGCTGGGAGGAGAGCAAAGTCAGTGCTAGCCAGCAGGAGTAGATCTTTTCAGCCCTGCTGATGTCAATGCCGGCTCCCTGCATGGAAAAGATGCAACATGTGTTAGATAAGTGAGTCATCCTAGGTCACGCCTGAAGCCAGCAACTGCTGAGCTCTTTTCCAAGCTCTGCTACTGATTTGCTTGATGGCCCTTGTGGGTTTGTCAGGCCAGAAATTTGTTATTGCACACTCAAACTACCCCTTAAGAAAGCAACTGGTTTCTTGGCATCCACTGCTACTCACAGCTTCCTAAAATAGCAGCCCGTCTCTGTTACCTCCTTGCTTTCCTCCATGGATAATGGAGACAATTGCTCCAATGCATCCTAGTGGTGTGCAAACAGACAAGATCTTGCCAAGACAAATGTGAAACGTTAGGATCTCTAACCCTTTGCTGTAGGATGGAGATGTTTGAGTCACACAGACTGAAGCTACAGAAACACTGAACTCCCTGTGGCTGGCTTCACGCCCTCAAGCATCCCTGGGCTCTTGCTTCCCCATTAATTCCCCATTAATAACTACTTTTTTACATCTGTCACTTGGCCAACTCTTAGCTTATACCCTATTCATCCTGTATAATGTGAGCTCATTAATCAACCTGTCATGTGGTGGAGAAAGCCAAGAATACTGTGTGAACCAGATCTCTGATCTTGTCCAAAGGAAAAGGCAACAGGTTTCTTTGACAAGACTTACCTTCCACAAAACCCCACTGATTAGCATTGGTCTTATTTTTAACCTCTAATGGCTTGTTGTTGAAGGCCTGAATGAACTTTTGGTCATTGTGTTGAGGAATACTGTCCTACTCACCAACCTGTTGCTCCCGATAGTGCCCCTTCTACACCTATTAAGTTCCAGAGCTACTCTGTCAGTTTCCCATGTCTTTAGAATTCCTCTAGATTTGTAAATATAAAACTTTACCACATATTTCAGTCTTCTCCTTTAAGACACAAAGATAGCCAAGCCAGATGATGTAAAAAATGTTTAATTTTAGCAGATGCTGCCTCACATCCTCCATTGTTCCAGATGGTAAATGATGTACTCACTCCATCTGCAATATCATAAGGGATGAACATCCATCTTCTTCCCAAATGCAGAATAGAAGTAGATATTTTTTTCTTCTTTTTTTTTTGGGGGGGGGGGGAACACAGTTTGTGATTTTACCATCTGCATTTGGCAATTAATCTATACAGCCATGGGGATGAGTTTGGGAGAAGAGGCAGCATTGTTCCTGATATTATTATGTGAATGTTTTCTGCATTTCTTTCACTCTCTTGGCTGTTGATAGTCTATTAATCCTTAGGTTTCCTTTTATTAATCACTTACATTGTTTTAACTTGTAATTTATGATCACCGTTGTTCTATTTCCTGTGGGTTTTGCCTGATTTATACATAATTTCTTTATGTTATATTGCTCTTTCTACATCTCTTTTAAAACAGGCTATTTCTTACCCCACATATCTATTTTCCATCTCCATGATATCATGGTTTGTGGAGCAACCAGCAGAATAGTCTTGGATATTTTCCAGTTTTCATTAACACTTCACATTTTACATTTACATTTCCAGTCAAATATGCCAGCAACAGCTTTAAATATGAGCAAACACACACACAACTGAACACATAAACACAGCACAACCTTGACCTCTTAGACATAAAGGGACCACAAAAAAAAGGTCCCGTTAGCAATAATTTGTAAGAAGTGGGAACACCAAAGAACAGACTTGGCAATGTGTTGTAATGACATCAAAGTGAGAGAGTGCATTTAACCCACTGTCAATATGGTGAACAGGCCTTCAGTCATGTCATTACTAAAAAAATTTTGTGATCTTTGTTTCCTGGATGGTGCTCTCTGCTGCTCCACAGAGGTCTCAGTGACAAAGTCTGTCAGCATGTGCTTGGGCTTCTGACAATGACACACATTCCTCAGGTCTGCTGACTTCACCAAGGGCACCAGCATCACTTGGATTTTCTCCTGAAGAGGCTACAGCTAGAAATTTGATCGCAAGTTCACAAGGGCATAAGTTGCCCGATGGCTACTAATGTTTCATTGGCAGAAACACAGTCTTCAATGCAGTCTCTTCCAGGCTTACCAGTTCCACCACAAGCTTTGCCAAATCCTCCACCTCCAAGATGCCGTCTTCATGGACAAGCCCAGGTGTCTGAAGCATTAAAAGCCATTGATGAAGTGAAGATTGTCGAGCATCGTAGATGTGGAGGTCCTCCTCCCCACACAAGGCAGCAATAACATCCCCTTGGGTTTTGGGTTCAACTTTGTTTGTATTTCTGAATATAGAAACATATGGGTGTTTATGTTCACAGATATGTCTGTGCACACTGCATACATAGGCTGATAATTAGTGCTCTAATCTACTTGAATGAGATAAATCTAATTTGATTATGGTCTGTGGTACAAAAACAACTTCTAATTTTTAGATTGAGTGATTAGTCCATCCATTTCTGTCAGAAGGAGGCTCTCTTTTGAGCTAGCCAGAGCTCTTTGAAGTTAGCAATGAACCCCTACTTTTTGAAACTCTGGGGAACTGCTGTTGGCTGTATGAAATGATCCAACTAACAGTGAATTAAAATCCTGGTGTGGTTTCCTCCTCTGAGCTGCAAAGAGGTGATTGGAGGACTGAACGCCCTGTTCTCTTGTGCAGTGTGGTGGTCTTTCCAGCCACCCATCAGTATCTCATTTCCAGTTTTATTAAGTGGAACTTCACTCCATAAATCACATCTCGTTACTTGCAGTACCAGAAGGAAGACATTTCCTGCTGGTACTGGGCACAAATGCTGTGCAGGCTTTTAGAGCTTGGCAGCTATACAGAGCCCATCCTGGTGCAGGAGCACAGAGGTCCTGGGTTTCTGAGAGCATCAAAATGCTTTTGACTCTGCCCCTTTACAACTGACCTGAGTAGAATGCATGTGTCCATGACCTGAGTAGAATGCATGCTATTCAGTTGATTCAAATCAGGAAGGTAGGACAGACAAACAGCAGTATGAGGGAAGGACAGCAGACAAGCTGCTCCAACGTGCGTCTGCAGGGCACTTGCCCCAGTGCCCAGAACACCTATGTGCAGTTTGGGGTTTAGTTTCTGTGTGCTTTTCAGGTTGAACATTTACCTGTACTTAACAACTATGTGTCAGTATCTGCTGCATTCCCCCCTGAGTGTCCCAAACAGTCCCCTCAATAGTACAGTAAACAGTTGCTTTGTCTTTTGTCTTTATTAGTCCCACAGGAGACAATATTGCCTTTTCTTATGACCCTGTGCTCTTGCTGGCACAGCTGTGTTCCTGCCAGAGCACGTATTAGTTCCTGAGCTCAGGGTGCTTACAATGTGTTTTGTTATGTGTTGACACAGACACACACGCTGGTTTACCCTAATGACGTGGGTCTCTCAGAAAATGGAGAGCTAAATTCTAGGTGGCCATGGGGGCTACACGGGATCCAAAATACTGCAGGATGTCTCCCTACATCTCAGAGTCAATTTCAAAGGGACAGGGAGGCTAGAGCAGGGGCGGGGGAAGAAAGAAAATGAAAAAGGTGATTTACGGGCCTAAACAGTCTTCTGGCACTGGTGGTCATGATCTGGCTTTCCCTTGCCAGAGAATGGTCTTTGCCTAGCTGAGCTGCCCATCCTGAGAGCATGAGAGTATCTGGGCTGTTCTCAGGTCCTGCTCCAAATCCCCAGTCATGGTGACACGGGCTCTGCACTCTGCTAGCTTCAGTTTCATCATTCCACACATCTCCTGGCGCAGTCAGGCATGGGAAGCAATTCTTGGCAGCTGCCTCTGGAACCATATTAGTACTGTACTATAGGAGCTACTGCCACCAAGATGTCCTCATCTTCATCAGAGTCTGTTAAAGGGAACTGCTGCCCTTCCTCCAGGAGAGACCACAGTAGTCAGCAGCACAGCAGGTACAGAAAGCAAAGCCTAGCATCGAGAAGGGATAGACATCTGCTTCAGCTAGGAAGCCTGGCTGTCTACAAAGCAGCTTAAAAGGTTATCCTAGGTAAAAGCAGGCAAACAAAGCAAATTTGTGGGCTTGTTTCCGTGGATACTTGCCTGGAAGTGGAGGCATCCTTTAGAAGTTCTTCATAGCCACAGTGCCATGGATTGTTATGAATCACTTGGGACAAATACATCCTCAAAGCAACAATGACTTTTTAGTCCATTGTAAGTAGTTCATGTGTTGATGTTTTAGAGAATAACATTGCTTAATGTGTTTATACTTTCTGAAGGATGACGCAAGAATGTCTCTTTATAAGGTAACCAGCTCTTGTGGAAAGATCCATATGGCAGGTACAGCATTCACAGCACTATTATCCAGAGCATCCTGTTGTCATTTGCACAGTTTTTCTTTCAGGTGTTTGGACATACACTTTGTCATTGTTACTTTTTTTAGTCCAGCAGATACATGCATGTCATCCTTTTATAGCCTATTCCAATTTTGCTTGCCGCAGAAGCAAAAAATTTTTCAGAACTTCCAAAAAAATTTAGTAAGCTCCCTTATGTGTGTTTATGTAGCCTTTCATCAAAGACTATAGAAAGAGGCCATGTGGTCTTGTGGCTAGATCAAAGCTAGAAAGCTCCTGAGATCTAATCTGGGCTGAGCCAGTGACTCACTGGGTGGTTTTGGCAAGTCACATGATCTGTTTGCTCAAGTTCTATCCAGCTGAAAAAAGCAGGCAAGAAATATATGAAGAATCCAACCTGAGCTTTCCAGCACAGATGTATTTACAGGAAATAATCTAAATTGATATACCACACATGCAGACTGGAGTTAATACTCTGTAACAAAGATACCAGGCTCCTGGCAATACATACTGACTTTTGGCCTGTGGCTCTTAGCATCTGCAGTTCTCAAACAATCTCAACACATGCAGGACTACCTGAACAAGAGCCCGTTTACATTGGGGAATCCTTAGAATCTCGCTCTGCAGTCATGCTTTTCACTCCATTCTTTAACCCACATTCAATAGTGGGTATCACACATTGTCCACTGCACTGGCAAAGGAGTGTGTTCAGTTCTTTTTCCAGGCTGACAAGTTGAGAGTTGAGGCTGTTCAGCTTGGAGAAGAGAAGGCTCTGGAGAGACCTTATAGCACCTACCAGTACATAAAGGGGCTACAAGTGAGCTGGAGAGAAACTTCTTGCAATGGCATGTAGTGACAGGATAAGGGGGGACGATTTTAAACTGAAACAGGGTATATTTAGATTGGACATAAGGAAGAAATTCTTTACTGTAAGTGTGCTGAGACAGTGGAATATGTTGGTCAGAGTAACTGTGGATGCCCCATCCCTGGTAGTTTTCAAGGCCAGGTCAGACGGGGCTTTGAGCCACCTGGTCTAGTGGAAGGTGTCCCTGCCCATGTTGGAACTAGATGATATTTAAGATCCCTGCCAACCCAAACCATTCTGTGCTTCTATGATTCTATTATTTTATTACCCTTTTACCAGAGCCTCTCAGGACTCAGCATGCGAGTGCACAGGTCCTTCATGCATGCGTACAACAGCGTTTTTGCTTTGCATGGGCCTGCAGCCTGTAACGCTGCTCTCAGGCTACCTCTGAGTGGGAAAAGCCCAACTCAGCAGCTGCCTGATCCCAATCTCCAGTTAGTATTTATCCAACAATTCCTCCTGGAGAGATTCTCTACTGGCAAATAATTTCCCTCATGTGTTTTTCCCTTACACCTGTTTTGAGGCTGAGAACATTAGGAAGGCAATCCTGATCCTAATCAGGACTGTAATCCTTTCAGCCCAGCACAGGATGGTGTGAGCAATCTGTTTGCCTGACAGTCGTAATACCTGGAGGATGATTGTGTGCCTGGGGTTATGCTGTCGTGTGCAATGGTGTTGAGTCACAGGCCAGGGGGTAGGAAGGGGAGTAAAAGGCTAAAAGTAAAAAGTTCCTACACAAATCCAAGATTTTCACTATTACAGAACCCCTCCCATTGTCTGCTCATGCTTGAAAGCCCAATGAGTGAGTCCTAGGGTGCTTCTTTGCTTTCATTAGACTGGGTGCACCCTCAGAGTCATGAGACCGTGTGCCTCACCACCCCTTTTTCTCCCTTCCCCAGTCTGAATAATCCAGGAGGCTGAGCTGCAGTCACTTATTAAGGCAAGGGGCAGCAGGAGCAAAGTGGCCAATGGCCTGGCATCACCACACAGTTATAAAACACAACCAGCATTCCAGGCACTCCTGGCATCACCTAGAAAATTTCCACCTTCAGTAGCCCCAGTCCCAGGTCTCCCCTCCACATCCTCACTCTTCCTCTCCCTGCCAATGCACTGGCGGGTTCTCAAGCACATCTTGTGCCAACACACACCCTAACACAATGCAACATTTCCACTGCCAGAACATCTCATGGTGCTGAACATGGGTGTTCCCATGACTCTTAAACCTCCATGGGCTGGTTTTACTTTCAAAAATGGCCGTTTTCTCTTATTTTCACAGTTAATTGCAAGTGAAGCTGCAGCTGAAGAGCCCAGAGGATGTCTCATTGCTGGAAGTAAGCTTTGAAGATGTTTTTGGGAGCAAAAAGAGATTCAGACCCTAAGTCTAAATCTCAGAAGCTGTTTTGAAGTACTAAGGAGCCATCCAGATTCATCTGCAGGGAAGGGAGTTTTGAACCAAAACTAATCAAAGCTCTTAAATGGATTAAAACCCACTCCTACTTAATACCCTGCCACTGGCCATCCTGCTGATTTCATTCTAAACCCAAAAGAAATTCATATGCTTGCCCCAGGGGAAATAAAACCAGTTTTCCATGAAAATAAGCTTGTATTTTCCCGATGGGCTGTGACCAGGTTTTGGTAGTGGGAGGGCAGGCTTCAGGAATGGCTGCTGTGAGAAGCTGCCAGAAGTTTTTCCAATGTCAAGCAGAGCCAATGCCAGACAGCTCCAGGATGGACTCACTGCTGGCCAAGGCCAAGACATTCAGGAATGATAGTAACACCTCTGTGATAACGTTTTAAAGAAGGAAAATGAGTTTTTGCACAGATGTAACTGCAGCCAGAGATGAGCAAGGTGGGAACATGTGAGAGGAACAGCCCTGCAGACACCCAGGTCACTGCAGAAGGAGGGGCAGAAGGAGGTCCAGGCACCAGAGCTGAGATTCCTCTACAGCCCATGGTGCAGCCCATGGTGAGGCAGCTGGGACCCTGCAGCCCATGGAGGACCACAGGGATGCAGAGATCCACCTGCAGCCCTTGGAGGTGACCTAGGCTGGAACAGGGGAATACCTGTAAAAGGTTTCCCATGGGAAACCTGTGACCTGTGGGCAAGGACCTATGGACCCATGGAGAGAGGAGTCACGTGGGAGCAGGTTTCCTGGTAGGACTTGTGACCCTGTGGGGGGCCCATGCTGGAGCAGCCTGTCCCTGAAGGACTGCATCCTGTAGAAGAGTGACCCACATTTCAGCAGTTTGTGGAGAACTGTTATCCATGGGATGGACTCATGCTGGAGAAGTTCGTGGAGGACTGTCTCCCATGGGAGAGACCGCACACTGGAGCAGGGGAATGACTCTCCCTGAGCAGTGACAGAAACAACCTGTAATGAACTGACCATAACCCCCATTCCCAGCTCCCTGTGCCACTGAGGGGGAGGAGGTAGAACTTGGGATGGAGGTAGGGGTGGGGGTAAGATGTTTTTAAGATTTATTTTACTTCTCATTATCTTGCTCTGATTTTGTTAGTAGTAAATTCAATTAATATCAATTAATAAATTTGAGTCTGCTTTGCCCATGACAGTATTTGATGAATGATCTTTCCCAGTCCTTCCATGGGCACAACAAGACTGCAGGGACTCCTCAGTGCAGGGCTCATCCTTCCCATCGCAGCAGCCACAGCCAGGCAACCATCCCCACTGCCCTAGGTGGATCCAGAGCCACAGGACTGCAGGGTGCAGGTTTACAAGTCAGGGTCTGAAACGAGAAACAAAACATCATCAAAGTCCAGTAGTGTTGTCATCCCCTGAACTCTACTAAATATATTAACAAGCAGTAGCACAGTAAATTCCAAGATGCAGTGGAGTAATTAAAACAATAAAATCTTCAGGATTGAGATGATGCCTTTTGTAATCCACCCACAAGGTGAACAGAAAAAGAGATCTTTACATCTGTATTAGCTCTTCAAAAGAGATTCCTGGAAACAGCCTGGGAAACAGCACCCTTTCCCTGCACAGAAACAAGAAGGGACAGAAAGGACAGAAAGTTCAGTCCTCTGCAGGGTTGTAATCCTGTCCTGCTTCTTCCCATCTTATTATCTCATTCCCTGGTTCCCGCAAAGCCTCTCCAATAAACCTTCCACACTGGGACTCCTTGGATCTGACATGAGCAATTCTTGCATTTTGCACGTGGCTGAATTTCACTCCAGTGCGTAAAAAAACCCAGCAGTTGAATTCGGTAAAAGGAACTTCCCATCTCTGTGTCAAGTATGGGAAGAGTCACAACTTCTGCCCCCAGCTCATATGGCTCTGCCCTGGACAGAGAGCCCAGAGCGGTGCTTTACTTTGCACAAAATGCTGACACCAACAAATACCATAGTAGTGGAAGTAACTTTAACAAAATCCTGCTGGCTAGCACAGCACTTCTGAACCCCAGCTGCCTTTTTTTTTTTTTTTTAAGTTGTTTTGAAAGTTAATTGTTGAGCCTCACAGAAAAAAATAAAAAATTGGAGTTGGGCAACTATGCCAAGGTTAAATTGGGTCAAATCCTGAAATCCTGACTTCAGGCCAGACTCTACAGTTCCCATTGATTTACACAGGAATGTTGCATGCACTGGAGAATTTCTCCGTAGTTTGCTCCTCCAGCTCTGCTGAGTGAATGCTGAGTTTGAATCTCTAGGTTTGACCCAGTAGAATGGCATTACAGAGTGCAGGCCAAGCCTGATTTGCTTCAGATTACAGTGGTTGTGTTATAATTTATGCCAGAGCAAAACTCCTGAGTATATCCTAAATGTAGCTGCATTATAGTACATGTCAGAGCAAAACTTCTAGATACACCCTTACGATCTGGGTGGGGATTTTCTGCATGTGGGATCCGTGGAACCAGATACCCCAAGCATGGAAACTGGATCATCCCTGCAAAAGGCTTGGTGGGGCTGCCAGGGTTTAATTGCAGCTCTCTGCTTGCTCAGGGGCATCTGGTTTGAGTGAAGGCTCTCGAACTCGCACCAATGGGGTAGGACCCACACGGGCTCACAGCAGAGAGCTCAGTGCCCTGCTGATTGCTCCCATCCCTGGCTGTCTTTGCTTCCATAACTTCTTGGCATTTTTTTGCAATTGACACTTTGCTAGCAAAGGAGGAGCAACTGGGATTTGAGATGACTCCATTGGTACCATGCGGTGTGTCCTTGTCACCAGGAGCATCCTCAGCTGGCCCATAAAGGAAAGATCCAGCTCCCCCAGGCTGCCCAGCATAGAAGAAGATAAGAGATGAGAAGTTGTTTTTGCATGATTTCTGAGCATGCATTTTCTATACATACTCAGAGTGATTTATTTCTCCTTTTTTGAATGGCTGTAGCAGTTCAAAGGATCAAGGCTGTATCACTAATCACGTACTTTTTATTGATTTGGTTGATTGCTTCTCAACTTAACTCCTCCCTATTAGATCTTGAACAGAAGAATTTCTCCCATTGTTTTTGAGGACAACCCACATCCTTTGGTAGCTGCAAACATATATAAGGAAAGTGAATTATCCAGTCCATTGGTGGCTTATCCTGTTGGATGTTTTATGTTATGATCACTGGAAGAATCACAGTGCTGAACTGTACATTTTCTATGTTTGGCATGTGGTGAGACTAAATAATCCTGTCTGTTGCAAAGTCACTCATGCTAGTTGTTTCCAAATGAATCAATAACCCTTTTAAAGCCACAGCTGTGAGACCATCTACTGCTGTGATCCATCTACCACTGGCTTTTTTACTGCCTACAGTCATACCCAGCATCTGTTACTCTGTGCAAGTCATCCCATTGACTCCGAGAAGAGCTGGGGGTGTTCAGGGCTTTGTGTTTAAGTGGCAAACCATGGACACACTTCCACTCCCCCAGTGCTGGGAGTCCATGGCAGCTGGTGTGCTTTCCAAAATGATTCATCCTGACCTTTGCTTGAGACATACAATGGCTTCCTAGCAAAGATGAACCAGATTTCTGGAAGAAACACTACAAAACCATAGTGGAAAATTTCCAGAAATAATTAAATGCAATCATTTGCAAGGGTCAAAAGATCTGGACACCTGTTTCCTGGAAAAGCAGTGAGGAGGGAGGGGGTGGCTTGACCATCGCTCAGCTGTCCCAGTGCCCAAGGAAGATTAGCACCTGGGTAAAGGGCAGGTGGCAGGTGCTGAAGACAGCAAGACTGAGGTCAAACTGACGGGAAGAAGAGACATGAAGATTTCATTGCTTTTCTAGAGGCTTCTGCACAGCATAGATTAATGGAATAGCTTGTGTTGATAGGGACCTTAAGTATCATCTTGTTCCAACCCCCCTGACATGGGCAGGGACACCTTCCACTAGACCAGGTTGCTCAAAGCCCCATCCAGCCTGGCCTTGAACACTGCCAGGGATGGGGCATCCACAGTTACTCTGAGCAACCTGTTCCAATGCTTCCTGAGCTTCACAGTAAAGATTTTCTCCCTAATATCTAATCTAAATCTACCCTTCTTCCATTTAGAACCATTGCCCCCTCTCCTATCACTACACTCCATGACAAAGAGTCCCTCCCCATATTTCCTGTAAGGCCCCCCTTAGGCAGAAGATGCTGAAAGGTCTCTCCAGAACCCTCTCTTCTGCAGGCTGAACAGCCCCAGCTCTCTCAGCCTGGAGAAGTGCTCCAGTCCTCTGGTCATTTTCATATGAGTGGTGCTCCAGCCCTCTGGTCATTTTCATAACCGTCCTCTGGAATTGCTCAGCAGGTCCATGTCCTTCTTATATTGGGGGCCCCAAAGCTGAATATAGTATTTCAGGTGGGGTCTCATGAGAGCAGAAGTGAATGGATGTGGTTCTGATCAATCTTGCTGTGCCTTCTTACTGTGGAGAGACTTCCAGCAGTTTGGGATGTATGTGCTGGGAGCCCCCAGCAGCTCCTTCAGCTCTAAGGTCACAGATGCTGAAGGCAGGCACTGAGCCACTTCGACAAACCTATCCTGTAGCGGTTCCACTGAACCTCTGACTATGAGGTGGGAGACCTGATTAGCTCCAACCCCTTTCCCCATGTCACAGGTGCAGGGATTTTGCCGAGGGAGGCTATAAGTCATAATAAGAAATCTCTTCTATCAGCACACAGCCTGAGCTCCCTGCACCACTCTGCCACTCTGCCTGTCACTGGGTGAGGCCTTTTCCTCTCAGGCTCTGACTCATGCCCACATGCGTGAGCAGGATGTGCATCACGGGCCAGTCCCAGGTCAGCAGCTCAGCCCACAGCGCCCTGCGGAGCAGCCCTGCCTGGGCCCAGCAGCCAAAACCATGCCAGCGATCCAGAGCCTTGCCCAGGGCTGGGGACAAGCTGGATGCAACTCCAGCATCTTATCTCCAGCACACCTAGGCATCCCAGGATGGACCATCTCCTGCCAGTGGCTAATACTAGCAGTACTGTCTGTCGACAGGCAGCAAGGCTTGCCTGAGGAGCCTGCAGGCAGGGGAGTACCTCCTATCTGGAGTCCAGGTCCCATCCTGACACGACAAAAGCACTCTCCCTGCAAAGCCACCCCTGCCTCTCGCTGGAGGGAGATTGCTCAGGGCTTTGGCTGTGGTTGGTACACACACATGAAGAGCTTGGGCCACAGCACAGCGTGTAAAGGTGCTCCCTCTCCACCCGAAACACAAATCCTGCTTTTCCCCATGTGCCCCGAAAGAAAGAAGAAGAGGAGATTCAGAAAAATGTTACTAATTCAGGAAATCATTCTGGAGGAGGGGGAGTAGTTCCTCTAACCTTCCACATGGGGAAAGAAAACTATTTGCTGACTTTGCCTTATTTTTTAATTTATTGTTTTGCTAGCTGCTCAGATGAAAGGACAAAACTGCCTGCTGTAATGAGGCAGCCAGTCAAGCATGCCTTTGCAGCATGGAGCATCTGGCTGGGACACTAGTAACAAGTAGGGAATAGTCCAAAGGGTTCACAGGACACATCCTTTCAAATCCCTCTTTGCAACAGAGAAACCAGGCATTTGCTTCTTCTTCCTCACATGAAAATCCAAAATCTCCTGGAGATCATTGCCTTCAGCAGACAGGGCCCTTAAATATCAAGGATCACAAGACCTATGATAAAAAATCCCATGAGTTCACTGATTAAGCCTTTCTGTCCACTGGGCTCATGTCCTCACCACTCTGGGTGCTGCGGCTGCCTCTGAAGGCTATTGATGTGCACAGTGTCACCTCCAGTCCCCATGGGGAGTGAGGGCAGCAAAAAGATCCTCCAAAACTGGGCCAGCTGCTCCTCTTCAGTCATTCCAGTCATATTGCTGTTGTTTGAAGCATATTCACCTTCCAAGAAAGGTAATTTATTGAAGCAATGGAATTCATTGCTGCAGGATTTTGAGACCTCAAGGTACAGATTGAGTCAAAGCAAGGGCCAAGCAAGGCTTCCAGTCATAGGAAGGTCCTTGGAGGATACTTAAGTACAAAGGTGGGTATCAGTGGGCCACAGTGTCATAGAATCATGCAATGCTTTGGGTTAGAAGGGACCTTAAAGACCCTCTAGTTCCAAACCCCCCACTGTGGGCAGAGATACCTTCCACTAGACCATGGAGCTCAAAGCCTAATCCAGCCTGGCCTTGAACACTTCCAGGGTTGGGGTGTCCACAGCTTCTAAGGGCAACCTGTTCCAGTGTCTCACTACGTTCACAGTAAAGAATTTCTTCCCAATCTAAATCAACCCTCTTTCAGCTTAAAACTGTTACTCCATGTCTTATCACTCCAGTCCCTGATAGCAAGTCCCTCTCCATTTTTCCTGCAGGTTCCCTTTAGGTACTGGGTCCCTGTGCTGCAGGGGTGCCTGATGGGCACCTGCCATACTCCCATGCACATCTGTGCACCAGATGCATCAGGCATCTGTAGTGCTTCTCCTGGGGCCAGATGGACCTGTCAGCCTGAGAGCATCCTGCCTTCCCCCAGATTTAGGCACCTTGGGCATAGGCATGAGGGTGGGGAGGAGCAGGGTTCCCCACCATTCTTGTCAGCCAACTATTTCATACATACAAAAACCAGGTGGGTTTTACACTTTCGCGTGATGTTTGAGGGTCGTTGCCCCCCTCCTTTGCAACAGAGGCTGCTGGCTGAACTTTGTGAACCTAGTTCTGCTGCCATTACTCACTGGAGGAAACACTTGATCACACCAAGCCCACTGCCCCATCTGAAAAGTTATTGCCATTGGGTGTGCAAGTCTTGCACAGGCTTTTGCCCCAAATTGTGCAGGTATTTTGTCTCCAGTTGTTAGTACAGCAAAGGAAACTCGCGGTATTTGAGCCTCACCGAGACTACGAATCTAACAAGTTGAGACTTGACAGGGATGTTATCACAGGGCCCAACAATGGCTTTACACTCAATTACATTTATGGTTTCTGTGATTCATCTAAATGTTTATGCCTTTTTCACTACCAGGAAGTTAAGAAAAAAAATTTTTTTTTTTAATGAAAAGGAAAATAAAGTTCTGTAATGAACAATTTGCTGGTGCAAGGCTCCGTGTGAGACAGGAAAGAAACTGAGCAACTACCTTGGGTGGTGGGGAAGAGCCATTTTCTGTGGTGACCAGAGCTATATTTGATTTCTTAGGCAATGTCAGCTTTTGCATGCTACATTCTTTGGCTAATTGCCAGCACGATGTGTAATACTTTAGCCACACTGTTGTTACTTAATCCTTTCCTAATCTGCAATTTGCGCAAGAGGAGTAAAATCTAAGCAAAGCCACTGAGAACATCTCCACTAATAATTTATCAAACTCAACTTTTGTTGTTGGCAGGAGACGGTAGTTGATGGAGGTGAATGTTTTCCCACAACAGCGCCGTATCATAAACACGGGGCAGCTGATTCATGCCACACTTATTTTCTGTCATCCACCCTTCGTGTCACCCTGATATTTCTTCGAATGATAAGCCCGTGTGTGTGCTCACAACACACCGCCAAGGTCCCAGTTTCATCTCTTTCTGCAAATTACACATTAATTAACCATTAATAACAGTGGGAGTTGCATGCAGAAATCCACACCCGCCGTGATGAGACCGTGCCCTTGGTGAGCAAGTGCCTTTTTAATCACCTCCACCTCAGTGCCGGAGCTGCCTCCACAGCCCTGCAAAACAAACGGCCCCAGAGAGGGAAGCGCCCGGGCGCTCGCCAGCTCTAATCCTGCCTTAAAGAAAAGCGTTACCTCTTGCTCTATGAATTTTATTTATTTTGGTCCTCTGGGCAGTGCTTGCTGTTGTTAGAAACATGATTGCTTCATACAGTTATGTTAATGTTTGCATTTGACAGAATGTAATTGATACTTCGGCTGCTCCAGTTTCAAAGCCAAATTAGGAAATGAAGTGCTGCACATTAGCTTGTTTAGCTGGTTAAATACTGTAAATAAATACATGCAGGGCAATGAAAACTAATGAGTTTTCTTTAAGGCATTTTCTAAATAGCTGGCTTCACAAAAAGAAAAAAAAAAAGATGCTGCTATGAACTCATATCCTGAAGGATCTGTCATTTTGCAGCAACAGAAGTTGATTCTGTCTGAAATCTGAACTCTGGATTTCACTTGGAGAAAAGGATTTTGCAAGTTATGAAGGAATCATGGCAAGAGCTGTTTCAAATTTCATGTTACTTTTATCAACAATACTTCTGAGACACGTTGCATTCAACAAAGCCATTTTTTGCAAGGGATTAATTGAGACCATGGTTATATGTCCAGTTATTCTTCTCAATGTTTCCTAGAAAAACATCTTTGTAAGAAGTATTTACATACGATATTTGTGCTGGTGAATCTGTGCACTGCCATAATGCTGAATGTTAGGCTTTCTTCCCTGACAGAATGCAATAGTATAAAAAAGTTGGGAAAAAATCTGCTTTTGTATAAAGAGATAATCTGTAGAGAATTCCTTGACAGAATGCACTCAGCACTGCTGGGATAAAATGTGTTTCTCAGGTTTTCTGTCAGGCCTGCCCTCAGTGCATTAAAGCAGAACTAGAGGAGAGCACTGCACTGGCTTTGTGATCCAGCCAAGGGCAATGAATTTTCCTCTTGTACATCAGTAAAATGACCCTGTTCTTTCACCCCTTTCCTTTCATAAATACTACACTGATGCAGAAGTGCCTTTGCCTGAATTGAAAGTGTTCTCCTAAAATCAGGGCACTGTTTAGATTAGGTAGATCTGAATCTCCACCATTCCTTTTTAACTGCAAATAACCTCAGCAGTATCACCTGCTTGGCAGAGATATTGACCTTAAACTTGAGCTTGCTGAGCTGGCTGTTTTACACGGCACTTTCAGAGGAAGCTGGTTTACAAATTCTGCTGTGCTACTTCAAAAGAAAATTTTTGAACTGGTGCCTAAAATGCAGCTGAAGTATTGAGAGTTGATAAAAATACATATTTAGGATGTAAGATTTATCCTGACTGGGAGGTGGTTAGATGCCGGCTTCAGATGGAGACCAGGATGTTGTGAAAAAACCTCAACTTTTCCTGTGTTTTTAGCAACAACAGAGAAGGACTGAAGGCTTCCAGCACTTTTCAGAGAGGGTAATTTCAAGGTGAAAATGGTGACCAGGTCTGCAAAATACATAAGAGATTCATGTGGTCCTCAGACAAAAGGACCATTTAAAAATAGACAAATTATGACTCTCACAAAAAGAAATGTGTGCATTGCATAAATCAAAGTTCTCACACCCACCATCAAAGTTTAATCACTTAATATGCTGGTTCTTTCAACACACTCTGAAACTTTGTATACAATAATACAAACGATGGGGTAACAAAGCAATAGCAATTTATTCTGCTGTACAAACGGATGTTGCATTATAATCCCTAAAGCAATACAGAGGCTGGTTGCAGATGTTACTACCATTTGGCGTTTAGTTTAATTGCTCTGCAGCACAGCTCATGTGAAACAAAGTCACAGGATGACCTACACATTCACCTACTAAGGGTGGCTTAACTGCAAGGGGTGTTTTGAAAGTTTTCAAGGTTTTGCTAAA
The DNA here is from genome assembly GCF_041296385.1 of Aphelocoma coerulescens. NCBI lineage: Eukaryota > Metazoa > Chordata > Aves > Passeriformes > Corvidae > Aphelocoma > Aphelocoma coerulescens. Next base: position 157,238,556 of record NC_091015.1, on the reverse strand, counting down.
ATACGAACCTCCTGCAGTTGTTTTGAAAGGATGCATCAGGGCTCCTATCCAAGCCTGAAAGCATGGTAGGGCAGGGGGTAATTTAATCAGCCAGGCTATGCAGCGCACATATTTTTACAAGTCTTGCAAGAATAACATCAGTAAAGTAACTTGAGATATTTTGGTGTCTGACATTCACTCAGCAAGTGCTAAGAAAATATGCTTACTGCACAGATCACTGGCTTCTCAGAGTGGGAGTCAAGGTACCTAATGAAAGTCATTGCACTTTGCTTTATCACTGACCAGGTCCCTATTCCCTCCTTTTCACTTTCCACTCCCCTTCTAAAAGCAAAACTGTTTTTGAAGTTGCTCCTGCTCAAGAAGCTGCCTGGAAGCAGTTGCTCCGCTGAACAGATTTCAAGCAAAAGGACAAAGTTAAACATGAGGCAAAGTATAAATAAAAACCAAGACTCTCTTCCTCCTCCTTTCCACTTGTGAGCGATGATCTCACCGCTCCGGGTGGATTGCAAGGGTGGCTTGATCTCTTTCAGGAACGCACATTCTCTAACCTTGATACTGCAGCTATTTATACTTCTCCCTTCTCACCACAAAGAAAAGCAGCTCTAATAATCTTTCCATTCGTTTTTAATGAGAGCACCGTGTGGCCTCTGTGCTGCTTCCCAGCAGCGGGGTCAAGCCTCTGCCCACGAGCTCCAGCTCCCTGTAACACCAATGCTCTTGGTTGCTGCCTCTCCCGGCTGCTCACTTTTAGACATCCGAGATCTGATTTTCCACTGGCTGGAGCATCACATTGCCAGGCACACAGGTGCAGGATGACAGCCCTGCTGCACCACAGCATCTTCTGCTCACAGGGCACAGAGGGAAACAAATGCATGGGCTGAAAGGTGAGAGGGTTTCTAAAGTTCAGAGGCAGAGCTGTAACTCCTGTCCCCCTTGTTTATCAGAGGAGTAGGATACCCCATTTCACGTAACCCTGGGGATGTCCCAAGTCCTTTCCACCTCACAAGAGGCAGGATCCATCCCCTGTCCCCACTCTCCCTGGGGATTCAACCCCAGGCTGAGTTGCGGGAGCTCAGGCTAAGGCATGATGGCACACACAGACTGTAGAAGAGCTGATAGTCTCTGAGGCATTTTTTCAGATAAAACCAAACTGAAACTGAACTGCATTCCTCTTGAGACACCACAAGAAATGAGGACAAACATTATGAAACCAAGTTTATTAAAACTTTCTACAAGTCAGACTTTATCATCCAGGTTTCCACAAACATATACATATGTACAAATTTGACATAGTGTTTTTAGCTTTTCTGGCAGAATTTTCTACCAATATATACAAATGTACTGTTTTTATAGAAGGGTTAAACTGTATCACAGATACAAATGTCAAGCAATCATGAGAGGTTTAGTGCAACGGAGAGCTGGAGCGCTCTGCTCTTAATGCTCATGATTCTGTCAAGTTAGTATTGCCAACATTAATTCACATTAAATTGTTCTTCGACACCTCTTATTAGGACAAAGTACAACAAAACAAGAAAACAAAACCCCAAACAATAAGGTATGTACAAAGTACACAGTCCATGAGGTATACATGGTATTCTCGCAACGTGTGGTGGGACTGCAGCTTGCCAGGCTTAACCCTTAAAATGACTTCACTCAAACTGGGTGGTGTTGGGAACGTGCATCACCCACCTCAAGGCCATTTCAGAAGCCGCACTCTTGCCTAAGGGTGAATGGACATCCCTGCATAAACCACTGGACACATGTGAAACGAAGCAGAAATTTTAGGCAAGACTAAGCTTTACTTACCCCCAACCCAGGAAGCTAATGATTTAGATATATTCATTATCCACACATATTGAAAAGACTATAAATAATCATGCAAAACAAAACAAAACAAAAAGAAAAAAGGTGGGGGGAGGAGGGCTGGAGGCAAACAGCATACCTGAATAATCAGCTAGGGGTGTAAGGAGATTTTACTCTTAAGACTAACTTTTTGGAGGATGAAGGGGAAACAGGAGGTGATGTGGTATTTTTAAGAGTTGAGCCGGTTGGAAAACATGGCCATGTTTACAGATACTGTACAAGACACCCCAGATCCTTTTCCAGGGGAAGGCGCCCCAGCCGATAGTGTTACAGTTTGGTAAACGGATACATTTTGGCACTCGAGCTAACAAGACCTGCTATTTGACAAGCTCGCTGAGGGTATAAATTTATATAGGCTACACTGTGGTAACATGAGGCTTAAGTCTATTTAAAATGCTTTCCTGGTCAGCGAATGGAATTGGAAGGGATCTGGCTGAGAGATCCACTGGTTTCTGCTTCAGAAAGAGCCACAGCAGTGATTTGTCTTACGGGTGGATCTAGGAGCTTCACACCTCTGAAAGCAGGATTAGCTGGAGGAGCAGCAGCGAGCAGAGAGCTGGCCACGGTGGGCGAAGATCTCCCTCCCTCATTAATGTGTGCTTACAGTCAGAGAGCTGCTTTGTGTGCTGGTTGCCGGGGCACGCCAAGTTGATTCCCCTTTTAACCATTTCTGTCAGATTTGTTTAGGTAGAGGCACACCTTGTGCCCCTCTGCCCCTACACATCGTGGCCAGGGCTCCACACCTCTGCAGCCGCTGCAGGAAAGCAGAAAGAGCTGCCTTTCCATCCCACACCTTGCCAGACGTAGGACTCTGCAGCCAAGATGTGACCAGTTACACCGGAGGAGATGCAGGAGGCAGAAGACTCAGACAGTTCTCCGGGGCTGGTGGGACCGACCAGCAGAGCAAGAGGATGGAACTCTGAGTACACTTAGGGAGTGGAGATCTCCAGGTTGGCATTCATTTAGACAAGGTCACTTTTCTGACCATACTGGCACTTCAAGATGCTGCTGAGTTTGCAGACATGGAAAAATGAAACCCTACGAAGATGCCGGAGGTAAGAACCGACGAGGTTTTTGAGATTTTGGGGTTAGCAGAAGAAGGAACTAATATCATCACTGTCTCCATGATATTCTGGGACAATCTGATCTGAAGTTCCCGTCTCCTGGTCTGTATATCCAGGCTCCAAGACTGCCTCAAACCAAGGGTGAAGCAAGATCTCTGGAGCAGTGAGTCTTTCAGAAGGCTCCCGCCGCAGGAGGCTGCGGATGAGGCAGCGGGCTTTGGGGGAGACATGGTCAGGAATACAGAACTGTCCACGCCGGATTTTGGAAAACAGAGTGCTAGGGTCCGAGTCATGGAAGGGATAGCGTCCCACCAGCAGGGTATAGAGCATCACTCCCAAACTCCACACATCTGCCGATTTTCCAGAGTAAGTCCCTGTTGTGTTTAGGATCTCAGGACTGACGTATGCTGGGCAGCCGTGCTTGTCTGAGAGTGCATCGTCTTCACCTTTGATGATGTGTGTGTCTTCCAGGCTCTCCAGACGCAGCTGAGTCCTAGGGAGGGCAGGAGAGGAAGCCACAGGTGAGAAACACACAGTCATGAGCAAGCACAGCAAGCCCCTGCCATGGCCCCATTCTCTCTTGCATTGGCACTGAGAAAGGAAACACTTAACTTGCAGCAGAGAAGTTGCCCAGACTCCTGGCCATGTGTAAGTGCTGCTGTGTACATCGCGCCAGCATTCAGTGACACTCACTTTTTTAACTGAGGATTTAAACAACACAGAGGGCTCTTGAGGAACACCAAGCCACCTTCTACCCACGCAGTTGCAGCGCCACTGCAGGGGGTTAACTGGTGACATGGCACCACACCATGTGCCGTTCAGGCTTTGAGCAAACAGCATCCACTTGCATGATTCCCCAAACCACAAAGCCCAGCTCCCCTCTGCACTGGTGAGGATCATTGCCTTTCCTGAGCTTTTGTTTTTTCATTTTAGTTTGTAATTTATTATTTTTGCCTTTCTGGAGAGTATCACCACACCCACCATATCCCAGGCAGGGATGGGTCCACCCCAGCCTCCTATTTCAGAGGGTAAGGGGAGCTCCCATTGGCAGGGAAGCCATCAGCCAGCCCTGGAAGGGCTCTGCACTGCCTGGCAGCCTGCTGGGGTGTAGATATGTTGGCTGCAGCCTGTCCTCAGCCTGACCTCGGCAGATACCCATTGGTTCTGCAAACGGAAAATATGACTCAACGAGAACCGTGGGCCCGGGATTGGCTGCGGGAGCCCTGAAACTGCACCTGTGCGAGAGCCTGCGTCGCCTGCCATTGCTTAACCCTCTTCTTGCCAAATGTGATGCACATGACATCGCCTGTGCAACACGTTATTTCCAAATGAGCGAGACTGTGTGCAACGTAACATTTCAACAAATGTTTCATCTTCTTATGGGAGGGAAAAGCTGCAATAGTTTCCTTCAAAGGAATAGCTTTACGTGTCAACATATGGCTGTTTCTGTTTCAGAGGGGCAGTGCTAGTTAACTTTCTTATCACATCCGTAAAAGGTATCCTGAAGAATCATTAGCCCAGTTTGACAAAACAAACAAAATCCCTTTTCTTCTCCATTAGTAATATCACCTTACACTTTTATGATAATAAGCACAACTCCATTACAGCTTTTATTTAATTTTTTAACATTCCTTGGGATAAGCAGCTAGTCAAGAGTCAATTTTGCTGATTAAAACTGTATTTCTGACTCTTGTCATGTGCAGTGAAGCACTGCAAGAGAAGCAAACACTCCAGGGGAATACTGAATTATTTCCCTAATCTAAATTTAACAACTAGATTCTATGATCTCCTCTATGAACCTATGCTTTAGGCTAAGTTTTACTAAAGTGATTTTCTTTGATGCAGGATTTCAAAAGCATTATTTAACCATGTCCCACCTTCCCTGCTGTGTGTGCCCACATGCACGGGTACAGGAGGAATGGAAAGCACGGCAGTGGAGCAGGGATAAAAGCCTCGAAGGACATCAGCAGAATGGTTCAGCAAGGAGACCCTTCCCAAGTACTGTGGCTCCCCCGTGGGTCACAAGGCAACTCTTCCAAGGAGGGGCCAGAGCTCCAGTTCTTCACACCTCCTGCTCCCCCAGCCGGGCTGCTTCCTCTTCCCGGCACAACACCTCAGCATCACCCCTCTCCCTCTCTGCCTTTTATTCATTTGACACTGAATAAGTGGCACACATGACATCTTCTGGCGCTAACAAGCATCCGAACTATCATCCCTTTGTCTGCCAGCGGGTTTCACTGAACTTCTGCTGAATGAGAGGAAGCTCCCGGCCAGCTTCCTCCCTTTCATCAGTCAAGATCTAACTAAGAGGGAGTGCGCACCGGTTAGATCCGTGACCTACTACACACACATGATGAGGACCTACACGGATTGCTCGCAGGTGATGCCCAGCTGACAGGGCTGTTTCCACTCCCTGGGACGCTTTTTGTGTCTCTGGATGTGGCATTCCTCCCTCCCCACTCACCCCAGGGCTGGCTGCTGACAGCCACTTACCTTTCTTCATTAGAGAAGACAAATTTCCTGAGCTTGAGGTCACCAAGTACGATGGCTGACTGGTGGCAGTGAGCTACAGCGGAGACAATCTGCTTGAACAGCCGGGCAGCCTCCTCTTCCCGCAGCCTCTTGCAGCTCCTCACGTAGGAGTGCATGTCCCCAAAGTCCTTTTCAAAGAACACATAGGCCTTGGTGTCCCCGAGAATGACTTCAACAACCCCGGTGATGTTTCTGTGTGACGGCAGCTGAATGTAAGGTCGGATCTTGTCCTGGTAGTGTTTGAGGGGGAACACCTGTATAGAGGAAATTAAACCCAAATTCACTCTCAAGGGCGTTGAAGGCTGCAGCTCGCGTAGCAACTCTCCCCAAACAATGACGAGGGAGCTGGAGGGGAGCCAGGGCTCGGCAGGACTGGCAGAAGCGGCTACCAGGACTCTTCCTGTTCGTTTTATATTGCAAGGCTGGGGGGGAAACTAAAACAAACCACCATTCCCACAGCCTTTGGGGGGTAGGCGCTCCGAGGTAAGTCGGAGTCCCAGCTCACTCTCAGCGTGTGCAAACCTCACCGGGGGCCAGCCGGGCGCTCCCAGCCGGGCGTTCCCAGCCGGGGAGCAGCGGGAGGATGTTCGGCAGGGCTGTCCCCGGCCGGGCGCTCGAACGCGCCGCCAGGACCCGCTCCCACCCACTCCGCTCCCGCTCACCTTGCAGCGCAGCTCCCGGCCCGAGCTGACGCTCAGCGCCCTGGACACCTGCTCCCGCTCGGCCAGCGGCAGCAGCAGGTACGAGGCGATCAGGCTGGGACCCGCCGCGCCGCCGCCGCCGGCGGGAGAAGCGGGGGCACACGGCGACCCGGGAGCGCTCAGGCAGTCCGGGGGGCCGCATTCGGCGAGCCGAGGGCACTTGGCGGCCGGCGCTTCCTCGGCGGGGCCGTCGTGCAGGGGCTGGAGGCGCTTGGCCGGGGCGCTGCGGCAGCGGGCGGCCGGCAGCAGGGACGCGGGGCGGCTCATGGGGGGAGCGGAGCGGGCGCGGAGCTACAGGCGGGCGCTGCGCGCTGGGCGCATCCCTTCGCTTTCCCCGCCGAAACCTCGGGCCGTGTCCACCATCTGCTGCCGAGTCCGCGCTAAAGTAGTTGGAGGCTTTAAAAAAAAAACTAAAAAAAAAAAAAAAAAAAAAAAAAAGGTGATTCTCCTCCTCCTCCCCGCCCTGACGCACGGGGAAATGGGAGGAGGGAGGCTGGGACACGCCTGCTCCGCTCCGCCCGCTGCTCTCCGCGCCCCGGCCCTGTCGCGCAGCCGGGCGGGGCGGCGGGGGAGCGGCCGCGGGTCTCGCTGGGGCCGGGCGGGGCGGCGGAGATCCCCTTCGACCTTAAATAATTGTGGAGAGAAAGCGAAGCCACCTTCCTTTCCACAATCTTCTCGTCCATACAATTGCAGGTTCCCAGTCCCAGTTCTTGCTTTTCACTAATCAGTAAATAACCATTCCTCAGCCCAAGGTTTGCATCACGACGCGGTTGTGTGAACATAAGCGTTTGCTCATGAGCGTAGACGTAATGTGCACCATCAGAAATACTTGGCATTGGGTGTTTCCCAATTAAAACTATCTGCTGTTAAAACTATCTGCTGTCCGAAAAAGGAATAGCTCAGAGAGCCAGGCAGCAGCCAGCAGCTGAAGTGACCTGTGAGGAGCAAACAGAAGAAGCTCCACAAGGCTCAAAAGTGTGGGTTTAAAGAAGTAAATAGACCTGCAGCCGGGACTTGTAGTAAATGGAAGAAAAAATGAGACAAAACCAGACAAATCATCCCTGGAAAAAAAGCAGACAGCTGTAGTTTTGACAAGAGTGCTTCAGGAGGAAACTCTTCAATTTTCTGTTTACATATATGCAAATTTTCTGTAATTCAGTTCTGAGGCTTCCCTAATATTAACACATGGACCCTGTGTTTGTTACTCAGTTGGATCAATTCCTATTCCGTTTTGGTTTCCCCTACCCAGGTCTGTACAAACAGCAGAGAGGGCTGAGGATGGGCCCCCCCAGCTCTGAAGCCCGTGATGCCACGCGTGCAGGTATTTGCTCAGATTCCTGACAGATAACTGCACAGCAAACCCGTGCATGCCTTCAGCTACTTCTAGTGTATTTTAAGAAACACATGAAACTCTTGTGCAGGATGACTCATAGCATAGCAGTCCCATTAATGCATTTAAACATAAAACGCATATGCCATAAAGGGATATCCCAGGGCCTGCATTTCTTTTTTTTTTTTTTTTCCCCCAGAAATACAATTCCGTTAATGCGTCCAGATTGTTTCTGAGTGATTCACCACAACCCTCAAAGCACACTATTTTATTTGGTTCCTCTTATAGGTAAAACACACGCAAGTATCCATCAGACCTTTTGTTTTACTTTTCCCTTCCTGGAAGTTTAATGATTGGAATGCTGCTGCTGGGTGAACTTACCTGGTAGAATGCTGCATGTGTGGGCTGCTTCCTACATCTGAGATAGCACAAGGTGTGTGTGAGGGGGGGAGTGTCAGTACCTTTGGGGACAGGGGAAGGGTGCAGACACATCAAAATAGCAGTGGACCTGGAAAAAGGTACTCATGGGCATTATTAGTGTGTCCCAGTGTCCCCTGTAGCTCTCTCAGAAGTGAGATGCAGCGTGAGCAGGAATGAAGGTGTCAGTGTCCTCACCCTCCCAAAGATCCCCCTCTCTCAGATCCCATGTCAAATCACTGTCCCTGCCGAGGAGAAGGGCCATACTGAGGATCTAATGCACACATGGTTGGAAGCTGTGTCCTTCATCTGCCCAGCCTCCCATCCATTTAAAACTTCCTAGGTCCATGCCATGGGGACACAGTGGCACCTGAGCACAGTGCTTGGTTCAAGCTACTGGCAGCCAAATGGGGGATGGCACCCACTGGTCCTGAAGAAGGGGAAAAAGCACATCTTGTCATCCTGGCTCCCCCCAAAAACACCCGGTGTGTGAGAGGAGAGCAGAGGTACACACAGAATTGCACCCCACAGTCCTGCCCCGTTCTCCTGGTGCCTGGGCAGCCTTTTCTCACAGGGATTCCGGCAATTTTGTGCTCTGTATGGGTGCCCTGCTAAGTGGAGCACAGAAACTGGGCATGCAGTCCCCAAAGGCCAGGAAAATATAACCCCTGGGGAATTTATCCCAGAAGTGCTGGTGGGTGCCCTCTTCTAGTTGACTGTATAGAATAAACTACAGTTGTCTGTCTACATATGACTGAGACAAACCAAAGCTTAAATCTCCCAGGTCTTTGCAAAATGGGTGCAGTTCTTGAGAGAAGGAAACCTTTGTTGCTTCTTCAAAATGCCTGGCATGCTGTCAGGTACTCAAAGCATTAATGTCATGACTAAACAGACAGTAACAATTACTACTCAAGTTAGTCTTATGTTTCAGGTACAGAATATAAGAAAAGGTCCACACCCAGACTCCCCTCTATCCTCACCAAATTAATTTCAAGATCCAGAGCAGAGAAGTGATTCCCTCTTTGGCTTTTCTTCTTTTTCTAATTTTGGCCGATCCCCAAAATGCAAAAAAAAAAAAAAAAAAAAAGAGATACCAAGGATGGTATCTGATGGCCTGCATGGCATGCTCTTCTTTCTCAAAGGGCTGAAACCTGTCCTCCTTGCCCATCTCTGCCAGTGCTTGCATGCAAGCCTGGTTTGGTTAGGAATCAGTAATGAGAACAGGAGGAATTCCAGGAAGAAGTCTGTGAAGAACTGTTGCAACATTTCAGTGTTAGAAGATTTTTGCAGAATATGGGGCTACCACACAGCTTTGTGTTTGTTGCAGGTCATGCTACTGGCTTTTAAGCATCCAAGCTTATCTCCTGCATTAGTCTCCTCCTGAAATCAAAAGCTATCTTTTGGGGTCTTCCTTCCACTCCTTGCACAAGCCTTCATCATTCCATCTCCCCCTTCCCCAAAAAAGACTTTTCACGGTCTACCTGCTTAGCATATATGATGAATACTATCATGGCAATTCCCAGTTGTGCCTGTGGTGAATTTGAGCTTGAATGGCTTTACAGCCCTTCAAAATGAACCACAGGGCAGTGTTAAACATCTCCAGTGGACAGCACTGAAAATCACTATGGAGCACAGATCAGCGCACAGTTACAGACCTCATGCTGGGATAAAACATTGACTCTGTGGATGAGCCCCACTATCCAAGTGCCATATAAAATAAACTATAAACTGCTGTGAGCCAGCAGAATACAAGGAATCATCACTCAGCCCTGATGCTCCAAAGGGACTTGGTACCTGTGAGGTGGGCAGGGATGACCTTTGTAAAGTACACTTCAGTAGTCTTCATGCTCGGCAAAGGACAACAGTGTGCCAACAGGCACCTTCCCAATACTACCAAAATCTGAGGAGCTCTCAGTCAAAGGACATTGCAAAATCATTACAAAATGTAGATCCTGCCTTGGAAAAGGCTAGTCAAAGCAAGTACTTCCTGGAGTCCCAGCTGCTAGGGACTGTCTCCTCACTTCCTGGAGTCCCAGCTGCTAGGCAAGGATGTGGGACTGCAGCAGAAAAAAGAGCCTATGGGATGTGTATCACAGAATGGGCACATCCTAGCAGAGGGAAGGGTCTTGTCCAGCACAGAACTGCCAGAACTGTGGCTAGGTGAATATTGCTCTTCATGTATTTTTTCTCTTTCTTGAAACAGACAAGCAGCTTAGTCCATCTGTGAGATGAAGACGGAAGAATCCAGAATTCCTGGTGTTCAGGCATGGACCTTCCCTTTCCTGTTATTTTATTTAAGGGAATTTTTGTTGCGTGGTTTTCAAGCATCTACCTGTCTCACCCTCAGCCAGTGCTTACACTCACCTGAGCAGCTGCTTTTCCTTAGATGCTCACAAAATTATTTCTGTTGCTCCAGTTCTCTGACCCTTTATAACTAGAGCAGCCAGAGGCAATGAGAATTGTGTAACCATACCCCACTTCCCAAATGCTCGGGACAGGTCTGGTAACTTTGATAGTATGTCTCATGGGACACACAGAATAAATCTCTATTAGATTAGGGCACTTATAAATAAACTGGCTGCTTGCTACAAGAAAAAGTGAAAAAGTCATTATTTTAGTTACCGGATGAGAGAGGCAAGGCACACAAATATTTTGCCTAATATTAATCTATCAGGCAAATTATGAAAAATAAATATCCTTATTTTACAAGTTATCTCAAGCCATATGATGAAACTTAAACTCCTGCTGGATTGAAAGCCAGCAATTTAAAACCAGCATGTCATCTAAAATCTACTGGTGTATAGAATTACCCTGCACAGATGGGGCTCAAAGAGTAGTCATATGGCCAGGTGATAAAGAACTAAAAGTAATGTTTTTTATAGCAGAACGGCATCTGTGATAACCCACAGCCATCCTCAGACACTGTGGAACGTGGCGGCAGATTCACTGCTAAGACATAAAACACATGACGAGCACGTAGTGACATCAAAAGGAGTGCAATGTAATGGTGTTCAGATGTCTCCCCTCAAGCCCACACAAAAGCTGCTCTGAGGGCTGCTGTAGCTCGGAACTCTCAACAATTCCCTTTTGATAAGCCTGTTGTTATCAAATCCAAGGAGTCTTATGAGCAGCACCTCCTGACTTTGTTCCTCTGCGAACTAAAGAGCATGAAGGCTTCTTCTGTTGCCTGAAAGAGTGTGAAGGTTCAGGTTTTAAACCTCAAATCCTGTTTTTACTTCAGAAGTTGATTGCACAAGCGGACAGTGAATGAGTGTCTCCGTTTCCCTTGCGGTCAGAGAAGATCCTATTCATACTGAGTTTACAAGCAAACACTTCCTTTGGTAAACTTCCCATGCAATTCAATTCATGTGCGTGCTTTCAGGCTCTTCTTTGGGTCTGGACTAACATCAGAACAAGCAAGAGAAGCAGGCTCTCTTCTCAGCCCACCACAGCCTTTTCTGCAGTGCTTTGAAATGATGAAACACACTGTGTTTTCTGCACACGGCTGCAGTCCTGTCAAGTCACTGGGATTATTCATGCATCAAGAGGCTAAGCACATACATGGGTATCTATTGGATGATGTACATCCATCCCAGAATTTTACTTCCTTAACAATCAATCTGATGTTTTTCCTCTTTATAGTTACTGGCTAGGAGCCTAGAATCTGCTGGCACCTACACATAGGATTCTCCTCTGAGCAGTCTGTGACCATGTCGGGTGTTTGAAATATTATGTATTAACAGTAAGTACTTTATGACCAGAAAATAAAATATTATTTATGGAAGACTTGGAATTCGAAGTCAGCACTAGTCTGTACCTGTAGTGAGGAGCCATCAGCTTAAGGCTTTGGCTGTAGTAACAGAAAGGAAGACCTGTCCTTGGGATGTTCTAACATTTTTCATTCCAGGAAGCCCTTTTCTAAGTGCATCTTTTTCACTGTATAACAGAGCACTATCCATTATGCAAATGTTTAGTTAATGGACACAGCAGGAACCATACATGCAGATTTTTAGGGAAGGTGAAGATTAAGATTCACTTGAAATTGCAGTGAAACTTTATTAGTTGCGCAGTGAATTCTGAGCTAGTTCTGGCCACAATACTAGAACTATTCCTGAGAAAAATGTCATGAGGTACTTGTGACCACAGGTAGGTAAAACCTTTGTCATCAGCCACTCATGAGGAAACATGAGTATCCAAGAGGACATTGTCTAAAATAAGGCAGTGTGTTGGCCTTGGCTGTTGAGTCATCAGTATCACTTCCTGCAGCCCCTGCTTTTGCTCCGGGTATTTCTCAAGGGAGCACTGACTTAGTCTTTTTGATTCTTCTAGAATGAATAAGATATAGAATGAATAAGATACTGCTCCAGAGCAGTAATGATAAATATGTCCTGATTCTGAGGAATGTGCACTCCTTTTAGCACAAGTGTGCTAAATCTTCCATGAGATGCCTGCCTGATTAGTTTTTATATTTATTCGTCATGGCTTCACTGATTTGAAAATTTCAGAGTCTCTAGTTGTAAAATGGAGAATTCACAGGAAGAATCTGTTCAAGTGAGAGAGCAAGCTGTGTCAATGGCTCATGCCTCAGGGTACCACTGAAAGCTGTTGTATGTGGTTCTCTCTTGCCTTTTCTTTAATTCAGTATTTGCCTAGACATTTCTTTAATCACTCAAAATACTATGTCAAACTTCTCCAGCAGAGACAGATTCTCACCAGTTTCCAGTGGCATCCTTCTCAGCTACACTGAGGTTTGCTGCATTTGTAAAGTGCACCTTACAGAAAAAGAAAATAAAAACACCTGACCTCTGAATTTCTTTTTTTAAATATCATTGCAAAATTTCTGACGTCAGGCAATGAGACACAAATTACCCTGTGAACTGTTAACATATGCCTGTTTACATATGATATCTTATAGCCAAAGCAGATTAAGATTTGAAGGTTTAACTGCTGTTGAGTTTCCACTTCTGTGAATCATGCAGATCATACAGCTTATTCATCACAGGCACTTATTTTTATTCTTTAACTCTTTCAAGCTACTTCTCTCCAGAGCGGAGTTTAGGGGGAACATGGGGTGCATGGGAACAGAGAGGTCACAACTGCTTAACAAACCCCAAACTTCGCAAGTGAAAGAGCAAAGAGCTGCCATTAACTGCAGCCACCCCAGTGAATCAGTAGTGGTTTTTAACTTGCACCAGGTGAGCTGACAGGCACAGAAGCCTTCCCCAGTTGCCAAGGTTGGTCTGTCCTTCCACCTAGTTAAGTGCCAGCTGCAATGGATACTGATGGCCAACCCTGGAATATTCCAATTTAAGGAGGAAAATTACTTGTAAGAACCAATAAGAGAGAACCAGCCATGAAAAATTCAACAGGATGGCTCAAGTTCCAGGTTCAAAGGAAAAAAAAATCCTTCATCATACTAGGATTCTTTGGATGCTATGTTATAGTTTAAATTCAGAAATGCCAAATGTTTTGGTGAGAACTTCATTGATTTCAGTAAACACAGGCAGTTCATTCTAGCATTTGAATCAATGTGATGCATCACTGATTCTAATGGGACTCAAGTACTCTCACCAGCAACCCTGTCACAAGTGAATGAGTGTCTGTCTTTTTCTGGGTAAGATGGCCATATTTGAGAAGAGTAATCTCTACTGGTAAAAGAAAGAAATCTACCTCTATTTAAATACACATGCCTCTTCACCTCAGATGTGATTGTTATTAAAGCTAGGCAGGTGAGTGCTGCCAAAAATCAGTCCATTTCTTTCAGGTGAAAGCAAGAAGGATTTCAGAACTCAGGCTGCACTTCACTTGCTGTTCAGGTTCTCTGATTCACTGACACCACTTGGCTCAAGCTAGCAAAGGAGAGAAGGTATTTTGAAGCAGGAATATGAACATCCAAAAATACCTTTCCTCTTAGAGTGGCAATAAGTGACTGTTCGACTATTTGTTCTTTTCATTTAAAGTGTTGCTTCAGATTTGTTTGGGTTTTTTTTCTCCCAGCTGCATCATCTTAAGCAGGCAGTTCACCTTATTACCTCTGGATTAGCTAACACAGGCTGAGTGCAGCACTATGATGGGTCAAGCCTCTCTTTTTCACGTAGGACAAGGTGTAACCAAGACAGCAATCTCCCTCACAGCATTACTCACTGGAACATGAGGGCAATGAGCCATATCAGGAACTGCAGCAATCCAAGGCTGTACTGGTACAAATGCCACAGGTAGCAAACCAAACCTGCTGCCACCAGTTTGTTGGCAGGAATTAATCTGGGTATAATTTACCATTTATAATGTTATGTGTTATTGGAAGGCACATTCAAGCAACCCAGACACCTACACAAACCAAATTTGATGTGCAACACTTGTGGCCATGGAAAATGTATGTAAATCTTTGCATCTGAAAACTTGGGAGGCTGGTTATCACTAGGGATTGAATTAGATCCAAGAGGACAATGTTAATGCACCTCTGCCAGAAACTGCAGAGCTTGTTTTAACCAATGGAAGTTTCTGTTTCTGATTGTTCTGCTTAGAAATGGTCTGAGAGTAAATTTAACCACAAACTTAAAACAAAAAGGACATTCCCCCCCCCCCCTTTTTTTTTTTATATTACTGTTAACATCCTCCTTTGTGGTATTCAACTGAAAATTGGTGACCCACCTTAAAAACTATAGGTTTGAGACCTGAGGTGTCTTAAAAAGGATCTGATTTTACACATAAAAATACAAACAAGTACATACTGCTCAACCACTCCCAGTCTCTTTCAGCTATTTCAGCTGGGCTTCCATGGCAGAAGCACCCACGCTCACTGCTGAGTTGTGAAAAGATGGACCTCGGGGGTTAGACCTCATAATGAAAATTACCCATTAAGTGTTTTGAACACAAAAGCCCAGTGCAAGTAATAATGGTTCAGTTCTCGTTTTCAGCTATGAAATCAACAGATTAATATTCTTCAATTACAAAATAACTATTTTCAGCTTGAAGTGGTTTGTACTCTTAAGTGCAATTCTAGTTAATAATGGCTTGTGAAAGGAGAGCTGTTAGCAAACAGTAACCCAGAGTGAAAACCTTAGCATATGGGTACCTCAGCTATATTTTATATGAAATGTCAGATTGTAAATTCAGAAAAATTACATAGGAAAATACCATCTAGCCCACTAAGGATTCCAAAGCTCAAAGAAACCTGTATTTTCTGCTTACATATGCCAAGAGATAATTGCCACCTGACTGCCAAGGCAGCTCCTTTTACCTATGGCTATTTCTAACTCATGTATATAGTGCCTTATCTGCTAGATGTGTTCAGATCAGTTGAGGCAATAAATAGTGTCACAAAGTTTAAGTTCTTTTCTGGATCTGTGCCCAAAAGCATAGATGCCTGAATCTTATATAAAATGAGATTAACTGCTTTTCAATCCAAGGCATATGGTTACAATATATTTGTACTATTTACAATTTAGTTATTGGAATACCTCTGTAAATAACTGTAGTCTTCCAGCCTACAATATTAAGGTAAAGCCTTCTGGGACTCCCAAATGCAAAAAGCCTGAATCAAATGCTTCTGAATTTCAAAAGAAAAGCCTAGGTTAGGGCAGAGAGTTCAAAAATTGTAAGAACAAGGCCAAGATCCTCAAAGCTGAGTGGTTGTTTTCTGTGTCCACAAACAAGGTATAAGTGTACAACACTTTCTGAAAATTCATCTTTGAGGTTTGTGTTAAAACATGGGCATAGTCCCAAGCACTGAAAATCCTTGGTCACAGTGCCCTACTCCAAGTAGTCCCAGTAGTTACAGAGACAGTAACAGAACTATCTGCAATATAGAGCAACACATTCACCATTACATGCTGGCAGAATCTGCATCTCTAATATGCTGAAGAAACTAGAACACTGACAAGTTTAAATGTTGCAAAACATGCTTTATTTACCTAATGCAAGCTTTTAGAAATTCAGAAAGGTAGAAAAAACCCAAACAAGTTAAACTGGAATTCCTTATATTCCTGAGTTCAAAAAATGCTTTCAATTACAGTAGAGACCTACAACTTTGCTTATAAATGAAACATTTAACGATGATTTACCTATAAATGAAACACTTAACAAATAACAATCAGTTACACAACCTATGTAGAATCAGCAACTTATCTCACAAGACCTCTAATAACAAATTTTCTTTGTGGCAGTAGCATATCCAGCTCACGTGTCCAGTGTTGACCAGCTTTGTTTGTTCTGACTGTCAATCATTCTTTTAAGTGCTTCATCTAGCACAAGATCTGATCCTTTTACATCAACATGGCTACAGCCCATTTTAGGGCATCTGTTAAAAAGAAAAGAGAGACTTCATTAAATTGGAAGAACTGTATTTGTCAGATACAGGATTTTGCATAACATCTGCTAGCTAATTTTTTTACCTGGGATTCACTCTCTCTGTCAGTTCCTTGTTACCTCTTGTCCTGTTCACTAGCTTTGTGTGGGAAAAAATAAATCTATCTCAACTGGTGGGAATCATCAGCTGAAGGAAGGAAAGCAGGAGCACAGTGAGAGATGGAGCCTCTCACCTATAGATCACTCTCTTGCTTCATGCACACAAGCTGCCTGCATCAGCAATGATATCAGCACTGCACAGACACCTTTCTGTGTTGCTTTCTCTCTTTGCAGTCCTCTACAAACTGCAGGTAAATACCTCTTCCCTTACTAATCTGCAGTGGAGAAGTATAATCTTCACTGGCAGATAAATGGGGAAATTATTTTCTAAGGAAACAGATAAAAGGGAATAAGTCTTGCAACAACTGACTGGTGATTCAGTGGACTATCTCGTTGGTGTAAAAATCAACCTGACCTTTTATGAGCTATGAAAGCTCAGAAAGGAGAAATGGGGTCAAATTAACAGCCTCTAGATAATAATCAAATACAAAATGTCTTAAAACTACT
Organism: Aphelocoma coerulescens; assembly: GCF_041296385.1. NCBI lineage: Eukaryota > Metazoa > Chordata > Aves > Passeriformes > Corvidae > Aphelocoma > Aphelocoma coerulescens. The sequence goes on along the minus strand of NC_091015.1, from coordinate 157,221,736 downwards.
TGAAACAGCCAGATAAAGACAGCGGGGTGAAAGATATTCAGAGACCAAAGGTCATTTTCCTTTGGCAGTGGCCCAAACATGCACAGATGGTACCTATAGTCAGAAGTAACACTTTTCCTGAATTTTTCCTCTCTTAGGAGTAACTTTTCTCTGAGGTGCTGAACTTATTTACACTCAGTGCTCATAACTTTTACTCCAGATTTGTCCACAGCTTACTGTGTTTGTCATAGATCAGTCATTTAATTGCTCTGTGCCTCAGTTTTCCCATTTATCACCTTAATCCAGCAAGAGCTTGCCAGATTAATGAATAACAAGTGCTCAGAAAGCTTCCCACATTTCCTGTAAGCATTAGTATGTCCTTTCAGGCAGTGGAAAATACTGAGCAAACCAAGAGACGTAAGAGTTGCCTCAAGGAGTGTGTGACAAGTCTATCAGCACAGGGCTGTGTGTACGTCAGCTGACAGGCTGGCAGGCAGGCACTGCACTGCCCAGGGCGCTGAAGGGATCCTGTGGATTCAAACTGGGAAGGACTTGGAGGAAACAGCCACTCTGTGTCTCCAGAGTGAGCAACAGCTCTGATTCCAGATTCAGGATGGTTAGGATCCCATAGCCATGCCCTGCTCTGCCAGGACACCTGCTCCCACAGGAATATCTCTGGCAGGAGCACAGCCCAGCAGCAATGCCTTGAGAATGGGATAATCAAATGGGGAACTTTTTGCAACAGCTGGCCTGTCTTACCACCACAGCAGATGATGGGTTTTCAAAAGTAACTGCATTTTCATGAGAAAGTTTAAAATCACAGTAGGTTGGTCAGACTGGGCAGAGAAAACCAAGGAGTCCTTCTTAATTTAATTACAGTGAAGATGTGGCATTGCTGTGTGTGTGCTTTTCTAGCACACGGGAATAACTGCTGTAAAAATGGTAAGGCTGCAAGCTAAAAGCTCAATATTAAGAACTGCCAGTGTTCAGACTGCACAAATAACTTCAATTTGGGTATAATAGCATTTAAAGCTATCTTATATGTGTTGTACAGCTGATATGATTTTTTTAACTCCAGAGTTTCTCTAATCTTCCATTTCTTAAAAGGTAAAATAAAATTCATGTGACTCTATTTGTTTTTCAGCAGTGCTGAAACTTTTGATCCACTACAACAATTTCTCCTAAATTGACATTCTTCTGATGGATTTAACAACACAAAGAAATATTTAGTTCAGTTCCATATCAGAGAAGGTATTCTTGTCATGGTTTTGGGCTGTTGAGCACATGCTTTTTAGCCTCTCCCTATCCTCCAGAACACTCACTTTCCTCCAACTTGAGAGCTATTTCCCAACTCCTGTTCATTTTTCCAGCCAAGTCTCTGTCCATCCATGTTGCTGGTTTTGTTGTTATTCCCAGGATATTGCACCCATTCCACATTTTTCCCTAGACTTCATAACACAAGTAAGGTACTTCCATCTTGTTCTTAAAACTGTCTTGACACTGAGGTAGTGGCTGGGTTTCCCAGCTGATGCTTGGTTTTATAGCAGTGCTTTCCTGTAGCAGGGAAGGAGCATGGAATAAAACCTCCTGCTCCACTTTTGTAATCCCCAAGGAGGACTGTGTAGAGCCTAAGAGAAATGCCAGAGCAACAGACGGAGGAAATAAGCTGCCTGTGGCATTATCTTTAGGGAAATCAGGTTGCTGGTCCCTGACAGACCTTCCTGAGAAAACTGCACATTTATTAAGAAGTCCACAACTGGTAAGTTTCCATGAAATCATCAGCCCCAGAACATGAGGCTCTAGCATTAATGGTGTAAAAACAAATGTGAAATCAATGATGAAATTATATGTCCTCTCAACTTGCTCTAAAAAGCGTTAGTGTTCAAGCCTCTTTTCTTTTTTGTCTTTTTTTTTATTATATTTTTCTTTAAATCATTCTAATTTTCAAATTTACTGTGGAGAATTTGAGGTTTAAAAATTCAACTGTTACATCTTTTCTTTCAAAAAAATATGTCCCATGTGGAAAAGTGACAGACTGCTTTGGTGATATAAGGAAAGAATTATTTAACTGCATCATAGTAGAAACTGAACTGCACTATCTGATCACATTCTTAAATTCTGTTCTACCTAAAATTTTGTAGTTTATTATTTCTCACTTTAACACTCAGTTGTTTTCATATTTCTTAGCTGTATTGGAATATAACTGCAAAAAAAGGTGCACGGAGGAAATTTTTTTTCATTAACTTCAAGGCTTGCTACATAAGCAGTGGGAACAAAATCAACAACTAGGTTTTAGGAAACTGAAGTCTCTCTTTGTTGGTCATGGCTATATGAAATCTTCTTACTTCTGTTGTGCAGTTACAAGTAGCTGTAACTTACCCACACAATTCCTGAATATTTCCTTACACATTGTTTTCATTAAAAAGAAAAGCTCCTTCATGTGTCTAGTACTAATGAGGAGACTTGGGCAGACACTGAGGTTTTACTTCCTGCAGCCTTGCCAATCCAAATACCTTTCCTAGAACAAGTGGAGTAAAATTCCACTTACACAGCAAAGCAAACAGCTTTTCCACACATTCTTTTTCACTTACCGGACGTTTTTCTTTTTCTGCTTTTGAGTCTGGATCATTTCTAGAATGGCATCTTCTTCATAACTATGTCCACAGACTTTGTTTCGCACTGGCCTCTTCATTGTCATCTGTATTCAGTAAGAATTGATTTAAAGGAACGGATAATGCCCATGAAAATGCTTCTTCTGAGATTTTATGTGAAACAATGGGAAGTGTGTTTGCCATTCATACATGGCATTCCATGTATGGAATTAACAGCATGAGGTCCTGCATGGTAAGATGCATTCCTACTTACATGGGTTTTTTTCCCAAGCAACATTGTTCTTCTCTGATAATGCTTAAAATTTATACTATTTTGTTGTTAAATATATTGTTGCTTAACAGGTACTGCATATTTGTAATAAAAAACAATGAAGAATATGAAATAACTATTTCCTTATTAGTTACTGTAGCAGTGATACATACCTGGGTAATGGGACAAATAAAGTTCATCTGACTCCGAGTCACAGCTATATCTTCATCAATTTCTTCAATGGTATCATTACCATGATCTAATTTATGACAAAGTAGAATGGAAAAAAAGAAAAAAAAATTATTTCATATTTAACATAGATTGCCAATACTTAAAATAAGCTAATAAAATCCAACATTTGCCAAGGACTATCTCACAGTGATATATAAAATGCCATAGCACATTTCTGCACCAGTCCATGAACAAGACTGCAAAAAATACTGTACGATAATGTCTTGTAGAAAATGTGGATTTTTATATTGTAACCACTTTGTGTTTTTGTGTGGCTATGAACAGCCAATGCTCGAAAGAAAGGCTGGGAAGGAGAGCAGTCTGGCCTGAAGATATGCATAACCTTTGGTATTTACTATTCAACTTCACCAAAGCCCAGAAACACACAGATGAGTCCCCAAAACCTAAGAAAGGATGAGGTAGAGCAGATCTGGCAGTCCTACCCTCAATATCAGTTTGTGTTTGAGTGTTGTAAGTGGGCTTGCTGTATAGCCTGTACATACTGTATACACTTAAAAAGGAATTTGTACTGTTTATCATAATGCATCATTTATAAAGTGATGTTGCTGTATTTTGGTAAGACTATAATTAGTGAAAAACAAAAGCCAAAAGTGTTATGGACAATAGAAATGCTATTGAAGCAACCTTAAGGAGGAGGGGCAGAATGAAATACTGACAATTCCCAGAAAACACCCAATGGCCCAATGCCAGGGAATGAAGGGCAGATAAACAAGAATAAATCTACCTAGAGCTGGAGGAGGTGCAGGCCTCCACCTTTACCAGAAGAAAGCAAGGTATAAGCAACTCTGTGCTCCCAGGGGCACACCAACTAGTGTTCCATGCAGAAATTAATTAGCCAGAGTCGAAAGCTGAGACATAGGAGCAGCTAACGAAGAGACAAATATAGATATATATATAGATATATATGTATTTATCTAGAGAGAGGGAGCTAAGTATAGCCATAATGAAATGTATATATGTTGTTTTATTTTCTAGGTTTGCTCTGTTATTGTAAATCTAGGCTTTTAGTTGAATGCATTTGTTAATCTTTTAATCTTATCTGGTAATAACAGCAAACTTAACACCTGCCATAGCTTTCCATTCCTTTGGGGTACTTCTGCAATGCCTTTGCAGCAGGGCCCTGGGGTGCAGTCCTCAAGGTGTCCCAAGCAAAGAGAACATTTTTCTCTCTAGCTGCACTCCAAGGGAGGAGTGAGAAACACAAGTGAACACAGAGAGTTTAGAATTCGTGATTTGCCTTCTACAACATCTCAGCTTGGTTCCCTGTGCTGCTGTTGTACACTATCAGCCAATCTTTGCATCCCTGGTATTCAGTCTTCCACATCTATTAAGGACCAGTGTTTCCTAACTTATGGTCAGTCCTGCGTGCCTGTGTGATACCATCACCTTCCGGATGATACCAGCAGACATCACCCGTGGAGCAACCAAAACCTCTCACACCCAGCCTAGACGGAGCTCGCTGCCCTGTGAGCCAGCACAGCTCTGGCTGGGGGACTCTTGGCATTGATGTTGCAGCCACTGATCCACCACAGCACCTCTTGGTATGCCAGGCCTATTTCCAGATCTTTCCTTCCTTCTTAATAGAGCTTGCTCTTCTTTCCATTTCAATATTCCAAGCATTCAGGAATGTTTCTGACCCAGGTGCTCTAACCCCAGGTACTGGGGTTGGAACTAGATGACCTGTAAGGTCCCTTCCAACCCAAACCATCTTATGATTCTACTCCTGTGAATACCACGGGAATACTCAGGCAATCATCAAGAATATTTCTGTGTCTTCTACTAAGGTCTCATTCAATCAACAGGGTGTGGATTCTGGGGAAAAGGAGCTCAAATGTCCAATGTCAATCATAATTTCAAGGCTTTGATCTCCAAGAATATTAACATATCTTCATCAAATACTGACCACTTAACAAAGGCAAACACTTGCAAATCAGAAGGAAAAAGTGGGCACAATTTAACTGTAAATACCAAAACTGCAATGATATCGACACCAGAAATGCACTTGCATTAGTCACCAGTTTTCAGAAAAAAACTCTTGTCACATATTATTCTTAGATTGCTCATAAATATGGTTTATTCTATCATAAGCACACAGTAGTTGAAGACAGTAAAACTTTTGGAGGGAAAAAGGTTTTTTTAATTAAGCTTTTGAAACACAAAGCAATGGGTGAAATCCCACTAAGACAGCAAGGCTAAGCAATATTGGAATTATTGGTAGGTGGCAGCTTTGACATGGGCTGTTTTACTCAAATATCATAGTGATTTTTTTTTCTGTAAGTAATGCCAATAAAGAACAAGAGATTCAGAATGTCCTTAAATTCATGTATCTGCAAATTTTGACATACTGCAGCTCTAATCTTTCCTGTGGAAAACATCAAATTTTTCTGTGTTGTACTTTGTTTCAACCCATGAACTTGGCATGTAATTCCAGTGTACCAGGGCATAACATCAGTCAATAACATTAGAAAGAATCAGTAATAGCAAGATCTAGGACATGCAATTGCTTACAAAAGATGATTTTTTAAAAAAATCAATATGTAGGTAACAAGGAAGGTAGCTGAAGTTTTAAAATGTGGGGCTTGTGCCTGTGACTTTTCTTCTCAAGCCCAACACTCTTAAGTTATGCATGTAAGTGGCTTTTTCTGGAAGAGTATTCACCTGTGCAGCACCTTCTGACTTTACTAAAGAGTCACCACTTCCCTCATCACTTCTGTGTATGCTTACTTAGGTACAGACACAAAAATTTAGCAGACTGTGGTGAAGCATCCAAGTTCAAAAATATGAGCTCAAGCTTGGGTACTGGTGCTTGAGCTGCCCCTGAAGGCCTCAGGTCTCAAAATTATGTGAGCTAAATCCCAGGCTGGGGTAATTTTTTCCCATACTGGCTTTGGAGGTGATTCAGATGCCTCATTTAAAGGTTGAAATTTCTTGAGTTGAGACCTAGTCCTTGTAGGTGGGGTATATTAATCTTCTTGGTTTCAAACTGTCCTCTTGCTGCAAGCTTATCTTAAATACTTCAGCTTGCACTTCATTTGCAACGATTTTGTATACAGTCTATCATAGTGGAGCCCTGGCTTCTAGAGGTGATCACTGTCCAAATGAATCATTATTTAAAGTATTTCCTTTTCATAAGCAGCTAATATTTTTTAAAACAAATATGCAAGACGGGGATGATGCAAGTAATACCTCAAGCATGTCAATAGCAAATTAGCATAAATCAGATAAACCACCCACAGATTTGTTGTTATTGCTTGATGTTCTACATTACAGGAGAAGAAAAGAAAGTAACTTTTTTCAGTAACAGTAAATTTTGCAGAGATTACACAAGACACACATACATCCTAAACTGGTCACTAAGATGCTCTAAACTGTAGATCTACATCTATCTGTAGACTCATATTGGAAGATGTTTTCATTAAGGTCAAAGGGATTTTTTTACCAAATGAAATGTATAAAAATTTGGAGGATCTAAATTGCAAGCCTGACTATTCTACAGAAAGAAATAAAAACACTGAATCATACATATTTCAGCTAAGTTTAGATTATATTTTTATAAAATTGAATTTTCCTCGCAAATTAAAGCCAGACACAGAAAACATTAAGTTATTGTTCCCGAAATTGAGATGTTGTCTTAAGTAACAGAAGTGCATACATCTATTTTGGTAGTCTGAGAGATCACATTTTAAGTGCCTTAACAGTTTCTAGTTTTCCATTCCAGCCAACTGAAACATGTTATGAGTATTAGTAACACATTTTCTATCTGGCTATCCCAGCAATGATGTTTACAGCTGTTGCAATGAAACTGCATTCTTATAAAGATATCTATTTTTGGTAACATATCATAATGAATTTTGCAACTGCCAACTGTTTTTTTTTACTTATTCAATTTTAATTAAAAGCTGGTATTAATTTATATCTCTATCACTTTCATCTCTTGATAATATTGTGACTAACATGCCTTAGCTCAGTTTTTACTTACTCTGCTGAGAGAGACTGAGAACTTTTAGGCCAACTTTTAAAAATAGGAAAACCATAGTGCAGAGACATTAACTGCTGAATTGTAAATGATACTAAGCATAGATAATACACATGTTAAAAAAAAACAGGAGAGGAAAGATCCTCTCCATTGCCATTGTTATTTCTACAACCAAGAGACCACTGTCTGCTCACTGCTCCCAGTGTCAGCAATGCCCTCTCCCCAATTTCTGTTTCTCTAACCTGATTCTCAGTGAGTACATCTTGCAATGTAAACTCAGTTGACTTCTTTCCTTTTGTGCTGGGCTGTTCTGCCTTCTCACCTGCCACAGTCAGACACTAATCCTGGGTATCAAAGGGTAACGTTAAGCATGTGGGATTGAGTCTTTGTAAGCATGAGCCACCAGACAGACAAGGTCTTGGCTCCCAAGAGTGTCTATTGTACTGCTGACTCCATAGAAATAACAGCAACTCATCCAGGCTGGGAAAAATCCTATCTCTGAGAGCTCCAAGAAAAACATGAATGTTATGAGGGCAAGTCGGATGCCAAGTGTTTCTGCCAGCAGGGCACAGAAAATAATGAAAGGGGGAGGTGAAGGACATCATCACATCCAAAAGTTGTGCTCTAACAGTCAGAGCCATTTGGGGTGAGGAAGGGCCAGGGCCAAGTCTAAAGAAAGGACCTGACACTGCTGAGACCACCATGGGTAATGCTTGAAAGTGGGTCAGCATGCCCATCACTGCTCTGAATTTGGGATAGCCTTCAGTCCAGGAAAGCAGACCAAAACAACTGTCCAATGTCCTTCCTGAGGGATGGATCTGCAGTAAATGCTGTAGGACAAGTGAAAGAAGAGGGGAAGCAGAGAGTAATACCTTCCTGGCAAACTCTCCCAGTCTAGCAATTTGTGACCAAGGACTTCCTGAGTCAGAGTTAATACCTTCATGCTTAATAAGCCCAGGAGTTTTCCTTCAATGAATTTATCTAAACTTGGAGAGGGGAATTTCAGCCAGGACCTTTCAGCTTGATTAGAGACAGTTATCTTTGCTAGAAAGATTAGCAACAGTTTAATTTTCCTTGAAAATTACCACAGAGGCTGCAGGTTACAGTTTAATTTGATTTTTAAGAGGGAAAGTAAGGTGTGCAAGCTACAGCTGCAGTCAAACAGTTCAAAGGCTTTCTGCTTTTTGCCAGAGGCATGCGATAGTTTAATCTGCCAACCAAGTCAAACTAGGCTTTGCATTGAAGTACATTACAATTTGATTACTTGCTGGTGTTGCAATACAAAGTTGATCTGAGGAAGGTGGCCTCTAACACGTTGCTCCAGATTGCAATTGCAAATTTACTTGCTCCTGCCCAGGCCAAGCAACTTGCTGGTAATTTATTGCCAAGTTCTTTGTATGTGCCCTGTTTGACAGATACTTGTGTAAAAAGTACATGGACATGCAGCTGGCCAATCAAAAATAAAATGACAATCCTGTAAATATAAGCCATTCTTATTTTCCTGGAGAGTGAAATACAAATTAGGTGAATGAATTAGCAAATTTTTAGTTCCTTTACATAATAGTGGGGAAGGAAAGGATAGTGTCTTGCACCAGGCAGCAACCCTCTAAAAACTCCTTTAATGCCGTCAAATTCACAGCACTTGTGTATTTTTAAAGTATTTTGTCCCACTCAGCTACAGGTCTTTTAAAATACACTATTCTAAATGGAAGTACTGTTCCCATTTTACCCTTTCACTACTGGGTAGACCTGCTTGATGCCAGTTTTCCAGAATGGACTTAAAATTAAGAGAAACTGTGATTTGATGGAAATGTTATTGGACAACTCTTACAGAAACGTAAGTGAAGGAGATTGAAAGACGCAGCTAGATAAAATTTGCTGTTTAATATATTAATAATAAAATGTGACTTCAGATCCTAGGGGAAAAAAACCAACAAAAACTCCAGAGGTGCCCTGCGAAACCTTCAACTCACACTTATCAATGTGAGAAGACATCAACTTTGCCTTTAGATTCTGGGAAATTCAGACTGTTGTGCAGTGGGAGCTGTGTCTCTAGAATAGAAAGGATATCTTTGATTATAAACCACACAACTCAAACAATTTGGTAGGCAGAGAGGCAGCTTTCTTGCTCCCTCTGTTATTGCAAAGAAACGTGAGAAATCCACACTTCAAGGACCTTGGACGACATTTTAAACTGCAGTTTCCTCATTGCTGCTGCCTGGACTCAATCTGAAGAAGCTGCTGGGGGAGATGAAGATTATCTAAAAAGATGTCATGAAGGCTCATCAGTAAGCTCAGAGGAACTGCTATTTCTGGAAAACCTAAGGTGGTCATATTCTTCCATCTTAACTACTATCACCCACGATGACATGTAAACTTAGGAAGCAAGTTAAGCACCAAAGACTTGCTGAATTAAACCAAACTTATAAACAGACTGCTTAAATGACCAGGAAGCTCTAGGTCTACATAAAAGTGTGCCAGGCATGTGACAATGGAGCACCAATATTAAGGATGCCACAGTATGAGCAAAGCAAGATGAAAACTGGAATATCTTATGAGGAAAAAATATATCAGACACAAGCTACTAAATTGCAAATATATGTAAAGAACATTTTTATTACTTGGGCTTTTTCCTGCTCTTCAGAAGAAAAAAGGCAGAGCAATCACTGCTTCATGCAGTATAATGTATAAAGGCAATTTCCATGCTTAGAGAGAGAGCATCATTTCATGTATCACAGATGAGAAGAGTATCACACATATTTAAAAAATGAAGAAATTCACTCCAGGGACATGAAAGAAAAAGTTGCAAAAGATGCAACCAGGAAAAAAAAAAGCTTACCATTTCATTAGAAGAAGATGAACCACTTTCCATTACTAACATTGTGGTCAGAATCTGGAATGTCACTGATGCAATGCTAACCATCAAATGACATGAACGTGTAGGGCTTGCCTACACAGGGAAGTTGTTGCAAAATAAGCGAGGGTGTGAATACAGAATGCATTAACTACTTGGCACTAACTCAGTGTGTGGACACTCCTATTCTGCTAGGAGTGCCTTTTGGCTGTTTAGCCTAATCCACTTCCACACTGGACTTGAGGAAGGCACTGTTAATCCTGGGCTGGAGTAGTGAGAGGACAGCTGTTGGTATTGACAGCAGAGGGGAGCTCCATCCATTTATGCACAAGTCCCTAGCAGTCCCTGGATGGTCTATTCTGTAAATTTAACTCATATTTTCTCAGAACAATCCATGCCAAATATTCTCTACAAGCAGAAATCATGTCTATGACATCTCTGAACAAAAGGTAACATCATGTCTCTTGTAACCCCTGTGGCTGGGAGTCACTTTGCCTATTTCAGTATGTCACTTGTGCATTCTTGTAGACATTCACTTCTGAAAAGGTGAACTGGTGACGGATTTTCAGGTGGAACAAGCTTCTGCTAGAATATGCTCCTGAACAGAACTGTTCCAGGGTAACAGAAGGACAGAAAACAAAAAGAGCAGTGATGGGGCAAGCACACCAGGCAGCAGTGGTCCCTAGCAGTCCATCCAACAGGCTGCTGTGGAACCAGTGAGCAGAAAGCCCCCCAGCTACCCCAAATGATCATACCCCTAGAAGATTATCATTCAGATTACCATTTCAATCTGTCTCTTCACAAGACTTTTTGACAAAGACTTCACTGTTTTCCTATTCTATACAGGTCTCTGAAAACATTAAAAAACACCTCAGAATAATGTGCCCTGGTGCCAGGAGAGTTGTGAATAGAGACACATGGAGTTTGTCATGTGTTGGGGCACAGGTAGGAATATTTATGAGCTATACAATGAGAGGGATAAAGCTGTAATCCCTGAACACTAACCTGTTGATTTTTGATTGGCAATAATGACACTGACTCAGCAGCTCTGAAACTGCAGAGAAAGCACAGGAAAGAGCACTCTGTCACCTTTGAGAATGGGCAGGTTTATAGTACAGAAAAACAGCTCCACTACCGCCTTCACCCAAGGGAAGGTGGGAAGGCACATGTGCTTCTCTTTAGAAGGAGAAGACTGATGTATAATATTGCTCTTGAATGACTACATGAGTACAAATAAGAAAATGTGAAAACAAAATGGTGGGAACAAAATACTCTTTTTTCCACCCCCTAAATGCTGAAGCACTTAAAAGAATTTTTTAGGTAGTATATTTTATTTTAAAATTAGTCTTAATGAAGATAGCATTTGCAATTCTCTTCTTAGTGATGCATTTCAATACTTCACAGTGCTTTCTAAAATTCTTACTTACTTCCAAAATGAATTCACTTCATTTTAAAATGTAACACCAAGTGAATATAATTCAATGTGCAGTGGAGCACTATATATATCCACATAACCTTTCGAGCTTTATTACTAGGATGTATAAAAAGAGAAGTTGTGTTCATCTCCCAAGCTTTTCTAATAGAAATAATTTTTTTCCCGGTATTTTGCATATAAACTTTACCATTCCAGTTATTCTGAATACTGCAGCTTTGCACTGCCTGGAGTACCTCTGGGATGGCCTGTCACTGCTTCAGACACTGGCTGGGTACTTGCTTGGGGCTGCATCTCCTGCTCTGCTCCTGCCTTGGTTACCAGCCCACAGTCCTAAAGCCACAAATCATTTGTAGAAGTACTAACACCCAATTCCTTCTTCTCTTGAACAAAAAGCCCTATAGAAAGAGGTCAATTACACTACTGTGACCATTTCATTGGTGGAGAACTGAGGCACAGGGCAGGAATACATCCAGAACCAATTATGTGTTAGACCACTGTCTTTCCCATTAGACCACACTGTCTTACCCCTGAGTAACTAAGGCTACGAACAATTTCCAAATACAATCTTAGGGAATGCATCAGTTCCACACTAAAAGCAAAAAATACATAATGGAAAAAAACCAATAGTATCTTCTAGAAATTGCACAATATCTGGCTGTTTATTCTAAGAACACCAACACTTGCACTAGAGAACGCATGATAATTTTCTAGTGTAATATTTATAAAATAATACTTCTTTGCTAAGCTACATGAAAAAAAGAAAAAATAATTTATCAAAACAAAATAAGAAATAAAACTGTGTTGTTGTTTAGGGGGGTTTTAAAAGGGAGTTACAGATCGGCCATTACTCAATCATAAAACTGCATGGTTTTCATTTAGATTAAAGCAGATAATGCGTGTATGTGTATGAAGACATTCTGCATGAACTATGCTGTGCACACTGAGCAGATCTTTATTGTAATAATCCTCAGTAAATGTTCCCGAAAAGAAAGAAAAAAAATGTTCCTAATCCAAATCCACAATGTCATGGTGGGCTTGTGCAGCCAAACATAATGTTGTCATTGATTAGGAGCAGCACAGCAATGATTTTTCTCAACCTGTCCTGTGATGTAGGATTAGGCTTCTTGAGTGGCAGTCAGTAGAAAAAATCTAATGTTAGAGCCCTGAGCTATAAGTACTCATGCATTATAACTGCCTAGTAGCTTCTGATGGTAATTAGTAATTAATTTTAAGTCTGATTGATATTTATTTTAAATGCCTTTCTGCAGATTCTCATTTGTCCGGAGTGTAACTGGCAGAGTGCATCTTCCTTAATGCCACATGCATCAGAAAATTATTATCATTCTATCACTGTCATTTATATCAAAAACATGCACTTCTGACTTCACCTTGACATTCTGCATGGTGCAGACAACAATCTAGAAATGACTGTGCTTTGTGGCAAACGTGCTGGGATGACTGTGAGGGGCTTAACTGACTAGGCAAAGTCTTTTAAACCCTCAAGGTCTCTCCATGCCTACACTTTCTTCTCCAGATCAGCTTTAATAGGGGAGTGAATTGGGACAGAGAAAGGACTTGAACAGCCTCAGCACAGATGCACACAGCAGCAGAAACAAGAATAGCAGAGCAGGACAAGCAGAACAAGGGAAGCTAATGTTGAATTGATGGGACAGCAGTTGCAGTGTCACTGGTGCTTTGTAATAGGGATAACAAGCACATAGCTAAATCACAGGGCATCCTGCACAGTCTTCATCTTTCTAGCAAAGGAGGTAACATTACACTTGTTATTTTAGTCTTATAGTTATTACCAGAATGGAATAACATTATAGTTGTCCTCTTAAGAACTATTAACTTCCCTTGCACTCTTTGGTTGGCACATCAGCCCTTGCAGAAACACATACAATCTCAACACATATGCTGAGGAAGATCGAGGGTTTATATCTCAAAATAAACAGTTTATTATAAGTGAAACAATCAAACTGCACTAATTACAGAAGGAAACCAAAACTGAATACAAATGAGCTACCCTAAGGAATCACCTTTTTGTCAGTGCTTCTTTCACATCAGAAATCAAGTACAGCCTTTAGAATTTAGGTTAGCTCAGTGTTGTACAGGTAATTTAAGATTCCTCCTTTTTTACACATTTGGCTACATCTAGTAAAAATATGGGGGAACTGGGTTCAGTAACTGGAAGGAATGGAAAACTTTCAAGGACTAAATCAATAAATAAAGGGGGTTGGAAGAAAGCTGGAGAGAGACTTTTTACCAGGGCCTCCAGCAACAGGACAAGGAGCAGAGCTTTTAAATGGAAAGAGGATAGATTAGACTGGATGTGAGGAAGGCATTCTTTACTATGAGTGTGGTGAGACACTGGAATAGAGAAGCTGTGGACGGGTAACAGCTTACCAACCCCACACCTGAAAGTGCTGGACAGGTCTTTGAGCAGCCTGATTTTGCAGAGGATGTCCATGGGAGAGGGTTGGAACTAGAAGATCTCTAAAGGTCTCTTAAACCCAAACCATCTGTAGTATTTGCCTGATTCCAAGTATTTTATTTACAGATACCAGCCCTGGCAGATAACAGCTCTTTGAAATCAAATACCACCTTGGCATGGCATGCATGCCAATACTAGAACATGTAAAACAATTTAGAACACTATTTGTTAGATCAAGAGAATGAAAAGCATTTGTAGTAAAAACCACAAAAGGAGTCTATCCTTTTAAAAATGCAACAATAGAAAATGCTAGTCACAGACTATTGGCACAGTTAAGCTCCTCCCATGACAAAACACACTCAGCTTTAACTGAAAAACTGCTGAGATCATACACTTCCTAGAGGTGTCCTGCTAGCTTTTTCATTGCAGAGCTGATCAAGGTACAGCACCCCATTTAACAGAAAGGAAAACATATAAAGTATCAAAAGGACTCTTCAGAGGGCACATACTTGAATAATAACTATTTCTAGCCAGGGAGTACAGGGGAATCTGGAAAACAGCAGCAAGTGCATGCTGCTTTTGTAAACAGAGGAAATGATCACTTCTAAACTTTCAGCTGCTTGAGGTGCTGGCCACCCGTACATGACAAACCTAGCAGGGAAGAGTCACCGTGTTAGTGACACCCACAGGTATGTGGAAAGGGCAGTCATTTAGCAGTAAGCAGAGTTCCTTGGGAAGTGACAGTCTTTGCAATCACGCATTCCTGGGTTACTACATTTGGCCTCTGGCTTGTACAGCACAGAGCTTGAAACCAGGAGCTCGATTATCACTGACAATGCTGATCTGGAATTTCAGGAATGGGTTGTAGTGGGTCCCAGGAAGCAAACAGCACTTACGAAGCAAAGAAGCACCCTATGCCTTTGCCAAGAGAGAATGTTATGTTGCTCTGAGATGTTGCAAGAGCATGAAAGCAGTGTGGGAAAAGTGCAAACAGAGCTGGTGCAGTAGGAACTACACACGGAATCACATTATTAACCAGGGAGGCAGGAAGGTGTATGGAAATTCACACCACTCAGTGCCTGAAAATTCTCTTCAGCAAATTATTGAACAATTGGACTCTAAGCAGCTAAAGGATAACAAGGTAATAGGAGGCAGTCAATAAGTTTCTTGATAAATCAAATCACACTGAACTGACCTAACCGGCTGCTCTGATAGATTAACTGTCCCTGCTGCATGAGTGAAGTCAGCTAACCTACATATCCTGATCTTAAATACAGCTTTTGGTGTTTTCCACATGACATCCTCCCAAGTAAAAAGAAATCAGTATACATCTTCACCCAGATCCAAGAAACAACACAATAATTAGGCTTTCTTCTGATTACCGTTTCTTTCTTTGCTAAAACAGAACACTTGGCATAACAATCATTACAGTAATGCCTAAAAACCATAATAGAAATTAAACAAGATTGTACAAGACACTATACACATTCATGAAAAGACAATTCTGGCATTGCAGAGCTACAGTCTAAAACAATCAGGACAGACAAGGGAAATATTTCACCAGCACTGTCAGAGATGGGAAACTGAGGCAGAAAAAGATTAAGAGCCTGATTTTCAAATGAGCTCAGCGTATTAATTGCTGAGCTTGCTTGAAATTCTGGCCATCATCAACATCATGGAAATCACTAGATACTGAGCTCCTTTGAAAACCAAACTTCAATATGAAAATTTGGCCCCAGAGGTCTTTTGAAAATCAACATCAAGAGGCTTACCCAAGGTCACCCAGGAAGTCAGTGGCAGGGCTGGGAACTGAACTCACATCTTCTGACTCCCACTCTGGTGCATAACTAATGTTGCCCTGTGTTCTTGTTTTAATTAGCTATGGGGAGATCTCAAACCAGAGAATGCTTTTGAAATGAAAGAAAAGAAAACCCTCACAACTACATTCAGTTCCCTTTCAGAAGCATCAGCACAATGGACTTCCAGCAACTCACAAGCAGGAGGGATTTCTAGCTTCTTTAACAAGTTTCTGTTTTCCTCAGAGAACATATATCATTTGTTGTTTACTTTTCATATATAAAGGTATTCATTGGCAAACATTTATTCTCTAATATTTTTTTTTAATTGCAGTATGCCTGTGACCCATACAAATACTTTTCCAGTGACAAACGAGGATAGAAAAAGGAAGCCTGCAGAGTGCAAAGGTTCCTAAGGATTAGTAGACAACCTCTGGGGCAAGGAGTGGAGACTTATGCTATTGCTTATTATTACTACTTTTTCCCTAGGTAGAGAGAGTTGTTTGAAGTGGTTTCCTTGCTAATGCAGTGGCAGAGAAAACTATTTACTTTGCATGTATATGTGGTTGCTTCAGTACCTCTCCTGCTGTTCCTGTGGAACACCTAAGATGCACTGCAGCAGTGCACAAGTTCTTTCTGGAACATCTAGATTTTCCATATTTTCCCTGGCTTTGGCATCACCCATAGGTCTCTAAGTATCTTCCCTGACAAGACTTGGCTGGAGAACTACTGCAGCCATCTCAAGAACAATGAAATATATAAAATTATTGCAAAGGTAGAAATAAGCCAAGTTTATAACAGCTCCTTTAGTCCAACACATTTAGCTAAATCCTAGATGTGGAATTATTTTGTCAAAGACATAATAAGAGGTTAGTATTTCTGTTCTTATTTTTTCCATCGAAAGCTTCAGCCTACTTTTCAGCAGAAGACTATAGAGGTTGATCTGTCAGAAGAGCTCTTCAAACGGAGGAGCAGGACATTTCCTCAAGTCTCTGACTTTGATATTCTCTCTGTGATCACAGGTGACTCTGCATTCACTGGGAATCTCACTCATAAAAGCCAATGAATTTTGTCCAGTGTTCCTCAGACAGAAAGCTACTTGGTGGATAGAAATGGAAACTATGGCATGCTGATGGCTGGAGATTTCATAAAAGAAGAGCTGCTGGGTTCATTATTCCCAGATTTCTGTCAAAAGAAGAAAAATGTCTTTCTTCTTTCCGACTTTCAGTCTTGTACCTCTTTAGTGCTATTTTCAAATCTGCTGTCTCCTTTGGGATAGGTTTGACTTAGGTTCAGAACAGAATCTTACTTCTTTGTCAAAAGCTAATTTTCTACTTTTCTTCTTTGTAATTTTCACTGCTGCAAGTTTATGTGTCCAGCTGCAAAGTTGTGCAAGTTTAAAAACAACTTTATCTAGAAAAGCCAAGAAACACTTCACTAAAGACAAAACAATAGTTATGGGAATCAAACAGATGGTGGAGTGAGAGTGATTGTGTACAAGCAGCATGTTTGTTTCTACAGATTAGCTGGGCATACGGCTTTTACTTACAGAGCATTTTTAGTTTCTTTTAATCAGTAAAAAGATATTATTAGGGTTAGTTTAGTGCTGGCTCAGGGATTACTAGTGTTTCTACAACAGAAGTCATTGAAGGGGGAGTTTGAGGGGAGGCAAATTTATTTTACAGGGCTCTCTTCCTACTGGAGAGTGTTTCTCATGAAGGGGTGGCACGAGAAAAAGCAAAGGGACACGTTGGAGTAAACAAGTGAAGCTGACAACTGAGGTTGGCAGCACTGGCCCAGCAGAGGGGAAGTGGGTGATTCCATGGAGCACCAGCACAGCTGGGTGCGGCAGCAGTCGGAAGGTCCTTGCAGGCAAAGGGCTCCCAGAGCCTGCTCCTGCAAGAGGCCTATCTTTCAGGTTCTTTTTTGCCATCTTATCTGTCTCTTGTTTCACTGCACACCCTCCTCTACTTGAACGGCTTTCTCATTGTCTCCTCTCACTTATCTTGGATCTCAAGCATTCTGGGGGAGGAAGCATATCTTTATATAGTAAACAGGCAGTGCTGTTATGGCACTATATACAGAATTAATAACTCATGCAGTATATAAAGTGAAACTTCTTAAATAAGCTCAGTTGTCTAGAAGAAGGGATCTCTTCAGTTAATGAAAAATATTACTGAAAATCTTGGCCTTTAAGGTTTAACTGCATGCTTAAATAAACCACGACCGCTGCTAAACACACAAGTTGCATATTCTGGAATGCCGATTGAGCAGGCTTATGCGGGATCATCCAAAATCTTTGCAAGCTGATAAATCTGAATAATTAAGCTATCCCTCATTACAGGTCTCCAAAGCACATTAATCAGGTCTCCACAAGAGTAAAGTTCACTCTGGAGACAGAAATACATCTTTGACGAATTGGTTATTTTGATTGGCTGGATTTGGTAAACTGAGGCTGCATTTGAGACATTGGTATTGACCATATACACTGTTATATGCTGCCATATAAGTTATGCATTCTGCTGTCTGCATACTGACCCAGCAACAGATCTAAGAATGTACATTACTTTATCTTTTTCACTTTTGACAAGCGTGAATTTCCAAGGACCTTATGAAATACTTTCTCCTCCAACAGAATCACAAATGGAGTGGGTTCTTTTTGTTTTGGTTTAGTTTTGAACTAGGGAATTTGACTCTATATTACAATACTGACTATGAAGTGAGATCCATGAGGGCAGTACCAGCAGTCTTGCTAATTGTGTTTCACAGTCATCTTGTCCCTAATTTCACTGAAGGATGGAAATCGCTCTTTACATATACTGCTGTCATGGCCAACATCTTGAGAAAAAATTTTCTAGTCTGTTGATCATATAAAATTTAGAATTTAAGTAACACTTAGACAAAGCATATACATGCATGAAAAATCAAGTACAATTACAAATATCAAATGATACTATGCTTTTGAAGATGCAGGGGAAGTTTTATTTGAAAGAATATAATTAGAACCCTGCTCACACTGATCTAAAACCCTGAAAAAAAGGATAAAAAAACCTGGTATTCGCACCACCCTACTGCACTCTCACTTTAATCCTGCAAACATGTCTGGCACAGGTAGCCACAGGCATCTTTTCTCATATGCAACATCATAAAGATCTAGTTATTGGATATTTGAATGTTTAAAGTGGGTTAAGGATTATACTATTGTAAAACCAAGTCTCTAACTGAAATCTTAAGTTAGCAGTACAACATCACAAACTTATTTCCAAAAGTAATTAACTATCTTGAGATAATACACAGCTTTTTAATGCTATATGTAATTTTTTTTGGAATAGAGTACTTAACAATATTAGAAACATATTCAAATATGATTGGAAATGATGGTAACATTCTTATCAGAGGCCAACAGAAGATTTAATCCACGGAACACTACTTGTCATTAGTACCGAGTAGATGGGTGAAAATGCAGAGTTATTAACACTTGAGAAATTAAGAAACCTTATAATCAAAACATTATTTTACAAATTGATTTAAATACAGAAGAGAAATATGTTCAGGCAGGTCTTCTATTTCAGACATTTTATTTCCCTTTGAAACTCGAGAAAAAGAAGAAGCAAAAGAAGACAACAGACATGTCAATGGCTGAATGGGTGGGTCAGTCTTCCTGGGAAATGAATCATACTTTTCATTCAGTTTTATGAAAGCCTTGCTTCAAGCATGCCTGTAATTACTATTTGTTGCACACCAGTCAGCCACACAGTCAAGTTTACAAGGATTTGGTAGTTTTCTGAGAGTCTCTTTTGGGACACAAATTACAATGTGGTTCCTTTCCTCAGAATGCAAATAAGGGCTGGGAAAGCTGATAAATTTTAGTACAGGATGGTCAGGAAGGTTCTTATATTAGAACCTATTATATTATTATAATAGTCCAACTTGCTAATTGAAAATGTATAGCAATCATCAGTATAGACTGAGCTAACGAAATCCTGTGGCCAAAGTTATCTCTGCCTCAGAATCTGATACTACAAGGACACACAAACTAACTCAAATTATGAGCTGTCTTTGTCAGTTTTGGTGTTTTATACAACTTTCTATTACAGCCTCGCTTGAGTACCTGCTATGTAAAACTGAAAGAGACTCTTCTGTGGGCGACTCCAGCAAGGGTGCCCAGCCACTGTGCTAGCAGAGAGAGCACCAAGTCAGGTGCTGAAGAGTGCCTCAGGAAAGTCAGCTAAGCAAAGGGATCTACAACTGCCACTGACCTTGTAACTCATAGACTCACAGAGCACATGTTGATGACAGCACTTCAGATCTCTCGTATTTGGGAGTTTGGTACTTTTTTCTGCAAAAGCCTCCTACCATCAGATGTTTAGAGTTCTAAGGCTTTTCTAGAGTCCAAAACTCTTTCTTTCAAAATACCAGGAGACAATACTGCTTCTTTCAAAATATGCCAGGAAGAGAAAACAATAGCAGCAGTCTTTCCCCTTCCTTAGTAACTAAGAAGTAGGAAAAAAGTTCAGCTACTCTTGGACAGTTTGCAGCCCTACAAAGGAAAAAAAAGGGACCACTCTGACATCTGCTGAAGCTAGACCATTGTGCAGCTGAAGCAATAGATTGAAAACAAAAGCCAAAAACCTTGAGAATTACTTTGCAGCTCCAAGAGCAGGGCATTCAACAGGCAAGGATAAGGTTTTAAGCTTTTCCCTTTGCTTCCTGGGTTATTTCTAGTCATACGCTGTCTAACATAAGATGGAGTTCCTCAGTACCTTGAAAGCAGAACCAGTGCCAATACCTGTCTGCAGACCACAACCCTAACCTTTTAGCACAGATTTGTGTATTCTATGGCAATCTCATTTGAAGTGTAGACTTTGTCTGCTCATTACAGTGAAAAAAAATTGTAACGAGGGGAAAAAATAAGAAAAGACCTAGAAAAACTACACTTGCTGAGAAACTAACTGTGGAAAATATACAGTTGAACTCTACCATGTTGACCAATTCATTTAAGCAACCTTTTCTCTTTTCTGCAGCTACAAATGCTAGAACATACTTATTAAAAAGGATTTTTTTTTGTTTTCAGTTTAACTGTGTTTTATACATTTAAAATATGTAAGTCATTTGAGTAAAACTTGAATTACAATCTCATTTTAGGCTATTGCATTTGTATGCAAGCAATGATAGTTCCTTTAGAGGCAGCCTGAAAACAAAAATCAACATCAAACTTTTCACAGACTATATTTACAGAACTCTGCTGATTTAACATTTTTGTGTCATAGAGACAATACATATCCTTTTAATCTGTCACTAGACTTTTATCAGTGAGTGATTTCAACCAGTCACAGCTTCAACTAGTATTTGCAGTTTATACACGTGTCTTTGCTTTTCTAACCTCCCTCTTTTCACCTGGCCATGTATCACAACATATTCAGGCTGGTTGGAGAGTGGGTTAAGAGCAGCCCTGAGGGGAAAGACTTGGGGATGTTGGTTGATGTGAAGCTCAACATGACCCTGCAATGTGATCCTGCAGCCCAGAAAACCAAACATGTTCTGGGCTGCAGCAAAAACCCCATGGGCACCAGGTTGAGGGAGGTGATTCTGCCCCTCTGCTCTGCCCTGAACCAGGGCAGAGCACCCCACCAGGAGTGCTGTGCCAGCTCTGGGGCCCATAAGATAAGAAGGACATGGAACTGTTGGAGCAAGTCCAGAGGAGGTTACAAGGATGCTCAGAAGGCTGGAACAACTCTCTTATGAAGACAAGCTGAGAGACTTGAGGTTGTTCAGCCTGGAAAAGAGAAGGGTCCAGGGTGACTTTATAGCACCTTCCAGTACTAAAGGGGCTACAAAAGAGCTGGAGAGGGAATATTTACAAGGACATGGAGTGACAGGACAAGGAGTAATGGCTTAAAAATGCAAGAAGGTTTAGACTAGATGTTATGAAGAAACTCTTAACCATGAGGGTGATGAGTCACTGAAACAGGTTGCCCAGAGAAGCTGTGGATGCGCCTTTTCAAGTGTTCACGGCCAGGTTGAATGTAGCTTTGAGTACCTGGTCTAGTAGAAGGTGTCCCTGTCCATGGCAGTGGGGTTGAAACAAGATGGTCTTTAAGATCCCTTCCAATCCAAACCATTCTATGATTCTGTGATTCTCCCCCTTTCACATACCTCAACAGTAAGAAGGACATAGAAAGGGCTGAAATACAATTTTTAGGCCAGAATGTACCACTCAGATTTGCATAATAGCCTACAAAATGAGGAAGAAGAAAGAAAAAATATTTAAGCTCTCCAGAATCCAACACCAAACATGAACTTGAGAAATTACATTGTCTGCCTGAACCTGAAGGGCTATTCTGGAACCTGCTGATGACAATAAATCAGGGGTGCCCTTACAATGATGACCCTTACTTTTACGAAAGTCACAGAATCTTCTGTTTTGCTTCGGTGAACTGTGAGTTTAGTGAGTGAATACCTGTTTTACACCCCTATTCAACAAGCAACTCTTGAATGTAAACTCATGAGAGTCAGAAGATAAAGTATATAAATAGAAAATCTATAGAAAAAAGACCAACAGCTTGAAATTTGTCTAACAGATTATTTGCAAACTGATTTTTAGGCACATGAACAAAAATGTCCTTATTCACAGAGTGCTCATTATGCAGAATTCCTTTCACTTGGACCTCTGTGTTTCTAAGAAATCAGGACACCTACTCCCATGTCTAAACACTGGGTCAATTTATGCCAGTAAATGACATAAGGGTGAATCGGCATCTCTTCTAAGAAATGGTATTGCTGGTTACCTCATGTGTTGAATGAAACCTTATGGTAAAGCTGGCCCTCAGATTAGAACATTCGTTATCTACAAGCTCAAAAGTATCTAGCCATACATTATTTTCCTGTCTTCACACAAAATATTCCAACAAATTCCACATATGAATGCAATTATTTACACAGCCTCCTTCTGCAGACTTGTGTTAATGACAACAAAATCTTTAAAAGTAAACAGTTACAGTTACCGAAGTATTTTTGGCATGCAAGAGCATATTAACACAAACTACTGATCTCAGATGGCTCAAGATCATTCCTGAAGTCCAAGGGAAAACTACAAAGAAAGTTGAGTATTCCTGCCATATTTCTAAAAGCCCAGTTAAAAATGTTTGAACTTCTTCCTAGCTTTTAAATATTTTTGTTCACAACACAAATTAGCATTGTTTGCTCTTAATGATTTTCTCTCGGAGGATTTGCTCTCTGCATCCTGCCAATGGTTCCTGGCAAAGCTCAGTAAAGCCATGGAACAACCTCTCTGCCATTTGTGGAGGCCTGCCAGAAGAGGCCAAACAGAAGTTAAGGCCTGATTTAAACAAGTCCCAGTTTCAGTACAGCTATGATTAGATCCTTTGGTTAGTTACCACCATAAATCATATCAGAGAATTACATTCTGGGGTGGGCAGAATGAGAAAATGGGAGAGGGGAAGAATCACTATGTATTTTACCTGGTAGATACATGAAGAAGAATTTTAAATGCTGGGCAAGGAAAGTGAATTCATTTGCCCTGCTCAATGTTGAAGGGCCACTTTTCTACAATTACAGCAAATACAAAGATTCTCTAATACTCTCTGCCCCTCTAAACTCTCTGCCCTTCTAAAACTATAGAAGTAACATATGACTTTATAAGGACTCCTGGACCTCCCTTAGACCACAATAATTTTCAAGAATGATGCTTCATCTGAATTAATTAAACTTCACACTATCACTGTGAATTAGCTCAACAATTATCTTCCCAAATTATGTTTCCAAAATTTCATACTGTTAATCCTTTATACCACTTCCCAGCAGATTCATAGTGTGAATTTACCAGAAGAAATTATGGGCAGTATTAGAGCAATTTTCAGAAGATAAGAAACTGTGAAATTGTAGGGATTCAGACAGGAATTTTCTGAGCCAGCTGCCTGACTGATATGTATGTTTTGATACCAAATACAGCAAATGTGATACAAGTCTATTCTGAGATTAAATTAGGCCAAGATACACAGTAAGAATGACAAAGGTTAGCAAAATTGTGTTGTAAATGATGATTTAAAGAATATCCAATATCACATATTTGGCAATGAAAGGGACACAATTATATCATGGGTTTGATACTCAGCATCTCTGCTCAAAACTGGACATGTTAAATGCTTAGCAAGAATTTTAAAAAATTAAAACTTACTCATATCTTACTAAATTATTATCACTTAGGAAGTTAATATTTCTAAGGATTTCCTCATAAGCAGGAACTGAGGTATAGGAGGTTCCACATCAAAAATTATGAAAAAAATGTATTTCTGCAGGACTAAGGAAAGATGCTTTTATGTACTGAAATTGGAAAAGAATCAGCAATAGGGTCCATGATCCCTTCAGGGGGTCTTTGTTGGAACCAATTTTATTCAATATTTTCAGTCATGACCCAGAGAAATGAGAAGGTGGTGACATCTCCAAGTGTGAGGATTCCATTAAACTCAGGTAGCCAAGTGCTGCCCTGATAATGATAAACTACATTAAGACTTAAGCAAGTGGTCAAAAAGGCGGCAGAAGAGCTTCAATGCAGACAAATGTAAAATGTTTAATCTAGGGAAAAATAATCTAAACTATGCCTGCACAGTGCTGAACCCAGACCTTGTAGTTACAAATTTGTAAAGAGATCCTGGAGCTGCCACTACCAGTCCTGAAGCAGCTCAGTGTACAGGACTAGGAAGCCAAGAAGCTGATGTGCATCACTGGAATTAGGAACTTGGCACTGAGCATTTTCCTGCCTGGACATCAATCACTGGTGTCCCCCAGTTAGGGTACTATGTGCAGTTCTGGTTTTTGCAACTCAAGGATGAAGGAGAGGGACAAAGTGCTTTACGTGCAGAGACTAAAAATGCTGAAACTTGTAGCCTAGAATTGAGTCTGCAGAGACTGTGAGTGAATGAAAACATGAACCAGGCATAGGATAAGAAAGGGGAAGGGAAGCAGATTCGGGTAACAAGTCAAGTGGCAGGAGTGCACATGGCAGATGAATTGGGCAAGAATTAGGATGGTAAGATGAAAAATATTGTAGCAGTTGGGTTGCAGAAGAGGTGGGAGTGACAGGCACAAGCAGAGGCTGCGCTGATTAATGTCGGGAAAATCTGGAAAGGGTAGCAGGAAGAAATATGGAGGGCTGCAATAGAAGATTTTCTACAAATACAATGTGTTTTCCCTGAGTCTGAAATGAAACATGAAATTCCAGAACCTCAGCACTGGGAAAATCTCTCACTAATGGTGGTCAGAAAACAGAACCATAAACTGTTGCTTTGCTGGTATTTCTTTGTCTTAGTGGCAGGGAACATCTCATACCCAAATGTTCCACATCAGCTGATAACATGCAGGCTCAATACAATTTTAGCTTGTCAATCTTTTCTGGATGGTTCCATGTGAATTAAATTGCCTGTAGTAACATATTGAAAAGAAATTTCTTTGACAGTTCTTGACCCCACCCCTCCAGTGGGTTTGCAGGTATCTTCTCAAGAGGTGAAGAAGAGCCACCTGCACCATTCTGCTTTATTGCTTGGAATGGAATACAATTATTCAAACATTTCTGGCATTTCTGTTCACACACACATAGCACCCCACGCTCCCCTCCTGCATGAAAATAAGTCAAGTTTGCTAGTTTTCATTCTGAGTCAGAATAAAAAGCTGGATTTTTTTTGTTCTCAACCAATTCTAATCTTAATATATATGAGATCAAAATCAATAAAAACCCCACAAAAGCCAACAAAACAACACAACACCAACAACCACCAAATTAAAAGCAATACCAGTTCTTCTGTTTCTTAAGTTTAAGTGCTAAAATTTACATCTTTCAAGTCTTGTACAAGTTTTGTCTTCTTCTGGCACAACAATACATATGAAATGGGGTAGTGGGCTAGCAGAAGGTTGGTAGGTGGAAAAGAAGGGAGGAGTAAGGCATAACAATGAGACATATTTCTTAAGTTTTATATGGCTATTTCTGTTACATTTCAATGAATCATTTTCTAACACTAGTAAAACTTACAAAATACTCAACCCTGTTTATTAGCCATTGCAATAATGGATAATAAACCAACAAGGGATTCATTACATCCCTAAGAGAGAATTGTCTAAGTCCACATATGGTACTTAGTATACAGTCTTCATGGAAATACAATAGCTTTTTTTCCATTTAAAACAATTAAAATATTAAGACTAAAAAAAAAAATCCATTTTGAAAATATCTTATTTTTTCAGTTGAAATACTCATACCATTTGTGGTGAGCACTTTTTAACCCCTGTAGAAAAATGGGAAGCTCTGTATAATCCTGATAAGATCGGTTTTACAAAAGAATGTGTCTAAACACTGCTTACATGAAAGATTTCAGTTTACAGGAAAGAAAGGAAATCCCCACTGAAGGAATTGCACAAGATGTACCAATTACAAGGTATAACGTTATGACACAAGGATATGTTTTTGATTTCTGATGACCATATGAACCACAAAGACAAGACTTCATCAGGTTGAACCCTGAGCATGTAACTGGTGTCAGGAGGCAATAAACTCACTTCAGCCACTTTATACAGACAGGTAAGTTTATCATTTGTATAAGAAATGGGCATTTAAAAAGAGAAGTAACACTTGTAAGTATAAAATACAAAACTCCAGGCAGAACATTACAGAATCTATTGCTTTGTTCTCTCATGAGAAAACCAGAAATCAGATTTATGCTGATGAAATATGGGACAAATCTAGTTCTATGTGCTGCTTACATACTCTTTAATAAAAAATACTCCCAAGTAGAAAATAACACTTTACTATAACATATATGGCTGATACTTTTACTGAAAGCAAAATAAAAAAAACATGGATGTTAAAAATGTTTAACTATGTAAATATATTTGTGGTTTCTCTAGCACTTAGAATGCACCCTTTTGACCTCATGGCTAAGTAAAGAAATGTCCTTCTTCAAGCTATTATCAAACTGAAAATATTCTAAGTTGATTTTTCACATCTAAATATAATTTCATTCATACTTATTCATATCTATAGTTTTGCCTTGAATAACAAAATATTTCATAACAGCAAGTGTGATTAAATACTTCCACCTTGAAGTGCTCAAATTGTGCAATACTCTTCTGGAACATCTTGCTAGAGTACTCCTTGACACCACTTGTGTCATGTCCTTTGTTTCAAAAACATGCAATTTAAAAAGTATTCATCAAAATTTGCTGCTAGTCTTAAGTGCCCCTGTATGTTCACTTAGTAAGACATTATCTACACAAGTGACCAACATAAACTATTTTCTGTATATATTCCTTCCTGAATTATGATTCATTATGATGGGGGGGGGGGGGGGGGGGGGGTTGTGTTAGATTTTTATGAATCTTGAAACCTAAAGAAGAGAGTAGCAGATGTCTTATCAAGCCAGGATTTTAAAAGGATAAATTTCTAAAGTATGTAATTTCTTTGTTAACAGTATTTCTACATATCATAAAACTCTCAGGAAGCAAGAGAAATCTATCCAGTTGCTACAAAGAGAACTAGAAACTCAATTAACTACTTCTTTGTAAGATTTTAATGACTACTCATCTAAAATTCAGTGATGTAAAATATCAAATAAATCTTAATAATAGC
This sequence comes from Aphelocoma coerulescens, assembly GCF_041296385.1. Classification (NCBI taxonomy): domain Eukaryota; kingdom Metazoa; phylum Chordata; class Aves; order Passeriformes; family Corvidae; genus Aphelocoma; species Aphelocoma coerulescens. Next base: position 157,194,510 of record NC_091015.1, on the reverse strand, counting down.
TACACTGGATTCACTACATGAGAGTCCTCCAGTCCTCCACTCCCATTACCGTCCAAATATTTCACGATATTCGCATAGATGAATGGGAAGAGCTATCTAATTTTGACAAGGCTGTCATCTCCTAGGAGGATAGCTTAAGAGCTATTTAATAGTTTTGGTGTTCTAGATGCCTTAGACATAATAACTTCATGTATCAGTTGTTTCCCAACTATCTTCTCAGGTTTTGTTTTGTTTTGGCTTTTTTCATATTAAAAGCTTCTATGGAAGCTTAATTTTTTTTTTTAATTAAGGCAATAATTTAACTTCTAGCCTTATTTTCTGCCTTATTTTAGCTTATTCCTCTTATTTTACATTTCTTATTTATCTTTTCAGAAAAATGTATTTGTGTTGTTCTTGTGTAATGACCTCATAATTTTTGTCTATTTCCCGCACTGATATTTTAAAAAAATAAAACACAATTACATTACACTACTTTAACACAATGAAAAAGAAACTCCCTGATTTTACCTCTTTTTTGCAGAATCCAAATTTGGGAATTAGTGCTTGTCCATAAATTCTCCAGGAAGTTATGAGAAGAAGGAAAGCTAATGAGCCTCTAATACACATAATTTGTGGCTTTTTTTTAAAAAACCAAGTGCATTTGACTTTTGTACTTGAAGCCAAATTAAGTTTTTATATTTGTTTTACAAATTTTGAATTGGTTTACTTGCATCTTCTGAAGGACCACAGTGGAGCACATGAATATTTTAAAAACATCACACTCTCCTGAAGATAACCTGTCATGTGCATTATGTAATAGTCCTTTAATTATACAGTTTCATACTTTTACAGAAATACAACATGAAGTCTGTGTTATTGTCAGCACAAGAAGGCTGCAGAGCAATAAATGGATCAGTCTAAGATTTCATTCTGTCATTGTGACTCACTCAGTGTGTGGTTCAGTGTCTCATTCACTAGAGACACCAAAACCAGAATTACACGAAGACCCATTTCCTCCTAGACTCTTCCATGGCATTAATCTGAATTCTTGATGCTGCACTGATTGGTGGGGTGACCTTCAGAAAATCACTTTCCCTTCCAGTGTCTGAATTTCCTCATTTCAGATGACTTGTTGGTAAAACAGATGAAGACCTAGTGATTAAAAACAAGGTGTATATGCAATAGTAACTAAGTAAAAGCCAGTTATCTTGTACTTATAGTGCCCATAGAGCCATCAGCACACTCACCAGTCTGGGCACAAGGACCCATGACAGTGACTACCAAAGAAGTTATCTTCTGTATAGATGCTGACAAATACCAGATTTGAGTGAGGAAATTCAATATGAGGTAAAGAGAAACACTAAAAGCAATGGACTCCTGAAAGTTCATTCATCCTCTACAATGTGTTCTGTGAACCTGCTGACAAGGAACTAATTTTACTCCATTTTTTTCCTGTTTCCAGCTTTTAAAGAAACTCAAAAATATTTTCAACATATTTAATGGAGTTGTACGTACAACCTAAAGACAAAAATACAAACAGTAGTAGTGAAAGAAAATAACCAAGTAATGGGGCTTATTGCTGGTTCCCATCCCAAAAAGCCCAGCAGTGCATGAACTCTCACAGTGGCAATAGTGACAGACAAAGGTGAAAGAGGGAATAGAGGAGCAGGAACTTGCACTCTCGCCACCCACTACACCCTTAGAGAAGATCATCTTTTTGCAATACAATATGCTCTGTAATGCTAACACTTTCTGAATAATAAAATGACAAAATTGCTGCTAGAAAAAGGGACTGCTGGATATTGAAGCATATCAAAGAGAGCTGGTATTACAAAAGACTCGGAAAGGATGTGAAACCTCACTTCCAAGTACTTACGAAATAAAGCATGCTTAAAGAAACTTCTGCTAAAAATGAGTAAATAGCACATGATTATGCTTTGCTTCTCTATTTTAATATAAACTCTCCAATCTAGCAAGTTGAGTTCAATTGAGAAATTATTTCTGTGACGCTTAGTGTTCTGCCGTACAATTTCTTACAGGATATTTTTACTTATTTAATTTATATTTGGATCTTCCATTCACTATTTTCCACCTTGTTTTCAGAACATGACTTCAAAATAGGACCCCAAGTGTGTAACAGAAATTAATTACAAAACCAAATAAAACCCCTTTATACCACACTCTCCTCTTTCAACCATTGCAAAGTAATAATAATGAAAACAAAACAAAAACAAACCAAACAAGCAAAACAAACAAACAACAACAACAACAACAAAAAAAACAACCCAGACATAAATTAGTAGAGGCTGTCAATATTACTCCCAAGAAGTGTCCCAAAACAAGCATCAATCTTGTTGCAAAGGCATAGGCTGGGACTTAATAGATCTGAGCATTATCAAGTGTAACTTTTGGGGTTGTGCTTTACAGAAATTAGGAAGATAACTGAATTTCTCACTGTTCTGCATCTAGACTATAGTTTATTCTGAGTAGGGATTATTTCTTACAAAACATTTGTGTAGCACCCAGTCTGATGGGATAAGCATCTTAATTAAGATGGATAGAATTTATTCCTGTGAAAACTGTGAATGTATACATAAATATGAATAGCACAGCAATGGGAACAGATTGGTGGGTGGGGAAAAACTTGAAAACGTATGCAATAAGAACAGCAAAGCAATCACTCAAGAAATCCCTCCAAACAATACTGATTTGCCTAACTATGCTGACAGCAAAATACAGGTAGGGGGCCTTAGTTTCTACAACTGGAATTACAAATAGGCACACAAACAGTGCAGAACTCAGTGCTACTGACATTGGTCACAGCACTTCTACAGCACAAACACATGCAGGATTCATAGATTTCACAGCAGAAATCAAGATATTGAATTCTTTTCCCTTACTTTTAATGTACATTACATCCAACTTTTCCAAAGTACAACATTGTTTTTCTCTCTGTAACCCTCCTGTTCTCTTATTGCAGCAAACATCTACAAATGTCAGTTAAAGGTTCATTTATTTCCTTGCTGATTTCCTGTAAAACTTGTGACTCAGTATGTCATCTGAACCTGTTACTCTGTGTACTGAGAGGACATTGAACACTTTTGCAACTGTGCTCCAGCTGCACACTCTCCACCTCCTTTTTCTGTGAGCAATGCAGAAGTCATTGCTGAGCCCGGGCTGATTATTACCCTGTGACTAAATTGAGCCCTGCATGTGTGAGTGCACGCACACGCTCTGCTGGAGCTTTGGCCTTCTTATATTCCCTAGAAATGCAGCTACTTTTACTCTGATCACTACAGAAGAATGCTTTCTTTTCTCACAATAGTTCTGATGTTCATTACAGTCCTGAGTGATTCCCTTGCATCACTGTCCTGCAATAATTCTTTTTGAATGAGATCAACTTTTAAAAATGTAGATATCTCTTTAAATGCAGCCTGGAATGATTCAGATGTTAATTTTTGAGTATTTATTAGAAATATTCATAAGACTCTCCTTTTCACATATTTATGATGAACCCCTTCAGTCCAAATGGCCAGCTATTTAGCATCACAGACTGAGGACTAAAATAATTTCACTCTTAAATGAACCTTTCTCACATGACTTCCTCCTATTTGGTCTTTGAATTTCTAAAAAGGTTTGGCTTCTGGGTTTTCAGAATATCTTTTGTTTCCTAATGTAACAACGCTGTTTTTTGGAAGCTACTTATAAAGTTTTTTGGGGTTTATTTGAGAAGACATTCAAAAGATATACTTCAGTTTTTGGGTTCAATACTGAATTACCCTAAGTTTCTGCATTTAGGATAGAGTGCTTCACTCTGCAGGTTTAAGCAGAACTTACCTGAACACTGCAGAGCATATATCTCTATCCAAAATAAGAAGATTGTACTCTCTGATTTGTTTTCTTGGCATGATTTATCACTTTACAGGCCTCTCTTCTGTCATTTCATTTCCAGTCTAGCTTTCTTCATATGGGAAAGTATTTTTGTGCTTTTAATAGTTTCTCCTGCCTCCCTCTGAACTCTAACTGTGTTCTCTTTGAAGATAAAATCTCTCCAGAGGAATACAGCATTCATGGTGAGGATTCATAATTTGTATATAATCTCTCAGCTTTCTCTCTTCATTTTTAATATGATACTTTTCCTCTTGCTGTACCATGATGAGCCTGATTTTGGGGACCCAGAAAAGAAAGTACTCATTATTTTGGGCCCTTCTTGTCCCTTCCTTAGTAACAAAACATCTTACTGGAGAGGTTTAGGCTGAAATGATTTCTGCTTCTAAAGAGCTTGGGAGAACAAGCCTGTGATCGAGACAGCTTTATACAAGGACCCTTGTGTATTGCTGGGATCAGTTCTCGGGAAGGTCAGAGCTCTCCTCCACAGAGTTATTTCAAAGAACACAAGTGCAGAACAACAAAACCATCTGACTGTAACATCTACTTGACCTCATGAGCTGAGTCTGTTTTCAAGTGTATTTTATACTGACTTAAGTAAGAAAATTTCTGGCAGAAAATAACTTAATTTCTCCTGTGATGCCTTGATTTTCTGTACCAAGTGCTTTGTAAGAGGAGACTGCTGGCTGCCAAGCAGAAGCCCCTTATTGTAACACTCCTTGTGCTTGTGCCAGGCTGTGGGACCCAGCTGACACTTCCCAGATGTCCTGTGGGCAGACAGGAGGCTCTGAATTTTATCACACCTAGGCAGACTTGAAGTTCTCTTTTTTGTAGGCACTACCCCTAAACTTATCTGTGCTAGCTTGAACTGATCTGTGGTAATGTTTACTATAGCTCTCACAGTTCTTCTACTCTAGTCCAAGTGAATTTTTTTTTTTAATTTACTCAATAAAATAAGTTATTGTGTTACGACCTTTTTTCTGAATGGATCCCCAAGTCACCTGAAATTTACTCTCTTTCATGACAAAGTGTGTTAACATTTTGAAATGTATGCATTAAACATTTCTGTTTAATTTATCCTCTCTTGGTCCATATTTAATTGCTTTTTGAAATAAAACACTTCTGGTTTGGCCCAGAAAGGGGCTTAATTTTTCCAAATCTGATAAAGACTTTATTAACCACAACAATTTTGGATTTTGTGCCATGGGTCAGGAGACCAGACTAATTCCGTAGTTCAATAGTATTCTATTGAAATTATTCTCATGCTTAGAAAATTCAACAATGTTAACTTGTTCACCACCTGAACAGAAATACTTTTAAGGCTTTCTGAAAGCTTTATGGGTTCTAGCACTCTAATTCTGAAAATTATGTCTCTGTTGATTAGGCCTAAGTTTCATTTGCACAACTTGACTCTTGGTCAGCAGGAATTTTACTGCGGCTCCTTGAGGCCAAACTTACTGCGCAGCAAGCGCTCTCCAGGTGTATGTTCTGCTTTAAGGTGTGTATAGAGACAGTCTAACAGGGAAAATAAAGAAAGATTATGGTTAAAAAAAGGATGATTTGAAAGAAAAGGTATCAGCATGTGACAGAAGAGAAGTGGATTCTGTCTCTGTTTGGTCACACTTTCTGAAAGCTACTGTACAAATCACTTCAATTTACATCCACAAAGAGAATGATATGCCTAACTTCCAGTGAAAATCCTGAGAGTTAAGGCCTCCCAATTTTTTTTTTTTTTTGAAAGTAAGCTTTGTTTTTATGGGTCTCCAGTATCCATCCACAAAATTACTGTAAAACAGTGTTTCTTCTGAAGCAGCTCAATTAATATTCCAATTAATATCCACAGTACAGAAAAACCTAGACAGTACTGGCTGTGTGTGGTAACTTAAATAGAGAGAAGGAAAAGAGACCTAGAGAAATACATGTCAGTCCCAAAGCTGTACTTGTCTTTAAAATAAACAGTCCCAATGTCTCAGCAGTCAGTTTCTCTGACACAAACTGCTGCACTAGGAAGATTCCAGAAGAACAAAAACCTTAGTGACTCTATTAGGATGGAAAAAGAAAAGACAACCAGCAAGGGTATAGGAACCTACCCTTCCTTTAAAAAAATTAATAGAAAGAAGAAGCATTTCTACATTTGAAAGAGAGTCAAAGATTTTCTGCCAAAATATTGCTGTCATTAAGTTTTATGCATTTGATTTATTGCTGCTTCCTGCTGCTCCTATTTAAACTCTCCTTTCCAGCAGGCATGTAATCAAAAACATATTGTGTTCCACCAGCTTGCTTGTCATGGCTATTTATAGGAAATGATTACTGATAGGAACTTTAAGAGAAAAATAAAGTCCTACACATGAAAATTATTTGGAAAATACTGATCAAATTCAGTTGGATCAACACTTCACTACAGGATCTGAAGTTCAAGGCAGAATTGAGTCACATTTTGTTTATTTTTAGCACCTATTTCACATTGCCTCACTATGAATCTACAGTGCAGTTGCATCTTAGTATGTCACAGAGATGTGAAACTGAGGAATGTTTTTGCTGCATCAAGTTATCTCGTTAGGTATGAAAAAAGTTTTCTGTTTATGAACTCTCACATTGGTGAGAGCAGCTGTCATTTGCTCAATTTATTTACAGTCTATTCTAACAAACAGTGTAAAATGGGTTTCAGGTTTGATGACGGCAAAAGTTTTTGAGAAGATATACTTTGAAGTTCCTAGAGTTTGGAAATTTCACGTTGTGCTTGAAGATAAAATGTGCTTATTAAAAGGTTCAGTAACATAAAATGGAACAAATCACCATGTATACTGTTCAACAGTCTACTGAACAGATGGAGATTTAAGGCTGAAAGACTGCAAATTAAAGAGCACCCAAACATTTTCAAGAATTAATACAGCAAGCTTGTGACAGCACCAAACCCCCTTATTTTAAGGCTTTTCAAGACTTAAGCCTCTTGTTTCATGATGAAATTGTCTACTGTGTTTTTTCAAGCTAACTGTATCAGTACACTAAAACTGTAATGAGAGACAATGATTTAAGGAGACATGGCAGCAGACTGCTGGAGGGCAGGCATCACAAGTACACGTACCTACAGAGGGAGCTAATTAAGGTTTCATGTATTAGATATCCTGATGTGAGGGAAGTGGATACCAGCACAAAGAACTCCAAGGAAACAGGCTGCCAGAATCCACTTCATTAATAAGAAATGGTGCAACCCTACGGTTGACCTGTTCCTCTGGTAACAGTTAGTATAAGGAATCCAAACCCGAGCCATATCCATAAAGGTGCATGGAAACTGGAGAGCAGCTGTGTTGGTGAATCAACAAATTACAGGCAACAGGAAAGTCCATCTGTCCATCACAGCTCTGATGCATAAGGTATATGCTGCTATTCTGTTACCAGAAAAATAAACCACAGAGAGTACAAACTGGGTAGTGAGAAAAAATACATCCTAACAATCCAACAGAAGATTTTCTGTTAATAGGGCGAGGTCCTAAGAAATTCTGGGATCTTTAGCTTGGCTTTGTTACCTGTAAACACGCAGTTATTAGATAAACAGGGAGACAAAGAATAAACTTCCCTCTATCAATGACCTTCACTCAGCAGCAGTACTTCAGTTTTTCCAGGGTTGAAAATAAGGCAGCTTTAACACAGCCAGCTAGCAATATCCTCCAAGTATTACTTCATGGGAGATTATGAACTTACAGGTTCTTCTGAGTAAAGAGAGACACATCTGTATTTCACCAGCATACTGATGAGCCTCCTTTCTAAATTCTGAAGTGGTGGCTCTACAAAGCATCATAATAAACTACCTGGGAGACAGAATATGGCCTTAAGGACTGCTGCATTTCAAAACAGTTGATGATGACATACAGTTGTCTGCCAGCACCTGTTAAGCCTTTCTCAGAAGTGCATGAAGAGCAAGAAGAATAGCCTCCAACATATCAGCAATGTCCCTCAGTCACCAAAGCAATAAACCACAATCAAACGTTCTTTTAGCTATTCAGCAGAAACACGATGATGAGGCAACCTAGATCTGAGAGTGAAGAAATTAAAGCACATACAAAGCACCTAGTACAAAATACACAACAAAGCCAAACTTGGCCCACAGCCTTTCCAAATGCTCTTGACAGGCAAATTCAAACTATTCTTTACCCCTTTTTTCCAAATGGAAGAAATCTTAGTATTGCTGAAGTCAAAAGCAATGCTCTCCATTTAACAGTGCCTGTAATTCATCTGCAGGAAATTAACTGCCAGGCTTTAAAGCATTTTTCCTCTTGGGTAATACTTGGAAGAGGCATCGACTCTGTAGCAGGATCCCAGCATTTCTGTTTAGTTTTCCTCTTGGTAGTTAAACATTGCAGCAGCTTCTATGTTGCTGCATTTATTTACATTTTTAATAACAGAATAATAAACTTTTTACTTTCCTTATCTCGATGGCCTTTTTGAAGTCTGAGCTCTCCATGTTTCCTTCATGTTTCTGCATCTGTTAGTAAGTGAGAAGCTGCTTTGGATCATTTTGAGTATTCTACCACTTTCTGCTTAAGAAACATGATTCTAGGAACAGACAAGGCAGCTGTCAGGAGCTTACTTCACAGATGCATTTGGCATGATGTGAAACCATTTTCAGCTGGCAATAGCTGAAATAAATATGTAATTCCACCACAGAAAAACAGCAGGCCTCGGAAAAAAAATGCTGATGAAATCAAGAATAAGCAACGGGCAGTGCTGAACTGTATTTTGATGTTCATAATGCCCTTAGAGAACTTAGCACATATCTCAATTCTGTTTAGCTCTACAAGTCCACACTCTCTTTCATGAGGCACCAAATGCAGAGGCAAAAGGAGACTTAAGAGACAAAGGCAGGGACTGACATAAGGCTATCGACAACCTAGAGCAGTGGCACAGCAAGCTGTGCAGATTTAGTGCCTTGTTTTACCTATCAAACTCCACATTTTATAGGGCAATAAAAATATTTCCTTGATTACACAATAGGTGGACATTCAGTTTTGCTGTTTACATCAGGAATATGCTTACGCACCAGTTTCTGTTGTGTTAACAATTCTGAGACCCACAAGCCAAAGTGTAGAGAACACAGGGATTTTGATGTTAAACACTCTGTTAGCTTGCCACCCAGAGTCTATGCTGCAGAGTGGGTTTGATTACAGACAGATAGCATTTCTCACAAGCATGTTTAATAAGATTAACTATTTTTGGATCAGTTTGTGTAGCTGGAAGAGAGTAAGTGAGTTTATTATTTGTTACTTTCCAGGTTTATCTGTATTCAGGCAGCACCCAGCTGTGCACAGTGTTTCACCTGAAAGTTTCACTCATGTTCTCCCAGAGTAATTCCTAATCAAAGGAAACACAATAGAAGAAAGATCCGGCTTATATAAAAATTCAGTTAAGCACTTTTGCTTCAGATAAGAGGCTTATTCACAGTGCTGTAAGAAGAGGCTGAAAATGCATGCTATATTGTGTGGATACAGAATCCATAGCTAATCCTATAGAAATGAACGAAAGTGAAAATTCCAGAATTAACAAACAATGTGCATTTTCTCTTGCACATCACATTCCATAAAGTATTTGTACTGTAAGCTGCTTGGAGCAGAGATCTGTCACTGTTAATTAGTCTATAAGGACTATGTACATTAGGGACCACATTTAAAACTTTTTCTTCTTTTCAAAGTTCCAAGGAACAGATTTGATTTTACAGTTCTCCTATGAACTAGAGGCTAAGAAACAGAAAGGAAAATCTCACTTTAAATAATGTAACTGATTACTTGGATTTTGTTTTCATTATTGTTTTAAAATTTGTGATTTACATTAACTTAAATTATAGGAAAGCAGTGTTTGGGGTTTGGGTTGAGTTTTCAAAAAGGTGTTCACACCAAAAAATCTCCATTCTCTTCCAGCTACACCACTTGCCTAGTAGCTGGAAGAACATTCCGGATTACATGTTCAGGACGCATCCTGAGCTATAGCCAACATTCACAATTTCTACAGTCATTAAGGGGTAAAAAACATCTCCTAGAGAAAAAGCTTTTGTTAAATCAAACACTTGGTTGGGGACTACAGAAACAATAATTACTGAAACACCACATTTTGGTGAACTTTGGGCTATATATTTTTTTTCTTAGAAAGAGAAGATAACATAATTACAAACTTCCTTAAAACTCAAGAAGACTAAATTAAAATCTTCCAGGTGCCCAAATTCATAATGAACTTTAAAAGTGATTTTTGAGAACAAACAATAAAAATCATGAACACATTATGCCCTTATTGTTCCTCCTATTCTGCTGACTACACTGCCTCTTTCAATACAACTCCAAAGAAGTCAATCCAAAAGGGAAAAAAAAATTGAAATTGAAAAAAAAAAAAAAAAAAAAAAAAAAGACGACCCAGACAGGGCACACATATTTCAAAAAATCTGACATTGTGTAAGTTTATGAATCAAAATTAGTTGTTAAGAGTTTTCACATAAGTTACTTCCATACCCAGAGCAGAACACCCAACTGAAATGTTCCAACTACAATATGCCTTTGCCCAGATATTTTCTTCTGAGACTGTTAAGAGGATAAAATAGCATGTACCAAATGCAAAATTCTTTGATGTAAAGGTACATCCATGATTGTTTATCTTTTGAAATCAGCCTCTCCTGGAAATTTAGAGTTTCCATACAAATATAGTTGCAGCAAATCGGTCTCTTTTCTAATTTATGATTAGAAAGGGTTCCCACACCTGCAGCTTTGACCACATTCCCTTTACACTTTCCAATCCATTCCTTCTCAAGCCATTCCAGCATTATCTCTCTCCTGATATCATTTGTTTGCCTGAACTGCAGCATTTAAGATTCAAACCCAAACACTCCCTGAGGGAGTCGAATACCCTTTATTCCTACAAATATATATCATTATGAATACAAAACTATCATGAACAAAAGCATTTTTTAAGAGCAAGCTCAATTTTCAGTGTATTTTGCTACAGCAAATACAGAGCTATTGCAAAGGCAAGTATTTCAAACAATAGGTGCCTGCACACCTGGGAAGTTCACAGTCAAACCATAGGCAATTAGCAAGTACGGACTGTAATGTTCCTTTAAAAATCTCAAAATACTAATCCAGACAATTAAATATAATGGCCTTTTATGTAGATATATATTATCAGACAGTGTAAAGCACTTGTGAATGTTTCAATTCTGAAAGTTCCATTTGTAGTTTAGTCCCATTTATAACACGAGCCCTGAAATGCTATTTACTACTGTGGTGCTTTGTGCATCCATGCTACTTTAAAAAAATTTTAAACTAACATATCTTTCTTCAAAGATTTCCAAAGTAAGACTCCATTCATCACCAGGCTTGTAGCGGGTTGGGTTTGTAACCGGGCGGAAACACCAATTTAGTGTAGTGGCTTGGCCCAAAATACTCATTACTGCTTATCTTCTGTGAGATAAGAATTAGGAGAAACGCAAAGCAGGCACCAAACTTGAAAGAATATAAAGAAGTTTATTAACAGACCTAAAAGAAGGAAAAAAAATTATACCACCTTCAGAACTCTCCTCCTCCCCCCACCTTCCTCCCGTCTCCCACTAACAATGTGAAAAGAACAACCCTTAAGATGTTCAGCCTGTTTACCACTTCCATAATAACCTTTTTCAGTCCATTTAGAAAGAGAAGTCTCTTCTTGCTCGTGCTATGAAAACATTATCACAACGAGACAGCCACCCAGGTTGGTTCTCTGCTCGCATGTGAGTCCCTTCCCACGACTTGCAGCTTTTCCCACAACTGCTTTTGAGGGTCCACTCTTGAAGTTTTTTGGGGTACAATTTTAAGGTTGAGCCATTCAGAAACAAAAACAGAGGCCCTTCTCCTTCCCTGGGAGCAAAGGGTCTTCCTCATCTTCATCGTTAGGACTATCTCTGGGAGCATCTCTAGGAACTGAGGTTTTCTCCTTTCCCATCTGGAGCAAAAGTCCTCATCTGGTCCATCTCTAGGAACTGAGGTTTTCTCCTTTCCCGTTTGGAGAAAAAGTCCTCATCTGGTCCATCTCTAGGAACTGAGGTTTTCTCCTTTCCCGTTTGGAGAAAAAGTCCTCATCTGGTCCATCTCTCCCTGTCCAAACTTCTCATGAAATTACAGCTGCGTCAGCATCTGCCTATCTCAGCGCAGGTGCTTTTGCTTACGAGTTGAACACTCCACCCCCCATGCCTTCATGAAATTACAACGGGATACTCTGACATATCATAGCTTCACAACAGACTTTCAGCTTTAAGCATCTCCTCTCTCTCTTCCCTCAGGTTTTCAGCTCTTCACAGCACTAAAAGGGTTAATCTCACCTCGGCCTTGCAGCTGTGTCCCTTATCACTGTTGGTCACCTGACCTCTGCCGGACAGAGGTGCCGCTTTGCTGAAATCTTGGCCGCAGTGGAGGGGGGGGTTCCGAGCCGCTCTGGCTGCCCACAGCCCTGCTGGGGGGGTCATCCTGGAGCCGTGGCTCTGCCCGGCCTGGCCCAAGCAGGGCCTGGGCTGGGCCCACTGGGCCCCGCTCGGGCCCCGCAGCCACCTGTCCCAGCACCAGAAACGAGAGAGAGCTGTGGGGGTTTGTCTATTCTTAAGTGTGGATCACAGAGGCGGTCACAACTTTAAATGGCTTAAAGAATTGTCCATATTCAAACTGGCCAGCTGATAGGTTCTATCAGGTCCCAGAGGAAGCTGTAAGCACCCCTTAGCAAGGACATCCCTTCCGGGACTATGCTTGCTAACCTATGACAAGGCTGTAGGTCAGTGGTTTTCAGTCTGTGGTCTGTGAGGCTGTAGGGTTTAAGCAAACTAATCTTTGTGAGGCTTAGACTTGTTTTTCAACACCTACAGTGTGCAAAGCTTGCATTTGAAATTGGTAACTACTGCATTAGCAAAAGACAAGTCACACCTGTATTAGCAGGCTGAGGATCTATAGACCAGCCCTCCCACAAAAGAGAAGCTGTTTAGAAGATGCCAAGTATCCTGGATTTCCCTTAATAGTCTGTTCAGTATTTAGTCCATATTATCTACTGGATTTACTAGCTTATCAGGCTGTCTTACGGGATGGTTCTAGACTTTTGCTTGTCAAAAAAAATGTCACTACCTTGCCTTTTTCTGCTTCAAAAAATGGGAAGATATCACTGTAATCTGAAATAGGACTAACTCTAACATTCTCTACTGTTAAAATAAGGATAAACTCTGACCTCTAATCTTTCCAAAGTGCCACAAGAGGATCATCACAAATCATCACAACTGTATTCTGTACCAGCTCCAAGACTTTGCCTGCAGATACTCAGGTTTTACTGCCACTTTTCTGTTGCACCTGTGAGGAAGAACCTAAAACACTCAACTGTACAGAATGCAATAAAATAGTAGCACTTTAATCAAGAAAAATTAATTACTAAAGAAAGAGATATATAAATTTCTTTCATGTCCCCACGTAAAGCCATCTGACAAAGTTAGTATCAAATAAATTAAATTGATGATACTTTGTTCTCAAACGTATGCACAAACAGATCACATTCAGCAGTTTCATCAGAAATAGCAATTTTAGTAATACAGTAAAATAGGGCTTATAATTTTCCTAAATTGTACTAAGTTGGACTGAAACTGACTGAATTTCAGTCAAAAAAGCACATCCAGGCACCAAAATCACAAAGCCAAGGAAAATGATGCAATTTTACCTCCATGATTCTGACAACTTGTTCTTTTGGACAGCTACAGTATCCATTTGTGCTGAACCAGGGACCCAAAGTTGAGCCCAAGTGTAGGGAATAAATTTTTGTCTTTCTTATGAGGTCTGTTCATTTTACTCAACATTAACTTTCTGAAAAGCCAACACATTTGCTTCTGGGCTTATTAATATTGAGATGTAATCTAGACTGGGCATGAGTCCAGAGAGAAGAAAGTAAGACGATCACTCCCCTGCCTAAACTAAGTGGACTAAGTGGAAAAAGAAACTTTCTGATCAAAGTGGGATAAGATGGCAGCCTTGAGGAGGAAAGAAGAAGATTGGGAAAAGCAGCCTGAGGGGGATGGAATGAATAGAAGATTGGTAGGGAAAGGAAAAGGGAAGTTAGGAAGAGAGTTTCCTTATTCCAAATTTAGAAAAGGAGTGATTTGAGATGACCTATGAAACGTGATGCAAGACTGCAGTCTGCTTTGCATAAACGCTGAAGTCAGTGGGAACTATGTGCCACGTAACATAGTGATACCATGTCCTAGGCTTCCCAAAAGCTATCCAAAACATTTATGTTAATCTCTCTGAATTTCAGTTTCCCATCTGTCAAGTAGGAATAATAATAATCCTCTCATATGGATAATGTAAAACAAATTCATTAATGCTTGCAGATACCGTAATAATGAGGATCATAAAAAAGCTCAACAGAAATACTAACTATGCATTAGGAACAGTGTTTAATTAGTCTGTAACAAACAACAAATGGGCCTTTTGTTCTCTATGTTTATATCTTAACAGAATGAAATCTTGGTACTTAATAAATCACAGATTGAAAGCAATACCTGTAAAGCAGTAAGTAAAAGGCACTGACCGTATAGCCAAGGTAGAGAATACAAAATACTGAACCCGAATTGAGAGGAAAAAGTAAACTGCGACTGTGTAACTTAAAGGCTATCTGATTGCTTAGGTGAGGGAGAAGTAGGAATGGATAAAACAATAATTTAATTCGGATACTTTGTAAGATTGCCTTGTAATTGCCTTTTAGCTCCACATTATGTGTGTGCTCATACTGACGTTCATTTGGGTACTCACAAATCTTCCACACTAATCTTCCACACTGACACTGTGTGCACACCTTTATCTATATCTTAAGTAATTTTCAGTTAAACCAATAAAACACATCTAGAACTAATATATTCAGTGTTACTACATAATGACATTAACAAATTCCCTTGTAGCATAAATTATTCATGTACAATAGCAGCTTGAAAATATATTTTTCAATTCTTTTGAACTTAGACTAATCTTAAAACAACAATGATGAAAGTTCAAACAAAAGCTAATTTTGTTTAATGAACTAACCAAGGAGGTATTGTGAAAGTATTGTGCAACCAAATGCTAAGCTAATTATTGTGAGAACAAATAACTGTTGCCATAGTTACTGGACAGTGTTTTCCATAATCACTTTTATCTCTTCAATAAATCTTTGTGACGCAACAAATATAAAAGGTTGACTGTAAAATGACTATTAGGTTTTGAACAGCATTTAGTTATGAATGATCTGTCATTGTACTTGTGTTCCCATGTTTGTCAGGGGATAAAAAAAGACAGGTATTTGCTCAAGTTAACAGGAAAACAATTACAGCTATAGCTTGGCTTCTGGACTGCAGTCCATGTTGTTGAGTTTTAGCAGAAGACATTTTCCTTTGTGTATCAAACACATTCATGTTGATTTGTTTGTCTTTAGACTGTAAAGTATCAAGAAGGCCGGGCTGTTCTCTCTTTTTCCCCCAGTAGTGTGTTATACTTTTATGTTAGTTCACATTAGGTGATGCAGTGATGAAAACTCTACAGTAACTGAAAGCTAAAACTAAAATCTGGGTCATAAACAAGTGAACATGAAAGCCAACATCAAAAGCATATACCACTGCAGAATGAAACAAAATCCCCTGCTCTGACTGAATGCTCCTGTAAGGGAGCCCAGTCTACAGACTCCACAACTGGCTTCTGTAAAAAGTGCCCTGGACTAATAAATATTCTATGTTTTCCATATTTTTGTGTCCCCAGTTACACCAATGGATTCATGACTAAATCTAATACTTGGAATTAATCTCAGTTTGAAAGGTCTTGAGAAAATACTAGTTTTGACTGGGAAACTCCAGATAGTAAAGACAAATAGGGATACCACAGAACAGGCTATCAGCCTCTCTGTGGAATTTTCCAAATTCAGCATTTGAGCACAGACATTGAAATTAAATCCTCAATATTATACATTAAATGTCTTTTAGACATTTGTATTAAATGGCATTTCTCTGCTTCTCTGATACTCTGCAATTTCATGTAACTCCTGCCAGCTTACAGAGGATGCTGCAGGAAGTCCCACAAACCAGATGTGGCTTCAAATATGTTTGTCTTAAATTCGTAAGTAATTGCTTATCAGCTAAAGCTAGCCACAAGTGCTAAAATGAAAAACATAATGTTGACTGATTTCATATGTTTAATAAAAACCCCTTGTGTATTTATACACCTTTTTTCATGCCACCAGTATGTTTCTGATTTTCTGATGAGTTCCTGGCAGGGAAAGGAACTTCTCAAACACAAAACAATCTCATCGTACAAGGTGTTCCAAATTTCCAGCTCCAGAGGCAGGAAGTCTGGCCACTTCAAGGTCCACAAAATTCAAAGCAATGTTACATGAGAGAGGCTCTGTTGCCTCTATAGTTTCTCTGACTGTCCCAACAAGAGACTGTAGGTGTTCCAAGACTGGAATATGGCAGCCCAGAGAGGCAAGAAAAAGGTGTCACAGAAGAGGTTGTGTTAGAGCAGTCTTAGGTTCCCAAAGCTGAAAGTGCCATTCCTGACAGTTTCTTAATGTTTACATAAACAAGAACGCCACAGTTCAACACTGGGAGACTGTTTAGCATTTCAGAGCAACAACTTGTCTATTTTTTCCCAGCAAGTATTTTTATGAATTTCAATGCATAAGAAATTTTCTATTTTAATCAGTTGAACAAACAAAAATCATATTTTTGGCTGTTTTCATCATTTCTGTCAAGCACAAGGACAAAAGAAATGAGATGGAATTTACAACCCAAAGAAATTTCAGTTCTAAAATAAGCCCTACAAAAAGTTGCACCGGTTTCTATCAAGTTTAGATCTGTGCAGATTCCACAATGTCCTTTAAACTTTACAGGTCAGCTAATAAAGCTCAGAACACCACTGTTGCTTCCTGAGGCACCAGCACAGCTCACAGAGGGGACGACTGGCACAGGCCATCTTCACATTTCACAGATTTTCGCTGCTCCTATTTAGCCCTCCAAAAGTCTTGTGGTACCTCTGCAGCTCAGGTCTGAGCTTAGAACTGGAAATCAAAACTCTGTGCCATTTATTTTCCTGTTTCTCAGCTGCATCAGAATCAAATATATTGTATTAAGATAAAAAGCGAGATGCATAAAAAAGCATCTAATCAGATGATTAACAGAGGAATCAGGTAACTGAGAAGGCCCAGCATGGAAAATAATCACTTATAAAATAAGATTTGAAAACAGCACAGAACAAAGAGGGAATCAGTTCTACAGAACTACAGTAAAGAGTATTTTTAATAGTGCTACAATTAATGCTGAATTTTGGATCACATGTCAATGATTCATACATTGCTGGATTTTTTTTTCTTCCTTTCTCATTTTTCCAGCCTGGTAAGAAGCTTCATTATTAATTTACCTAAGTCTGAATGCTCAACTAACCTTCAGCATGCTTTTCAGTGTTTCTGTAACAAAGCCACCATCTCGACATCCCTGCCTGCACTGTCACTTACTGAAACTATTTCTCAGATAGAAAATAAAACACTATATGTGTTGCAAGGATAACTGCTCAAAGAGACAAATGGGTTAATGACATTCATGCCACCTTGTAGCAATTAAATTTTAGAAAGCTAAAAAGCCTTGAACAAATCAATAATACATACAGCCAGTAGCCTAAATAAATCCTCACAGTCCCTATTCATGGCAACTGTGTTTTGTTAGAGAAAGGAAGAATTGTATTGCAAGAGCTGTATTCATAGGAATTACGGTATCAACTTATTTTACAGTAATTCTCTATAGTAGTTGAGAACATTCATTGTTTTATTCCAGGGTATGCTGGAGATGGAGACACCGTAGCCAATAAAACTTCGGGTTTTCTTTTCATATTCTTCCACTTGTTTGGACTACTAGACTGTGCAGATCTCATGCTGTGATGGATTTTAGCTTTGCTAGTATTAAGCTGCAAAGTATTCAGTGTATTACACAGAAATTTCTTGAGGTGAAGAAATCCAGTCTGCACTCCCTGTACATGGGAGCACATTTTGTGCTGTGAGCTGTGATGCAGTTCTCAAAATACTTTGATGCTTTTTGCTTCTTACAACACTTCAGTGCACAGAGCTACACAGACTTACACAGTGCATCTCAGAGACAGCATCTCTTTCTCCATGCATCACAAAGACCTTGATTAAACTTTGAGCACCAGCTTTTAAGTCCCATCAGAGCTTGTTTCTCCAGTAACCTGACAGAACAAAATCCTTATGAACCCAGATTACAGGACTGGATAACCTCTGCCAACACAAGCCATATCACAATCCAGATAGCACTAGGAAGCAGAAAGCCCATTCAGTGAGCAAAAGAGGTGAAGTGAGGAAGAAAAGTTGAATAGTAACTGAAAGAAGGAATTCAGACTTCAGTAGCTGGGGAGATTATTAGATTTAGGTCAAAAGCCTCACTGGAGTGATTCCTAAACTTTTCTTTCATAACCTCACTTCTAGGATTGCAGCCCTATTTTCACTGCAGCTTTTGATAGTGTTCATACTTACAAATCTTATCTCTTAATAGTAATTTTGAAGTTTTCATAAAATTTCATGAAGTCATTCCAAAGTATTAGACACAGAGAAACAAAATACACAACTCCTAACTCTAAACATCTCTTGTTTAATGGAGTTTCCCTTGAATTCTACCAGTGTAAATGAAAAGGGGTACAAGGCTCTGCATCTCTTAGACAAATAGAAAACATTCTTTGTACCATTACATAAAACTAATTTTGTAAAAGACTTCTTCTAAAGCTTTTATACTATTTTACTTATTTCCTTGCCTGATTAGCTTTTAACCAAATGTAGATGTTTCCTTGACCTATTTTCAAAGCTAACTAATCCCTAAATCCCCCAGTTATGCAATCCTGAAGGATTAAACGTTTGTCATTAAAGACTCTGGATTTGTTTAGACTGAATAAATTTCAGTGGTTTACATACAGTTCATTGATTAAACTACATTCATAGAATGCTGGCTCTTGTCACAGGGAGTCTGCCAAAGTAGCTCTATTTAGATGTATATAAGCTTCTGCTCATAGTTAAATACACAAAATACTAGCATGTGGTGCACCTTGGAAGAGAATGAGGCTCTTTTTATATATAGCACTTGTTCCACCTCTGCAGAAGTATTACCATTACATAGTATCTACATTGCAGTACCACCTGAATGCCAGTCTGGTCAGAAAACCCCTGTATTAGGTAAAATGACAATCTCTTCTCCAAAGCATGCAACCTAAAGGGCAGGACAAACCAGGCAGAGGAGATAAACAAGTGGGTTGGGCTGAGGATGGTAGCAAGGACAGGATAACAAATAATAGGATGCACAGGATTTGCAAGCCAGTGAGGAAGAACAATCACAACGTTCCATCTGCCCACCCATAATTAGAGTTCTCTCTATGCAGTGCAGCAGAGTGGTTTTGAAGAGACACTTGGAGGAGAACAGGACCTTCTCCTATGTCTTAGAACTTCTCCTGTGCCTAGTAAGGTGTCATGAGACAAAGAATAAAGATGCCCAGGTGTCAAGGACCTAGTGAGGTAACAGGTCACAGACACAAAGGGCTAAATCATCACAAAGGTATATTCTGCTTGTTTTGCTCACACAGTAAGAACATTCTTTACAAGTTACCTTCATGGTGGTTTAAGCTAACAGGTTTTACTTCTCATTTACAATGGGCTGGGAAGGTCTATTTCCAGTTACACTATATTAGTTAAAAACGTAAAACCTCAATTTCTTGGCATTGAACAGTTGCTTTGTACTTCCTAGAACACACTGAGATCATCTGCAGAGAAATTAAGATGTCTTTACTGTAAGTGTAAACACCAAAAGAATGATTTAGAAGAACTAAAAATGTATTTTTTTTAGGGTATACATGAACCTCTCTAAATGAGAAGTCAATAATATTTTTCTTCCTTAGACATAATGATCCCTGCTTAAGTTTCTATCCTTTCTTCCAAAACAGTATGTCTGTCACTCTTGGGACAGGAAACCAGAATACATGACCTGCTTTCATCAATTGCTGTTTTCACCCACTGTAGCAATTGCTGTTTTAAACAGTTGAAATAAAATGGTCATATACAATTCACCTTCAAACCTTCTAAATATGTAGAGTCAGAAATTATTTAATGCATCTAGATTAGTGCTCTTCAATTCTGAAGTGAAGAACTTGGAATTTCATTTTCAATTCATTCTGATAAGTAAAGCACTCTATGATGTGAGCAGGGACTATGCAGTAAATAGCCACAAAATTCAAGTTTAGCAAAAACAGTTATAGCATTGCAACATATCTACTGAATATAAAATGCAAAATTAGTACTTTCCACGTTCTGTAAATTTTCTGTAAATACAGGTTTTTGCACAACTACATGCTCCCTTCTTTCTGGAAATCTAAGTAATTTTCAGTTTCTACTAGGACAGGAAAAACAGCTCACTGAACTTGCAGCCTCAGTATTGCAAAATTCTGTATGGATAAGCCAGTTCTTAAAAAGAAAGTCACACTACTTGTTCACATTACGTGTGGCTGCAAAATATGACTGGAACCATTACCCTGCAGATAACCACAGCTTTACAACAGGTACTGACAGCTGCAGATTTGCTGTATTTAAGACAAAATCTGGGGGACATTCATAGCTGTCACAGCTGGGTGCCTGCATTTGTAGCATCCCAAAACAAAAATACTGATCAAGGATGAAAAATAGCTGAGTAAAACTGAAAGCAGAAAAATAAAGACAACAATTGGAAAAAATGGAAATTAAGGAAATTAAATTTAAGGGAAACTAAGTAGGTCTAAGACCTTGAGAAACAAAAGGAACTGTGCTAGTACATGTGCCTTGTGCTGGGCAGCCTTGTCATACTAATACTCATCAGAATATTGCTTAATCAAAACAAGTTAAAAAAATCACAAGCAGTGGTGAGCAAGAAGATTAAAGCAAAACCTATTTCCTGAAAAATTAGTTCACCAAAGTAAACCAAGAATACAAGATTAATAAAAAAGCAACAAAGGATTTTTTTGTGTTTTACTTTCCTAACTTTTAAGGCAGGTATTTTGAATCCTAAAAACTATGCGGTTTTTCCTAAATCAATACAGTCACAATACACTGTCAAAGCAGTTAGATTTATTTACTATTACACAAACTAGACTGCACATTGAACAGCTTTTACTGTAGGCTTCACACCGAAGAGTTAAAAACCTTTGCTGGATTATCAGCAGAATTAGCAGAAATCACCTGGAGCACAAGTCCTGTCATTCTTGCTTCAACAGCAGGCAGGGTTTAGGAGTATAGTTACAGGACTTGTCATTAGGGATTTCTCAGTGTAACTCCAGGCTGAGGTATAACCCTCCTTGTATCTGGTAACACGCCACAGGGGCACTGTATATGCAGGTCCTCAGCAAGGACAAACCAGACTGAATGTACAGAGAGGGCCCTGGTGCCAGGCTGTTTTTCAAGGAAAGGCTCTTCTAAGAAGATCTCAAACTGGGATCTACGTAGAAGGCACTACCACTCTGGGAGCAAAACTTTAGAACACATCTATCAGCTATTGACCAGAAGAGGAAAGACCACAGGGCTTATGTAAAGCAGGAAAGTGAGATAAAGGCGCTGGAAGGAAGTGAATCCCCCAGGTTGGCACAATGCTCAACAGGAGTAAGTGGCAGACACAGCTACAGAAGTGGATGTATACACAGCATGTAACACACACGTGCTGTTTGAAAAACTTCAGGAAAGAGGGAAAATTCCTGCTAAAACTGGTCTTACTGGTAGCTATAAAAGACCATAAATGCAAGTTTAAAAAATAATGGTGCTGGGTCATGTCCTGCAGTAGATGTGGGTACATGCTTAGCTCATACATTTTGCATTCTTCAGTGTTTCTGGACAGATTTTGAATTAGTTGATAGTATGCTCAAACTTAATGCATGTAACTCCTAACACTTGTAACAGCTTTTCAAATACATTGGTATTTCCTTTGATGTGTGCTTAAAATACTTATTTCTGAATGTAAAATTCATATATCTCATCCCAGAAAAGCAAGCCATTTCTGTATTTACTCTCAAACCTCAGTAGAATTACTGTGCTTTGCTAGATTCTGGAGGAAGAGCAATCAAATAGCTTCCAGTTCTACTTCTGAAGAAAAGCGAACTGAGAAGTAAAAAAGACTGTCAATGTCAAGAAATACAACAGTATCTGGGGAAATGATATTGTTAATGGTTACAAAAGAATGTCCACACACAATGTCTCACCAGATAGAAGATGAAATTTCTCAAAAAAAAAAAAAAAAAAAGCGTGTTAACATTTCTTTGCCATATTTAGGTCACCGGGTTTCGCTTAAATATTATTTTTCACCTGAAATAGTGTTTAAATCAAATGCTAAGCAAAACATATGTGGAACTTTTGGAAGATCACTGTAGAGTAGGGATGATATTTACTTCACTGTTACCAGAATAAAATCTTGGCATATGTTATGATGGTATGAAGTGCTTGCTGTGCCACATATTTCCCGTAATGTCTCATAAGCCTTAGTCCATGCAATATGCAAGGTTTTCCAGATTAAACTCTAGTGTTCCATATATGAAACATCCCTTATTATTTAATTATTGTTTATGAATTAATTTCTAGACAGGCATTTTGGTTTAGGATTACACCAGTACCATCAATTTAAAGAGAACTTTCTAGAAAAAGAGCAGGACAAAAAACATTATTTCAAGTTAGATCTTTTGTTCAAGACTTTGGTTACTTATTTTTAAAGGCAGTAGCTTAAAACAATTTTTTTCCTAATGACTGCTTTTCTATTTTAAACCTTAAAAAATCTGTTCCATGAACTGCCTGGATAAAATGTCTTGAAAAATAGTTGAAAATATCCTTTCATTATAATTCCTGGAAAACTGTGACAGTCATTATCTATAATGAGACTTTTGTATTTACAAAGAGTTAATTTAAATATCATGCTGAACTCCCCTCTCCAAGCTGCACTGAACGATCGGAATTCATTATGTTGCCTGTTATAATGCCATTATTTCTTGTTATAATGAAGACAGCACAAAATACACACCAGAACAGAAGACATACATCCGGTAATCTGAAATGCCATTTTACACAAAAATCTTTTTTCTATTCCTCATACTTGGGTCAGACCTGCACTACAAAGCACTGGCTGAACACTGACCACAGCTTTCTTGATCCACTCTCAAAGGCTGACTGACCCACAGAGATAATATCGGAGGTTCTATTACTCAGCCACACATCTTAATGAGAAACTTTCCCATTTCTGCACCACAGCCACTTACAGGTTGGCTCATAGACACACCTGTTTATGCCTCACCTAGGCAGGTCAGTGGTTTGTATGGATGGTCTAAGACTACCAAGGCAGAGGAGCCAGGGAATGCCGCAGTGCCTTACGTTTCAACATGGAGGGTTCTGGGCTTTTATGCAACTGCATCTAAGGAGGTTAAGGAGCTGTAATTAACACACATCACCTCTCTGTCACTGCAAGTAATCAGGCTGAAAAATCCCAAGCATCTCCACTCCTGAGTAGTCCTGCTTCTTGCAATGGAATTTTCAAGCTCTTGCTAATTGCTTACACTGCTTTCAGACTCTCTGGCACCATGGAAAGCTTCCTTTTGGTGTGGAAACAGGGGGGTGGGGGGCAAAATTCTCACTATGGAAGTGACCTTTTCTCTCTGCTAGGAATCTCAGCAGAGGAATGGACTCTTCTGAAGACATCTATTGACAGTAACAATACAGACCAATTCGAAGGTATATTCATTTTAATTTTCACTGAATTTCAGAGGTAATTCCTGGGCTCTGTAAAGTGAAGTATACTGTAAAGTGAACAGCTGCTCAAAACAAAATATTCTAGGTGTCACATCTGGTACCACACTGCCAGCTGCCAGCACAACTGTGGCTCAGGCTCAAAGCATCCAAATCATGATTACAAACAGCAGAGGTTATGTGATCTGCTGGTGAGTTGTGGTTGTTAGATGCTCAAATCTTACTTGCAGCTGATCAGATCAGACCACATGATTGACAGCTTGGGGTTAGGATAGCAGCCTCAAGCTTTCCTTATTGAGAGCATCTTCCAGAGTGAGACCTAAGTTTACACCTGAGCGTACCCAACATACACAAGGATGATGGGCAAGTCTGTAGTTGAAAATAGGCTTAATAGTTACTTTGTTATCTTGAACTGACATTTGTTCAAACTTCAGAATCTATATCCTATTCACACTTGACGCCTGCTCAGTCTAAATGTGACATTCCCATATCACAGACACGGATTATCTAAGACCCAACTGTAGTAAGCAACTAACCAACTAAGTAAGCAATCCAACCAACTGCAGGAAAGCCTGGTTATGGCCAGTGTCTGTTGGGCTTCTCTCTTCCTTGCCTTCCCAGGACCAATGGTAAAATACTTTTCATTGCAGGTCTGGCCCTGTCAGCCTGCACTCTTCAGGCTGTTGTATATTGTCTTCATTTATCAGCTTCAGAGTAATTTTTTACTGAATAATTTTTAAGATTACATGACTGTTTCACAATATGAGGTACAAGTGTACTTGTAGCAGAGTCACTATGTAGGGAATGTCATAATCATAAATTCTAACAGCCAAGAACTAAATACTGTTTAGATGTTTATAGCCTTCTCATATCATAATGTGTTAACATGATTTTATTTTTGCTTTGTGGCTATTCTTTCAATTTTTAGAAATGAGGTTTCATGAAATCACCTTGGAAAAAAAGAACCCCTTATAAACTAAACAACAAATAATTTTGTTGTGTTGCTATGCCGGATGGATGATATGTAAGGAAAACAGACTTTTAACGTCAGTCACTCAATATCAGAATTATTTTTTTACTATTAGCTGTATTGCCAGCATAAATGCAAATGTTAAGTAGAGCTGCACAATAGAGATTAATAAAAAGGTAGAAAACACAAAAGCTTCTGAATGTTTTTCCAGAGGACATAGTTTAAAAATGTCAAGGACAAAATTTGCTATGTAAAAACAGGGCAGTGCACTATATAGTCACTGAGTTTTTAAGTTAAAAAACAAAAAAACAACCTGGCAATCTCCCTTTTTATTGAAAGGTCACTGTAATGCAATAGGACACAGTAAGCAGTTGTGAAATTAAGCCCTCCAGAACCTGGTTGCAGCTTCGGAATGTGACCATTGTTGTGCAATGGAGTTTGTCACCATCATATGAAAACCCCATTGGGAAATACATCTTTTGTTTACCTGCTCATCACAGATAACCATCAACTGATTCACATTCTGTAGTATTTTACTAAGGTCTAAAACAATACCTGGACTGCAAACATGATCTTTTTCACTAAACACCTCGATTCAAGCAATTTTAGAGCAAGCTTCATACATCCATACAGAATATATACAGAATGTTTTCTCTCTTTTTTTGTGTTCCTCTTTAAACAGGAGGTACGTCAACAGCCTATTAAATGCTTCTCTGTTCTTGCTACCTATTTTTATCCACCTAAAAAAAAAATACAATAATGATGCTCAGCTAGATATTCAGTGGAATATTAATCATGCTGATGTCTCAAGCAGAGGCTTGAGCTCTGCTCAGGAGGCACAAGCAGTAAAAGCAAACTAACCCACACGTAGAGACATCTATATAAGCTGAAGTATGAGCACATTGTTCTAATTACAATCTCAGCTCTCTGGAATTCTGGCGATCTGAGGGCACATCTACACAGGTGGGTGTAAACAAAGCTCTTCTGCCCATTCCCTTGGTTGAACTGGGAGACTAGTGCTGATTCAGAATTTGTATAGCCACATTTGCATGGCACTGGCCTGACTAGATGTAGAGACAAGGCAGGCAGAGGAACTCAGTATGTCTGCACATGTCTGTAGACACTCATCCTGAGGTGCAGACTTTCCCCATCCTACAGAGGTCAACCTAACAAAGATGCTAATCAAATTCTCAATGAGGGAGCTAAAGAGATACTCCAAGTTTATATATAAACTAAAAATATGACTCCAGACTTAGCTTCTTAAATGTGGATTTAGGAAATTAACTTTGCAATATGCAGCATTGATGCAGGAAGTTTACCATCAGTATCTTAATTTTCTCAGATAGCACAACTGATCTGAAATACACAAGCTAGTTATGTCTTAAAGGATGAGTTTTTAACTTGTTCAGTGAAAAGCCTGTGTCTTCACTCCCATTGTCTTTGGTGACTTGACTGCCCCAAGACTAAGGACTCTATTGACTTGAAAGATCTCTTCAATTGCAAACATCTGTTTGTCATTTCTGATCTGTAGTTCATCTCAGGGCAAATCTGTCCACTGATACATCACAAATACACCTGCTACCATAAATATAAAAGGCTTGCCATAGATTTAATGTGTGTAAGAAACAACAGAGACAGTGAAATCTGCTAGCCTAATGGCTTTTGAAAAAGGAAAGCACTTGGCAGCTGTTTAGAAATGAGCACTTTAACATTCAGACTCTTCTCAAATGGTGACAGTGATTAACAGTCAGTTCATTGATGCCACTGGATCTTGTACGGCTATGCTTGTGAATCAACCTCAGACAAACTGTAGCAAAAAAGGGCTATTTTTAAGATTAAAGGCTCACAGGACAACCTTAGTCACAAAGGTTGGTTCTAACAGGGCACAGTCACATAAAAATAGTGCAACAGATAAAGAACAGTTTTTTTCTGGCCATCTGTAGCTCATGCTGTGCAAGTAATTTAATGGCAAATTTGTTTAGTAATAACTATATTATTCACAACTCCACGGGAATAAGGAATTACACCCTAAGCATTCTATCCATTCATTATATATGAAAGAGTTCCTCAGGTTAGATGTACCTGATAAAATCAGTTGCAAGGGTGGGGGAAAAAAGCCTCCACTCTGCTGTTGAAAGCAGGGCTGGACCTGGATATATCCAAGGAACCCAATTTGTTAGTTCGAAATTCCTGTCACTTTTCTGTTGACAACTCACAGACACTGTAGTGCCTATACTGCACCCCAAGCATGCTTCAAGACCCCGGGAAAGAATGCAGCAAGATGTGCATCCTCACAGCCTGCAGTGGTTAAGTGGATACGAATTCTTCTCAGCACTCTGCATGATTTACAGCTTTCTATAATGTGTTCTGTTTGCTCTATCATGTGAAAATATTAAAGAAAATCATCTTGGATTCATAACTGGAACAGCAAGTGATTTGAGAACTGAGAGTTTTCACCTATCACTTTCGGATAAACACGTAACAGGATGTTGGTTTCACTTCAACAGAGTATTTCATACGTATTTATACGGAAAAAAAAATTTGTAATAAAGTTCTCATTAAGTGCTGGACTATGATGCTTCCATGTATTAATCTAGAGCTCAGCACCTGGTCTTCTGATCTCTCCTAGAGACTCCTCATCACTGCCCTGCCCTTACTCTGTCAATGTATGAACGTGTACACGGAAACACCGCGTATGTGAGGGGAATAATTTGCTATAGCTTAATAGAGACATTACTTACACGACGTGTATAGAGATGCCCAAGAGATATCATGCCTTAGGCAGCTCCAATCTTTCTGATGATCCTCTGAGCAGAAAACCTCCTACACAGAGCTGTCTTTTAAAAGACACAGTCTCACTCCTAACATAAATTCTCATGTCTATATTCTGCCTAACATGCCTGGAGGTGGGGCTGAGGCACAGCCTATTCAGTAGCTATGAAGAGATTGCTAAAGAGCATATACCATGAGTAACTACTGCAACCACTTTAATCACAGGGATTTGGGGGTCACTGTCCAAGAGGTAACACAGAAAAAAAATCAAAATCCTTTCCCACCTTATACTGTTTGATATACATGATCATTTTTTTATTCTAGGTTTAGGAAAATAACATGGTATCATTTTTCATATGATTGTTTGTCAGGAAAACAAAGAAAAAATACTTTAACCATATTTAGTTAAATTTACTGAACAATTTTAAATTTTAAAGAGAAGTGTTCAGTGCAGTGATCACAAATTCATGTTGAAATGAGGCAGAAGAGTGCATATCAGGACAATGCTTAGGATGTCACTGTTAAGCCTAATTAATCATTCTTATTCCTCTCTTGAGTCATCATAATGAGATTTTTTAATAGGGAAACCACTTCAAGAGAAATTTTTGAAGTTGATGTTCTAGCAGATTAGACAGAGAAAATGTTTTAGCTTACAAAGATCCTGCACAGCATATATTATTAAATGTACAGATGACTGTAACTTACAGACTCTAGTTCCATAATCTGTAGTTACAGGAAGAGATAAATAGCAAGCTTTTTCTCCATAACAAGGATGTGGGATTTTACATTTGTAGCTGTTTTGAGCTTACACTATTAATATTTTAGTTTGATTTTTGGTACCTCCTTTGAACACATGCAGAAGGTGTATGCTGATAGCATAAGATTCTTCTTCAATTATCATAGTAATATTTTTAAAGTAGGAAAAAATATGGAAAATATTAAAGAATTTCATTATCTATTGTTCTAAGAAGTGGCTTTTCATTAGAAATAACATTTAGGTGGAACCAAAATTTTAGCATCATGTGAAGAGTGATGTTTGGTCCTGCCAGTGTATTTCAGGATCTCATCACATGGTTGCCTCAGCAAGTTGCTTTTGGTTTCAGCCCTCTCTTGTTACCCCCTTCCCATCTGACTGAAATCAGCTGATCTTTTTAGGCATTCACAGAGTCAGCCAACAAGCTACTCACTGTCAGATACCCAGTACCATATTTAGGGTGTGCCTTTTACATACAGAGACCAATAGGAACACAGTTGCCTCATTTTGTCTGCCCCTTCAGAGCTGACTGCCCTCCCATCAAAAAACCCTTGCCAACCCAAGAGAAGACATTCTCAGCCTACAGGCTTAGCCTTCTCATTCTACATATGCCTTAACTGAAAATGGAAATCAATAATAACAATACAGGTATTTTAACATATATAAAATATATCTTATGTAATCTGAATAAAATGTAATTAACTTTTAACATCCATGCAATCGTTTCATTATTGCACCTAAAAAAAATAATTCTCAGAATCCATCTCTTCCAGAATCTCCAAGAAAAATACTCTTTGTTTCACCATTTTCTGATTCATTCGACTTTGGAAGAAAAATAAACACATTGCTGTGTTCAATATTGTTGCACAAGAGAATTCACAAGAATGAAATGTGTTCAAAGTTCCTAGAAAAAAATGCAGCAATGCAGGCTGCCAACTTGTTCAATGTCAAGCTCTAGGCAGTATAGCAGGACTAGCAGTAAATGACTCATAGTGAGTCACGCTTCAGCTATTTTTGCTTTTAAAGTAATGCCAGGCGCTGTGTTAATAGTCAACCCTGAGTAAATTTAGCAATGCAAGAAAACAAGTGTTTCCATGGTTGCTCCTTCACAATGTTTATGGTATATACACAGCCATTAGGCAAAGGAATTAAGCCAAATTAAGAATATGGAAATGTTCCTCTTTCATTTACAACTGAATTTCGCTACACTGAGTTTCATGACTCACTCAGCTACTAGTTTTTCCAACTCTTAACAAAAATGTAAAGCCATAGCTAGCACACCACCATACTGTTAGTGGTCAATAGCCACTACTTTCTTCTAAATTACAGCTTGTGCTGTGTACACTACTGAGATGGAAGTATTTTTTTCAGGACAAAACAAGACTGATAGGAAGGCCTCACTAGTGAATCTAAGTACATCCATCATGGGTAAAATGTTCTGTGTCACTTCTAAGGAGGAGCTGGCAAAGCTAAAGCCAAAGAGGAGGACTAAAGGGAGGAAGGAGGTTGTGGCATCTCTGAAAAGGGAAAGCAGCTCCAGAAAAAGGAGGAAGGATGCTGACTGAGGCTGGGGAGCAGTTGGGTAAAATGAGAAAAGTGGTGAAAAGCTGGAACAGAGCTGGAAAATATTTTTCCATGACACAGCTGTGATGTGACAAAACCCATATGCAGGCACAACTTCAATGCAGCAATCTACACAGCCGTGTTTTCTTAGGTGAGCAGGTATTTGTAGAATATGAGCCCAACTAATGCAGGCATCTGACAAAACAGATGTAGACATCAAAACAAAACTCCGCTGGAGATCAGAAAAGAAGACTTCAATCTGCATTGTCAGGGAAAAAAAAGATCCACAAAAAACCCAAAGCAATGGATGCTGCAGCGAAGGTTAGGTGAATAGCTTACTTTGCCCACACTAATAACAGAGCTGCCAAATGATTACATATGATTGCTAGTTAAACTTTTTTGTTCCCATTTTAATACAGTGATTTATTCATTAGTCTTAAATTCCAGTAATTGCTATTTTTATTGTAGAAGTTGATAAAGCAATCAGAAAGCTTTTACGTTTCTTCCCTCAAAGGAAACTCCTCAGCTTTTTTGAAGTCTTCCATCCTGTGATAAGCAAGGATTGTTTTCCTCTGTGTTTTCCTATCTGACTGTAAACTAGACACTTAGTTTATACTGGAGTTTAGATAGATCATGAGGAACAGCCTTCCTGCAAAAACTTCTTTTGATTTCACTAAGTCTTGGACTGATCCTTAAACCTTCAAACAGGGAGCGAGGGAGAATACCTAAGGCTGGGCCAGACCCAAAGAACTGAAGCAAACTACTGAAGTTCAAAATGATGAAAAATTCTGTTCGGTGGCCTCTTAACCCTAAAGGTATCTATCTCCAGTAAGTCTCTCCCAGGTTCTCCAGGGATCTGAAGATCTAAGTTCTGTACTTGTCCAGAGCTGCCCCAGCCTGAATATCTAAGAATACACCATTTGTCTCACAACCTCTTTGGCTCTTGAAAGGAGGCACAGCTCCATTCAAGTGGAAGAAGAGAAGGTGATGATGGAGATGTACAGAATCCAGATTTCCATTTCTTGCTGCAAGAGTTAACTACTGGAGTACACTCCCTTCCAGTCCTTCCCAGCCCCCTTCCACTTCCAGCTGCACATGGTGGCATTCTGCTTCAACTGAAGGACTGCAGAGTGCCCTCTGCACACCTGCCTGCAGCCAAGGGGGTGCTGAAAAGCCTGTGAGCAATGGTGCGATGTCAGATGTAAGTTCCATCCCATCCAGCAGCCTTACTCTGATGATGAGTAATGAAAATTGCTACAGAGGACACAAGGCAGGGAAAGCCAACAGCAATGTTTTCCTGGTATCATCCAGTCTCCAGTAATCCAGTCAGGGGAGGATCCAGAGAGGAGTCAAACGTCATCTTCCTCGTAAGGGCTTTTTTTAGGTGCTTATTTGTGAATTTATTGGCATCGCTTCCTGGGAAACTGCTGTAGTCACAATGCTATGGTATAAAACATAAGCACTCTCACCACCACTCCATTAACTGCTTCTCTCCCTCAACAAGTATTTTTAGTGCCTGTTGGAACACCTGTTAAGCAACTTGTCTTTAATCCTAAAATCATTTATTGCAAGTCTGGTAACACAGATCTACATCCACATTTGAGATAAGACATGATAAACCTATCCACACTTGTAAAGTCAGATGCTATGTCTGAAATCGGAGCTAGTAACTGCTGAAAGGTGACAACTAAAACCACTCCTCAGTTGTGACAGAACATCTGAATGCTCCAAGCCTGCTTAAGACTAAGTGTAAATGCCAATAAAGGTGTTCGATTTTTTTGACTTTGTGCTAATGGTGATTGAAAGTAACATCTCTTAGGTTACCCCTGAGAAACAGTACATAGAATTAGCACTTTAGCTCCCCGATGACATCAGTAATCATTTGAGAGTCTGAAATTCTTAAATCTACAGCTACATAATACAAGCACAGGTGCTCAGTCTCACAGTAAAAGAGCATTACTTTATAGTAAAGTATATACTTAATAGTTGGCACAGTTTTAGTCAACTTATGCAATACTGTGATTCACATACAGATGTAAAGCACTCTGTGCTGACGGAACAGATTTGTCACTGAACAAAGCTGTTCAAGCAGGTGTGCCATAGCCCTCCTCCTGGGAGCCAAGGCACTTAACTCTAGGCTCTGGCATCCAGTCTGAGGTCCACAGACCTAACAGATGGGTTTTGCAGTCCTTTAGCGCTTCTCTAGCTTTCTTCCTCCATTTCAGCTCAACATTTAACAGGTTTGGGGGAGTGTGAAGAAGATCTCCAGTATATTACTGGCATAAAATTCAATTTTACCATGCCGTACTGCATGCTCTACTGTGAGTTTATCAGTGCCTACGGCTTTTAAGAGGGAAATGAAATAATATGGATATCAAAAATTACGGTAAGCAGCCAATGCACATGAATGTCTGATATGGAATTAGAGGATATTTATTAATCTTGCTGTACACTACTATTTTGCATGTTGCAAATATAGATCAGGGAAACTCCGCCGATTTCAGGCCTTCACTGGTGCTTACCAAGGCAAGATCTACCTCAACCTGCCATACTTCTGAAGGACATACCATACTTCTGAAAGACCCACATGGCAAATAGTTCCAGGACCTATAAAAACACCAAGTGTTTTAATTTTTCTGGAGTATTCTGAAGTTACCATGCAGTGTGATATGCATTGATGGATTATTATTTAGTCAGCATTATATCAGAACTACTTGCTTGTTTCTTCACAAATGTTTTTTGTCCTGGCACTCAATACAAATGCATTACTTGGAATAGTAGAGTTCTACTTGAATTAGGATTTCCACTGATCCTCGTGCATACTGATGGCACAAAGTCCCACATATAAATGACTGAAATGAACATATAGAAAGAGTAAAAAAGCCTACTGTCCCTCCAGATAAATATTCAAGTAACAGAAAAAATGAGTAAATAAAACAAAGTTCTCTAATTTTAAAGCTTCACTAAGCTTCATTTTTCTCCTTTCTCCTCAATATCCTAACTTCAAAATGAAAGCATCTCATTTAAAAAATTTAACACTGTGATGTTCTCCCTTTCCTTTTTCTTTGATTTTTTCTCCTTGCACTGTTCTTCACCTGTTTTCTGGTGACCACACTTAAAATTTTAACTGTAAGATCATGGCAAAAGAATGGAATACCTGATTCCTCTGACTTTTAAATCTTTCTGAACAGCAGACAACAGATATAACGGCAAGTAAACTTGTACTTAGCTGTCCTTGTATTTTCAGCACTTAGATTTGCAAAATAGTTTGTATTATTACACCAGGAAAGAAGTGAATGAAAACTCTAAGTGAAGTCACTGGTGTTTTATTACCAGAAAGTAAATTTCTCATAGGGTATAATCCATCTATTTAACATTTCCCCATTTTGAATACAGTCAAGGTTTGGTATCTATCCCTATGCTTCTCACTCATCTGAAATTTATAAAACATTTCTAATGAGTTCAAGTATGGTCACAAGACATGAGATTTTACAAGTTTCCCTGTTGCATAACTGGATTACCATAGAGTCAAGAAATACAGGAACTGACTGAATTGAACTAAACTCCATTGAGGGAGAACATTTCTATAAGCCAGGGTATAGAGCTGAAACAGAAACAATGAGCAAAAACTCGGTCACAGACTTATTTTGCTTGAAAATTTCTCACCATCTGAGCAAAGTCCTAAGGTTTTTCACCATCCTTCCAAGAGAAACAAAGGAGAAAAAATTAATATATTTTAAGATGGCATTTTATTAGATATTGTGATTGAATGCAACATCATGGGAACAGAAGCAGCATCTAGAAGCTCCTTCCTGACCTGTATATTCATATGAACAATAAAAATGCCATGCTCGCAGCCATCAATGTGCTCAGTTAGAAGAAAATTATCCCATGGCGGTACGGTAACAATAAATTAACCTAAGTATTTTCCCTAAGTGTATAATAATCATAAAAAATTATTTCCATGTAACACTCCATTTCCTTTCTAGATTTTATAGACTCGGTGCTGAACTGAAACCAAGGCTGATATAAAACCAAGAATTACATCCTGAAGAGACTTTTTCAATGGAATAAAATGTAGATTTTAAAAATATATGTATAGATTAGATGACAGACGTAGAGATAAGAAGATCTTATCCTCAAGCATCTGCTGATTAGAAGGGCAAATATTTCTAACAGAAGAGACCTACATCTGGTGCTCTTTCTGATTTAGATATGTCCTCCCTCAGCTGAGTGCTTTACCATAGGGCTAAAGGGTCAGTGTCTCTCAGTATTTCCTTCTGCAGTTGTTGCCATTTTTATGTACAGTTAAATACACTGTGGACAGAGAGAGAGGGAGACTGATTCCAGAGTTACAGGTCAATCACTTAGTAGGCCAAGAGTCAGTCAAGTTCTGATTTTAAATCACCATGACTGAAACTCAGGTCTCTTATATTCCAGGTTACTCATAACAGAGAAGCAGTTGGGGGGGGTGTCATGATTCCTCTTTCATTTTAACTCTGAATTACATGTCAGAGCGCTAAATGCCAAAGCAAGAAACTTCTTATTTTGATCAATCACATTAGAAAGGCAATCATTTCATCAAAGAAACCCTCACCAGGTCTACTGGTAATTGCCGTTCTTCATTAATCCACTAACACAATTATTGCTAATGCAAACTTCTGTATTTACAACATAGCCAATTTTTACCCTGGAAAAGTCATTCCAGATTGCAGAAGGAAAGTTCTGATGGTTTCATTCATTCTGGAGTTGGTCTTTCTTCACAAACTAGCAAGGGCACTAGCTGTGATGGTAATTCTGCACTTTGGATATAGTTCTTAGGTACCATAACAGCTCCCATTGCTATACTACATGAGCATCCCATTTATCTAGTTTGTTTCTCTACCTGATCTTTCCAAAAACTCTGTGAAATAGAGTAACTTTAATTCATTCCATTGTCAGGCCCTCATCTCTTAATCCTTCAAAACTACAAGTGGGCAAATCCTGAGCAAATCAACTAGTTCCTTCCAGGAAATACCCAGACAGGACAGTCCCAAAAGGAAAAGCCATGCCAAGTTTCTCTTCTCAGGATAGTCCTTCAGCCCTACCGAAAAGTCAGCTCTCATTCACAAAAATGCCTCTTGACATACCCATTCCACTCCTCTGGGGATGCAGTCTGCCCCCTCAGCATCATGCCATGAAAACATTACTGTGGCACACTAAAACACACTTAGGTTATTATCTACAGTTCTTCGAACTGAAAAAACTACAAAAACATAATAATGATATTTTAGTGCCACAAGAGAAGCAGGGTAATTGAATGTCTAGCACTCAATTGGACATGGCTGCTTTGCTCCATAAGGTACCAGCCCAGAGCAGCACTGATATGAGCTAGTCCAGGTCTCTTCTTGCACAGTCCACAAACACAATATACACAGAACTGAATTCAAGACATGGGTGCAAGGCCCAGACCCACAAAGTTTTTAGGCACCTAACTCCCAGTGACCTGTTCTGAAACTAAATACTTGATCTAAGATGACAAGAGGGTAACAAAATGAAGACCTAAACCGAGGTCGCCTAAACTTCAATTGACCTTCCTAAGTGCCGGATCCTCTTTCATTTCTTTACTAGTCAAGGGGCTGTCTGTAAGGAACTTTACAAAAATGAAAAGTGCACATCCCACACAGACCACTGAACTGTTATAACACCAATCCCACTTTCAGCCGGAATTTTCAACTCTTGTGCTGAAGTTGTTTTCTCATAGTTAGTCAGTAAGAGGATTTAATTTTTTTACGTTAAAAATATAAGGAAAAATACACTAATGTTATTTTTCTCTGCCATCAGAGCTAAGTGTAGAGACAAAAATAGGCCAACTAAGAAGTCAGCTACAACCAAAGAGAAACCCAGATCTGCAAATCAGTTACGTGAGTCCACAAAAGTAACTTCAACTATTTCCTCAAATTTCACCACTGCTGCGTGGTGAGAAGAAAAATTAACTTGCTTATCTCAGTGTGATGTTTTGAGGATTAATTGGATGAAGCTTGTCAAGCACTATAATACACAGTATCTTGCTGCAGCATGTTTTCTTATCCTAATAAAACCAAATCAAAGACCTTAGTCTTTCCTGGAACCTACAATAGACAGTTTTAAAAATTTAAAGATAATTCCTTTCAGAGTGTCATTTTTTCTATCCCAAACTGTATCTAAAATGACATTTTTTCACATCATTATTTCTCAGCATATGCATAGCTTAAAATACATGTATCAACAGGGCATATGGCATCTACTTGAACATTAAATTTAAAATCTTCTCCTTTCAAAATATTTGCTTATTGATAATGACTGTAAATCCATCCTAGCCAAATGATACATACTTTTTCCTTTCAAAGACTCAGAGACTTTTTTTTCTTCAGTGGAGAAGGCAAGAAAGATCCTTACAACTGCAGTGTAGCTACTTTCCTAACTACATGACAGTGACTGGTTTCCTGTGACAAAAAATTGCCTAAACTACTATTGAGTCTCAAAATTATTTGTCCCCCATTAAAAAGTATTATCTTTCCTACATTTGCCAAATTCAAACTGTTTGGAACAACCAGCAATACTGTCATTCACCCAGATCTTAGCACCTTCCACAAAATCACTACTGAAGCGTGCATCTGTTGTGTGTTTGCAGAACCTGCAGTTATCAAGGATTCCAAAGTGCATGTTATCAGCTGCTACAAAAGGACTATGAAATCTGTCATCCTTTGTGCACCAAACTTGACACTAAATAACCCTCAACAAATACAGCAGTGGTAGCTAGGGTCACAGGAGTAGAGATCAAACCTTCTAACTAGTTCTCCGTAGAGAGTATCACCAATTTATACTGATAAAGGAAGAATAAAGACAGATCTTAGTTTGATTCTGTGAAGACAAAATTCTCATACTTTCTGCCAGAAGACAGACACCTTTGATATGTGTATATGTATGTATGTATAAATATATATATATATTCTGGCATGAAATAAAAAGACTCAGTAATACAACTTCAAACAGAAGGTAGGATTTTAAACTTACAGAAGATACAAAATGCAAAGTTACAACTCCTGCAGTAATCATAGTTTAGTTCCTATGGGCTCACTCTAGCAAGGCTCTGTACTGTGGTTATGCTCCAATAAGGAAGTGAAACATGCCAGTAATCTCACTAATTTCAAAGGATCTACTCATAAAATTTAATTTAAGCAACTTAAGCTAAGCATTTCACTTAATCAAAAGGAGACCGCTAAGCACTTTGCAGATCCAGGACCATTATGTCTAAGGACAGCATCAGTCATGTAGTGTTAAGGGCACAAAAAATTTTCCTTACCACACATGCAATCATTTAGAACTTTCTGGTGTTACCACATTTAGTGAATACCCCTCCAAGTACTCACTTATTTGGAAAAAATAATGTAGCCACTTGGGGGTACAAGAAATGGTTAAAAAAACGAAAAACAAATCAACACTCCTACTGCTTACAGTCTGAGAAGGTTTGAGTAGAAAAATGAAAATGTTTTCCATTAAAAATAAGAAGTGGGAATTTACGAAACTAAGATAGTTCTGAAAACAGACTTCAGAAAAATCACTTGCTGTTCACATAAAACCTGTCTGACAGTGTTTTGACACATATCAGAGGTGAAGATTTTTCATCACTGCACAAACTCCAGCTAAAGTAGCTGCATAATAAAGGCTCACAGATCTACAGAAAATGCCTGAAAACTGTCTCAAAGACGAGCAGAACAGAAACTGCTCTGAGGCATGATCTCATCATTACTGCCACAGAGATGAACTTCCCCAATTTCATTTCTGCACCTTGACTGCTGCTGAAGTTCAAAGCTAGGAAGGCCTCCTTCCCACATAACTGCCAAGAGCAGACAAGCTGAAGGTGATACAGCACCCTTCTCCTCTTCTCCTCCCCAACTATTAGAGCTACCTATGGCACTGCCAGTCACCTGTCAGGGGACAGGGAGC
The DNA here is from genome assembly GCF_041296385.1 of Aphelocoma coerulescens. Lineage (NCBI taxonomy): Eukaryota > Metazoa > Chordata > Aves > Passeriformes > Corvidae > Aphelocoma > Aphelocoma coerulescens. The sequence goes on along the minus strand of NC_091015.1, from coordinate 157,156,825 downwards.
AACCATGCAGCTTCCTTTCATCACTGTGGAAGCAAATATCAAAACAGAAAATTTATTAGCTTAATTTTCTGTTAAAATAAGGTTGTATTTAACTGCTTCACACTTTGCACCATACCTAGAAACTGTGTTAAGAAAATTTTTCTCCTTCAAATCCTAATTACTAAGTAGTAAGACAATGTGAGAATATAGTATTTCCTTGTTCTGCTATTCTAGAATAGAAATGTCAAACTCTGCATAAAAGATAAATGATCATTAATGGTAACTCATCCTGGAAGGCAAATCATTTTAGTATCTACCCTGTCTGCTGCTTTAAGATAGAAAAGATTGGAACAAAAGGAAAAAAAAAAAAAAGAAAACCAACAACAGAAAGCTCCTCTGAGAAAACCTGGCAGGAGTTTTTTGTGTTTTATCTAATTGAGCAATAAAACCGAATTCCAGAAAAGAGCTAAAAACTCAACCACAGCTGTATATGTGTTCTTGAAACACGCCAGGAATTGTGAACTAAGTTGCGCCTGGCAAGACTAATAGTTGAAAACAAAGTATTAACCAGTAGCTGTTGATGAAGTTATTGATACATGTAACTCACATCTAGCAGTTTTAAGTGTGTCCCAAAATCCAAAGACACATTATAATATCTGTTAAGATGAGGCCAGAATTGTAGGACTCATTTTGAAATCACAACTCATACAGGAGAAGATAAGAATGCACAGATAACTTGGCTTAAGCATGAATGCTGAATATTTAACAGCGTGACCTTAATTTCTTCTTACAAAACAACCCCACCAAAAACACACAGTATGTCTTAAGGTAAATCACCAGCTTATGGAAACTAGTAATGTCTTTTACAGATTTTATGAATCTTCAGTTCAGCTGGTATTGCAGCTCTGGAATTTCTGCCTTGGGAGTTCAATCTTCCTTTACAGTAACACCATTTTCTTTCTACATGGCATATCACAGAATCACAGAATTAGGTTGGAAAAGACCTCTGAGATCATCCAGTCCAACCTGTGGCTGAACACCACCTTATCAACTAGACCATGCCACTGAGCCACATCCAGTCTTTCCTTAAACACGTCCAGGGACAGGGACTCTGCCACCTCCCTGGGCAGTCCAGTCCGGCATCTAACTACCCCTTCCATGAAGAAACTCCTCCTAATGTCCAATATAAACCTTCCCTGGCACACCTTAAAACTATATGTGGTACTTTAGATAATATTGACAGTGCTCAACTATACATCCAGGCATAATAATTTACTGTGTAGAGCCCATCAGTGAGAAGAGGCTTTTTACACCAGATGGAGTACAGTTGTCACTTTAGTCTCTCACAAAGCTGTTAAGACCAGAGGCCCTCTAAGCATCCCTGTAAGAGTGTGGGTAGTTGTCATTTTCAAGCTTGTGAATATATCTGTGATATTCATTTCCACAGGTATTTTTAAGGGCTAGGTATGAGTGACAAAAACACACAAAAGGAGAGAGGGAGGATTAGGGCAATGGCAAGAAGATGACATAACTACAATAAATAGAGAAACGGCACAGTCTTACAGTTTCCAGGTCACTGTATCATAGAGAAGCAAATTTAAGTATGTGAATATAAACAGACTCCACTGATCTTCAGTTACCCATTATTACTCATTAATTTCTAGAAGCTTTCGTAGCAAAAGACCCTTTTGAAGAGGAAGGGAAATAGGAAAATAACTTTATATTGGATCAATAGATTATTTAGGCAGGAAACACAACAGTAACGCAAGTTTAAGGCAGCAAAATTGTGCTAACTTTCAAAAATTTAACTTTGAATCTACCTGCAGACCTGAGGTGGCACTTAGTTATCCATTTCCAAAGAAGGTGGCTGCACCAGCCTGTTCACTTGTATGCATGTTCATTGTATTGCATCCAGGACTGTTTGTGAAAGCAAAGTAACAATTTTTCATTCAACCTTTAAATTGCAATAAATATGGCAATGGGAGTAAATGGGATGGATTTATTTAATCAAAACCAACATGAATTCTTCAAACGTAAAGCTGACCCATCTGACCAAAAGTCCTTGCAGTGAACATAGCAGTCCACACAACAGCCTCATGCATTTCATTTTGGGCACAGTTTGACCTCTATGCACAACCAAAAGTCAAGAGGTTAGTAAGACAAATCTGGATTTCAGGCAGCAGTAGCACAATGATGCCCCCATATTTTTTTAAGAATAATTTTTATTGTGTTTATTTAATTCGGGTTTTTTTTCAACAGGTCTGCCAGTTAAAACTTAGTCCCATAGCTTGAACTGAATGTATCACTAGAGCAACACCCCTTCCTCAGGCAATTACAGGGTGGAAAGTAAATCCAAAGTCAGTTATCAAGATTTTTATCTTCTTAGTTACAAACACCTGGAAATCAGAAATTACAACATAATGGTGGGGCAGTAATAATTTTATGGTTATGTAGGGAGTGAAAATTACACTGTTTTGTGGTCTGCAACTCGGTATGGTATGTTCATTCTTAGAGTAGTGCCAAGAGCTCTGTCAAACTCAGAGATCAGTGCTAAAATCCATGAAGATGGGAAACAAATATATTAAGCCTTCAAGCTGTAATCCTAGGGAGTCTTGAGAGACCAGATCTGAAATTCACCTTGGCAAGCATGTCCTCACACTCCATAAATCTCTATAGGGAAGCAGTCCAAAGTGCAGTGGGAAAATTCTTCCCACCAGTTTCATTGGGTTTTGGATGGGACTCCAAAAAAACGCAAAACTCAAGGAAAGCTACAGGAAAGCACCCAGAATATCATTTTCCAATGGTAAAAATCATTAATCTATGACTCCTGAAGTTCCTGAGATACCAGTTTACGTTGAAATCAAAATGCAGGATGGGAGGGTATAGGTACAGGGGTCAATGGACAGCAAGCAGAACAATATGATTTCAGAACATAATCATGATAGGGGAAGAGCAACACAAATAGTGTCAGAGCCCATGACCTTTCCCAGCACCAGTAATCAGAGCAATATTTTAATGGCTGCTATATGTGTGGGGCAATAAAAGCAGACAATTTTGTTGTGTTGCATAAATAAGCAAGCTGTTTACTCTCCAACTTTCCTGGTAATTTAAGCGCAAATAACATAAAATTTTAACACTTGAAAAATTACGTGAATTAAAAAAACCAGATTTTAGTAATCTGCAGTGTTACACGGTGCATGCACAGAAGCTGTAAACCTGAGAACACGTACAGTAAGCATTTTCCAACAATATAGTTCTACGATTAAAGCAAAGGTCTTCTTAGAGTTGCAACACATCCTAAGTTGTGAAACAGGAGCAATTTGTTTAAGTGACAAATGAAAACAGCTTACCTAATCCTTTTAGAAGATCCTATCAATTAAGAAAATAAATGCAAAAGGTCTTCAAATGAAAAAGCCCACTTTACAAAAAAAAGAGGTGATTTTCATTACATTTGTATTCCAACTCAGCAGAAGCTGTGGGAGTCTAAATAAAACTACCAAAGTAATTACACTGGCTTTTTTTTCTACACAGATATCAATTTAAGTAAGTTTTTAAGAACACTCACATCAGTTTGAGCTGTAAGTGGCAGCTCTATATTTCAGAGCAGTCACATCTTACCATTTAGCATTCAAAGGATCTTTTTTTAAAAACTGGACTTACACTGTTTTTTCATCTCCTTAAGCTGATCCTTAAAATACATGTATTTTTCATTCCTTTGTAAATCTGAGTCACTGTTTTTGCTCTCCATTTCAAGGAATTTTTCTTGGGCCAAGTTTTCTAAATCTGGTAAATTTTCTGGTTTTTCTCGTTTTACCTGTAAGGAAGAAGAAATAGAATGTATTCATTATGACACATTTCACTACAAAGCAAAATACATCAAGCAAAAATTCATTAGCATAATCTCAGTTTCTTTTAACTACAGTTAGGCTTCCTGCTCTGAAGCTATAACCTCCAAGTAATTATTCATTTCAGTAAAAGTAACTATGAAATGTAGATATTAACTTCTCAGTGTCATTCAACTCATTTTCTGGGTATTTCTGACACTAACACAAGGGAAAACTGAACCTTGCAGTCAAATTTCCCTCCACAAGTGGTGAAGGTAAACATGTTAACAAGAACCAGCATAACACTGAATGTGAAAGAAACCAAAGAATACAACTGTGTCCAGAAACTGAGAAGATAACAGAAAATCTGAAATAACTTTTGCTAAGAGTGTTGTAAAAACCTCCACTCTCTCATCACTTTGGAATCAGGTTTACAGAAGCCTATAATCTACATGCAAGATTAGTGTACCAGCAAAAACAGTACAGCTAATGTGAAAGGAAACCACCTCAATTTATTTGTGCTGTGTGAACAAGAAGCACTATGCCATACAAGCAGGCAAAAATGCAGTTTCTTGAAAAGCACTTACTTACAGCAATTACATCAGGAAAGATCTGAAAAATAAATACCTAGAAAAGGGAAGTCATCATATAGACAATATTAAGATATTCTAAGAATGCAGAAAGCACTTTGGGAACACCCTAAAAACAATAATTGGAGTTTTCTGCATCTCAAGGCCACAGTAACTTCTAGGGAAGTGTATCTTTGATGGGTCTTCATAAGAACTAGCTTACAGGTGGTAGGGACTATGCTGTGCAATGAGGATCAGCAACAGCACAAAGTCAGAAAGAAGGTGGACATCTGTCAAATCCTTAATGCTAAGCATTTTCTGAACAAGAAAAAGGCCATTTCTATCCCAAAATTATGTCAAAACATGACAATCAGAAAAAAAGGAGGTAAGCACCATTTCCACTAAGCCACTCTACCACACACACTAAATTCTGCCCCTCACCAGATCATGCTACTATTCATTGTGAAAGACAGGAAAAAAAGGAGCCTACTGAGAAGAAAACAGTTCACTTCTTCAAATCATTTACAGGTTTAAAAGTTTACAGAGACTTTGGCAATCCTGCAGAATATATTTTATTTCAGGAGCCAAAGAAATAATAAATGTTCATGTAAAAACGGACTTCGCAGATACGTAAAATGCAAAAAAAACCTATACTATTCCTTAAGCAAAGCAAAGTAATCCATAGAACTATTACTTCTTCCAAGAGCAAAGCCAGTTTGCCACATTTACTTTAGGCAGATGCAAGCTGTGGCAAGAAGAAAAATAAGAAAAAAACATGCACTCCCAGGTGATAGCATGAAGTTTTCAAAGGCCCCTGGAGATAAAAGATCAACTACCACAACATCCAGCTGTAAATGGGAAAGACTCAGGAATACCTTGGTACCAAAGGAGAACAGTGACTATGAAAGACCAACAGCATGTCATCAGAGATGCTTAGACTGCTGCATAAAGCCAGGCAGGAGTGTAGAGTCCTTATCCTATGAAACCTGACCAAAGGAGCAAAGGAAAACAGAGCATCCTGTGCCCAGTGCAGTGAGGACAATCGTACACACTCAAATGGTTTGCCTGTGCCAGCATCACAGTACGCTGCTGAAACAGAAAGCCTATCACAACCCCAACCAGCATAATTCAGTACTCAGCTGGAGAAGAAACTTGACCATCAAGTGTATGCAAGCACAAGAAGGCAGTTACTAAATCAAAATTCATTTAAAATCCAAGACATTATAAAAAAATGCTTTGTTCTGGACTCATGTAGTGCAAACATATTCCTTTCTGCAACATCAGGCTGTTTTTACATTCTCTCTTTAACATAAAAATAGCCTGTAGACACACACAAGAATAGTCCAAGTAACAACCCACCACTAAGATCTGCCCTCATCACAAATCAGAGTACTACAGCCAGAATCCATATAGAAGATCCAGCTGTGTATACTAAAAATAACCCTGAAATGCTTCTAAGTTGCTGATTCTGACACGAAGAGTAAAATACATTATGTGAACATTCATCACAGGCAGCCATCAGCAGCAAAGACAATGTCAATAATCTTTTCCTCTCCACAGGGACCACATTACATGATGATGTAGTTACATCAGGATCTCTTTATCTTTTTCTTGACTCATGGAAGATTTGAGTACAGATATGCATCAACATAGCATCTTCAATCATACCATCAGGCTGAGAGGTGAAAAGAAGGGCACAGTCAATGTTAGTTCAAACAGTGGTGCTCTCAACTCCAGCTTCCAGAATTAAAAGACTTTACACATATGAGCAGAAAAAAAGGCAGGAACTGTAACTTACAGCGTTATGCTCCCCAAAAGGACACATGTTTGAGAAGCTGCATTACATCACTCTGCACTGGTACCACCTCACCTCAAGCCCTGTGTGCAGTTCTGGGCACCACAATATAAGAAATACATAAATCTATTAGCTAGCACCCAAAGGGGGGCCACAAATATGGTAAAGAGTTTAGAGGAGGAACCGTATGAGAAATGGCCAAGGTCAGCCCAGAGAAGAGGAGACTGAGGGGAGACCTCATTGCAGTCTGCAGCTTCCTGACGAGGGGAAGTGGAGGGGCAAGTACTGACCTCTGCTCTTTGGTGACCAGCAGTAGGACCCAAAGGAACAACATGAAGCTCTGTCAGGGGGATTTAGGTTGGATATTAGGAAAAGTTTCCTCACCCAGAGGCTGGCTGGGCACTGGAACAGGCTCCCCAGGGAAGTGGTCACAGCATCAAGCTGGACAGAGTTCAAGAAGTGTTTGAACAATGCTCTCAGACACATGGTCAGCTTCTTGGGGGTGTCCTGTGTAGGGCCAGGAGCTGGGCTCCATTAACCTTGTGGCTCTCTTCTAGCTCAGAATACTCTTGGGATTCTATGATATGCACACAAATAAACTTTGTCTGTGCCACTGTGGAGCTACAAAAATTTGCCTGAAGACATCTTACTAACCTCAAGAGAATGCTTATATAAAATCCTCCCTCAGCTACCTACCTGTAATCACACAGCTTGCTGCCATAGGTCTATCAAAGTAAGAGCTAGCCTGCTATTTGCTAAGGGCAACATGAACAATTCCACCAGCTATCAAGAGAAAAAAGAAAGTCATTCACACCAGCTATATTCCCAATAGCCGTACATTATTACATTGTGAGGACAGCCCAGCAATCCAGCACATATGACAAAGGCTCAGACAACCATCTAATACAGAAACCTGAAGAGTCAGATGTGAGAGATGCTCAAAGAATGCACTTTCTTGTAGTTTAACTTCTTTCATGTTTACCATTTAAATTCAGTTTCTGTTCACCTCCACATGATTGCTTTCATTAAAATGATTAGTAGAGACACCATTCCTGACCACACTCAATAGTGTACCACACATATGCTATTACTGAAATGCCAGGTAGACCTTCTGGAAGGTCAAGACATCACAGGTGAATAATAAGGTATGTCTACCTACTGTAATAACAAGCAAATACATTTTGCTGTGCACAAGCAATTTCTCTTTGATGCTGCATATCCTATGCCTTGAAGAGGGTTGAGAATGGTCTAACACAACAACATAAATGAAAACAAATGAAAGAAAATGTCCCATCAGTCCTAGATCCTCACAATGCAACAGAATTACAACATCTTATACACTGCATCAGCACAACACCTTTACAGGTACATTACAGTTTTCTTTAGTTCTCGCCACCTACCCACTCCTAATCTACAGATTCTTGATGAATGTAGGAATGATGAGATCAGCATAACAAAATGTATGAGGACAACACAAACATAGGGTATGGCTACAGGACAAGGCAAAATTATCAGTATTCAGGGCACCAAGTTGGGGTCATGATCCTTTTTGGTCTCAGCAGCATGTCAGATAAATGCTTACCAGCAGACCTGAAGTCACTGGCATGTTCAATTCCTCAGAAAAAGTTACTTCACATGAGAACCATGAAAGACATGTTAAGCAAACAACTGTTCGTTTAGCAGCACTGTCAGCCAAAACCAGCATGCTAAGTAACACCTTGCAGTCATTAGTCAATCCATTGAGAGCTACACTGATTTTGAAATGGGGTGGAGGCATACACACCCTACAAAGCATCCTGGAAATTACATGTAACAATGAACTGGGAGTGTTCAGGACATACAGTGAAAAGAAGTATCAGTCACAACAGCTTGTTTACAGCAATAGAAAAAGCAAAAGCATCTGCTGTGCCATACCAGCAAAGAACCACATGGGTATTTACATGGGAGCTGAGCAATAAGAACAGACATGTTATATATAACATACGTATACATACATGATCTACCAGCAGTCCTGATAGCAAAACACATTTGCAAACACTAAACACACAATTGCTTAGAAAAACGTAGCTGTGATTTAACTACTGAAAGATACATTTACTCATGACCTCACACCATACCACCTGGTCAGAGCGATACGTGCAAAGGGGTTTCTGTGTTTGTCACTTCATGACAGGTCTTCTGCCAATAACTGTCTGTAAGGATACGTCTTCCTCTCATGGATTCTTCCACTGGGAGTGTGTCTATTCTATGCTTAAACTGTTAAAACTATTCCTCTAAAAATCAGGCTTTTTGAAAGGCCAGCTTGCAGAGCCGAAGGGAACAGTAAATACAGGGTATTCTAAAGGACAGTCCAGGGAATTTTTATTTCATCAATTACCATAACCACCAAATCAGAAATAAATTATTCTGTTCCAGACCATTCTCAGAACAAGTAAGGTCAAAGGTACCATAGACTAAAATTGTTTGCAGTATTAGTCTCCATACAGTAAGGGATTGGCGTCTAAAAAGTCACTAATTAGCACAACCCTGCATGTTGCACTGCAGCATTTAATAATTGTCCTGCCCAGACCCAAAACACTTCACAAACATTAAAGAATTTAGCCTCAAATACCCATTGTGACATGTAATATGTATTTTACAAATGGAAAGACTGTGGCATTAAGAGATTAATAACTTGGCCTAAGGTTGCACAAGGAGACTGCGGCAGAACCAAGAATATATAAATCCCAGTTCTGTGCTTGGAGCACAAAGCCATCCTTTTACCTTCTCCTTTAGCTGAGGGAAAGTTCAAATTAACATGTGCATTTGGTTCACTCTCTATAAAGAAGCCTGAAACAGCTTGTGGCTGCTTGGCAAACCTTGTGATAAAAGAGCAGTATTTTGCCTGTCACAGAAATGCTCCACTGGTCTTTGCATTGCAGTGGTTCAGCACGTGACACTCCATGGTTATTTTTCAGCCTTTTTGTTCTCTCTCTAGTTCAGAAGTCCTTTAGGCTGCATGTTTTTATCCTGTCACTGTTCTGAGGTACTCTTTCTCAGGGCTATCCTTTATGTCCCCAGTATTTGGGAGTTTGCCAGTACCATCCATTTTATTTCTCAGAAATTTCTTCCCGTACCTGAACCATGTTGCAGTGTCCTCATATCTGTGATATAATCTACGAAAGAACTATCTTTTCAAAGAATTCAGAATCCTCACCATAATCTTCCAAACCATGCATTATTTGTTCCCTGTAATTTAATTCCTGCAAAATATGGACTTCTGAAGTTTAATTTATGGATATTACTGACATTTGAGTTTTGTGAGGTATAAAAACATTCCTGCTTACTAATGAACTTTTAAAATACCAAGTCAGCTGACAGGGCAGAATTTCTTCATTTTCCAAATTCTTTGTTGTTTCATTTATGAAAGGGAGGGTGATTAGTCACTCAGTGCTACAAAGCCCAGAGGTATGTAGTTATTTAGGTATTTATATTCTTTTGGGACAGCACAAAAAAGCATATAGTGATGTTTCCACCTAACTCCAAAGTCATAGTAATTTAGACTGTATTTACACTACTGCCATGTGCCTCTCTGCATGTAGTTAAGAAACACTGACAGCAGCTGCATCTTTTGAAGAAAAACTTCTTATAGCTCCTGCTGGGACAGAATTTCTTACCTTTATGAATTTGATATTGTAAAGGAACTCAGTCAAGATTTTTCAGACAGCCAATTTCAGGTCCTTCAGGATTAGGTGAGCCAGCCAACTGCATCCTACAAAGACCCAGGTCAGAACCTATGAACCTCACATTTTCTGAACTGGCATCACTTTAAAATGTCTGAACCAGACACAGGCATATCTAAATCTGCTTATTTCAGAGAACAGATGCCAAGAATCAGCTGGCTACAACACTAAATATGGACATTGTCAAAACAGCCCCTCTGAGCATCTTGTATCACAGGGAAAATAACTATTCTTCCTTTATTTATCTCAGCTATGCAACAAAAGCAAACAGAAATGTGTGTCACCTTTCCCTCTTGTTTAACAATTCCTACATCCTATTATTTCATCCTTACCTCGCTAAATAATTTATTATTACAAATATGCAGCCTTTCAACACACATATTTATTTTACCTCAGGGTAAGTCAAAGTTTGCTGTGATTATTTATTATAACCAATTTTTTTTTCACTGAGAGGGAAAATAACATGGGAGCTAAGTAAATTTGTGGGTTGAGTCACCCATACACTTGGTGAATCATGTGAGAACCAACTCAAAGTGAGTCACCACTGTAACTGAATCAGGCTGCAAAATTTCAGCTCAACCTAAACAGTCATTTATTATTCTTCAATGGCTGGATTCAAACCCTTAGCAAATATCAGATCATTTGTTGATGCACAAATAAAAACACTGCACTTGGAAACATCTGCAAGTACAGTCAAAAAGGATATCATCATACAGCAGCAGGAGCTGCAGTAGTTTGAACACAGCTCAGCTGCAGCCAGGATTGCCTAAGGGCCCACATCTGATTCAGGAGATTCAACACCTCTGTACATCATGGCTGCAGGGCTGGGACTCTGGTTGAGCAACACCTTTGCAGACTATTGTGAAATACCAAGAGAGGCAGACTTGTAAGGGCTGACCCACACTTATGACACATACTGCCTATTAAACCGGGCCAGCACAACAGAAAATCACTGTCAGCATGTTTCAAATATCCCCAAACTCTGCTAGAGTAACAGTGTGAAGGTGAGGCAGGGTTGCCATGGTTCCAAAACAGCACATCAATGCAGTGGTTGTAGCTAGGGTGTCCCCATAATAAAATTTCCTGTACCTTCCCCAGTTTCCCTACTTTAAACACAGCTGCACATGTTCAACCCTTAAAAAGAAAGCAAGCATGGAGGGACACACACTGCCTCCACGTACAGTGGGGTGTATCCAAGCAAGCTCTCACAACTCCTGGCACTCAACAGTCATTTCAGTGAGGCTATTAATGGACTTTGGCCACCCTGGTTGCTTTCTGTCTCCTATTTAGAAAGGAACCATATATAGGGTAGGATTAATGTAAATGAGCACCAGGGGAAGAAACAAAACTGCCTGTGTGCATGCAAAATTTAGAGCCTGAACAGCATCTCTTGGCATTCCCATATGTTAGAAGTTTCACCTCAAGCAAAATGCTCTACCCTACACACATTTTAACAGAAAAAAAACCCACCCCTGTTTGTATTTTCCTCAGTTACCGACTATGGTAGAGAGAAGATGGTGAACATCCTTTTGTTTCTTTCCAAGACCCCTGTGCAATGCTTTTCAAAGTGCAAAAGGGTAAAAATAAGCAACTAAAGGGAATCTTACTGAAATACCAGTATTAAAACTACCTGATACCAATAATGTAAAAATGGCTCACAAAAACAGCAGTAAATGTGAGGATTAAAGGCGAGGTTTTCCCAAGGTACCGAAGTGAAGAAAGTTCGTGGATATTTAGCACCTTAATCCTTTCAGCATTTCTGAAAGCCTGTTGTTTGCTGTAAGGGTTGGACTGAATATTCTTAATGACTTCAACAAAACAGAAGTCTGTCTCCATCTTGTCTTCTGTATGTTTTTTTCAGCATATGAAGTATGAATTTGGAAAAGCAAACACTTCTACAGTATTATGGTTCAAGGCATGGTGAAGGAGCAAGCCTATCTTCTCCTCATACTTAAAAGTTCCGCCATAAACAGAGTTTATATGAAAGTTAATTTTGGTGCACTAGAGATACATAGCATCTTGCTCTAAGTAGTTTTGCCTGAGCACAGAGGAAGGCATGTAACAGCAAAACCAACTTATAACTTTATTCTTATAAAACTGTTGCTTTGTTTTAACAGCGTGTTAGAAACTGTGAGGCAAACGGTGCATCTGTTTTGGCAAGGTTGATTCAGCAAATGCATCAGGCTGTTGAACCAGTTTACCAAGCTGCTGATTAATTCGCATTATTTAGCAAATATATTAACATGGATATTAGAGCTATTTTTCTTTTTTTTAATATCCCACTCACACTGATGGGAATTTAGACATTGATTTCAGTGGGAGCAGAAGAAGGCCCTAAGGTGATTTCGGATTAACAACCTGTTTACTCTTGTATGGCTCTGTTTGCTTGACTAAGATCACTAAAACCCATGTTTTCTACAGTATGGAAATAAAGAGCTAAATCCTAAAACAAGTACAGTTCAGTGTTTTCAAAAGCTCCTACAAAACACTGATTTATGCCAGCTGTGAAGCTTATTCCTGTATAAATACAAAGTGTGACTTATCCTTTGAAAACCTTCATACAGCAATCATTGTTAAAATCTGTTGTTCTTCCAGAGGAACGTTTTCCATATTCTTTGGGTACACCTCCAGTGAAAGTCAGGCAGGCTTTTTCAATTTTTACCCTGCTTGGATTTTTTTCATTCATCTGATGAAATTCTTGTCCTTAAAAAGTTCTTCAGCACTGACAGCATTTCTTCTTCATACTCTCCAAAACAGCAATGTGAGTCATGTCATCATTTTTCATTAGGAGTAAATGTAACCTTTACACTTTCAGGAAACAGCAATAAGATATCTTAAGTACAGACTCATGCTTCATTCAAATTGACATTAGTTGAAAAACACAAATTAATATACAGATCAGGATGGCAGTAATTCCGTCAGGGTGAGCTCCACCTTTAACACAGAACAGTGAATTCAGTGATAGCACAGCGCTGAGCTACACAAAACAAACAAAAAACCCAACCAGTGCAACTGTACTAAGCTCCCCAATTTCCTTATAAACTGGGAATACCTACCTTATACTGCAGTGGGTACAAATACCTCACTTGTTCCAGTCTGTGCCTAGTGGCAGAATTGCCTTTTATTTTACACTTTACTGCAAATGCCATAGAGACAAGTCTCTCCTTTGAGCCTTTCTACATACCACATTCTTCCATCCATATTAGTGATGTTTACTTATCCAGTTTCCTATTGGGACAGCCCTCAACGGAGTTATTAGCCACTAAATCCCAGGTCCTACTTCCAGTCTTATCCTTCTTGATTTACCAGTTCTGGCTGATAGCTTGTGCCTCTTCCCTTGTCTTGCCAAATGCTACGTGCTCTCCTAGTACATGCTCAAGTGATTCTTTTCCCTTGCACTGCACATTCTGAAACAGTAATATACCCTTTTTGCAACACAGGTGTCACAGGATATCTCAGTTCCCTAACTTTTACAGGTTCCCTGCAGGCTGACAGAGAAGGATGTTTTCAACTGCAATTCTTTTCCTCCTCTTTGCTTATAGGTCCCATCTTCGTTAGTAATGCAGTTTCAGCAAAGCTTCAGAAAAAGAACTGGATCAGAAAATGAGCATTTCAACTTATCCTTTGCTCCTAGTATGCTAGATGAAGTTGCTGCTCCTCTGTAGTTACCAGTTTTTGCAAAGATAACATGCTGTGTGACAGCCTGGATTAATCTTGTTTACATTACCACCTTATGCATCCTTCCCATTGACCTTCCAAAATCCTTGGAGTCTATCCACACCTTTCCTGTTATCTATCACAGCATCAAGAGGCTGGTTCTTGCCATCAGATAACTGATGATGCCAGTCTCTGTCACTCTACTGGTTTGATTTTCAAAACAAACATATTTGCACTCTCTCTCTCTCCTGGTCCTACTGCTGTGAGAAAGCTCCTAACATACATTTGGGAATGTATCTTTAAATCCTTCTTCAAAATCCTTGTTTTACACCATTTTCCTTTATTATTATACCAACAAATGCTTTCACAACTGTCTTATTGTTTCTGTGCCAGCTGTGTGTCCTGCACAACTCAGCCCAAATTCCTGATTCCAGTGCATCCCTTTTGTACAGAGCCTTACAAAACTGGGTCCTCAGAACTCTGACAAAACCTGAGCAGCTTTTTTGTTACAGGTCATTACATTAGCACCTGAATCTTAGTTCAAAACCACCTTGCTCCATACTCTCCACAATAAAGAAAACCTGAAGAACTGTGAACAGTGTAAGAAACTGCAATTAAGCAAAATCCTAGCAATAGCAATACCTAACTGTAAAGTGGACTGGATTAAATCTAGTAGCTGACTCTAGAATAGGAAGCACACAAGAAGAGATTTTAAAAATTCAGGAATATTTGTTTTGCAACTCTCTTGCAATTCATACACAATGCCTTTTTAAAAAGCTAAATGCAAATTATCAATGCAGGTTTAAAATTATGACTAGAAATTAAATCAAATTCCAACTCTTCAGCATGTATAGACTCCCCCATTACACACAAGTCCTTGATTTTATTGTTGGAAGTAATTAAAATGCAACTTTAATTTTTAAATAGTTCATATTTAAAATAAGAATTTCTGTAAATGAGACTGTGTGACTGCAGTAGCAATTTACTCATGTCTTCAAAATATGACAGCAGGGTGAGAAGAAACAGGAAAAAAAGAGAGTCGTCATCTGCAGTTCTAAGGCTGAAGGAGTCTGCATGGCAATAGGAAAAACCGGTGCACGAATCAGAACTCCTAAGTGGAGTACTCTTCAGATACACTGTTAAAGTGCTGTTTGTAAAAGCAAAATTAATTAAAAAGCTTAGCCTCAAATTTATATACCCTTTTCTTAATATTGATTTGGCTGACAAGAAAAGGTGTTAAGAGTAGAAATCTTATTTGTCTCTCCAAGAACTTACACGGGAAGCCACACCACTATGAGTTTGGACATAATACTGAAAAAAAAATCAGTACTTTTTTGACGATCAAAAACATTCTCATTATGCTGTCTGGTAATCACAGAAATTTTATGCTGTCCATGATTAGAAACTGTCATTTACCATAGGATTTAAAAGCATAAAAAAGTAATTGTCTTCTAAACTTATCACTCTGTGCCTGCAGGTATTTCCTTTCTGTTATTTTTAAACTCAATAGATAGATTTTTTTTCTTATTCCTCAGTTTCTGCAACACTATCACAGTTGTCCCCCAAGTTCTTTCAGGCTGCTAGCATAAGCCCCATGCCAGCCAACCTCTCCTACCATTTGAACTTCTCCCTACATCTTCCTTAATTTATAACCCTCTCATATTTAAGTTTTGAACTTGTTCTTCTGCTTTCTCATATAACTTTGGTTTCCAAATTTAGCTTCTTCTGAAGCTCATCTCATCACCATTCATCACAATTTTTAGTACTGCACTTTCCTTCTTATAACCCTTATCAAACTTGCTTCTCCTTCATTTCTCTGACTCACTGTATATCACATGCTAAACTGATTCCTTATTACTAGCCCTAATTACGGGATGCCTCCATTCATCCTTTTATAAATTACATTCTCACCGAACACCTGCTGAGTCACTGGCAAAAGGTTTAGGGAGCAGATGCAGGTTGCCTCCCCTGCACACAGGGGTCAGCAGTCTTGAAGGAACAGCAAGTTCCACTGACCTCTTCATGGGGTCTTGTAGTGCTTTCTTTCCCAAGTGCAC
The DNA here is from genome assembly GCF_041296385.1 of Aphelocoma coerulescens. Taxonomy (NCBI): domain Eukaryota; kingdom Metazoa; phylum Chordata; class Aves; order Passeriformes; family Corvidae; genus Aphelocoma; species Aphelocoma coerulescens. Next base: position 157,141,222 of record NC_091015.1, on the reverse strand, counting down.
CCACTGGTATGTAGGATTATTTTGCCCTGAGTGCTTCTGTTGCAGTTTCCTCACTGTCAGTGACCTCCTTAAGTTCACCTCATTATGAAGTGAAAATACACTATTCAAAGTGGAACAGTATAACTCAGTGTAAGTAATTAACCTTGTAATTGCATCTCACACTTCAACAGGGATCTTCCTTATGAGTACATGTCACAGCAAAATACTTGATTTGATTCTACTCAGTAGTTATTCGCAATCAGATAAAATTTCAGCTACATCTCAGCCAATCACCTTCTATTTTGATCAGTTCCTGTAGTTTAACTATTATCAATTCCTATCATAGAATCATTACAGTTGGAAAAGACCTCTGAGATCATCAAGTCCAACTCCTGACAATCACCACCATGTCAACTAGACCATGGCATTATGTGCCACATCCAGTTGTTTCTTGAACTCTTCCAGGGATGGTGACTCCACTGCCCCCTTGGGCAGCCCGTTCCAACACTTAACCACCCTTTCAGTGAAGAGATTCTTCCTGATATCCAACCTGAACCTCCCCTGGCACAGTCTGAAGCCTTTTTCTCTCATCTAATCACTGGTTTCCTGGGACAAGAGGCTGACCCCCACCTGGCTACAACCTCCTTTCAGGGAGTTGATAGTAGAGAGTGATAAGGTTCCCCCTTGAGCCTCCTTTTCTCCAGGCTAAACACCTCCAGCTCCCTTAGCCACTCATCATACGACTGACTCTCTAGACCCTTCACCAGCTCCACTGTCCTTCTCTGGACTCGCTCCAGCACCTCAATGTCCCTCCTGAATGGAGGGCCCTAGAACTGGACACAGTACTTGAGGTGCGGCCTCACCAGTGCAGGGGGACAATCCTATTCCCCTTAGTTTCTGTCTTCTGCTGTGCCATACAGAGTCATTATAATATTTCTTGCTTCATGAATTTCTCTTCTTCCCCAACCTCAGCAGCCCGTTTCCTTGTTCACAGGATTTTAGTTTTGACTGGAGACACAGATCATCTCTGAAAAATATAGGGCAGTTGATATATGACCTTGTTTGTCAAGTTCGTGACAGAAGCCCTGTGATGAGCAATGAGGAATCTCATCTTGTTATATAAAATACTACATGCAAAAGAAC